>NW_028318371.1:6794708-8012135 GCF_062004578.1 Staurois parvus
ATTTGATCACCACGGGATTTTTCATTATTTGCTATATAAACAAAAAAATACTGAAAATTTTGAAAAAAAACCCAAAACATTTTTTGCTTAGTTTTTGTTTTATATTTTGCAAATAGATCACTTTTCTTCATAAATTTAGGCCAAAACGAATTCTGCTACATTTTTGGGATAAAAATAACCCAAAACAGTTTATATTAATTAGTCTGTGTGAAAGCTATAGAGTCTATAAACTATGGGATATATATTTGAAATATATGGCATATGGCTGTGATCAGGATGCTGGTATGGGGTGTGGCTGTGATCAGGATGCTGGTATGGGGTGCGTCTGTGATCAGGGCTCTGGTATGGGGTGTGACTGTGATCAGGATGCTGGTATGGGGTGTGGCTGTGATCAGGATGCTGGTATTGGGTGCGGCTGTGATCAGGGCTCTGGTATAGGGTGTGGCTGTGATCAGGATGCTGGTATGGGGTGTGGCTGTGATCAGGATGCTGGTATGGGGTGTGGCTGTGATCAGGATGCTGGTATTGGGTGTGGCTGTGATCAGGATGCTGGTATGGGGTGTGGCTGTGATCAGGATGCTGGTATGGGGTGTGGCAGTGATCAGGGCGCTGGTATGGGGTGTGGCTGTGATCAGGATGCTGGTGTGGCTGTGATCAGGATGCTGGTATGGGGTGTGGCTGTGATCAGGACGCTGGTATTGGGTGTGGCTGTGATCAGGGCGCTGGTATTGGGTGTGGCTGTGATCAGGATGCTGGTGTGGGGTGTGGCTGTGATCAGGACGCCGGTATTGGATGTGGCTGTGATCAGGGCGCTGGTATGGGGTGTGGCTGTGATCAGGATGCTGGTGTGGCTGTGATCAGGATGCTGGTATGGGGTGTGGCTGTGATCAGGATGCTGGTATGGGGTGTGGCTGTGATCAGGATGCTGGTATGGGGTGTGGCTGTGATCAGGATGCTGGTATGGGGTGTGGCTGTGATCAGGATGCTGGTATGGGGTGTGGCGGTGATCAGGATGCTGGTATGGGGTGTGGCTGTAATCAGGATGCTGGTGTAGGGTGTGGCTGTGATCAGGATGCTGGTATGGGGTGTGGCTGTGATCTGGATGCTGGTATGGGGTATGGCGGTGATCAGGATGCTGGTATAGGGTATGGCGGTGATCAGGATGCTGGTATGGGGTTTGACTGTGATCAGGATGCTGGTATGGGGTGTGGCTGTGATCAGGATGCTGGTATGCGGTTTGGCGGTGATCAGGACGCTGGTATGCGGTTTGGCTGTGATCAGGACGCTGGTATGGGGTTTGGCTGTGATCAGGACGCTGGTATGGGGTGTGGCTGTGATCAGGACGCTGGTATAGGGTGTGGCTGTAATCAGGATGCTGGTGTGGGGTGTGGCTGTGATCAGGATGCTGGTATGGGGTGTGGCTGTGATCAGGACGCTGGTATGGGGTGTGGCTGTGATCAGGATGCTGGTATGGGGTGTGGCTGTGATCAGGATGCTGGTATGGGGTGTGGCTGTGATCAGGACGCTGGTATGGGGTGTGGCTGTGATCAGGATGCTGGTGTGGGGTGTGGCTGTGATCAGGATGCTGGTATGGGGTGTGGCTGTGATCAGGATGCTGGTATGGGGTGTGGCTGTGATCAGGATGCTGGTATGGGGTGTGGCTGTGATCAGGATGCTGGTATAGTGTATGGGGGTGATCAGGACATTGGTATGGTGTATGGGGGGGGTGATTTGTTTGCACTGGGACAGGTGACAAGGCCTCCTGAATGATGTATTATTGATACTGTGGGGCAGTGATCAGGGACACAGGGGAACTAAACTGGGGCACTGGGGAGGCTGGCAGTGCAGTGTGTGAGGGTACAAGCAGCCTGACATTCAGTGTAAACTCACACACTGCAGGATCGTTCACACTGAGAGCAGAGAGAAGCGATTGGTCACAGCAGTCACATGTGATACACCACGTGATCGCCCTAACACAGCGGTAATGTGATCCACTGTGTCCGGGCGACACACCGATCACCGGGTTTCGTGGTGAGCGCTCTGTGAGCCGCACACGAGCCATCGATGCAGCCTAACGTACAGGAACATTAGCCCGCATCGGCGCTGCTTCCCGTCTGCCGTCTATGTAGAATGGGCAGACGGGAAGAGGGTAAGGAGGGGGCCAGGTAGCTGGCTGCTTGTCCTGGTTTGGTATGCATTTTGAGGGTAACCCCATGCCAAAAAGAAAATCCTTATCCGAGTATGTGGCCGGGCTGGCCAGTAAAGGGGGGAGACCCCCAGATCCTGCCAACCCAACCCCCCCCCCCATGTGAATGACTATGGGGTACGTTGGGCATTTTTTCGCTATTCGCCACTTCGCTTTATCTGGCAATAGCAACGCTGTACATGAATGACATTTTTTTTTCCCCACAAAAATAGAGCTTTCTTTTGGTGATATATGAACACCACTAGGTATTTATTATATAAATGAAAATTTTGAAACAAAAAAAACTTTTTGTTATAAAACATATCCAATAAAATTGTAAGCAAAAAAATCTAATTTCTTTATAAATTTAGGCCAACATATATTCTGTTACATGTTTTAGGTAAAAAAAAAACAAAACCACAAATCAGTAAATGTGTATTAATTGGTTTGTGTGAAAGTTGCAGCGTCTACAAACAATGGGATAAATAATAAATACTGGAATTTTTCTTTATCTTTTACATTTATTTATGTTTATACTATTAATGGCGATGATGAGTGGGGCTGTGATAGTGCGCCGAGCAATCTGACACTTTGTCACAACTGACACTGACATCTCCAGTGACACTGATACAGTGATCAGTGTTAATACTATACACTGTGACTGTATAAATGACACTGACTGGGAAGGGGTAACATCTAGGGGCAATCAAAGGGTTAGCGGTGTGTACTGTGTGTAGTATGGGCTGCTTTTACTAATCCATGTGGATGTTTTTACTCTCTGCTTTGCAGGAAGAAAAAAATAGACACATCGCTGCTGTTTGTAGAGAGGTCTGTGTTGCTTGTCAACACAGAGCTCTGCTAAGTCATTGGGTGTGGCTGTGGTCAGGATGCTGGTATGGGGTGTGGCTGTGATCAGGATGCTGGTATGGGGTGTGGCAGTGATCAGGGCGCTGGTATGGGGTGTGGCTGTGATCAGGATGCTGGTGTGGCTGTGATCAGGATGCTGGTATGGGGTGTGGCTGTGATCAGGACGCTGGTATTGGGTGTGGCTGTGATCAGGGCGCTGGTATTGGGTGTGGCTGTGATCAGGATGCTGGTGTGGGGTGTGGCTGTGATCAGGACGCCGGTATTGGATGTGGCTGTGATCAGGGCGCTGGTATGGGGTGTGGCTGTGATCAGGATGCTGGTGTGGCTGTGATCAGGATGCTGGTATGGGGTGTGGCTGTGATCAGGATGCTGGTATGGGGTGTGGCTGTGATCAGGATGCTGGTATGGGGTGTGGCTGTGATCAGGATGCTGGTATGGGGTGTGGCTGTGATCAGGATGCTGGTATGGGGTGTGGCGGTGATCAGGATGCTGGTATGGGGTGTGGCTGTAATCAGGATGCTGGTGTAGGGTGTGGCTGTGATCAGGATGCTGGTATGGGGTGTGGCTGTGATCTGGATGCTGGTATGGGGTATGGCGGTGATCAGGATGCTGGTATAGGGTATGGCGGTGATCAGGATGCTGGTATGGGGTTTGACTGTGATCAGGATGCTGGTATGGGGTGTGGCTGTGATCAGGACGCTGGTATGCGGTTTGGCTGTGATCAGGACGCTGGTATGGGGTTTGGCTGTGATCAGGACGCTGGTATGGGGTGTGGCTGTGATCAGGACGCTGGTATAGGGTGTGGCTGTAATCAGGATGCTGGTGTGGGGTGTGGCTGTGATCAGGATGCTGGTATGGGGTGTGGCTGTGATCAGGACGCTGGTATGGGGTGTGGCTGTGATCAGGATGCTGGTATGGGGTGTGGCTGTGATCAGGATGCTGGTATGGGGTGTGGCTGTGATCAGGACGCTGGTATAGGGTGTGGCTGTGATCAGGATGCTGGTGTGGGGTGTGGCTGTGATCAGGATGCTGGTATGGGGTGTGGCTGTGATCAGGATGCTGGTATGGGGTGTGGCTGTGATCAGGATGCTGGTATGGGGTGTGGCTGTGATCAGGATGCTGGTATAGTGTATGGGGGTGATCAGGACATTGGTATGGTGTATGGGGGGGGTGATTTGTTTGCACTGGGACAGGTGACAAGGCCTCCTGAATGATGTATTATTGATACTGTGGGGCAGTGATCAGGGACACAGGGGAACTAAACTGGGGCACTGGGGAGGCTGGCAGTGCAGTGTGTGAGGGTACAAGCAGCCTGACATTCAGTGTAAACTCACACACTGCAGGATCGTTCACACTGAGAGCAGAGAGAAGCGATTGGTCACAGCAGTCACATGTGATACACCACGTGATCGCCCTAACACAGCGGTAATGTGATCCACTGTCCGGGCGACACACCGATCACCGGGTTTCGTGGTGAGCGCTCTGTGAGCCGCACACGAGCCATCGATGCAGCCTAACGTACAGGAACATTAGCCCGCATCGGCGCTGCTTCCCGTCTGCCGTCTATGTAGAATGGGCAGACGGGAAGAGGGTAAGGAGGGGGCCAGGTAGCTGGCTGCTTGTCCTGGTTTGGTATGCATTTTGAGGGTAACCCCATGCCAAAAAGAAAATCCTTATCCGAGTATGTGGCCGGGCTGGCCAGTAAAGGGGGGAGACCCCCAGATCCTGCCAACCCAACCCCCCCCCCCATGTGAATGACTATGGGGTACGTTGGGCATTTTTTCGCTATTCGCCACTTCGCTTTATCTGGCAATAGCAACGCTGTACATGAATGACATTTTTTTTTCCCCACAAAAATAGAGCTTTCTTTTGGTGATATATGAACACCACTAGGTATTTATTATATAAATGAAAATTTTGAAACAAAAAAAACTTTTTGTTATAAAACATATCCAATAAAATTGTAAGCAAAAAAATCTAATTTCTTTATAAATTTAGGCCAACATATATTCTGTTACATGTTTTAGGTAAAAAAAAAACAAAACCACAAATCAGTAAATGTGTATTAATTGGTTTGTGTGAAAGTTGTAGCGTCTACAAACAATGGGATAAATAATAAATACTGGAATTTTTCTTTATCTTTTACATTTATTTATGTTTATACTATTAATGGCGATGATGAGTGGGGCTGTGATAGTGCGCCGAGCAATCTGACACTTTGTCACAACTGACACTGACATCTCCAGTGACACTGATACAGTGATCAGTGTTAATACTATACACTGTGACTGTATAAATGACACTGACTGGGAAGGGGTAACATCTAGGGGCAATCAAAGGGTTAGCGGTGTGTACTGTGTGTAGTATGGGCTGCTTTTACTAATCCATGTGGATGTTTTTACTCTCTGCTTTGCAGGAAGAAAAAAATAGACACATCGCTGCTGTTTGTAGAGAGGTCTGTGTTGCTTGTCAACACAGAGCTCTGCTAAGTCATTGGGTGTGGCTGTGGTCAGGATGCTGGTATGGGGTGTGGCTGTGATCAGGATGCTGGTATGGGGTGTGGCAGTGATCAGGGCGCTGGTATGGGGTGTGGCTGTGATCAGGATGCTGGTGTGGCTGTGATCAGGATGCTGGTATGGGGTGTGGCTGTGATCAGGACGCTGGTATTGGGTGTGGCTGTGATCAGGGCGCTGGTATTGGGTGTGGCTGTGATCAGGATGCTGGTGTGGGGTGTGGCTGTGATCAGGACGCCGGTATTGGATGTGGCTGTGATCAGGGCGCTGGTATGGGGTGTGGCTGTGATCAGGATGCTGGTGTGGCTGTGATCAGGATGCTGGTATGGGGTGTGGCTGTGATCAGGATGCTGGTATGGGGTGTGGCTGTGATCAGGATGCTGGTATGGGGTGTGGCTGTGATCAGGATGCTGGTATGGGGTGTGGCTGTGATCAGGATGCTGGTATGGGGTGTGGCGGTGATCAGGATGCTGGTATGGGGTGTGGCTGTAATCAGGATGCTGGTGTAGGGTGTGGCTGTGATCAGGATGCTGGTATGGGGTGTGGCTGTGATCTGGATGCTGGTATGGGGTATGGCGGTGATCAGGATGCTGGTATAGGGTATGGCGGTGATCAGGATGCTGGTATGGGGTTTGACTGTGATCAGGATGCTGGTATGGGGTGTGGCTGTGATCAGGACGCTGGTATGCGGTTTGGCTGTGATCAGGACGCTGGTATGGGGTTTGGCTGTGATCAGGACGCTGGTATTGGGTGTGGCTGTGATCAGGATGCTGGTATGGGGTGTGGCTGTGATCAGGACGCTGGTATAGGGTGTGGCTGTGATCAGGATGCTGGTGTGGGGTGTGGCTGTGATCAGGATGCTGGTATGGGGTGTGGCTGTGATCAGGATGCTGGTATGGGGTGTGGCTGTGATCAGGATGCTGGTATGGGGTGTGGCTGTGATCAGGATGCTGGTATAGTGTATGGGGGTGATCAGGACATTGGTATGGTGTATGGGGGGGGTGATTTGTTTGCACTGGGACAGGTGACAAGGCCTCCTGAATGATGTATTATTGATACTGTGGGGCAGTGATCAGGGACACAGGGGAACTAAACTGGGGCACTGGGGAGGCTGGCAGTGCAGTGTGTGAGGGTACAAGCAGCCTGACATTCAGTGTAAACTCACACACTGCAGGATCGTTCACACTGAGAGCAGAGAGAAGCGATTGGTCACAGCAGTCACATGTGATACACCACGTGATCGCCCTAACACAGCGGTAATGTGATCCACTGTCCGGGCGACACACCGATCACCGGGTTTCGTGGTGAGCGCTCTGTGAGCCGCACACGAGCCATCGATGCAGCCTAACGTACAGGAACATTAGCCCGCATCGGCGCTGCTTCCCGTCTGCCGTCTATGTAGAATGGGCAGACGGGAAGAGGGTAAGGAGGGGGCCAGGTAGCTGGCTGCTTGTCCTGGTTTGGTATGCATTTTGAGGGTAACCCCATGCCAAAAAGAAAATCCTTATCCGAGTATGTGGCCGGGCTGGCCAGTAAAGGGGGGAGACCCCCAGATCCTGCCAACCCAACCCCCCCCCCCATGTGAATGACTATGGGGTACGTTGGGCATTTTTTCGCTATTCGCCACTTCGCTTTATCTGGCAATAGCAACGCTGTACATGAATGACATTTTTTTTTTCCCCACAAAAATAGAGCTTTCTTTTGGTGATATATGAACACCACTAGGTATTTATTATATAAATGAAAATTTTGAAACAAAAAAAACTTTTTGTTATAAAACATATCCAATAAAATTGTAAGCAAAAAAATCTAATTTCTTTATAAATTTAGGCCAACATATATTCTGTTACATGTTTTAGGTAAAAAAAAAACAAAACCACAAATCAGTAAATGTGTATTAATTGGTTTGTGTGAAAGTTGCAGCGTCTACAAACAATGGGATAAATAATAAATACTGGAATTTTTCTTTATCTTTTACATTTATTTATGTTTATACTATTAATGGCGATGATGAGTGGGGCTGTGATAGTGCGCCGAGCAATCTGACACTTTGTCACAACTGACACTGACATCTCCAGTGACACTGATACAGTGATCAGTGTTAATACTATACACTGTGACTGTATAAATGACACTGACTGGGAAGGGGTAACATCTAGGGGCAATCAAAGGGTTAGCGGTGTGTACTGTGTGTAGTATGGGCTGCTTTTACTAATCCATGTGGATGTTTTTACTCTCTGCTTTGCAGGAAGAAAAATATAGACACATCGCTGCTGTTTGTAGAGAGGTCTGTGTTGCTTGTCAACACAGAGCTCTGCTAAGTCATTCGCTCAGCCGTTCAGCAGGTCCCAGCCATAAATCATTTGGCTGAACCTGCTGATTGGCTTGGGCTGTAGCGAATGGCAGCACAGATGGGGGTAACGGGCACACATGCCCCCTACCTAGAAATGAAAGATCACATACATGTACGTGATGTGGTGCAGAGGAGACCCCAGGCTGCTGTATATTTGCATGGGCCTGTCGGCAGCTGGTTAATTCATGGAACAGAGTTCTACTACCTAATAGTCTCTTATATGTTGTGGTGAGATGTCTGGAATCGGGATCCCAGATCTTCACATCCAGTGCAGCCATGACTAGAGGGTTCAACTCTTCTAGATGTGGGATTCATTGTATTGGATGGTCCATGCAGCAGAATTAGTGGGAACAGATGATACTATGAGAGACAGAAGAGGCCAGAGGGTGACTAAGCCCCGTAGACTCCACTGGGAACTAAAATATCACTTTTGGGTGGACTGACCCTTTAACTGTACAGGATATGGTGGTGGTACACAAATGAAAGGAGTACGGGACACACGGAATGATAGAAATGCCAGTCACCACAGACTTGGAATTACACTGTATCTGAGCACCACAAAGAGAAAATGATCATTTATTCATTTGTAATAATCAAAGAAAACTCCCCCATCCATCCATGTTTCCATGCTTTATTTTACTGAGAAATCACTTTGAAAAACTCTTGTCTAGATTTCTGGCTGTGACCACCTTGAGTAAGGGCAGATGATTGATTTGGCATTTACTTCCTGGAATCCATCTGCCCTTAGCTCAGGCACAAATGTGTGCTTAGCTGAGAAAGCCCCTGCTCCACTCCTGAATACTCCTGGGATGTATGACTTTATTTGCCTAGGCTGGAAACCAGGAAGTAACTGAGGAATTGTTAATAAAAAAGAATACGTTTAAAACAAGTAAATGTGATCTACGTTCCTAAATACACTGCTCAAAAAAATTAAAGGAATGCTTTTTAATCAGAGTATAGTGTCAAGTCAATTAAACTTCTGGGATATTTATCTGGTCAGTTAAGTAGCAGAGGGAGTTGTTAATCAGTTTCAGCTGCTTTGGTATTAATGAAATTAACAGTTGCATTAGATGGGCAACAGTGAGACGACCCCCAACACAGGAATGGTTTTACAGGTGGAGGCCACTGATAATTTTTTTCCCTACTCATCTTTTCTGACTGTTTTTCACTAGTTTTGTATCATATGACGCCCTCCCAGAACTGGACAACCGCGCTCTATCCGTTATTCAGCTATAGTGCGCTTGGCAAGTGGTTAAAAAGATATTCCAGCATCCTCTGAGATCTCATGTTTCAGTCCATCTGATGCTGCCACGTTGCACCTCAGACTGTCCAGGAGCTCAGTGGTGACCTGGTCCAGATCTGGGAGGAAATCCTCCAGGACACCATCCGTTGTCTAATTAGAAGCATGCCCTGACGTTGTCAGACATACATACAAGCACGTGGGGGCCATACAAACTACTGAGGACCATTCTGAGTTGCTGCAATACAATTTTAGCAAAATGGACTCGTCTGCTGCATTTTTTTTTTCACTTTGATTTTCGGGGTGTCTTTGAATTCAGTCCTCTGTTGGTTGATCATTTTCATGAAACGATGGGGCGTCCTTATGTTCCTAACACATCACCCCGTCCATGTCAGTATAGAGATCCAACATGAGATTTTCCCCATTGAGATCTGATGTGTTCTCAAAGTGTTCCTTTATTTTTTGAGCCGTGTATTTGCTAAGGATAGCAGCAGAAGGATTGAAAATAGCTCATGTTTATTGAGATTGAAGTGTATTTTATTTATTATTTATTTCAGGTACTTCTATATCGCCGTCAATTTACACAGCACTTTACATATATATTGTACATTCACATCAGTCCCTAACCCTCAAGGGGCGTCCAATCTAAGGTCCCTAACTCACATCCATACATACACTGTCTGTCTATCTATCTATCTATCTATCTATCTATCTATCTATCTATCTATCTATCTATCTATCTATCTATCTATCCAGTTGTATCCAACCCTTGGCGATTGCATGGACCGTCACTCGTAAGCGACTTTTTCCATGAATTCTCTTAGCAGTTATTTTACAGGGTAGGTTGCCAGGTCTTTCTCCAACCCCCACCATGCAGGAGATCCCACATGACCAGGGATGAAACTAGGACAATTTAGACAGGAGCCAATTCACCTACCAGCATGTCTTTGGAGTGTGGGAGGAAACTCACACAGGCACAGGGAGAACATGCAAACTCCAGGCAGGTGGTGCCATCTTTGGGATTCGAACCAACGACCCAAGTACTGCCAGGCGGAAGTGCTAACCATTTAGCCACTATGCTGCCCAAGTTGTGCATTAAAGTTTTTCTGTTGCCTGAAGTTGCCCCCCCTCTGATCAATTTATTGTGTTCCATTGAACGGGCTGCCGACACACGCCAGAATAGACCAAATATCGGACACGCATCGTTTCTTCTGACTAGATGTGCAGTGTGGTGCGCTGCAATGCATGTTTGTCAGATGTGCGTTCGGTTCCTATTGACAATGGATGGCACTGCAACACGCTAATGCATGGACCATGTGTCGTCCTATGTTGTAGTAATGCATCTTACCGCAACACAAAAGTGTGATTGGATGCTTCATGTAAGGTGCACATAGGCAGGGCAATTCACAGAACGTTCCAATACACAGAGTCCTCCAGCATACTTACCAGCCAGCCAGCAAAATTGGAAAAAGCCGAAAATGTTTCAGCAATTTGTGTTCAGTTTGTTGGATACATTTGCAAATATATGTGAAGCCGCACTGCCACGTCAAGGCTCCTCTGTACAGTGCGGTCCCTAACTCCACTCTAATGTCATTTCCAAATTGTGACATACAGAGCAAGAAATACATTCAGAATGTAAACTAGTTCAACAAAAATTAAATCAAAAACAGAGGTTTTGGTTGCATATATTTGCAATTATATACAAAACTACCATCTATAGACGTCTGAAACATGACTGAAAAAAAATACTGGCCTCCAACCTCCCCTTATAGCCAGTCCAACACACGCCTTTAAAAAAGAATACCAGCCTCCAACCTCCCCTTATAGCCAGTCCAACACACGCCTTTAAAAAAGAATACCGGCCTCCAACCTCCCCTTATAGCCGGTCCAACACACACCTGGAAAAAAAATATTGTAGCTCTCTTGTGGGTGAAGAGAGCTGGTGTAATTGCTTTCTTGGAGGCAGGTGCTGATGACAATCCTTCAATAGAGCGATGACGGAGCCTCCACGTGAATATCACATGCTGACGAAGCCTCCACGCGATTGGCACATGCTGTGGGAGCCTCCACGTGCTCGGCACAAGCCGTCGGAGCCCCCACGTGCTCGGCACAAGCCCTCGGAGCCTCCATGTGCTCGGCACAAGCCCTTGGAGCCTCCACGTGCTCGGCACAAGCCCTCGGAGCCTCCACGTGCTCGGCACAAGCCCTCGGAGCCTCCACGTGCTCGGCACAAGCCCTCGGAGCCTCCACGTGCTCGGCACAAGCCCTCGGAGCCTCCACGTGCTCGGCACAAGCCCTCGGAGCCTCCAGGTGCTCGGCACAAGCCCTCGAAGCCTCCAGGTGCTCGGCACAAGCCCTCGGAGCCTCCAGGTGCTCGGCACAAGCCCTCGGAGCCTCCAGGTGCTCGGCACAAGCCCTCGGAGCCTCCACGTGCTCGGCACAAGCCCTCGGAGCCTCCACGTGCTCGACACAAGCCCTCGGAGCCTCCACGTGCTCGGCCCAACCCCTCGGAGCCTCCACGTGCTCGGCCCAACCCCTCGGAGCCTCCACGTGCTCGGCCCATGCTGTCGGAGCCTCCACGTGCTCGGGCCATGCTGTCGGAGCCTCCACGTGCTCGGCCCATGCTGTCGGAGCCTTCCAGGCGGAAGTGCTAACCATTTAGCCAATGTGCTGCCTCCAACCATTTAGCTACCGGCCTCCAACCTCCCCTTATAGCCGGTCCAACACACACCTTGAAACAAAATATTGTAGCTCTCTTGTGGGTGAAGAGAGCTGGTGTAACTGCTTTCTTGGAGGCAGGTGCTGATGACAATCCTTCAATAGAGCGATGACATAGGAGACTTTCCGATGATGAAGATCCTCCTCTGCTTCACCTCCTAGTGTAAAATTTCTTCCAACTTCTTGGCCATCTTAACTCCCAGAACAGTCGCACCCTGGCCATTTAAGTGCAGTCCGTCCCTGCTGTAGAGCTGGTAACTGAACGAAAAGTCTGCCCAGTTCTCCATGAACTCAAACCCCTCCTCTCTGCACCAGTTCTTCAGCCACTTGTTAAGCTCTCTAATCTCATTCTGCCTCACTGGTGTGGCTCGAGGTACAGGCAGTATTTCTGAAAATACTGCCTTGGAGGTTCTTTTCTTCAATATAGCTCCCAAGTCTCTGAAATCTTTTTGTAGGGCGTTCCATCTTCCTCTGACTTTGTCGTTGGTACCGACATGTACGATGACAGCTGGGTCCTCCCCAGCCCCTTTCAGCAATCTGTCCATGCGATCTGCAATGTCCCGAACCCGAGCGCCTGGTAAACTACAGACTGTTCGGCAATGACGGTCTTTGTGACAAATTGCTTTCTCTGTACCTCTAAGAATGGAGTCCCCTACCACCAGTATATGTCTATCCTTTCTTGTATCCTTGTCCTTATCTTCACTGGAGGAGATGTTCCCCTGGCATTTTGGTAGGGTCTTGTCATTAACGTCGCGTTCTGTCGGAGTCTCCACGTGAATGTCACATGCAGATGGAGCCTCCACGTGAATGTCAACTACTGACGGAGCCTCCACGTGCTGGGCACATGCTGTCGGAGCCTCCACGTGCTGGGCACATGCTGTCGGAGCCTCCACGTGCTGGGCACATGCTGTCGGAGCCTCCACGTGCTGGGCACATGCTGTCGGAGCCTCCACGTGCTGGGCACATGCTGTCGGAGCCTCCACGTGCTGGGCACATGCTGTCGGAGCCTCCACGTGCTGGGCACATGCTGACGGAGCCTCCACGTGCTGGGCACATTCTGTCGGAGCCTCCACGTGCTCGGCACATTCTGTCGGAGCCTCCACGTGCTGGGCACATGCTGTCGGAGCCTCCACGTGCTCGGCACATTCTGTCGGAGCCTCCACGTGCTCGGCACATTCTGTCGGAGCCTCCACGTGCTGGGCACATTCTGTCGGAGCCTCCACGTGCTCGGCACATTCTGTCGGAGCCTCCACGTGCTCGGCACATTCTGTCGGAGCCTCCACGTGCTCGGCACATTCTGTCGGAGCCTCCACGTGCTCGGCACATTCTGTCGGAGCCTCCACGTGCTCGGCACATTCTGTCGGAGCCTCCACGTGCTCGGCACATTCTGTCGGAGCCTCCACGTGCTGGGCACATTCTGTCGGAGCCTCCACGTGCTCGGCACATTCTGTCGGAGCCTCCACGTGCTCGGCACATTCTGTCGGAGCCTCCACGTGCTGGGCACATGCTGACAGAGTCTCCACGTGCTGGGCACATTCTGTCGGAGCCTCCACGTGCTGGGCACATGCTATCGGAGCCTCCACGTGCTCGGCACATTCTGTCGGAGCCTCCACGTGCTGGGCACATTCTGTCGGAGCCTCCACGTGCTCGGCACATGCTGTCGGAGCCTCCACGTGAATGTCACATGCTATCTGAGCCTTTACGTGCTCGGCACATGCTGACGGAGTCTCCATGTCGATATCATATCTCTTCTCGCTCACTGTGGCAAGCCTGCCGGGTGAGCTGTGTTTGCAGTAAATAATATTTACATCTACAATAAAAAAGAATTGAATTTAGCACCTTAATCTACATTTTATATATTTTTCTTTATACAAAATCAAAATACAGAGAAAGTTAGAAACACCTGTGCCAGGGACAGTAAGGAGACCTGACATGATAGGGACACAGGGATGACTATAGTGGCCTTCATATAAAAATGCTAGTTGGGTGGCAGTTATGCCAAGCCTCTACAATTAAATGACTGAAGAAACCGGCAAGTTAAATGAGTGGGCGGGTCACAAGGGAAGTGGCAGTAGGAAGTAGTGGTGTCACCCGCCTGGCTCTGCATTGTGGCTGGGGTTTGTGAATCATTGGGCCAGCTAAGCACAGCCTTTTTTTACTGGCAGTTTTGCCCAGAAAGTGTCATTTATCAGCCCTGAGGTCAGGCAGGATACGGGTCACCCACTATGGGGGGGTCATACACCAGCCTGACAACAGCTGATTGTTTACATTGGCAGGGAGAGTACACACGTGACTAATGTAGTAGGAATATTTATGTCTAGTCATATGTTTTTATCAATGTTATATGGATATTCATACTTTTGCTGGTCGAGTTGCAATGTGAGCGTCACGTGTATTCATGACCATCCGTATACATGTGTGCATATGGGAATGTCAGCCGTCATCAGTGTCTATGGCCATCCGTATACATGTGTGCATATGGGAATGTCAGCCGTCATCAGTGTCTATGACCATCCCTATACATGTGTGCATATGGGAATGTCAGCCGTCATCAGTGTCTATGGCCATCCCTATACATGTGTGCATATGGGAATGTCAGCCGTCATCAGTGTCTATGACCATCTCTATACATGTGTGCATATGGGAACGTCAGCCGTCATCAGTGTCTATGGCCCAGGGATGATGAATTCCTATCGCCCTACACCTGGGACATGTAGTCCCGGGCGCCGGGTGGGCATTTTTTCTTTTATCTTCAGCCCTGCTGCGGGTAAAATAAAAATTTGTTTTCTATTTTTTTAATTGTAAAAATGAAAGGTACACCCAAGTACATATCATCCAATCCCTCCCCCCCAGACATATACACATGTACAAATGTAAAAGCACACGCTGGGGCGCCTACACATGAAAACGTTGATTGCAATACACGTTACATATCGCCGCACACGCCAGAATGAGCGCAATAATTCTAGCAGCAGACCCCTCCATACACTATACTGATCACCTAGAAGAGGCTGTAAAAGCGTCAACTACAGAAAATGTCGGACTGTTACAGCCCCTTCTAGGTGATCAGTATAGTGTATGGAGGGGGTCTGCTGCTAGAATTATTGCGCTCATTCTGGCGTGTGCGGCGATATGTAACGTGTATTGCAATCAATGTTTTCATGTGTAGGAGCCCCAGCGTGTGCTTTTACATGTGTACATGTGTATATGTCTGGAGGGGGGGGGGGTGTTATGTGATTGGGGGGAACTTTAATTTTTTCAATTAAAAAAAATATATATTTTTTTTTCCTAATTTGTTTCCATGACATAGGGAACAATGTGCCGTCTGGGATGTATTTTGGTGACAGGTTCTCTTTATGGAGACATCTGAGGTGTAATAGACCCCGGATGTCTCCCCTGTACTACACTGGATGGACTGCAATGCACATCGGATTCCATATGTCCCGCCCTCGGTGGGCGGGGATCTCTGACCGGTAACCAGGAAGTGACATCACACCATCACTGCCTGGTCAGGACCAGACGGGGACGGGCGCTCTTCTCCTTCCTCTCCTGCTGAGGGCGGTGAGTCGGCCCCGGGGCCCGCAGATGAGGGGGTGGAGCCCGGGAGATAGTGGGCGGGGGGAGGGTCACACGGGGCGGGGGGGGCGGCACTGTGTGGAAGCGGCTGCCCTGCCCCTCCAATGCTTCCACCTGACAGGTGAGCCCCGCAGCAGGGCTGAAGGGGAGAGGAAACTACCTGCCCCACCCCCGGGACGTGTCCGGACATGCCCGGCCATATGAATTCCCCATCCCTGCTGGAATGTCAGCTCTCCTCAGTGTCTATGGGGATCCCTGTACATGTGTCCATATGGGAATGTCAGCCGGGAAAAAGGGGAAAAAAGGGTCCAGTGAGAGGAGGTGAGTTCCCTCGTCTCTCTCTAGATCCACAATACATACCATTTTGGTGTTCTGCCTTGTGGTGGCGCCCATTGACTTTCCAGCCGGCGCCTAAACATCCAGCAACGGCTCTGAAGCAGCCGCGCAGAAAAGCCCGAGTCCTCTTCATGGTGGTGGGCCTCTTGGTGGTGGGATCTGCAGACTGCTCAGTGATCCCTCCTTCCATAGGGGGCTTTCCTTCCCCCGATTCCTCTTTGGTGGTTTTCTGAGAAATAAACGTTTTAATCTTCAATTGTCTCATTACGGAAAATAATGAAACCCGCTTCAACCTGTGTGAGAGAGGAAGTGCAGCCAATCGGATCAAATCCGAACCGATGAGACTGCAAGCCAAACTCAGGAGAAGGACCAATCACGTCTGCTCTGTACCGGGTACAAGGAGCGACTGAAGGGACTCTGGGAGAGCTGGCTTAGGGGGGAGAAAGGGGGGGGGGAAGGGGGAGGAGTCAGGTGATGACATCACGGTGCTGGAGAGCCTTTTTTTTTTTTCCAAAGTTTTCTTAAAGGGGCCACGTCCTGTTTAAATTCAGCCACCTGCAAGTTTAACTCAAAAACAAGGACGTGGCCCCTTTAAGAACTCTAGGTGACTGTTTTTTTTTTGTTTTTTTTTCAAATCTCCTGGTACTCAGACAAACACAACTGACGATTTTTCCTAAAGGGGTGGCAGTTATGTGAATGCAGCCTCAGTATATAGATCTCATATACCAGGAGAAGAGGTTTTTTCTTTTTTTTTTTTAATTTAAGTGAGTTATTTTGATTGATATTTCAACCTTACAGTCCCACGGCTTAAAATAAAGGTCTTTATTCCTATGAGAACTCTGTGATTGGAGCCTTATCGCTGAATAGAAAGATTTCCTGCAGAACAAATATTTTCATTTCTGTCTTGCTCTTTTTATTTATATTGTCTTTTATCGTTATTTCCCTAAATGGTGGAATTTTTTTTTTTTTCAATGCAAAAACATCTCCCATAGACTTTACTGCAAAATCCCCTCCCATAGACTTCAATGTGAAATCCCCTCCCATAGACTTTAATGCGAAAACACCTTTCAGTAGCCATCCTATGTGAACACTTCTCTTCTCTTGAGGCTCTGCACTATCACTTGTGATTCTGGAACGCACCACAACAAACTCGCACGGAACCCTTTCCATAATAGCACTCAAAGCACAATGCGTGTGGGTGGCATCTGTGTGAACCTCCTCAATAGGAGCACATAATATCTAGCCTGTCATGTCAATCTGTGAGTTTGAAAATGCATCCAGAATGGCATATGTGTGAAGCAGGGCTGCTCCTTTCACATTTGGGCATTTTGGGATTGCGGCAGAATCGCTGTGATCGCAAAACGCAGGTTCAGGCGCCATTATTTATTATTAGGGCTCATGTACACGGGGCGTTTGGAAAACTCTTCTGACCTCTGGAAACTGACTGCTAGAAAACGTAGGTTATAAAATGTCAGTTTAGCTGCGTTTGCATACCGCGTTTATGTGCGTTTGCGTTTAGATGTGTTTTTAAACAATAGCGTCAGGAGACCTTCCAAATGCCCAGAATGCACTGAAAATAGTAAATATTGAAGTATTTCAGACATTTTGAGAGGAATAGAGAGAGCAGAAGCAGAGAGAGCAGTATGTGTGGAGATGACCTGTCTCTTCTGGTTGTAGTCACTATGGATCCCATCATAATGCGGCGCGTTTTACCATTTTTTCCTTCACGCGAAACCTGGACCTGACTGCGCTGGTGTACCGGGTCCATTGGAATACATGGAAAACGCTTTGCATGCATTTTTGATGAAGAAAATCGTCTCTGGACAGCATCTGGATATGGACCTGTCAAAAATCGCGTCTAAACGCAAACGCTTGTAAAGGCGGTTAACAGCGTTCATAAACGTTTGGCGTTTGAAATGGCCGTAAAATCTACTCCTGAATGCAATTTTGGGGCGTTAAAAAAAAGCCGACTAAACTGATCTGCCTGTAAACGTCTGTAAACGCCTGTGTGTACATGGACACAGGGAGACATAAAGGAGAGTTCAGGGGCTGCTGAAAAATCTGCTCCACAGTTCCTGAACGTCAGTGTAGCAGCTGCAGTGTACATGAGCCCTGAAAACGTTTCAGTTTTGCCGTGATTGTCGTGCGGTAAGTCACATCGTGTGAATCTTGTCCCCCAAAAGTCGCCTTGCCCCAGGAGCTGACAATCCACGCTACTCTTTACAAAAATCAGTCCGCTGGGTTGAATGAAAACAAAGCTTGTAGTGTGTACCCGGCTACAGCGCCCTCTGCTGGAGGTAGTGAGTAAACAGATGAAGGACTCCATCTCTTCCACTCTCTGCCCCTGATAACAGTCAGGTCTGCGATGGTTGAACAGTGACTGATGAAAGGTTATAGCCTGTGATAGCCGGGTGTGAAGAAGGGCAATAAACTCACAAATGATAATGTGTTCATTTCCAGGTCTTATCCCAGAGAGGTGCCTCTATGTCTGTACCACAGGGTGTTGCAGTTCATCTGCTCAGCCGGGATCAACTCTGTTGTCTCTCTTGTTACAAACTGTTCATGACCACTGTGGTTCTGGGTATGGTGCCGTGTGGTTCTGGGTATGGTGCTGTGTGGTTCTGGGTATGGTGCCGTGTGGTTCTGGGTATGGTGTTGTGTGGTTCTGGGTATGGTGCTGTGTGGTTCTGGGTATGGTGCCGTGTGGTTCTGGGTATGGTGCCGTGTGGTTCTGGGTATGGTGCCGTGTGGTTCTGGGTATGGTGCTGTGTGGTTCTGGGTATGGTGCTGTGTGGTTCTGGGTATCGGGCTGTGTGGTTCTGGGTATGGGGCTGTGTGGTTCTGGGTATGGTACTGTGTGGTTCTGCGTGTGGTGCTGTGTGGTTCTGGGTATGGGGCTGTGTGGTTCTGGGTATGGTGCTGTGTGGTTCTGGGTATGGTGCTGTGTGGTTCTGGGTATGGTACTGTGTGGTTCTGCGTGTGGTGCTGTGTGGTTCTGGGTATGGGGCTGTTTGGTTCTGGGTATGGTGCCGTGTGGTTCTGGGTATGGTGCTGTGTGGTTCTGGGTATGGTGCTGTGTGGTTCTGGGTATGGTGCTGTGTGGTTCTGGGTATCGGGCTGTGTGGTTCTGGGTATGGGGCTGTGTGGTTCTGGGTATGGTACTGTGTGGTTCTGCGTGTGGTGCTGTGTGGTTCTGGGTATGGGGCTGTGTGGTTCTGGGTATGGGGCTGTGTGGTTCTGGGTATGGTGCTGTGTGGTTCTGGGTATCGGGCTGTGTGGTTCTGGGTATGGTGCTGTGTGGTTCTGGGTATGGTGCTGTGTGGTTCTGGGTATGGTGCTGTGTGGTTCTGGGTATCGGGCTGTGTGGTTCCTGGTTATCTGACTGTGTGTGTGGCTCCTGGGTATCGGGCTCTGTGTGTGGCTCCTGGGTATCTGGCTGTGTGTGTGGCTCCTGGGTATCGGGCTGTGTGTGTGGCTCCTGGGTATCGGGCTGTGTGTGGCTCCTGGGTATCGGGCTGTGTGTGTGGCTCCTGGGTATCGGGCTGTGTGTGGCTCCTGGGTATCGGGCTGTGTGTGGCTCCTGGGTATCGGGCTGTGTGTGGCTCTTGGGTATCGGGCTGTGTGTGGCTCCTGGGTATAGGGCTGTGTGTGGCTCCTGGGTATCGGGCTGTGTGTGGCTCCTGGGTATCGGGCTGTGTGTGTGGCTCCTGGGTATCGGGCTGTGTGTGTGGCTCCTGGGTATTGGGCTGTGTGTGTGGCTCCTGGGTATTGGGCTGTGTGTGTGGCTCCTGGGTATCGGGCTGTGTGTGGCTCCTGTGTGTCCTGACCCGGAAGTGACGTGATGATATGACTTCTGGGGCCCCATTGACAGACTCCTGACCATGGAGGCCAGGATAGAATGTAATGCAGTGCACTGTATTCCTGTCAGTGTAGTACAGGGGACACACCCGGGGCTTTTAGACCTTTGATGTCTCAATAAAGAGAACCTGTCACACAGAAAAAAAGTAAGTTAAAAAAATAAAAGTTATGTAATAAATGAAAGTTACACCCAAGCACATCTCCTCCCCCCTCCAAAAAATAAAAATTGAGACCCCCCACATATATGCACGTTGAAACGTCAAAGCACACAGTGGGCCCCTACACATGAAGATGTGGATTGCGATACACGTTACATATCAGCGCACACGCCAGGATGAGGCAATAATTCCAGCACCAGACCTCCTCCATACACTACACTGATGACCTTTAAGGGGCTCTAACCCCTCCCACCTGACCAATGTACATAAACGGCCAGCTGGGAGCTCCCCCGTTCTGATTGGACGTTCCTGTACGTCCCTCAGAACATGCGCTTGTGTGCGGCTCCGGGGCCACGCAACAGCACGGATCTGTGATGGCCGCGCCCGTCGGACTCAGCCCATTACGGATCGGGATATGGGCTCTCTGATTGGACCTTCCAATGGTGATGGCAGTGTCCAATCACAGCCATCTCTGAATGTCAGCTGACACGTGTCTCTGTAGCTGTTCCCTCAGCTGAGGTCTGTGAGAGCTGGGGGAGGGGGGGAGGGGGGGATGCTGCAAATTGTGACAGTTGATGTGTGTAGCTGATGATTTTATTCCTCCATTACACAGCTCTGCAGCCCCCCCACACCAGGACACCAAGCAGCATCTGTCCCTGTCCACATGTCAGCGTCTGTCAGTGTCCCACAAACATGTCATCACCTGTCAGTGTCCCACAAACATGTCATCACCTGTCAGTGTCCCACAAACATGTCATCACCTGTCAGTGTCCCACAAACATGTCATCACCTGTCAGTGTCCCACAAACATGTCATCACCTGTCAGTGTCCCACAAACATGTCATCACCTGTCAGTGTCCCACAAACATGTCATCACCTGTCAGTGTCCCACAAACATGTCATCACCTGTCAGTGTCCCACAAACATGTCATCCCCTGTCAGTGTCCCACAAACATGTCATCATTTGTCAGTGTCCCACAAACATGTCAGCGTCTGTCAGTGTCCCACAAACATGTCATCGTCTGTCACAGTGTACACAGCACAAAAACATAAATAATAAAAAACATGTAAAGTGAACGCAGGCATTGGTGTCATACACATACATGACCAGTGATCACACCACACATGTGAGGTATCGCGGTGAATGTCGGAGGAGAGCAATAATTCTATCACCTGACCTCCTCTGTAACTCTAAACTGGTAACCTGGAACGGCTTATAAAGTGTCTCCTATAAAGATTTGTAAATCACGTAGTTTGGCGCCATTCCATAATCGTGACAATTATAAAGCGTGACGGGTTTTATCTATTACTTGGTGCAACACCAGATTTTATATTTTACCAAATATGTGGGTATTATATAGTGTTTGTGCATCAAAATTCTTTAACCGCTCCCCCCCCCCGACCACTGCACATAATCGGCCAGGTGGGATCATCGCTGTTCTGATTGGACGTTCCTGAACAGTAGTAAAGTACAGGCACAGTGTTGAGGGGTCTGTGCTTTGTGCAGGCATGGAGTCACAGAGGGGAGGAGGGGAGTTATGAGAGGAGGGGACTGGCATGGAGGGTAAAGCAGGGGGTGTAGGAATGGTGCTAAAAGGTGAAGAGGAGCCTGCAGGTGCAATGCTGACAGTGAAGGGCTGGGGGTCAGTTGGAGAGAAGGGGGGTGCAGGCATAATGGTGTTAGGGGGGCAGGTGTGCTGTCTGCAGGGGGGGGGCAGGGTGCAGGCATAATGGTGGGTACTATAAGCATTGGGTGTGTACAAGGAGGGGGTAGGCAGTAGCAGTGATTACAGACAGGCTCCCTCACTTGCTGCCACTAACTGTCATTGCCGGTTTATAATACACCCGCTGACTTTTTTTTTTCTCCACTTTATAGATCGGAGGAGGAGCTGTCATTCGCCCGCCACTAAAATAAACAAAGGGGCGGGGTCATTAAGTGATGTCACTGGGTGACCCCACCCCTTTGTTTACTTTAGCAGTTGACCGCTCCTTCTCGGAGATTTAAAGTGAAAAAAAAAAAGTCGGTAATTGCTTTTAAAAACCGTCAATGATATTTATCAGCAGCCAGTGAGGGAGCCTGTGTGTGTACACTGCATCCTCACTGTATACACTGCTTACCCCCCCTCCTGCCCCCTCCCCCATGTGCAGTACACACAGCCCCCCCAACCCCTCCGGCTGTAATAATCGGCACCTGTATCGGCTCACTTTTTTCTGTAAGGCTTTTTTCAGCCGATTATGTTTTGATATTTCAGTGCATCCCTACACACAGTGGGCTGGATTTACTAAAGGCAAATAGACTGAGCACTCTGCAAGTGCAATTGTTTCACAGCTTAGTAAATGAGCAGAAGATCTGCTGACTTCCATCATCCAATCATGTGCAAGCAAAATTGCTTTATTTATTTATTTGTTTTCCTTGCACATGATTGGGTATTCTTGGCAAGGTAGAGCTTTACCTCATTTACTAAGCTCTGGAGCAACTGCAAAGTGCACCGTCTATTTGCCTTTAGTAAATCAACCCCAGTGTGTGTACACTTGACAAGCCGTCTGTCAGCTTTCTGATGAAAGTGATTGGATGGCTGTACAGGGTGACCCCCGAAACTGTGTCTGCTCCTCCCCCTTGTGTTCTGTCAGCTTCATTGGAAGGCAGGTGAGACATCAGGGGTGTAAAAGGCCTCTGATATTCCATCCAGCATTTCCCATCCATAGGATGCACTTGTACGTCCTTCATTGGGAAGGGTGATATCTCCGTCATCTCTGCAGCTGCAGAGCCAACAATTCCCTTCTATGCAAAAGTAATCCTAGCAGCTGGATTACTTTTAGAGGCGGCAGAAGGGTGTCCCCTCCCCCCTCCCGACGCCTCCTCCGCCTTTACTGCAAAACAATTGTGATTTTTACATGAGAGAAATGTCAGAATTGGCCGGGGTGGCAAGTGGTTAAAGTGGAACTTCACTCTCTCAATCAGCATTGACTGTTTTTAATCCGACTATTTCTGCCTGAGCTAAGGGCAGATGCATTTCAGGAAGTAAATGCTGCGTGAATCATCTGCCCTTACTCAAGAGGGTCACAGCAAGAAATGCGGGGGGGGGGGGGGATTCAAAATGAATTCTCAGCAAAATAAATCATGCAGACATGGATGGATGGGGGGGTTTGCTTTGAATATTAACAATGGGTTAAATAGCATTCTTGATTTGTGGTGCTTAGATGCAGCGCAGTTCCACATTACAGAGAAGCTGTCACACAGAGTTGGTCACATGGGGTAGATTTCATTTGTGTGCCAGAATCTTAAAGCGATTCTAAAGATTTTTTTTTTTTTTTTAAATAACAAACATTTCTATACTTCCCTACTGTGTGCGGTGGTTTTACACAGAGCAGCCTGGATCCTCCTCTTCTCGGGTCCCCCGCAGGCTCTCCTGGCCCTTCGTTTCTGTTGGGTGGCCCCACAGCAAGCATTTTGCTATGGGGGCACCCGCTGCTCCTTGTGTCCATTCACACATGGAGCTGTGGCTTGACCCTGCCTTCTCTCTCTCTTGATTGGCTGACTGGCTGTGATTGACAGCAGCAGGAGCCAATGGCTCTCAATTGCTGTCTCAGCCAATAAGGAGGCAGAGACCTGGGACAATTGAGGCTGTCATTCCCATTGCTGGATCAGGTAAATATTGGGGGGCTGGGGGGGCATTGCTGCACTCAGTAGGTTTTTTACCTTCATGCATACAATGTACGAAGGTACAAATCCTTGAGCCTTTACAACCACTTTAACTTTAGTTACTGTGCCCCTGATAACCCATTGCACAAATAACACGTGACATACAAAATTGGAACTGCCATCATTTCATTCTCCAGGGTGTCTGCTTTCAGAAAATGTGTGAAGTTTGGGGGTTTTAACTAATCTTTAGGCCTAAAATGATGTTTTAAATGTGTGCAGAAAAAGCAAAAATGTCTCTGGCAGCGGAAAGGTTAAAGGGCCGCCTCCCCCGGCTGGTAAGGGTTAATGATGGGGCAAAGGGCCTACATGGAGTACGCGGATCTTGCGTTTTTTCTGTGTCGGCTTAGAGGGCGGACCATGGTGAAGAAGTCAGCATTACCTTTGTATGTTGGTAGTTTTCATCAGAACTGGGGATTCCTTTTAAGTCGATGAGACACAATAACCTGGCAGATGATCTGACTTCCCATTAAGCCGGCATGTAGATAGAAGGCGCGGTGACGTCACTTCCCCCTCCCCAAGGGGCAGTGACGTCACCGCGCATTCTATCTACGATACGGCGAGTACTGAAGGTGTGTGGACACACCCCCTCCGCTCTGTTTTAGCTGCAAGCTGTGGGATCTTATAAATACAAAGCGCAATTGTATTATACTAAATGTGAGTGCAACATGGAAGCACATTAAAGCTGCTTTACCCCGGGGATGAGACACTATATCTTTTAGCCCTTTTTTTTGCAGGAGACATACGAGGAATACAAAGGCAGAGGACTAAGGAGTGGATCAAAGGAGGGAGTATCCCTCACAGTTCTGCAGCCACACAGGTTTACAACATCACTGCAAAGATCTGATCTTCACACCGAAGGAGAGTATATCTGTTCAGGCTGGAGATTCATTTGCACATTGGGACAGTTTTCTCACAATAGACTTTTTGTTTTATTTATTTTTTAATTATCTTTCAGATTATTGCATTTTTATATTATATTATTGATTTTTCTTGAGGTTTACAAATGGAAGATTTGCACATTGTCATAAGGATTGCACATATAGGGATCTAGATAATGAAACAAACTCCTGCGCTCAATGGAACACCTATTAATAAGCAGCACACACTCACCTCAACCACAAGGAAAGAACATAAAAATACAAAAAATAGTGCAGCGCTAACAACCTATACTAAAATACAAATGAGATAAATGGAAATATCACATATAGAATGCACAATAAATATTCAGTGTTAGGTGCTCATAAAATGAATACTATGTGCAGCAGTCCATAAATGCCAATGATGGTGAAAAATCACAGCAAAACTCCGTGAGGTGATCACAGTGCCACTCAGTGTGCGGTCAATCCACAGATGGCCAAGATGGCCCCTCACCTCCTTGATGCGACCCACGGGGCCAAACAGCTATGTAGGTGACCTTATACCCCCGATAAGGTATCATCAAAGGATGGAACGTATGGATAGATCCCTCCAATATCTTCTCCTATCTCCTAGGTACTCGATTCCACAAAACCAACAAATCCTTTTCGTGATAAAACATATAAATCCCCCATAAAACTCAAAATAAAATCTACAAATATAATCAATTTATACAATCAAAATTTGTATAAATTTGTTGGATTGTATACTTTCTAGGGAGAAAGTGTGACTTTTTGGTGGGAGTGGAAGTGAAGGAGTTTATTGATTGATTTTTACACCAGGGGGTGTTAAGTTCTCCTTTGGGTAGGTGGATTTGGGTTAAGAATAGAGAGATTATTATAGAATTTTGGGTATTTGAATATTGGTTTTCGGATTTATTGAAAATGGATGTGTTTAATTTTATGGATACTACGAAAATAAATTTGTAGGAAGTATTCTCAACTACTCAGCCTGTGATGCAAATTTTGAGTTATTGATGAAAAAAGTGGGCTACACTATGGAAAGGAAGTTGCAATTATGGTGGGATATTGTAACATTTGAGAAATACATTGCAGAGGGTATAGTACCAAGGAGATTAAGATGGGATCTAATTCCCAATGATGGACTTAATGATGAAGATTCCTTGACTGAGTGGAAGAAATTCTTTCACACATGTGAGGAACAATTACTTACTATGCTGATAGAGAGGAAAAAGAGGAAATTAAGGACGGTAGAAATAAAATTGGAGGAGATGAAAAAGAAGGTTGAAGAATTTAAAGATAAAAGGGATCTAAATGGACTATTTCAGACTTTACAGGAACAGCTTAATAAGAAAGATGGGGAAATTAAGAAAAAGAAACATAAAAATTTGTTAGAGATATGGGTGATTATCAGGCTAACAAAATTTATAAATGGCAAGAATCGGCTACTATTAATAATTGTCCATCAACTGAATCATCACCAGCTAAATCATTATCAGAGGATAATGAAAGGAATAGGCCAGTACAAGGACAGATTTCCCAGGGTCAAAATAGGAATAAGGACAGTTTGTCAATCCCAGGGAAAAGAGTGGAATCAAAAGTAGTGTCGGGGAGAGATAACCCTAAGCCTAAGAACTCATCTAATCGGGCATTTAGTATCCCGGTACAAAATAGGTTTCAGCCTCTAGAGGGCTGGAATAATTACTATAGCCCAAGGGGTAATTTTCATAGCCCAAATAGGAATAGAGGAAGGGGAAATTTTTTTCAGAGGAACTACAGAGGCCGTCCCCCAGGCCCGCCACCGTTCATGAGACCATTTTATCAACCCCAATGGGGAAGAGGAGGACCGAGGAATCCTCCATATTATCAGAGGAGGGAATGGGAAGAAAGTTATGCTCCAAGAGAGGAGGAAGGAAGCGGACCCCAGAACTATTATACAGGGGACCAAACACAAGACAAAGGGAATACAAACAAAAGAAAGAGAAAGGAGGTATAGGAGAAGGTATTTATAATTTAAGTTCGGTTCCTTTGACAGAAAATGAAATCTTGGTGTTAGATAAGGGTCTTAAGTACGCTCCAAAATTGAATTTTAATAAGTTTGAGACATATATCGATATAAATATATTAGGAAATTAAATATTAAAAAATATTTTGCTTCCTTACCAGGCCCAACGCAAACTGCGAACCCCATGTCAAGGTCTAAATATGCTGATAGTGACTTAAAAAATAAGTCTACTTTTAACCCGTCGAATTCTAGGAATATGAATATAGAAGTATTCAAGCAGATGGTAGTAGATGATTTATATGAAGCAAATGTACGTAACTTTAAGGAAGTAGAATCTATACATCAGGGTTTGGTCGCTTTAACTAGTTGCCGACCGCAGATAGCCGAATGACGGCTGCACTGCGGCCGGCCAGTTCTGGGTGGACGTCATATGACGTCCTCCCAGAACGCGCTCTCCTGCGCGCCCCAGGGGGCGCGCACCCGGCGATCTCCATGATCGCTGTGTCCTACGGACACAGCTGATCACGTGATGTGGTAAAAGGCCAATTACAGCGGCCTTTTACCACGTGATCAGCGGTGTCCAATGACACGCTGATCACAGGGAAATGCAAGTGCCGGTTCTCGGCTGCACTTTCCTCACGCTGTCAGATCATGAGAACCGGCAGTTGTCAGAGCGGGGATCGGCACCGATCATCAGGGCACTGATGATCAGTGCCCTGATGATCGGTGCCCAGCAGTGCCACCCACAAGTTCCGCCCACCTGTGCCCAGCAGTGTGCCCACTAGCTCCACCCATCTGTGCACTGTGCCCAGCAGTGCACCCACCTGTGCCACTCTGCAGTGTCACACACCTGTGCCCAGAAGTGCCACCTACCTGTGCCCAGCAGTGCCACCCACCTGTGCCCACCAGTGCCACCCACCTGTGCCCACCCACCAGTGCCACCCACCAGTGCAGCCCAGAAGTGCTGCCAGTCAGTGCCACCAGTCAGTGCCCAGCGGTTGTGCCAGTCAGTGCCACCAGTTAGTGCCCAGCAGTGATGCCTGTCAGTGCCGCCTATCAGTGCTGCATATTAATGCCGCCTATCCGTGACACCTCATTAGTGCTGCCTATCAGTGCCGCCTATCCGTGCCACCTCATTAGTACTGCCTATTAGTGCCTTTTAGTGCTGCCTATCAGTGCCCATCAGTGCCGCCTATCAGTGCCCATCAGTGCTGCCTCATCAACGCACATCAGTGAAGGAGAAAAATTACCTGTTTGAAAAATTTTATAATAGAAACAAAAAAACGTTTTTTTTTTTCAATTTTTTTGCAATTTTTTTATTTATAGCGCAAAAAGTAAAGAGCCCAGTGGCGATTAAATACCACCAAAAGAAAGCTCTATTTGTGAGAAAAAAATGATCAAAATTTCATATGGGTACAATGTTGCATGACCGCGCAATTGTCAATCAAAGTGCGGCAGCGCTGAAAGCTTAAAATTGGCCTGGTAAATAAGGGGGTATAAGTGCCTGGTAGGCAAGTGGTTAAAGAAAAAGAAGAACATTGTTATTAGACCAGCAGATAAGGGTGGAGGGGTGGTGATAATGGATAGAATCAAATATGAAGATGAAATGGACCGGATTTTAAGTGATACTGAAACGTGAAGATTTTAAAAAATCCAATTATTTTATATAAAAAACAGCTCCAGAAATTAGTTAAAAAAGCAGAGGAAGATAAGATTATTAATGAAAAAGAAGCTCTATATCTGGTTCCTTCATTTTGTAAGGTACCATATATGTATATTTTACCAAAAATTCATAAGAGTTTGATAGAACCTCCAGGTAGGCCCATCATTAATGGGATTGGTTCGATACATTCAAGGGTGGGACAATACATTGATTTTTATTTACAACCAGTGGTTAAGAGAATGCCGTCATATTTGAAAGATATGTTTATACAAAAAAACTTATTCCTGCGCCAAAACTTTCCAAATAACACTCTAAAACTGCTGCTGTGCCAATCGTGAAAACACAAACAATATGAATATAAATAAACAGCGCAAATTTAGATGATTAATCAATATAATAAAAAATATACAATAGGTGCATAAATTAATCGTGTTTGTCCTTAATCTTAAACAAAGACACCCAAAAGTCCATGTGCTGAAAACATAATTAAATTGTAAAAATAAAAGTGCAAACTTCTTTTCTTCAAAAAATACTTTCACCTTCCACCCGTGCACAAACCAACATCGAATACACTCACCAGAACTTGGTGAGTAAAAGACCTTTAAGGAATTTTTAGGGATCCTAAACCCTCTTTGGTGCCACGCTAGGGAAAATCTTCACCCTCCGAATAGACTCCACCATCCAACCAAAAGAAAAAAACTCACATAGCATAATATTGTCACACAATAGTAACTTTTTCCAAATGGAGATTAAGGCCACTCACATGTTAAACACTTGTTAAAGGCATGTTTATTATGTATAATAGGCTTCAGTTCCAGCAAATATACAAACTTTTCCTTCTAGGGATGTGAGATTCCTGATGTGAGGTTTGTGCACGGGTAGAAGGTGAAAGTATTTTTTGAAGAAAAGAAGTTTGCACTTTTATTTTTACAATTTAATTATGTTTTCAGCACATGGACTTTTGGGTGTCTTTGTTTAAGATTAAGGACAAACACGATTAATTTATGCACCTTTTGTATATTTTTTATTATATTGATTAATCATCTAAATTTGCGCTGTTTATTTATATTCATATTTGAAAGATAGTCAGGATGTTATTAATTTATTGGAAGGAATGGAAAGTACTCAAGAAATGTATCTAGTCACCATAGACTTGAACTCCCTATACACAAGTATTAAGCATAAGGATGGAGTAGAAGCTATCAAGTGGGCTTTAAAAAACTATACTGATTTGCATATCAAACAGAGGAAATTCATTATCCAATTGTTGGAATTTACAATGGGAAAGAATTACTTCTGGTATAATGGAGATTATTATGAGCAAAAGAAGGGTGTTGCAATGGGCGCTAAATTCGCCCCAAGTTTGGCCAACATTTTTTTAGCTAAGTGGGAGGATAAAGAAATCTATGGTAAAAGTTGGGAAGGGTTAAAAATATGGAAAAGATATATTGATGATATTCTGGTAATTTGGGAAGGGACAGAGGAGAGTTTACAAGGGTTTTTGAATTTTATCGGGACTAATAGTTATGAATTGGAATTTACTCATAATATCAGTACCGAATTGGCCAATTTTTTTGGATTTAACTATTTTTAAATTTAATAATAAATTATGTTTTAAAACTTTTTTTAAAGATACGGATAGAAATGGATACATTCCTACGAGTAGCTGTCATCATCCTCATTGGATTCAGGGTATACCGAAAGGACAGTTTACAAGAATTATGAGAAATTGTTCTAGGTTGGAAGACTATATTGCACAATCTGATATCATCAAAGACAGGTTTTTGTCCAAGGGTTATGACCCAAATAAATTGGAGGATTTGAGATTTAAAATCAGTCAGAACTATTTAGGGGATGGAAAAGTTAAGAAAAAATTGAAAATGAAAGAAAATAATACAAGAATAGAGTATGCATTCATTTCGCGTTTTAATTGTCAGTTTAAAGAAATTGAAAAGGTTTTTATGAGACATTGGCCAATATTGCAGAAAGATAATGTCCTGGGTCCAGTTTTACCAAAGAAACCAACTTTTATATATAGGAAAACAAATAATTTAAGAAGTACTCTGGTTAAAGGAATAATTTCCCCACCAAATAAAAAGGTTATTAAAATGTTTGATTTAAAAGGATTCTATCCTTGCAAAAAATGCAGGATGTGTAAAACCACTGGAATTAGGAATAGGGTGATTTCATCCTTTAGGTCCTACTCAACCGGAGAAGAGGTTTTTATAAAACAATTCATTACATGTAATACACGGTATGTTACATACATGTTGGAATGTCCGTGCCAATTCCAATATATAGGTAGAACAAAGAGAAATTTATGCGTGAGGCTTGAAGAACATGTTAGGAATATTATAAAGGGCAAAAAAGATCACAGTGTCTCGAGACATTTCAAAGAATTTCACAACTCGGATCCGAGTTTGTTAAAATTTTGTGGAATTGATACTGTGGAAGGACACTGGAGAGGGGGTAATAGAATTCAGAAATTATCTCAGAACGAAACCTTTTGGATTTTTCGGCTAAATACACTCAAACCTAAGGGATTAAATATAGAGTTGGATTTAAATTGCTTCATTTCGGATAGATAGTAAAATATATGGTCGGATATATTTTAATTGAGGAGATAGGATATAGAGCTTGAGATAATATGAGTGGGGGTTTTATATTTTATTTATTTATTTTAGTCTATTTTATTTATTTTAAATTATATTATATATATAGATGAGTTATATATGAGCTGTGGTTTTAATAACTTGGGTATTTGTTGTAATAGTACTGAATTAATGATGAGTTCTAAGTATATTTTATTTATTTTGTATACTGGAGTGTAATGTAGAGGGCTATGACAAGAAGGACCAGTACAGAGAGTATTTGAATGTATTTAATAGATTTCTAATGATGAAGGGATATTAAAGATTGTATTTACTGATTTTATTTATTTATATTTATAATTTTTGTTAGGGTGACTATCTAAGTATTAGTTTATAAAATAAATGTAATTAATTATAGGAATAAATATCGTATGTGGTGAAATAGGATATAATTGTTGATAGATTTATAATATACTTTATCTTATGTATTTGTATGTAGAGAGATTTTGAATGTAAACCTATTATGTAGTGAGGTTAGATTGAGATAATAAGGAAGGTATCCGGCATTTCCGGATTTGCGATAGGTAGAATCATGTTTTGCGGTATTTTTCCATCATCCAAAATGGCGGTGTTAGCCTCAGTTAATTAAGAGACATTCTGATAAAAGGAGAGGCCAATGAGACGTCGGTATCCCTTCAGACGAAGTCCGGAAGTGACAAAACGCGTTAGAGAGTGACGTCAAGACGCACGCACGCCAACCGGAAGTGTCGCCGCGGCCATTTTGTTGGTTGTATACATGTGGTTTCAACCAAAAGTTTGTTCAGTTAGTACAGAGCCATTGAGAGAGCAATGTTGGAAGCTGGATTTTCCTGTTTTTAATGTAAGTTACGATTAAATTTAGATAAAATAAAATAAACTTATATATAAAATATATATATAAAATCGAGCGCAGTATGTGGATGTTGATAGGGTAGCTGCTGGCACTAAAAGGCACCTCGTGAACCTCCAGAGTAAATGGTAAAATATGAAAGTGCAGCGCTAACTTAAAACAATGATTACACATATGATAGATCCCATATGAATGTGGATCGGCAAAAAGACGGCGTCAGTTCATCAGATGTGCTAAATACGTATACAGTCTCCAACACTTGAGGAGCCAGGGATAGTAGATATCAGAAATGATAAAGAAAAGCCAAGTAATGCACTAACCAGATAGCGCATGTTAAAGCGCATGGGACATTTAAGACCTGTCCCTGGTACTCAGCCACTGTATCACTGGAGCAAGGCTCGATTAAATTTGTTTCTATAATGTGGACTCTGCCTAAGAGCCTTTATTTCTTTATGAGGAGTTTGGAGGAATACCCCTGAAATGAAGGATTGAAAGATATGGATTCCCTATGTTAGCCCATGCTTGAGAATAACTTCAAGAGGGTAATAGTACCTGCTATCACTTTTGGCTGGATTATAGAGGGTACTAGTACCTAGGATCACTATTCACAAGTGGTTGGAGTGATCACGAGTTTTTCACGTTTTGGGTTTTATTTATTCATTGATTTATGCAGTGGGAGAATAAGTATACATTTATATTACTTGCACGAGTTTGTTTTTTTTTTTTGAGTGATTTTGTGTTTTGCACAGAGTGAAGTACATATATTTAAAAAAGATAATACACTATGAATTTTCTTTTTTTTGAGGTTTTCATGGAATATTTAGGATCAATTTCCTTTAACTGGATTGAAGTGAAAAATTTGGAACTTGGATTTTGGACACATTGGGATTTTATTTTATTTTGTTTTATGAATTTTATTTTGTGATTTTGAGACATAACTGGGAGTGAATTTAATTGAACACAATTTTTAAATTTCTAAGTTTAAGTGATTAACATTTATTTTGATTGTATAAATTGATTATATTTGTAGATTTTATTTTGAGTTTTATGGGGGATTTATATGTTTTATCACGAAAAGGATTTGTTGGATTGTATGCTTTCTAGGGAGAAAGTGTGACTTTTTGGTGGGAGTGGAAGTGAAGGCGTTTATTGATTGATTCCACAAAACCGTTTAAGATACCATTAAAAACAAAGAAGATCATCCATAGTGTAATCCAGTTTTAATAACATGAATATAAATAAAATGCCCACTCATATGTAAAATGACAAAGATCAGCTTTTTCCCATATCATGGGTGTGTTTCCATGGTTCTCATGCTAAGAAATGCATGCAGCTCCACTTGCTCCACAATCCCTCCAGAAATGGCACCGACGCCAGAAATGACGTCACCGCGCCACCGGAAATGATGTCAGCGCGTACCTTAACGCGTTTACGTCACGATCCACGTGACTTCTTTAGAGTGAAACGTCCATACTGACACATCAGCCATTTATAGGCTGCAGGGGCGTCACCCTGCCCAGTGGGAAGACGCCCACCGCAGCCATGATAACGGAGCACAATACACTACTTGCAGCGATGCATTAATGCCCACTATGTCCTTATAACTGGCAGAAAAAAACAAAAACACCAACTTTAATATTTAAAACCAAACCACTTTAAATGGCAAAACGCCCTGAGAAAGGTAATCTAAATCTAAATTAATTTCATGGGAATTTGCAAAGAGTATATATATATATATATATATATATATATATAATCATGAAGGTGCGGGACAGCCTTCATCATAGACAGAATAGGCTAAAATACCTGCAATCTTTACCATAAATAATCAGAAGGTGCGGGAAATCCTTCCTCCCTATAAAAATCTAAATATGTGTATATATAAACATATACACACATGTATATTTGTCTTTATAGCATCATGCCCCATGTAAACACACACATCCCAGGATCACAGATATAATGAACTATATATATTTAAAAACATAAAATGCCATTACAATAAAAATAAATTAAATAAAAATAAAATAAAATAAAAATTCCACATATCCTCAGAGTTAGCAGCATACAGTCATGGCCGAAATTGTTGGCACCCTTGATATTTTTCCTGAAAATCAAGTATTTCACACAAAAAAGGTATTGCATTAACACATGTTTTGCTATACACATGTTTATTCCCTTTGTATGTATTGGAACAAATATAAAACAGAGGCAGAAAAGCAAATATGACATAATGTCACACAAAACCCCAAAAATGGGCTGGACAAAAGTATTGGCACCCTTAACTTAATATTTGGTTGCACACCCTTTGGAAAACATAACTGAAATCAGTCGCTTCCTATAACCATCAATAAGCTTCTGACACCTCTCACCCGGAATTTTGGACCACTCTTCCTTTGCAAACAGCTCCAGGTCTCTCTTATTGGAAGGACACCTTTTCCCAACAGCAATTTTAAGATCTCTCCACAGGTGTTCAATGGGATTTAGATCTGGGCTCATTGCTGGCCACTTCAGAACTCTCCAGCGCTTCTTTGCCATCCATTTCTGAGTGCTTTTTGACGTATGTTTGGGGTCATTGTCCTGCTGGAAGACCCAGGATCTTGGACGCAAACCCAGCTTTCTGACACTGGGCCCTACAGTGCGACCCAAAATCCTTTGGTAATCCTCAGATTTCATGATGCCTTGCACACAGTCAAGGCACCCAGTGCCAGAGGCAGCAAAACAACCCCAAAACATCATTGAACCTCCACCATATTTTACCGTAGGTACTGTGTTTTGTTCTTTGTAGGCCTCATTCCGTTTTCGGTAAACAGTAGAATGATGTGCTTTACCGAAAAGCTCTATCTTGGTCTCATCTGTCCACAAGACGTTTTCCCAGAAGGCTTTTGGCTTACTCAAGTACATTTTGGCAAACTGTAGTCTTGCTTTTTTATGTCTCTGTGTCAGCAGTGGGGTCCTCCTGGGTCTCCTGCCATAGCGTTTCATTTCATTTAAATGTCGACGGATAGTTCGCGCTGACACTGATGCTCCCTGAGCCTGCAGGACAGCTTGAATGTCTTTGGAACATGTTTGGGGCTGCTTATCCACCATCCGGACTATTCTGCGTTGCAATCTTTCATCAATTTTCCTCATCCGTCCACGACCAGGGAGATTAGCTACAGTGCCATGGGTTGCAAACTTCTTGATAATGTTGCGCACTGTGGACAAAGGCAAATCTAGTTCTCTGGAGATGGACTTGTAACCTTGAGATTGTTGATATTTTGCCACAATTTTGGTTCTCAGGTCCTCAGACAGTTCTCGTCTCCTCTTTCTGTTGTCCATGCTTAGTGTGGCACAGACAGACACACAATGCAAAGGTTAAGTGAACGTCTCTCCTTTTTATCTGCTTTCAGGTGTGATTTCTATATTGCCCACACCTGTTACTTGCCCCAGGTGAGTTTACAGGAGCATCACATGCTTGTAACATTCTTATTTATCCGCAGTTGTGAAAGGGTGCCAATACTTTTGTCCAGCCCATTTTTGGAGGTTTGTGTGACATTATGTCGAATTTGCTTTCTTTCCTCCCTTTTTTTGTTTTGTCCCAATACACACAAAGGGAATAAACATGTGTATAGCAAAACATGTGTTAATGCAATACGTTTCGTGAGAAATACATGATTTCCTGGAGAAATATCAAGGGTGCCAACAATTTCGGCCATGACTGTATATTCAAATCTTCAAAAAAAACCCCAAAAAATACATTATTTATTTGTCACACAATTCTGCAGATAAAGAAAAATGTTCCATTCCTAATAGTCACTGATGAAGCAGTTAAGGTCAAACTCCACATTGAGACCCTTAGGTGTCAAAGTTTGCATTAAAAAAATCCACTTCGATTCAGTTCTACTGAGTGACCTCACTTTGTGACTGCCCCTCCAATGACCATTATATTTTTCAATCCCCCAAAAGTGGAGAGAAGAAGGGTCCTTATTATGATGAATCAGAAAATGCTTCGTAACATTATGTTTCAGGAAACCTTTTTTAATGTTCTGTATATGTTCACGAATACGTTTCCATAACGGTCTCTTTGTCCGACCCACATACTGCAACCCACATTTACATTGTAGGCCATATACCACCCCCTCCGTATTGCATGAAATGAAGTCTCTGATCTTAAATTCCACTATGGGTGGTTGTAAAGGTTTTAAGCCTCGTGTTAGTACCTCTCGTCTCTTTACAGGCAAAGCACCTCTTACAGGGATAAAAACCAATATGGTCCAAGGAAGTGACAGATTTGTTCTTCCCCGCTATATAGATGAAGTGTTTATCCTCTGGGAAGGTGATTTTGAAGCTCTATCTATGTTTCTAGATTCGCTCAATTCTAACAATAAAAATATAAAATTAACTTGGGAGGTCGGTGATGTGCGGATCCAGTTTTTGGATTTGGAAATCAATCTAAATGAGGGAATTATCAATACAAAAAATGTGGACCGTAATGGCTATATTCCCTGGGACAGTTGCCATTTTCCTCCTTGACTTTGTAACATCCCCAAGGGACAATTTGTTAGATTGAGAAGGAATTGTACGGACAAGGAAGTATATATGGAACAAGCTGAAAAGATAAGAGACAGATTTTGTGACAAAGGGTATACATATAAGGAAGTGGAGGCCAAACGTAAGATGGTGGCTGATATGCCAAGAGAGTCGTTACTGCTGGATAATACTAGGGACAATAAGGTAGCTAAAGATAATCAGGTGGCCAGAATTCTGGACTATAATATACATTATAAAAGGGTAGAAAGAATTTTTAAAAAACATTGGCCACTGTTGAGGATGGACCCCATTTTAAATAATATTTTGACCCAATATCCAAAATTTATATATAGGAAAGCCCCCACACTTCGGACAAAACTAGTGAAAAATGTTCTCGACCCACCGGGGAAAAACAAATCACTTTCTTGGACCATATTGATTTTTATCCCTGTAAGAGGTGCTTTGCCTGTAAAGAGACGAGAGGTACTAACACGAGGCGTAAAACCTTTACAACCACCCATAGTGGAGAGGAATTTAAGATCAGAGACTTCATTTCATGCAATACGGAGGGGGTGGTATATGGCCTACAATGTAAATGTGGGTTGCAGTATGTGGGTCGGACAAAGAGACCGTTATGGAAACGTATTCGTGAACATATACAGAACATTAAAAAAGGTTTTCTGAAACATAAAGTTTCAAAGCATTTTCTGATTCATCATAATAAGGATCCTTCTTCTCTCCAATTTTGGGGGATTGAAAAATATAATGGTCATCGGAGGGGCAGTCACAAAGTGAGGTCACTCAGTAGAGCCGAATCAAAGTGGATTTTTTTAATGCGAACTTTGACACCTAAGGGTCTCAATGTGGAGTTTGACCTTAACTGCTTCATCAGTGACTATTAGGAATGGAACATTTTTCTTTATCTGCGGAATTGTGTGACAAATAAATAATGTATTTTTTGGGAGGTTTTTTTGAAGATTTGAATATATGCTGCTAACTCTGAGGATATGTGGAATTTTTATTTTATTTCATTTTTATTTTATTTTTATTTATATTTTTTTATTTTTATATTTTTATTTATTGTAATGGCATTTTATGTTTTTAAATATATATTATTATTATTATTATACAGTATTTATAAAGCGCCAATAGTTCGCTCAGCGCTGTACATTACAAAGGGGGACAGAACAATACCAATACAATGCAAAACATGAGGGGATTATAGTTCATTATATCTGTGATCCTGGGATGTGTGTGTTTACATGGGGCATGATGCTATAAAGACAAATATACATGTGTGTATATGTTTATATATACACATATTTAGATTTTTATAGGAGGAAGGATTTCCCGCACCTTCTGATTATTTATGGTAAAGATTGCAGGTATTTTAGCCTATTCTTTCTATGTTGAAGGCTGTCCCGCACCTTCATGATTTTATATATATATACACTCTTTGCAAATTCCCATGAAATTAATTTTGATTTAGATTACCTTTCTGAGGGGGTTTTGCCATTTAAAGTGCTTTGGTTTTAAATATTAAAGTTGGGGTTTTTGTTTTTTTCTGCCAGTTATAAGGACATAGTGGGCATTAATGCATCGCTGCAAGTAGTGTATTGTGCTCCGTTATCATGGCTGCGGTGGGCGTCTTCCCACTGGGCAGGGTGACGCCCCTGCAGCCTATAAATGGCTGATGTGTCAGTATGGGCGTTTCACTCTAAAGAAGTCACGTGGATCGTGATGTAAACGCGTTAAGGTACGCGCTGACATCATTTCCGGTGGCGCGGTGACGTCATTTCTGGCGTCGGCGCCATTTCTGGAGGGATTGTGGAGCAAGTGGAGCTGCATGCATTTCTTAGCATGAGAACCATGGAAACACACCCATGATATGGGAAAAAGCTGATCTTTGTCATTGTACATGTGAATGGGCATTTTATTTCTATTCATGTTATTAAAACTGGATGACACTATGGAGGATCTTCTTTGTTTTTAATGGTATCTTAAATGGTTTTGTGGAATCGAGTACCTAGGAGATAGGAGAAGATATTGGAGGGATCTATCCATACGTTCCATCTTTTGATGATACCTTATCGGGTGTATAAGGTCACCTACATAGCTGTTTGGCCCCGTGGGTCGCATCAAGGAGGTGAGGGGCCATCTTGGCCATCCGTGGATTGACCGCACACTGTGTGGCACTGTGATCACCTCACGGAGTTTTGCTGTGATTTTTCACCATCATTGGCATTTATGGACTGCTGCACATAGTATTCATTTTATGAGCACCTAACACTGAATATTTATTGTGCATTCTATATGTGATATTTCCATTTATCTCATTTGTATTTTAGTATAGGGTGTTAGCGCTGCACTATTTTTTGTACATATAGGGATCTGCTAATATGATATGATTGTATCAATTTTTCACATGCTTTAATTTATTTATTTAATTAGCCACGGCACATCAATAATTATTATTATTTATATTTATTTATAAGCACTTTTTGATTACCGTATATACTCGAGTATAAGCCGAGTTTTTCAGCACATTTTTTGTGCTGAAAAACGGCCCCCTCGGCTTATACTCGAGTCAACGTCTGTAGATGTCTAGCAGGGGGCGCTGCTTCTAAAGCAGCGGTTCTCAACCTGTGGGTCGCGACCCCTTTGGGGGTCGAACGACACTTTCACAGGGGTCGCCTAAGACCATCGGAAAACACATATTTCCGATTGCCTTAGGAACCGAGACACCGCTCCTCTATCCGTCTCCAGGTGTGGGCGGGATGACATGCCGTCCCTGTCATCTGGACACACCCCCGGGATCAATCCTCGCCGGTGATTGGCCGCCGGAACTGTAGCTCAGGAGAGGCACACAGGTGCCCAAACACCGGCGAGGAGGTGGAGCTTGGAGAGGAGGAGCCGAGCGGCACCGCGAAGATCGAGCGAGTGAAGAGTAGGAGAGCGGCCGGAGAAGGAAGGCATCTGACCGGTAAGTGTGTACCATGGGAGAGGGAGGGAGCGAGCGAGCCCAGGCTGGAGCAGGGGTCAGCAAGGTAAGTATCATTGGTGTCAGTGGGAGGAATAGTGCCCAATCATTGGTGTCCCTCCCCCCACTGACACCACCGGCTTATACTCGAGTCAATAGTTTTTCCCAGTTTTTTGTGGTAAAATTAGGTACCTCGGCTTTTATTCAGGTCAGCTTATACTCGAGTATATACGGTACACCTTTTTGATGATATTAGAGTGCGGTAATTATTTAAATATTTTGTTGATGGTAACTGTAGTTTCCTTTTACTGCAGAGAGAGGAGAGGATATGATGTCATCCCGGCTGTTACTCCTCCTCCTTGGTACAGAAGATACTGTTATCTTTTGAATTACAGAGATGAGGTCATGAAAATTCAATGAGACTTTTCTCCCAAATGGTAAAGATTTTCAACATTTTATTATCTGTTTAGTGTTTTGTGTAGGGTGGTGTACTAATGGGGGATTTTTATGCCTATCCCGGAGTTCTTCTTTTAAAATGTCAAGGACTGCACTTGAGGCTCTTCGTATTAAGCAAGTTGACCTCCACCGGAATAAATGGGTCCGCATGGAGTAACTACTTCAAGTGTTTGTTCACCTTCTCATTCTGTTCATTCTTTCTGGAAAGGTGAAGCAACCCTTTAAGGAGCCTGTAGCAGCAATCAGTCTGGTAGGATTGCACATTGCTCCATCCATGTGTGCTATGATCCATTGCTTTGGAATACCGATAGCTATTGGTGGAGCTCACCACCAAGCAAACCATCGTAAACGAGATGGTGAATGCATCTGGCCATACACCAGGATGTTCGTTTGAAAATTGTTCTTTTTGGGTGTTGATTTGAATTCCCAAAGGGTAGTGGGTTCAAATCGATGTTTGTTTCCAAATGTAGTGATGAGAAAATTCAAAGGATCAGGATGGAAGATTGCTTTAAATAAATGACCTTCTAACAGAGAATGCGGATTTTGTTCAGGAAATTACATTTCATTCCAAAACTGAGTGTTAAAAGGAAGAGAAATTTTGAAGTCGGATGTTCGCACGGTCAACACATGTACAAAGGATTTGCAGATGAACGTTTGACAATCTACTAGTGTATAGCCAGCTTTACTGCTCTCCAGCCAACCAGGTTGGATGGGTTGACTGCCTTCTTCCTCATCTCAAACAATGGTTCTTCCCACCACGCTGGCTATGATGTGGCTGCAGGATGCCTGGACCACCATTTCCAAATATATATATAAAAAATGCCTTCAGTTATGACTGCGATCTCTTCTACAGGAGGAGGGATGCCCGCCCCCCTCCCCCACCACCAATTCCTTTCCTGGGCTCTCTCATTCCATTGGGGATCCTGGGACCGCTCCAACCGGCAGCACCGACTTCAATACACACAGAGAAAGGAGCTGATGTAGTTCCTCCCTCTCTGTGGGATCACAAAATGGAAGCAACAAGGATTTTGTCACTTTTGGTTCTGGTTCTGTGTTTACTGGGCAGTTGGCGACCAGCTACTGTGCTGACCCATATGTGTCTGATCAGCTGCATTGGAGGCCAGAGGAGAGATCTGGGGTCTGATAGAGCCAGATGTCTCCATAAAGAGGAACTGTCATAGCCCATGCTGTCACAAGGGATGTTGTACATCCCTTGTCATAGCAATAAAGTTGATTTATAAAAAATAAGGGACAGTTAAAAAGTTTAAAATTATTATCTTGCAGATAGCTTGGCTTCACATCGGCGTCTTCTAATTGTAACAGTCCTCACAGGGAACGTCACACCTTCTTTCATCACCCGGAGCTGATCATTGGCTGTCTTTGCCATTTTGGCTATTATTCGATCCATTCAAATGGCAGTTTTCTGTTTACTTTCACGTTTTGGTTTCCATTTTACAGCATTTGAGATCATTTTAGCTGAGCAGCCTATCAGTTTCTGCACTTCTTTATATATTTTCTCCTCTCCAATGAACTTTTTAATCAAAGTACGCTGTTTTTCTACACTTTGTCTGGAATGAGCCGTTCCTCAGATTTGTAGAGATATATTATATATAGAGGTATATTCCTTTCAGCAACACTGGCTATATCCATATGAACGTCCAACCTCCAGGAGCCACAATATACCGGGCAGAAAACAAACCTTCCTCACAAATTCACTATTCAGTGTCTCTCCAAAGAAAAGCCAAAGGGATCTGCAATAATGTTCTGCCATAAAAAATGTTCTTTATTAAAACCCGACCGGTACTTACATAATAGGAAGAAACAAGAGCGACAATCATACAAAACGCACTCATATCTACATCTCATTGGTTGGTTTGTATTCCCACAGATGGGGGGCCCAGTTTTTATTTCTGGGGCCTGTTTGTTGCCACCTTAGGCAGACTGTAATGGTTATTATATGTGATTTATTTTGTTATTATATACAGTACTTGTTGTTCCTTAAAGCAGTTAGGGTGGATCCTGTCATCTCTAGGTGCATGGAGTACACTCACAGTCCTAGAAAGCTGGACTCTAAATACAGATATGAGAAATGTTTTTCCTGCCAGGAGATTTTTATATCTGTTCATCCATTGCTGGGATTTACACAGCTCTGCCAGACAGCACAGCCAAGCAGACAAGACTACTTACAGTTAGGAAATACAGTGGTGTCCTCTGTCCACCCCCAACCGTCTGATTGGATGGTGAAACAACAGCAGACTGATTAGGTCATCTCTTTGCTCTCTTCTCCTATCAGTGTGTTCTATGTTGGTACATGTGCATGCAGCACACCTGATTGGCTCTCGGTTCTGCCCCTCCTTCTTCCAGTGCTTCTGCATAGTAAGAGGCTGATACCAAATCAATTTCAGGCACTTCCACTAGTGGCATTAAAAACACACATTTCCAGATGTATTAACCCCTTCCTGTCGGATGTATGTATATATGTGGCAGCACAGAGATTGGCCGTATTCTGTGCCTCCACGTATACACATACCTGTTTTGTGTTGGCAGCATGCCCCCAGCACTCTGACAGCACCGTCACTGACAATTGGAAGCTGGTAGGATGGGCTTCCAATTATCTAATCATCCAATCACAGTGATCACATGGTGCGGAAGCTGAGCAAGCAGGTAGCGATGCTCCGGTGTTGCGATCTCTTAAAAGGCTGGGAAGAAGGGGTTAATGAATACAGAGTTGCATTCATTTGTGTCTGTTATATCTGTCTGGAGATTAGTCCAAAGATGTACAGTTTTTATTCAACTGTGTGTGGCAAAATATCCTAAAAATCCAGAGCTATGAACAGGGGATTCTAAGAAGATCCTGGGATTTCCCGCTGTAAACGCATGTGTTCTGTATTGCAGACATCTAGAACTGCATTCACCTGATGCCAAGCATACTGCGGTGCTGCGAGCAAAAGATCCTGCGGCGGCCCAGACCGGGTTCAACGCAATTCACGGGGCGGTGACGGAACTTCTTCCCAAGGTGATGGCCGAAGTCCAAACTCAGCTGGGAAAAAACGGAATCTCTGGAAGTCATGAAATTCGGCACATGGGCTGGCTAGCAGAAAAGGTCAGTTTGTTGTGTCTTTGGCTTTATATTGTTTATCTCACGAGCTAAATGACCACAAAAATGTCTCATCTGAAGTCCCTTTAACCCTTTTCCGCCTACTCCGGGGTCCTTGTACAAAGTTCTGAGTGCCTGGGGGGCGGGAAGATTTTCGATCATGTGACTACTGTGTTTGGCTGTCATAGTGGTCACATGATCAGGAGTCGTTCCACTGGCTATGGATTATTAGTGAGGGCCGAGAGCTGTCTGTGACAGCCCAGTGTCTGTGCTGGGAGCTTGCAGTGAGCTTGTTCTCAGCACAGAAACATTGGCTGCCCAACAACGCACATGTGGGGGTGTTAAAGCCTGCCCTTGTGGCTGCAAATATGTGTTATTTGGGTGACAACAGGTTAAAGTGGAACTTAACCCCCCCAGGTTTAATTTTACTCTAAACCCCCTCCTACCTTGTGTGCTGGGGTGAACTTAAATAACATACCCAGCCATCAACTGCAGCATTGCCCTGCAGTAATCTGCTGAAAGCGGAACCCACAGGGCCTTGTGCCGCCATCATTGGAGCCAGCTTTCTCTTCCAGGTCCTAGCAAGCAGCTCCCGATGACACTCCACTGCGCATGCACAGCATATTGTACATAGCCCCAAAGCCACCTGGGACACATGATGTTGGTATCCTAGGGGGCTTCAGGTGGGGTGGGGAGGATGTCATTCTTACCTAAGCGAGGAAGGCAAAAGCATGGGGTGTGTTCTCCTAAAGAAAGAAAGAAGTACAGGAGTTGGACAAAAATATGGAAACACTGCATAATTTGCAGGTGTGAATTGACATGGTTTACTTTGAAAGCGGAAGTGACGTAACATTCTTTTGCTTCCGCTGTGTGATGAGACACCTAGCTAACAGGTGGAAAGCCTCACGTCCGTCATTTACTGCGTGCACAGCTAGTAATATGGAGTCATGTCAGAGCTTACTGAGCTTCAAAGAGGGCAAATTGTTGGTGCCGCTCAGCTGGTGCCTCTGTGACTGGATTTGCCAATTTATTTGCCGTGTCACGAGGTACAATATCAAAGGTTATGGCGGCATACACAGTTTCTGGGAAAACGATGTCTGGGCAGCCATACTGTATGTACAAATTTTGGCAGACTATGTGCACCTCATGGTGCAGACATTGTTTCCCGAAGACCGCGCCATTTACCAAGCTGACAATGCTCTGAATTCACACAGCTGGCGTTGTGAAATCACGGTTTGGCGAGGATGCAGACGAAGTCTCACACCTTCCCTGGGCGCCACAGTCGCCGGACCTCCATATCATAGAGCCATTATGGTCAACGAGATTTGGGCACGTTTTCGCCTCCGGCATCTCTGCGAGAACTGGAACGATTTGTGTTGAAGAGTAGTATCAGATTCCATTATCCATTATCCTATAACTAAAATCTAGTCCCAGGATTGTAGATTTCTTCCCACCAAGATCACTTTGAAATTTCCAGGCTCCAGGTCCCAAAATGGACCTTTATGAAACAATGAAGAAACTGAAAAGCCAGTTTCCTCTGCATTACACAAACTCCCTGGAGCCCCTTAACCTGCCTTGTTGAGGATCCTGGGTAGCATAATATCCTTTTACCAACATGACAGATCACCGCACTGTCACACTATGGAGAGCAGCATTGTCACCCTAGGACAAGAAGTGTGTCAGGGCTACAGAACAAACACGTGTCGGCTTGTGAGCTGCTATGTGAGTAATAAATCTTACCAAGTGCTGATTGTGAATCACCTGCACCTAACACATGCTCATACTAGTGTGTAAAAAAACAAAACCCACAATGTGCCACGCTTCACTTCAACAATAATATGTGTATCCAATCACTTATATTTCTAATGCATATCCAAATATATAAATGAATATAAATATATGTAATTGTGCATCCAGGTTCTATTAGTTATATATCAAAATAAATGAAAAAGTGAATGAACCAATGATGATTGTCAACAACAGTGTCCATATGATTGTTATAAGCAGTCAAAAGAAAAATCCATATATGAGTTCCTTCAAACGTGCAAACTTTGCTTTATCGTATAATATCCCGTGCTTCTTAAAAAGTATTTGGTGTGAATAACTGGCATAAACGTGCTCCCCCCCCGGTTGTGCTCTCACCTCCAATATATGAACAAACCGTTAAGTAAGGTCATATAGCGCTTGTGTCCCTTTAAATGGACCAAAGTGTGGATGGGACGGTGTCCTGCTGTTTGGGGTCCTTCTCCACTCAAACGATAAACTCCCCTTCCACGGTGGTTATTATAGAGGAATACATCAAATCATAGTGTATTACCCTTTAAATATCATTTTTATTAATGAAAGTAATGCACTCACATTTACTCTGTTAAAACTGCTTTGTGCACAAAATGTGTCCTCCAGAACTTTTTCCCAGGTGAAAATCCTAAAATTGCCAGCTGGTGTCAGTATGGTACCATCGAGCATCGTGAGGAGCTTTGACGTCATGACGCTGGATGGAGCACGTTTATGCAAGTTATTCACACCAAATACTTTTTAAGAAGCACGGGATATTATACGGTAAAGCAAAGTTTGCACGTTTGAAGGAACTCATATATGGATTTTTCTTTTGACTGCTTATAACAATCATATGGACACTGTTGTTGACAATCATCATTGGTTTATTCACTTTTTCATTTATTTTGATATATAACTAATAGTAACTGGATGCACAATTACATATATTTATATTCATTTATATATTTGGATATGCATTAGAAATATTAGTGATTGGATACACATATTATTTTTGAAGTGAAGTGCGGCACATTGTGGGGTTTTAGGACTACAGAACACCTCCCCCTTTCTCCATCTATACAAGGCTAGGTTCACACCCTCTCTATGCTCTTTCTCTAAAAAGTTATTCCCTATATCGTATGGATGTATGTATATTAGAAGTCATAGGAATGACCGTTTCAGGCATTCCCGCCCCTTTTTCAAGCTGAATGCACATTTGAAATTGTGAAAGGGCAGGGATTCCCAAAACTCAAGAAGCGGCTGATTCGGCGGTCGCCTAATGCCTCACCCTCACAGGGGCTTTGCGGCAGCATAATTTGCCTACGGCTAGGTTCACACATGCCTGGTGTGAATTTCCTGGTCATTTTCACTGCCCATTTCCAATGCTGCTATTCAGCGGTTCAGCTGCGGTTTCCAAATATGGTTCAGATGCAGATTTATGGAGCTGCTGGCCACTGGCGTCTTTAACAATACCTGGTCCACTTCAGGTCCAGACACTTGCACCCCCTTCCAGTCTCGGACAATTTTCAGCTTTCAGCACTATCACACTTTGAGTGACAATTACTCAGTCATGCAACACTATACCCATATTACATTTTTATCTTTTTATTGTGACAGATAGAACTTTCTTTTGGTGGTATTTGATCACCACGGGGTTTTTTTTATTTTTTGCTATATAAACGAAAAAATACTGAAAAGTTTGAAAAAAACAAAACATTTTTTGCTTAGTTTTTGTTATATAATTTTACAAGTAGATAATTTTTCTTCATAAATTTAGGCCAAAATTTATTTTGCTACATTTTTGGTATAAAAATAACCCAAAACAGTTTATATTATTTAGTCTGTGTGAAAGCTATAGAGTCTATAAACTATGGGATATATACTTGAAATATATGCCTTAATGTCATATAGCTGTGATCTGGGCGCTGGTATGGGGTGTGGCTGTGATCAGGACGGCGGTATGACAGTAGCCAAGACGCTGTTATGTGGTATGGGGGTGATTAGGATGTTGGTATGGGGTATGGCTGTGATCAGGGCTCTGGTATGTGGTATGGCTGTGATCAGGATGCCGGTATGGGGTGTGGCTGTGATCAGGATGCCGGTATGGGGTGTGGCTGTGATCAGGATGCCGGTATGGGGTGTGGCTGTGATCAGGATGCCGGTATGGGGTGTGGCTGTGATCAGGATGCCGGTATGGGGTGTGGCTGTGATCAGGACGCCGGTATGGGGTGTGGCTGTGATCAGGATGCCGGTATGGGGTGTGGCTGTGATCAGGACGCCGGTATGGGGTGTGGCTGTGATCAGGACGCCGGTATGGGGTGTGGCTGTGATCAGGACGCCGGTATGGGGTGTGGCTGTGATCAGGACGCCGATATGGGGTGTGGCTGTGATCAGGACGCTGGTATGGGGTGTGGCTGTGATCAGGATGCCGGTATGGGGTGTGGCTGTGATCAGGATGCCGGTATGGGGTGTGGCTGTGATCAGGATGCCGGTATGGGGTGTGGCTGTGATCAGGATGCCGGTATGGGGTGTGGCTGTGATCAGGATGCTGGTATGGGGTATGGCTGTGATCAGGACGCCGGTATGGGGTGTGGCTGTGATCAGGATGCTGGTATGGGGTGTGGCGGTGATCAGGACATTGGTATGGGGTGTGGCGGTGATCAGGACATTGGTATGGTGTATGGGGGGTGTTTTGTTTGCACTGGGACAGGTGACAAGGCCTCCTGAATGATGTATTATTGATATTGTGGGGCAGTGATCAGGGACACAGGGGAACTAAACTGGGGCACTGGGGAGGCTGGCAGTGCAGTGTGTGAGGGTACAAGCAGCCTGACATTCAGTGTAAACTCACACACTGCAGGATCGTTCACACTGAGAGCAGAGCGAAGCGATTGGTCACAGCAGTCACATGTGATACACCACGTGATCGCCCTAACACAGCGGTAATGTGATCCACTTTGTCCGGGCGACACACCGATCACCGGGTTTCGTGGTGAGCGCTCTGTGAGCCGCACACGAGCCATCGATGCAGCCTAACGTACAGGAACATTAGCCCGCATCGGCGCTGCTTCCCGTCTGCCGTCTATGTAGAATGGGCGGACGGGAAGAGGGTAAGGAGGGGGCCAGGTAGCTGGCTGCTTGTCCTGGTTTGGTATAGATTTTGAGGGGAACCCCATGCCAAAAAAAACCCCTTATCCGAGCATGTGGCTCAGCTGGTCAGTAAAGGGGGGAGACCCCCAGATCTTGCCAACCCAAACTCACCCCCCCCCCATCCATGTGAATGAGTATGGGGTACATTGGGCATTTTTTTGCTATTTTCCACTTCGCTTTATCTGGCAATAGCACGGTCATGCAACGCTGCACACGAATGATGTTTTTCTTTTTTCCCCACAAAAATAGAGCTTTCTTTTGGTGATATATGAACACCACGAGGTATTTATTATATAAATGAACATTTTAAAACAAAAAAATATATATTTTTTACTTTTTGTTATAAAAAATATCCAATAAATATTAAAAAAAAAAATGTCTATAAATTTAGGCCAACATATATTCTGTTACGTTTTAGGTAAAAAAAGAAAAAGCGCAAATCAGTAAATGTGTATTAATTGGTTTGTGTGAAAGTTGCAGCGTCTACAAACAATAGGATAAATAATAAATACTGGAATTTTCTTTATCTTTTACATTTATTTATGTTTATACTATTAATGGTGATGATGAGTGGGGCTGTGATAGTGCGCCGAGCAATCTGACACTTTGTCACAACTGACACTGACATCTCCAGTGACACTGATACAGTGATCAGTGTTAATACTATACACTGTGACTGTATAAATGACACTGACTGGGAAGGGGTAACATCTAGGGGCAATCAAAGGGTTAGCGGTGTGTACTGTGTGTAGTATGGGCTGCTTTTACTAATCCATTTGGCTGTTTTTACTCTCTGCTTTGCAGGGAGAAAAAAATAGACACATCGCTGCTGTTTGTACAGAGGTCTGTGTTGCTTGTCAACACAGAGCTCTGCTAAGTCATTCGCTCAGCCGTTCAGCAGGTCCCAGCCATAAATCATTTGGCTGAACCTGCTGATTGGCTTGGGCTGTAGCGAATGGCAGCACAGATGGGGGTAACGGGCACACAAGCCCCCTACCTAGAAATGAAGATCACATACATGTACGTGATCTGGTGCAGAGGAGACCCCAGGCTGCTATATATTTGCATGGGCCTGTCGGCAGCTGGTTAATTCATGGAACAGAGTTCTACTACCTAATAGTCTCTTATATGTTGTGGTGAGATGTCTGGAATCGGGATCCCAGATCTTCACATCCAGTGCAGCCATGACTAGAGGGTTCAACTCTTCTAGATGTGGGATTCATTTTATTGGATGGTCCATGCAGCAGAATTAGTGGGAACAGATGATACTATGAGAGACAGAAGAGGCCAGAGGGTGACTAAGCCCCGTAGACTCCACTGGGAACTAAAATCTCACTTTTGGGTGGACTGACCCTTTAACTGTACAGGATATGGTGGTGGTACACAAATGAAAGGAGTGCGGGACACACGGAATGAGAGAAATGCCAGTCACCACAGACTTGGAATTACACTGTATCTGAGCACCACAAAGAGAAAATGATCATTTATTCATTTGTAATAATCAAAGAAAACTCCCCCATCCATCCATGTTTCCATGCTTTATTTTACTGATAAATCACTTTGAAAAACTCTTGTCTAGCATTTCTGGCTGTGGCCACCTTGAGTAAGGGCAATGACTGATGTAGCATTTACTCCCTGGAATCCATCTGCCATTAGCTCAGGCATGAGGGTGTGCTTTGCTGAGAAAGCCCCTGCTCCACTCCTGAATACTCCTGGGATGTATGACTTTATTTGCCTAGGCTAGAAACTAGGAAGTAACTGAGGAATTGTTAATAAAAAAGAATATGTTTAAAACAAGTAAATGTGACCTACGTTCCTAAATACACTGCTCAAAAAAATTAAAGGAACGCTTTTTAATCAGAGTATAGTGTCAAGTCAATTAAACTTCTGGAATATTTATCTGGTCAGTTAAGTAGCAGAGGGGGTTGTAAATCAGTTTCAGCTGCTTTGGTATTAATGAAATGAACAACAGTTGCATTAGATGGGCAACAGTGAGACGACCCCCAACACAGGAATGGTTTTACAGGTGGAGGCCACTGACATTTTTTCCCTACTCATCTTTTCTGACTGTTTTTCTGACTGTTTTTCACTAGTTTTGTAACATATGACGCCCTCCCAGAACTGGACAACCGCGCTCTATCCGTTATTCAGCTATAGCGCGCTTGGCAAGTGGTTAAAAAGATATTCCAGCATCCTCTGAGATCTCATGTTTCAGTCCACTGATGCTGCCACGTTGCACCTCAGACTGTCCAGGAGCTCAGTGGTGACCTGGTCCAGATCTGGGAGGAAATCCTCCAGGACACCATCCGTCGTCTAATTAGAAGCATGCCCTGACGTTGTCAGACATACATACAAGCACGTGGGGGCCATACAAACTACTGAGGACCATTCTGAGTTGCTGCAATACAATTTTAGCAAAATGGACTCGTCTGCTGCATTTTTTTTTCACTTTGGTTTTCGGAGTGTCTTTGAATTCAGTCCTCTGTTGGTTGATAATTTTCATGAAATGATGGGGCGTCCTTATGTTCCTAACACATCACCCCGTCCATGTCAGTATAGAGACCCAACATGAGATTTTCCCCATTGAGATCTGATGTGTTCTCAAAGTGTTCCTTTATTTTTTGAGCCGTGTATTTGCTAAGGATAGCAGCAGAAGGATTGAAAATAGCTCATGTTTATTGAGATTGAAGTGTATTTTATTTATTATTTATTTCAGGTACTTCTATATCGCCGTCAATTTACACAGCACTTTACATATATATTGTACATTCACATCAGTCCCTAACCCTCAAGGGGCATCCAATCTAAGGTCCCTAACTCACATCCATACATACACTATCTATCTATCTATCTATCTATCTATCCATCCATTTGTATCCAACCCTTGGCGATTGCATGGACTGTCTCTCGTAAGCAACTTTTTCCATGAATTCTCTTAGCAGTTATTTTACAGGGTAGGTTGCCAAGTCTTTCTCCAACCCCCACCATGCAGGAGATCCCACATGGCCGGGGATGAAACTAGCACAATTTAGACAGGAGCCAATTCACCTACCAGCATGTCTTTGGAGTGTAGGAGGAAACTCACACAGGCACAGGGAGAACATGCAAACTCCAGGCAGGTGGTGCCATCTTTGGGATTCGAACCAACGACCCAAGTACTGCCAGGCGGAAGTGCTAACCATTTAGCCACTGTGCTACCCAAGTTGTGCATTAAAGTTTTTCTGTTGCCTGAAGTTGCCCCTCCTCTGATCAATTTATTGTGTTCCATTGAACGGGCTGCCGACACACGCCAGAATAGACCAAATATCGGACACGCATCGTTTCTTCTGACTAGATGTGCAGTGTGGTGCGCTGCAATGCATGTTTGTCAGATGTGCGTTCGGTTCCTATTGACAATGGATGGCACTGCAACACGCTAATGCATGGACCATGTGTCGTCCTATGTTGCAGTAATGCATCTTACCGCAACACAAAAGTGTGATTGGATGCTTCATGTAAGGTGCACATAGGCAGGGCAATTCACAGAACGTTCCAATACACAGAGTCCTCCAGCATACTTACCAGCCAGCCAGCAAAATTGGAAAAAGCCTAAAATGTTTCAGCAATTTGTGTTCAGTTTGTTGGATACATTTGCAAATATATGTGAAGCCGCACTGCCACGTCAAGGCTCCTCTGTACAGTGCGGTCCCTAACTCCACTCTAATGTCATTTCCAAATTGGGACATACAGAGTAAGAAATACATTCAGAATGTAAACTAGATCAACAAAAATTAAATCAAAAACAGAGGTTTTGGTTGCATATATTTGCAATTATATACGAAACTACCATCTATAGATGTCTAAAACATGAGTGAAAAAAAATACTGGCCTCCAACCTCCCCTTATAGCCAGTCCAACACACGCCTTTAAAAAAGAATACCGGCCTCCAACCTCCCCTTATAGCCGGTCCAACACACACCTGGAAAAAAAATATTGTAGCTCTCTTGTGGGTGAAGACAGCTGGTGTAATTGCTTTCTTGGAGGCAGGTGCTGATGACTAGAGCGATGACGGAGCCTCCACGTGAATGTCACATGCTGACGGAGTCTCCACGTGAATATCACATGCTGACGAAGCCTCCACGTGCTCGGCACAAGCTGTCGGAGCCTCCACGTGCTTGGCACAAGCCGTCGGAGCCCCCACGTGCTCGGCACAAGCCCTCGGAGCCCCCACGTGCTCGGCACAAGCCCTCGGAGCCTCCACGTGCTCGGCACAAGCCCTCGGAGCCTCCACGTGCTCGGCACAAGCCCTCGGAGCCTCCACGTGCTCGGCACAAGCCCTCGGAGCCTCCACGTGCTCGGCACAAGCCCTCGGAGCCTCCACGTGCTCGGCACAAGCCCTCGGAGCCTCCACGTGCTCGACACAAGCCCTCGGAGCCTCCAGGTGCTCGGCACAAGCCCTCAGAGCCTCCACGTGCTGGGCACAAGCCCTCGGAGCCTCCACGTGCTCGGCACAAGCCCTCGGAGCCTCCACGTGCTCGGCCCAAGCCCTCGGAGCCTCCACGTGCTCGGCACAAGCCCTCGGAGCCTCCACGTGCTCGGCACAAGCCCTCAGAGCCTCCACGTGCTCGGCACAAGCCCTCGGAGCCTCCACGTGCTCGGCACAAGCCCTCGGAGCCTCCACGTGCTCGGCACAAGCCCTCGGAGCCTCCACGTGCTCGGCACAAGCCCTCGGAGCCTCCACGTGCTCGGCACAAGCCCTCGGAGCCTCCACGTGCTCGGCCCAAGCCCTCGGAGCCTCCACGTGCTCGGCCCATGCTGTAGGAGCCTCCACGTGCTCGGCCCATGCTGTCGGAGCCTTCCAGGCGGAAGTGCTAACCATTTAGCCAATGTGCTGCCTCCAACCATTTAGCTACCGGCCTCCAACCTCCCCTTATAGCCGGTCCAACACACACCTTGAAACAAAATATTGTAGCTCTCTTGTGGTTGAAGAGAGCTGGTGTAATTGCTTTCTTGGAGGCAGGTGCTGATGACAATCCTTCAATAGAGCGATGACATAGGGGACTTTCCGATGATGAAGATCCTCCTCTGCTTCACCTCCTAGTGTAACATTTCTTCCAACTTCTTGGCCATCTTAACTCCCAGAACAGTGGCACCCTGGCCATTTAAGTGCAGTCCGTCCCTGCTGTAGAGCTGGTAACTGAACGAAAAGTCTGCCCAGTTCTCCATGAACTCAAACCCCTCCTCTCTGCACCAGTTCTTCAGCCACTTGTTAAGCTCTCTAATCTCATTCTGCCTCACTGGTGTGGCTCGAGGTACAGGCAGTATTTCTGAAAATACTGCCTTGGAGGTTCTTTTCTTCAATATAGCTCCCAAGTCTCTGAAATCTTTTTGTAGGGCGTTCCATCTTCCTCTGACTTTGTCGTTAGTACCGACATGTACGATGACAGCTGGGTCCTCCCCAGCCCCTTTCAGCAATCTGTCCATGCGATCTGCAATGTCCCGAACCCGAGCGCCTGGTAAACTACAGACTGTTCGGCAATGACGGTCTTTGTGACAGATTGCTTTCTCTGTACCTCTAAGAATGGAGTCCCCTACCACCAGTATATGTCTATCCTTTCTTGTATCCTTGCCCCCATCTTCACTGGAGGAGATGAGGTGCTGGGCACATGCTGACGGAGCCTCCACGTGCTGGGCACATGCTGACGGAGCCTCCACGTGCTGGGCACATGCTGACGGAGCCTCCACGTGCTGGGCACATGCTGTCGGAGCCTCCACGTGCTGGGCACATTCTGTCGGAGCCTCCACGTGCTCGGCACATTCTGTCGGAGCCTCCACGTGCTCGGCACATTCTGTCGGAGCCTCCACGTGCTGGGCACATTCTGTCAGAGCCTCCACGTGCTCGGCACATTCTGTCGGAGCCTCCACGTGCTGGGCACATTCTGTCAGAGCCTCCACGTGCTCGGCACATTCTGTCGGAGCCTCCACGTGCTGGGCACACTCTGTCGGAGCCTCCACGTGCTCGGCACATTCTGTCGGAGCCTCCACGTGCTGGGCACACGCTGTCGGAGCCTCCACGTGCTCGGCACATTCTGTCGGAGCCTCCACGTGCTCGGCACATTCTGTCGGAGCCTCCACGTGCTCGGCACATTCTGTCGGAGCCTCCACGTGCTCGGCACATTCTGTCGGAGCCTCCACGTGCTCGGCACATTCTGTCGGAGCCTCCACGTGCTCGGCACATTCTGTCGGAGCCTCCACGTGCTGGGCACATGCTGTCGGAGCCTCCACGTGCTGGGCACATGCTGTCGGAGCCTCCACGTGCTGGGCACATGCTGTCGGAGCCTCCACGTGCTGGGCACATGCTGTCGGAGCCTCCACGTGCTGGGCACATGCTGTCGGAGCCTCCACGTGCTGGGCACATGCTGTCGGAGCCTCCACGTGCTGGGCACATGCTGTCGGAGCCTCCATGTGAATGTCACATGCTATCTGAGCTTTTACGTGCTCGGCACATGCTGACGGAGTCTCCATGTCGATATCATATCTCTTCTCGCTCACTGTGGCAAGCCTGCCGGGTGAGCTGTGTTTGCAGTAAATAATATTTACATCTACAATAAAAAAGAATTGAATTTAGCACCTTAATCTACATTTTATATATTTTTCTTTATACAAAATCAAAATACAGAGAAAGTTAGAAACACCTGTGCCAGGGACAGTAAGGAGACCTGACATGATAGGGACACAGGGATGACTATAGTGGCCTTCATATAAAAATGCTAGTTGGGTGGCAGTTAGGCCAAGCCTCTACAATTAAATGACTGAAGAAACCGGCAAGTTAAATGAGTGGGCGGGTCACAAGGGAAGTGGCAGTAGGAAGTAGTGGTGTCACCCGCCTGGCTCTGCATTGTGGCTGGGGTTTGTGAATCATTGGGCCAGCTAAGCACAGCCTTTTTTTACTGGCAGTTTTGCCCAGAAAGTGTCATTTATCAGCCCTGAGGTCACACAGGATACGGGTCACCCACTATGGGGGGGTCATACACCAGCCTGACAACAGCTGATTGTTTGCATTGGCAGGGAGAGTAAACACGTGACTAATGTAGTAGGAATATTTATGTCTAGTCATATGTTCATATATTCATACTTTTGCTGGTGGAGTTGCAATGTGAGCGTCACATGTATTCATGACCATCCCTATACATGTGTGCATATGGGAATGTCAGCCGTCATCAGTGTCTATGACCATCCGTATACATGTGTGCATATGGGAATGTCAGCCGTCATCAGTGTCTATGACCATCCCTATACATGTGTGCATATGGGAATGTCAGCCGTCATCAGTGTCTATGACCATCCCTATACATGTGTGCATATGGGAATGTCAGCCGTCATCAGTGTCTATGGCGTTCCCTGTACATGGATACATATGGGAATGTCAGCCGTCATCAGTATCTATGGCGATCCCTGTACATGGATACATATGGGAATGTCAGCCGTCATCAGTGTCTATGGCCCAGGGATGATGAATTCCTATCACCCTACACCTGGGACATCTTCAGTCCTGCTGCGGGCAAAATAAAAAAAAAAAATTTCTAATTTTTTTAGTTGTAAACCATGAAAGGTACACCCAAGTACATATCATCCAATCCCCCCCCCCCAGACATATATGCACGTACAAACGTAAAAGCACACGCTGGGGCTCCTACACATGAAAACGTTGATTGCAATACACGTTACATATCGCCGCACACGCCAGAATGAGCGCAATAATTCTAGCAGCAGACCCCCTCCATACACTATACTGATCACCTAGAAGGGGCTGTAAAAGCGTCAACTACAGAAAATGTCGGACTGTTACAGCCCCTTCTAGGTGATCAGTATAGTGTATGGAGGGGGTCTGCTGCTAGAATTATTGCGCTCATTCTGGCGTGTGCGGCGATATGTAATGTGTATTGCAATCAATGTTTTCATGTGTAGGGGCCCCAGTGTGTGCTTTTACATGTGTACATGTGTATATGTCTGGGGGGGGGGGGTGTTATGTGATTGGGAGGAACTTTAATTTTTTCAATTAAAAAAATATATTTTATTTTTCCTGAATTTGTTTCCTTGACATAGGGAACAATGTGCCGTCTGGGATGTATTTTGGTGACAGGTTCTCTTTATGGAGACATCTGAGGTGTAATAGACCCCGGATGTCTCCCCTGTACTACACTGGATGGACTGCAATGCACATCGGATTCCATATGTCCCGCCCTCGGTGGGCGGGGATCTCTGACCGGTAACCAGGAAGTGACATCACACCGGCACTTCCTGGTCAGGACCAGACGGGGACGGACGCTCTTCTCCTTCCTCTCCTGCTGAGGGCGGTGAGCCGGCCCCGGGGCCCGCAGATGAGGGGGCGGAGCCCGGGAGATAGTGGGCGGGGGGAGGGTCACACGGGGCGGGGGGGCCGGCACTGTGTGGAAGCGGCTGCCCCGCCCCTCCAATGCTTCCACCTGACAGGTGAGCCCCGCAGCAGGGCTGAAGGGGAGAGGAAACTACCTGCCCCACCCCCGGGACGTGTCCGGACATGCCCGGCCATATGAATTCCCCATCCCTGCTGGAATGTCAGCTCTCCTCAGTGTCTATGGGGATCCCTGTACATGTGTCCATATGGGAATGTCAGCCGGGAAAAAGGGGAAAAAAGGGTCCAGTGAGAGGAGGTGAGTTCCCTCGTCTCTCTCTAGATCCACAATACATACCATTTTGGTGTTCTGCCTTGTGGTGGCGCCCATTGACTTTACAGCCGGCTCCTAAACATCCAGCAACGGCTCTGAAGCAGCCGCGCAGAAAAGCCCGAGTCCTCTTCATGGTGGTGGGCCTCTTGGTGGTGGGATCTGCAGACTGCTCAGTGATCCCTCCTTCCATAGGGGGCTTTCCTTCCCCCGATTCCTCTTTGGTGGTTTTCTGAGAAATAAACGTTTTAATCTTCAATTGTCTCATTACGGAAAATAATGAAACCCGCTTCAACCTGTGTGAGAGAGGAAGTGCAGCCAATCGGATCAAATCCGAACCGATGAGACTGCAAGCCAAACTCAGGAGAAGGAACAATCACGTCTGCTCTGTACCGGGTACAAGGAGCGACTGAAGGGACTCTGGGAGAGCTGGCTTAGGGGGGAGAAAGGGGGGGGAGGGGGAAGGGGGAGGAGTCAGGTGATGACATCACGGTGCTGGAGAGCCTTTTTTTTTTTTTCTTCAAAGTTTTCTTAAAGGGGCCACGTCCTTTTTAAATTCTGCCACCTGCAGGTTTAATTCAAAAACAAGGACGTGGCCCCTTTAAGAACTCTAGGTGACTGTTTTTTTTTTTGTTTTTTTTCAAATCTCCTGGTACTCAGACAAACACAACTGACGATTATTCCTAAAGGGGCGGCAGTTATGTGAATGCAGCCTCAGTACATAGATCTCATATACCAGGAGAAGAGGTTTTCTCTTTTTTTTTTAATTTAAGTGAGTTATTTTGATTGATATTTCAACCTTACAGTCCCACGGCTTAAAATAAAGGTCTTTATTCCTATGAGAACTCTGTGATTGGAGCCTTATCGCTGAATAGAAAGATTTCCTGCCCAACAAATATTTTCATTTCTGTCTTGCTTTTTTTATTTATATTGTCTTTTATCGTTATTTCCCTAAATGGTGGAATTTTTTTTTTTTTTCCAATGCGAAAACGTCTCCCATAGACTTTAATGCAAAATCCCCTCCCATAGACTTCAATGTGAAATCCCCTCCCATAGACTTTAATGTGAAAACACCTTTCAGTAGCAATCCTATGTGAACTCTTATGTTCTCTTGAGGCTCTGCTCTATCACTTGTGATTCTGGAACGCACCGCAACAAACTCGCACGGAACCCTTTCCATAATGGCACTCAAAGCACAATGCGTGTGGGTGGCATCTGTGTGAACCTCCTCAATAGGAGCACATAATATCTCGCCTGTCATGTCAATCTGTGAGTTTGAAAATGCATCCAGAATGGCATATGTGTGAACCAGGGCTGCTCCTTTCACATTTGGGCATTTTGGGATTGCGGCAGAATCGCTGTGACCGCAAAACGCACTTTCAGGCGCCATTATTTATTATTAGGGTCATGTAGACGGGGCGTTTGGAAAACTCTTCTGACCTCTGGAAACTGACTGCTAGAAAACGTAGGTTATAAAATGTCAGTTTAGCCGCGTTTGCATACCGCGTTTATGCGCGTTTGCGTTTAGAAGCGTTTTTAAACAATAGCGTCAGGAGACCTTCCAAATGCCCAGAATGCACTGAAAATAGTAAATATTGAACTATTTCAGACATTTTGAGAGGAATAGAGAGAGCAGAAGCAGAGAGAGCAGTATGTGTGGAGATGACCTGTCTATTCTGGTTGTAGTCACTATGGATCCCATCATAATGCGACGCGTTTTACCATTTTTTCCTTCACGCGAAACCTGGAACTGACTGCGCTGGTGTACCGGGTCCATTGGAATACATGGAAAACGCTTTGCATGCACTTTTGATGAAGAAAATCGTCTCTGGACAGCATCTGGATATGAACCTGTCAAAAATCGCGTCTAAACGCAAACGCTTGTAAAGGCGGTTAACAGCGTTCATAAGCGTTTGGCGTTTGAAATGGCGGTAAAATCTACTCCTGAATGCAATTTTGGGGCGTTATAAAAAAGCCGACTAAACTGATCTGCCTATAAACGTCTGTAAACGCCTGTGTGTACATGGACACAGGGAGACATAAAGGAGAGTTCAGGGGCTGCTGAAAAATCTGCTCCACAGTTCCTGACCGTCAGTGTAGCAGCTGCAGTGTACATGAGCCCTGAAAACGTTTCAGTTTTGCCGTGATTGTCGTGCGGTAAGTCACATGGTGTGAAGCTTGTCCCCCAAAAGTTGCCTTGTCCCAGGAGCTGACAATCCACGCTACTCTTTACAAAAATCAGTCCGCTGGGTTGAATGAAAACAAAGCTTGTAGTGTGTACCCGGCTACAGCGCCCTCTGCTGGAGGTAGTGAGTAAACAGATGAAGGACTCCATCTCTTCCACTCTCTGCCCCTGATAACAGTCAGGTCTGTGATGGTTGAACAGTGACTGATGAAAGGTTATAGCCTGTGATAGCCGGGTGTGAAGAAGGGCAATAAACTCACAAATGATAATGTGTTCATTTCCAGGTCTTATCCCAGAGAGGTGCCTCTATGTCTGTACCACAGGGTGTTGCAGTTCATCTGCTCAGCCGGGATCAACTCTGTTGTCTCTCTTGTTACAAACTGTTCATGACCACTGTGGTTCTGGGTATGGTGCCGTGTGGTTCTGGGTATGGTGCTGTGTGGTTCTGGGTATGGTGCTGTGTGGTTCTGGGTATGGTGCCGTGTGGTTCTGGGTACGGTGCCGTGTGGTTCTGGGTATGGTGCTGTGTGGTTCTGGGTATGATGCTGTGTGGTTCTGGGTATGGGGCTGTGTGGTTCTGGGTATGATGCTGTGTGGTTCTGGGTATGGGGCTGTGTGGTTCTGGGTATGGTGCCGTGTGGTTCTGCGTATGGTGCCGTGTGGTTCTGGGTATGGTGCCGTGTGGTTCTGGGTATCGGGTTGTGTGGTTCTGGGTATCGGGTTGTGTGTGGCTCCTGGGTATCGGGCTGTGTGTGGTTCCTGGGTATCGGGCTGTGTGTTTGGCTCCTGGGTATCGGGCTGTGTGTGTGGCTCCTGGGTATCGGGCTGTGTGTGTGGCCCCTGGGTATCGGGCTGTGTGTGTGGCTCCTGGGTATCGGGCTGTGTGTGGCTCCTGGGTATCGGGCTGTGTGTGTGGCTCCTGGGTATCGGGCAGTGTGTGTGGCTCCTGGGTATCGGGCCGTGTGTGTGGCCCCTGGGTATCGGGCCGTGTGTGTGGCCCCTGGGTATCGGGCCGTGTGTGTGGCTCCTGGGTATCGGGCCGTGTGTGTGGCTCCTGGGTATCGGGCTGTGTGTGGCTCCTGGGTATCGGGCTGTGTGTGGGGCTCCTGGGTATCGGGCTGTGTGTGTGGCTCCTGGGTATCGGGCTGTGTGTGGCTCCTGGGTATCGGGCTGTGTGTGTGGCTCCTGGGTATCGGGCTGTGTGTGTGGCTCCTGGGTATTGGGCTGTGTGGCTCCTGGGTATCGAGCTGTGTGTGGCTCCTGGGTGTGGGGCTGTGTGTGGCTCCTGAGTATCGGGCTGTGTGTGGCTCCTGGGTATGGGGCTGTGTGTGGCTCCTGGGTATCGGGCTGTGTGTGGCTCCTGGGTATCGGGCTGTGTGTGGCTCCTGGGTATCGGGCTGTGTGTGGCTCCTGGGTATCGGGCTGTGTGGGGCTCCTGGGTATCGGGCTGTGTGTGGCTCCTGGGTATCGGGCTGTGTGTGTGGCTCCTGGGTATCGGGCTGTGTGTGGTTCCTGGGTATCGGGCTGTGTGTGGCTCCTGGGTATCGGGCTGTGTGTGGCTCCTGGGTATGGGGCTGTGTGTGTGGCTCCTGGGTATCGGGCTGTGTGTGGCTCCTGGGTATCGGGCTGTGTGTGGCTCCTGGGTATGGGGCTGTGTGTGGCTCCTGGGTATCGGGCTGTGTGTGGCTCCTGGGTATCGGGCTGTGTGTGGCTCCTGGGTATCGGGCTGTGTGTGGCTCCTGGGTATCGGGCTGTGTGGGGCTCCTGGGTATCGGGCTGTGTGTGGCTCCTGGGTATCGGGCTGTGTGTGTGGCTCCTGGGTATCGGGCTGTGTGTGGTTCCTGGGTATCGGGCTGTGTGTGGCTCCTGGGTATCGGGCTGTGTGTGGCTCCTGGGTATCGGGCTGTGTGTGGCTCCTGGGTATGGGGCTGTGTGTGTGGCTCCTGGGTATCGGGCTGTGTGTGTGGCTCCTGGGTATCGGGCTGTGTGTGGCTCCTGGGTATCGGGCTGTGTGTGTGGCTCCTGGGTATCGGGCTGTGTGTGGCTCCTGGGTATTGGGCTGTGTGTGGCTCCTGGGTATCGGGCTGTGTGTGGCTCCTGGGTATCGGGCTGTGTGTGTGGCCCCTGGGTATCGGGCTGTGTGTGTGGCTCCTGGGTATCGGGCTGTGTGTGGCTCCTGGGTATCGGGCTGTGTGTGGCTCCTGCGTGTCCTGACCCGGAAGTGACGTGATGATATGACTTCTGGGGCCCCATTGACAGACTCCTGACCATGGAGGCCAGGATAGAATGTAATGCAGTGCACTGTATTCCTGTCAGTGTAGTACAGGGGACACACCCGGGGCTTTTAGAACTTTGATGTCTCAATAAAGAGAACCTGTCACACAGAAAAAAAGAAAAAAAAACAATAAAATTAATGTAATAAATGAAAGTTACCCCCAAGCACATCTCCTCCCCCCTTCAAAAAAAAAAATTGAGACCCCCCCACATATATGCATGTTGAAACAACAAAGCACACAGTGGGGCCCCTACACATGAAGATGTGGATTGCGATACACGTTACATATCAGCGCACACGCCAGGATGAGGCAATAATTCCAGCACCAGACCTCCTCCATACACTACACTGATGACCTTTAAGGGGCTTTAACCCCTCCCACCTGACCAATGTACATAAACGGCCAGCTGGGAGCTCCCCCGTTCTGATTGGACGTTCCTGTACGTCCCTCAGAACATTCGCTTGTGTGCGGCCCCGGGGCCACGCAACAGCACGGATCTGTGATGGCCGCGCCCGTCGGACTCAGCCCATTACGGATCGGGATATGGGCTCTCTGATTGGACCTTCCAATGGTGATGGCAGTGTCCAATCACAGCCATCTCTGAATGTCAGCTGACACGTGTCTCTGTAGCTGTTCCCTCAGCTGAGGTCTGTGAGAGCTCAGTGAGGGGGGGAGGGGGGGATGCTGCAAATTGTGACAGTTGATGTGTGTAGCTGATGATTTTATTCCTCCATTACACAGCTCTGCAGCCCCCCCACACCAGGACACCAAGCAGCATCTGTCCCTGTCCACATGTCAGCGTCTGTCAGTGTCCCACATACATGTCACCACCTGTCAGTGTCCCACATACATGTCATCACCTGTCAGTGTCCCACAAACGTGTCAGCGTCTATCAGTGTCCCACAAACATGTCATCACCTGTCAGTGTCCCACATACATGTCATCACCTGTCAGTGTCCCACAAACATGTCATCACCTGTCAGTGTCCCACAAACATGTCATCGCCTGTCAGTGTCCCACAAACATGTCATCACCTGTCAGTGTCCCACAAACATGTCATCACCTGTCAGTGTCCCACAAACATGTCATCCCCTGTCAGTGTCCCACAAACATGTCAGCGTCTGTCAGTGTCCCACACACATGTCATCGCCTGTCAGTGTCCCACAAACATGTCATCGCCTGTCAGTGTCCCACAAACATGTCATCGCCTGTCAGTGTCCCACACACATGTCATCACCTGTCAGTGTCCCACAAACATGTCCTCACCTGTCAGTGTCCCACAAACATGTCCTCACCTGTCAGTGTCCCACAAACATGCCATCACCCGTCAGTGTCCCACAAACATGCCATCACCTGTCAGTGTCCCACAAACATGTCATCACCTGTCAGTGTCCCACAAACATGTCCTCACCTGTCAGTGTCCCACAAACATGTCATCACCTGTCAGTGTCCCACAAACATGTCATCACCTGTCAGTGTCCCACAAACATGTCCTCACCTGTCAGTGTCCCACAAACATGTCATCACCTGTCAGTGTCCCACAAACATGTCATCACCTGTCAGTGTCCCACAAACATGCCATCACCTGTCAGTGTCCCACAAACATGTCATCACCTGTCAGTGTCCCACAAACATGTCATCACCTGTCACAGTGTACAGGGCACAAAAACAAATAAATAATAAAAAACAATGTAAAGTTCCCCCATCCCCCCCTCGCTGAAGTGCAAAGGTGAGTGCAGGCATTGGTGTCATACACATACATGACCAGTGATCACATCACACATGTGAGGTATCGCGGTGAATGTCGGAGGAGAGCAATAATTCTATCACCTGACCTCCTCTGTAACTCTAAACTGGTAACCTGGAACGGCTTATAAAGTGTCTCCTATAAAGATTTTTATGTTTCAATATTTTTATTAAGTGTTTTCAGAGATAAACAGGAAAAAAAACATTGAAAAGAGAAATGGTTCAATCATCCAATATTGCAATAGACAAGATATGGCTGATGATTGTGTTGCGGTTCCCCCCGTTGGACGGAGGAGGTGTTGGTCTTATTTAGCAATATCATCCGAGGTATTCGTGTGCAATTGGTGAACCCCGGTGAGGAGATTGGTATATTAGGGGGGTTTTGGTGGGGGGGTGGGGGAGGATAGGATTGGGGGAGGAGATTGGTATATTAGGGGGGTTTTGGTGGGGGGGTGGGGGAGGATAGGATTGGGGGAGGAGATTGGTATATTAGGGGGGTTTTGGTGGGGGGGTGGGGGAGGATAGGATTGGGGGAGGAGATTGGTATATTAGGGGGGTTTTGGTGGGGGGGTGGGGGAGGATAGGATTGGGAGAGGAGATTGGTATATTAGGGGGGTTTGGTGGGGGGGTGGGAGAGGATAGGATTGGGAGAGGAGATTGGTATATTAGGGGGTTTTGGTGGGGGGGTGGGGGAGGATAGGATTGGGGGAGGAGATTGGTATATTAGGGGGGTTTTGGTGGGGGGGTGGGGGAGGATAGGATTGGGGGAGGAGATTGGTATATTAGGGGGGTTTTGGTGGGGGGGTGGGGGAGGATAGGATTGGGAGAGGAGATTGGTATATTAGGGGGGTTTGGTGGGGGGGTGGGAGAGGATAGGATTGGGTGAGGAGATTGGTATATTAGGGGGTTTTGGTGGGGGGGTGGGGGAGGATAGGATTGGGGGAGGAGATTGGTATATTAGGGGGGTTTTGGTGGGGGGGTGGGAGAGGATAGGATTGGGGGAGGAGATTGGTATATTAGGGGGGTTTTGGTGGGGGGTGGGGGAGGATAGGATTGGGGGAGGAGATTGGTATATTAGGGGGTTTTGGTGGGGGGGTGGGGGAGGATAGGATTGGGGGAGGAGATTGGTATATTAGGGGGGTTTTGGTGGGGGGGGTGGGGGAGGATAGGATTGGGGGAGGAGATTGGTATATTAGGGGGTTTTGGTGGGGGGGGGGGGTGGGGGAGGAGATTGGTATATTAGGGGGGTTTTGGTGGGGGGGTTGGGGAGGATAGGATTGGGGGAGGAGATTGATATATTAGGGGGGTTTTGGTGGGGGGGAGTGGGGGAGGATAGGATTGGGGGAGGAGATTGGTATATTAGGGGTTTTGGTGGGAGGGTGGGGGAGGATAGGATTGGGTGAGGAGATTGATATATTAGGGGGGTTTTGGTGGGGGGGAGTGGGGGAGGATAGGATTGGGGGAGGAGATTGGTATATTAGGGGGTTTTGGTGGGGGGGTTGGGGAGGATAGGATTGGGGGAGGAGATTGGTATATTAAGGGGGTTTTGGTGGGGGGGTGGGGGAGGATAGGATTGGGGGAGGAGATTGGTATATTAGGGGGGTTTTGGTGGGGGGGTGGGGGAGGATAGGATTGGGGGAGGAGATTGGTATATTAGGGGGGTTTTGGTGGGGGGGTGGGGGAGGATAGGATTGGGGGAGGAGATTGGTATATTAGGGGGGTTTTGGTGGGGGGGTGGGGGAGGATAGGATTGGGAGAGGAGATTGGTATATTAGGGGGGTTTGGTGGGGGGGTGGGAGAGGATAGGATTGGGAGAGGAGATTGGTATATTAGGGGGTTTTGGTGGGGGGGTGGGGGAGGATAGGATTGGGGGAGGAGATTGGTATATTAGGGGGGTTTTGGTGGGGGGGTGGGGGAGGATAGGATTGGGGGAGGAGATTGGTATATTAGGGGGGTTTTGGTGGGGGGGTGGGGGAGGATAGGATTGGGAGAGGAGATTGGTATATTAGGGGGGTTTGGTGGGGGGGTGGGAGAGGATAGGATTGGGTGAGGAGATTGGTATATTAGGGGGTTTTGGTGGGGGGGTGGGGGAGGATAGGATTGGGGGAGGAGATTGGTATATTAGGGGGGTTTTGGTGGGGGGGTGGGAGAGGATAGGATTGGGGGAGGAGATTGGTATATTAGGGGGGTTTTGGTGGGGGGTGGGGGAGGATAGGATTGGGGGAGGAGATTGGTATATTAGGGGGTTTTGGTGGGGGGGTGGGGGAGGATAGGATTGGGGGAGGAGATTGGTATATTAGGGGGGTTTTGGTGGGGGGGGTGGGGGAGGATAGGATTGGGGGAGGAGATTGGTATATTAGGGGGTTTTGGTGGGGGGGGGGTGGGGGAGGAGATTGGTATATTAGGGGGGTTTTGGTGGGGGGGTTGGGGAGGATAGGATTGGGGGAGGAGATTGATATATTAGGGGGGTTTTGGTGGGGGGGAGTGGGGGAGGATAGGATTGGGTGAGGAGATTGATATATTAGGGGGGTTTTGGTGGGGGGGAGTGGGGGAGGATAGGATTGGGGGAGGAGATTGGTATATTAGGGGGTTTTGGTGGGGGGGGTTGGGGAGGATAGGATTGGGGGAGGAGATTGGTATATTAGGGGGTTTTTGGTGGGGGGGTGGGGGAGGATAGAATTGGGGGAGGAGATTGGTATATTAGGGGGTTTTGGTGGGGGGTGGGGGAGGATAGGATTGGGGGAGGAGATTGGTATATTAGGGGGTTTTTGGTGGGGGAGGATAGGATTGGGGGAGGAGATTGGTATATTAGGGGGGTTTTGGTGGGGGGAGGGTGGGGGAGGATATGATTGGGTGAGGAGATTGGTATATTAGGGGGGTTTTGGTGGGGGGGTGGGGGAGGATAGGATTGGGGGAGGAGATTGGTATATTAGGGGGTTTTGGTGGGGGGGGGTGGGGGAGGAGATTGGTATATTAGGGGGGTTTTGTGGGGGGGTTGGGGAGGATAGGATTGGGGGAGGAGATTGATATATTAGGGGGGTTTTGGTGGGGGGGAGTGGGGGAGGATAGGATTGGGGGAGGAGATTGGTATATTAGGGGTTTTGGTGGGAGGGTGGGGGAGGATAGGATTGGGTGAGGAGATTGATATATTAGGGGGGTTTTGGTGGGGGGGAGTGGGGGAGGATAGGATTGGGGGAGGAGATTGGTATATTAGGGGGTTTTGGTGGGGGGGTTGGGGAGGATAGGATTGGGGGAGGAGATTGGTATATTAGGGGGTTTTTGGTGGGGGGGTGGGGGAGGATAGAATTGGGGGAGGAGATTGGTATATTAGGGGGTTTTGGTGGGGGGGTGGGGGAGGATAGGATTGGGGGAGGAGATTGGTATATTAGGGGGTTTTTGGTGGGGGAGGATAGGATTGGGGGAGGAGATTGGTATATTAGGGGGGTTTTGGTGGGGGGAGGGTGGGGGAGGATATGATTGGGTGAGGAGATTGGTATATTAGGGGGTTTTGGTGGGGGGGTGGGGGAGGATAGGATTGGGGGAGGAGATTGGTATATTAGGGGGGTTTTGGTGGGGGTGTGTGGTAGGATAGGATTGGGGGAGGTGATTGGTATATTAGGGGGGTTTTGGTGGGGGGGGGGGATAGGATTGGGGGAGGAGATTTGTATATTAGGGGGTTTTGGTGGGGGGGTGGGGGAGGATAGGATTGGGGGAGGAGATTGGTATATTAGGGGGGTTTTGTTGAGGATAGGATTGGGGGAGGAGATTGGTATATTAGGGGGGTTTTGGTGAGGATAGGATTGGGGGAGGAGATTGGTATATTAGGGGGTTTTGGTGGGGGGGATAGGATTGGGGGAGGAGGGATATATCTGGGTAATTGAGGAGACACCAGTCTCGGTATGGGATGTGATTCCATCTCATGAAAGGTCATCAGGGTTGTACAGGACATTTCGGGTGGTTTTCGGCTCCATTGGATAATAGATGTGTGATGGGATGAAGTGTTCATTGCGGATAATGTTTCCATCTGACATTGAATGTTAAGGTCTGTAATCAGTGAAGTGATTGGGGGGGATTGTTTGTGTTCCAGAATCTAGTAATATTCATTCTGGCAGCAAAGAGTATGTGGGTAATAATTGTTGGGGGATGGGAAGGGAGTTCCTCGATCCCGATGTGTAGGAGTGCTAATGAGGGGTTCGGGACTATCACGATTTTGTGTATTTCGGAGATTAATTGAACAGTAGTATTCCAGAAGGATGGAAGTGACTTGCATGACCACAGAATATGTAATGTGGAGCCTGGCTCACCACGTTGTCTCCAGCATGTAGGAGATTGTTTCGGGGAGTAGATGGAGAGTCTGACCGCGGTCAGGTACCATTGGTGGAGTATTTTTCGATATGACTCCCACTGGGAGCTGCATCGGGTCACTTTATAGGTCACGTTGAAGGTATTTTCCCAGCATTTTAAAGTTATTTAGTCTGATAAGATTTTTTCCCAGTTGGTTAGGGAGGTTGTTTGTAGAGTGAATTGTGAGTTTATGAGGTGTGTATAGAAGGTGGATATACAGGTGAAACTCCAAAAATTAGAATATCGTGCAAAAGTTCATTTATTTCAGTGCAGCAACTTAAAAGGTGAAACTAATATATGAGATAGACTCATTACATGCAAAGCAAGATAGTTCAAGCCGTGATTTGTCATCATTGTGATGATTATGGCTTACAGCTCATGAAAACCCCAAATCCACAATCTCAGAAAATGAGAATATTCCATGCAATCAATAAAACACGGATTGTACATAGAACAATATCGGACCTCTGAAAAGTAGAAGCTGCATATGTACTCAGTACTTGGTTTGGGCCCCTTTTGCAGCAATTACTGCCTCAGTGCGGCGTGGCATGGAAGCTATCAGCCTGTGGCACTGCTGAGGTGTTATGGAAGACCAGGATGCTTCAATAGCGGCCTTCAGCTCTTCTGCATTGTTCGGTCTCATGTCTCTCATCTCTCTCTTGGCAATGCCCCATAGATTCTCTATGGGGTTCAGGTCAGGCGAGTTTGCTGGCCAGTCAAGCACAGTAATCCCACGGTCATTGAACCAGGTTTTGGTGCTTTTAGCAGTGTGGGCGGAGCCAAGTCCTGCTGGAAAATGAAGTCAGCATCCCCACAAAGCTCGTCTGCGGAAGGAAGCATGAAGTGCTCCAAAATCTCCTGCGTTTACCCTGGACTTAATGAAGCACAGTGGACCAACACCAGCAGATGACATGGCTCCCCAAATCAACACAGACTGTGGAAACTTCACACTGGACTTCAAGCATCTTGCAGTGTGTGCCTCTCCATTCTTCCTCCATACTCGGGGTCCTTGGGCCTCTCCATTCTTCCTCCATACTCGGGGTCCTTGGGCCTCTCCATTCTTCCTACATACTCGGGGTCCTTGGGCCTCTCTATTCTTCCTCCATACTCGGGGTCCTTGTGCCTCTCCATTCTTCCTCCATACTCTGGGTCCTTGTGCCTCTCCATTCTTCCTCCATACTCGGGGTCCTTGGGCCTCTCCATTCTTCCTCCATACTCGGGGTCCTTGGGCCTCTCCATTCTTCCTCCATACTCGGGGTCCTTGGGCCTCTCTATTCTTCCTCCATACTCGGGTCCTTGGGCCTCTCCGTTCTTCCTCCATACTCGGGGTCCTTGGTTTCTAAATGAGATGCAAACGTTGCTCTCATCAGAAAAGAGGACTTTGGACCACTGAGCAACAGACCAGGTCTGTTTTTCTTTAGCCCAGGTAAGACGCTTCTGATGTTGTTTGTTGTTCAGGAGCGGTTTGACCTGAAGAATACGATATTTGAAGCCCATGTCCAAGATCCGTCTGTGTGTGGTGGCTCTTGATGCACTGACTCCAGCCTCAGTCCACTCCTTGTGAAAGTTCCCAACACTTTTGAATGGCCTTTTCCTGACAATCCTCTCCAGGCTGCGGTCATCCCTGCTGCTTGTGCACCTTTTTCTTCCACACTTTTCCCTTCCACACAACTTTCTATTAATGTGCTTTGATACAGCACTTCGGGAACATCCAACTTCTTTTGCAATTACCTTTTGAGGCTTTCCCTCCTTATGGAGGGTGTCAATGATGGTTTTCTGTACAACTGTCAGGTCAGCAGTCTTTCCCATGATTGTGATTCCTACTGAACCAGACTGAGAGACCATTTAAAGGCTCAGGAACCCTTTGCAGGTGTTATGGCTTAATTATCTGATTAGAGTGGGACACTTTGAGCCGAGAATATTCCACCTTTTCACAATATTCTCATTTTCTGAGATTGTGGATTTGGGGTTTTCATGAGCTGTAAGTCATAATCATCACAATGATGACAAATCACAGCTTGAACTATCTTGCTTTGCATGTAATGAGTCTATCTCATATATTAGTTTCACCTTTTAAGTTGCATAACTGAAATAAATTAACTTTTGCACGATATTATAATTTTTGAGTTTCACCTTTACCTTTACCTGGGTATTGGGGTTTGGTGAAGAAGATGTAGGCTGTAATTGGTATCGTAGTGTTGTTGGGTAAGCTTCTTGTTTGTAGACAATGAGCGATTCTTAGGTATGTATATTTTCGGTAGAAGGGATATTATATTTGGATTGAAGAATTTAGAAGGGGCATAAGGATTGATTGATATAGAGGTCTGTTATGTTGGTTATTCCTTGTTCTGTCCATTGGGATAGGTCTAATGAGGGAATGAGGAGGTGTAGTATGTTGGTGGGAGTAGGTATATGTTTAATGTCTTTGAATTTAGTGGATAGGAGGCCCCGCCAAGCTTGTAGGGAGGCTATAATACAGGGAAGTTTTAGTTGGGGTTCTATTCGTTTGGACGGTGGGGTCAAGAGTATATTTTGGGGTTTAAGTGGCTGAACAGGGAGGGTTTCCATTATGGACCAAATTTTTTCCTTCGATGGATTCCACCAAAAATATAATTGGTCTAAGAGAGTAGCTGTGTAATAAGATTTGAGGTGTGGGAGTCCTGCTCCTCCTTTAGTTGTAGGTCGTATTAGAAGATTGGTGGTACATTTCGTTTTTTTTTGAGTTCCATAGGAACTTTGTGAGGATTGTTTGAAGGTTAGAGAAGAATGAATTAGGGATTGGTATGGGGAGTGTGCGGAATATGTACAAGGTTTTTGGTAAAATATACATTTTTAGAGTCACCACTCGGCCTAGTTTGGAGAGTTCTGAGGTGTGTAGAGTGTTTAGTTCTCGGGGGATAGTTTCAAGCAACGTTTTGTGGATTGCTGTGTATAGATGGTCTGTCGATGGTGTGAGTCTGATTCCTAAGTAAGGAAGGCTGTTTGTTTCCCATAAAAGTGGGAATTGTTTGGCTAATTGGGTTTTGGAGTTGGGCTGAGATGTGAAGGTTAAGTATGGAAGATTTGGGTTCATTTAGTTGTAATATGAAACTGTAGAGTAGGAATATAGGTGTGAGCGAATCGTTTGGAGGGATTTTTTTGGGTTGGTTACCATTAATATTATATTGTCCGCAATTAGGCTGATTTTGTGTTCCATATTAAGATGTGCGATTCCTGTGAATGTTCAGTCCTCTCTGAGTTTGGAAGCTAGGGGTTCAATAAGGAGTGTAAATATTATCGGGGAGAGTGGGCAGCCTTGTCTTGTACCGTTTGAGATGTCAAAGGGATCAGATAATGTGCCATCTGTCAGAACTCTAGCAGATGGGTGTCAATATAATGACAAGATGGCTTTCATCATCCATCCTGTAATGCCAAATTTTTGGAGTGTGAGTTGCATGAATTGCCAATGTATCCGGTCGAATGCTTTCTCTGCGTCCAAAGATAGGAGCAAGGAGGGCAGTAAGGAGGGGGTCTTAGTAGTTTCTAAGTTGTGTAGGAGGGATATAATTCTACTGGTAGCATCGGGTACTTGGCGACGTGGGATGAAACCAACTTGATCCGGGTCTATAAAGATTTGTAAATCACCTAGTTTGGCACCATTCCATAATCGTGCACAATTATAAAGCATGACGGGTTTTTATGTATTTACTTGGCGCAACACCAGATTTTCTATTTTACCAAAAATGTGGGTATTATATAGTGAGGAACAGAAGTATTTGAACCCCCTGCGATTTTGCAAGTTCTCCCACTTAGAAATCATGGAGGGGTCTGACATTCACATTGTAGGTGCATTCCCACTCTGAGAGACAGAATTAAAAAAAAAATTCAGGAAATCACATTGTATGATTTGTAAAGAATGTATTTGTCTTGCACTGCTGAACAGAAGTATTTGAACCCCTGAGAAAATCCGTGTTAATATTTGGTACAGAAGCCTTTGTTTGCAATTACAGAGGTCAAACGTTTCCTGTAGTTCTTGACCAGGTTTGCACACACCGCACACTTCACATTGCACCTACAATGTAAATTTCAGACTCCTCCATGATTTCTAAGTGGGAGAACTTGCAAAATTGCAGGGTGTTCAAATACTTCTGTTCCTCACTGAGCCGCTCACTCAGCCGTGGGGAAACCTGTCACTGGTTGTGTCCACGGAACACAGCCGATGACACATCACTACACCCACCCGTTACCAGTGTCATGTGACCGATGTGGCCAATCACAGCAGATCACATGTCAATTGTCAATAGTAAAAAAAAAAAAAAAAAAAATAGAAACATTTGAAAAAAAAATACAAATTCAATTATTATTATTATTGTCACCAAAGAAATGTAGCAGAATACATTTTGACTTAAATTTATGAAGAAAGTTTATTTTATTTGTACAATTTTATAACAGAAACAAAGAAAAGGGTTTTTTTCAAGTTTCCGTTGTTTTTTGTTTTAATTAAGCAAAAAAATTTAAAAAAAATTAGTGGTGATTAAATACCACCAAAAGAAAGCTCTAATTACGTGAAAAAATGATAAAAATGTCATATGGGTACGGTGTTGCATGACCGCGCAATTGTCAATGTGTGACAGTGCTGAAAGCTGAAAATTGGCCTGGGCAGGAAGGGGGTATAAGTGCCCAGTATGGAAGTGGTTAAATGATTTCATTTATTAAAGGAAAAAAGCTGTCCAAACCTGCTTGGTCCTATGTGAAAAAGTAATTGCCCCCTAAACCTAATAACTGGTTGTGTCACCCTTGGCGGCAACAACTGCAATCAAGCGTTTGTGATACCTGGCAATGAGTCTTTCACATCACTGTGGAGGAATTTTGGTCCACTCTTCTTTGCGGAATTGTTTTAATTCAGCCACATATGAGGGTTTTCCAGCATGAATGGTTTGTTTAAGACCATGCCATGGCGTCTCATCCAGACTTAAGTGACGCCAAAACCTTCATTTTTTTATTTTTTTTGAGCCCTTCAGAAATAGACCTGCTGGTGTGTTTCGGATCATTGTCCTGCTGCATAATCCAAGTGCTCTTGAGCTTGAGGTCGGGAACTGATGGCCGGATATTCTCTTTCAGGATTTTCTGGTAGAAGGCAGAATTTTTGGTTCCATCAATTATGGCAAGTCATCCAGGTCCTGAAGCTGCAAAGCAGCCCAGGACCATCACACTACCACCACCATGTTTGACTGCTGGTATGATGTTCTTTTTATGAAATGCTGTGTTAGTTTTACGTGAGATGTACCGGGACGCACACCTTCCAAAAAGTTCAACTTTTGTCTCATCAGTCCACAGAATATTTTCTCAAAAGTCTTGGGGATAATCAAGATGTTTTTCGGCAAATGTGAAACAAGCCTTTGTGTTCTTCTTGGTCAGCAGTGGCTTTCACCTAGGAACTCTCCCATGAAGGCCATTTTTGCTTGGTCTCTTTCCAATTGTTCAATCATGAACACTGACTGACACTGAGGCAAGTGAGGCCGGCAGTTCTTTAGATGTTGTTTTGGGTTCTTTTATGACCTCCTGGATGAGCTGTTGTTGTGCTGTTGGAGTAATTTTGGTAGGCCAGCCACTCCTGGGAAGGTTCATCACTGTTCCAAGTTTTCTCCATTTGTGGACAATGGCTCTCAAAGTGGTTTGCTGGAGTCCCAAAGTGGCTTTGTAACCCTTTTCCAGACTGATACATGTCAATTACAGGTGAAACTCGAAAAATTAGAATATTGTGCAAAAGTTCATTTATTTCAGTAATGCAACTTAACCTCCCTAGCGGTCTGATTATGTCCATATTTCTGTGCTCAAAGCGGTACATTGCATGGAAATATGTATTTTTTTTATTGTAGGCCTGTAATTTTTAGGAATAATTCACTGAAATCTGTCCGAAAAAGAGTCTAGTAAACATTCCGGGTATGATAAAACTTGAAACACGAAATCATAAATTATAATTTAATAAATAATCATAAAAAATAATATAATAATAATAAATTTAATTCAATAATATAATCAAACCAAAAACACTGAAATGTGAAATATAGCGCCAAGTTCGCACATCGCTGAGCTCAGTCGCAGAATCGTTTTCAGTGTCTGATGATGAATTTCCCCCACCAATCATTATCACTCAATTCTGCAAGTGGTTCTGATTTACTATCGCTGTTCTCTAGCCGGTCTAAAACCGCTTTTGACGTAAAGAGACGCTTTTTGGACGCCATGGACGTTTCTCAGTTTCCAGGCAGAAAGAACAGTAAAAATGCAGGCAGGGCGCCGGACAAAGCACTCGGGACAAAATGTATGTGAAATGGTTTGATACAGGAATGTTATACTATGTGATTTTAGTGTATTTAGTGAATGTCACTTTTTGACATTTTCAAATTTCCCGCCAGTTCCGTCCCCCGTACGTCCCGATGCTCGCAGGGGACGGAACACAGATAACAGATGCCGGCATCGGCCGGAGGAGATGGCCGGGGACACTGCAGGGGGGACATCGCGGGAGCGCAGGACAAGGTAAGAGAAGAACAGATCCCGGATCGGCGCTGAAAGGTATTCCTGAGTGTAGCTCGGGGGGGTTACCGCTTGTGGTACTGAAACTTTACCCCGAGCTACACTCGGGAATACCGCCAGGGAGGTTAAAAGGTGAAACTAATATATGAGACTCATTACATGCAAAGCAAGATAGTTCCAGCCGTGATTTGTCATAATTGTGATGATTATGGCTTACAGCTCATGAAAACCCCAAATCCACAATCTCAGAAAATGAGAATATTGTGAAAAGGTGCAATATTCTCGGCTCAAAGTATCCCATTCTAAATCATCATGTAAAAACTGCATTTTGTATTTACTTATTTTTGTGTAATATTAAACTTTGTTTGATGATCTATATCATTTAAGGTTGAGAAATAAGCAAAAATAAATTAAAAACCCAAAATAAAATATCAGGAAGGGGGGGCAAATACTTATTTCATGGCACTGTAAGGGGACACTTTTTCACTGACCACCAATGTAAGATGTAATTTTTTTTCTCTGACCAGCAAGGGTACACCCACTGACCACTAATGTAAGGGTACACTTCTCCCACTGACCCCTAATGTAAGGGTACACTTCTCCCACTGACCCCTAATGTAAGGGTACACTTCTCCCACTGACCACTAATGTAAGGGTACACTTCTCCCACTGACCACTAATGTAAGGGTACACTTCTCCCACTGACCACTAATGTAAGGGTACACTTCTCCCACTGATCACTAATATAAGGGTACACTTCTCCCACTGACCACTAATGTAAGGGTACACTTCTCCCACTGACTCCTAATGTAAGGGTACACTTCTCCCACTGATCCCTAATGTAAGGGTACACTTCTCCCACTGACCACTAATGTAAGGGTACACTTCTCCCACTGACCACTAATGTAAGGGTACACTTCTCCCACTGACCACTAATGTAAGGGTACACTTCTCCCACTGATCCCTAATGTAAGGGTACACTTCTCCCACTGACCACTAATGTAAGGGTACACTTCTCCCACTGACTCCTAATGTAAGGGTACACTTCTCCCACTGATCACTAATATAAGGGTACACTTCTCCCACTGACCACTAATGTAAGGGTACACTTCTCCCACTGACCCCTAATGTAAGGGTACACTTCTCCCACTGACCACTAATGTAAGGGTACACTTCTCCCACTGACCCCTAATGTAAGGGTACACTTCTCCCACTGATCCCTAATGTAAGGGTACACTTCTCCCACTGATCCCTAATGTAAGGGTACACTTCTCCCACTTATCACTAATGTAAGGGTACACTTCTCCCACTTATCACTAATGTAAGGGTACACTTCTCCCACTGATCACTAATGTAAGGGTACACTTCTCCCACTGATCCCTAATGTAAGGGTACACTTCTCCCACTGATCCCTAATGTAAGGGTACACTTCCCCCACTGGCCCCTAATGTAAGGGTACACTTCTCCCACTGACCACTAATGTAAGGGTACACTTCTCCCACTGACCACTAATATAAGGGGACACTTCTCCCACTGACCCCTAATGTAAGGGTACACTTCTCCCACTGATCACTAATGTAAGGGTACACTTCTCCCACTGATCACTAATGTAAGGGGGACATTTTTCGCTATCGTGTGCTGGTTGTTGATCGTGATCACGTGTACATATGGAATGCTTCCTGTAAGATATTTAGTTTTCTTTGTTTATCTATTTGTTATTAAATAAATGCTTCGCTTTATCAGATGGTTATTATAGTATTAATTGGTCAGAGGAAGGGGAGAGGGGCAGACAGACCCTGACATGTTATGGGATGCCTTTAAATGTCCCCTGTAATAAGCAATGTTAGATCACCAGATTTAAATGTGCCTGAAAATTTTTACTTGTTAGTCAGGCACATCTAAATCTGCTGATCTTACATTGCCTTCTTCCCAGACTGACAAAGCTGCTGTCCAAAGGTGGCTCCATTGCCCCTGCATCCAGAAAACAGACACCCTAAGACAGGAAGTTTGTTACTGGATGGATCACCAGGTGCAATACAGGGAAAACAACCTAAAAAAGAAAACTAATGCAGCCACCACATCTAAGGATTGATACTGGCTTACACCCTACCCATATACCTGGAGAGGATATCGCCACTTATACGCACATCTCTGAGAGGGAGATCGTTGAAGGGAGAGGTATCCAGAGTTAGAGGAATCATATGCATGGAGGATCCGGTTTTGTGATCCCAAAAGTGTTTTGACCCCTGCGGGTGGAAGCAAGGAGGTGAGCGGCTAATCCGGCTACTTACAGATACCATTCTGTGGTTACCCACATTCACCATCCATGGGCACGAGTGTTGTTTTGGTTTTCTGGATTACATGGTGTTGTCAACACCAATTTTGGACTTTTCACAGATATATTTGTTGTTTTGGGTCATGCGTGTTTTCCATGATATAGTCACACAGATATTTGTCACTATTGTATAGATTGTTTGTTTATTTCATATATATATATACTTATATCTGTGTATGGAAACACTATGTAGTGTTTGGGGTTTATTTATTTGTTATGCATGGTTTATGCACTTCTGATATGCACTTGCATGTTTATGCATTTTTTTTTGAGTCCTAATTGTTGGACATTCCACTTATTGGTCCCCATTTGGACTAAGTTTATATATATTTTATTCATATTCACCATCACTTCCGATCCCATTCAGGATTTATTCACCTTTATACCATACGTTTTTAGTATTGGTTCACATAACTCTGCTATTACCATCCTTGTGGTGGTTTAGTATTCACTGCGTTCACTTCTGGATCCATTGAGGATCAGCTCACAGTTAGATATCTGAAGATCCCAGGAGGATCAGGTCACTTTTACGTTCTCCTGCACATTGTGTCACTTTATATATTGCCTTCACATTTATTTATATTATGTATATTTTAGGTTATATTATATGATTTGTATCTTTGGAGTAGCGCTGCATCATTTCCTTTTTATCGTATTTCACCGTGATCATTTGGTATATGATTGGATGTAGCAGCTTCTCCCTAATTTTTGCATCTATCATAGGTAGAAGTGCAGGAGGTTTACACCATTATTTATTGAAGAAGTATTGCCCAGACTTCTCCTATGGGTCACAGGAGTGCACTTAGCTCTGAACTTCTGTGACTCAGATTCATAGCAGCAGTGTGGACTATTGCACTCCTGGCGTATGACATTACATACCGTAAATTCTGAGCTGTCTGTATAAAGGTAAGAAAATATTGTCCCATTTTCTATGTCACCATTTTTTGCCTGTTTTTCCCTCCAGGTGAGGGCTGTCAGCCCCCTGTATTTTTACAGATGGTTTGAAAAAAACAAAAAACCTCCTTGCCCCCATGTCTGTGATGTGAGTTTATGTAAAAGTTTATGTAATAAAGTCTCAGGTACTGAAAGGTGGAGCATTTCACCCCCAGGTACTGCAGTTGTGCTGGCACTGTTAGTCCCACAGTGACACCATAGTTCTGGTGTCTGTAGAGAAGCACCGCTGACCACCAATACTAGGTGTTTGTAGTGGGATGTCGGGGTCACACAAGAGGATTGCCCCTGTTATGGGTTCTTCTGGGCTACACTAGGCACCTGTAACAGATCACCTAACTTTACACCCACATGGAAGAAAAATATATTTGAAATATATTTTAAAAATATTCTTCCCAAATATATTTACATATGTTTGAAATGCTACAATTTTGGACATATTCAATATATTTAAAATATATTTCAATATATATATATCCACTCTTAGAGATGAACACACATCGCGTACACTTGCACACTAACTGTCCTTCAGGTAACTCTTGGGTACCCGTACAAATACACACCTTCACTATCCACTTGCAGTTAGGAGGGATACGCTGAGTCTGTGTCCTCCTCCACCTGTCCAGCATTCTCCACTACCTCCCTCCCAGTAGCAGAATGGAACCCCACCGTGCACCTAGCGTGGACTCCATGCATGCACTTGACTCTTGACTTCTCTACCTCTGCACTAGCTGGGAACCTCAGGGGTGCTGAGCCGCTCCCATTGTTCTGGGAAACAGACAGCTTTGGAAGGAGTGCTTCCAACACCTCCCTTGCTGCTAAAGGTTGTCCCACCTGACACAGGCACACGCTTATAGGATGCTTGACTGATTGCTGGCTTCCATTACCCTCAGTAACCACTTGCTGTACGGCACTAGGATGACTCTGTAAGTTCTGTCTTCATACCCCAATGTGCCTAGTGACCCAAAGTTTTAAGTGAAGTGTACAATGTGTCGGTTACTAGCGTTACACTTATTTAAGAACTTCGGACCGAGCAGAAGGCTGGCTTTACTCAGAAAAGTGCCAGAAACATTAGAGTCCAACATATGAGAACAGTCCTTTTTTCTATGTCCCTAAACCCTAACTCAGGCTTGTGTGCTGTCCTGGCATACCTACAAAATGTAGAGTCCATTAGTGGTAAGTCCATTAGGATCTGCAGAGTCCAGCAACTGGTGTCTTCGGTGTGAACCCCGGGCCCCAGTGGCTTCCTACATCACATTGGGTTCCAAGATAACAGAGAGGTGTAATGTCATTCTCTTTCAGGCCCAGGATTCACAGCAAGAGCCTCAGATCAGTGGGTCTGACCCAAGAAGCCCGCCGAGCGGAAAACCCGGGAACTCAGGTCAACCCTAATCCTCCCATCCTGGGACATCACCTAGCTAGCTGTATTGCAACCTGCTTAAATGTTTAAAGTGGTTCTAAAGGCTGAAAGTTTTTCTATGCATAAAGGTAACAAAGCTTCAGTGTGCAGTTCCCCCCTCAGCCCTCTAATACTTACCTGAGCCCGAAATTAAAGCCCCATGAAGAAAATTATGCCACCATTGAGAAAGGAATGCTTAGCAATAAAGTGGACTTTAGACTCTCTCCGGTACTATGTCTTGGGTAGACAGTTTGAACTGGTAACAGATCATGACCAATAAAGTGGATGGCACAAACCAAAGACCAATAGGAGGGTGAATAGGTGGTTCCTGGCCCTTCAAGAAATCAGTTTTATCATAAAACACCGCCCCGGTGTTTGGGGAATGCAGATGCCCTGTCCTGAGTGCACGCATGCTTGCCAACCTGTGTTTGTTCCAACCCCAACCCCGTTTGAAACGGCAAGGGGGGGTGTATGTGACAGGAAGCCAGGAAGAACTATGGGTGTGTCCAGGATGGGGGTATTTGTTCCAGATTCATGCTGTACACTGACTGTTTTTCCTTTTGTGCTGTAAAGTGAATCTGTTTGGGTTAGTGAGCTCAGCTGTAGCAGGTTGAGTTTGTAGTGTGGCTTTCTGGGTTGAAGTGTGATCACTGCAGTGTGGTATACACAGTATTGGAGTGAAATATTGTTTTTGTAGTGCACATTTGTTGTGTTTTTCATGTTTGTAGGAGTTGCATAGGTGTGTGTATTTGTGTATGTATATATATATATGTATATGTGTGTGTATATATATTAATATATATATATTTTTTTTTTTTTCTTCTCCACGTGTGATGTGCACAAATTATATGTGTTTGCATGATCCACTATTAGTGGCACATATGTTTGATTTTTTTTTTTGAAGGGTATAACACTATGTTAGTTTATATATTTTTTTGAGGTACATGAATATTGGAAACTTCACATTGTAATCACAGGAGAGAGAATCATCTTGGAGGAAGAAGAAGGATTTTTATTATATGGTACTTTTTGAATATTGAGGACACTTTTCATTAGGGGTTTAGTGTTCATATAACAGCAATGGTCAAACTACGGCCCGGCGGACCTTTTAATCCGGCCCGCGGAGCTAGGCTCCCGCTAGGCTCCTCTCACAATCCACCCTGAAGACCGGTGTAGCATGAAAATCTGTCTCCTATGAGGATCTGTCCCCCTCGACGTATCTGCGCATGTGCCGGAGATCGCCGATCGGCTGCTAATGCCTGAAACTGGCACATGCGCAGATACGTCGAGGGGGACAGATCCTCATAGGAGACAGATTTTCATGCTACACCGGAACGGCGCTGGAACACGGCGAGAGGAACGCGCGGAGCAAAGGTAAGTGAATTGACACAGGGGGGACTTGGGGACTTAATATGGGGGATGAATTACTATATGGGGGATGAATTACTATGGGGGATGAATTACTATGGGGGATGAATTACTATATGGGGGATGAATTACTACGGGGGATGAATTACTATATGGGGGATGAATTACTATATGGGGGATGAATTACTATATGGGGGATGAATTACTATGGGGGATGAATTACTATATGGGGGATGAATTACTATATGGGGGATGAATTACTATATGGGGGATGAATTACTATATGGGGGATGAATTACTATGGGGGATGAATTACTATAGGGGGGATGAATTACTATGGGGGATGAATTACTATATGGGGGATGAATTACTATATGGGGGATGAATTACTATATGGGGGATGAATTACTATGGGGGATGAATTACTATATGGGGGATGAATTACTATATGGGGGATGAATTACTACATGGGGGATTAATTACTATGCTTACTATGGGGGAATATTACTATACTTACTATGGATGACACATACACATCATTCATCTACTCTTGGTCCGGCCCCCGGGTCCAATATATGAACCCATTGCGGCCCTCAAGTCAAAAAGTTTGCCCACCCCTGTCATATAAGAAAAGGTTTTGGACTTTAAATGAGGTTTAATGTTGATAAATGTAAAGTTCTGCACTTAGGAACTAAGAAAATGCATACATCATACATACTAGGGGGGGTACAACTGGGGGAATTAATGGTCAAGAAGGTTTTGGTAGATTACAAGCTTAGTAATGGCATGCAATGCCAAGCTGCGGTTTCTAAAGTGAGCAAAATCCTCTTGGGGGGAGGGGGGGGAGAGATCATTTTACACCGGTACAAATCATTCACCTTTCTCTCCTCTCCTTGCAGTGATGACAATACGGACTAGACATCATCTGATTGATCAGAACCGTCCATGTGACCGTGTTGACCAATCAAAAGCCTTCTAGCCCAAACTGTCATCTATGCAAGGAGAGGAGAGAAAGCCGCTTCACAGGTCTGGGGATTTGAAATCTCTGCGGCTTTTTCTCCTCTGCTTGCAGTGATGACAGTAAGGGCTAGACGGCATATGATTGGTCAGCACCATCCATGTCTCCTCCTGCTGAGAATATGGAAAATATGTCACTGTAGTATACATACCTACTCTCCCACTCTCCGCTGCCAGAAACTTCCCTGCACCGCTCCTGTGTGAACTCTGGCTATGACAGTCCGGGTTCACAGGAGCAGTGGGAAAACCGCATGCGATTTGGACAGGAATCACATTCCTGTTCAAACCGCATGCTGTTCTTTGCAGTGCAATTTGCGCCAATACATTTTTATATTGACTCAAATCGTACCGCAAAGTATTAGTAATCGATATCGTACTTGCACTTGCCAGGTATGGGTATCGTACTTGCACTTGCCGGGTATGGATATCGTACTTGCACTTGCCGGGTATGGGTATCGTACTTGCACTTGCCGGGTATGGGTATCGTACTTGCACTTGCCGGGTATGGGTATCGTACTTGCACTTGCCGGGTATGGGTATCGTACTTGCACTTGCCGGGTATGGGTATCGTACTTGCACTTGCCAGGTATGGGTATCATACTTGCACTTGCCAGGTATAGATATCGTACTTGCACTTGCCGGGTATGGGTATCGTACTTGCACTTGCCGGGTATGGGTATCGTACTTGCCGGGTATGGATATCGTACTTGCACTTGCCGGGTATGGGTATCGTACTTGCACTTGCCGGGTATGGGTATCGTACTTGCACTTGCCAGGTATGGATATCGTACTTGCACTTGCCGGGTATGGGTATCGTACTTGCACTTGCCGGGTATGGATATCGTACTTGCACTTGCCGGGTATGGGTATCGTACTTGCACTTGCCAGGTATGGATATCGTACTTGCACTTGCCGGGTATGGGTATCGTACTTGCACTTGCCGGGTATGGGTATCGTACTTGTACTTGCCAGGTATGGATGTCGTACTTGCACTTGCCGGGTATGGGTATCGTACTTGCACTTGCCGGGTATGGATATCGTACTTGCACTTGCCGGGTATGGATATCGTACTTGCACTTGCCAGGTATCGGTATCGTACTTGCACTTGCCGGGTATCGGTATCGTACTTGCACTTGCCGGGTATGGGTATCGTACTTGCACTTGCCGGGTATGGGTATCGTACTTGCACTTGCCGGGTATGGGTATCGTACTTGCACTTGCCGGGTATGGATATCGTACTTGCACTTGCCAGGTATGGATATCGTACTTGCACTTGCCGGGTATGGGTATCGTACTTGCACTTGCCGGGTATGGGTATCGTACTTGCACTTGCCAGGTATGGGTATCGTACTTGCACTTGCCAGGTATGGATATCGTACTTGCACTTGCCGGGTATGGATATCGTACTTGTACTTGCCAGGTATGGATATCGTACTTGTACTTGCCAGGTATGGGTATCGTACTTGCACTTGCCAGGTATGGGTATCGTACTTGCACTTGCCGGGTATGGATATCGTACTTGCACTTGCCGGGTATGGGTATCGTACTTGCCGGGTATGGGTATCGTACTTGCACTTGTTGGGTATGGGTATCGTACTTGCACTTGCCGGGTATGGGTATCGTACTTGCACTTGCCGGGTATGGGTATCGTACTTGCACTTGCCGGGTATGGATATCGTACTTGCACTTGCCGGGTATGGGTATCGTACTTGCCAGGTATCAGTATCATACTTTGTATTTGCACTTACTGGGTATTGGTATCAGCATCGTACTGTGTTTTTATTTTTAACAAATCCTCTAACCCAGCTGATCAGAAGTCCTTGCAGCATATTAAGTTAAAAGAATTTGGGCCAGTGAATTCCCGCATTAGTTTGCTGGGACCCCAAACCTCAAAATACACAGAAATACCCTCAGACCCAAACCCCACCTTCATCCCTACTTGAGATCTGGAAGTTCTTGTTAGACAGGTTGATAAGGTAATGTTACACAAGACAAGATCATATCCAGTGACTGCGCACTCCTTGTTTACAGGTACTGATGGCTTAATCATTAGCAGGATCCATGGGGAGGACTTTACTGAGGACAGTCAGGACTGTTAACACCAAGCCACCAGTAAAGATACAGGGAAGGCACTGATTAGTGGTCCCACCTCTACTAAAGAGCAGGTAATGATAATGGGGTTCTTTATGGGGGGCTATCATTCTGTACCTACTATTCCACCTTTTATAGAAGTGTGCATTGAATTCTTTGATAAGTGTGTCCATTTATGATGTATACCTCCAATCGTGTGTTTCCCATAGGATCTCTTGAAGGGGAATTGTAGTCTTTGTAATGCTTCTTTCTTTTTATTTATATACTGTATGAAAGATCAGCTGTACATAACCTTTTTATTATAAAAAGTGACTTTGTGGCCCAAATGTGATCATTGATCAGTGCCCCCCACCCTTGCTGTGAGTCAAAAAGCACTTCTTCTGGTGAGGATTATCTTTCTGTTCCACTTGCTGTTCTCCGATCTCCTCCAAGCACTCAGTAGTACAGAGCATAGTAATGATGGTGCTTCAAACAAAAAAGAGGGGAAGAGGGACCACTCATAGTGTAGTAATAACTTTATTAACAATAGATTGTAGAAATACATTTATATTTTCATAAAAAACATTCAGCTTTAAGTATGTAAATCTGTTGGGCAGCTGGATTGCATTCTGGGAACACCACTGTTCCATGTTCATTACACTGATCGGATGTGACGTCACCGGACACCAGAAACTCCATCCAACACGTTTCACCCCTCCCACTGGGCATCTTCAGAGGTCTCGTAATGGAGAACAGCAAGTGGAACAGATCTTCCTCACCAGAAGGAACACGGTTTTTGTTTTTATTATAACCTTTTTATTGTATGAATGTCCTAACATCTTTTTATTTATGTGTAGATTGTATTATACATGTACATAGAAGGCAGACCTGTTTACTTAGACCAGCTCTGCTTGCTGCTCAGTGATTTTGTCTGGCTGCTCCTTATATCTCACTGTGGGTCCAGGGAGAACTTGTCCCCCTCCAACCAATACAAATTTGATATGTTGCGCTGGTAGCCCTGAGTGGAGATACTCCTCCATTCACACATTGATCAAGAGAGGGGTCCACAGTGAGTGGCCCATGCTGGGCATTAGAAAGCTACCTGCTCCTTCAGGGCCGGTGCTTCCAATAGGCAAACTAGGCGGCAGCCTAGGGCATACTGCCACGTAAGGGCACCTGCAGCACTCTCTCTGTATATGATACCGCCACGTCATGAATGATCCTCCAGCTGGAAGGAGGGTTGACAGAGGGGAGGAAGAAAGGACAGAGGAAGATGTCGGGTGTCTGGGGCCAGTGTAGCAGCTGAACTGCGGCTCCTTCCAGTACTCCTCTCAGACTCAGTTCCTTACTGCAAGCCGACTGGCAGCTGCTGATCAATGTTGAGTTCCAGCCCTTCTCTTCCCATTCAACAGAGGAGGCAGAGCTGTGCCTGCGGAGGTAGGTAATGTCTGTGTGAGTGTGACCCAGCCATCCATCACATGTGCAATGTGTCAGTGAGTGATGACATCACAATCCCACAGCCTGCTCTTCTAGTGCCTGCTGATCTGTGTCAGTGTTGGTGGTGGGTTGTTGTGTCGGACCTGTCACTGTGTGGGATCACTCAGTTCAGCTGCCTGCTGTCATGGCATGTTATCCCCCCCCCCCTCCATTGCCTGGGGAATTCCAGCCTGGGATCTGTCAGTGTGGGTCCATCATCCTCCACTCACTGCAACTGTCTCTTTGCCACTGCCAGCCACAGACACAGTCAATCCGAGGCTCTGATTTTGTCTTTAATATTGGTGCTGGTGCATCTTATGGCACTTATTTTTGCAAATCAAAAGAAATTTAGCAGTTTCATGTTTTGTTGATAGAATTTTTTTAAATTAATTATGGTATATCTTTTTTGGGGGGTACAAGTAGCTGGTCTTGCCTTAGACCTACAATCACAGCTTCTGGCGTAGTGACAGGTGCTGTGATCAGTGGTCTGAACTTGGGGCAGGTATGCTATAAAATGCCTAACCTCTATCACTGCCTGCGGATACATATACAATGGGGAGGATTTACTAAAACTGGAGCACTCAGAATATGGTGCAGTTGTGCATGGTAGCCAATCAGCTTCTATCTTCAGCTTGTTCAGTTAGGCATTGGCAATAAAATCTGGAAGCTGATTGGTTTCTCTGCAGAGCTGCTCCAGATTTTTCACACACCAGTTTTAGTAACCTCCGCTATATACTGTATATACATGCATTCCACTTGTCTGTCATTCTTCTACAGCCAAGCCTCGTTGCTTATAATCTGTCTTGTTTCCACAATCTACTTTCACTTCACACCTCTCCCTCACACAATATGATCTTGTCGACTCCTGCACCACATTTAATACTCTGCCCTGCTTCCTCCATGTTCCCCTTAACAACCTGGTCTTTCTGCCTTCTCCCTCCCATTCCTTTATAATCCAATCTCATTGCTTTTGTTTTCTTCCTCCTCCACAAATTTTGATTCTGCTGCCTCTTCTGTTCCACACCTTCTCATCTCCCAACAATTCCATCTTTCTGCCCCACCTTAAAATGTCTTGCTGCCTCTTCTCAACCCATTTCCACTATCGTGATTCATTGCCTTCCCTCTACTCCCTTCCATTACCCAACTCCACTGTCTTCCCACTATTCTCTTCCATTATCCAATTCTCCCTACTCCCCTGTGTTATCCAACCCCACTGTCTTCTGTGTTTCTGCCTTCTCTCTACTATCTTCCATTATCCAGCCCCACTCCCTTCTGTCCACTCCCTTCCGTTATCCAACCTCACTCCCTTTCATTATAAAAACCCCACTGCCATCACTTCACTCCCTTTCCATTATGTGGCTTCACTCCCTTCTCACTACTCCTTTCCATTATCTATTCCCTACTGCCTTCCTTCTATTCCCTTCCATTATCCAACCCAAATGCCTTCTCTTTTCTCCCTTCCATTATCCAACCATCAGTGCCTTCCCTCTACTCCCTTCTATTATTCAGCCTCACTGCCTTCTCTCTACTCCCTTCCATTATCCAACCATCAGTGCCTTCCCTCTACTCCCTTCCATTATTCAGCCTCACTGCCTTCTCTCTACTCCCTTCTATTATCCAACCCAATTGCTTTCTCTCTACTCGCTTCCTCCAATTTTCCAGCCTCAATTATTTCTCTTCTTTCCATTATCCAATCACACTAGTTTCTCTCTACTCCCTTCCATTATCCATCATCACAGCCTTCCCTCTACTCTCTTCCATTATCCAGCCTCACTGCCTTTATTTGAACCCCTTTTATTACCAAGCTTCATTCCCTTCTCTCTACTCCCTTTCATTATCCAGCCTCACTCCCTTCTCTCAGTGCCTTTTCATTATCAAACCCTGCTCTCTTCGCTTTACTCCCTTCCATTTTGCAGCTTCACTGCTTTACCAACACTCCATGATCCATCCCTACTGCCTTCCCTTGACTCCCTTCCATTATGCAACTCAATTGCCTTCCCTCTATTCCCCTCCATTATGGCTCTCTGTTCTCCTAGATTGTAAGCTCTAATGAGCAGGGCCCTCTGTTTCCTCTTGTACCAAATTGTATTGTAACTGTTATGTCTATCTTCATTTTGTAAAGTGCTGATCAAACTGTTGGCGCCATATAACTCCTGTATAATAATAATTATCCAACTCAACTGTCTCCTCTCTACTCCTTTGCATTATCAAACCCAAATGTTTACTCTTTACTCACTTGCATTATCCAACCTGAATGCCTTCTCTCTACTCCTTTCCATTATCCAGCCTTTCTCTATTCCTTTCCATTATCCAGTCACACTGGTTTCCCTCTACTCCATTCCACGATCCAGCCTCAATGTCTTCCCTCTACTTCCTTTCATTATCCAGTGTCACTGCTTGCTCTCTACTCCCTTCCATCATCCATCCCTACTGTTTTTTTTCTACTCCCTTCTATTATCCAACCCAACTGCTCTCTACTCTTCCATCATCCAACCCCATTGTCTTCCCTCTACTCTCTTCTATTATCCAGAGGTCTGACATTCCGTCTACTAAGTCAAACCTCATACTCCCTTTTAATCATAGAGCTCTGACTAAGCAGGGGTTATATGAAACCTCTGAAAGGAGAGCAATGGTCCTTCACTACAGCATGCTGGCAGTGGACAGGTGTTTCTACTCGGGTTGTGGCTGTTTTTTAAAAGAAAACAAACTGTAGGTCTTTGCACACCTGAATGCCCTCTAGGTTCTTTTGGTATATAGAGAAGTTATTATTCCCACAATCAAACCTCGCTCATAGACTCTGAAAAACAGGAACTGTAAAGCAGAGTTTCTAACCAGCAAAGGAGGGTTTGGAATATTTGACCTGGGGGCAGGGGCGGGCTGACAACTCATGGGGCCCCCCGGCAATAGGGGATCATGGGGCCCCTGTGTCCTTGCCCAAACTCAAAAAAGCCTATGAAAAAGGTACCAGGGGCATCTCATGGGGCCCCCTACTGACCCCGAGCCCTCGGGCATTGCCCGAGTTTCCAAATGGTCAGTCCGCCCCTGGCTGGGGGCAAGCACAACCAACTAGTCTTTTCATGGTGGGGATGGATTTCTGAGGGCTAATTAAAGTCTACAGCACAAAGTGTACTATGGTGCCACAATGATTGGTGAGAAAGGTGGGTGTTCCTAAAGGATGTGGTTTATTGTGACTCAATATTTCATATCTTCTAGAATTGGCTTCTCTTGCAGCTTTTAGCATTCAGTCACATGATATGAGGTCAATGTTAGGAGACTTTCCTCTGCCAGACACAAGACCTAGTGGAGTGCAGATAGCTATATAATGCCCACCATGTGTCAATGACTACAGATCTCTATAATTCCATTTATAAAATAGAACCAAAGGAAGGAGAAAGCACATGGACAGGATGAATTGAACTATCAGAACCTCCAGTTTTCGGAGAGCATATGGAAAGGACAACATTGTGAGGTCATTTTAAAGTAAATCTAAAAGGAAAGGTTTTGGTTTTACATACACGAATGTATCTTTTCCAGTCTTCGTTCCTGGAGCTCTTTTAATCACAAATGAAATATAATCTTTGGCACAGTGAGCGTCCAGCCCAGAGAAGCGATAAGATAAGAGCAATGCAGGCGGCTTCTAGTCTGATGGACTAATATGATAAAAGGATAGCAGATAGATAGATCGATAGATATTTTGTTTTTGTTCCACATTTTGCTTTTTGATGCTATTTTGAGAAAATTGAGTCATCAACTTCAGGTGGCGAAAACTAACAGTAAGATACTATTAGTCAGGAAGTCTTAAAATGCTAAATAAAAATTATACAATAATAAATAGTAATATATAAAATACTATAAATGTAATATTACTACTAACAAAATAAATAAAAACCTAATAAAAAGTAAAGTTCTCCCAAATTACCTTAAAAAACCTATACAGAAATGTATGCTTGCAATAATCTGAGTCAGAGCCATGGCAATAGCTATAGCAGCCCAGTTGGCTGCTATGGAGCCGAGGGTGGAAGGGAGCTCCTTCGGAGGGGTTGTTGAGGCAATTTGAACATTTGAATTTCAAATCAAAAAATGTTATCAAATGTACAGGAGAATTCAGAATTATTGCTGCCAATAATAGATTTAATTTGTTGGCTTGCAGTGCGGAGAATTTGTTTGGTTGTCTCACACAGTGTAGATTTATTATTACTACAGCTTCTGGTCATCCCAGCAAGCACTGAAACTGAATCCTATCTTTGATTTAGAAATACTCTTACATTAAGCTCAATGACAGTAGGGAGGTCGCTGGGGAGCCCCATCAAAATTTTGCTGTGAAGCCCCACAGTCTGTAGTTATGCCCCAATTTAAATTGCTGCATCTAAAGCCTAACTTCACCCCATTGCTTTTGCTGTCCTGGATAGAGTTTAAATTTGTCACATTTCTATTTCTCACAGTAACCTCCTTGGGGAGGTTTTCCCTCAATTCCTGTGTCCATTACACAAAAACAGGAAATGGGGAGGATGTTTTTACTGGGAAAGAAGAGCCGAGAAAACAAGGAATATGCCATCAGATGTTCTAACACCTTCCTTATTCTACTGTAACACCCCCTGACCCCCAAAGACATGTGGGACCCCATAGGGGCAAGTTCGGCCAACGTCAAGCTATAGACTTCATACTTCTGGGAAAGAGGATTAAGGCACATAATACTCCTGGATTAGGCAGACTCCAAATAAAAAATGATATTTAGAGCTGCCAGAGAAAGAGAACCTTGAAGCTACTCCTACACTCTGTGAATTTGGCTATTATGTACAACATGGTCTAACACCCTAGGGAGTAGCCACCATACTCCACTGAGGTACAAGCTTCAATTCAGCTTCTCAATACATTTGGCATTACAGCATGGCACTTTGATCTCCGTGTTACACAAGCTAGGCCTCATGCCCAAGCCCCTATCCAACCACATGGTCACTCTCCTCTGGCAGCAGGTTCTAGGAGGATCTCACAGCCAATAACATCTGTACCCCCAGATAGGAGGTCCAGAGGAGAATTGCCTTCCACAGGTCACTCCTGAATATTTATACCCTCCCCCATTCCCCACCACTGACAAATCTCCTAGCGAGATGCACAATCACTGGTGACACTTACTGGAAGTAGGCAAAAGAAAACAATAACTAGATCCCAGGAAAGCTGTACTATCCAGCTAAGGCTGACTACAGCTTGGCAAATACTACATCTAAATAGAAACGCCTGTCTTGGGGTGGCTACATTAAAAAAAAAAAAAATTGTCTATGTTCCTGCTGGACAGATTGTCAAGGAAATACAGGGACATCTCTTGCAGGGAGACACAGGAAAAAGGAGTACAGAAAGGAGCTGATTTCAGTTATTTTGCAACTAGAGAAGAGCAAAAAAAGTATAATTAAATAATTTGAACTGAGTCATAGTCATGTGAAGAGGTGGGCTGTACAGTAGAAGGAATATTGACCTCTCTCATAGTTGGTATCTATGTGTTTCTTCCAGGAAGATGGGATTCTCCACAATCCTCGCTCTGTTGGTCACTGTTCTCATCACCCTCCATTTTATTATATCGTGGTGGAGACAGCACATACGGTACAGGTCACTGCCCCCCGGACCCACCCCACTGCCTTTCCTGGGCAACCTGAAGTATATGGATATGAGAACTGCTGATAAAAATTACACCTTGGTAAGTGACTTCTGGGATCTAATCAGATTTTGAGAGACTGTTTATTTCACGATCAGGGGTCAGGCTCAAAGACCAGTTGCTATAGCAGTGGAAAGGCTTACCTGAAACCAGCAGGATAGGTACACAGGCAGGTCACTGTGGCAGAGGAGTGGGCTCATCTAAGGTGCGAAGTCTAAGTACTAACTGGTGTTCACCAGAGCTTCTGATGTTGGAGATGGAGTTTGCTGCGTGTTAGCACCAGGTTGCGGTCCTCAGGATCACCCCACCAGGAGGTGAGCAAGGGGAGGTCCAGTAGCGTATTAAGCAGGTAAGGAAAACACGGAAGCGTGGTCAGTACACAAGCCAAAGTCAGTAATGAACAGTTGCAGGTTGGGATCAGACAGAAGCGTAGACAAAGGTCCATAACGAGTGGTAGCTAAATATGGATGACAGCAGAGAAGGCAAGGAGCACAATACTGGCTGGACAGCACAATAATCTGACAAACAGGAAGTGCAGAGACATGGCTTATATCAGGAAGTTCATGGGAGGAGCAAGGGGTTCAAGGTTCATGACAAACAAGATCAAAGCAGGATTATCCAAATATTTGTCAAGGGAGCTGACAACATTCCAGGTGGCTCAGCAAGAAGAAACATTGCCACTCACAGCAGAAGGCCCAGGTTTGGACCCAGGCTCTGACAGTTATAGTGCTGCCTTTGATGGAACTGCTGGTTAAGATGGGTTCTTAGCCTCCACCTCCAAGCGCCTCAACCCTTCTGACACACCAGGATAAGAGAATACAAACCCAATGAAACACAGCAAATAACTCTGGCGTTAGGTAACAGGAATTATCTTAAAACCAGACCCCAAGCAATGATGGGGGTAAATTCAATGTATTATTCTCTCAGACAGCTGATAACCCCACAGGTACAAGCAAAATAAAATATAAAAAGTTACAGGGGTAGCACAGTCCAGCACACTAAAGGACTAACAAAAAAAAAACTAGGTATAAGAGGTGTAGGACAACTTAATCAACAGGAACAGTAGCAGTGCCATCCTAGGATGCAATTACAGGTAGTAGTGAAACAGTCTAACAATAACAGGACTATACTGCTAGTATGCACTAATGGTGGCTGTGCTAGGCCTTGACAAGCTGATTAAATGTAGTTAGAATTTAAATAACATAAACAGTGTAAGAGTATGAGGGGAACATGTAAAATGGCTGGTTGGGTCAGGGGAAGGGGGGCACTCTCTAAGGTTGATCTCCTGCCGGCTAACATTGGGCCCCCTTTGAGGAGCATTGGTGCACTTATGATGGCCCTTAAACCTGCATGCAGTTAAGAGGTGAGGGTGCAATGTAGACTGTGGTACAAGGAACAAACTGGGCCAGAGGTGGTGATGATGCACTACAGCTGCCGTTCATAAATGGCAATAATGCGGCAGAGATATTGAGGGCGACAGTAATAAAAAATGGAGGGGTGTGGAAAGAGTACTACTTTCAGTAACTTGAATACTGCTGACAGTACAAAGTGGGTCAGAGTCCCTCTCAATGACTCCCAAAGGTGGTGATAGGCTGTTAGCGGTGGAAAGGTTCCCTTCAGTCTGGTTCCAGTGTGGTTGCAATTCATTCAAGAGGAAGGAGGATGGTGAACTCTCCAGTCTCTCCTCACCAATCTCTTATGGTCGGAGAGGCTGTTGGATGTGACTAGCTCCTTGGCGATGTCACCCATGGGTCCTCTGGCTCGATTTCCTGATCCCACCAACAGGTTTGAACCTGGACTCCTGGAATATTATGAGGGCAGGCTTTTCCTGGGCAAAAAAAGGCCTCTAGGCTCCTTCTGCATCCCACAGCCAGTTTGCATCATTCTACGGCTGCCACCTCGAACTACACCTCCCATGATTCCAGATGTCTTGCATAAGTCTATGAGAAATGAAAACAGAACCATGTATTTGTGTCAATATGTAGTAGCCCAGTGCCTGGCTACACTGTACTCAGTGGTTGTGCAAAATTTGTTTCCTACACTTGATGACAAATAAATCATCATCCATAGCAGCAGGCAAGTAAAGCTCCTCAGTAGGCGTCCAGTGGGGTTCCAGTGTGTAGTACAGGTATTTATAGTTAGCAACTTTTTTAGGTAGCAAAAAAACAGCAGAACAGTATAATATAGCACTGATGTCATCATAACAACACAGTTAAGCTTGGCCCCCATCACCCCCCACGCCCCTCTAGTGGACCTTTTTTAAAGTAGTATTAAAACCAAAAACATTTTTTGAATATTGCTGTGTATTAAATATGTTGGCTGCATTGATTTTATTTTTTAGGATTTTTTTTCCCTTCCTGCCTTGAAATGTCTATACTTAAGATGGAGGAGCAATGGAGCCACCCTTTGGGCAGCAGCATTGTCAATCTGGGGGGAGGGTAATGTTGATTGGACTTGATTAAAGCAGACCTCCAGCTAACAATGGTAGTTGTAGGCAGTTAAGTATTTTTTTTCCCCTTTTGGGATAAAGGTTTTACATAAATGAATAAAAGCTGATCATTGTAAGAACCCCTGTCAGTGTTAAATGGTTTGTTCCAATCATCTATTTGCCGCTTTTGCTATAACAGACTTGCTGGCAGGATCATCAGGTGAAAATGAAGGCAAAAAGTAAACAAATGCAGTCACAGCATCTAAAAAGTGGTGTTTTTGGGTTTAATATAACTTTAACATGATTCAGAATGTGTAGGAAAACTGAAGTGTTACACCAATAGTTCTGGAGTCCGTAATAGAAATCCAAAGTACCAATCCAACTCCTTTTGGGGATAATACAGTATCCCCCTTTCATCATGGCTGAAAGAATCTTATTATAGATGTAACAATAGAGACATTTTTTATTATTTACATACACATTATCTATGTTTTTTTTTTTTGCCCTGATGGGGGGGGGGGGGTACTTTATAACCCCACAAAAAGTGTTGGCTAGTTATCGTTGATGAAATTTATATTTTTGGATTCCAAAACTATTTGCAGTGCCCTCCTAGTGTAGACTAGGCCACTAGGTAAATTTAGTTTGCCTCGCCTGTAATCAGAGGAGTAGAGGTTGATTACTTAGGTCTGCTCACTGTTTCACTGGGTGCTGCTCTGCTACTTTCTCCTTTCGTCTAGAGGATTCTAGAATCGGAGTGGGAGGAAGGACAGAGCATGCGGCCTGAATATTTATGGGACTCTAGCTAATCCCTGTGGAGGTGTGCCCAGTAGGTGGTGAGAGAGCCCATAAATAGTTTGGGCTTCAGGGTGCATTGTTCCTGGGTCCAGTCTTGCAGGAGGAGACCCCTGTGCAAGGGCTCTACCCTTGGTGCACAATGAAGAGGAAGTCTTCAAGAAGACCCTGAGGTCCCAGCTAGGCTTAGCCAGGGGGTCTATTTGCAAATCCACTTCTGGAGATCAAGTCTGGTCAGGAAAAGCTCACTGGAGAAAGCCATGAGTAAGGTGGTGGGAAAGAGTCCTATGGTGGTGTGAGTCTGCATGTCCCTCACTAGGATGAGCCTGGTGCATATCAACAAGATGCAACTGGTGATCCTGTGGCTATGTAAGTAGATGACCCCAGTGCTGCAGAATGGTGACCGCATGTAGCTTTTAACTCTGGAAGGAGTACAAGTCACCATCAGCATAGAGATCCTGTGGGACATTCATTTTTGGGCATCGCAGCCAGAATTTGAGGAATCCTCAAGTTGTTCAGTTTTACAGTTTATTGGGGTAAACCATGCTCTCTATCACTATCGAAGTTCATCGTACCCAAAAAGAAATCCCTAGACTGTTCTTTGGAGCCAGTGGAAAAGTGCAGAAAATGTGGTGTGCCTGGCAGAGTGTGCTCTAAGGGGGAAATGGGACCAAATTCACCTTAGAGGGTGCACTACATATTGGTGGGAGTTCCTGTTTCTGTACAGCTTCTGGATTTTATCTACGATAAAAAGGTAAAAAAATCAAAGATGGCTGCAAGTGTTCACTCATGCGTGGTGGCGTACATCCCTGCTTCACCCAATGAGTTTAGTCAGATATGACGTCATCAGGGGAACTGACACCAGGATCTGTACCATCCATTCATCGGGAACAAACAATAAAAAGCGCACTTTAATAGAAGTATTTTTTTAATACTAGTAATGGCAGTGATCAGCAACTTATAGTGGGACTGTGGAGGGCATTCTGACACTGGTGGGGAACTGACTAACTGCCACTGACATCCCCAGTGACACCAATACAGTGATCAGTGCTAATAAAAAGTACTGACACTGTACTAACGACACTGGACAGGAAGGGGTTAACATATGTGGCGCGATCAAAGTGTTAACTGTGCTGTGTGTGGTTTTACTAGGGAGACATGCTGTGCAGAGCAATACAAAGCAAGTGTAAGGAGCATTCTTCTCAATGACCACAAGTGTAAGGAGCATTCTTCTCAATGACCACAAGTGTAAGGAACATTCTTCTCAATGACCACAAGTGTAAGGAACATTCTTCTCAATGACCACAAGTGTAAGGAACATTCTTCTCAATGACCACAAGTGTAAGGAACATTCTTCTCAATGACCACAAGTGTAAGGAACATTCTTCTCACTGACCACAAGTGTAAGGAGCATTCTTCTCACTGACCACAAGTGTACGGAACATTCTTCTCACTGACCACAAGTGTAAGGAACATTCTTCTCAATGACCACAAGTGTAAGGAACATTCTTCTCAATGACCACAATTGTAAGGAACATTCTTCTCACTGACCACAAGTGTAAGGAGCATTCTTCTCACTGACCACAAGTGTACGGAACATTCTTCTCAATGACCACAAGTGTAAGGAACATTCTTCTCAATGACCACAAGTGTAAGGAACATTCTTCTCAATGACCACAAGTATAAGGAACATTCTTCTCAATGACCATCACACTAATGTATCATGAGCTGTAGATTCAGTAATGTTTAGCAAGGGTTCCCCGAGACCAAAAATCATTTCAAGGGTTCCTTTGTGTTGAAAAGGAGGTCCTAGAAAATCAGACCAGTCATTGCTACTTAAATGAAACTTCTTTTACAGAAGCAAATCATTTGTACATACGGCTCTTTAGATTTTAATCGCATACAGTGCAACATTACAGAGAAACATGACATGGACCTTCTCCTATTAAAGTGCGCTTTTTATTGTTCGTTCCCGATGAATGGATGGTACAGATCCTGGTATCAGGGTCACTCCACACCTCAGCTGTATGGTCTCCTTCCAACTCCCAAGAGAGCCCGAGGGTCCAAACTCCTCCTACATACATTGCTTCTCAACCTGAAGTGACATATGCAGGAGGAAGACATTATTAACCCCTGTGTTACCAAACATTAACCCATCTGTGTTGACTATTATTATTAGTACAGGTACTTATATATCGCCGTGAATTTACGCAGCACTTTACATATATATTACACATTCACATCAGTCCCTAACCCTCACAAGGTGTACAATCTAAGGTCCCTAATGCACATTCCTACATACACATACTAGGACCAATTTACACAGGAGCCAATTAACCTCCCAGCATGTCTTTGGAGTGTTGGAGGAAACTGGAGTACCCGGAGGAAACCCACACAGGCACAGGGAGAACATGCAAACTCCAGGCAGGTGGTGCCGTGGTTGGGATTCAAACCAACAACTCCAGTGCTGCCAGGTGGAAGTGCTAACCATTTAGCCACTGTCCTACCCAAATACTACAGCATTCTCGCACCTGCCTACACATTGACTGAAATGTTATCTCTAGACATGGGCAGAATGAAAAAAAATTTGTTTTGTTTCAATCCAGTATTTAAATCAGCTGTGATTCGAACCATCTTTGGCCGGCCTTATTCCCAGCTCCCCCCTCCTTGCATGTCCTGAAGCAAGAGACAGGCAGGGAACAGGGAGGTACATCTACATTAAATATTGGGTTTAGCTGCTACATATTTGGCAACAAGGCGTGATCTGGGGGTGCCCTGCAAGTCTCTGATCCCGCAGAGGGACAATTCCTGATGCTACTGACCTCTGACTCTCTCTTGTCATTTTATTTTATCTATGACAGCTCAGCCAAAAGTACGGCTCGGTGTTCACCATCTGGAAACTGACGGAGCCGGTGGTGGTCCTCTGTGGTTATGAGACGGTGAAGGACGCACTGCTGACCCACGCCGAGGAGTTCAGTGCCCGCCCATTTATACCCACACTGCACATCCCCACCAAAGGATACAGTAAGAATTCAAGGACACTTAGAACTCATCCCTCTATATTGTACATTACGGATGAGCTGAACACACCTTGGTTCAGGTCATGGGAGGTTTGCCAAATGAGCCAAAGTACCAGGGTTATTCTGAACCCCATTTTCTCCCCACAAATAGAGCTTTATTTTTGGTGGGATTTGATTGCCTCTGTATTTTGTTTTGTTTTTTTTGAGCTATAAACAAAAGACTGACAATTTTGAAAAAAAACCCTCCAACATATCCAGTAAAAAAATAAAAAAAATTAAATTTCTTCATAAATTTAGGTCAAAATGTGTTCTGCTACATGTCTTTGGTAAAAAAAAAAAAAAGAAATCCCAATAAGGGTACAGTATATTTACCACTTGCCCTCCAGAGGATCCCCCCCCCTTCCTATCCAGGCTATTTTTTTGCAATATGTCACTGTGTCATTTTTACTGACAATTGCGCAGTCATGTAACGCTGCACCCAAAAGAAATGTATGTCCTTTTTTTCCCCCCACAAATAGAGCTTTTTTTTGGTGGCATTTGATCAAAAAAGACCGGGTAGGTGGCACATGTGAGCAAGCCATTGGCTGTCAATCATCGGGTCCCGGCGAGTGATTACCCACCAGCGCCTGGTGATTGCCAAGCATCTCTGATGGGGAGGGGGACTGGTTTGTTTACCAACAGTCCTCCTCCCTGACGGCTTTGGCACATTGCTCTGGATGGCTGTGCACATACGGTTCTGTATCTTGCTCTGTAGCTGTTCCCTATGTAAATTGATACTCGAGTCATAGAACATTGTCTGCCGTTTCAATAAGAATTACAATGTAGCAAAATTGTTACATTGTAATTACTCGGTTTCATTCAAAGCAGATCAAGGATTCACTTTTGACCTGTATATGATAGGGGTTAGTTAACCCCTTGACCTGTTGTTTTTGTGTTTGTTTTTTTCACACAAATAGAGCTTTCTTTTGTTAAAATTTGATCACCACTGTTTTTTTTACGTTTTTAATATATAAACAAGACAAACGTTTTGGGGAAAATCCCCCAATATGTTCTCAGAACTCTGCGTATGATTGGACACAGCTGATCAGCAGGTTTCAGGTGAAATCTTCTGCAAATTTGTGCTGTGTCCAATCACAGCATGGGTCGCCAAGGAAGTAGGCCAGCCACATACATGTACATGACTGTACCTGCCGCCCGCTCATAGTATATTTACTGTCTGGTGGTTTTTAAAGCAACCTTGCAAATAGCAAAAATGAAAAGTAAATAAATGTAAACCGTGTTCATAATTATCTCTTAATGTACCCCTTATACACTACAATGAACCCCTTCCTTCCACTCCTCCTGTTTGTGTTGATTTATTTTTTATTTGTGCCATGTTTAAATGTTTTTAATCATTTGTTTTCCTTAATTTTTTCATGGACACGTTATAAAAAAAATGCGCACAATCAATAAAAAAAAACCAAAAAACCATCTTCATTTAATTTAAAAACAAGTTTGCCATGCTTTTTTAATAGAAATTTAATTTTTAGAACCATTATAAATGCTCCCCTGTAGAATGTGGCTTGGTTTGCCTTTTTATTGTTGGTCGTGTGGTTTGTAACTTATTGCTGATGATGATTTTCTTCTTCAGGTATTAGTGGCCCCCGATGGCGTCCTCTGCGCCGCTTCACCATCTCCTCTCTGAGGAACTTTGGGATGGGAAAGAAGAATATGGAATCCCGTGTGCAGGAGGAGTCGAATCATCTAGCACAGGCAGCAGCCGAGACAGAAGGTGGGAAAAATGTAGTTTTATTGAAAAATTGGCTGAAGTGAAAAACATAGAAGCTTTCATGTTCAGAAAATGTAAAGGGGGCCTAACTGTCTAGGAATTAAGGCCCACTGGCTGCTTCACTCAGCTCCTCCAGCAACAGAGTACTATTGCATGTACACACCAACATCATTATTATTTATTATTATTCAGGATTTATACAGTTTGTAAAGTTTGTGCAAAACGTTTGTGCAAAATAGGAAGCGACGCAAGATTACGTCACTTTTCCCAGAGCTGCTGTTCGCCCGTAAAATGTGGGTAAGCTGTCGGCAAGTAGTTTGGAAAAAAAAAACCTTTAAAAAAAAAAAAAAATCTCAATATGGTGTTTTTTATTTTATTTTTGTAACATTTAAATTTGTAATAGTAACATTGTACTAGTGTGTGTGTGATCCGGGATTATTATTATTATTATTTTTTTTTTTTTTTACTTTGCTTTGCTTTGCAGGAGAAATAAAGATCATTTTCTCCTGCAATGCATAGCTTTCTGCCATAAACCTAACTCCTTCATGAACTGTCATGAAGGAGTTAGGTTTTTGACAGCTTAATAGTGATTTGTGATTGGCTGGAGCTGGTCACATGGTACAGGCTGCTGTGATTGGCCCCATGTATCAGCTGTGGGCCAATCACAGCTCACTAGGAAGAGAAGCAGAGCTGCTATGAATTAGATTGATTCATAACAGCTTTGCTTACATTGTGATCGCGTAGGGATCACATGATCACCAGGTCCCATTAACCGGGATCTTCATTCCGCTGTGTCCGCTGGACACAGCAGTCACGGGTGGGAAGCGCTGCGCACCCCCCTGTGTTAGTACGGCCAGAGCGATGTACACGTACATGGCTTTGCCTGTAGCTGCCGCCTGGTACAGCGGGCGGGAAGCCATTAAAATATAAAAGGAGACTACAATTACAATACATTTCAATACAGAAGGGATAGGAGAGAACTGCTCACAGAGCTTACAATCTAGAGAGGTGGAACTGGTACAAAAGGTAATACAGTAACTGTGGGGGATGATCTGATGTGGAACTAGTTTTAGGGGGAGGTGGGGTAGGCTTCCCTGAATAAATAAGTTTTCAAGGATCTTCTAAAGGCAGACAGGGTTGAGCTAACTGGACATATTGGGGTGAGGAGTTCCTGAGTATGGAAGACATTCTGGAGAAGTCCTGGAGTAGAGCATCGAAGGAGGTAACGGGAACTAGAGAGCAGGAGGTCTTGGAAGAAGTGGTGAGGACAATTTGGGTGGTAGCTGCAGATCAGATTGGTGATGTAGCTGGGGGCAGTGTTGTAGATGGCTTTGTACATTGTTAGTATTTTGAATTTTATATGTTGGGCTAGTGGAAGCCAGTGAAGGGATTGGCAGAGAGGCATGGATCAGCAGCATTCATGATAGACTGAAGGGGGGATATTCTGTATAAAGGTGGTGTAGCACCATCCTAGGTAGCTAGGGGGAGTTAGATTCTAATTTGTAGATAGGGGCTGAGTGGCAGCCCAGGTGTAACAGTCAGGGGGGCAGATTTCAGTCAGGGGCTGAGAGGTCCTGCAGACCAGCTCTCTGGGACTTTCCCCTGCTTTAGGATTTTGCAGAAAAAAATAGAAGCAGGGGGAGAGAGTGAGGAGTGGCTTTCTGCGCTGTCAAGGGATCCTGACCAATCCTCAACAGGAGGCTTGGCATGGAGCCAGGACAGCCCTTGAGAGTGTTTGAGTCTGCTCAGCAGTGGGGGAGTTCAGGTGGAAGATGGAGACGTGAGGCTGGAGAGGAGGAGCCAGGGAAGGGGCCCAGATGGGAAGGGACTCATCTACAGGCAGGGAAGCTTGGAAGGAGAAGCTTGGGACTTCACAAGCCCTTAGAGCGAGGACCACCTATGCAGCAGCGAGTGGCCCAGCAAAAGTCCTGAGAGCAGCCACCAACCCAACAGCAGCATAGGAGAAGGACTGAGTGAGTAGACCTGCACCTCCTGGGCCAGTAAGGGGAAGGAGCACTCTGATTGGAAACTGGATTAGCTACTATCTGGGACTTCTCTTAAATTGACTGCCCAGGGATTCACCCAGAACAGCTGGATAAGGGGTATCTAGGGTCTTGGGAGGTATTACAGGAGATGCTGGCTAGCTCTCCAAGAAGGATTTGTTCTTTTGCTGCTAAGAGACTTGTATATAGTTTAGGAAGATTGTCCTGTTGCCATTACCCATACACACCTTACCCCATCCACATTTATATCCCCCTAATAAAATCCAAAAAACAAACTCAAGGACTGGTTACTATCTCATGGATGCAAGTTTGAATGGGAAAATGTGAGCAGGACTATGGAGAGACCCCAAACCAGCAACTCCTAAGGGTAGTGCTACAGTAGGCCAGTAAGGAGAGAGCTGCAGTAATCAAGGTGGGATATATCCAGGGAGTGAATAGGTTGTTTTGTGGTGTCATTAATTAAAGTGGTTGTAAAAGTAATTTTTCTTTACATGAATGCCTTCTGTGCACTGAGGTAAAAACCCTCTTAATAGTATCTCCCCTGCAGCCCCCCAAATACTTACCTGAGCCCAGTCTCTGTCCAGTGCTGTGAGATGTGTAAATTCTCCAGCGCCTCGAGGGAACCAATGCCAGGGGAAGGCCAGGAGATCAGATGTATAAGTGGCCTATGGATAACGTTCCAGAGATGCATCCCTCCTCAGATGAGGAGATCAACAAACTGGAAGAAAGCATGCAGGTGGTGCAAACATCTAGTGCATTATCCAAGGTTTATTAAAAGTATAAAAGGACAAAAAATATACACGTTTCATATAGCTCTGAGGAAAGGGATTTGTCCCCGAAAACTTATTTTAGACACATTTGGGAGGTTCTCACGTTTTTAGGGTTGACCATATGATTGCACAAAGATAACCTGGGTATTGTGGGGGTTACCCATAAATATTTAATGCTATATTTAAATAAGTAGATTCAGGTGAAGAACATAAGTTGTGTAGAAGACAATATTAATTGTGATTGACCAGAAACGTGAGAGCTGATTGGACAAATATTGGGTATAAAACAAAGACAGGAAACATAAGAAAACGGTAACCAAGATTTAGCATCGTTCTGCTGTGTTGGTGGGGCACATGCTATTTGCTGCTAAAAAACAAAGGGTTTCCCTATGCTTGGTCTACACTGACTTCATGTGGTTAACCAGACATGTTACCTTCTCTCTAGAAGATGCAGACACATTCAAGGATATTCTTAAATGGCATATAGTGAAGATTTAGATTTTGAAAAGATCTACTTTACCACAGGTGGATCTTTCCATCCAGTGGCTGCCCTTACACCAGTGGCCAAAGGCGTTTTGGACCAATCATGTTGAGACGGCAATTTTGGCTGCTTCTCCTATAGAGGATATAGTAGCTGCCTTGCAAAACATCAGACTTGTGTCTTGTTTTGTTGGAGAACCAACTATCAACATTGTATGTTTGTGTGCCAGAATTGCTCTGGTCCATGACAGCCAAAAGTGTGCTCTGGCTCAAGCTGTGGTTGGTTGACTCATCCTCAAAACAATGACGTGAAATACCCTCATAAGGCTACTCCTTGTTCAATGATAAGTTGGAGATTATCAATAAAGCTACTAGGGGAAGTCTTTGATGATTCTGCAGGACCAAAATCTTCCTAAACAGCAACAGAACTCTAGGCCAGAAGATGAGGCTCAGAACGAGCTGGAAAAATCCAATAACCTGGAAAGGCATTCCAGTGAAAAACTTTCTAAGGTTACCACCTCAGCTCAACTTGAATCCAGCCCAATATAAGGGATGGCTATCCAGGCCTACAAGATCAGGCAAGACTTGTAGGTTTTAGGCAGGTCTGGATAGAGAACATTTTGGAACTGTGGGTACTATTCCTTAGAGGCATTCATAGAAATTTGTTAGAATGAAATAAGAAAAATCCACCATTACCTGGATGGTCTGTAACATCTGGCTCATTCCAAAAGAAATCTAATCACATTCGGAGAAGTAACTGTTTGGACTCTGACCAACTTTGGCTTGATAGTCCAGTTTAGGCCATCCTCAAGATCTGGCCTACCTCAGAGCTAGCTTACAACAGGGTCCACCCAAAATGGCGAGCTTACTGCTAGGTTCAGTCTCTGACTGAGGTCTTCCATACCCCAAAAAATAAATAGGACCCCAGTTAGTAACTGAACTTAGCAGTTGGCTCGCCATTTTTGGTGGAACCTGTTTTTGGAGTTAAGTTTCTACCTCAGAGCTAGACTGAAAACCCAGTTAAAAATATTATTTCTTCCACAAGAAAAGATTGCAGTAGTCCGGGTCTAAGAGTGCTTAGCTCTGGGTGTTTATCATCTAAAAGCATTGCAGTGCCTCAGTTATGACATGATGGCTTTGTCTACCCCCATGGACCCATATTGGCCCCAATGGCACAGTTCCCTTTCAGACAAGTGGCTCTTATTTTTTTCATCTCAAAAGTGTAACGAAATTGTAAAAAAAAATTTGAACTGTAAAAGTTACTTAATTTTTTTTCTCTATTTCAGGAAAACCATTCAATCCGCTACTGATCATGGCCAGCGCTGTTGGGAATATTATCAGTTCAGTGCTGTTTGGAGAACATTTTGACTACAAAGACACAAAGTTACATGATCTGATGTCTCACACCTCCCGACACATTAAGAATGTTACATCCCCATTACACATGGTAGGTTACAGTCATTGGTGGATTTGTCTTCCACTAGCACCTCTAATTACATAGTCACTGGAGGAAACCAGTAGAGCATATTACTAGGTTTTCTTGAATGACTTATACTGGGCCTAAAATTTCAGTGCTGTTTTTTGGCAAACTTTTCTTCCTGTATTGTATTTTATCAAAATTGTTAGCATATCATTGCATTTCCTATCTTTAGAAATTTCGGGTGTACATTTAAGGTATTTTAGATTTTATGGTTAGTTTTAGAGTTTACACTGAGGTTAAAGTATATGTAAACCCAAAATCTATTAAAAAAAAAAGGAAAATGTGCATTATTGCAGAGACGTACATATGTGCATTTTTATTTTACACCAACATGCATTGTAATTCTTCATTTTTTACTCCTTGTGTTTCTTATGGTCAGCTCTGCAACGTCTTCCCATTCCTGCTCAAGCTGCCATTATTACGAAACATTGCCTTTAAAGAAAACGCCTACCTGCAGAACTTTGTGCTAGATTACATCAAGGAACACAAACGCACCCTGAAGCTGGAGGCCCCCCGAGATTTGATTGATTATTTCCTGCTGAAGATAAAAGAGGTACATACACTGAACCTTATCTATTTGAAGAGTCTATGATTAGCTTTGGCCGTATCACCATAAACCAGCCAATCCAAATTGAACTGGAGAATGGTGGTGTGCAGGGCTGGTGCTACTACTAGGCGAACTAGGCAGACACCTAGGAACACTGATGCCTATGCTGCAGCCACAGCTGCTGGTTTCCTTACTCTCCACCATGGCTGGATCTAGGGGGTCACTAGGGTGAGCTACACTATCCCCCAGATTGTGGTTGTACTACCCCAGACCGGTCTTTCCATAGACACTGATCCTGGGGGACAATTTATGCTGGGAAGGGTAATTTGGAGATGTGTTAGCTAGAGAAGGGATTTGGGGGAATTTTTCATAGGTGGGGGGGGGGGGGGATTGAAGGAAGAGGATTGGTGGTGGGAGAGGAGATTTGAGGTTGGGAAGGAATTTGTGTTAGGAGAGGGGATGGGGGGATTTGTGTTAGGAGGGGAGATTCAGGGGGGGGTTTGTGATAGGAGGGGGGGGGGGGAAATTTGTACAGTCAGGTCCATAAATATTGGGACATTGACACAATTCTAACATTTTTGGCTCTATACACCACCACAATGGATTTGAAATTAAACAAACAAGATGTGTTTTAACTGCAGACTGTCAGCTTTAATTTGAGGGTCTTTACATCCAAATCAGGTGAACGGTGTAGGAATTACAACAGTTTGCATATGTGCCTCCCACTTGTTAAGGGACCAAAAGTAATGGGACAATTGGCTTCTCAGCTGTTCCATGGCCAGGTGTGTGTTTTTCCCTCATTATCCCAATTACAATGAGCAGATAAAAGGTCCAGAGTTCATTTCAAGTGTGCTATTTGCATTTGGAATCTGTTGCTGTCAACTCTCAAGATGAGATCCAAAGAGCTGTTACTATCAGTGAAGCAAGCCATCATTAGGCTGAAAAAACAAAACAAACCCATCAGAGAGATAGCAAAAACATTAGGCGTGGCCAAAACAACTGTTTGGAACATTCTTAAAAAGAAGGAACGCACCGGTGAGCTCAGCAACACCAAAAGACCCGGAAGACCACGGAAAACAACTGTGGTGGATGAGCGAAGAATTCTTTCCCTGGTGAAGAAAACACCCTTCACAACAGTTGGCCAGATCAAGAACACTCTCCAGGAGGTAGGTGTATGTGTGTCAAAGTCACCAATCAAGAGAAGACTTCACCAGAGTGAATACAGAGGGTTCACCACAAGATGGAAACCATTGGTGAGCCTCAAAAACAGGAAGGCCAGATTAGAGTTTGCCAAACGACATCTAAAAAAGCCTTCACAGTTCTGGAACAACATCCTATGGACAGATGAGACCGACATCAACTTGTACCAGAGTGATGGGAAGAGAAGAGTATGGAGAAGGAAAGGAACTGCTCATGATCCTAAGCATACCACCTCATCAGTGAAGCATGGTGGTGGTAGTGTCATGGCGTGGGCATGTATGGCTGCCAATGGAACTGCTTCTCTTGTATTTATTGATGATGTGACTGCTGACAAAAGCAGCCAGATGAATTCTGAAGTGTTTCAGGCAATATTATCTGCTCATAGTCAGCCAAATGCTTCACAACTCATTGGACGCTTCACAGTGCAGATGGACATTGACCCAAAGCAGACTGCAAAAGCAACCAAAGAGTTTTTTAAGGGAAAGAAGTGGAATGTTCTGCAATGGCCAAGTCAATCACCTGACCTGAATCCGATTGAGCATTTCACTTGCTGAAGACAAAACTGAAGGGAAAATGCCCCAAGAACAAGCAGGAACTGAAGACAGTTGCAGTAGAGGCCTGGCAGAGCATCACCAGGGATGAAACCCAGCGTCTGGTGATGTCTATGCGTTCCCGACTTCAGGATGTAATTGACTGCAAAGGATTTGCAACCAAGTATTAAAAAGTGAAAGTTTGATTTATGATTATTATTCTGTCCCATTACTTTTGGACCCTTAACAAGTGGGAGGCACATATGCAAACTGTTGTAATTCCTACACCGTTCACCTGATTTGGATGTAAATACCCTCAAATTAAAGCTGACAGTCTGCAGTTAAAGCACATCTTGTTTGTTTCATTTTAAATCCATTGTGGTGGTGTATAGAGCCAAAAATGTTAGAATTGTGTCGCTGTCCCAATATTTATGGACCTGACTGTAATAGGAGAAGGGATGGGGGGGGGGGATTTATCATAGGAGGGGGGGGGATTTGTCATAGTAGAGGGGATAGGGTATTTGTGATAGGAGAGTGCATGGGGGAATTTGTGATAGGAGAGGGGATGGAGGGGTTTTGTGATAGGATAGGGGATGGAGGGGATTTGTGATAGGAGAGGGGATGGGGGGGAGATTTGTGATAGGAGAGGGGATGGGGGGGAGATTTGTGATAGGAGAGGGGATTGGGGAGGTGGGAATTTGTGCTAAGAGGGGGATTGTACGAGGAGAGATGGGGGGGGGGGGTTGTGATAGGAGATGGTATTGAGGGGGATTTGTGATAGGAGAGGGGATTGGGGAGGTGGAAATGTGTGCTAAGAGGGAGGATTGTACTAGGAGGAGGGATTGGGGGGGGGGGTTTGTGATAGGAGAGGGGATTGGGGAGGTGGGAATTTGTGCTAAGAGGGAGGATTGTACTAGGAGGAGGGATTGAGGGTGGAGGGAGGATTTGTGCCTGGAGAGGGGATTGGGGGGGGATTTGTGTTAGGAGGGGGGATTTGGGGGAGAGTATTTGTGCTAGCATGGAAAATTTGAGGTAAAAGAGGATGTGTGCTAGGAGGGGTGAAGTAAAACTACAGTTAAAGTCGTTGGTTTAGCCTAAGGCACACAATAGTCTGGCACCAGCCCTGGTGGTGTGAATGTAATAGGTTGTAGTGGAGAGGATGACATCTTGGTGATTGCTTTGAATGGTCCTTTATGGTGTTCTATACTCACCACCCTACCAGATATACCAATGTTATATAAACAGAAGTTATTTATGAGGGCTATTTGTGAATGGTGCTGTCAGCCTTGGGATTGTGTCATTTCCTGTCATAGGGTATCTAGATTTGGGCTTCTTGCTTCTATGGGAAAGCGGTAAAGGCCATACAGGAGAGATATAGTTACTACTTAGCGTGGATGAGTGAACCTTGGTGGGATCCAAACATGGGAATGGAGGAAAGAGCTGAATAGTCACTAGTGGGAGGGGTCATAATTAAAGGTATGCACCCCACTGCCATAACCACAGCTGTGTATACTGTATATTGAGTCTTTGCTGGCCTTCCTAATAGCCATCTTTGCTGTATGTGAAAGCCGCTCTGTTGCTGGACTATATTCAGTGTATTTAGGTTTCATGCTGCCCTAGGCAACACAAACATAGTCTGCCCCCAGGGACACTGACCAACACAACCCCCCTTCCCCCTCCATCAGAGAGCCTGACATTTACCAACAAAACCCCTTCTCCCCACCCGGAAGAACCTTCCACAACCCCCCCACCCCAGTGATAGAGAGACACTCATCTTCACAACTCCGAACATCACCGGACACAAAAGTCAGGCTCTACATACACCATCAAGCGGTCTCTCTGGGATCCCACATGGTTCCCACAGTGCCACGTGTCAGTCCCTTCTTTCATCCCTTCTTCTGGGGGGAGGTTCTTCCCCCTTGAAAAATGCCACCCTAGGCAAGTGCCTTGTGGTAAATACACCCCTGACTATATAGATACAGTGCATAAAGTGTAAAGACACCATCTTCAGTAAAGCAAGTTTTGTTTATTCAACAATGTCTGGTTTGGTCATTGGATGAGAAAGGAAAGTGTTCTCCTGCAGTAAATTCTAACAGGGAATGAAGTGTAATGGAATGGTGATGGTCAAGTGAGTAGGAGAGTAGCATCTATGCAAGGAAGGAAGAGCAGCCAGTTTGTGAGAGGGAGCAGTGGTGGCCGGTGACAGAAGTTCTGTTAATGGGGTGGATTGATGATTGTTTAGTCTGCCTTTCTAAGCAGTAGGGACCCTATCTCAGGGCACGCTGCAGAGCTTCCCAGGGACTGGGCCTGGACCACGAATGTGCCAAGTATATGGTCGATTCCCTACACGCCTTCAGGTGGAAGCATGTGAAGTGTATTGCATGTAAGGACTGGTGGAGGATAATTCGTGTTCAGAAATATGTCCCTCAAAATTACTGTAGTAAATGCTGGGAGAGGTGTCATCGAAGGGAGTGAAGATAAGCTTGTTCCAGTGTGGAGCCCGGTGAGGTGGTCTGGTTATTGGCCAGTAAATTCATACGTCATTCAAGCAAACAAATAAATTCTGTTTGACAGCATGTAGTTCCCTGGTGCTGTCAGCACTTGGCTTAGTCAGCAGAATACATTGTATGACAGGAATTCACTATGAAGAAAGGAACAAAAGATCAGCACCTGAACCAGACTGGAAACCAGTACATGGCCAAGAGCATGACCAAGTGTGAGGACAGAAGCATTATCAGCATGTGGTCAGGTGATGTAAGTGCTTTGTGATTGGAAGATGCACAAATGTTTGGGACTTCATGTGGCTAAAGTTTGGCTGGAATTCAGGTCATAATGATACCATGGAAGCTTCCCACCCACATCCCGATCCAACCCCTGAGGGCTTTGACACCAGCCTTTGTTTCCAGATGTGGAAAGGGTTTGCCCTGTGTCATTATGGGAGCCAGTGACAGGAGTAGGGACAGTGGCAGGGATTTTGGCAAGAAAGTGACTGCTGGGTGTAGGATCTCCTAAGCTTGCACATCATGAAAGGGGGTAGCGTGGGCACAGTTTGGCATCTTTTGCCCTGGATGCTAGATGACCTTGTCCCAGCACTGATGGGAATGTCATGTTTCCTTGTGTATCCTGATGTTCACTGACATATATGAACATCATATTATAAGTATGGGGACGTACTGCATTTAACAGAGGGGACTGTAGACAGATGCAAACTGTTTGTATTTGTAATGTGAGTTATGGAATTAGTAACCGGAGTTGTTGGAGTTAACTGTGACCGCTGGTGCGTTGGCCTTGGGATTATGTCATTTCCTGTCAGAGGGTAAATAGATGGAAGGAATCGGCACCTTTTGGACTTTTGGTTTTATGGAAAGCATGTGACAGCCCATACCATAGAGATGTAGTCACTCCTCAGCACGGTGGAGTAACCCTTGGTGGGACCCAAACATGAGACTGGAGGAAGAAGCTGAATCGTTACTAGTGGGAGGTGTCATAATTCAGTGGTACACCACTGCCATAGGCAAAGCCATAGCTTATGTTCCCAGTAGAATACTGAATGTTAAGTGTTTGTTAATAAAGAAACCTTCTAAATAACCATAATTATGTAAAAAACTTCTCTGTTTCTGGACTGTATTGATACCACTCATAAAATGTAAAGATGCCATTTTCAGTAAAGCCTGGTCTGATCACTTGATGAGAAGAGAATGAGTGTGCACTCCTGCAGTGAATGCTAATGGGGAATGAACATCTATGCAAGAAAGGAGGAGCAGCCAGTTCAGGAGATGGAGCGGTGGTGGCCAGTGATGGAAGTCTGTCACAGGGGTAGATTGATGCCTGTTTAATCTGCCCTTCTCAGTGGTAGGGACCCTATCTTAGGGCCCGCTGTGGAGTTTCCCAAGGCTGTGCATGGACTGTGAATCCGCGAGGCCTCGAATTATACAGTGGCTTCTCTTTATGCCTTCGGGCTGAAGCAAGTGAAGTGTAATGCATGTAAGGACTGGTGGAGGTTAATCAGAGTTCAGCACTATTACCTTCAAAATGACTCTGTAATCCATGCCGGGACAGGTGTTACTGGTGGGTGAGAAGATGTGACCCTTCCGGTGTGGGGCCTGTTGAGGTGGTCTGGGTATTGACCACTAAGAGATGTTCTCTCATACATCAAGCAAACCAATACATTCATGTTCTCCCTGTGCCTGCGTGGGTTTCCTCCAGGTACTCCGGTTTCCTTCTGCACTCCAAAGACATGCTGGGAGGTTAATTGGCTCTTGTCTAAAATATGGCCCTAGTATGTGTATGTATGAATGTGAGTTAGGGACCTTAGATTGTACGCTCCTCGGGGGCGGGGACTGATGTGAATGTACAATATATATGTAAAGCGCTGAGTAAATTGATGGTGCTATACAGTATAAGTACCTGTAATAAATAACTATTAGCCGCCCGGCCAATGGCCGAATGGCGGCCGGCAAATCCCAATCACAGCAGGTCACATGACAGTTGTATACAATGGATGGCTTCATTCATGCCATCCATTGTATACTAGTGTCTAGCTGTGAATGGTCACAGCGATCACATGCACATGTCATGTGATTAGCTGTGGCCAAATCACAGCTAAGCACCAAAAAAAAAACAACAACCCTGAATGAATCGATGTCATTCAGGTAAATGCTTGCTTATAGCAAAGTAATTCTTTGCTATAAGCAAATTGTGTAAAAAAAAAAATACTGATCACTTCCCCAAAGTAGTACAATGTTACTATGGTAACATTATACTACTTTGGTCATAGTGAAATATGAAAAAGAAATCTTAAAAAAAAAAAAAATTTACATTTTTTTTCATAATGTCACTAGTCAGTGTCCCTGATCACCACCATGCCAGTTATATGATGACGCTGTACTGCACTGGTGACAGTATGTAAAAAAAAAAATAGTGAAAATAATTGTTTTCATTTTTTCATTTTCTGTAAAATTATGACAAACAAAATACAACTTCAAAAAACTCGCCATTCCTCTTATGAAGTACGTCGGACTGTCTACTTTACAAAAAGGGGTCATTTGGGGGATATCTGTACTGTTCTGACATTTGGGGGATATCTGTACTGTCCTGACATTTGGGGGATATCTGTACTGTTCTGACATTTGGGGGATATCTGTCCTGTCCTGACATTTGGGGGATATCTGTACTGTCCTGACATTTGGGGGATATCTGTACTGTTCTGACATTTGGGGGGATATCTGTCCTGTCCTGACATTTGGGGGATATCTGTACTGTTCTGACATTTGGGGATATCTGTACTGTTCTGACATTTGGGGGATATCTGTACCTTCCTGACATTTGGGGGATGTCTGTCCTGTCCTGACATTTGGGGGGATATCTGTACTGTCCTGACATTTGGGGGATATCTGTACTTTTCTGACATTTGGGGGATATCTGTACTGTTCTGACATTCTTGGACCTCAAGAAATTAGATTGGCCGTCAGTACTTCAGGATTGATCAATATTCAGATCTATACCATAGTTTGTGAACTCTATAACTTTCCTACAAACTAAAAAATACATCCTAATTTGGGTTATTTTCACCAAAGACATGTAGCAGAATACATCTCGGCCTAAATTTATGAAGAACAATTATTTATTTGTAAACTTTTATAACAGAAACAAAGAAAAACATGTTTTTTTTCAAAATTTTCGGTCTTTTTTTTGTTAATTTAGCAAAAAATAAAAATCCCGGCGGTGATTAAATACCACCAAAAGAAAGCTCTAGTTATGTGAAGAAAATGATAAAATTTTAGTTTGGGTACAATGTTGTATGACCGCGCAATTGTCATTCAAAGTGTGAGAGCGCTGAAACCTGAAAAATGGCCTGGGCAGGAAGGGGGAAAAGTGCCCGGTATGGAAGTGGATAATAAGAAAATACATTTCTGACAGCATGCTTGCTGTGCTCAGCATCCTCCCTTCTCTATTCCTCTCTTCCCCTCTCAATTCCATCCTTACCCTCTCCTCTCAATTCTTCCTATCTCTTTTCCTCTCTCCCACTCTCAGTTCCATCCTTTCCTTCTCCTCTTCACTTTTCCTATATCTTTTCTTCTCTTCCTCTCTCAATTCCATCCTTTTTCCTCTCCTCTCCATTCTTCCTATCTCTTATCTCCTTTCCTATTCTCTCTTACCTCTTTTCTGTTTCTTTCCTCTTCATTTCTCTCCCCAGCCCCTTCACCTCTCTTTCTCCTCTTTTTCCTCTCCACTCCATCTAGCCCTCCTTTCCTGTTAGAAATTCTATTCTACAGAACTGACTGTGCACAGACCACATGTTTTCTGCTTCACTACAAGCAAGGAAATGGGAAACTTTATTCAGAGTAAAGACATCGGGGTTGATTCACTAAAACTGGAGAGTGCAAATCTGGTGCAGCTGTGCACGGTAGCCAATCGCCTTGTTCAATTAAGCTTTGACAAAAAAAACTGGAAGGTGATGGCGTCTATGCAGAGCTGCTCCAGAGTTTGCACTCTCTAGTTTTAGTAAATCAACCCCAGAGTATACCAGAGATGCAGTTACAAACTTAAAACCGCTGCCATCTATTGGTTGAAAAATATATCTCTAATGAATAGTGATGTAGTTGCACAAAATACATAAACACTGTATTCCAGCACCCTCACTCAACAACTACTCCTTATATTAGTCCCATTTGAGATCTCGGTTCTATAAATCTGTTCTTTGTCAGCGAGCAGTTTTAGGTAGCTCTGAAAGTGTCCATGTCTGCAGTTCACTAAGAGATGTCATCTCTTCATCAGCAGCTCTGATCCAACTTTGTTTCTCCTGGGTTGGCAGTCTTTGCATCTGATCCCATGAATCTGGCTCTGGTTTTAATTCTACATGAGCAACATAGGACAAACGTTTGGCTGGGATGCCTTTTATTACTTCTGGTGGATTTCCTGATTAAAGCCTCTCGTGGCCTGGTTTATTCTTTTACAGTAATTGAATTGTCTGTGTTAATTTTATTTCTGTGTCACTTTGTTGCTTATCTTCATTTGACACTGATGTGGAATTTCCAGTTTTTTCAGTTTGAAACATTTGTGTTCATGAAATGTTGAACACACTGCAGTTTCATCGACAATTGCACTTCTACTGATGGTTACCTAGTTTGTGTCTTGGTGTAGAATTCTGTATCCCTTTTGAGATTCCCTGTACCCTGCAAGTACACCTTTCTTTTGGGATGTGCATATAGGCTTTGCTTCCCAAAAGTTTTAGATGGTTTATATTTCATAGCTCATATAGAGTTTTCTCAGCTGATTTTTCTGGTAGTCCTTTTTTGGAGATGGCATGCGGTCATAATTGCCTCCCCCAGTATGTGGTTGGCATATCTGCATCCAACAGCATGGTTCTTCCACTCTCACATAGAGTACAGCTCATTCCTTCTGCAACCCTGCTTTCTGTTCTGGGTTGTATGGTACAGTAGTTTAAAATATTATGCCATGCTTTCTGAGAATCGTCTGTGTATTATCACCTGTATATTGAGCTCCATTGTCTGTGCGCATTACATTCTGCAATTTGCCAAATTTGTTGCTTACGTGATCCAAATGTTGTTCAAGTTTCTCTGGCACTTTCTTACATTTTTCTTTTTATACAGCTGATGCATTTCATTGTTTGATCACATGGACTAATTTTTATTTCACTTCCATTCTCAGTTAATTTCTTTATTATGTCAGCACTTTTGTGCCCAATCTGTCTGTGCCATGTGTGAATGCAGTTTGAATTTTTTTCCTCCTTGGTAGTATTAACCATCTCACTGTAATGTTAGCCTTTTCAAGCAAGATATCTCTTTTTGATGGCACAACTAATCTTGGCAGCTCACTACATTGCTTTGTTTTTGTGAGCTTCTTCACTGATAAAAGATTAGTTTCAAGAGCAGGGACACTCTGGGAAATAGGACAGTAAAGAAAATATCTCCTATTCCTTCTGATTCCATTATTTGCTCATTAGCTATGGTGATTTTTTTTCTGTTTTTACTCTGGTCAAGGTGAATAAACACACCATGCCTGTGTAGCACCACCCCCTTAGGAGTTGCAAGAGATTTGGGTCCCCCTATAGCCCTGCACAGCCAGGCAATACACCTTTCATTCACTCAGACTTGCAGTAGGAGACAGTAACCAGTCCTTGAGCTTTGTTTTGAAGTTTTTTTTACTGAAGGGTTTAGAACTTGGATGGCGTAAAGGGGTGTATGGGATTCCCAAGGAATGGCAACTGAGGACAAACTCCTTAGCAAATATGTACAAGTCTTTACAGCAAAGATTTTCTTCTGGAGAGCTAGCTAGAATCTCCTGAAGTACCACCCTAGATGTCTCCTCTCCTCATCCAGCTGTACTGGATGAATCCCTGGGCAGGAGATCCACTGCCTGCCACTGCAGTGTGAAACAGTCCCGGTTAAGACAGCAAATCCAGTTCCCCACTACAGTGCTCCTTCCCCCTTACTGGCTCAGGGGGTGCAGGTTTACTCACTTGGTCCCTCTTCTGTGTTGTCGGTGGATACTACCAGGCCTTCTGCTGGGCCACTCCTTCCCTGCCACACAGGTGGTTCTCTTTCAGGGGGCCAGTGAAGTCCAATGTTTTCCACCATCCAAGGTCCTCTGTCTGCAGGTGAGCCCCTTTCCATCTGGGCCTCCTCACAGGCTCCTGCCCCCAGCCTCACATCCTCCTCTCTCTCTTCCACCTGAACTCTTCTACTGCTGATCAGGCTCAATCACATTAAAGGGTTGCCCTGGCCCCTTGTCAAGCTTCCTCTTGGGGATTAGCCAGGATCGCCTAAGAGTACAAACCAGCCACTTCTCAGATCCACCCATTGCTTCTAGACCTTTCCTCAAAGATCTGGAGCAGGGGGGAATTCCAAAAGGCTGGTCTGCAGAGCCTCTCAGCTCCTGACCCAAATTTAACCTTCTGACTATTGCACCTGTACTGCTACTCAGCCCCTGTCAATTTAGGATCTAACTCCCCCTAACTACCTAGGAGGGCGCTACACCTGCAAAGATGAGGTCCAACTTTTGGATTGCAAAACATATTCATTATCTAAAGAAAAATAGGTTTCTTCCTTCACACTTTTGGCCTTTTGCAGTTTAGTTCGATTTTACATTCCAGCTTTCCAGATTCTGCAATCTGCTTTTTAAAGTACCTTGTTTTTTGCACACGTAGCAATCAAGTGTTTTCTTGTTGCATGTTACTGTTTTTTATTTTTAATCTTTAAAGCAGACTTTGCCACAGAAGCACCGTTACTATTAATGCTGTTTTGCACTTATATTCATCCACCAGCTTGCCCTTACACATTCCATTGTCCATTCATTATTTGGATATGCATAAAGTGCTGTGACAAGCGTTTCATAACTTTTCTGGTAAACCTCTAAAAGTGATAGTGCTGCAACATGAAAACCTTTATTTCTTCTCCTATAACTCACAGGCGTTAAACCATTTCCATGGTGTTCCTTATGTAATCCTGCATATCCTGGCTTTTCATCAGCTTGGTTTGGTATAATCAAAAACAGTTTATTGCTGAGATTAGCTCTTTCATGCAGCTTTTGTAATCCTTCCCACATTTCTTTAGCAGTTTCATCATTGGCGTAGAAGTTGATCAAATCATACATATATTTAAGAGACATTGTATTCTGAGCTTTCTGATCTTTCTCTTTCCACTCCTCCTGAAGGGTGTTATGGCCTGACTTACTTTATACATTTTCACATACAGTCATGGCCAAAAATATTGTCCCCTCCTGCATTTGTCAGATAATGCACTACTTCGCACAGAAAATTGTTGCAATTACAAATGTTTTGGCATTCTCATTATTATTATTATACAGTATTTATAAAGCGCCGATAGTTCGCTCAGCGCTGTACAAAGGGGGACAGAACATGTGACAGAACAATACCAATACAATGCAAAACATGAGGGGATTGAGGGCCCTGCTCTTTCGAGCTTACAATCTAGGAGGGAGGGGATGGTGGCACAGGAGGAGATAGCTGTGGGGGATGGAGTGGTAGGAAGAGTGGAGGAGGTTGGCAAGTTAGCAGGGGGTGGGGTAGGCTTCCCTGAAGAGATGGGTTTTCAGGGTGCGCCTAAAGGAGAGGAGAGTAGGTGATAATCTGATGGGTTGGGGCAGGGAGTTCCAGAAGATGGGTGACACCCTGGAGAAGTCCTGTAGGCGGGCATGGGAGGAGGAGACCAGGGAACTAGAGAGAAGGAGGTCTTGTGAGGAGCGGAGTGTGCGTGTTGGGCGGTACTTGGATATTAGGTCAGTGATGTAGTTCGGGGCAGTGTGGTGGACGGCTTTGTACGTCAGCGTTAGGATTTTGAATTTGCGTAATCGGAAGCCAGTGGAGGGATTGGCAGAGGGGGGTGGCGGAGATGGAGCGGTTCTCATGTTTCTTTTGTTTGTATTGGTATGATACAAAAAGCCAAGAAAAAGCCAAATCTGACACATTCCACGCAAAACCCCAAAAATGGGCTGGACAACATCAATTTAATATTTGTTAGCACGTCCCTTGGAAAAAAATAACAAATTAATGGCTTCCTGTAACCATCAATTAGTTTCTTCCACCTCTCTACTGGAATTTTAGAGCACCCTTCTTTCTCCAACTGCTCCAGGTCTCTCAGATTGGAAGAGTTCTGTTAGGGATCCGGGTATGACCAGAAATGTGTGGACTGACACAGGGAAACACAGGCTCCAGGTATAGTATAAACAATACAATTTATTAAAGACTAAACAATACATAAACACAGTGCAACCAAACCTCCAACAGATAACAATAAGAACAATACTAAACGTAGTCGGGCAGGCCGGGTCGGTAGCAAACGGGCAGGCAAGGTACAAGGAGCAGGCGGAAGCGTAGTCAGGAATAGCCGAGGTCAGGACAGGCAGAGTTCATGCAGAGTCAGGATTAAAGCAGAATCAGGATCAGGCAGGAAGCAGACAGGATGCAGGTACAGGGGCTCATGGGAAACATTACACCAAGGCCCTGATCACAGGCCTGGCCATTCCTCAAATACACCTGTTGTAATCAGCCACAGGTGATGGCTCATTGCAGGAGTGAGCCTCTGGTTGCTGAGAGCACCCGCTGGCCAGCCCTGGTACTGCAGCCCACAAGGCAGGTGAGTCCCACCACCACTGGCAAGTCCATTCCTGACAAGTTCCTTTTCCCAACTGCTGTTCTGTGATCTCTCCACAGGTGCTCTATGGGATTGAGATCTGGACTCATTGCTGGCCAGTTCAGTCCTCTCCAGTGCTTTGTCTGAAACCATTTCTGGGTGCTTTTTGATGTGTGCTTTGGGTCATTGTCCTTCTGTAAGACCCATGACCTCTGACGGAGACCCGACTTTCTGACACTGGGCCTACATTGCCTCCCAGAATTATTTGGTAGTCTTCAGATTTCATAATGCCATGCACATGGTCAGGACATCCAGTGCCTAAAGTAGCAAAGCAACCCCAAAACATCAGTGACCCCCCCCACCATGTGTGACTGTAGGGACTGGATTCTTTTCTTTAAAGGCTTCATTGTTTTCTCTGAAAACAGTAGAATGATGGGCTTTACCAAAAGGCTGGAATTTTGTTTCGTCTGTCCACAGCACATTCTCACAGAAGTTTTTGGCTTCCTCAGGTAAGTTTTGGCAAACTCCAATCTGGCTTTTATATGTTTTTGTGTCAGCAGTGGGGTCTTCCTGGGTCTCCTCCCATAGTGTCCCTTTTCATTCAGATAGGGAGAGCTGTAACAGTTGTACCCTGGAAGTTCTTTATCCACCAGTCAAACAATTCTTTGTTGCAATCTTTGATCAATTTTTCACTTTTGTCCATGTCCAGGGAGATTAGATACAGTGTCATGGGCTGTAAACTTGACAATGTTGCGCACAGTGGACACCGGAACATTCAGATCTTTAGAGATGAACTTGTAGCCTTGAGATTGTCATGCTTTTCCACAATTTTTGTTCTCAAACCCTCAAACAATTTTTTGCTGCTCTTTCTCTTCTCCATGCTCCATGTGGCACAGACGCACAACAGAAAGGGTTACATTTTTCACCATTTTAGCTTGTTGCGGGTATGATTTCTATATTGTCAGCACCTGGTCATTGATACAGATGAGTTTAACTGCAAATTACAGGAGCATCACAAACTTAGGATGCAATTATTTCTTAGTTTTAAGAATGTGCCAATATTTTTGTCCAGTCCATTTTTGGAGTTTTGTGTGGAATGTTGTAGATTTGGCTTTTTGTTTCTCTATTTCTTTACTTGTATTGGTATGACACAAAAAAGTGAACATGAGAATGCCGCAACATTTATGATTGCAACACATTTCTGGAAGTGGTGCATTAAATGACAGAAATGCGGGGGTGCCAATATTTTTGGCAAAGACTGTACCATCTTTTATTAGCAGCATTTTCATATTGAATTTCCAAGATTGGTAGTTCTGGTTTGTCAGATTTGCAAATGAAAGCTTTGTTACAGCTGTGTTACTGGTCATTTTTTCATTTATTCTGTTGCACAAAACATACCATGGATGCAGCTACAAACTTTTATAAACACTGCCATCTACTGGTTGAAGAATATATCTCTAGTGAATACTGATGTAGTTGTTGCACAAAATACAGGAACACTGTATTCCAACACTTACCTCTCCTCTTCTTCCCACTCCTCTCCTTCCCCTCCTCTCCTCTCATTTCTTTTCTTCTCATCTTCCTCTTTCTTTTTATCCCCCCCCCTTCCCCTTCATCTAATTATCTTCTTCTGTAATTCTCCCCCTCTATTCCCTTTCCTTACCACAGCATATTGCCTTCCCTTTCTTCTCCTCTCCACAACTTTGTAACTTTTTTTACACCCTACAAAAAATAAAAATTGATCAATTATGTAATTGTCTGGTGAGTAGTGAGACCTTTATTTGCTCAGTTAAAGAACTGCAGACACGCTTCTGGGTTTTATGTTGCCTTGTCCCTCAATGAAGGAACATCGGCACGCCATAAAGACCCAGGCACATGACCTACAGCGGGGCATAGTTTCTAAACTTAAAGAAATCTGAACAGGTAAGTAGAGATGAGCGAATCGAAGTATCCGAAGTGGAATTCGAGTCGAATATCGGAAAAATTTCGATTCGTGCCGAATCCGAAAAATAGCCTAATTCGGACGCGCGAATCGAAATTTTTCAGAAAATGGCGGCTGACATGTGCGGCGACGGAGCGGGGATGTCTGGGAAGGCGCGCAGACAAGGCGCGCTGACCCATAATGCATTCCTCAACGACATGTGATCGCATCAGCCAATCAGCAGCCAGCCAGCCAGCACTGTGTAATGGTTGAGCTATAAATAGCGGCCATTTTGGAATTCTTCATTTGCCTGCAGTCATTGAACAGAGGCAGACCGCTCTGTACTAGGGACAGGGACAGAGTTAGGGCCACAGAAACGAGAATTGGGGACAGAGAAAAGTTACATAGGGACACAGAACCATTAGTCAGGGACACAGATTTGTTAATGAGGGCCACAGAATCGTTATTTAGGGACAAAGAAACGCTAGTTAGGGCCACAGAATTCATACTCAGGGACAGACAGAATTGTTACTCAGTGCCAGAGAATTGTTACTTAGGGCCACAGAAACGTTATTAGGGCCACAGAATTTTTACTCAGGGACAGACAGAATTGTTACTGAGTGCCAGAGAATTGTTACTCAGGGACAGACAGAATTGTTACTGAGTGCCAGAGAATTGTTACTCAGGGACAGACAGAATTGTTACTGACTGCCAGAGAATTGTTACTCAGGGACAGACAGAATTGTTACTGAGTGCCAGAGAATTGTTACTCGCACAGACAAAGAATTGTTACTCGCACAGACACAGAATTGTTACTCGCACAGACACAGAATTGTTACTCGCACAGACAAAGAATTGTTACTCGCACAGACACAGAATTGTTACTCGCACAGACACAGAATTGTTACTCGCACAGACACAGAATTGTTACTCGCACAGACACAGAATTGTTACTCGCACAGACACAGAATTGTTACTGAAGGCCACAGAACTGTTACTTTGGGCCACAGAAGTGTTACTCGCACAGACACAGAATTGTTACTCGCACAGACACAGAACTGTTACTGAGGGCCACAGAACTGTTACTTAGGGCCACAGAATTGATACTCGCACAGACACAGAATTGTTACTCAGGGCCACAGAACTGTTACTTAGGGACAAAGAAACGCTAGTTAGGGCCACAGAATTCATACTCAGGGACAGACAGAATTGTTACTGAGTGCCAGAGAATTGTTACTCAGGGACAGACAGAATTGTTACTGAGTGCCAGAGAATTGTTACTCAGGGACAGACAGAATTGTTACTGAGTGCCAGAGAATTGTTACTCAGGGACAGACAGAATTGTTACTGAGTGCCAGAGAATTGTTACTCAGGGACAGACAGAATTGTTACTGAGTGCCAAAGAATTGTTACTCAGGGACAGACAGAATTGTTACTGAGTGCCAGAGAATTGTTACTCGCACAGACACAGAATTGTTACTCGCACAGACACAGAATTGTTACTCGCACAGAAACAGAATTGTTACTCGCACAGACACAGAATTGTTACTCGCACAGACACAGAATTGTTACTGAAGGCCACAGAACTGTTACTTTGGGCCACAGAAGTGTTACTCGCACAGACACAGAATTGTTACTCGCACAGACAAAGAATTGTTACTCGCACAGACACAGAATTGTTACTCGCACAGACACAGAATTGTTACTCGCACAGACAAAGAATTGTTACTCGCACAGACACAGAATTGTTACTCGCACAGACACAGAATTGTTACTCGCACAGACACAGAATTGTTACTCGCACAGACACAGAATTGTTACTCGCACAGACACAGAATTGTTACTGAAGGCCACAGAACTGTTACTTTGGGCCACAGAAGTGTTACTCGCACAGACACAGAATTGTTACTCGCACAGACACAGAACTGTTACTGAGGGCCACAGAACTGTTACTTAGGGCCACAGAATTGATACTCGCACAGACACAGAATTGTTACTCAGGGCCACAGAACTGTTACTTAGGGACAAAGAAACGCTAGTTAGGGCCACAGAATTCATACTCAGGGACAGACAGAATTGTTACTGAGTGCCAGAGAATTGTTACTCAGGGACAGACAGAATTGTTACTGAGTGCCAGAGAATTGTTACTCAGGGACAGACAGAATTGTTACTGAGTGCCAGAGAATTGTTACTCAGGGACAGACAGAATTGTTACTGAGTGCCAGAGAATTGTTACTCAGGGACAGACAGAATTGTTACTGAGTGCCAGAGAATTGTTACTCGCACAGACACAGAATTGTTACTCGCACAGACACAGAATTGTTACTCGCACAGAAACAGAATTGTTACTCGCACAGACACAGAATTGTTACTCGCACAGACACAGAATTGTTACTGAAGGCCACAGAACTGTTACTTTGGGCCACAGAAGTGTTACTCGCACAGACACAGAATTGTTACTCGCACAGACACAGAACTGTTACTGAGGGCCACAGAACTGTTACTTAGGGCCACAGAATTGATACTTGCACAGACACAGAATTGTTACTCAGGGCCACAGAACTGTTACTTAGGGACAAAGAAACGCTAGTTAGGGCCACAGAATTCATACTCAGGGACAGACAGAATTGTTACTCAGGGACAGACAGAATTGTTACTGAGTGCCAGAGAATTGTTACTCAGGGACAGACAGAATTGTTACTGAGTGCCAGAGAATTGTTACTCAGGGACAGACAGAATTGTTACTGAGTGCCAGAGAATTGTTACTCGCACAAAGAATTGTTACTCGCACAGACACAGAATTGTTACTCGCACAGACACAGAATTGTTACTCGCACAGACACAGAATTGTTACTCGCACAGACACAGAATTGTTACTGAAGGCCACAGAACTGTTACTTTGGGCCACAGAAGTGTTACTCGCACAGACACAGAATTGTTACTCGCACAGACACAGAACTGTTACTGAGGGCCACAGAACTGTTACTTAGGGCCACAGAATTGATACTCGCACAGACACAGAATTGTTACTCAGGGCCACAGAACTGTTACTTAGGGACAAAGAAACGCTAGTTAGGGCCACAGAATTCATACTCAGGGACAGACAGAATTGTTACTGAGTGCCAGAGAATTGTTACTCAGGGACAGACAGAATTGTTACTGAGTGCCAGAGAATTGTTACTCAGGGACAGACAGAATTGTTACTGAGTGCCAGAGAATTGTTACTCAGGGACAGACAGAATTGTTACTGAGTGCCAGAGAATTGTTACTCGCACAGACACAGAATTGTTACTTGCACAGACACAGAATTGTTACTCGCACAGACACAGAATTGTTACTGAAGGCCACAGAACTGTTACTTTGGGCCACAGAAGTGTTACTCGCACAGACACAGAATTGTTACTCGCACAGACACAGAACTGTTACTGAGGGCCACAGAACTGTTACTTAGGGCCACAGAATTTATACTCGCACAGACACAGAATTGTTACTCAGGGCCACAGAACTGTTACTTAGGGACAAAGAAACGCTAGTTAGGGCCACAGAATTCATACTCAGGGACAGACAGAATTGTTACTCAGGGACAGACAGAATTGTTACTGAGTGCCAGAGAATTGTTACTCAGGGACAGACAGAATTGTTACTGAGTGCCAGAGAATTGTTACTCGCACAGACAAAGAATTGTTACTCGCACAGACACAGAATTGTTACTCGCACAGACACAGAATTGTTACTCGCACAGACACAGAATTGTTACTCGCACAGACACAGAATTGTTACTGAAGGCCACAGAACTGTTACTTTGGGCCACAGAAGTGTTACTCGCACAGACACAGAATTGTTACTCGCACAGACACAGAACTGTTACTGAGGGCCACAGAACTGTTACTTAGGGCCACAGAATTGATACTCACACAGACACAGAATTGTTACTCAGGGCCACAGAATTGTTACTCAGGGACACATAATCGTTGAATTAAAGAGTATGTCAGACAACATGCAGAGGAGTGGCAGAGGAGGCAATGTTTTAGGAGCGAGCAGACGTGGCAGCAGAGGAAGGGGTCGAGGCAGCACTATTCGCAGCCAGAGGCCAGTGCTCCCGGTGTCATCCAGCGGTCGTGTCTCCACCGACAACCCTGCCGTCATTGATTGGTTGGCTCGGTCGTCTTCCTCTTCCCAGGTCACCTCTGACACCTACAGCCAACGGTCGGTGGGTACGTCAGACACAACCGTTAGTTGGCATGGCCCGGGAGCAAGCCCACTGAAATCACATGTCCTCTACCTGCCCCTGTCCTTTGCTGTTCCCTCACCAAGCGAAGTATCGCATGCTGTGGGCTCAGCCCCACTGTACAGTGAGGAAGAGCTAACAGAGGGCGGTCAGGAACGGGGGGAGACATCGGCCTTTTCAGCAGCCAGGCGAACAAGTACTGGCGAGGAGAGTGGCTCGGTAGCCGGTCTAGAGACAGGTCTGTCTCCTGACCCACACGCAGCCGAGGGGGCTAGTAGTGAGGCGGAGACCGTACTTGATGATGAGGGGTTGATCGCACTTGGCTGCCTCGTCGTCATCAGGCAATTTCTTCCGCATCATCAGGAGAAGAGGGTGCCAGCTTGGCAGCGAGCGAAACAGTCGGTGGGTTGCCCAGGAGGCAGCAGGGTCGCATCAGTGTCAGTGGAGCCAAACGGCCACGGAGTAGAGCACCAGCTCCACTGCAGCCTACCACCACGGCCAGTAGTGGTGCCGGTGCGCACGGAGGAAGTAGCAGTCAGCCAGTGAGGAGTAGCGGGGGCAAAGTTTCCTACTCGGTGGTGTGGCAATTTTTCGTCAAGCCGCCCGAGGAAGTAAACGTAGCCGTCTGTCGACTATGTGGCCAGAAATGCAAGCGTGGTCAGGGGGCCCATGTTGGGACTACAGCGTTGCGTCAGCATATGCAGCGTCACCATTCGGTGGCCTGGGAAAACCGTGATAAAGATACGGCGGTTCTGCCTGCCCCAGCCCCCGCTCCATCACCCGCTCCGTTACTTGCTCCGTCACCCGACGTCGTCAATCGCCCTCTATCAGCCAGTCAAAGCTCCAACACCTCTGCTGAGGGGAGTTGTCGCTCGTTGGCATCTTCCGCTCGTTCAGATGCTCCTTCTCCTGCTACTCCTCTTCTCGGATTCCGTCAACAGTCTTTCTTGGAATCCGTTTCCAAGAGACAACAGTTTGCGAGCACGCACCCGACGGTGCAAAAGCTGAACGTCCTCCTGTCCAAGTTGCTGGTGCTGCAGTCCCTCCCTTTCCAACTGGTGGACTCAGCACCTTTCCGAGAAATGATGGCTTGTGCCGCGCCGCGGTGGAGAGTGCCAAGCCGTCATTTCTTCGCCATAAAGGCAGTGCCAGCCCTGCATTCACATGTAGAAGAGATGGTGGGCCAGTCTTTGAGCATGTCGGTCTCTGCCAAAGTGCACGGCAGCGCCGACGTGTGGAGCTGTAACTACGGTCAGGGACAGTATATGTCATTTACGGCCCACTGGGTGAACGTGGTGCCGGCACAGCCGCACCAGCAACTTGGACAGGTCACGACGCTTTTGCCTCCACGTTTGCACGTCCTTGGTCCAGCAAACATGTCCGCCTCTACCACCTCTTTTTCCGCCGTGTCCTCAGCCGCCACCCCCGTGCCAGGTCCCATTACCCGACCGGCATATCACATGTGCAGGGCGCAACGGTGTCACGCTGTGCTGCACCTGGTATGCCTTGGCGAACGTAGTCACACAGGGGAGGAACTGCTGAGTGTAATGAACAGAGAAATCGACAGATGGCTGTCTCCGCGCAAACTGAAAATCGGAACCATGTTGACCGACAACGGAAAGAACATGGTGTCTGCTCTGCGTCAAGGAAGGTTGTGCCATGCGCCATGCATGGCTCACGTGTTCAATCTGGTTGTCAAGCGGTTCCTAAAATCCACCATCCCACTGCAAGACATCCTTAAAATGTCACGTAAACTGTGCATGCATTTCAGCCATTCCTACACCGCAAAGAACACCCTCCTTGAGCTGCAGCGGCAGAACGGAATTCCACAGCATCGCCTGATCTGCGACATTGCAACAAGGTGGAATTCAACCCTACACATGTTAGACCGCCTTTACGAGCAGCAAAAGGCCATCACCGATTTCCTGATGTTACAAGCGGATAAAGGTACTCCCCTGTGTAACTTCGATGTCAGCCATTGGCAGCTGATGCGTGACACCTGCCGCTTGCTCAGGCCCTTTGAGGAGGCCACGCTATTCGTGAGTCGGCAGGACTATGGGATGAACGACGTCATTCCTCTGTTGCACGTCCTGGAACAAATGCTGTTAACAATGGCTGGTCAGGGTGCGGTAGACGTGGCGCACAGATCTCAACGCCACATGACCCCTGTGGGGCCAGGACAGGAAGAAGAGGAGGAGGTAGAGGAGGACATTTGTGCTCAGGAATTATTGAGTGAAATGGGTGGTTTTTCCACTCAGCGGACAGGAGTGGAGGAGCAGGAGCATCTGGTAGAGGAGGAGGAGGAGGAGACAGAGGACCCAGATGCACCGTGGCAGTATGCTGTGGAGATGGAGGCAGGGAGTCCCTCGCATTCCTTGGCGCAAATGGCCCATAGCATGCTCGGTTGCTTGCGTAGCGACAGCCGAATAATAACCATCAGACAGAGGGATGACTTTTGGCTGTCCACCTTGTTGGACCCTCGCTATCGTTCCAAAATGGTGGCCTTTTTCACACCTGCTGAGAGGGAGGCCAAAATTACGTACTATAAAAACCACCTATGTAGTCAGTTGGTCTCTGCCTTTGTGCGCCAACGTCCATCCTCAGACACTGTGGGCCCTGTGCGCTCGCGTTCCGCTGCCATGGCAGCAGGGGAGGGGTGGGGTGGTAGGAGCAGTGGCAGCTCCACCAGCAGCGGCTGCCTCAGTCTGCAGTCGATGATGAGTAGCTTTCTTCACCAGCGCAGTGAGGAAACTATGAACCAGCCGCAGCAGCAGCAGCAGCATCAGGTGGACCTGGAGCAGGAGCTCAAACAACAGGCTTGGGCCTACTTGGACAGCACCCTGCCAACCGAGGTAGACAATCCCCTTGACTACTGGGCAACGAAACTTGACCTTTGGCCCCAACTAGCTGAATTTGCCCTTGAAAGGCTGTCATGCCCGGCTAGTAGCGTGGCATCGGAGCGCGTGTTTAGTGCGGCAGGAGGTATTGTAACTCCGCGGAGGACACGACTGTCCACCCAAAGTGTGGAGAGACTCACGTTTGTGAAAATGAATCAGGCGTGGATTAGTCTGGATTTCAAACCACCAGTTCCTGACACAACTGACTAAATGCGCCATGAATCATGCCCCTGCCATGTGCCACTTTCAGGTCTCCTCACACACTGCTGGTGTGTTCCATTTCTTGTCATAGGGTGCTGGCAGATTACGGGCCTCCCATTGCTGCTGTCTCCATCGCCACACTCTGCCATGTGCCACATTCAGGTCTCTTCACACTGCTGTTGTGTTGAATTTTTTGACATAGGGTGCTGGCAGATTACGGGCCTCACATAGCTGCTGCCAGGCCCCTAATCTGCCATGGGCCCCTATATACCGCCTCCTCATGCTGCTGACAAGTCTAGAGTCTCTCATGGGTCCCTGTACGGCCTCCCATTGCTGCTGTCTCCATCGCCACACTCTGCTGCCATGTGCCACTTTCAGGTCTCTTCACACTGCTGGTGTGTTTAATTTTTTGACATAGGGTGCAGGCAGATTACGGGCCTCACATAGCTGCTGCCAGGCCCCTAATCTGCCATGGGCCCCTATATACCGCCTCCTCATGCTGCTGACAAGTCTAGAGTCTCTCATGGGTCCCTGTACGGCCTCCCATTGCTGCTGTCTCCATCGCCACACTCTGCTGCCATGTGCCACTTTCAGGTCTCTTCACACTTTAGTTGTGTTTAATTTTTTGACATAGGGTGCAGGCAGATTACGGGCCTCACATAGCTGCTGCCAGGCCCCTAATCTGCCATGGGCCCCTATATACCGCCTCCTCATGCTGCTGACAAGTCTAGAGTCTCTCATGGGTCCCTGTACGGCCTCCCATTGCTGCTGTTTCCATCGCCACACTCTGCTGCCATGTGCCACTTTCAGGTCTCTTCACACTTTAGTTGTGTTTAATTTTTTGACATAGGGTGCAGGCAGATTACGGGCCTCACATAGCTGCTGCCAGGCCCCTAATCTGCCATGGGCCCCTATATACCGCCTCTTCATGCTGCTGCCAGGTCCAGAGTGTCTCATGGGTCCCTGTACGGCCTCCCATTTCTGCTGCCAGGAGGCAGCAGGGTCGCAGCAGTGTCAGTGGAGGCAAACAGCCACGGAGTAGAGCAGCAGCTCCACTGCAGCCTACCACCACGGCCAGTAGTGGTGCCGGTGTGCACGGAGGAAGTAGCAGTCAGCCAGTGAGGAGTAGCGGGTGCAAAGTTTCCTACTCGGCGGTGTGGCAAGTTTTCGTCAAGCCGCCCGAGGAAGTAAACGTAGCCTAATGTCGACTATGTGGCCAGAAAGTCAAGCGTGGCCAGGGGGCCCATGTTGGGACTACAGCGTTGCGTCAGCATATGCAGCGTCGCCATTCGGTGGCCTGTGAAAAACGTGATAAAGATACGGCGGTTCTGCCTGCCCCAGCCCAGGGTTCCATTTTGTCATAGGGTGCTGGCAGATTACGGGCCTCCCATAGGTTCCGCCAGGCCCCATATCGGCCATGGGCCCCCGTACCTCCTGGTCACGCTGCTGCTGGTCCCACAGTGTGACCTGGGTCCCTGTACGGCCTCCCATTGCTTACACTCTGCCATGTGCCACTTTGAGGTCTCCTCACACTACTGCGGTTGTCCATTTTGACATAGGTTGCTGGCAGATTCCAGGACTTCCATAGGTTCCGCCAGGCCCTATATCGGCCATGGGCCCCCGTACCTCCTGGTCACGCTGCTGCTGGTCCCACCGTGTGACCTGGGTCCCTGTACGGCCTCCCATTGCTTACACTCTGCCATGTGCCACTTTGAGGTCTCCTCACACTACTGTGCTTGTCCATTTTGACATAGGTTGCTGGCAGATTAGAGGACTTCCATAGGTTCCGCCAGGCCCTATATCGGCCATGGGCCCCCGTACCTCCTGGTCACGCTGCTGCTGAGCCCACAGTGTGACCTGGGTCCCTGTACGGCCTCCCATTGCTTACACTCTGCCATGTGCCACTTTGAGGTCTCCTCACACTACTGTGCTTTTCCATTTTGACATAGGTTGCTGGCAGATTCCAGGACTTCCATAGGTTCCGCCAGGCCCCATATCGGCCATGGGCCCCCGTACCTCCTGGTCACGCTGCTGCTGAGCCCACAGTGTGACCTGGGTCCCTGTACGGCCTCCCATTGCTTACACTCTGCCATGTGCCACTTTGAGGTCTCCTCACACTACTGTGCTTGTCCATTTTGACATAGGTTGCTGGCAGATTAGAGGACTTCCATAGGTTCCGCCAGGCCCCATATCGGCCATGGGCCCCCGTACCTCCTGGTCACGCTGCTGCTGGTCCCACAGTGTGACCTGGGTCCCTGTACGGCCTCCCATTGCTTACACTCTGCCATGTGCCACTTTGAGGTCTCCTCACACTACTGTGCTTGTCCATTTTGACATAGGTTGCTGGCAGATTAGAGGACTTCCATAGGTTCCGCCAGGCCCCATATCGGCCATGGGCCCCCGTACCTCCTGGTCACGCTGCTGCTGAGCCCACAGTGTGACCTGGGTCCCTGTACGGCCTCCCATTGCTTACACTCTGCCATGTGCCACTTTGAGGTCTCCTCACACTACTGTGCTTTTCCATTTTGACATAGGTTGCTGGCAGATTCCAGGACTTCCATAGGTTCCGCCAGGCCCTATATCGGCCATGGGCCCCCGTACCTCCTGGTCACGCTGCTGCTGAGCCCACAGTGTGACCTGGGTCCCTGTACGGCCTCCCATTGCTTACACTCTGCCATGTGCCACTTTGAGGTCTCCTCACATTACTGTGCTTGTCCATTTTGACATAGGTTGCTGGCAGATTAGAGGACTTCCATAGGTTCCGCCAGGCCCCATATCGGCCATGGGCCCCCGTACCTCCTGGTCACGCTGCTGCTGGTCCCACAGTGTGACCTGGGTCCCTGTACAGCCTCCCATTGCTTACACTCTGCCATGTGCTACTTTGAGGTCTCCTCACACTACTGTGCTTTTCCATTTTGACATAGGTTGCTGGCAGATTCCAGGACTTCCATAGGTTCCGCCAGGCCCCATATCGGCCATGGGCCCCCGTACCTCCTGGTCACGCTGCTGCTGAGCCCACAGTGTGACCTGGGTCCCTGTACGGCCTCCCATTGCTTACACTCTGCCATGTGCCACTTTGAGGTCTCCTCACACTACTGTGCTTGTCCATTTTGACATAGGTTGCTGGCAGATTAGAGGACTTCCATAGGTTCCGCCAGGCCCCATATCGGCCATGGGCCCCCGTACCTCCTGGTCACGCTGCTGCTGGTCCCACAGTGTGACCTGGGTCCCTGTACGGCCTCCCATTGCTTACACTCTGCCATGTGCCACTTTGAGGTCTCCTCACACTACTGTGCTTGTCCATTTTGACATAGGTTGCTGGCAGATTAGAGGACTTCCATAGGTTCCGCCAGGCCCCATATCGGCCATGGGCCCCCGTACCTCCTGGTCACGCTGCTGCTGAGCCCACAGTGTGACCTGGGTCCCTGTACGGCCTCCCATTGCTTACACTCTGCCATGTGCCACTTTGAGGTCTCCTTACACTACTGCGGTTGTCCATTTTGACATAGGTTGCTGGCAGATTCCAGGACTTCCATAGGTTCCGCCAGGCCCTATATCGGCCATGGGCCCCCGTACCTCCTGGTCACGCTGCTGCTGGTCCCACAGTGTGACCTGGGTCCCTGTACGGCCTCCCATTGCTTACACTCTGCCATGTGCCACTTTGAGGTCTCCTCACACTACTGTGCTTTTCCATTTTGACATAGGTTGCTGGCAGATTAGAGGACTTCCATAGGTTCCGCCAGGCCCCATATCGGCCATGGGCCCCCGTACCGCCTGGTCACGCTGCTGCTGAGCCCACAGTGTGACCTGGGTCCCTGTACGGCCTCCCATTGCTGCTGCCAGGAGGCAGCAGGGTCGCAGCTTTGTCAGTGGAGGCAAACGGCCACGGAGTAGAGCAGCAGCTCCACTGCAGCCTACCACCACGGCCAGTAGTGGTGCCGGTGTGCACGGAGGAAGTAGCAGTCAGCCAGTGAGGAGTAGCGGGTGCAAAGTTTCCTACTCGGCGGTGTGGCAAGTTTTCGTCAAGCCGCCCGAGGAAGTAAACGTAGCCTAATGTCGACTATGTGGCCAGAAAGTCAAGCGTGGCCAGGGGGCCCATGTTGGGACTACAGCGTTGCGTCAGCATATGCAGCGTCGCCATTCGGTGGCCTGTGAAAAACGTGATAAAGATACGGCGGTTCTGCCTGCCCCAGCCCAGGGTTCCATTTTGTCATAGGGTGCTGGCAGATTAGCGGCCTTCCATAGGTGCCGCCAGTCCCCATATCGGCCATGGGCCCCCGTACCTCCTGGTCTTGCTGCTGCTGAGCCCACAGTGTGACCTGGGTCCCTGTACGGCCTCCCATTGCTTCCACTCTGCCATGTGCCACTTTGAGGTCTCCTTACACTCCTGCGGTTTTCCATTTTGTCATAGGTTGCTGGCAGATTAGCGGCCTCCCATAGGTGCCGCCAGGCCCCATATCGGCCATGGGCCCCCGTACCGCCTGGTCACGCTGCTGCTGGGCCCACAGTGTGACCTGGGTCCCTGTACGGCCTCCCATTGCTTCCACTTTGCCATGTGCCACTTTGAAATCTCCTCACACTCCTGCGGTTGTCCATTTTGTCATAGGTTGCTGGCAGATTACAGGCCTCCCATAGGTGCCGCCAGGCACCATATCGGCCATGGGCCCCCGTACCTCCTGGTCACGCTGCTGCTGAGCCCACAGTGTGACCTGGGTCCCTGTGCCGCCTCCCATTGCTTCCACTCTGCCATGTGCCACTTTGAAATCTCCTCACACTCCTGCGGTGGTCCATTTTGTCATAGGTTGCTGGCAGATTACAGGCCTTCCATAGGTGCCACCAAGCCCCAAATCGGCCATGGGCCCCCGTACCGCCTGGTCACGCTGCTGCTGGGCCCACAGTGTGACCTGGGTCCATGTACCGCCTCCCATTGCTCCCACTCTGCCATGTGCCACTTTCAGGTCTCCTCACGCTCCTGCTGGTTTCCATTTTGTCATAGGTTGCTGTATGGCCTCCCATTGCTGCTGGCTCCACCGCCACACTGTGGCTCCAAACACTGGTTTTGGCCCCGTGACTGGCCAAAGGAGTGAAATGTGCGGTGATTCTAAGATCGACGGCACTCATCTGCATGTCATACTGACTGACAGTATTATTTCTCTTCCCCAGCAGACTCCAAGGGCATTTAAATTAAAGGTACAGTGTTCTGCACTAATATTAAGTCTCTCTGAAGCCTAGAAACACCCTTTTTTAAGTTAAATTCACAGCGAATTTATTCGACTCGAATCGAATATTGTCCACGAATTCGCCGAATCAGTCGAATCGAATTTTTCATTTCTTCGCTCATCTCTACAGGTAAGTATTAAAATATATATACTTTTTTTTTACATATATTAAATAATATTTTTGCAGGGTGCTTAAAACAATTCTATAGTGTGTATATGTTATACTGTCATACCATGGCAACCTGCTGTAGTATGTGACTCATTCGTGTTGTTTATGCCTCCTGATGTTGTTCCCCCTTTTGTCTTCTCAGGTGGAGAATGAAAAGGACCCAGATTTTTGTGATGACAGCCTGATGGCCATGGCGGTGGGTCTGTTAGCAGCAGGTTCTGAAACCACCGCTACCACCCTGACATTCTGCCTGATCTTCTTGGCTCACTATTCTGAAGTCCAGGGTAAGATCAATAATAACCTCGCAGAATTCAATATGATCTCTTATGTTTATTTGTCAGATATTCCAACCCTTACCCACTTCATCCAACACTTCACCACAAAAGAAAAATGGCTGCAGTTCAACTTTTGAGTTGATAATGTTAACATAGGCAGTGCTCCGAAAAGACACAGAAACATAGAAAAGCAGAAAAAAAGATCAACTGGTCTATCAAGTCAGCCCCATTTTATTTAAATTTATACATGTTTTGGATTTTTTTGGGGTTTTTTTATATAATGTTTTTTTGCTGAGAATAGATCTATGACTGTACCAAGCATGATTGAATTGACTTGTGGTTGGCTAACTTCCTACCGTTGCTGGAAGTCTATTCCAAGCATCAACTACTCTTTTGGTAAAATGATTCTTTCTAAGGTTAGTTTTGAACGTTCCCACATCTAGTTTGAGGTCGTGTCCCCGTGTTCTTCATATTTAAAATACTGCCCTCCTGAACCTTATTCAACCCCTTGCTGTATTTAAAGGATTCAGAATTTAAATATGAAGTTCCTCTCCTGATGTGATTTATCCCTCAGACCTTTCATCATATTAGTTCTTTGATTTCTTATCAATATCTTTTTGTAAGTGAGGTCCCCAGAATTGGACACAGTACTCTATATGAGGTCTAACTAAAGGTCTATATGTTGGTTATGTGTTAGAGAAGACACTGGTAGTGATGAGGCAGAATTCAGACTTTACTTGTGTGGCTTAAGTTGCAAACATACAAAGCACATTTCAGCAGTGATAGCAGACATGTTACTTCCTGAAGAGAGATAGAGAGGAGACAGAGAACTAACAAGTCTCACACATATGCACAACTAGTGACCTTAGTGTACAGTGCCATCTACTGGCCAAGTGATAGTAACACAGAAATACTATATACAGTACATTATAGTACATGCTTTTGCATTCCCAACACTATATAGGGGAATCAGGATCTCCTTCCTCCTGCTGGTGACCTCTCTAGTGATATAAAGATCTATATAGAGGAATCAGGACCTTCTTCCTCCTGCTGGTGACCCCTCTAGTGATATAAAGATCTATATAGAGGAATCGGGACCTCCTTCCTCCTGCTGGTGACCCCTCTAGCAATATAAATATCTACAGTATATAGAGGAATCAGGACCTCCTTCCTCCTGCTGGTGACCCATCTAGTGATATAAATATCTATACAGAGGAATCAGGACCTCCTTCCTCCTGCTGGTGACCCCTCTAGTGATATAAAATCTACAGCATATAGAGGAATCATGACCTCCTTCCTCCTGCTGGTGACCCCTCTAGTGATATAAATATCTATATAGAGGAATCATGACCTCCTTCCTCCTGCTGGTGACCCGTCTAGTGATATAAAGATCTATATAGAGGAATCAGGACCTCCTTCCTCCTGCTGGTGACCTGTCTAGTGATATAAATATCTATACAGAGGAATTGGGACCTTCAGGGATATCATCAGCAAACAGATACAGCTGACCCACCAATCCTCTAGTTATATTACCCATGTACTGTATAGATTAAATAAAACAGCACCTAGTACAGAGCCTTGTTCTACACCAGTAGTGAGTGGTCTCTGTTCTGAATGAACCCGATTTACAACCACACTCTGGTATCTATCCTTTAGCCAGTTGTGTGTAGCACTACAGTGCATCCAGAAAGTATTCCCAGCGCTTAACTTTTGCCACATTTTGTTATGTTACAGACTGATTCCAAAATGGATTCAATTATTTTTTTCCTCAACATTCTACAAACAATACCCCATAATGACAACATGAAAGAAGTTTGTTTTGAAATCTTTGCAATTTATTAAAAATAAAAACTAAAAAAAAATGTACATAAGTATTTGGAGAGCTCTCCAGCCTCTCCTAGTATACCACCCCAGACCCCAGATAAATCATTCTCTTATCCAGCTGCCTGAGGGAATCCCTGGGCAAGGGGGTCCAGTGCCTGCCACAGTAAGTTGTACAGTCCCCGGTACAGAGCTAATGAGGTTTCCCACCAGAGTGCTCTCTTCCCCTTAACTGGCCCGGGAGGTGTAGGATTACTCACTCAGTCACTCTCCTGTGAGCTGGTGTAGGTAGTTAGCTGACTACAGGTCTTCTGCTGGCCGGCTCCTTTCCTGGCTGTACAGGTGGTGCTCGCTTTGGGGCCAGTGAGGATGAGCGATCCTCCTTTCCATCTTCTTGTCTGTAGGTAGGCCCATTCAAGGTGGGCTTCCTCACAGCTTCCACCCGAACTCTCCTGCTGCTGAGTAGGCTCAGTCACACTTAAGAGCTGGTCCCATGCCAACCCTCCTGCTTAGGGACTGTCCAGAGTCCCTTGAGTAGGCAGATCAGCCCCTCCTCATTTCTGCTCATTTGCTTCTAGAATCTTCTCCAAAATTCCAGAGCAGGGGGAGGCATCAAGGCAGTGATCTGCAGAGCTTCTCAGCCCTGACCTGAATGTGACCCAGCTGACTATCACCCAGGCTGCTGCTCAGCATTTCTAACTAAAAAAACCTAACTAGCTCCCCCTAGCTAACTAGGAGGGTACTACATGTGTATTCACTGAACCACCCAAGGGATAAGCACAACTTTTGTATTAGATCATTATGCGGAACTGTATCAAATGCCTAGCTAGGGTAGGCTGTGTCCACAGCACCACCTTAGTCCAAAACATTGGTAATATAGTAAAAAAAAATAATAATTAGATTAGTCTGATATGATCTGCCACCAGTAAAGCCATGCTGCTTTGGGTCCAGCAAGTTGTCTGTTTTTAAGTATTCATTGATCCTTCTTTTCAGGAGTGATTCCATTAACTTGACTGCTATTGATGTTGAACTCACTGGCCTGTAATCACCAGATTTTACCTCGCTGCCCTTCTTGTGGATAGGTACAATATTAACTGTCTGCCAGTCTTGGGGAACTTTTCCTCTTAGAAGAGATTGATTAAAAAGATCCATTAATGGTTCAGGAACTAGACCTCAAAGTTCTCTTAGAACTCTGGGATGATCCATCACAGCCCATTGCTTTATTAAGCTCTAACCGAGTCAGTTCCTCTGCTACCTCTGCCTCCGGAAATCCTAAAAATGAACCATCATTATTAGGCTGCATGCACACTGGGCATTTTAATAACGCTGGTAGTATTAGCTGTGTAAAATCGCGTTAAAAATGCAAGTTTTTCAGCTTTTTTTGTTAGTGTTTTTGCATTAGCATTTAGCTGCATTTTTCCACGTTTAGAACTTTTTACCATTTTTCTTTTTTTTTTAAACAGAAATAAATATTTTTTTGCTAAAAAAAAGTCCAAACACGCAGTTTTGCCATGTTAGAGTGTTTTTACAGCTAAACAAAATCCTCTAAAAACCCACTAATTCTGAGGGGGGTGTCAGCCAAAAAATGCTGATTAAAACCTATGTGTGCATAGATACAAAGGATAACATGCTGGGGAGTTTACCGGATGTAGAAAAAAAACCTCCAAAAACCACAAACAGCCGCTGTAAAAACGTCCCGTGTTCATGAGGACTAAGAACTAATATGATTTCTGACTGGGAAGACTGAACAGAAGTAATTGTTTAAATGGTTTGCTACATCCAGGCCTCCCTCAACATAAGTGTTGTGCCCAGTTCTCATTTTAGGGATCCCATTGTAAATTTTTCCTTCCATCACTGATGTACCTAAAAAAGGTTTTATCTCCTTTCTTAATAAGTTTGGCCAATTCCTCCTCTTTCTGTGCTTTGGCAGCTCTGATAATGTGTTTGGCTTTCTTTTGGATATTTTTATACACTTCTCTTTCAGCTTCATCTCCTTTTTCTCCTATAGGCTGATTTTTTTTTCTCCCTTGCTATCCTACATACCTCTTTAGTGAACCATTTAAAACATTTAAGTGAAGATTAAGAACCTAAAAAAATGTTCTTTATACCAACACGTCTCATGGAACCCACAGGTCACATTCTTCATTGACCACCACGTGTTTCTTCTGAGCTTCTCTTTAGCATAGCAAATTCCTGAGACTGTCTCCGGCCAACAAGTGCACAGCGCTGCAAGAGACGACTAGTTATTTGATGGCTGCATGGAGACAACTGATAGATCGAAGGGTTGCCATGCACATGAATAGAGCATGGAGTTTGTTGTCCAATGCTTGCCAGTACTAGCTGAAGCCTTGAGAAAGAAGGGGAGCACACTATTGCAATGTTGGGTGATTATGGACGAGTACCATTTATCCTATACAGTTGCCCAATACTTTGCAACACTCAACTCCATCAGTTGTCTCCATGAAGCTATCAAACAACCAGCCATCTCCTGCAGCTCTGTGCAGTTTGTTTTCTTTTTTTTCAAAAAGTCTACCAATTCCCTAGATGTTTTTAGGAACTCACAGCCACCTCCTTTTTATATTTCAGCAAAGGTTCAACAGGAAATTGATGAGGTGACACAGTCATTGCGTCTACCTGGAATTGAAGACAGACCTCAACTGCCGTACACCAATGCCGTCATCCATGAAATACAGAGAGTTCTAGATTTGGCACCAATTGCTCTCTTCCATGCCGTGACCAATGATATCAAGTTCCGTGGATACACCATCCCGAAGGTATACGACTGTGATATACGTCACAGCGACCTCCATAAGTCTCAAATGGAAAATGTTTGGCACAACCAGGACTCTTCCAATAGCTGGTGGCCCGGCCAAACTGAGCAATCGGGGGAGAAGGACCTTAGTAAGAGAGGTGACCAAGAACCCGATTGTCCCATCTCCACGCAGGATCTCTGGAGCTCAGTCAGAGTGACCAAGTTCCAGAAGCTCTGATTTTGCAAACTCCAAGCGGGTTTTCATGGGTTTTGCAAAAAACATTCTGCACTGAAGGTTTCCAAAGAGCACAGCGACCTCCATAAATCTCAAATGGAAAATGTTTGGCACAACCAGGAGTCATCCAAGAGCTGGTGGCCCGGCCAAACTGAGCAATCGAGGGAGAAGGACGTTAGTGAGAGAGGTGACCAACAATCCGATGGTCAGTCTGACTGAGCTCCAGATATCCTGCGTGGAGATGGGACAAAGTTCCAGAAGCTCTGATTTTGCGAACTCCAAGCGGGTTTTCATTGGTTTGGCACGAAGGAGAGGCTTCCATCTGGCCACTCTGCCATAAAGTCCAGATCTGGTGGAGGGCTGTAGTGATGGTTGTCCTTCTGGAATGGGAAAACGTGCACTCTGACTGAGCTCCAGAGATCCTGCGTGGAGATGGGACAAAGTTCCAGAAGCTCTAATTTTGCGAACTCCAAGCGGGTTTTCATGGGTTTTGCAAAAAACAATCTGCTGCACTGAAGGTTTCCGAAGAGCACATCAACCTCCATAAATCTCAAATGGAAAATGATGTATTTCTGCCTGCCAAAAAAATGACCACTTACTTGTACTGCACTTGGCCAATTGTTATTATTATTATGTCAACCAGTCGATTCATTCTGAGTTTTTCTATTAATATTTTATGTTAGCAGAATGTATTCTACTGTTGTGTAGAAAAGCTTATGAAAAACAATCCTCTTCCTGTTCGGGCGCCTAATACTCCTCGTTACTATACTCTTCCTCATTATTCCAACATTTACTGCTAGATAAATAAGTTACATTTTCACCCAGACATTCACATGATTTAATTGGCATTGAGCTTGTACAATGTATAATGTGATTGTTCTCATGTATAATAGTGACTCTCTCCTTTACCAGGGCGCCATCATCATCCCATTCCTGACATCAGTGCTTAATGACCCCTCTCAATGGGAAACACCAGAAAGGTTCAATCCCGGACACTTCCTGGATGAGGAGGGCCAGTTCCGCAATCGGGTGGCCTTCATGCCATTCTCAGCCGGTAAGAAATCCAAAACATTATTCTGTCAGTGCCAGGCTGGGGTAAAGTAAACAATTTCTTCACTGAAATACATAGAAATATATCACACAAGTGTCTGAAGATCTGACTTCTTGTAGAGTTTTTAAAGCAGAGCTCAACAAATCCCAGGTTCCAGGTCACCATGGCTACTAGAAATTGCCTCCTGGCACCTGGCTTCACACACTGCCTCCCATAGTCTCCAATGGGGAAGTCACGCCACATAGTCTACAATGGGGAAGTCGCGCCTTATAGACTCCAGTGGGGACGTCGCGCCCCATAGACTCCAGTGGGGACGTCGCGCCCCATAGACTCCAGTGGGGACGTCGCGCCCCATAGACTCCAGTGGGGACGTCGCGCCCCATAGACTCCAGTGGGGACGTCGCGCCCCATAGACTCCAGTGGGGACGTCGCGCCCCATAGACTCCAGTGGGGACGTCGCGCCCCATAGACTCCAGTGGGGACGTCGCGCCCCAAAGACTCCAATGGGGACGTCGCGCCCCATAGACTCCAATGGGGACGTCGCGCCCCATAGACTCCAATGGGGACGTCGCGCCCCATAGACTCCAATGGGGACGTCGCGCCCCATAGACTCCAATGGGGACGTCGCGCCCCATAGACTCCAATGCGGGAAGTCGCACCCCATAGACACCAGTACAAAAACTCCTGTCAATAGCAATCCTATATGAACACTTATCTCCACATGCCACTCTACTCTATCACTTGCGAGTCTGGAATGCAGTGCTACAAACTCACACAGGACCCTGTTCATGATGGCACTCAAAATACAATTTGTCTGGATCGTATCTGCGTAAACCACCTCAATATGAACACAAAATATCTAGCCTGTCATGCGAACCTGTGAGTTTCAAAGCGAGTCCAAAATCGCATACAATATGTGTTAACTAGGGCGGCTCTATTCACACCCGGGGCGTTTTGGGATAGCAGAAAAATTGTTGTGGTCACAAAATGCAGGTTCGGGTACCATTATTTTCAAAGGTGCCTAAAATGTGGTGCAGTTTTGCCATGATGGTCATGAGGCAAATTACATTGCATGAAGTCCCAGACGCTGACAAACCCACTTTTACGTTAAAAAAAACCTGGCTCCTAACTTTTTTAGCTAGCTTCTAGATTCTAAGAAAATTTTGTCAAGCCTTGTTTTTAAAGAGACCTTGTTGCCTTGCCCACTTAGGGAAAAGAGACTCCCTCAACCACCTTATACTTCCCCCTTACCACCTTCACAGTGCTCCATTGCCAGTCCTTCCACTGTCATTCATCCTGCAGAATATCCATTGTTGGAGCTTACATGGGATGCTGATGTCATCCCTCAACCATGTGACAGTGTTCTGGCCTAGTTATTAGTCACTAGTCCCAAGGACTGCATCACAGGTGTGGATCATGTCTTCTTCATACTTGGAAGCACTGGGTATTTTGTGGTGACCAACAGAAGGAGTGACGGGAGGATTGTGAAGATGGATATCAGATTGTTGGGATATGGGCTTTAAACAGACCTATTACATTGTCCTGAACAGACAAGGAGCCAGACAAGGAATAAACACTTCATTCATGACTGAAAAAAAGGCACTAAAATTCCGTCATAGAGCCCAATCTATAACATGATTTCATTAAATGTTCGTTGTAAACAACAAGCACATACTGGGAAGATAAAAACACTCAACTTAAGTAGAACAAATTTTCCAAGGATGAGGCTGTTCTCTAGGACTTTGACTCGGAGGGAATATTGGCATCGATGAACACAGGATTAAAAATTGGAATTCTTCAAAAAGACTGAATGTGAACACACTGAAAAATACACTATATTGCCAAAAGTATTGGGCCGCCTGCCTTTCCACGCACATTTGTCAGGTCAGGCACTGATGTCGGGGGAGGAGGCCTGGCTTGCAGTCTCCGCTCTAATTCATCCCAAAGGTGTTCTGTGGGGTTGAGGTCAGGACTCTGTGCAGGACAGTCAAGTTCCTCCACCCCAAACTCACTCATCCATGTCTTTATGGACCTTACTTTGTTCACTGGTGCGCAGTCATGTTGGAACAGGAGGGGACCATCCCCAAACTCTTCCCACAAAATTGGGAGCATGAAATTGTCCAAAATGTCTTGGTATGCTGACACCTTAAGAGTTCCCTTCACTGGAACTAAGGTACCAGCCCCTGAAAAACAACCCCACACCATAACCCCCGCTCCACCAAACTTTACACTTGGCACAATGCAGTCAGGCAACTACTGTTCTCTTGTCGACCACCAAACACAGACATGTCCATCAGATTTTCAGACAGAGAAGTGTGATTCGTCACTCCAGAGAACAGGTCTCCAGTGCTCTAGAGTCCAGTGGCAGTGTGCTTTACACCACGGCATTATTATACAGGATTTATATAGCACCAACAGTTTGCTCAGCGCTTTACAAAATGAAGGCAGACATTACAGTTACAACACAATTTGGTACAAGAAGAAACAGAGGACCCGGCTCATTAGAGCTTACAATCTAGGAGGAAGGGTTGAGCGATACAAAAGGTAATAGCTGTGGGAAGATGAGCTGATGGAGGAAATAAATGGCGGTTTGCTAGGTAGAAGCAGGATAGGCTTCTTTAAAGAGAAAGGTTTTCAGGGATCATCTAAAAGGTGGACAGATTAGGAGATAGCCGGACAGATTGGGATAGGGAGTTCCATAGGATGGGAGAAGCCCTGGAGGTGATCATGGGAGGAGGTGACACAGGAACTAGAGAGCAGAAGGTCTTGGGAGGATCAAAGAGATAGGCAGACAGCTATCCTGAGAGTCTGCAGGAGCCTGAGACTACACCTGTGCTCTGCGTTGTTTTACCTTAATGCATTCTGTAAATTAAGGTAAAATAAAATAACCTTCTGCATGCAGCTCCACCCCCTCCCCAGCCCTGTTTATACTTACCTGAGCCCAATTCTGAGCCAGCACTGTGCAGAACAGAGCCTTTCCCTCCTTATCAGCTCAGAGAGACAGCAGTGAGAGCCATTGGCTTCCACTCCTGTCAACCACAGCCAGTGAGGAGGGTGCAGGGCCCAGCAGCGCTCTGTGGGGCTATGGACATACAGTGGTGCCTCGGTTTATGAATTTAATGCATTCTGTGGGACATTTTGTATTGCAAAAAATTTGTAAACCCGAAAAGCGGTTTCCCATAGGAATGCATTGAAAACACATCCACGGCATCCGATGCTTTGCATTGCACTTGGTGATGGAAGGCTTGGATGCAGCTGCTCGGCCATGGAAACCCATTCCATGAAGCTCTCTACGCACTGTTGTTGGGCTCATCTGAAGGTCACACCAAGTTTGGAGGTCTTTAGCTATTGACTCTGCAGACAGTTGGCGTCTTCTGTGTGCTGTGCACTTCAGCATGCGCTGACCTCGCCCTGTCATGTGACGTGGCCTACCACTTGGTGGCTGAGTTGCTGTTGTTTCCAGTTGCTTCCACTTTGTTATAATCCCACTAACAGTTGAGCGTGGAATATTTAGTAGCCAGGAAATGTCACGGATGGACTTATTGCACAGGTGGCCACCTATCACGGGACCACGCTTGGAGTCACTGAGCTCCTGAGAGCGACCCATTCTTTCACCAATGTTTGTAGAAGCAGTCTGCATGTCTAGGGGCTTCATTTTATACACCTGTGGCCATGGAGGTGATTGGAACACCTGAATCACATGATTTGGAAGGGTATCCCAATTCTTTTGGTAATATAGTGTATATACACTAATCTCTATATCATTTATAAACAAGTTAAACAGAATTGGTCCCGGGACAGAGCCCTGGGGCACCCCACTCACAACTCCTGACTATTCAGAAGTTACGCTGTTTATCACCACCCTTTGCATTGCCCCTGCAACCAACTTTCTCTCCAGGTATATACACTATCGTTGATGCCAGCAGACCTCAATTTGTAAATTAAGCGTTTATAGGGTATCGTGTCAAACGCTTTGGTGAAATCTAGATACAATACATCCACCGGCTTTCCTCTATCCAGATTACAGCTCACTTCCTCATAGAATGTTAACAGGTTGGTCTGGCAAGAATAATCTTTCATAAAGCCATGCTGGTTACCGCTAATGATACTTTTTTTCATCAGCAAATTCTTGGATATGGTCCCTTATTTGGTGAATCCCTACATTAATCCGGGGATTCCCTCCTCAGTTCTTGTTCTGCATTGATCTACAACCTTGTGCACATTATTTCTAACAAATATTGTATTTACAATTAGTGTCATTCTAATCTGTGTTACTAATCTGGGCTGAGCAAATCTTTTGATGCATTTGATGAAATATTAAACAGAGTAAAACAGCCATGTTTTTTGTGTGGATTCATAACGCTGCCTCATTTTCCTCAACCTCAACTCTTCTACAGGAAAGCGTGTTTGTGCCGGAGAGGGTTTGGCCCGAATGGAGCTCTTCCTTCTCCTCTCTGCTCTGCTCCAGAAATTCACCCTCAAGCTGCCCCCAGGAGATGAGCGTCGGGACTCCAAATGGCTGCATGCTAATAAACGTGACGTTGTGTCTAATGCTAAGCTATGTGCCATCCCCCGAGCGTTACCCACCAAGTAACTTGTTATGAAAAAAGCATCTTAGGGGTTTGTGATGGACCTCATCATAGGGATTTGTGATGGACCTCATCATAGGGGTTTGTGATGGACCTCATCTTAGGGGTTTGTGATGGACCTCATCATAGGGGTTTGTGATGGACCTCATCTTAGAGGTTTGTGATGGACCTCATCTTAGGGGTTTGTGATGGACCTCATCATAGGGGTTTGTGATGGACCTCATCATAGGGGTTTGTGATGGACCTCATCATAGGGGTTTGTGATGGACCTCATCTTAGGGGTTTGTGATGGTCCTCATCATAGGGGTTTGTGATGGACCTCATCATAGGGGTTTGTGATGGACCTCATCATAGGGGTTTGTGATGGTCCTCATCATAGGGGTTTGTGATGGTTTTATCTGTCCAAACTCTTTAATTAAAAACAATATTATAAAAATCAGTTGGGCCCCGCTCATGTATAAATAGTTACATACAAAATACATAGGAAGTGCTATCATTGCAAATTATGAACAAATTAAATGTTCAATCCAAGTTATGTTCAATCCAACTTATGTGTAGCAAACCGCAAATAAACACCATCCAAGCACCTGTATCAGTGTATGTCTCCATTGAACTCTACAAGGATAATTCAACCAGGTTAGAAATATGGTGCATACACATTTTCCACACGTGTAATATTGTAATATCACTGAATAGTTTATCCTGTTGGATCAATGTAGTAATGTTGCTTCTTAGGCCACTGTAAATATAGACCACCAGAGTTGAGAATCTAATATAAATGCTCGTGTGGTGGTACTGGGTTCCTGCTTGGACAGTCCATGCAAAGTCCAGATGTAGGAATTAATGCTCCATGAATTATGGCCAGCAAGGGGATGTCTTACATATTTGCTGGACGTGTCTGCAGTTGACTGGTTTTTGGTCCAGAGTCTTAGGTCTCTTACATACTGTTTCACCTGACGATTGTTAAGGATGCCATGTTAGCTCCACTACATTGCCTCATTCAGAAATTGACTTCCAATTTATTTTTTGTCTGCTAAGTGGACCATTCCACAGGCCTGGAAGAAACCAACTGTCTTCTTTTAAGGAGCGAAAGACCATATGACCACTTTAACCATTAGCCGCCCGGCCAATGGCCGTTTGGCGGCTTCAGATGTGCTCCTCCATTCCGGGTGCACGCCATTTGGCGTGCTCCCGCACATGCGCCGTTTGCGCTAGTGCAGAGCGGCGCAGCAGTGCGATCTGTCGTCGGCCGTGCACCTCGGACACGGCCGATGACAGATCCGAGTACCTGCTCCCGTTGCTGGTACCATGTGACCTGCTGTGACCAATCACAGCAGGTCACATGACAGTTGTATACATGGTTGGCTTCATTCATGATGCCATCCATTGTATACTAGTGCCTAGCTGTGAATGGTCACAGCTAATCACATGCACATGTCATGTGATTAGCTGTGACCAAATCACAGCTAAGCACAAAAAAAAAAAAAAAAAAAAAGCTGAATGAATAGATTTCATTCAGGTAAATGCTTGCTTATAGCAAAGTAATTCTTTGCTATAAGCAAATTGTGTAAAAAAAAAAAAAAAAAAAAAATACTGATCACTTCCCCAAAGTAGTACAATGTTACTATGGTAACATTGTACTATTTTGGTCATAGTAAAATATGAAAAAAAATCTTAAAAAAAAAATAAAAAAAAATGTAATAAAAAATTAAATATAATAAAAAAATTAAAAAAAATATATATTTTTTTTTTTTCATACTGTCACCAGTCAGTGTCCCTGTTCACCGCCATGCCAGTTATATGATGACGCTGTACTACACTAGTGACAATATGTAAAAAAAAAAATAGTGAAAATAATATTTTTCATTTTTTCATTTTCGGAAAAATTATGACAAAAAAATACAACTTCAAAAAACTCGCCATGCCTCTTATGAAGTACGTCAGACTGTCTACTCTGCAAAAAGGGGTCATTTGGGGGATATCTGTACTGTCCTGACATTCTTGGACCTCAAGAAATTAGATTGGCCGTCAGTACTTCAGGATTGATCAATTTTCAGATCTATCCCATAGTTTGTGAACTCTATAACTTTCCTACAAACTAAATAATACATCCTAATTTGGGTTATTTTCACCAAAGACATGTAGCAGAATACATCTCGGCCTAAATTTATGAAGCACAATTATTTATTTGTAAACTTTTATAACAGAAACAAAGAAAAATGTGGTTTTTTTTCAAAATTTTTGGTCTTTTTTTGTTAATTTAGCAAAAAATAAAAACCCCAGCGGTGATTAAATACCACCAAAAGAAAGCTCTAGTTGTGTGAAGAAAATGCTAAAATTTTAGTTTGGGTACAGTGTTGTATGACCGCGCAATTGTCATTCAAAGTGTGAGAGCGCTGAAACCTGAAAAATGGCCTGGGCAGGAAGGTGTAAAATTCCACGGTATTGAAACGGTTAATGATCAATGAACAGAAGTCCAGCATTTTAAAGGACTCTCTCACTAAGTTTCTCAAAAATGTGGAATCTTGGATCGATTATTCTTTCCCTTCTTTGCACCTGGCCAGTTCTGGCCATTAATAGTTGATGCCTGAGATGGTCCTGAGTCTATGGTACCTCTTTGCCCTCTCTTCCCCCCTCCCTTCATTCTATTCCTTTTTATTTACTCATATTTTCTTAGGTTCTTTCATATTTTCTGGTTGCATCCATTGATATGAAACCTGCTTTTATGGAACTTGCCGAATTCTGATTTTTTTTTTCTAGTATTTGAATCAGACTCCCCATACAGTCGACTTAATCTTAGTGTTTGATTCATTTGGATACAATGTATATTTGCTATTCTGTGTCATTTCTTAGCCCCCTTGTTGTGGGTGCACATGGAGCATGTTATGTTTTTGGAAAATGAAAATAAAAATTATTGAAAAGAAAATGTAATATAAAGACAATACTCTGAGTATTTGTATATTGTTGTCATGATGCTATTCAACAACTTCCAACTATTCTGGACAAACAGGAGATTGAATGTTTAGATGAATCCAAAAAATGTATTTGTTAGGTGAGTAGTAATTAGAGCCCCAGAGTCATGACAGTGGCAGGTGTAAGGGCTCATGATTCGTATTTTACCAGTAGCAGCTCTTTTTCAGTATCATACACAGATGAACACAGGATTACCTTCAGCAATTCCACTGGAAATCTCTTGAGGATTTTAGTACAAAACGAAAGAGTTCAAACTACCCTTGGGCAAATGACTGCATGCTAATACAATGCTGAGCTATGTGCTGTGCCCCCAGCCGCATCCACCAAGTAACCTGTAACATCCTCAGATATGAAGGGGAACTCCTTTTACACTTCAATACCGGGCACTTTTACCCCCTTCCTGCCCAGGCCAATTCTCAGCTTTCAGCACTGTTGCACTTTGAATGACAATTGCGCGGTCATGCAACACTGCCCCCATATGACATTTTTATAATTTTTTTCAAGTAAATAGAGCTTTCTTTTGGTGGTATTTAAACACCACTGAGTTTTTTATTTTGCTAAATAAAACAAAAGACACCTGAAACTTTTGAAAAAAAAAACCACACTTTTCTTTGTTTCCATTATAAAATTTTGCAAGTAAATAACAATTCTGCATAAATTTAGGTCAAAATGTATTCTGCTACATTGCTTTGGTGAAAATAATAATAATTGAATTTGTATTTTCTTTGTTATGTTTCTATTTTTTTTATTACATTTTCTTTTTTTTATACTATTATTTTTCAGCACACTGTGACCAAAGCGATACAATGTTACCATAGTAACAATGTACTACTCTGGGCAAGTGATCAGGATTTTTTTTTTTAAGAAACTTTATTGGGTTTTCAATTATACATAACCTCAGCCATTGAAATCCTTCAAGGGTGCATCATGGCAACATAGCATCATTAGTAATAGAACTGACAGATTAACCAAGACAGGCAATAATAAAAATTTTGCATTAAAAATCTGAGCATAGAAATTCACATAATACCTCTGAAGAGTTTTCAGAAAATAATGATGAATCAACTAGATTGCACAAATTCTTGTGCGTTGGAGTACATAAGACCTACTCCAAGGTGCTCTGGAGATGGGAACTCTGCATACAGGTGACGTCATCAGGTGGGGTTGAGTCACCAGATATCATCAAACCATGGCAGATTTCCTCATTCCAGTAATGTGCAAAACCATCAGATTAAATGCATCTTGTAGTATGGATTTCAGCCGTCGGGGGATCATACACTTAAGTGTGAATCGCCTATTAAAACACATCTTGAAGGGGGGGGGGCTCAAGATATCAAACAAATGAACCGACCAGCCTGCAAAACAACCCAATTAGCCCTGGCTAACAGTTTGCGCTAAAAACAGAGGGTTTTGTTTGCACACATTTTGCAAATATATGCGGAATCCACAGTGCCCACACCAAGGGAACTCTGTATATACTCTGCTCCTAATTTAGCGTTAGAAGTAATGAACTTTGGGGTCCAAAAATATGAAAGCAAGTTACTCGCTGGGAGGAGAGCCATTGGGGGATTCCGGGATGGAAAAGGATCTGGGGGTCTTAGTAGATCACAGGCTCAGCAATGGCATGCAATGCCAAGCTGCAGCAAGCAAAGCCAGCAGAATATTAGCGTGGAACATGGAATCTCCTCCAGAGATAGGACTATAATTCTACCACTTTATAAAACTCTGGTTTGGCCAGACAGCTGGGTGAATCTAATGTGGGCAGGGAGAGTGCTCTGCACAACGGGGGGGGGGGGGGGGGGAGCAATTCCTGGAATTGATCCCCTGTATGGCTCTCTCTGCAGCAGCTGAAAGCTGGCTTCCTCTCCTCTCCCTCCTGCCATTTTTCAGCCATAGCAGAGAGAGCCATACAGGGGATTGGTTTCAGTAAATAACCCCCCCCGCTGCACCCATCACCCTCACTGTGCACTACACATTTCCCCCTGTTGCCCAGGCCCCCTTGTGTGCCCCACCCCCGCAGTGCTTCCTTCCTCTCCTTCCCACCAGCAGCTGCAAGCATACAATAGGATCTTCAAGGATGCAGAGTGGGGGAAGGGTAAATATGTCACATTTACCAGCCCCTTCCTTTCCTTAATGAACCTAATGAAGCAATCGCACCAATCACTCACTGTGTTCATTCACAACTGAAACATAGAAAACTGTGGAGGGGGAGGGGGGGGGGCTGTCGGGCTGGCTGTATGGGTTTTCTAGCAGCAGCCCTGGGTGATTCCAGCAAACAGAGAAAACAATTCATTTTCCGGGGGGCTTAAGAAGACACACGGCCCCTCCATGAAACTAGAGAAGTGGTTAAACCTTAAACTGCAATGGGGGTTCTTTACTGGTAAAGCGGTAAGGATGTGGAACTCCCTTCTACAATCGGTGGTGTCAGTGGGAAGTATAGATAGTTTAAAAAACCTATTAGATGGGTGAATGTAGTATACAGGGATATGGGACATGATATGGACATACACACACGCATACACACCCACACAGGTTCAACTGGATGGACTGGAGTCTTTATTCAACCTTACCATCTATGTAACTATGTAAACAAACTGCATTTTTTCTTATTGAGCAATGTTAGTTTAAAAATAAATCATGTTCCTGCACATGAAATGTGCGCCTTTTATGCTTCAATTTGTCCTGTTTAAAATGACACCAAAATTATGATTCTGGTACAAAGCATTGCAAAGTTATTAACAAATGAAATAAAGTTGTTGTTTTTTAATTGTGTGCTATTTTTAAATGGGAATATGTAAATATATGTTAAATGAGTAAAAAAAAATTAACAAACAAAAGTTACCATATTAACAGTTAATGAACCAGTTAACGACCGCCCTCTAGCAGATATACTGCTACAGGGCTGCACCTGTGCACAGGATGACGTACAGTATATATACGTGATTTTGCATTTCCAGGTAGGGGGCACAAGCAACCTGTGTATTCGCACCGTACCTGTGTTGCCGATCGTGGCCACGGCCGGTGATTACCGGCAATCACAGACAGGGAGGAGAGCTGCATTGTTTACCAACAGCCCTCCTCCCTGTCAGTTTGGGCACACTGCTCTAGATGGATGAGCTCAGCCTTCCGGATCAGTGTGCTTACAGTGAAGCACACACCCCTTCCCCCTAGTAAAACAATCCTATCAGAGGCATCCCTAGGGTTGGTGTCACCCTGTGCGGTAACACTGGGTGACACCCCCTCCGACGATCCCTGCAGAATGGATCAGATTTGCGGATTGAGCATAATGGATCGGACTCTGATCCATTATGCTCAATCCGCAGATCGGATCCATCCTGCGGGGATCGTCGGCTTTCTTAACAACTTACCTTTTTGTGGAGCTGGTCCGGCATCACCCCGTATACGTTGCATGCCATTTTATTCACTAGGGTGTTTGCTTTAAAAAAATATATAATGTTTGGGGGTTTAAATTAATTTCCTAGCAAAAAATAGTATTTTTTTTCATGTGAACAAAAAGTGGCAGAAAAGGCTTGGTCTGAAGGTGGTTTGAAGAGTGAATGATGTGTGGCATAAACTTCTAATGCTGGGCATAAAATGCCCCACCCCCCAAAATGACCCCTTTTTGGAAAGTAGACACCCCAAACTAAGTTTTTGGACAATGAATACATTTTTTTTTTTTTACACAAAATTGTCACTTAAATGATTTATTGCTCACACATGCCATGGGTATATGTGGAATTACTCCCTAAAATACATTCTGCTACTTCTCCCAAGTATGGGGGTACCACATGTGAGAGACGTTTTGGCAGTCTAGCCAAGTACAGGACCTCAAAATCCAATAAGCACCTTCAGGCTTTTAAAGGGCTTTATTTCCTCATTACTCTTCTTGACTACCTCACAGTTTTGGAGGCTCTGAAATGCCAGGATAGCACCCCCCCCCCCCCCAATGACCACTTTTTGAAAAGTAGACACCCCAAGGAATTTGATAAGAAGCATGGTAAGTATTTTGCAGATCTCATTTGTTGCCACAAGTTTTTGGAAAATGAAGAAAAAAAACAAAAACATATTTTTTCTTTTCTTTTTTAATATTTCAAAACCTTGTGAGAAAAAATGAGATCTTCAAAATACTCACCATGCCTCTTCTTAAATTTCTTGGGGTTTCTACTTTCCAGAAAGGGGTCATTTGGGGGGGTTTGGTGCTATCCTGGCATGTCAGGACCTTCAAAACTGTGATAGGTAGTGAGGAAGTGAAATGAGAACATTACGCACCTTCAGGCATTCAAATTGGTCATTGGATTTCAGGCTCCTGTATGTGGCTAGGCTCCCAAAAAGTCTCACACACGTGGTATCCCCATACTCAGTAGCAGAATGTATTTTGGGGTGTAATTCCACATATACCCATGGCTTGTGCGAGAAATAAATCATTTAAATGACAACTTTGTGTAAAAAAAAAAAAAAATGTTTGTCATTTTCCAGAAACTTGTGGAAAAAAAAAAAAATCTTCCATGGACTCAATATGCCTCTCAGCAAATAGCTTAGGGTGTCTACTTTCCGAAATGGGGTCATTTGGGGGTGTTTGTACTATCCTGGTGTTTTAGCACCTCAAGAAATGTGATGGGCAGTCAGAGAGTAAAAGCTGTGTAAATTCCATTATCTATACCATAGTTTGTAGACGCTATAACTTTCACACAAAGCAATCAATATACACTTACTGGGATTTTTTCTACCAAAAACATGGAGATGAATAGATAAATATAGTGCAGCGCTAAAGATAACAAACAGAAAATTCGATCTAGAAAATTCTGATCTAGAAAGTTCAATCTAAAAAGTTTGATCTGAAAATAGTTATGAAAAGTTCATTTAATCAACGATATAATAAACTGGACACAGCTTATGAGGAATCCGGAACAAATGGCAGAAATGCGCACTCACCGACCGCGCATAGGAAATGCGCATGTGTATATTAAATTCCACAGAATATCGATCTCCCTCAGGAAGGGGTGTTACCAAGCGATGGTCAGCTGGGCTCACAGAACCTCCTAAGGATCGGGATGGATCGGCCGGATAAAGACGCCAGGTGAAGGCTTCCCTCCTCTGGATGAAGTTGGAAGCTGTGTCTGCTGACCCCTCAATAAGGGGCAAAGAGTGGGAGAGTACCCATAGTGTAGTATGTCAAAAAGAACTTTATTGGTAACAGACTTAGTGCAGGGTATATCAGTAATAATGCTGGCAGATGACCAAACATATAGGATAAAAATGAAATAAAAAGCAAAACCACTGACCCTGAATGAAGTGGCCGCCAGACCTCCTCGTGGTCTGGGTGGCAATAAGGCGTCACAGGCTGTCAGTTCCTCCTGAGGCCTTTCGTGCTAAGGCACATCATCAGAGGGGATACTGACAGCTCTGTGACAGACGCCCAATCTTCAAATAGTGAAAAACGGGAGTCGCGCATGCGCACTGACTCGCCGCCATTTTCAGAGAGACCGGGCAACTGCGCATGCGCGCGCGGCTAAGCGCCATTTTGCCGTGGATATTTGGAACTGTCAGCTGAAATGTATTACATATCGCTGACAGAGCACACAGAACGGTGCATTTGAGCCAGAAGCAATGGCTCTCAGTCCCAGGGGAGATGATCAGTATAAAGATCCTGGTTTTCATCCAAATAGGATAGCCACAAGCCACTTCCCAGATAATGTAGCACCAAGATTGGTGACAAATCAGGGGAATAGACTAATATACCCTCGGCGTAAAAGGTGCTCCGGGTCCTCAAATCTATAGATTAAAATAAATAAAGCAGAAAATACAATAGTATTTACAGTAATATTAAAAAATATATATATTAAAAGAGCGGGGACAATATTCTAATGTGCATTAATTGTCCCTGTCATAAAATACCAATAAAACGGCATTTTGAGACAAACTTTTCTGCCAAGGAAAATTAAAACGAAAGCTGGGATATAATAGTACCCAGCGATCCATAAACAAAATAGACACGCTAAATGCCACTAATTAGTGGTATAGTCCCGGGGAGATAATTATAAGTTGCAAGTCCCCCTACTAAGTGATTAATCACCAATAGGTGAGATATCGGAAAAAATATATACTAATTTGTCCATGGCATATGAAGGTGCTCAAAAAGCAGCAGTCAATAATATACATAAAAATATGCGCAAATATATGAGTAAGAAGAAGGAAATATATTCCTATATAAAAACACCAATATTAATACTCTAAAAACAGTTCATAAACTAATGAATAGGATAGCATAAAATAATGAATAGAATAGCATAGAATGAATAGGATAGCCATAAAAATTGTGAACAAAAGGCCCATACTTGTCAATCCTGAGTATTCAGTCAATAAAAAGTCACAAAATGTGTCAAAAGAAAGACAATGGGTATACCGGATAATAATTGTTTGCTATAAAGCAATTAATATCGATCTCAATATTGTGTCCCCTAGGGTATAGGGTATTCAATTCGTAGACCCACTTAGTTTCTGATTGCTATACGGCTCTGGTTTTATTCATGCCCCTCCAATGTGGTGATATCACATCAATACCCACAAACTTAAGGGAGGAGGGGTCATTGTTATGGAACATTCTATAGTGATTTGAAAGAGAATGTTCCCTGTAGCCCTTCTTGATGTTGGCCACATGCTCTCTTAAGCGATCACGGAGTCGTCTAGTCGTGCGCCCCACATACTGTTTAAGGCATGGACATTGGAGGAGATACACCACAAATTTACTATTACATGAAATGAACCGATTGATTGTATATGGTTTCCCAGTTGTAAATGATTCAAAGGTGTTAGTTCTACGTTTCCTAATGCCATTATATTTACAAATGACACACTTATTACACGGAAAAAACCCTTTTAGCTCATCAAAGAATGTAGTGCCAATAGGGGGGTTCACTACATTCGGTGCTATTTGATGCCTGATTGCTGTCGCTTTCCAGAAAATGATCTCCGGTTTTTCAGGCAAAATTTTAGACAGTGTGGGATCCAGTTTCAGTAAATTCCAATTTTTCTTTATAATACCCCCAATCTGTCTGAATTGCGTAGAAAAGGTTGTGACAAAGGGGCAGACCTTTGATTCAGTTGGTCTGTCGGATAGCATGTTATTTCTGTCACATTGAGCAATCATCTGTATAGTGTTGTCAAGACTGTCTTCCTTGTATCCCTTTTCTAGAAACCTTTTCTTCAGTGTCATAGCCTGATCAAGATAGGTCTCCACATCTGTACAGTTGCGTCGGATACGCATAAACTGACCTTTCGGAATGTTCTTCAACCAGTTAGGGTGATGGCAATTACTGGTTGGAATGTAGCTATTCCTATCTGTACTTTTAAAAAACGATTTTGTGACTATTTTACCATTAAAATTAATAAGTGTAAGATCTAAGAAATGAAGAGATTTGCCAGGCTGGGGGCAAACTTGGCCCCCATTGCAACTCCTTTAATTTGCAAGTAATATGACTGGTTAAACCAAAAATAGTTGCAAATTTGCCTGAAAAACCGGAGATCATTTTCCGGAAAGCGACAGCAATCAGGCATCAAATAGCACCGAATGTAGTGAACCCCCCTATTGGCACTACATTCTTTGATGAGCTAAAAGGGTTTTTTCCGTGTAATAAGTGTGTCATTTGTAAATATAATGGCATTAGGAAACGTAGAACTAACACCTTTGAATCATTTACAACTGGGAAACCATATACAATCAATCGGTTCATTTCATGTAATAGTAAATTTGTGGTGTATCTCCTCCAATGTCCATGCCTTAAACAGTATGTGGGGCGCACGACTAGACGACTTCGTGATCGCTTAAGAGAGCATGTGGCCAACATCAAGAAGGGCTACAGGGAACATTCACTTTCAAATCACTATAGAATGTTCCATAACAATGACCCCTCCTCCCTTAAGTTTGTGGGTATTGATGTGATATCACCACATTGGAGGGGCATGAATAAAACCAGAGCCGTATCGCAATCAGAAACTAAGTGGGTCTACAAATTGGATACCCTATACCCTAGGGGACACAATATTGAGATCGATATTAATTGCTTTATAGCAAACAATTAATATCCGGTATACCCATTGTCTTTCTTTTGACACATTTTGTGACTTTTTATTGACTGAATACTCAGGATTGACAAGTATGGGCCTTTTGTTCACAATTTTTATGGCTATCCTATTCATTCTATGCTATTCTATTCATTATTTTATGCTATCCTATTCATTAGTTTATGAACTGTTTTTAGCATATTAATATTGGTGTTTTTATATAGGAATATATTTCCTTCTTCTTACTCATATATTTGCGCATATTTTTATGTATATTATTAACTGCTGCTTTTTGAGCACCTTCATATGCCATGGACAAATTAGTATATATTTTTTCCGATATCTCACCTATTGGTGATTAATCACTTAGTAGGGGGACTTGCAACTTATAATTATCTCCCCGGGACTATACCACTAATTAGTGGCATTTAGCGTGTCTTTTGTTTATGGATCGCTGGGTACTATTATATCCCAGCTATCGTTTTAATTTTCCTTGGCAGAAAAGTTTGTCTCAAAATGCCGTTTTATTGGTATTTTTTGACAGGGACAATTAATGCACATTAGAATATTGTCCCCGCTCTTTTAATATATATATTTTTTAATATTACTGTAAATACTATTGTATTTTCTGCTTCATTTATTTTAATCTATAGATTTGAGGACCCGGAGCACCTTTTACGCCGAGGGTATATTAGTCTATTCCCCTGATTTGTCACCAATCTTGGTGCTACATTATCTGGGAAGTGGCTTGTGGCTATCCTATTTGGATGAAAACCAGGATCTTTATACTGATCATCTCCCCTGGGACTGAGAGCCATTGCTTCTGGCTCAAATGCACCGTTCTGTGTGCTCTGTCAGCGATATGTAATACATTTCAGCTGACAGTTCCAAATATCCAAAATGGCGCTTAGCCGCGCGCGCATGCGCAGTTGCCCGGTCTCTCCGGAAATGGCGGCGAGTCAGTGCGCATGCGCGACTCCCGTTTTTCACTATTTGAAGATTGGGCGTCTGTCACAGAGCTGTCAGTATCCCCTCTGATGATGTGCCTTAGCACGAAAGGCCTCAGGAGGAACTGACAGCCTGTGACGCCTTATTGCCACCCAGACCACGAGGAGGTCTGGCGGCCACTTTATTCAGGGTCAGTGGTTTTGCTTTTTATTTCATTTTTATCCTATATGTTTGGTCATCTGCCAGCATTATTACTGATATACCCTGCACTAAGTCTGTTACCAATAAAGTTCTTTTTGACATACTACACTATGGGTACTCTCCCACTCTTTGCCCCTTATTGAGGGGTCAGCAGACACAGCTTCCAATTTCATCCAGAGGAGGGAAGCCTTCACCTGGAGTCTTTATCCGGCCGATCCATCCCGATCCTTAGGAGGTTCTGTGAGCCCAGCTGACCATCGCTTGGTAACACCCCTTCCTGAGGGAGATCGATATTCTGTGGAATTTAATATACACATGCGCATTTCCTATGCGCGGTCGGTGAGTGCGCATTTCTGCCATTTGTTCCGGATTCCTCATAAGCTGTGTCCAGTTTATTATATCGTTGACTAAATGAACTTTTGATAACTATTTTCAGATCGAACTTTTTAGATCGAACTTTCTAGATCAGAATTTTCTAGATCGAATTTTCTGTTTGTTATCTTTAGCGCTGCACTATATTTATCTACTTTTACTTGAGGCTGTTGTGATCTCCTTTTAGTGCTATTAGCTGCTTATTTTACCGTTATACAAGAAGCGCTCACTACATCTTTTATACTTTATGTAGATGAATACATTTTGGTCTAAATTTATGACGAAATTTGAGTTTTTTGGATATTTTTTGTGACAGAAATGAGAAAATTATTTTTTTTTTCAAAATTTTGGTATTTGTTTATAGTACCAAAAATAAAAAGCGCACAGGTAATCAAATACCACCAAAAGAAAACTCTATTTGTGTGAAAAAAAGGATGCAGCATTGCATGACCACGCAATTGTCAGTTTGTATAGCAAAAATGGCATAAATTGCAGTATCTATACCATAGTTTGTAGACGCTATAACTGTCACACAAAGCAATCAATATACACTTATTGGGCTTTTTTATACCAAAAACATGGAGCAGAATACATTTTGGCCTAAATTTATAACTAACTTTAAGTTCACTATATATTCTGTATAGCCAAAAGTAAAAAATATTCTTTTTAACAAACTTTTCGGTCTTTTTTTGTTTATAGTGCAAAAAATAAAAAGTGCACAGGTGATCAAATACCACTGAAAGAAAGCTATTTGTGTGAAAAAAAGGACATAAATTTTGTTTGGGTGCAGCATTGCATGACCGCGCAATTATCAGTTAAAAACAGTGCAGCGCAGAATAGCAAAAAGAGATCTGGTCATTAAGGGGGGTAAATCCTCTGGAGGGCAAGTGGTTAATGAGAAATATCTTCTAGGTGTAGATACACATCGGGAAATACTAACACAATCACACTCCTCCCACATTCGGCATACACCTTTGAAGACCAGGAGAAATACAAAGTTGTATGACAACATAACAATCATTCAAGAACAAGTCCTAAATTCCACTCCAATGTGATCATTCATACCATCTCCTGCAGCAAAAGCAACACTGGAGGAACCAGCAAGAGATTGGGGGGGAGGGGGGGTGTTAGCCGATGTGGCCTTTTACCTATTAGTCCACTAGCTATAGGCTGGAAGACATTCCATATAGTAGACTTTCTTTCTAAAGCAAATGATTGTCCCCTGTAAGATGTCCTGACACGCCTAGACTTGTTTTGTGTTCAGTGAATGTTGGAGGAGACTCGCAATACAGCTCTTAATGTGGAGCAAAATTCACTTCCCGAGTCAATGTTATTAAGGTTCCTCAACTTAAATGTCAACTTAAATGTCATGTACAACAATGAATGCAGAAATGTGAGTGTACATGACGGACAATATTAACCCCTCGCCTACCGGGCACTTCTACCCCCTTCCTGCCCAGGCTAATTTTCAGCTTTCAGCGCTGTCGCACTTTTAATGACAATTGCGCGGTCATGCAACACTGCCCCCATATAACATTTTTATCATTTGTTTTCACACAAATACAACTTTCTTTTGGTGGTATTTCATTGCCGCTGGGTGTTTTGTTTTTTTGCACTATTAAACACAAAAATAAAGAGCAAAAAATGTGAAAAAGAAAAAGTTTTTCTTTGCTTCTATTATAAAATTTAGCAAACAGGTATTTTTTTTATCCTTCACTAATGTGCGTTGATAAGGCTGCACTGATAGGCAGCACTGATGGGCACTGATAGGCAGCACTGATGGGCACTGATAGGCGGCACTGATGGGCATTGATAGGCAGCACTGATGAGCTGGCACAGGTGGGTGGTACTGATGGGCAGAGGTGGGTGGCACTGCTAGGCACAGGTGGGTGGAACTGCTGGGTGGCACTGCAGGGCACAAGTGGGAAGCACTGATGGGCACAGGTGGATGGCACTGAATGGGTACAGGTGGGCGGCACTGATGGGTACAGGTGGGCAGCAATGCTGGGCACAGGTGAGTGGCAGGTGGGCGGCACTGCTGAGCACTGATCATCAGTGCATTGATCATCAGTGCCCTGATGATCAGTGCCGATCACTTCTCTGACAATTGCCGGTTATCGGAAATACTTTCCTCACTCTGTGACAGCATGAGGAAAGTGCAGCCAATAACCGCAACTGTATTTACCCGGAGATCTGCTGTGTCATTGGACACAGCTGATCACGTGGTAAAAGGTCACTGTGATTGGCCGTTTACCATATCCCGTGATCAGCTGTGTCTGTATAACACAGAGATCACTGGCGGTGCCGGGTGCGTGCTGCACAGGGGGCGTGTTCTGGAATGAAGTCCATGGACGTCGTCCCAGAATCAGACAACCGTGCTGTAGCCCTCCTTCAGCTATAGTAGGGAACTGGTTAAGTTGCTGTAATTTCCAACATTACAATCTAAACACAACTCATGAAAGTAGGTTTTTATATTAAAAAGTCTATTTAAACCAATAAATTAGGGTTTTTATCTTGGAAATACACATTTAATTACATGGTGGTAACAGGACCCTACTTTTTAGAGCGTATAAAAAGCTCAATCTCAGTGTTTTCTGATGATACAAAGCTAAGCAGGCAATAACCTCCCAGCAGGATGTAGGTTCCTTACATGAAGACCTCCATAAAATAAAGGGGTGGCCAACTACACGGCAAATGAGGTTTAATGTTGAGAAATGTAAAGTAATGCACTTTGGGGTCCAAAATATGAAAGCAAGTTACTCACTGGGAGAAGAGCCATTGAGGGATTCCGGGATGGAAAAGGATCTGGGGGTCTTAGTAGATCACAGGCTCAGCAATGGCACGCAATGCCAAGCTGCAGCAAGCAAAGCCAGCAGAATATTAGCGTGCATTAAACATGGAATCTCCTCCAGAGATAGGACTATAATTCTACCACTTTATAAAACTCTGGTTTGGCCACATCTGGAGTGTGCCGTCCAGTTCTGGTCACCAGTCCTCAGGAAGGATGTGCTGGAACTGGAGAGAGTCCAGAGAAGGGAAGCAAAGCTAATAAGGGGACTGGAGGACCTCAATTATGAGGAACGACTATAAACACAAAATGTATTCTCCCTGAAGAAGAGACACTTGAGAGGAGATATGAGAGCGATATACAAATACATCCATGGTGATGTAATGTACCTGATGGAGGAGCCTGGAGTGCGGGGGAAGGCCTCTCTTATAGCCCCGGATCAGGAGCCCCTGGTAAGGTGACAGGAAACCCCAGAGCATGGGGTGGAAGGAGTCCCTGAAAGTCTCTCGCTGGTTGATGCTGATGTGTCATCAGGAGAGCAGGACCCCAGGACCAGATAGGCTGCAGATGACCTGGAACTGATGCTGACACAGGATGGCAGAGGCAGCTGAAGGACAGGCACAAGGCAGGATCAGACGGTCCGGGTCGGCAACTTGCAAGCAGATGAAGCGGCAGGCAGGAGCGTAGTCAGAAGTCAAGCCAGAGTCGGTAACAGCAGATGGTATATGACAGCAGGAGCAGGCAGGGATGTAATCCAAGAACAGGCCAAGGGTCGGTACAGGCAGCAATCAGAGCAGAATCGGGGCAGACCGGGTCAGTAACAGAAGATCAGGCAGTAACTGGTATCAGGAACACAGGAACGCAATAGACCAAATGGCACCGACAGGCTGTAATAGTGCAATCCTTGTGGCACCAAAACTAATTAGTGTTCGCACATGCGCATGTGTGATCCGCTCATGCACTGGTTTTTGCACATGTCTGCGCATTTACAGAGTTCCTTAAATTCATGTGCCTGCACACATGGGGATTCCTTTCCTGACAGGAGATTCCAGGGTTGCGGATAAGGGGGTACCACCAGTCCTCCTGTATGAGGCCCAGGCCAGACAGCTGGGTGAATCTGATGTGGGCAGGGAGAGTGCTCTGCACAACGGGGGGGGGGGGGGCAATTCCTGGAATTGATCCCCTGTATGTCTCTCTCTGCAGCAGCTGAAAGCTGGCTTCCTCTCCTCTCCCTCCTGCCATTTTTCAGCCATAGCAGAGAGAGCCATATAGGGGATCGGTTTCAGTAAATAAACCTCCCCCCGCTGCACCCATCACCCTCACTGTGCACCACACATTTTCCCCTGTTGCCCAAGCCCCTTTGTGTGCCCCCACCCCCGCAGTGCTTCCTTCCTCTCCTTCCCACCAGCAGCTGCAAGCACACAATAGGATCTTCAAGGATGGAGAGTGGGGGAAGGGTAAATATGTCACATTTACCAGCCCCTTCCTTTCCTTAATGAACCTAATGAAGCAATTGCACCAATCACTCACTGTGTTCATTCATTACTGAAACATAGAAAACTGTGGGTTTTTTTTTTTTTTGGGGGGGGGGGGCTGTCGGGCTGGTTGTATGGTGTTTCTAGCAGCAGCCCTGAGTGATTCCAGCATACAGAGAAAACAATTCAGTTTTTGGGGGGCTTCAGAAGACACATGGCCCCTCCATGAAACTAGAGGAGAAGTGGTTAAACCTTAAACTGCAATGGGGGTTCTTTACTGGTAAAGCGATAAGGATGTAGAACTCCCTTCCACAATCGGTGGTGTCCGTGGGAAGTATAGATAGTTTAAAAAACTTATTAGATGGGTGAATGTAGTATACAGGGATATGGGACATGATATGGACATACACACACGCATACACACCCACACAGGTTCAACTGGATGGACTGGAGTCTTTATTCAACCTTACCATCTATGTAACTATGTAAACAAACTGCATTTTTTCTTATTGAGCAATGTTAGTTTAAAAATAAATCATGTTCCTGCACATGAAATGTGCGCCTTTTATGCTTCAATGTGTCCTGTTTAAAATGACACCAAAATTATGATTCTGGTACAAAGCATTGCAAAGTTATTAACAAATGAAATAAAGTTATTTTTTTTAATTGTGTGCTATTTTTAATGGGAATATGTAAATTTATGTTAAATGAGTAAAAAAAAATTAACAAACAAAAGTTACCATATTAACAGTTAATTAACCAGTTAACGACCGCCCTCTAGCAGATATACTACTACAGGGCTGCACCTGTGCACAGGATCACGTACAGTATATATACATGATTTTGCATTTCCAGGTAGGGGGCACAAGCAACCTGTGTATTCGCACCATACCTGTGTTGCCGATCGTGGCCACTGCCGGTGATTACCGGCAATCACAGACAGGGAGGAGAGCTGCATTGTTTACCAACAGCCCTCCTCCCTGTCAGTTTGGGCACACTGCTCTTTATGGATGAGCTCAGCCTTCCAGATCAGTTTGCTTACAGTGAAGCACACACCCCCTTCCCCCTAGTACAGTGGTCGGCAAGCCGCGGCTCGCGAGCCACATGCGGCTCTTTACACATTTTAATGTGGCTCTTCTGTGTGCCGGGCGCCCGCTCCCCTCCCTCCTCTCGGGCGGCCGAGGACTCTGCAGCTAACCCAGCAATGATTGTCCAGTCTCGCTGCCACTCACATCCTGATAGCTAGTGATTGGCTGTCAGGATGTGTGTAGGCGGGGCAGCGTGACGAACGTGAGGGGAGCTAGGCTCCTCTCACAGTCCGCCCTGAAGACCGGAACGGCGCGGGGAACACGGCGAGAGGAACGCGCGGAGCAAAGGTAAGTGAATTGACACAGGGGGGACTTGGCTTACTACTTGCTACTTACTACTACTATATGAGGGATGAATTAATATGGGGGATGAATTACTATATGGGGGATGAATTACTATATGGGGGATTAATTACTATATGGGGGATGAATTACTATAGGGGGGATGAATTACTATGGGGGATGAATTACTATATGGGGGATGAATTACTATGGGGGATGAATTACTATATGGGGGATGAATTACTATGGGGGATGAATTACTATATGGAGGATTAATTACTATATGGGGGATGAATTATTATGGGGGATGAATTACTATATGGGGGATTAATTACTATATGGGGGATGAATTACTATATGAGAGATGAATTACTATATGGGGGATGAATTACTATGGGGGATGAATTACTATAGGGGGGATGAATTACTATGGGGGATGAATTACTATATGGGGGATGAATTACTATGGGGGATGAATTACTATATGGGGGATGAATTACTATGGGGGAGGAATTACTATGGGGGATGAATTACTATATGGGGGATGAATTACTATATGGGGGAGGAATTACTATGGGGGATGAATTACTATGGGGGGGATGAATTACTATATGGGGGATGAATTACTATATGGGGGAGGAATTACTATGGGGGAGGAATTACTATATGGGGGATGAATTACTATATGGGGATGAATTACTATATGGGGGATGAATTACTATATGGGGGATGAATTACTATATGGGGGATGAATTACTATGGGGGATGAATTACTATATGGGGGATGAATTACTATAAAAACTTATTGAAACTAAAAACAGTGTACCATCCTATGTATTTTCAGTTTTAAAAATGTGGCTCTCAAAATAAATTTCAATCGTGGTTTTGGCGAGATTTGGCTCAGTTGAAAAAAAAGGTTGCCCACCACTGCCCTAGTAAAACAATCCCATCAGAGGCATCCCTAGGGTTGGTGTCACCAAGTGCCGTAAACACTTGGTGACACCCCCTCCGACGATCCCTGCAGAATGGATCAGATCTGCGGATTGAGCATAATGGATTTGACTCTGATCCATTATGCTCAATCCGCAGATCCGATCCATCCTGCGGGGATCGTCGGCTTTCTTTACAACTTACCTTTTTGTGGAGCTGGTCCGGTGTCACACCGTATACGTTGCATGCCATTTTATTCACTAGGGTGTCTGCTTTAAAAAATATATAATGTTTGGGGGTTTAAATTAATTTCCTAGCAAAAAATACAATTTTTTTTCATGTGAACAAAAAGTGGCAGAAAAGGCTTGGTCTGAAGGTGGTTTGAAGAGTGAATGATGTGTGGCATAAACTTCTAATGCTGGGCATAAAATGCCCCACCCCCCAAAACGACCCCTTTTTGGAAAGTAGACACCCCAAACTAAGTTTTTGGACAATGAATAAAATTTTTTTTTTTACACAAAATTGTCACTTAAATGATTTATTGCTCACACATGCCATGGGTATATGTGGAATTACTCCCCAAAATACATTCTGCTACTTCTCCCGAGTATGGGGGTACCACATGTGAGAGACGTTTTGGCAGTCTAGCCAAGTACAGGACCCCAAAATCCAATAAGCACCTTCAGGCTTTTAAAGGGCTTTATTTCCTCTTTACTCTTCCTGACTACCTCACAGTTTTGGAGGCTCTGAAATGCCAGGATAGCACCCCCCCCCCAATGACCACTTTTTGGAAAGTAGACACCCCAAGGAATTTGATAAGAAGCATGGTGAGTATTTTGCAGATCTCCTTTATTGCCACAAGTTTTTGGAAAATGAAGAAAAAAAACATTTTTTTTTTCTTTGTTTTTATATTTCAAAACCTTGTGGGAAAAAATGAGATCTGCAAAATACTCACCATGCCTCTTTTTAAATTCCTTGGGGTGTCTACTTTCCAGAAAGGGGTTTGATGCTATCCTGGCATGTCAAGGCCTTCAAAACTGTGATAAGTAGCGAGGAAGTGAAATGAGGAAGTTACGCACCTTCTGGCTTTCAAAGTGGTCATTGGATTTCAAGCTCCTATATATGTGGCTAGGCTCCCAAAAAGTCTCACATGTGGTATCCCCATACTCGGTAGAAGTAGCAGAATGTATTTTGGGGTGTAATTCCACATATACCCATGACTTTTGTGAGAAATATATCACAGTGGCTTAGTTGTTAGCATGTCTGCCTTGCAGTAAATGGTTCATGGGTTTGATTCCCAACCATGGCGCCTCCTGCTTGGAGTTTGCATGTTCTCCCTGTACTTGTGTGGGTTTCCTCCAGGTGCTCTGGTTTCCTCTCACACTCCAAAGACATGCTGGTAGGTTAATTGGCTCCTGTCTAAATTGGCCCTAATATGCGTATGTATGAATGTAAGTTAGGGACCTTAGATTATACACCCCTTGAGGGTTAGGGACTGATGTGAATGTACAATATATATGTAAAGTGCTGTGTAAATTGACAGCGCTATATAAGTACCTGAAATAAATAAATACATTTAAATGACAACCTTGTGTAAAAAAAAAAGAAACGTTTTTGTCATTTTCCGGAAACTTGTGGGAAAAAAATAAATCTTCCATGGACTCAATATGCCTCTCAGCAGATAGCTTAGTGTCTACTTTCTAAAAAGCGGTCATTTGGGGGTGTTTGTACTGTTCTGGTAATTTAGCACCTCAAGAAATGTGATGGGCAGTCAGAGAGTAAAAGCTGTGTAAATTCCATTATCTATAACATAGTTTGTAGATGCTATAATTTTCACACAAAGCAATAAATATACACTTATTGGGATTTAACAAAACTCATGTAGCAGAATACATTTTGGCCTAAATTTATGATGACATTTTTGTTTTTTTGGATATATTTTATGACAGAAATGAGAAAATATTGGGGTTTTTTTTAAATATTTTTTTCTTCTCAAAATTTTTTTGTTTATAGAGCAAAAATAAAAAGCATACAGGTGATTAAATACCACCAAAAGTAAGCTCTATTTGTGTAAAAAAAGGACATAAATTTAATTTATGTACCGTATTGCATGACCGCGCAATTGACAGTTAAACTAGTGCAGCGCTGTACAGCAAAAAAAAGGCGTAAATTGCAGTATCTATACCATAGACTGTAGACGCTATAACTGTCACACAAAGCAATCAATATACACTTATTGGGATTTTTTTACCAAAAACATGGAGCAGAATACATTTTGGTATAAATTTATAAATAACTTTGAGTTCACTATATATCTTTTATAGCCGAAAGTTTTTTGTTCATAGGGCAAAAAATAAAAAGCGCACAGGTGATGAAATAAAACCGAAAGAAAGCTCTGTGTGAAAATAAGGAGATGTAAATTTTGTTTGGGTGCAACATTGCATGACCGCGCAATTACCAGTTGAATTAGTGCAGCGCCGAGTAGCAAAAAGAGGCGTGGTCATTAAGGGGGGTAAATCCTCTAGAGGGCAAGTGGTTAAGCACGCAGAACTTTTTTCTTCATATTGGATTGGGGACTCATATATATATATACATGCGTTTATTTTGCATTGTACTGTATATCATATATTATTTGACGGTATATGTATTGCAGGTTGCACAATTTTGCATATTATACACATTATTTGATGACACGTGAATTTTTAGTTTGCACATAACGCTTTATTTATTTATCACAGTTTACGTGAACAGCGCACTTTTTTATGCTAAAATAAACAACCCAAATGTGAAACATAATCCTCCAATATACACCTTGTTGAATCTATGCCACGAAGAATGAAGACAGTTCTGAGGGCAAAAGGGGGTCCAACCCGATACTAGCAAGGTGAACCTAATAAAGTGCAAATATAATAAAATAAACAACCCAAATGTGAAACATAATCCTCCAATATTTGTGTATAAAATAACATTCATGAATCCATATGTAATGCTCAAAAGTTCCAACCTGTCCAAAGAAATAGAGTGAATCATCAAAAAATGTCCAACATCCTAAAACATCACAACTTGAATCTTCCAAGAGTTTGCCTCCAGCAGTGTTCCCTTCACCACAGTTAGGAAATGCTCTTACCCAAAGTGCATGCCGATCTTATTACAGAGGAGGAATACACAGCTTGTACATCTGTGTTGCATGGAGTCACCCAACTTCTGGCCCCTGTGATCAGGTATTCCAGCCCAGGATGATTGGACGACATTCCACAGTTCTTCTCTATTTCTTGGTTTTGCCTCAGAAACGGCATTTTTGGTGTCACCCCACAAGTTTTCTATTGGATTAAGATCCGGGGACTGGGCTGGCCACTCCATAACGTCAATCTTGTTGGTCTGGAACCAAGATGTTGCACGTTTACTGGTGTGTTTGGGGTCGTCGTCTTGTTGGAACACTCATTTCAAGGGCATTTCCTCTTCAGCATAAGGTAGCATGACCTCTTCAAGTATTCTGATGTATTCAAACGGATCCATGATCCCTGGTATGCGATAAATAGGCCCAACACCGTAGTATGAGAAACATCCCCATATCATGATGCTTGCACCACCATGCTTCACTGTCTTCACAGTGTACTGTGGCTTGAATTCAGTGTTTGGGGGTCGACTGACAAACTGTCTCCGCCCACTAGACCCAAAAAGAACAATCTTACTTTCATCAGTCCACAAAATGTTGCACCATTTCTCTTTAGGCCAGTCAATGTGCTCTTTGGAAGATTGTAACTAGAGATGAGCGAAGTATTCAAAAATTCGATTCGACTGATTCGGCGAATTCGTGGAAAATATTCGATTCGAGTCGAATATATTCGCTGTGAATTTAACTTAAAAAAGGGTGTTTCTAGGCTTCAGAGAGACTTAATATTAGTGCAGAACACTGTACCTTTAATTTAAATGCCCTTGGAGTCTGCTGGGGAAGAGAAATAATACTGTCAGTCAGTATGACATGCAGATGAGTGCCGTCGATCTTAGAATCACCGCACACTTCACTCATTTGGCCAGTCACGGGGCCAAAACCAGTGTTTGGAGCCACAGTGTGGCGGTGGAGGCAGCAGCAATGGGAGGCCATACAGCAACCTATGACAAAATGGAAACCAGCAGGAGTGTGAGGAGACCTGAAAGTGGCACATGGCAGAGTGGGAGCAATGGGAGGCGGTACAGGGACCCATGTCACACTGTGGACCCAGCAGCAGCGTGACCAGGCGGTACGGGGGCCCATGGCAGATTTGGGGCCTGGCAGCACCTATGGGAGGCCTGTAATCTGCCAGCAACCTATGACAAAATGGAAAACCGCAGGAGTGTGAGGAGACCTCAAAGTGGCACATGGCAGAGTGGGAGCAATGGGAGGCGGTACAGGGACCCAGGTCACACTGTGGGCTCAGCAGCAGCGTGACCAGGCGGTACGGGGGCCCATGGCAGATTTGGGGCCTGGCGGCACCTATGGGAGGCCTGTAATCTGCCAGCAACCTATGACAAAATGGAAAACCGCAGGAGTGTGAGGAGACCTCAAAGTGGCACATGGCAGAGTGGGAGCAATGGGAGGCGGTACAGGGACCCAGGTCACACTGTGGGACCAGCAGCAGCGTGACCAGGCGGTACGGGGGCCCATGGCAGATTTGGGGCCTGGCGGCACCTATGGGAGGCCTGTAATCTGCCAGCAACCTATGACAAAATGGAAAACCGCAGTAGTGTGAGGAGACCTCAAAGTGGCACATGGCAGAGTGGGAGCAATGGGAGGCGGTACAGGGACCCAGGTCACACTGTGGGACCAGCAGCAGCGTGACCAGGCGGTACGGGGGCCCATGGCCGATTTGGGGCCTGGCGGCACCTATGGGAGGCCTGTAATCTGCCAGCAACCTATGACAAAATGGAAAACCGCAGGAGTGTGAGGAGACCTCAAAGTGGCACATGGCAGAGTGGGAGCAATGGGAGGCGGTACAGGGACCCAGGTCACACTGTGGGCTCAGCAGCAGCGTGACCAGGCGGTACGGGGGCCCATGGCAGATTTGGGGCCTGGCGGCACCTATGGGAGGCCTGTAATCTGCCAGCAACCTATGACAAAATGGAAAACCGCAGGAGTGTGAGGAGACCTCAAAGTGGCACATGGCAGAGTGGGAGCAATGGGAGGCGGTACAGGGAATCAGGTCACACTGTGGGCCCAGCAGCAGCGTGACCAGGCGGTACGGGGGCCCATGGCCGATTTGGGGCCTGGCGGCACCTATGGGAGGCCTGTAATCTGCCAGCAACCTATGACAAAATGGAAAACCGCAGGAGTGTGAGGAGACCTCAAAGTGGCACATGGCAGAGTGGGAGCAATGGGAGGCGGTACAGGGACCCAGGTCACACTGTGGGACCAGCAGCAGCGTGACCAGGCGGTAGGGGGGCCCATGGCCGATTTGGGGCCTGGCGGCACCTATGGGAGGCCTGTAATCTGCCAGCAACCTATGACAAAATGGAAAACCGCAGGAGTGTGAGGAGACCTCAAAGTGGCACATGGCAGAGTGGGAGCAATGGGAGGCGGTACAGGGACCCAGGTCACACTGTGGGACCAGCAGCAGCGTGACCAGGCGGTAGGGGGGCCCATGGCCGATTTGGGGCCTGGCGGCACCTATGGGAGGCCTGTAATCTGCCAGCAACCTATGACAAAATGGAAAACCGCAGGAGTGTGAGGAGACCTCAAAGTGGCACATGGCAGAGTGGGAGCAATGGGAGGCGGTACAGGGACCCAGGTCACACTGTGGGCTCTGCAGCAGCGTGACCAGGCGGTACGGGGGCCCATGGCAGATTTGGGGCTGGCGGCACCTATGGGAGGCCTGTAATCTGCCAGCAACCTATGACAAAATGGAAAACCGCAGGAGTGTGAGGAGACCTCAAAGTGGCACATGGCAGAGTGGGAGCAATGGGAGGCGGTACAGGGACCCAGGTCACACTGTGGGACCAGCAGCAGCGTGACCAGGCGGTACGGGGGCCCATGGCCGATTTGGGGCCTGGCGGCACCTATGGGAGGCCTGTAATCTGCCAGCAACCTATGACAAAATGGAAAACCGCAGGAGTGTGAGGAGACCTCAAAGTGGCACATGGTAGAGTGGAAGCAATGGGAGGCGGTACAGGGACCCAGGTCACACTGTGGGCCCAGCAGCAGCGTGACCAGGCGGTACGGGGGCCCAATATCCGATTTGGGGCCTGGCGGCACCTATGGGAGGCCTGTAATCTGCCAGCAACCTATGACAAAATGGAAAACCGCAGGAGTGTGAGGAGACCTCAAAGTGGCACATGGTAGAGTGGAAGCAATGGGAGGCGGTACAGGGACCCAGGTCACACTGTGGGACCAGCAGCAGCGTGACCAGGCGGTACGGGGGCCCATGGCCGATTTGGGGCCTGGCGGCACCTATGGGAGGCCTGTAATCTGCCAGCAAACTATGACAAAATGGAAAACCGCAGGAGTGTGAGGAGACCTCAAAGTGGCACATGGCAGAGTGGGAGCAATGGGAGGCGGTACAGGGACCCAGGTCACACTGTGGGCTCAGCAGCAGTGTGACCAGGCGGTACGGGGGCCCATGGCAGATTTGGGGCCTGGCGGCACCTATGGGAGGCCTGTAATCTGCCAGCAACCTATGACAAAATGGAAAACCGCAGGAGTGTGAGGAGACCTCAAAGTGGCACATGGCAGAGTGGGAGCAATGGGAGGCGGTACAGGGACCCAGGTCACACTGTGGGACCAGCAGCAGCGTGACCAGGCGGTACGGGGGCCCATGGCAGATTTGGGGCCTGGCGGCACCTATGGGAGGCCTGTAATCTGCCAGCAACCTATGACAAAATGGAAAACCGCAGGAGTGTGAGGAGACCTCAAAGTGGCACATGGCAGAGTGGGAGCAATGGGAGGCGGTACAGGGACCCAGGTCACACTGTGGGACCAGCAGCAGCGTGACCAGGCGGTACGGGGGCCCATGGCAGATTTGGGGCCTGGCGGCACCTATGGGAGGCCTGTAATCTGCCAGCAACCTATGACAAAATGGAAAACCGCAGGAGTGTGAGGAGACCTCAAAGTGGCACATGGCAGAGTGGGAGCAATGGGAGGCGGTACAGGGACCCAGGTCACACTGTGGGCACAGCAGCAGCGTGACCAGGCAGTACGGGGGCCCATGGCAGATTTTGGGCCTGGCGGCACCTATGGGAGGCCTGTAATCTGCCAGCAACCTATGACAAAATGGAAAACCGCAGGAGTGTGAGGAGACCTCAAAGTGGCACATGGCAGAGTGGGAGCAATGGGAGGCGGTACAGGGACCCAGGTCACACTGTGGGACCAGCAGCAGCATGACCAGGCGGTACGGGGGCCCATGGCCGATTTGGGGCCTGGCGGCACCTATGGGAGGCCTGTAATCTGCCAGCAACCTATGACAAAATGGAAAACCGCAGGAGTGTGAGGAGACCTCAAAGTGGCACATGGCAGAGTGGGAGCAATGGGAGGCGGTACAGGGACCCAGGTCACACTGTGGGACCAGCAGCAGCGTGACGAGGCGGTAGGGGGGCCCATGGCCGATTTGGGGCCTGGCGGCACCTATGGGAGGCCTGTAATCTGCCAGCAACCTATGACAAAATGGAAAACCGCAGGAGTGTGAGGAGACCTCAAAGTGGCACATGGCAGAGTGGGAGCAATGGGAGGCGGTACAGGGACCAAGGTCACACTGTGGGCTCAGCAGCAGCGTGACCAGGCGGTACGGGGGCCCATGGCAGATTTGGGGCCTGGCAGCAGCAATGTGAGGCCCGTAATCTGCCAGCATCCTATGACAAAATGGAACCCAGCAGCAGTGTGAGGAGACCTGATAGTGGCACATGGCAGAGTGTGGCATTGGAGATAGCAGCAATGGGAGGCGGTACAGGGACCCATGACACACTGTGGACCTGGCAGCAGCGTGAGGAGGCGGTACAGGGGCCCATGGCAGATTAGGGGCCTGGCAGCAGCTATGGGAGGCCCGTAATCTGCCAGCACCCTATGTCAAAAAATTGAACACACCAGCAGTGTGAGGAGACCTGAAAGTGGCACATGGCATGAGAGACTCTGGACCTGGCAGCAGCATGAGGAGGTGGTATAGGGGCCCATGGCAGATTAGGGGCCTGGCAGCAGCTATGTGAGGCCCGTAATCTGCCAGCACCCTATGACAAAAAATGTAACACACCAGCAGTGTGAGGAGACCTGAAAGTGGCACATGGCAGAGTGTGGCGATGGAGACAGCAGCAATGGGAGGCCGTACAGGGACCCATGAGAGACTGTGGACCTGGCAGCAGCATGAGGAGGCGGTATAGGGGCCCATGGCAGATTAGGGGCCTGGCAGCAGCTATGGGAGGCCCGTAATCTGCCAGCACCCTATGTCAAAAAATTGAACACACCAGCAGTGTGAGGAGACCTGAAAGTGGCACATGGCATGAGAGACTGTGGACCTGGCAGCAGCATGAGGAGGCGGTATAGGGGCCCATGGCAGATTAGGGGCCTGGCAGCAGCTATGTGAGGCCCGTAATCTGCCAGCACCCTATGACAAAAAATGTAACACACCAGCAGTGTGAGGAGACCTGAAAGTGGCACATGGCAGAGTGTGGCGATGGAGACAGCAGCAATGGGAGGCCGTACAGGGACCCATGAGAGACTGTGGACCTGGCAGCAGCATGAGGAGGCGGTATAGGGGCCCATGGCAGATTAGGGGCCTGGCAGCAGCTATGGGAGGCCCGTAATCTGCCAGCACCCTATGTCAAAAAATTGAACACACCAGCAGTGTGAGGAGACCTGAAAGTGGCACATGGCATGAGAGACTCTGGACCTGGCAGCAGCATGAGGAGGCGGTATAGGGGCCCATGGCAGATTAGGGGCCTGGCAGCAGCTATGTGAGGCCCGTAATCTGCCAGCACCCTATGACAAAAAATGTAACACACCAGAAGTGTGAGGAGACCTGAAAGTGGCACATGGCAGAGTGTGGCGATGGAGACAGCAGCAATGGGAGGCCGTACAGGGACCCATGAGAGACTGTGGACCTGGCAGCAGCATGAGGAGGCGGTATAGGGGCCCATGGCAGATTAGGGGCCTGGCAGCAGCTATGGGAGGCCCGTAATCTGCCAGCACCCTATGTCAAAAAATTGAACACACCAGCAGTGTGAGGAGACCTGAAAGTGGCACATGGCAGAGTGAGGCGATGGGAGACAGCAGCAATGGGAGGCCGTACAGGGACCCATGAGAGACTCTGGACCTGGCAGCAGCATGAGGAGGCGGTACAGGGGCCCATGGCAGATTAGGGGCCTGGCAGCAGCTATGGGAGGCCCGTAATCTGCCAGCACCCTATGTCAAAAAATTGAACACACCAGCAGTGTGTGAGGAGACCTGAAAGTGGCACATGGCAGAGTGTGGCGATGGAGACAGCAGCAATGGGAGGCCGTACAGGGACCCATGAGAGACTCTGGACCTGGCAGCAGCATGAGGAGGCAGTACAGGGGCCCATGGCAGATTAGGGGCCTGGCAGCAGCTATGGGAGGCCCGTAATCTGCCAGCACCCTATGACAAAAAATGGAACACACCAGCAGTGTGTGAGGAGACCTGAAAGTGGCACATGTTTGGGGCATGATTCATGGCGGATTTAGTCAGTTGTGTCAGGAACTGGTGGTTTGAAATCCAGACTAATCCACGCCTGATTCATTTTCACAAACGTGAGTCTCTCCACACTTTGGGTGGACAGTCGTGTCCTCCGCGGAGTTACAATACCTCCTGCCGCACTAAACACGTGCTCCGATGCCACGCTACTGGCCGGGCATGACAGCCTTTCAAGGGCAAATTCAGCTAGTTGGGGCCAAAGGTCAAGTTTTGTTGCCCAGTAGTCAAGGGGATTGTCTACCTCGGTTGGCAGGGTGCTGTCCAAGTAGGCCCAAGCCTGTTGTTTGAGCTCCTGCTCCAGGTCCACCTGATGCTGCTGCTGCGGCTGGTTAGTAGTTTCCTCACTGCGCTGGTGAAGAAAGCTACTCATCATCGACTGCAGACTGAGGCAGCCGCTGCTGGTGGAGCTGCCACTGCTCCTACCACCCCACCCCTCCCCTGTTGCCATGGCAGCGGAACGCGAGCGCACAGGGCCCACAGTGTCTGAGGATGGACGTTGGCGCAGAAAGGCAGAGACCAACTGACTACATAGGTGGTTTTTATAGTACGTAATTTTGGCCTCCCTCTCAGCAGGTGTAAAAAAAGGCCACCATTTTGGAACGGTAGCGAGGGTCCAACAAGATGGACAGCCAAAAGTCATCCCTCTGTCTGATGGTTATTATTCGGCTGTCGCTACGCAAGCAACCGAGCATGCTATGGGCCATTTGCGCCAAGGAATGCGAGGGACTCCCTGCCTCCATCTCCACAGCATACTGCCACGGTGCGTCTGGGTCCTCTGTCTCCTCCTCCTCCTCCTCTACCAGATGCTCCTGCTCCTCCACTCCTGTCCGCTGAGTGGAAAAACCACCCATTTCACTCAATAATTCCTGAGCACAAATGTCCTCCTCTACCTCCTCCTCTTCTTCCTGTCCTGCCCCCACAGGGGTCATGTGGCGTTGAGATCTGTGCGCCACGTCTACCGCACCCTGACCAGCCATTGTTAACAGCATTTGTTCCAGGACGTGCAACAGAGGAATGACGTCGTTCATCCCATAGTCCTGCCGACTCACGAATAGCGTGGCCTCCTCAAAGGGCCTGAGCAAGCGGCAGGTGTCACGCATGAGCTGCCAATGGCTGACATCGAAGTTACACAGGGGAGTACCTTTATCCGCTTGTAACATCAGGAAATCGGTGATGGCCTTTCGCTGCTCGTAAAGGCGGTCTAACATGTGTAGGGTTGAATTCCACCTTGTTGCAACGTCGCAGATCAGGCGATGCTGTGGAATTCCGTTCTGCCGTTGCAGCTCAAGGAGGGTGTGCTTTGCGGTGTAGGAATGGCTGAAATGCATGCAAAGTTTACGTGACATTTTAAGGATGTCTTGCAGTGGGATGGTGGATTTTAGGAACCGCTTGACAACCAGATTGAACACGTGAGCCATGCATGGCGCATGGCACAACCTTCCTTGACGCAGAGCAGACACCATGTTCTTTCCGTTGTCGGTCAACATGGTTCCGATTTTCAGTTTGCGCGGAGACAGCCATCTGTCGATTTCTCTGTTCATTATACTCAGAAGTTCCTCCCCTGTGTGACTACGTTCGCCAAGGCATACCAGGTGCAGCACAGCGTGACACCGTTGCGCCCTGCACATGTGATAGGCCGGTCGGGTAATGGGACTTGGCAAGGGGGTGGCGGCTGAGGACACGGCGGAAGAAGAGGTGGTAGAGGCGGACATGTTTGCTGGACCAAGGACGTGCAAACGTGGAGGCAAAAGCGTCGTGACCTGTCCAAGTTGCTGGTGCGGCTGTGCCGGCACCACGTTCACCCAGTGGGCCGTAAATGACATGTACTGTCCCTGACCGTAGTTACAGCTCCACACGTCGGCGCTGCCGTGCACTTTGGCAGAGACCGACATGCTCAAAGACTGGCCCACCATCTCTTCTACATGTGAATGCAGGGCTGGCACTGCCTTTTGGGCGAAGAAATGACGGCTTGGCACTCTCCACCGCGGCGCGGCACAAGCAATCATTTCTCGGAAAGGTGCTGAGTCCACCAGTTGGAAAGGGAGGGACTGCAGCACCAGCAACTTGGACAGGAGGACGTTCAGCTTTTGCACCGTCGGGTGCGTGCTCGCAAACTGTTGTCTCTTGGAAACGGATTCCAAGAAAGACTGCTGACGGAATCCGAGAAGAGGAGTAGCAGGAGAAGGAGCATCTGAACGAGCGGAAGATGCCAACGAGCGACAACTCCCCTCAGCAGAGGTGTTGGAGCCTTGACTGGCTGATAGAGGGCGATTGACGTCGGGTGACGGAGCAAGTAACGGAGCGGGTGATGGAGCGGGGGCTGGGGCAGGCAGAACCGCCGTATCTTTATCACGGTTTTCCCAGGCCACCGAATGGCGACGCTGCATATGCTGACGCAACGCTGTAGTCCCAACATGGGCCCCCTGGCCACCCTTGACTTTCTGGCCACATAGTCGACATACGGCTACGTTTACTTCCTCGGGCGGCTTGACGAAAAATTGCCACACCACCGAGTAGGAAACTTTGCCCCCGCTACTCCTCACTGGCTGACTGCTACTTCCTCCGTGCGCACCGGCACCACTACTGGCCGTGGTGGTAGGCTGCAGTGGAGCTGGTGCTCTACTCCGTGGCCGTTTGGCTCCACTGACACTGCTGCGACCCTGCTGCCTCCTGGGCAACCCACCGACTGTTTCGCTCGCTGCCAAGCTGGCACCCTCTTCTCCTGATGATGCGGAAGAAATTACCTGATGACGACGAGGCTGCCAAGTGCGATCAACCTCCTCATCATCAAGTAGGGTCTCCGCCTCACTACTAGCCCCCTCGGCTGCGTCTGGGTCAGGAGACAGACCTGTCTCTAGACCGGCTACCGAGCCACTCTCCTCGCCAGTACTTGTTCGCCTGGCTGCTGAAAAGGCGGATGTCTCCCCCCGTTCCTGACCGCCCTCTGTTAGCTCTTCCTCACTGTACAGTGGGGCTGAGCCCACAGCATGCGATACTTCGCTTGGTGAGGGAACAGCAAAGGACAGGGGCAGGTAGAGGACACGTGATTTCAGTGGGCTTGCTCCCGGGCCATGCCAACTAACGGTTGTGTCTGACGTACCCACCGACCGTTGGCTGTAGGTGTCAGAGGTGACCTGGGAAGAGGAAGACGACCGAGCCAACCAATCGATGACGGCAGGGTTGTCGGTGGAGACACGACCGCTGGATGACACCGGGAGCACTGGCCTCTGGCTGCGAATAGTGCTGCCTCGACCCCTTCCTCTGCTGCCACGTCTGCTCGCTCCTAAAACATTGCCTCCTCTGCCACTCCTCTGCATGTTGTCTGACATACTCTTTAATTCAACGATTCTGTGTCCCTGAGTAACAATTCTGTGTCCCTGAGTAACAATTCTGTGTCTGTCCCTGAGTAACAATTCTGTGGCCCTAAGTAACAGTTCTGTGGCCCTCAGTAACAATTCTGTGTCCCTGAGTAACATTTCTTTGGCCCTAAGTAACAGTTCTGTGGCCCTCAGTAACAATTCTGTGTCCCTGAGTAACAATTATGTGTCTGTCCCTGAGTAACAATTCTGTGGCCCTAAGTAACGGTTATGTGGCCCTCAGTAACAATTCTGTGTCCCTGAGTAACGTTTCTGTGGCCCTATGTAACGGTTCTGTGGCCCTCAGTAACAATTCTGTGTCCCTGAGTAACAATTCTGTGGCCCTAAGTAACGGTTCTGTGGCCCTCAGTAACAATTCTGTGTCCCTGAGTAACAATTCTGTGTCTGTCCCTGAGTAACAATTCTGTGGCCCTAAGTAACGGTTCTGTGGCCCTCAGTAACAATTCTGTGTCCCTGAGTAACGTTTCTGTGGCCCTAAGTAACAATTCTGTGGCCCTCAGTAACAATTCTGTGTCTGTCCCTGAGTAACAATTCTGTGGCCCTAACTAACGTTTCTGTGGCCCTAAGTAACAGTTCTGTGGCCCTCAGTAACAATTCTGTGTCCCTGAGTAACGTTTCTGTGGCCCTAAGTAACAATTCTGTGGCCCTCAGTAACAATTCTGTGTCTGTCCCTGAGTAACAATTCTGTGGCCCTAACTAACGTTTCGGTGGCCCTAAGTAACAGTTCTGTGGCCCTGAGTAACAATTCTGTGGCCCTGAGTAACAATTCTGTGGCCCTCAGTAACAATTCTGTGGCCCTCAGTAACAATTCTGTGTCTGTCCCTGAGTAACAATTCTGTGGCCCTAACTAACGTTTCTGTGGCCCTAAGTAACAGTTCTGTGGCCCTCAGTAACAATTCTGTGTCCCTGAGTAACGTTTCTGTGGCCCTCAGTAACAATTCTCTGGCCCTCAGTTACAATTCTGTGTCTGTCCCTGAGTAACAATTCTGTGGCCCTAACTAGCGTTTCTTTGGCCCTAAGTAACGATTCTGTGGCCCTCAGTAACAATTCTGTGTCCCTGAGTAATGTTTCTCTGTCCCTAAGTAACGTTTCTCTGTCCCCAAGTAACGTTTCTGTGGCCCTAACTCTGTCCCTAATACAGAGCGGTCTGCCTCTCTTGAATGACTGGATGCAAATGAAGAATTCTAAAATGGCCGCCATTTATAGCTCGACCATTACACAGTGCTGGCTGGCTGGCTGCTGATTGGCTAATGCGATCACATGTCATTAATGAATGCATTATGGGTCAGCGCGCCTTGTCTGTGCGCCTTCCCAGACATCCCCGCTCCGTCGCCGCACATGTCGCCGCCATTTTAGGAAAAATTTCGATTCGCGTGTCCGAAGTAGGCTATTTTTCAGATTCGAAACGAATTCCACTTCGCCTACTTCGATTCGCTCATCTCTAATTGTAACCTCTTCAGCACACGTCTTTTTTCCAACAGTGGGACTTTGCGGGGGCTTCTTGCAGATAGCTTGACTTCACATAGGCGTCTTCTAATTGTAACAGTCCTCACAGGGAACGTCACACCTTCTTTCATCTTCCTGGAGCTGATTGTTGGCTGAGTCTGTGCCATTTTGGCTATTCTTCTATCCATTCCAATGGTAGTTTTTCGCTTTCTTCCACGTCTTTCAGGTTTTGGTTGCCATTGTAAAGCATTTGCGATCATTTTAGCTGAGCAGACTATCATTTTATGTACTTCTTTATATGTTTTCCCCTCTCCAATCAACTTTTTAATCAAGGTATGCTGTTCTTCTGAACAATGTCTGGAACGACCCATTTTTCTCAGAATTTCAGAGAGAAATGCACTGTAACCAGCATGTACAACATTTGCTGCCTTCCTTCCTTAAATAAGGGCAATAATTGCCACCTGTTTTTCAAAGAATGAATGACCTCACTAATAGAACTCCACACGGCTATTATTTTGAACACGCCCCTTTCAATGAGTGATTCAATGACACAGAATCAGCAGCATGCATGTCATGACTGTTGGGTCTGTTGGATTTCTATTACTCTACTACACCTGCTGGGAAATTATTTGCCATGTAGAAATATAATTTCCACCAAATCAATGATTGATCCGGTTAGTGATGTCTGACTGATATTACTTTGAACACAACTGTATATACTGTATTTTTTCATTGATCACTAGTGCTGTATAAGTTGAGGATTTTGGTTGTCCGTGGTCTTCACATACTGTAGTTGCGCTTATTTAATGTGTTTTTATTATAGCAGTTAAGTGGCAGATACTTTATTCATCTAAATAGACATTTTGGGTGTTGTTGGTTTTGGCCATGGCACAGAAGGGTTTATCTATAGTGTCTTTATTTTACTATTCCTGCTTTTTCTGTGAATTTTTCATTTTGTGCAATGTTGGGTGTGACGGGAGTGACTTTTGGGGGTGGGGGGACCGCTTGGTCAGCTCATGTCCCCCTCATTATGTTTAACCCACCCTGTGCCTGTTAAGGGGTACAGGGTGTGAATGTGAATGTCTCAGTATTGTGTATAGTGTGTGTTCCTTTGTCCCTGCCATGTGCTCCCCCCCCATGGTGCTGTGTCTTCCTGTCCAGCCAATTATTATGGGATGTACTGTTTGTGTATTGGTGTGGGGGTTGGTCAATGTCCTTTGCCACATGGTTGCATCCCATTGTTCTGTGTCTGGTTGGATGGGGAGGGGTGATGAGGTGTTTCCTGCCTATACTGTAGCCCTTCCCACTGAGAGGGTGGGCTGATGATGTATTTCCTGTTCCTGGTTGTGTTTCCCCACCCTCTGTATAAAACATGTTGTTTGTGTAAAATAAAGAGTTGTTGGCTTCCTGTTTTAGTAAGAGCTGGGTATTGTCTATTTTCCTGAGGGATTTCAAGGGCGTGGTCCGTGAATGGTGTTCGGACAGGGGAAGTTGTGCTATAACGGAAAACCCAGTGCGGTCTGGGTTCCGGTTCCGTTACATTGGTGGCAGCAGTGAGATTGTGCTTCCAGCTGTAAACACATCCAAACCACCACCGATTCAAGAGCAGGAAAAGACGTCAGTCACCCCAGTGGAGATATGGACCTGGCATCAGAGTTCCCAGGGCTGCTACAGACTGTTCTTGCAACATACCCCAGGACTGTGTCTACGGATCAGTACCTGGAGCTCAGGCAGCGGATTTGGGAGGTGCTTTGGAGAGGAGCCGTCCAGGCTGCTGGTATGGACAAAAGCAAGTGGTATCCAACCCCCGAGGAGAGGGCCAGGGACCAACGGAAGTTACGGATGCCATTCCTGGGAGAGCAACCCCAGGAGCAATGGGTGACTGAGTTGGACAGGCTGGTCCAGCAGGAAATACAACTGGACAATAGATATCGGGCTCTGCGGTGGTACGCAGAGCAGGAGTATTTAGGGGAGGCAACAGAATGCTTTCCTGAGGGACATGACTTTGGTGGGCCTGGATTGCTGTGGGAGAGCCTTACAAATCTTTTTGTGTTTGGCGATAGAGGAGAACTTACTCTGGAGGAGTTGCGAGAAGGCAGAGAGGCTATGTTTGGTCTCAGAGGGGTCTCAGAACTTAAACCAGATCTGGAATACCTGCTGAAGAAAGAACTGGATCTAGTAAGGGCATACAGGCAGCTGCTAGGACATGTTCGGCAGCATGCCCAAGAATCAGCAGTGGAAATTCCAGAGACTGGGGATCTGATAGACTTCTCTGCTGAGGAGGAACCAGCAGTAGACCTGGCAACAGGGCCAAACAGTACTGAACTCTGCCCAGCACTGGTAACGTCTCCTGAGTTCCACGGACAGGAGATGGTGAGCCCCGATCCCCAAACCCCAGTTCCAGAGGCTGGGGATTTGATTGATTTATTTTCTGAGGAGGAACCAGCCGGGGAGCCGCCAGCTGAAGTGCTGACAACCGGACAGAGGGTCCAGGACCTCTGTCCCATGCTTGTGATAGTTTCAGAGGCTCAGGGTGAGAAGGGAGAGGAGGTTGTTGTCCTCTCTCCCCCACAGTCAGCCAGAGTGGAGGAAACTCTTTTCCCTCCCAAGCCAGGATCTGTGCACCAGGGGGACAGTGACAGAGGAATGCCATCCTAGCAGCAGATCCACAGTCTGGGAGGGGAGGAAGCCGGCCTCCCTCCCCTACAGTTAGCCGGAGCAGATGTGGGGTCCCCAGAAGTTCTGGCAACAGGGCAGAGCGCCGCTGGCCTCTGCCTAGCAACTACAGCCACCACCTGGATACCCCAGGGATGCTGGGCAGTCGGCCCAGATCCCCCACAGAAGGATGAAGGCGGCCCAGCCACCCTGTCTTCTCCCCAGCGGCTGAGAAGATTCCCGGGAGAAGGACTAGTCCGTACTTCTCCCCAGCGGCGGGTATGTTCTACGGGAGAGGCAGAGGTTGGCTGGGTGAGTAACGCTTGGTGTGGGACAATTTGCATGGGGTACTATGCGGGTGCTGGCATTGGGGGACTGGAGGTGCAGAGTAACTTCAGAGTACATCCGTCTGGGATCTACTCCTGTGTTACTCTCCTTCCGAAAGGGGAGATATGTGATGGGAGTGACTTTTGGGGGTGGGGGGACCGCTTGGTCAGCTCATGTCCCCCTCATTATGTTTAACCCACCCTGTGCCTGTTAAGGGGTACAGGGTGTGAATGTGAATGTCCCAGTATTGTGTATAGTGTGTGTTCCTTTGTCCCTGCCATGTGCTCCCCCCCCATGGTGCTGTGTCTTCCTGTCCAGCCAACTATTATGGGATGTACTGTTTGTGTATTGGTGTGGGGGTTGGTCAATGTCCTTTGCCACATGGTTGCATCCCATTGTTCTGTGTCTGGTTGGATGGGGAGGGGTGATGAGGTGTTTCCTGCCTATACTGTAGCCCTTCCCACTGAGAGGGTGGGCTGATGATGTATTTCCTGTTCCTGGTTGTGTTTCCCCACCCTCTGTATAAAACATGTTGTTTGTGTAAAATAAAGAGTTGTTGGCTTCCTGTTTTAGTAAGAGCTGGGTATTGTCTATTTTCCTGAGGGATTTCAAGGGCGTGGTCCGTGGATGGTGTTCGGACAGGGGAAGTTGTGCTATAACGGAAAACCCAGTGCGGTCTGGGTCCCGGTTCCGTTACATTGGGGTTTTAAAATTTAATTTAGATCGGAGTTTGTCAGGAGTCAAAACCCTTTGTATAATTTGAGGGGCTCCAAAAGAGGGAGACAAAATAACTTGGAGGGTTATTAAAGTTATTACAGGCATCACAGCATAGAAACCCATTGGCTGCATTGTTAAAGCCCAACTTCGGGCTTCATACTTTTCCAGGCGGAGCCCCCCTCCCCCATTCCTCTGCATATCACATGCAATGTCTGTGCAGACCCTTTTTTCCAGCACCTGTTTCACATTGCATGGTTCACACCCATGTGATCCGATTTCTGGCAATCACTCTGCATTTTGCGATCTGTTTCGGGGTGCCAATAATTTTACATGACACCCACACCAGATCACATGGATGACGTGCGATTGCAATGCGGTGCGGGAAAGGTACAGAATTTGCTGCATTTCACGCACCACATTAGTGTGAACCAGGTCTTAAAGAGAAGCAGAAAGCTGCCATTGAGGACCTCTAACATTCAAACATTAGTCGCCTGGTTGTCATGCAGCTTTCTGACTCCAACACTTTTTTAGAACAAGTATTTTTGATTGAAAGTTCTCACCAAAAGTTTCTAAAAGAAGGTCACCAGTAACACCGTCCATATATCGCTCAGGACGGGTTTCTATTAACTTTGCAAATGATTTTCTCTGAGGCCGGGTTCACACTGATGTGATTCACCACATCGTATGGTATTCACCCAGGAATTGCACCACATTCCTGTGCAAATCACATGCCATTCTGTGCGGGGCAATCTGATCCCATCATTTTGTATGGCTCATATCACACCACATCCACATGGAGAAGTGCAGGCACCTTTTTTTACCACGCTGGATTCGGATCGGAAGGATATTCATACCCATGCGATCTGATCTGATTCAAGCAAATGCAATATGTTCTGCCACCTGCTTTCGGGGTGTTGTTAACTTTTAGTTGACACCTGCAGCAGATGGCATGAACACAGTGGGATTGCTATGTGGTGGGGAAATGCAGCGATTCCTGTGCGTTTGTGTGTGAACTCAGCCTTAACCACAAAATACAACAAACAGAAACATGCCAATAGCATTTCACGCTGCGGTATATAACCCAGTTTTATGTCTTGTCTGCAGATGCAATTTACAATTTAAAATCAAAACAACGTATAAAAAAACAGAGATCAGTTCACAAATGTCGGAATATATCCCTTTAATTTATAAACATTTGCTTTATCCACAAACTTCCTGAAGATGAAACTGCAACACCAGCTCAGCCCCGCCCTGTGCTGAGAAATGTGAGACGACCTTTAGATTTTCCGTGTTGGAGACTTTCACTTGCATTTCTCTCTTCTGCTGTCAGCGATGGCGTCTGCTGATCTGAGAGAGGAGCTGGACTGTTCCATCTGTCTGAACATTTATACCGATCCTGTAAACCTGAGATGTGGTCACAACTTCTGCCGGGTCTGTATTGATCGATCGTTGGATACACAGGAGGGGTCTGGAGGTTATTCCTGTCCTCAGTGCAGAGAAGAGTTCCAGGATCGGCCTGCATTGCAGAGGAACATCACACTACGTAACATAGTGGAGACCTTCCGGTCTACTCAACCAGATGAGAAGAAGACTGGAATCTTCTGTACTTACTGCATTCACTATCCTGTACTCGCTGTTAGATCCTGTCTGCATTGTGAAGCTTCTCTGTGTGATAATCACCTGAGAATCCACAGCAAGTCACCAGAACATGTCCTAACTGACCCCACCACTTCCATGGAGAACAGAAAATGCGCCATCCATAGGGAGCTTCTTAAATATTACTGTGCTGCAGATGCCACCTGTATCTGTGTGTCCTGCAGGCTGGATGGAGAACACCAGGGACACAAGGTGGAGACTCTGGGTGAGGCTTCTGAGAAGAAGAAACAGAAACTGAGAAACGTTCTGCAGAAACTGATGACAGAGACAGAGAAGACGGAGAAAAGAGTCCAGAGTCTGCAGGAACGTAAGGGAAAAGTACAAGAAAAATCAGCTGGTCTAACAGGTCTAAAATTTTTTTATTTATAATTTTGTATTTATATTCTAATTTTTCTAATTATTATTTTTTGCAGTTTTTGAATTTTCCCAACTCCGTCCCAGATTATATGGTCCCCCTACCACAACATCGTCATCATATCTATGCATCATCCCCCCGCTGCTTCATAAATAATTAATAGTTCCATTCCCCGTATCTACATTTATATATATATATATATATATATATATATATATATATATATAATTTATTACCTTATTAATACCTTGTCATCCAGTCCTCGTCACCTCTTTTCTACTTTTAACTCTACTTGCTCCACCTCTACCCCCACCCAGTACCTCACTCACTGCTCATGAGATTGTAAATCATTTCAAAAACAAAATTGACACAATTCCTAGGGGCATCGCCACTGCACAGACATCCATCCCACTTAGCATACCTTATACTAAACCTCCCTCAAAACTTATCTCTTTTGACCTTGCTACTCCTAAAGAGGTCACTGAGGTTTTCTCAGAAGCCCGTCTCACTACCTGCCCCCTGGATCCTGTCCCCTCACGGTCACCCTCCTCTTCCATCCTATGCTCCCTCACTCACATCTTCAATCTTTCCCTCTCTACAGGTGCCTTCCCCTCCCCTCTAAAGCATGCGCACATCACTCCCATACTTAAAAAGCCCTCCCTGGACCCCACCAACCTGAACAACTTAAGACCCATCTCCCTGCTGCCATTTACCTCTAAACTCCTAGAACACTTAGTCTACAATCACCTGAGCTCCCACCTCACCGACAACAACCTTCTTGACCCTTTACAGTCTGGCTTTCTCCCCCTACACTCCACTGAAACTGCTCTACTAAAACTCACTAATGATCTACTAACGGCTAAAACCAATGACCACTACTCCGTACTCATCCCAACCAATGACCACTACTCCGTACTCATCCCAACCAATGACCACTACTCCGTACTCATCCCAACCAATGACCACTACTCCGTACTCATCCCAACCAATGACCACTACTCCGTACTCATCCCAACCAATGACCACTACTCCGTACTCATCCCAACCAATGACCACTACTCCGTACTCATCCCAACCAATGACCACTACTCCGTACTCATCCCAACCAATGACCACTACTCCGTACTCTTACTACTTGACCTCTCTGCGGCTTTTGATATGGTTGACCATCCCCTCCTCCTAAAAAAAACTCCACTCTCTTGGTCTCAGAGATTCTGCTCTCTCCTGGTTCTCCTCCTACCTATCGCAGCGCTCCTTCAGTGTTACCTATATAAAGAGGCCTCCTCCTCACTCCCTCTTTCTGTAGGGGTCGCTCAAGGCTCTGTCGTTGGACCCCTTCTCTTCTCCATCTACACCTCCTCCCTTGGTCACTTGATAAACTCCCATGGCTTTAAGTACCATCTCTATGCTGATGACACACAAATCTATCTTTCTACCCCTCACCTCACCCCTTCAGTCTCCTCTCGCATTACTAACCTACTAAGTGACATATCGGCATGGATGTCACTCCACTTCCTCAAACTCAATCTTTCCAAAACTGAGCTCTTAGTATTCCCTCCAGCCCGTGCCCCCCCCTGACTTCTCCATCAAGATCTATAATACAACCATCAGTCCCTTCCCTCATGCCAGGGTACTAGGTGTAATCCTAGACTCCCATCTGTCCTTTCAGCCCCAAATCCAATCACTGTCCAAATCTTGGAGACTTCACCTCCGCAATATCTCAAAGATATGCCCGTTCCTAACCCTGGAAACCACTAAGTAACTTATCCACTCCCTTGTTATATCTCGCCTCGACTATTGTAACTCCCTCCTCATTGGCCGACCTCATCGCAGGCTATCCCCTCTTCAGTCTATAATGAATGCTGCTGCCAGACTCATCCACCTTACTAACCGTTCTGTATCTGCCACCCCTCTCTGCCAATCCCTCCACTGGCCTCCACTCAGTGTCCTCCACCCCTCTCTGCCAATCCCTCCACTGGCTTCCACTCAGTGTCCTCCACCCCTCTCTGCCAATCCCTCCACTTACCTCCACTCAGTGTCCTCCACCCCTCTTCCAATCCCTCCACTGGCCTCCACTCAGTGTCCTCCACCCCTCTTCCAATCCCTCCACTGACCTCCACTCAGTGTCCCCCACCCCTCTCTGCCAATCCCTCCACTGGCTTCCCATTACCCAACGGATAAAATTCAAAACATTAACAATAACATATAAAGCCATTTATAACTCTGCCTCAAATTACATCACCAATCTTGTCTCTAAATATCACACAAACTGCACTCTCCGCTCCTCGCAAGACCGCCTACTCTCTAGCTCCCTTGTCTCCTCCCATGCTTGTCTCCAGGACTTCTCCAGAGCTTCCCCCATCCTCTGGAACTCTCTACCCCAATTTATCAGACTATCACCTACTCTGCTCACTTTTAGGCAATCTCTGAAAACCTCTCTCTTCAGGGAAGCCTATCCTGCCCTCAGCTAATACTGGAATCTTCCACTTTTCATACTAGTCCATCCCCCACAGTTACTACCTTTTGTACCACTAGCCCCTCCCTCCTAGATTGTAAGATCCAAGGATCAGGCCCTCAAATCCCTCTTGTATTAAACTGTATTGTAGCTGTATTGTCTCCCATTATATTGTAAAGCGCTGAGCAAACTGTTGACACCATAAATCCTGTATTATAATAATACTTTTATTTTTCTTTTTATATTTGTAATATTGTCGTTATTCTACAGGTGAAACTCGAAAAATTAGAATATCGTTCAAAAGTTCATTTATTTCAGTAATGCAACTTAAAATGTGAAACTAATATATGAGATAGACTCATTACATGCAAAGCAAGATAGTTCAAGCCGTGATTTGTCATCATTGTGATGATTATGGCTTACAGCTCATGAAAACCCCAAATCCACAATCTCAGAAAATGAGAATATTGTGAAAAGGTGGAATATTCTCGGCTCAAAGTGTCCCACTCTAATCAGCTCATTCAGCCATAACACCTGCAAAGGGTTCCTGAGTCTTTAAATGGTCTCTCAGTCTGGTTCAGTAGGAATCACAATCATGGGCAAGATTGCTGACCTGACAGTTGTGCAGAAAACCATCATTGACACCCTCCATAAGGAGGGAAAGCCTCAAAAGGAAATTGTAAAAGACGTTGGATGTTCCCAAAGTGCTGTATCAAAGCACATTAATAGAAAGTTATGTGGAAGGGAAAAGTGTGGAAGAAAAAGGTGCACAAGCAGCAGGGATGACCGCAGCCTGGAGAGGATGGTCAGGAAAAGGCCATTCAAAAGTGTTGGGGACTTTCACAAGGAGTGGACTGAGGCTGGAGTCAGTGCATCAAAAGTCACCACACACAGACGGATCCTGGACATGGGCTTCAAATGTCGTATTCCTCTTGTCAAGCCGCTCCTGACCAAGAAACAACGTCAGAAGCGTCTTACCTGAGCTAAAGAAAAACAGACCTGGTCTGTTGCTCAGTGGTCCAAAGTCCTCTTTTCTGATGAGAGCAACTTTTGCATGTCATTTGGAAACCAAGGACCCTGAGTATGGAGGAAGAATGGAGAGGCTCAAGGACCCCGAGTATGGAGGAAGAATGGAGAGACCCAAGGACCCCGAGTATGGAGGAAGAATGGAGAGGCCCAAGGACCCCGAGTATGGAGGAAGAATGGAGAGGCACACACTGCAAGATGCTTGAAGTCCAGTGTGAAGTTTCCACAGTCTGTGTTGATTTGGGGAGCCATGTCATCTGCTGGTGTTGGTCCACTGTGCTTCATTAAGTCCAGGGTCAATGCAGCCGTCTATCAGGAGATTTTGGAGCACTTCATGCTTCCTTCCACAGACCAGCTTTATGGGTATGCTGACTTCATTTTCCAGCAGGACTTGGCACCACCCACACTGCCAAAAGCACCAAAACCTGGTTCAATGACCGTGGGATTACTGTGCTTGATTGGCCAGCAAACTCGCCTGACCTGAACCCCATAGAGAATCTATGGGGCATTGCCAAGAGAAAGATGAGAGACATGAGGCCGAACAATGCAGAAGAGCTGAAGGCCGCTATTGAAGCATCCTGGTCTTCCATAACACCTCAGCAGTGCCACAGGCTGATAGCTTCCATGCCACGCCGCATTGAGGCAGTAATTGCTGCAAAAGGGGCCCAAACCAAGTACTGAGTACATATGCAGCTTCTACTTTTCAGAGGTCCGATATTGTTCTATGTACAATCCGTGTTTTATTGATTGCATGGAATATTCTCATTTTCTGAGACTGTGGATTTGGGGTTTTCATGAGCTGTAAGCCATAATCATCACAATGATGACAAATCACGGCTTGAACTATCTTGCTTTGAATGTAATGAGTCTCATATATTAGTTTCACCTTTTAACCCCTTCCAGTCCGGACACTTTTACTCCCTTCCTGTCCAGGGCACTTTTCAGCTCTCAGAGCTATCACACTTTGAATGACAATTGCGCTGTCATGCAACGCTGTACCCATATGAACTTTTTACCATTTTTTTGAGACAGATAAAGCTTTATTTTGGTGGTATTTATTTACCGCTGGGATTTTTATTTTTTTGCTATGTAAATGAAAATGTCCAAAAATTTTGCAAAAAGTTTTTTTCTTATAAAACTTTGCAAATAAATAATATTTCATAATAAATATTGTCAAAAATGTATTCTGTTATCTTTTTAGTAAAAAAAAAATAAGCCAAATTAGTCTATAACTAAAAATTATAATTTTTAAACATTTTTTTTTACATTTTTATTTTATTTTTTTATTATTTATGTTTTTTTTACATACTGTCACCCTAGCAGTACAGTGTTACCATGGTGACACTGTACTACTTGTGGGGGGTCATGAAGATTTTTTTTTTTTAACATTGATTGCTTTTACACCCATATAGGATGTAAAATAAATAATTTCTCTTTCTCTCTGTCTGCATTCCTGCAGCCATTGAGAACTACTGAGTGAGCTGTGATTGGTGTGATTGTGATGCTGTTGTGAATAGCCTTGTACCATGTGACCTCTGTGATCATTCACAGATTTCACACGTAGTAAGCAATGATGTGACATCTTGCTTACTACTTTGCATGTGATCACTGATTGGCCAATCAGTGATCACATGATCGGGCCCTCCTACAGAGGTCCCATCCAATGATCGGTGTTTCACTGCGTCTGGAGGATCGTGCACAAGCAGGGTGCGGGGAGGCCGTTTATAAACGGCCACCCGACCCTGCACTGCCACCGTCCAGCTGTTTATATACAACGGCCGGACGGGAGGTGGTTAAGTTGCATTACTGAAATAAATTAACTTTTGCAAGATATTCTAATTTTTTGAGTTTCACCTGTATTTGATTATCATCATTACCGTTACCATGGTTATACTGCATTTTTTACTCACCTAATTATTTTATATACCACTGTTGCCAGGTGATCTTCACATCCTATGCCAATAGCTAAATTTATGAGCCATCTCACCAAGCATACACTATTGTATGCAACATATCTAATTTTATATATTTTTTTTTTATTTTAATTCTTATTTTTTAATTTTCAATTAATTTTTATTAATTTTAATTTTTTTATTTTTTATTTACTTATTTTTCTATTTTTCATTCTTGTATTTCATTGATTATTTTTTAAATTTTGTAATTTTTTAATTTTACAGTTTATTATTTTTTAATTTCCCAATGTATTTATATTTCATGTATTTCAATTTTATTTATTTTTTATTTAATAATTTTTTGTGTATATATATTTATATATATATATATATATATATATATATATATATATATATATATATATATATTTATATATATATATATATATATATATATATATATTTATATATATATATACATTTGATTTTACATTATTATTTTTCATTTTGGCCATTTCTATTTTTATTCACATTTTATAAATATTGATAACCAAATGTCTTTTTTACTTTTTCTTTTCTTTTCATTTACTCTATTTTCCATTTTTCCCTGTTTCATTTTTTCCCATACCATTTTATTTTCACTATTAATACCTTCTTATTTTTTCATCCATTTACAATTTTAATTCTCTTCCCGTACTCTTTTAACCACACAGTGTCACCTTACAACAATGGCAGAATCACATTATTGCTGAAACAATTGGTTAATTAATTGCCAATCAGCCCCTCTGAGGATTAACTCGGTATATATACAACTATCGGACTCCCACTTCCCCCGGCTTGATAAAGGAGCGCACTTCCGCCTCTCCAGGCCAGCGCATGCTCCGAAATGCATCGCAGTGCACCTTGGGTAACTGACGTCATCACGCCCATGTCGTCGCTGCCTTCCAGCGTGCGTTCCTCCCGGCTTTGAGGAGGACGTGCACGCCGGCCGGCTCCATAGCTGTCCCCCTCCAGCCACCACGCTGCTCCAGCGGAACGCTGACACATTGTTACCGATGACAGCTCAGTGACACCGATGACAACCCCCTCCTGTCCCATGTTACACCACACCACTTTATTTCATGCATTACTTGTACCTCATACATGGGAGGGTTCCTACTTCTCATCTTCATTAAAGTGTTATGCTGCACTTAGAGGCGCTTCTTCTCCTTCTCTCATCCTAACAGAGAGAGTCACTGCCCTGTTCATAGAGCTCAGGAGACAACTGGAGGACCTGGAGAAGAGAGTCCTGAGGGAGATCGCCAGCCAGGAAGAGCGGCTTTCATGTCCATTGTCTGAGATGATCCATCAACTGGAGATAAAGAAGAAGGATCTGTCCAGGAAGATGGGGGACATTGAGGAGCTGTGTAACATGACCGACCCCCTGACTGTCCTCCAGGAATCAGACACAGGGGACTTGTGTGATACTGAGGAGGGAGATGATGAGGACAGAGAGAGACATGATAGACTCCTCCATGATGGAGGGGATCTGGATGGGGCTGGAATCTCACACACATTACACACAGGGATATCTGATATGATAAAAGGGGGAAATGTATGCTTCAATATACAGGAAGCTTCAGACTTATTACTGGATGTGAACACAGCTCATAATTATCTACAGATATCAGATGACATGAAAACTGCATCCTGGTCAGATATAGAGCAGAATCGTCCAGAAACACCAGAGAGATTTCAGATCTATAGCCAGGTATTAAGCAGTCGGAGTTTTTCCTCGGGGCGACATTACTGGGAAGTGGATGTCAGTGAGGGAGAAGATTGCATAGTCGGGATGTGTTATCCCAGTATAGAGAGGGGAGGAGGGCAGTCAGGGATTGGATGTAATAACAAGTCCTGGGGATTGTGGAAGTATAACAGTGTGTGTTGTCTATCACATGATAATAAACCAATCCCCATATCTCCCGATACCCCCCCTGATAGAGTCAGGATCTATGTGGATTATGAGGCCGGGCAGCTGTCCTTTTATGATCTGTGTGACCCCATCAGACACCTCCACACCTTCACCACCACCTTCACTGAGCCCCTCCATGCCGGGCTATGGGTAATAAAAGGTCGTGTAAAGATCTCTGGGGGGGTCAGGAGACGTGTAAAATGATCATATGACAGGAAATCTGACCTGAATCTGGTGAAATCTGCTGAGAAATGTGAATCTGGTTCATAGGATGACACCGTTTGTAGAGATCATATATTTATTCAATCGGTAAATCTGGTAGATCTCAGCCGAGGAGAGTGTCCTCCATCACTTCCACACCCAACAAGGCAAGATTTGGGGGGGGGGGGTTATTTAGCATTAGGCTGACCACACACTATACAATCTGATTGTACAATAACCTTTAGATCTCCCATCAGCTGTGTAGTATACGGGTCTGCCTGATGTGACCCAATAAAGAGCTGATTCACACATGTGCGGTGCGGATTGAAGCTCAGGATTCACAGCTAATTGGCACAGTAGTTGTTCAGTGGTTCAGATCAGGTTTACATCAGGTTCAGGAAAGGTTCAGGTCAGGATTTTATCCCGTTCACACATGTGCGGTTTACAAACGGTTCCCATAGAAGTCAGTAGCCTGTAATCCGCACCTGAACCGGACCGCACTGCTCAGAAATCGCACATGACTCCTTCTCACCGCCAGTGCACCGGACCTATGTGGACAGGCACCATAGGAAGCAATGTTATGTCACATGTCATGCGGATTGGATGCGGTTCAAACCAATCCAATCCACATATGTGTGAACCGGCACTCAGAGGATTGTTTAAGTTTGTCTTCATAGGAGATAGTTTTGGTAAAGCTAAAGGAGATTTGGTGTAGAGTGTGGTCAGCCTTAGATTTACCAAAAGTATGTCATATAAAGCCGGACATGAGCAATCCACTCATATTGTATCCAGGCAGACCCTCGCATTACATACAGTAGTTGCTGGAAGATCCGAAACAGATTGTATAGTGTATGGTCAGCTTTAGGGGTTCAGGTTGGGGGTTATGTTAAGGTTGGGGGTTATGCTATGGTTGGGGGTTATGTATCTTTAGCTCCCGCCCCCTTCAGTTTTCTGAACTTTTGGACAAGCTGTATAAATTCTGTACTTTGAACAGATGTAGAGAAGAGAAGACTGCAGATACACAGGTACAACTTATGTAGGAGGATTTGTTTCCTCTCTGTGTATCTCCTGAGGCCAGTCACTGCACTGGGTATAGGTAAGGGTTGACAACCCCTTTGAAGATTTAATCATGAGTCTGTTTTATGGCCCTTTTACCCGTCTGACTGCTGAACAGCAGAGATTATGCTGGATGGTTATTCACTGTTATAAATAAGTCATCTAGAAAGGTGAAAATATTTTATTCTGTAAAGTGGTTATAAGGGAAGGACATTCTGTACCTCAAAGCCGTATTAAACCCAAAGGGAAACATTTGTTATATTGCAGCTTACCAATTCTTAGATGTGACGGCTGCATTAGTTTTATTTTTTAGGCTTTCTTTCTTCTATTTTTATCTGGTGATCCTGCCAGTGTGTCTGTTGTTTTTCAAAGGAACAAGCTCTCTTCCAGATATAGCGGTTACAGGGATGAGACAAACCATCTGCCAATGACAGGGGTGATTACAATACTCAGCTTTTATTTATGTAAAAACTTTATCCTGAAAGGGAAAGCATGTTTGCTGTAACTGCTTGGAGTTTGGCTTCAATTTGTTAGTGTATTTAAATCTGCTAGTCCATTTAACACTCCCCTCCCCCCAGACAGAAAATGCTGCTGTCCAAAGCTGCCCCCTGTGCTCCTTCCTCCAGAGTGGGGGCGCTCTAATACAGGAGGTGTGTTACTGACCAGCAGTGCCGGGACAAGATCATCTAGAGCCCAGGGTGAACATGCTGAATTGTGCCCCCCCAAGATGTATGAGCATTATGTGTTAGCAAAAATCCCCTCCCCCACAAAAAAATGGACTAATCTGCCTGCTTATCCCCTAAGCATTCCCCCTCCTCCCAGTACAAATCTGCTCCTTGCTGAAATCCCCTTCCCAGCACAAATATTTGGCCCCCCAACCCCCCAGCTCAAGTCCACTCATTCCTCATTTCCTGGAACAAATCCTCTACCTCTCACCTCAAATTTCACTTCTGAGCACAAATCCTCTCCCCCCACTCTAAATCCCCCCTCCCAGCAAAAATTCTCCCCAATCCCCCATCCTAACACAAATCCTCCCAAATTTCCCCTCCTATCACAAATCCCCCCAATCATCCCTGCTAGCACAAATCCCCCTCCAACAAAAAAAAAATTCCCCTACTTACACAAATCCCTCCCCCAACCTCCTTTTGGTGCCCCCACCTCACATGATATCACAGTGCCCAGGTCAGCCGCCCCCCTACCCAGCCCTTGTCCCAGCCCTTCTGACCACATCACCAGGTGAAAACAGAGGGGAAAAAAAAACCTAAAAAAGAAATCTAATGCAGCCAAGAGAAAAAAGCATTGGGTGGTAAAAAAAAGCAAAATCCACCTGTTGGTTGTCTCTGTGGAATTCTACTGAGAAGTCATTTTACCCTTTTATATGTGTTGTTTTATATATTCCATACATTTTAAGGTTTTAGATTCCACTTTTATGCATTTTATCTTGTCTCTATTTTTGTGCCATTTTATGTTCTGGGATTTGATTATTGTGTGCCGACATTTTATTGTACATTTTATTGTCCAACTTTCATCTTTGATGGTTCAATAAAGTTTTGTTGAATCCTTAAAGTGTTTGTTTTAGTATTTTGAAGCGTTCATTTTCAGGCTTTGGTTACAATGTATCTAAAGCCTTCCTTTGTTTTAGTTTTGATAGAGTAGGGAAGGGTTAGAACCTCGCTCAGTTTTGTTTTTTTGCATATTTTCATTTCTTGTTCACAGAGACACAAGGAAATCTCTCCGAGGTCAGAGGAATCCCCCTCTTAGTCTAGGTTCACACCTATGCAGGTTGCGTTTGATGTGTTTCTGCATTGCGTTTTGCATTGTGTTTTGCGTTTTTGCCACGTTTTTGATGCATTTTGTGGGTTTTTTTTGTGGGGGGGTTCATTTTTTCTTGTTGCTAGGCAGATTTAAAATGCAAAACACAGCAAAAAAGCAGCAAATACGCAATACATGCTTTTCTGTAGAGTTCCCATTGAAGTCTATAGAACCAAAAAAGCAATGTTTTGTGTTCAAAAATGTCCCTGATCCTTTCCAAAAAACGCACCGGTTGAAAACGCAGAGATGTGAACCTGTCCCATAGGAAATCATGTTAAATGGACTGCTGTGCGTTTCTTCAAAATGCTGCAGAAAATGCTTAGGTGTGAACCTGGGGTTAGATAGGTGTCACTGGAACACATGGGGGGGGTTACGAAAACTGGAGCACTCAGAATCTGGTGCAGCTGTGTATGGGAGCCAATCAGCTTCTAGCTTCTGCTTGCTCAATGAGCTCTTTCAAGCCTAAAGGTAAAACAAATGTTAATGCCTAAGCACAATTTTACAACTTTGACATGTGTTAGTGAAACCGTACATATCATCACTACTACTGTGTGCATCCAGGTGGATTATACAGCGATTTATTCCGGAGAATTTGCGCTTTCATTTGATGGTAAATGGTAACGGATATCTCCTGATTTTTTATATTTTTTTGGAAGGAAATCTGACCCAAAATAATACTTTTTTTTTAAATGTAGCTGTATATTTCTTGCTTCTACCATAACCTATCACCAAAGAACAACCCAAAATAAATTCTCCTGCTCCTGACGATCGCAGTGATACCACATGTGTGTATGTTAGTTGTGTTTGTACCCGTAGTACAGCCTAGAATCAACAGTGTGCATTCTGATTTTCTTATCCTACCTAAAAACACACCGACACTAACTGACACTGATACTGATTAAAAAATAAAAAATTGTGCTAAAAAAAATACTGATTCTGACCCAAACACTAACCCTGGCACTGACCTAGACCAAACCTTGATCTAGGATTTTTTAAAATTATTATTTTATTTCTTTTAATAATTTTTTTACAGTTTTTTTTCTCTCTGCAAGGAGAGAGAGAGAGAAAATGTTTCAGAGAGAGAAAACACGGGGGCCGGTTTCACAGTGACTGATCACTGTGATAGCCAATCAGAGGCCATCGCAGCAATCAGATGACCGTGAATTTGTCTATGTGCTGGGAGAGAGCAGCATTTATAGGAGAGGGCAGAGCTCCCCCCTCCAAACTGGGGGAGTGGACCCTGATGGAAGAAAGGGGGGACTCTGAGAACCCTGATGTAAGCAGGGGGTCATAAGTAGCGTGTACCCAGACTGGTCTGGAGAGGTAAGTGGGGTACCCAAGGCTCTGTCCTGGGACCTCTTCTGGTGAACTTATTCATACATAATCCAGAGGTCGGTACGCTCTAAAAACAAATGTTTTGGCTCAACAACAAAAATGAAGACAACAGTTTGCGTTGAGCTTTTTAAGTGCCGACAATGTCTGGTGAAATGAAGTGGAAGCAACAAACTACATTGCATAGAGGTCATTCGCTTTCCTGCTAGAAATGAATGCATTTTTATTTACCGCCAACTTCATTCCTGGCATTATAAACACGTTTGTAAGTTGAATACTTAAACATATTAAGTCACTTCAAATAGTTTTTCCAGTTTTTATAAGAAACCTTCAAGTCACGTGGACTTAATTGCTACAATTATCAGCAAGTTTTTCAAAGTGAATAAGCAGTTACAAATCAAGTTGGTGCAAATTGATTTTCTGTATTAGATTTTACCTTTTTGTTTTTTTATACTAGCTTTCAGAAATGAATTCATCCAGTTTAGGCTCACACTAGAATGTGGTGCAGAAAACCTGCAATCTGTGTGCGTTTCACGCACCGGATTCAAATCGCACTGCCCTTGCGATCCGCAGTGGGTGTCAGTGCATTCTTAATGACACCTTCAAAAGCAGGTTGCAAACGCAGTGCATTTGCCTGCACCAGATTGCATGGTACAAAACAAACATGCAATCCGGTGGCACTGCGGTTCCAAAATCGCTGCATTCACGTCTTTGGTGCGATGTGGTGCGATTTGAGCTCATTCAAAATGAATGGACTCAGATTGCATTGCACTGAATCACATGAGAATTGCACAGGAGTGTGTTGCAGTTCCTTCGTGATTCACTTGCACTTCATTGTGTGAACCAAGGCTCAGCAATACAATTGTCACACAATGAACATGTTTGCACACAATAGTTGTGTATTCCAACATAAGTATTAACCATTAGCCGCCCGGCCAATGGCCGTTTGGCGGCTTCAGATGTGCTCCTCCATTCCGGGTGCACGCCATTTGGCGTGCTCCCGCACATGCGCCGTTTGCGCTAGTGCAGAGCGGCGCAGCAGTGCGATCTGTCGTCGGCCGTGCACCTCGGACACGGCCGATGACAGATCCGAGTACCGGCTCCCGTTGCTGGTACCATGTGACCTGCTGTGACCAATCACAGCAGGTCACATGACAGTTGTATACATGGATGGCTTCATTCATGATGCCATCCATTGTATACTAGTGCCTAGCTGTGAATGGTCACAGCTAATCACATGCACATGTCATGTGATTAGCTGTGACCAAATCACAGCTAAGCACAAAAAAAAAAAAAAAAGCTGAATGAATCGATTTCATTCAGGTAAATGCTTGCTTATAGCAAAGTAATTCTTTGCTATAAGCAAATTGTGTAAAAAAAAAAAAAAAAAAAATACTGATCACTTCCCCAAAGTAGTACAATGTTACTATGGTAACATTGTACTATTTTGGTCATAGTAAAATATGAAAAAAAAACTTAAAAAAAATAAAAAAAAATGTAATAAAAAATTAAATATAATAAAAAAAAATAAATAAATAAAAAAAAAATATATATATTTTTTTTTTTCATACTGTCACCAGTCAATGTCCCTTTTCACCGCCATGCCAGTTATATGATGACGCTGTACTGCACTGGTGACAGTATGTAAAAAAAAAATAGTGAAAATAATTTTTTTCATTTTTTCATTTTCGGAAAAATTATGACAAAAAAATACAACTTCAAAAAACTCGCCATGCCTCTTATGAAGTACGTCGGACTGTCTACTCTGCAAAAAGGGGTCATTTGGGGATATCTGTACTATTCTGACATTCTTGGACCTCAAGAAATTAGATTGGCCGTCAGTACTTCAGGATTGATCAATATTCAGATCTATACCATAGTTTGTGAACTCTATAACTTTCCTACAAACTAAATAATACATCCTAATTTGGGTTATTTTCACCAAAGACATGTAGCAGAATACATCTCGGCCTAAATTTATGAAGAACAATTATTTATTTGTAAACTTTTATAACAGAAACAAAGAAAAATGTGTTTTTTTTTCAAAATTGTTGGTCTTTTTTTGTTAATTTAGCAAAAAATAAAAACCCCAGCGGTGATTAAATACCACCAAAAGAAAGCTCTAGTTGTGTGAAGAAAATTATAAAATTTTAGTTTGGGTACAATGTTGTATGACCGCGCAATTGTCATTCAAAGTGTGAGAGCGCTGAAACCTGAAAAATGGCCTGGGCAGGAAGGTGTAAAATTGCCCGGTATTGAAACGGTTAAACAAACATCAATGAACTGGCACTTTATGTTTCAATGTTCTTATTAAGTTTACAGAAAAGTAAAGTACAACAGATGGCATAGTACGTATACATGCGTCCATTATCAACCATCAATAACAAATGACATCCCATCTCTTACAAAGAACAATATATACCTATGTGTGATGTCACTTTAGACATGGAGGGAAACACAATATATTGTATAAGATTGGAGCCAGTAAGAACAAAGATTTTTATATACAAAACATTATCCTGAATATATATTTGCAAGCATCAGTAACAAACCTATAATGCGCATATCTGAGTGGGCAATTGCCAGAAAGAAACGCAAAGGCCAATCTTATCCATAAAAGAAAAAAAGGGAAATATTACTAGTAAGTAATCCAATGAAAGCAGCAATATTAGATGGTCATGTTGGAGCTGAGGTATCAAATACAAATTCACATAGAACTATGTTGTTAGAAATACTTTTTGCCCCAAATGGGGTCAAAGAAACGAAAGAACTAAATGAACAAATGTAAACAAAAACCCAAAGAAACATATAAAACTGGTGATATCCCAGAGCCGCTCTGTTATCCACCAACCTCACAGTTGTGACATTACATAAAAAAGAAAAAGAAAAAACTAAAAGCACCAGAGAGACCTTCAAGGGATCCTTGAAGCCTTAAGAGTAGATAACCAAACGTTCTATAAAGCTGTTATATGATTTAATTAGGTGTGTGACAACATTTGTTACATTACTCAAACTCAATTTTTTTCACACCGAAATCAAATCCTCAAAGTTGTACTGATGAATGAGTAAGCACTTTGCATTAAGATTGTTTTATATTGTCTGTCTGGTGCAGAAACTGTTTCTCTACCAGACCTTTGCTATGTGTTGCAGCAAATTGTGGCAATACAGCGAAGCTATTGGTGGATATTGAAAGCTGATATTTTGTGAGCTTTCTTACAATTTGCTATATTCTTTCCGCATTACCCTGTGGCAACCATTTTGTGAACTGAAATAAAAGTGAAAAATGTCATCTGAGAACAGTGTGAATGTGCTATAGAACTTGTACGTTCTTCAGAAAATACTGTACTTGAGACCAGGGGCGGACTGACAACTCATGGGGCCCCCGGACAATAGGGGATCGTGGGGCCCCTGTGTCCTTGCCCATACTCAAACCACTCCCAAAAAAGGCTATGAAAGGTACCAGGGACATCTCATTGGGCCCCCTACTGACCCCGGGACCTCGGGAAGTGCCCGAGTGTCCGAATGGTCAGTCCACCCCTGCTTGAGACCCATTACTTTTGCACTGGCTTTCAGTCCATCAAGTTCAAGGAACAGTTTCTGAAACACTTGAAAAGTGTATTTAAGTTCCTTGGGATAGCACAGATTCAGAGCATATATTATACCCATCAGCAAAGCACGGCACCTTGGAATATTACATCCCTCCAGGATTTTGGTTCCCTCCACCAGAATGGTTGCTGTCTTGTGGTCATATCCTGAGGTGGGCTGGTTACCGATGATAGCAATTTTCATCACTTGCATGTCAAGGTTTGCTTCGAACTCTTCCAAATCCTTGTAAAAGGAATTCAAAGAAATGTTAGCTTGTTGAAGATAATGAATTTGATAATTACCACGGACTTCTTTGTACTATGACACCCTTTATTCTATTGTAAACCTGGCCATACATTGTATGGTTTTTTTGTACAATTTCTGAACAATCTCCTCTAGATTTACCTTCAGCTATGTAGTGTGAGGGCCTGCCTGACTGGATAGACATTGGAAGTGTTGTTTAGGTTTCACCTCATATTATATGGTTTGGTGAATCTAAAGAAAAATGATCCGATAAGATGATACAATATATGGCCATCCTAAAAGAGAAATACAGGGTTTAAAAAAATGATGCTCATCTAGGTGGATGCAGCATTGGTCTGATGCTGCATCTATTTCCTGCCACTTCTAAGACTGAGAACTGACTTATCAAAGACTGCTGATCTTTCAGTTCTCAGTCTTCTGTGTGCAGAGAGTGGTGACCGTCAGTCACCGGCTCTCTACTCTGCCCCTCCAGCACTCACTGGAGCGCTGGGCTGTGGAGGGGAAAGGCTCTCAGCGGCATGCTGAGTGGTTGAGCCAGCTGCTGGTAAATAAATCTGGGTGGATCCTGACCATATCATTGGGTTCTTTTGGGAGCCTGGACCGCCTATGTGACATCTGCCGACAGCAGGCTTTAGGCTACTGTCAGCTGAAAACAGGTTACAGGAGTGCAGAATGAACTGCAGTTCTGTGATCCATAGAAGAAGTACAGCCAAAAGAGCTTTGGCCATACTGCTCCATGAAGTCTTAAGCAGGCCATCGATTACGCAGTTTTCTTTCCTTTCTACCACAGGTAGAACGAAATAAAATTGTTTGTTTCCCCCATCAACCCATTTAGAGTTGATGGGGGAATCCCTCCCGAAGCACTATTGTGTTCTGCCAGTGAGGAGCCTTCCCCACCGCCACAATACAAAGATTCGTCTTGCAGGCTATAGCCGGCGGCACTAATCATTTGGGAAAACTCCATCCAAATCTCCATCTATGTAGGGCCAGCTTTAGACCAGCACACACAAAAACACACACATGTATTCAAATTGGATAAATTAACAGGTTGCATAAATAACTAAAAGAGGGGGGAGGGGAACTATGAAATGATTGACACTTTTACAAAAAAAAAACAAACAAAAAACAACAACACACACAAGAATGGTTTTGTTTGTCACACAAGTAGAATAGCATAGTTTATAGTATTACGGAGCGATATGCTTCTATAAATGTTAATGGATCAACATCAAGCTAATCAAGGCTAATCACATCGCTGACTTAGGTGCTCTAATTATATCTAGCAATGGAAAAGCAGAATGTGCTTCTCACCTATGTACAGTCACGGGGAAAGGAAATGAAACATTTGGAATTTCCTGGTTTTGTACATAAATTGGTCATAAAACATGATATGATCTTCATCTTAGTCACAGAAATAGACAAACATAATGTACTTCAGCTAATATTGCAAATCTGTCATTTGGAGCGTCCCAATCAGTGCCCAGACCTCAATCTAATAGAGATGCTGTGGAATGACTTCAGGGAGCCATTGACACCAGACATCCTAAGAATATGGCGGAGCTAAAGCTGCTCTGTGAGGAAGAATGGTCCAAACTTCATCCTGATCATTATGAAGGTCTGATCCATAGCTACTGGAAGAAGTTGTTTGACATCAATGCTGCCAGAGTAGCTGCGACCCGTTATTAAATCCAGGGGGTAACTTACTTTTTCATCCAGCACTTGGACTGTTTAGTGGGCGTGTTCAATGAAGTCAGGAAAATGTATCATTGTTTGTGCAGTATTAGCTGAAGCAGATTGTGTTTGTCTATACTTGAGACTTCGATGAAGACCGTCTTACATTGATAATTTTATGTAGAAATACAGGTCATTCCAAATGTTTTTACATTTCCTTGAGACTGTATATATTGTGTTTTGAGGGTTAATGCCTATAATTTATTCTGCTGACGAGTTCATGTCTAAAACACATCCTCATTTGCAGTAAACGGAAGTTATGGTTTCTCTCAAACTCTGTCTTAGTTTTGAGGTTTTGTCCATAGTTACCATTGGTTATCAACGAGAACTCAGGAAACCAAAAGTAAAATGAAAGAGGAAGTTAAGGCAAAATGTAACTAATCTACTCCCACCCCCATTCTAAGGTATTCTGTCTACCCTTTAACCTCCCTGGCGGTCTGATTATGTCAATATTTCTGAATGTCAAAGCGGTACATTGTTTTGCATGGAAATTTGTTGTTTTATATTGTAGGCCTGTAATTCTTAGGAATAACTCACTTAAATCTGTCCAAACAAGAGTCTAGTAAACATCCCGGGTATGATAAAGTTTGAAACACAAAATCATATATGATAATATAATAAATAATTATAAAAAAAAAATAATAATAATAATATGCTGATATCTCTTTCTGGCACATAACTCCATTGGAAATTCTTTCGAATCATTCAAGATACTTCCCAAATTTTCATTAGTTTTGGTGCAGGATGAGTAGTTTCATCAAATTCTTCATTGTTTTAAAAATGTAAAAAGTGTAAAAATTTAATGATCAGGGAAAATCTGTACTCTGACATGACCGTGCCAAAGAATGGAGTGGCAAGTAATTTATTCGTTGTCCAATACCACTTCTGCAGGGGTTTACCCACCACTCCCTGAAGTATTATTAGGCCCAGAAATTTCCAAATGTCATCCAGGGGTGGACTGACAACTCATGGGGTCCCCGGGCAATAGGGGATCATGGGACCCCTGTGTCCTTGTCCAAACTCAAAAAAGCCTATGGAAAAGGTACCAGGGGCATCTCATGGGGCACCCTACCGACCCCGGGCCCTCGGGCAGTGCCTGAGTTTCCAAATGGTCAGTCCGCCCCTGATGTCATCTTTGGTCTCTGGTGCCCACTTTCTGCTTCGTGAAAACGTCCGATGCAGAGTAGCCAATTGTTGCTCTTGGTACCGGTTTGTATCAGTAACTATTTTTTCAATAACCTCATCGGTCAGAAATAATTGTAAGTATGCCAAGAGGTTGTCATGTTCAACGTCTACTTTCATACCAGATGCTCCAGTAAATGGGAATCTTGGGGGCGCTGCCTGATCCGTACCACAGTCAATAGAGCACCAAGTTCACACATCACTGAGCTCAGTCGCAGAATGGTCACCACTTTCAGTGTCTGATGATGAATTTCCCAACGAATCATTATCGCTCAATTCTGCAAGTGATTCTAATTCACTATCACTGTTCTCTAGCCGGTCTAAAACTGCTTTTGACCTAAAGGGACGCTTTTTGGATGCCGTTTGGATGGACGTTCTCAAGTTTCCAGGCAGAAAGAACGGTAAAAGTGCAGTCAGGGCACTGGACAAAGCAAAGCATGTTGCCATGGTTTAATTGCACATAACATGTAAACATTCACAGTGCAGGGAGGAAAAAGTATGTGAGGCCCTAGCTTAATGACTTCTCCCAGAGCTAATTGGAGCCAGGAGTGAGCCAACCTTGACTCCAATCAGTGTGATGATATTGGATGTGTTGCTGACAGCTGTCCTGCCCTTAAAAAACACACACCTGTTTTGGGTTTACTGGTTTCAAGAAGCACTGTCTGATGTGAACCATGCCTCGCAGAAAAGAGCTCTCAGAAGACCTACGATCAAGAATTGTTGACTTGCATGAAGCTGGAAAGGGTTACAAAAGTATCTCCAAAAGCCTTGATGTTCATGTGTCCACGGTAAGACAGACTGTCTACAAATGGAGAAAGTTTAGCACTGTTGCTACTCTCCCTAGGCGTGGTCGTCCTGTAAAAATGACTGCAAGAGCACAGCGCAGAATGCTGCATGAGGTAAAGAAGAATCCCAGAGTGTCAGCTAAAGACCTACAGAAATCTCTGGCACATGCTAACATTTTTGTTGACACATCTACAATAAGGAAAACATTAAACAAGAATGGAGTACATGGGAGGACACCACGGAGGAAGCCATTGCTGTCCAAAAAGAATATTGCAGCACGTTTGAAGTTTTCAAAAGAGCACCTGGATGTTCCACAGCACTACTGGCAAAATATACTGTGGACAGATGAAACCAAGATTGAGTTGTTTGGGAAGAACACACAACACTATGTGTGGAGAAAAAAAGGATCATCACACCAACATCAAAACCTCATCCCCACTGTGTCAGGGATCCGGGTATGACCAGAGGTGTGTGGACTGACACAGGGAAACGCAGGCTTCAGATATAGTATAAACAATATAATTTATTTAAGACTAAACAATACATAAACGCAGTGCAAGACTAAACATAAACACAGTGCAACCAAACCCAAACCCCCAACAGATAACAAAAGAACAATACAAGCGTAGTCGGGCAGGCCGGGTCGGTAGCAAATGGGCAGGCAAGGTACAAAGGAGCAGGCAGAGCGTAGTCAGACGGGCCGGGTCAGGAACAATCAGGCAGACAAGGTACCAAAGGAGCAGACTGGAGAGTGGTCAGGAATAGCAGAGGTCAGGACAGGTGGAGTTCAATCAGAGTCAGGGATCAAGCAGGATCAGTCAGGAAGCAGACAGGATGCAGGTACAGGGGCTCTTGGGAAACATACACCAAGGCCCTGATTGCAAGTCTGGCCATTCCTTATATGCACCTCCTGCAATCAGCCTCAGGTGTTTTGGCTGACTGCAGGAGAGAGCCTCTGGTTGCTGAGAGCACCCGCTGGCCAGTCCTGGTACTGCAACCCACAAGGCAGGCGAGTCCCACCACTATTGGCGAGTCCATTCCTGACACACTGTAAAACATGGTGGGGGGAGCATCATGGTTTGGGGCTGCTTTGCTGCCTCAGGGCCTGGATGGATTGTTGTCATTGATGGGAAAATTAATTCCAGAGTTTATCAAGACATTTTGCAGGAAAATGTACGACCATCTGTCCGCCAACTGAAGCTCCGCAGAGGATGGGTGATGCAACAAGACAATGACCCAAAGCATACAAGTAATTCAACAAAACAATGGCTGCAACAGCACGGAATACGCCTTCTGGAGTGGCCCAGTCAGAGTCCTGACCTCAACCCGATTGAAATGCTGTGGCATGACCTTAACCTCCCTAGCGGTATGATTATTTCAGATTTTTGGTGCTGAAAGTGGTACCATGGTTGCATGGAAATATGTAGTTTTTTTATTGTAGGCTGTAATATTTAGGAATAACTCACTGAAATCTGTCCGAACAAGAGTCTATTAAACATCCCGGGTAGGATAAAATTTGAAACACAAAATCATAAATTATAATTAAATAATCATAAAAAATAATAATATAATAATAATAAATTTAATTCAATAATATAATCAAACCAAAAACACTGAAATTTGAAATATAGCGCCAAGTTCGCACATCGCTGAGCAAAGTCGCAAAATTGTTTTCAGTGTCTGATGAGGAATTTCCCCCACGAATCATTATCACTCAATTCTGCAAGTGGTTCTGATTTACTATCGCTGTTCTCTAGCTGATCTAAACCCGCTTTTGACCTAAAGGGACACTTTTTGGACGCCATGGACGTTTCTCAGTTTCCATGCAGAAAGAACAGTCAAAATGCAGACAGGGGACAGGACAGAGCACTAGGGACAAAATGTATGTGAAATGGGTTGAAACAGCAATGTTTTACTATGTAAAATCGTTTTTTTAAAAATGACATTTTTTTTAAATTTTCAAATTTCCCACCGCCAGCGGCGCCCGTACGTCCCGACGTCACAGGGACCGGAACACAGGAGCCGGATGCCGGCATCAGCCGGAGGAGATGGCCGGGGACGCTGCAGGAGACACATCGCGGGAGCGAAGGACAAGGTAAGTGCTGCAGGGACTCCCTATGCAGCGCCGCATGGTAAGCCCGAGTGTAGCTCGGGGTTACCGCTTTTGGTACAGACATTTTATCCTGAGCCACACTCGGGAATACCGTTAGGGAGGTTAAGAGAACAATTCACACCAGACATCCCAAGAATATTGCTACACTGAAACAGTTTTGTGAAGAGGAGTGGTCCAAAATGACTCCAGATCGTTGTGCAGGTCTGATCTGCAACTACAGGAAATGTTTGGTTGAGGTTATTGCTGCCAAAGGAGGGTCAACCAGTTATTAAGTCCAAAGGTTCACATACTTTTTCCTCCCTGCACTGTGAATGTTTACATGTTATGTGCAATTAAACCATGGCAACATCTAATGTTTGTGTAGTATTATGTTCAGCAGACTGTGTTCTTCTATTGTTGTGACTTAGATGACGTTCAGAGCACATTTTATGCCCAATTCATGCAAAACTCCACGTAATCCCAAGGGGTTCACATACTTTTTCTTGCAACTGTATATCCGGTGAATCGTAAAATGAATATAAAAATGATCTATGATCTACAACGAGACCTAGATCTACATTGTGAAAAATGCGATTAACTTAATAAAACCTAATCCACAGTCCCACATAAACAATAGGCAAAAACTTCAACAAATATAAAAATGATTAAATAGGAATAATTTTAAAAATAATTTAAAAAAATGACAAAAATATAAAATAATAAAAGAATTGATGGTACTGGAATATAAAATACGTGTCAAGGAATAATGTATAAAGCAACCTATAAAAGTGCTGCACATTAGAAATTAAACGTGAAAAATCTCCAAAAAATCCAAGAGAGCGACAGCCTAACGGAGCTATTATCAATAAAACAATTGATATCGAGATGATCAATTTTAAGCCGTAAGGTGAAAGTGTTCGCAGCTGCAAAATCCACCTAGTCTCTAACATGGATACAGCTCTGTGTTTAAAAATCCCTCTCCAATGTTTTTTAATAATATCTAGACCCATAAATTTCAGGCAATGAAGGTTTCTATTATGTGATTCTCGGAAGTGCATAGAAAGTGAATGTTCTTTGTAACCTTCTTAATATTGTACAAGTGCTCTCTGAATCTGTCTCTGAGTCTTCTTGTGGTCCTTCCTACATATTGTTTGCCACAAGAGCATTCTAGAAGGTATACGACGCGTGTGCTGTTGCATGTAATGACTGATTGTGTGTCGTATGATTTTCTTGTGGAGTTAGAGTAGAAGGTTCTCACAGGTTTCTTATGAACTCCATTATTCATGCATAACATACTATTTATTGCACGGATAAAAACCTTTATGGCTAAAACCGAAAGATAGTTGTTTTGGAGGATTTACTGCATTAGGGGCTAGAGAATTCCTCAGTGAAGGTGCTTTGCGATAGGTAATCTCAGGAAATTCAGGTAAGGCATCTCCCAAAACAGGATCATTTTTAAGGATGGCCCAGTTTTTTCTGATAATTTTCGCTACTTCCTTATATTGAACAGAGAAGTTTGTTATAAACAGACAAAATCTGTCCGACTTGACTCTATTGTTTGGGGCAAGGAGGTCTTCTATATTTAAACTACCCATCTCTTTGATCTCTATTTCCAAAGTAGTGACATTATAACCTTTTTTCTATAAATCTTTTTGAGAATATTTGATTGGGAGATGTAGTCTTCTATTCTAACACAGTTTCTGCATAAACGTAGGAATTGCCCCTTAGGAATGTTATTAAGCCACCTAGGATGATGGCAACTATCTTTTGGTATAAAACTATTTCTATCAGTTGCTTTAAAAAAAGTTTTGGTAAAAATCCCAGTACCATCATTAAAAAGAGTCAGATCTAAAAAAATTGATTTCGTTGTAGTCATATTGAAAAGTGAGTTTAATATTCAAGTGATTATAATTCAAGGTAGTAAAAAAATTCTTTAGGGAGAACTCATCACCTTTCCAGAGTAGCAATATATCATCTATATAACGACAGTAAAAAAGGAGGTCATGCCACTCCCTAGAGTAAATGAGATCCTCCTCCCATCTTGCCATAAAGAGGTTTGCTAAACTGGGGGCAAATTTTGCATCCATAGCTACGCCTGTGGTCTGCAGGTAGTATTTATCGCAGAACCAAAAGTAGTTATGACTCATGGCAAAATTGAGCAACTCCAATATGAAACCTCTCTGTGTTATGGGTATATCTTCAGCTGTGCTTAGATAGAACTCTGCTGCTGACACCCCGTCTGCATATCTTATATTACTATATAAGGCAGCAACGTCTGCCATCACAAGAAATGTAGGCTTAGGAAGCTTAATCTCTTTAATATCTGTCAAGACTTGTTTGGTATCTTTGAGGAATGCTGGAGTTTTACAAACTCAGGGCTGGAGAAAATAATCGATGTACTCCCCACACGTGACCAGAGGGAGCCTATGCCGCTTACTATAGGATTACCAGGAGGGTTGACAGGGTCCTTGTGGACTTTGGGCAGACAATACAAGATTGGTCATTTAGGAGCAATAGGGCAGAGCTAATCTTTTTCTTTCTTACTTATAATACCCGCATCAAATCCTCTCTTAATAATTCCCTTTAAGGTTTTTTTAAAAGGGATGAGAGGATTCCTCTGTAATTCAGCGTAGGTATCCTTATCATCTAGGACAGCAATGGGCAAACTACGGCACGGCGGACCTTTTAATCCAGCCCGTGGAGCGTGATACTGTCAGGATGGTTGTCAGGAGACCGGTGTAGCATGAAAATCTGTCTCCTATGAGGATCTGTCCCCCTCGACGTATCTGCGCATGTGCCGGAGATCGCCGATCGGCTGCTAATGCCTGAAACTGGCACATGCGCAGATACGTCGAGGGGGACAGATCCTCATAGGAGACAGATTTTCATGCTACACCGGAACGGCGCGGGAACACGGCGAGAGGAACGCGCGGAGCAAAGGTAAGTGAATTGACACAGGGGGGACTTAATATGGGGAATGAATTACTATATGGGGGATGAATTACTATATGGGGGATGAATTACTATGGGGGATGAATTACTATATGGGGGATGAATTACTATGGGGGATGAATTACTATGGGGGATGAATTACTATATGGGGGATGAATTACTATATGGGGGATGAATTACTATGGGGGATGAATTACTATATGGGGGATGAATTACTATGGGGGATGAATTACTATGGGGGATTAATTACTATATGGGGGATGAATTACTATGGGGGATGAATTACTATATGGGGGATGAATTACTATATGGGGGATGAATTACTATGGGGGATGAATTACTATATGGGGGGATGAATTACTATGGGGGATTAATTACTATGCTTACTATGAGGGAATATTACTATACTTACTATGGATGACACATACACATCATTCATCTACTCTTGGTCCGGCCCCCGGGTCCAATATATGAACCCATTGCTGCCCTCAAGTCAAAAAGTTTGCCCACCCCTGATCTAGGATGTTATGAACTTGTGCAAGGTAATCCTTTTTATCAAGCACAAGTACTCCTCCCCCTTTGTCCGCGGGGCGGATGACCAAGTCCTTGCTCTCTAGTAAATTTTTCATCACTAGGTCAACTTGTTTTTGGTTATTCCAGTTTTTAACTTTCATACTATCTAAGTCTTTTAGCACCAAGTTTTTAAAGATATTTATGTGAGAATGAGCAGGGGGGTTAAAAAGTGATGCGTTTTTTAGGTTAGAGGTTTTTACGTCACCCAGAACATGATTCGCAACTTCATGAGTAGGGGGATTACTTAAGAAGTACCTTTTAAGAGATAGCTTCCTAGTAAACCTATGAATATCTATATAGGTATTAAATTTGTTGAGTTTAGCTGATGGGGCATATTTGAGACCCTTGTTTAAGAGGTTAAGTTAATCGTCGGTCAACGTTTTTTTACTCAGATTAAAGATACCCTTCGTATTCAAGTTCTTCTTTTTTTGTCTGTTGTACCATTTACCTCCTCGTCTTCCTCTAGTCTTATGCTCCTTTTTCTTGCTGGGCCCCTCCCTAAAAAATTATTTTATTGTTGCTCAGAACCAAAATGGTGGTTTGGTCTGAGTTGGTTATCACTATTTTCCTGGTTCCTATAACTCTGATACGAATTTCTGTTATTAAAATTAGAGGATTTATTATGTTGTGGGTACCCTCTGTTACGGAATGGACCTATGTGATGAGAGTTACCAGGATTATAGTATCTATTTCTTGAGGGGGTTTGGTTATATGATCTATCATATTGACGGTTATTATAACGGCGTTCAGGAAAAGGGTCATACTCCCCAGAGTTTCTCCATATATTACTCCTCGAAAATGACCTGGGTCTAAAGCCTGGTCTAAAAGAATTGGAGTTATTGGACGCATTCTGCCGTCCTCTCCTTTGATACTGTCTTTGTTTGACCAAGGGGTGCGTTCTCATATCCCTTTTTCCTATATAGCAGTGTTTCTCAACTCCAGTCCTCATGGACCCTCAACAGGTCATGTTTTCAGGATTTCCCTCAGATGAAACAGCTGTGGTAATTACTGAGGCAGTGAAACTGATCAAATCACCTGTGCAAAATAATGGAAATCCTGAAAACATGACCTGTTGGGGGTCCATGAGGACTGGAGTTGAGAAACACTGCTATATAGGGACTGTTTTCATTACCAAGGGCTCCAAATCTGTTATGGGTGGGAATATTATACTCAGGTTTAGGTGTGCCAACAGGGCGACTATTATGTCTATTATTAGGGGTATTGGGAGGCCTGAAGGGGCCTCTCCGGAGTAGGTTACCTCTCATATTAGCATTAATGGAGAGTTGTATTGAATTAGTCTCATTATTGGCCGTAACAGAGAAATCTTTTCTAGAGACTTCCCACTTGAAGACCTCTTTCTCTTTATAATCATTAAAATCTTTGCCATATTTTTTCTTCTTTTTAATTTTCTGTTCTTTTTCAGTTTTTTCTAGAAAAAGTTTCAACTTATCTGACTCGAGTTTATATTCTTCTTTCTGTTCTGTACCCACATAAAGGCGAATGAAGGTATAACAGATAATGGCTCCGTAACTTCCTACCTTCGTATCCAAGCAGTGGAGCAGACCGGACCGGCAGATGCTTGGGTTAGATGGATCCAAACGTATACACGGGAATTAAATCAGCGTGGGTTTATTTGATCCAAATACAGCGACAAACGGTGATACAATACTGTAATGTAGTAGAGGTATTGATGCTGTCCTGTGATATCTTTCCTGAGGCTAACTGCTGGTTAAAAACTGATGCCTTCACAAGCCCAGGGTATTGAATGTCCTGTTACACAGCTATGAAGCACATAAAATGGCTGCAGCAAGTGACCAGAACCAAGGCTGCCTAAAACCACGCCCAGCAGAAGAAAAGCTTTACTAACAAGAGCAGAGGCGTGCAGCATGCAAATTCTGACCAGCAGATGGCAGCAAACAGATCAATGAATAGAAACGACATGGTGAAATAAGAATTGGTAATACAATGCACAGTTATATAACAAATATGAGGAGAACAGCACACTCCCCGTCTGAAATTCCATAGGGGATTTCACTATGACGAATGTCCATAAAATATAGAACAACCTGTAAAAAAAGAACATGTTAGAATGCAATAAACATAACAATATAGTAGATTCCAAGTTGGAATAGAGAAGATCCACAAAGTTCACGTTCAGTAGAGTTCACCCAATAGGAACGTTCTCGATGGGTAGTATCAAAATGAGTTCGTTAATTGGCCTTGCGAACGTTTTAAGCTCACCCTTTCTGAAGATTTTCAACTCCACTTTACGGACCTTGCCATCCTTGCTAGGAAGAACCCTTGTAATTAGTCCCATAGGCCAGTCAATCCGTACGGTATGTTGCTCCTTCATCAACACGAGGTCACCTTCTTTCAAGTTTGGTTTGTGGTGTTGCCACTTTCTTCTTCCTTGAAGAATATTGAGATACTCCTTTCGCCACCTGTTCCAGAAGTAATCAGCTAGGTATTGTACACGTTTCCAGTGTTTTTGGTAGATATTTGCATGAGTAAATTCTCCACTAGGCATTAGCGTATTCTCAGTTTTTTGGGTAAGTAGGATAGCTGGAGTCAGTACGGCTGGTGTTTCAGGATTCATAGATACTGGCATGAGGGGTCTAGAATTGATGATGGCTGAAACTTCAGCGAGAAGGGTGACTAGAGTCTCATGTGTGAGTCTTGAAGAGTTTACATCCATCAACATAGAATTCAAGATGTTGCTTGAGATCCTGATCATTCTCTCCCAGGAGCCCCCCATGTGGGAACTAAGAGGAGGATTGAAAATCCAGGTGCAACCCTTTTCCGCCAAGTGATCTTGAATGGGCTTGGTGTCGATGTTCAGTTCTCTACAGGCTCCAATGAAGTTGCTTCCACGGTCAGACCTCAACTGTTTCACTGGTCCTCTGATTGCGAAGAACCGTCTTAAGGCATTAATAAGGCTGGATGTGTCCATGGATTCTATGACCTCTAAGTGAACGGCTCGCACACTCATGCAAGTAAATAGTACAGCCCAACGCTTACTGTTTGCGTGACCGCTGCGGGTCCTGCGTGCGGACACCATCCATGGCCCAAAGATGTCTAGGCCAACGTAGGTGAAGGGCGCCTCTGTACATAGTCTGTCCGCAGGCAAATCAGCCATTTGTTGGTGTAGTTGTTTTCCTCTAGCTTTGCGACAGTGAACACAGTCATGCAGTACTTGGGCCACACGTCTTTTCATACCTATAATCCAAAGGCCAGCGGACTGTAACTTGCCCTCAGTGATTTGCCTGCCCTGGTGTTCAGTCTTTTTGTGGTAGTGTCGGATCAGCAAGACGGTGATATGGTGTTTGCTGGGAATGATGAGAGGATTTTGTTCTGCAACTCCTAGGTGGGCTTGATTCAAACGACCACCAACTCTGAGCAAGCCAAAACTATCAATAACTGGATTTAAGTTGGCAAGAGAGCTTTTTATTGGAATCTGCTGTTTTGTCAGGGCAGGGCTGTGGAACGGACAGGTAAGCCTAGTGGCAGGGTAACGCACTGGCTGATGACAACCACCACCAACAGACCGAAGTCCCTCAGGGCGCGGAGTCTAAGTCCCAGGCTGCCCTTCACCAGGGCCCCTGATGGTGGGGATGGACTTGACGCAGCCAGGAACCAGGTCGCGGCCCCCGAGACACCCCGGCTGCGGTAATGGCCGCCGCCAATGGCGTGTAGCTGGTGAGAATGACAATAGCGTAGTCAGGCAAGCCGGGTCAACAACAACGGGACAAAACAGTACAGAACAGTAGACAGAGAATCACAGGTCACGGGCCGGGTTCAGCAACGGAAGGTCAGATCGAAGGAAAACACAGAGAATAGTCTTAGTCACAAGCCGAGTCAGAATACCAGAAGAGTCACGAGAGTATACACAGAGCTGTAGCAAGACAAAGACACAAGTGCAAAGAGCATGTGTGGGCCACAGGCTTATATGTCGTCAGCCACACCCCTCTGGGGGATGGACCTCAGAGACCTGAAGGCATAAAAGGATTCCCACCATGCACAGCAGAATCCAAGATGGACGCCAGCACATGGAGTAACATAACCTCAGGGAAAAGGTAGGACCTTGACATGTTTGTTGTACAAGCACTTCCATTCTACATTGAATTCCCCTTCTAATGCAGTTCTCTGAAGGCCGTAAGTCGCCACGGCTGGTGAAGGGCTGTTTCCAAACACGTGTACCCTCATACGATACTTCATCATCTCTGCGTTGGTGTCATTGTCCTTGTACCACAGAACTATAAATTATAAAGTCTTTTTCCTTTCCCAAATTATATTAATACATCCAAAAAATTATCATAAATAAAATAATGAATAATAAATAAGTAAATAATAAAATAAGATAAAATAAAAATTGATAAATATCCTCCTTATCCAAATGTCCACAGGTCCAATTCCAAAAAAGCTATAGTCCTCTTTTCTTCCAAGAAAATATCTCTCTTATTTTCAATCTTCAAGTAATGTCCAAATATTCATTTACCTCAAAAACCAAAAAAACTCAACATAGTGTATTATCCTTATATCAAAAGAAAATCGTGCCATACATAGTGAATCACATCAAACGCTAAAATTGTGCACGTGAAAAAATAAATAAAAAATTAAGTATATATATATATATATATATATATATATGTGCATAAACACCTACACACATATATATAAACAACTCCAAGTGTGAAAAACACTATCTGTGAGCACTGCAACCAACAATAGTGATCCACTCAAGTGACCAGTGCTATTATACTCTGTGACAACTTAGAATTATTATTTAACCCACTGCACAAACAAACAACACTCCAACTCGTGTAGTAGTGGATAATTACCCCAATAATGTTTCAAACCAACTTTGTAAAACATATAAGAGATGGCATCAAACTCCCGGGTCCAGATCAATCCTGGAACTCCTCCTCCACTCTCCTCATAAATGAATAGGCAATTAGAGAAGGTATTATAGAGTATAAAGATTTATTTGGCAACTTACATTAAAATTTGCAGTTATCAGCTCCCCATCACAGAGACACATCTACAGATTACATCATATAAGGGAACCTCCGCATGTTCCCACTTCCAAAATGGCTGCGGCTGTACTTCCAGAAAACGTCAGTGTCCCTGGCGCGTTTCGTCACTTCCTGGACTTTTTCTGAAGGGATCCCTTCATACCATGTGTTTTTATTACAAAATATATGAAAAATATTTTTAAAAATACATTTCAAATATACTGTATAAAAATACAAATCTACATTTTTGGAATGCATTTACAAATATATGTAAAAATATATACTAAAATGACTTTTTTATATGTTAAAAAAAAATCTGATGATTATATTTAAAAAAAAAATATTTTAAAATATATATATATATTTTTAAATCTATTCTTCAGATTTTTTTTCATCACCCCCACAAGTAACACAGTGTTACTATAGTTACAATATGTAAAAAATAAATACATAAATAATAATATAAAAAAAGATGTAAATTATAATTAACATCTAACGCGTTAGGGAGGTGCCCTACTTGGTGACGTCACGCCGCATGGCCCACGTGGATGGCCGGTGGCCATTTTGGATTCAGTCATTGCCAGATGTGAGTTCATATCTCCTTACTTTGATATATTGTTCCATCCCTTAATAAAAGTACTACACTACTGGAAGTTCTTTTCTCTGTCTTGTTTGTTACGAGCCCCCCCTAAGGGTAATCCCTGTTACTCTGCATCTACCTTCACGTGTGGTTCCCTCTGCTGGAAGGATGGTTTGCTCCTGGAGCCTGGAGATGTATGCGGTGTGTTACCTGTCTTGCTGAGATTTGCCAGATGACCCCCAGTGTCCCATTTTCCAGATCCAGATGACCAGGAGTTGGTTTTGAATTACTCAATTGCACATTACATTGCGCTTTCTGGTTAGTGCAATATACACTCATTTTCAGCCACTGGAGTCACGGAGTTTCACCTTTTGATTGATATTGAACTTGAAATTGTTTGTTTTACACCACTTTATGCACTTTATTATGTCACACCTGGACGTTATTTACACTACTGTTTTTAGCGCTCTGGAGCGCTTTTATTGCCTATATTGTTTTATTGCATTTATTATTATTATTATTATTATTATTATTATTAAGAAGCTGATTTATATATTAATCCTCATTTTACACAGCGCTGCATATTTTTATGATATGATTTTATGAGAAGGTTTTAGAGGTTCACCTTTCTGCTATCTGCTCAACCTACTTCACCCAGCGCTCGTTTGTTATTATTTATTATATCATACTGGGACCAGGTCAGAGTGGCTTCAGAATAGGGAAGTATACAGATCTTTTCTTTACAGGGTTACATAGAATCGCCTTAGAATGGGGGATGGGAATAGGTGGAACCTAGATTTTGCTGAAGATTTCACTTTCATTTAAAGTCATCAATAATTAATATCAGCTTAAGTTTATGAATGAAATATTTTACTATTTGAATAAATTCAGAGAATACAGACAGCTGTTCTCCTGTGTGTTTCAGTGTGGATTGAATGTTTGCCAGATATTTACTTACACCAAACTCCTGGAGAAGTCTTCCTCCCTCTCTCCAAGGTACAGGATAAGGCAGCGGATGGCGACTTTTCTGTGTATTTCATTGTATTGTGCTAATGAGGAAACAAGTGTAACAAGGATCAGGAGAACGTCCCTTTAACCCCTTCAATACCGGGCACTTTTACCCCCTTCCTGCCCAGGACAATTTTCAGGTTTCAGCACTCTCACATTTTGAATGATAATTGCGCGGTCATGCAACACTGTACTCATATGAAATTTTTATCATTTTTTTCACACAAATAGAGCTTTCATTTGGTGGTATTTAATCACTACTGGGGATTTTATTTTTTGTGCTATAATGAAAAAAAGCAAAAAAATTTTTTAAAAAATATTTTTCGTTGTTTCTATTATAAAAATTTGCAAACAGGTATTTTTTCTCCTTCACTGATGTGTGTTGATGAGGCTGCATGGATAGGCAGCACTGATAGGCACTGATAGGAGGCACTGATAGGCAGCACTGATGGGCACTGATAGGCAGCATTGGTGGGCACTGTTGAGGTGGCACAGATAGGAAGCACTGATGGGCACTGATAGGCGGCACTGATAGATAGCACTGAGGGGCAGCACTATTGGGCAGTACTGCTGGGCACTGATGGGCAGAACCTCTGGGCAGCACTAATGGATGGCACCACTGGGCACAGGTGGGTGGCACTGATGGGCACAGGTGGGTGGCACTGCTAGGCACAGGTGGGTACCAATAACCAGCAACCTTATTTACCTGGTAATCTGCTGTATCATTGGACACAGCTGATCACGTGGTAAAAGGCCGCCGTGATTGGCCGTTTACCGTATCCTGTGGTCAGCTGTGTATCCATGTTCTACATTTTCACAAGTAAAACTACGAGGGATTAAACTGCCGTGTCTTATTGGAGTGTTGAGCTGTCTGTGGTGAACGCTGACCCAGCAAGTGATCATATTGGCCAGACAGACGGAGGTCTAACGGAGGAATGTGAATGCACAAAGCAGTGCTGGAAACAGAACAATATTAGTATAGAACGATAGAACATACCAAAAAGGAAAAGGGGGAAAGGAAACGTGTGTACTGTCTCATTTTTTTTCAAGCCACTTTGGAGATTTATTTCCTATTGTCTAAAAAAAAACCTAACAAATAAAAGTAATAAAACTTAAGGAAATTACCAAACATTTTAAAATCAATCAAATACAATTATAAACACTCCACAGTGCAAATAAATTTAAAATTAAATTTGATACTATAAATAAAAGTCCAAAAATAAAGTCCAAAAAAATTATTTTCAAAATATATGAATTGTGCTCAATCCCCAAAAAAAAACCTGTGCTCCAAAATTCTTCAAACCAATGTGCTCCCCCCATCCGTGATGAATGCTCCTCCCCCCTCACCAGATGGAATGGACTCTTCCTGATATGGCACAAGAGTCAGACAAGGGTAGAATGAGTGGGCGTGTCCTCCCAGATAACTCTGTACTCAATATCCTCCAGAAACGACTCCCACGATTGGATGACAATGGAAAACAAAACCAAAACAACAAATAGTGCAATACTGTAAAAAACTCTTTAATTTTAAAACAAGTCTGCCTTCTATACACTCACATGATACAAAATATAGTCAGGCTTCATAATAGGCCCAGAGGGTCATATTATATGAGAGATTTCCATTTGTAGAAGTGGACTGGCAAAGATAGATAGAAATCCCTTCTAGACAAGCAGGAAGTCACTCCGGAGCACCGCAAACCAGCGTGCGTTCCACTCACCAGACGTGACGTCACCACGCACCCACCGGGACCCAGAAATACGACGACGCGTTTCACTCTCCTCCAGGGCGTTATCCAAGACGTCATTTTCAGGCTCCTAACATCTTATATACCTCCCCACTACTCCTCCCCTTTCTCCATTCAACCAAATCCATCCCATTAACCCTCTAACACCTCATCCCTCCAATCCACTTCCCAATTACAATCTCCAAGCCAACATATACATACCAATATCGATATTTTAATTCCACAGACACCTAATTACCTCTCTATTTATTTTAAATCATCATAATAACAAAAATGTACTCCATACTAATCTATCTAATATACCCCAAACAATAGTTCTAATACAAAAAATTATATGTAAAAATAAATAAAAATAAAAAATAGGAAATATAATAAAAATAAAATTAGATATAAATAAATAAAAATGAAAATAAATATAAAAATAAAAAATAAAATAAAAAAGATCAAAATAAAAAAACAAAAAATAATAAAAATGAAAAACTAAAAATAAATAAAATTAAAAAAATTTAAATAAATAAAATAAATGAAAATAAAAAAAAAAACTACAAAATTACACAATAAACAACAATCAAGGAATTCATATCTAATAGACACTACCAATGGACAAGAAATAATTAAGATCAACATCTATATTCAACCCCTTAGGGGATAAAATATTCAATTTTAGGATCCATTAGAAACATTAAAAGAGGTTTTAGGCATCACAGTTTGTCCTACCATATTAGGAAGTGCCACAATAGAGATCCATCTTTGCTCAGGTTCTGTGGGATCGACAAAGTTGAGCCTCATTAGTGTGGTGGCAACGTGACTAGGTCGATTTCACAGAATGAGAAAAGATGGATTCTAAAATTGAATACTTAATCCCTAAGGGGTTGAATTTAGATCTTAACTGTTTCTTGTCCAATTGGTAGTGTCTATTAGATATGAATTCTTTGATTGTTGTTTATTGTGTAATTTTGGGGTTATTTTTTTATTATTTTTATTTTTTATTTTTATTTTATATTTTTTATTTTTATATTTTTATTTTATTTTGGGTTTTTTTCATATTTTTGTAATATTTATTTAAAATTTGTTTTAAGTTAAAAAAAATTTCATGTATTTTATTCTTCATATTAGATTAATTAGTATGGAGTAATATTTGTTATTATTAAAATAAATAGAGAGGTAATTGTTTGTTGTTTATAATATCGATATTGTTATGTGTATGTTGGCTTGGAGATTGTAATTGGGAAGTGGATTGGAGGGATGAGGTGTTAGAGGGTTAATGGGAAGTATTTGGCTGAATGGAGAAAGGGGAGGAGTAGTGGGGAGGTATATAAGATGTTAGGAGCAGGAAAATGATGTCTTGGATAATGCCCTGGAGGAGAGTGAAACGCGTCGTCGTATTTTCGGTTCTGGTGGGTGCGTGGTGACGTCACGTCCGGTGAGTGGAATGCACGCTGGTTTGCGGTGTTCCGGAGTGACTTCCTGCTTGTCTAGAAGGGATTTCTATCTATCTTTGCCAGTCCACTTCTACAAATGGAAATCTGTCATATAATATGAGCCTCTGGGCCTATTATGAAGCCTGACTATATTTTGTATCATGTGAGTGTATAGAAGGCAGACTTTTTTTTTTTTAATTAAAGCTTTTTTACAGTATTGCACTATTTGTTGTTTTTGTTTTGTTTTCCATTGTCATCCAATCGTGGGAGTCGTTTCTGCAGGATATTGAGTGCAGAGTTATCTGGGAGGACACGCCCACTCATTCTGCGCTTGTCTGACTCTTGTGCCATATCAGGAAGAGTCCATTCCATCTGCTGAGGGGGGAGGAGCATTCATCACGGATGGGGGGAGCACATTGGTTTGAGGAATTGTGGAGCACTGTTTTTTTTGGGATTGAGCACAATTCATATATTTTTGGAAAAAATAATTTTTTTTGTGTTGACTTTATATTTATTTTTTAGGACTTTTATTTATAGTATTTTATTTTTATATATAATTTATTTGCGCTGTGGAGTGTTTATAATTTTACAAAAATAATTACATGTCCATGTTCTGTGTTCTGTGTGAGACCAGATATAGTGAATGCGGGGTCTGGGCAGAGCAGTTATACTGAATGCAGGGTCTGGGGGAGCAGATACAGTGTTCCCTCGCCACTTCGCGCTTCATGTTTTGCGGCTTCAGTACTTCGCGGGTCAGCAGCCACATTGTGGAAAGGAGTGTTGTTTCATGTTGATGCGCAAAAGAGAAGGATCCCTGCATGTCAACCAAAGAGATGAGTTGACTCAGAGTACTGTACATACCACGGGCTTTCATAAAGGCGCGTGATTGGTTTCCGGTGTGACATCGACCAATAAGAGTACGAGTGGATTTATCCCTGTGAGTTGATTGTCTGTGCATCATTGCAGCCTCACTTAGCATCTTCCCTTGTTGTATCTCGCCAGTCTTGTCCATGATGTTTACATATTTAAAACATTCTTGTACAGTACCCGCATACACAAACATTCCGAGGGGCAAATACTACTTCGCGGTTTTTCAGCTTTTGCGGGAGGTTCTGGTCCCCATTAACAGCGAAAAACGAGGGATCACTGTATAGTGAATGCAGGGTCCAGGGTGAATGGATATAGTGAATGCAGGGTCCAGGAAGACCAGATATAGTGAATGCTGGGTCCGGGGAGAGCGGATATAGTGAATGCAGGGTCCGGGGAGAGCGGATATAGTGAATGCAGGGTCCGGGGAGAGCGGATATAGTGAATGCAGGGTCCGGGGAGAGCAGATATAGTGAATGCAGGGTCCGGGGAGAGCGGATATAGTGAATGCAGGGTCCGGGGAGAGCGGATATAGTGAATGCAGGGTCCGGGGAGAGCGGATATAGTGAATGCAGGGTCCGGGGAGAGCGGATATAGTGAATGCAGGGTCCGGGGAGACCGGATATAGTGAATGCAGGGTCCAGGAAGACTGGATATAGTGAATGCAGGGTTCGGGGAGAGCAGATATAGTGAATGCAGGGTTCCAGGGAAAGCGGATATAGTGAATTCAGGGTATGGGGAGAGTGGATATAGTGAATGCAGGGTCCGGGGAGACCATATATAGTGAATGCAGGGTCCGGGGAGACTGGATATAGTGAATGCAGGGTCCAGGGAGACCAGATATAGTGAATACAGTGTCCGGGAGACCAGATAGTGAACACGGGGTGGGGGGAGACCAGGTATAGTGAATGCAGGGTCCGGGGAAAAGGGATATAGTGAATGCAGGGTCCGGGGAGAGCGGATATAGTGAATGCAGGGTCCGGGGAAAAGGGATATAGTGAATGCAGGGTCCGGGGAGACCTGATATAGTGAATGTAGGATCCAGGGAGACCTGATATAGTGAATGCAGGGTTCCAGGGAAAAACCAAATACCAGTACAGGGAGACTGCATATAGTGAATGCAGGGCCCATGGAGAGCAGATCTAGTGAATGCAGGGTCCGGGGAGATCAGATATAGTGAATGCAGGGTCCTAGGAGACCAGATATAGTGAATGCAGGGTCCTGGGAGACCAGATATAGTGAATGCAGGGTCAGGGGAGAGCAGATATAGTGAATGCAGGGTCCTGGGAGACCAGATATAGTGAATGCAGGGTCAGGGGAGAGCAGATATAGTGAACGAAGGGATGGGTATAGTGAATGCAGGGGCCGGGGTGGAGTGTGCGGATGACATCATGACGTTACCATTCATCGGGACAGCGGTTATAGTACTCTGTAAATGGCTCTTGGAACGACATTCCAGCAGGCAATAGCATTCATTAAGTGGCCCCGTGCTTTGCCTGGCATTACATTACAGATGGGGTCTGGTTTGAGCATGTACAGGTCTCTGCTGCCATCTAGTGTCTAATCAGTACATCACTGGATGTTCATCATACCTGGTGCAATATACACCTCCGGAACGTGAGTGCATTTCTTATGTTTAATTGATGAATAAAAGTGTAAAAGGATAAAGCACTATGTGGAGTTCTTTTTAATGAGGAATATGGCTGATACAAAGACGCTTATCAGGAGGGAGATTACTTTGGAGTCCTCATTCAACAAGCTGATCTTCTGAATCCAAATGGGACCAAAAGTGCAGTTAGATGTAACATTGTATAATGTGCGTTTATATATATATCCCTTGAGGTCATCAGCTGGTCAAAGTAGGGTTTGGAATCCAATGGCCTCCATCCAGCGTTCCTGGGTGTTATTTCTAGGACATCAGGATGATCCCTCGGATGTTAGCCTATGGACTACTCCTTAAGTGGTAAAAACGCTCCTTCCCCAGCAGTGAGATGAAAGACTGTAAATTGATACTACCCGAGGGTGTCAAAACAGAAACATCTCCATAGTGTAGTAAATTCGTATTTTATTTGGGTAAAACGAGGATAAAAATCAATATTCGTACGAGAGAAATCATGGACTGACCGTCCAGTGTTAAAGATGGCCACCGGAGCTCCACGATGCTCCGGCGGCGTGACGTCACGGCGTTCCTGGCTCCTCCTACGCGTTTCGTGCACACGCACGTCGTCTGGGGGGATTTGCCAATAACGCCGAGCCGTGTGACGCCAATTTATATGCTAGGCGCATGCGCATTAGGAAGGCGCCATGTTTTAGGAGTCTCATTCATAGGCGTCCGGACCATCGTACGGGCGCCGTTTTCCGTTGGTTTATTTTGAATGCATACTGTTATAGCTGCAGTATGTCTGACTAGCCAGCACTCATTATCTGATGGACATAAATGAGAACACCTATCGTCCTTAATCCATATTTAGCACTTAAGAACTACTCAGTGTATAATCTTTTAATGATAATGAGAGAAGCAAAATAAATTTAGAATGGTATGATAAAAATCTTATTCAATCAACCAAATCAGAATGCCAAATCATTCCAAATGAAAATATATATATATAGCACCAGCATATAAAAAAGTGTACTCATAAAGGTATATATGTATGGTGCATCATAATATAGTAACATCAGATACATTCAAGAATATCCATATCAGGATTATTATCAAATATTGCTATTAGTGTTATAAAGATACAATTAAAATAATATCTATAAATCTTTATAAACAACACATCTGGAAGAATATCATGATTAACCAATCCTGACCATTGTAAATGGATGGCAATAAAAGATTATAAGATACAATAAAATGAGATAAAAATAAAATAAGAAGAAATATAAAATGGGTAAAATGGGGGGACGACAAAAATAGCACCATTCTGTTTCTTGTTATATTCTCTTAAAATAACAGCTGAAAAAATTTTTTCCCAGATAAGCCAGAAGTTATATATAAAAAAGCTATGGCTCTGAGACATCGATTAGCACCAAATGTTATTAACCCCCCAGAGAAAATTTCTTTTGCACCAAATATAAAAGGATTCTTTCCCTGCAATAAGTGCGTTATTTGCACAACTAATAATGTAAGAAAACATAAACAATATTCTTTCACCTCATGTACCACGGGCAGAATATACAATATAGATAAATGTATAACATGCTATAGTAAAAACGTTGTATACCTCCTCGAATGTCCATGTAAACTCCAGTATGTGGGACGCACCACCAGACGTTTACGCGACAGATTGCGAGAACACATTAATAACATTAAAAAGGGTTATAAGTAGAGATGAGCGAATCGAAGTAGGCGAAGTGGAATTCGAGTCGAATATCGAAAATTAGCCTACTTCGGACGCGCGAATCGAAATTTTTCCTAAAATGGCGGCGGACATGTGCGGCGACGGAGCGGGGATGTCTGGGAAGGCACGCAGACAAGGCGCGCTGACCCATAATGCATTCCTTAATGACATGTGATCGCATTAGCCAATCAGCAGCCAGCCAGCCAGCACTGTGTAATGGTCGAGCTATAAATAGCGGCCATTTTAGAATTCTTCATTTGCCTCCAGTCATTGAACAGAGGCAGACCGCTCTGTATTAGGGACAGAGTTAGGGCCACAGAAACTTTACTTGAAGACAGAGAAACGTTACTTAGGGACAGAGAACTATTACTCAGGGACACAGAATTGTTAATGAGGGCCACAGAATCGTTACTTAGGGCCAAAGAAACGCTAGTTAGGGCCACAGAATTGTTACTCAGGGACAGACAGAATTGTTACTGAGTGCCAGAGAATTGTTACTTAGGGCCACAGAAACGTTATTAGGGCCACAGAATTGTTACTCAGGGACAGACAGAATTGTTACTGAGTGCCAGAGAATTGTTACTTAGGGCCACAGAAACTTTAGTTAGGGCCACAGAATTGTTACTCAGGGGCAGACACAGAATTGTTACTGAGGGCCACAGAACTGTTACTTAGGGCCACAGAAACGTTATTAGGGCCACAGAATTGTTACTCAGGGACAGACAGAATTGTTACTGAGTGCCAGAGAATTGTTACTTAGGGCCACAGAAACTTTAGTTAGGGCCACAGAATTGTTACTCAGGGACAGACACAGAATTGTTACTGAGGGCCACAGAACTGTTACTTAGGGCCACAGAAACGTTATTAGGGCCACAGAATTGTTACTCAGGGACAGACAGAATTGTTACTGAGTGCCAGAGAATTGTTACTTAGGGCCACAGAAACTTTAGTTAGGGCCACAGAATTGTTACTCAGGGACAGACACAGAATTGTTACTGAGGGCCACAGAACTGTTACTTAGGGCCACAGAAACGTTAGTTAGGGCCACAGAATTGTTACTCAGGGACAGACACAGAATTGTTACTGAGGGCCACAGAACTGTTACTTAGGGCCACAGAAACGTTATTAGGGCCACAGAATTGTTACTCAGGGACAGACAGAATTGTTACTGAGTGCCAGAGAATTGTTACTTAGGGCCACAGAAACTTTAGTTAGGGCCACAGAATTGTTACTCAGGGACAGACACAGAATTGTTACTGAGGGCCACAGAATTGTTACTCGCACAGACACAGAATTGTTACTCAGGGACAAAGAATTGTTACTGAGGGCCACAGAACTGTTACTTAGGGCCACAGAATTGTTACACGCACAGACACAGAATTGTTACTCAGGGACACAGAATTGTTACTGAGGGCCACAGAACTGTTACTTAGGGCCACAGAATTGTTACTCGCACAGACACAGAATTGTTACACAGGGCCACAGAACTGTTACTTAGGGCCACAGAATTGTTACTCGCACAGACACAGAATTGTTACTCAGGGACACAGAATTGTTACTGAGGGCCACAGAACTGTTACTTAGGGCCACAGAATTGTTACTCGCACAGACACAGAATTGTTACTCAGGGACACAGAATTGTTACTGAGGGCCACAGAACTGTTACTTAGGGCCACAGAATTGTTACTCAGGGACACAGAATTGTTACTGAGGGCCACAGAACTGTTACTTAGGGCCACAGAATTGTTACTCGCACAGACACAGAATTGTTACTCAGGGACACAGAATTGTTACTGAGGGCCACAGAACTGTTACTTAGGGCCACAGAATTGTTACTCGCACAGACACAGAATTGTTACTCAGGGACACAGAATTGTTACTGAGGGCCACAGAACTGTTACTTAGGGCCACAGAATTGTTACTCGCACAGACACAGAAGTGTTACTCAGGGACACAGAATTGTTACTGAGGGCCACAGAACTGTTACTTAGGGCCACAGAATTGTTACTCGCACAGACACAGAATTGTTACTCAGGGACACAGAATTGTTACTGAGGGCCACAGAACTGTTACTTAGGGCCACAGAATTGTTACTCGCACAGACACAGAATTGTTACACAGGGACACAGAACTGTTACTTAGGGCCACAGAATTGTTACTCGCACAGACACAGAATTGTTACTCAGGGACACAGAATTGTTGCTGAGGGCCACAGAACTGTTACTGAGGGCCACAGAATTGTTACTCGCACAGACACAGAATTGTTACACAGGGACACAGAATTGTTACTGAGGGCCACAGAACCGTTACTTAGGGCCACAGAATTGTTACTCAGGGACACAGAATTGTTACTGAGGGCCACACAACTGTTACTTAGGGCCACAGAATTGTTACTCGGACAGACACAGAATTGTTACTGAGGGCCACAGAACCGTTACTTAGGGCCACATAAACGTTAATCAGGGACACAGAATTGTTACTGAGGGCCACAGAACTGTTACTTAGGGCCACAGAATTGTTACTCGGACAGACACAGAATTGTTACTGAGGGCCACAGAACCGTTACTTGGGGCCACAGAAACGTTAATCAGGGACACAGAATTGTTACTGAGGGCCACAGAACCGTTACTTAGGGCCACAGAATTGTTACTCAGGGACAGACACAGAATTGTTTCTTGAGGGACACAGAATTGTTGCTGAGGGCCACAGAACTGTTACTTAGGGCCACAGAATTGTTACTCGCACAGACACAGAAGTGTTACTCAGGGACACAGAATTGTTACTGAGGGCCACAGAACTGTTACTTAGGGCCACAGAATTGTTACTCGCACAGACACAGAATTGTTACTCAGGGACACAGAATTGTTACTGAGGGCCACAGAACTGTTACTTAGGGCCACAGAATTGTTACTCGGACAGACACAGAATTGTTACACAGGGACACAGAACTGTTACTTAGGGCCACAGAACCGTTACTTAGGGCCACATAAACGTTAATCAGGGACACAGAATTGTTACTGAGGGCCACAGAACCGTTACTTAGGGCCACAGAATTGTTACTCAGGGACACAGAATTGTTACTCAGGGACACATAATCGTTGAATTAAAGAGTATGTCAGACAACATGCAGAGGAGTGGCAGAGGAGGCAATGTTTTAGGAGCGAGCAGATGTGGCAGCAGAGGAAGGGGTCGAGGCAGCACTATTCGCAGCCAGAGGCCAGTGCTCCCGGTGTCATCCAGCGGTCGTGTCTCCACCGACAACCCTGCCGTCATCGATTGGTTGGCTCGGTCGTCTTCCTCTTCCCAGGTCACCTCTGACACCTACAGCCAACGGTCGGTGGGTACGTCAGACACAACCGTTAGTTGGCATGGCCCGGGAGCAAGCCCACTGAAATCACATGTCCTCTACCTGCCCCTGTCCTTTGCTGTTCCCTCACCAAGCGAAGTATCGCATGCTGTGGGCTCAGCCCCACTGTACAGTGAGGAAGAGCTAACAGAGGGCGGTCAGGAACGGGGGGAGACATCCGCCTTTTCAGCAGCCAGGCGAAGAAGTACTGGCGAGGAGAGTGGCTCGGTAGCCGGTCTAGAGACAGGTCTGTCTCCTGACCCAGACGCAGCCGAGGGGGCTAGTAGTGAGGCGGAGACCCTACTTGATGATGAGGAGGTTGATCGCACTTGGCAGCCTCATCGTCATCAGGCTATTGCTTCCGCATCATCAGGAGAAGAGGGTGCCAGCTTGGCAGCGAGCGAAACAGTCGGTGGGTTGCCCAGGAGGCAGCAGGGTCGCATCAGTGTCAGTGGAGCCAAACGGCCACGGAGTAGAGCACCAGCTCCACTGCAGCCTACCACCACGGCCAGTAGTGGTGCCGGTGCGCACGGAGGAAGTAGCAGTCAGCCAGTGAGGAGTAGCGGGGGCAAAGTTTCCTACTCGGTGGTGTGGCAATTTTTCGTCAAGCCGCCAGAGGAAGTAAACGTAGCCGTATGTCGACTATGTGGCCAGAAATGCAAGCGTGGCCAGGGGGCCCATGTTGGGACTACAGCGTTGCGTCAGCATATGCAGCATCACCATTCGGTGGCCTGGGAAAACCGTGATAAAGATACGGCGGTTCTGCCTGCCCCAGCCCCCGCTCCATCACCCGCTCCGTTACTTGCTCCGTCACCCGACGTCGTCAATCGCCCTCTATCAGCCAGTCAAGGCTCCAACACCTCTGCTGAGGGGAGTTGTCGCTCGTTGGCATCTTCCGCTCGTTCAGATGCTCCTTCTCCTGCTACTCCTCTTCTCGGATTCCGTCAACAGTCTTTCTTGGAATCCGTTTCCAAGAGACAACAGTTTGCGAGCACGCACCCGACGGTGCAAAAGCTGAACGTCCTCCTGTCCAAGTTGCTGGTGCTGCAGTCCCTCCCTTTCCAACTGGTGGACTCAGCACCTTTCCGAGAAATGATGGCTTGTGCCGCGCCGCGGTGGAGAGTGCCAAGCCGTCATTTCTTCGCCATAAAGGTAGTGCCAGCCCTGCATTCACATGTAGAAGAGATGGTGGGCCAGTCTTTGAGCATGTCGGTCTCTGCCAAAGTGCACGGCAGCGCCGACGTGTGGAGCTGTAACTACGGTCAGGGACAGTACATGTCATTTACGGCCCACTGGGTGAACGTGGTGCCGGCACAGCCGCACCAGCAACTTGGACAGGTCACGACGCTTTTGCCTCCACGTTTGCACGTCCTTGGTCCAGCAAACATGTCCGCCTCTACCACCTCTTTTTCCGCCGTGTCCTCAGCCACCACCCCCGTACCAAGTCCCATTACCCGACCGGCATATCACATGTGCAGGGCGCAACGGTGTCACGCTGTGCTGTACCTGGTATGCCTTGGCGAACGTAGTCACACAGGGGAGGAACTTCTGAGTGTAATGAACAGAGAAAATCGACAGATGGCTGTCTCCGCGCAAACTGAAAATCGGAACCATGTTGACTGACAACGGAAAGAACATGGTGTCTGCTCTGCGTCAAGGAAGGTTGTGCCATGCGCCATGCATGGCTCACGTGTTCAATCTGGTTGTCAAGCGGTTCCTAAAATCCACCATCCCACTGCAAGACATCCTTAAAATGTCACGTAAACTTTGCATGCATTTCAGCCATTCCTACACCGCAAAGAACACCCTCATTGAGCTGCAGCGGCAGAACGGAATTCCACAGCATCGCCTGATCTGCGACGTTGCAACAAGGTGGAATTCAACCCTACACATGTTAGACCGCCTTTACGAGCAGCGAAAGGCCATCACCGATTTCCTGATGTTACAAGCGGATAAAGGTACTCCCCTGTGTAACTTCGATGTCAGCCATTGGCAGCTCATGCGTGACACCTGCCGCTTGCTCAGGCCCTTTGAGGAGGCCACGCTATTCGTGAGTCGGCAGGACTATGGGATGAACGACGTCATTCCTCTGTTGCACGTCCTGGAACAAATGCTGTTAACAATGGCTGGTCAGGGTGCGGTAGACGTGGCGCACAGATGTCAACGCCACATGACCCCTGTGGGGGCAGGACAGGAAGAAGAGGAGGAGGTAGAGGAGGACATTTGTGCTCAGGAATTATTGAGTGAAATGGGTGGTTTTTCCACTCAGCGGACAGGAGTGGAGGAGCAGGAGCATCTGGTAGAGGAGGAGGAGGAGGAGACAGAGGACCCAGACGCACCGTGGCAGTATGCTGTGGAGATGGAGGCAGGGAGTCCCTCGCATTCCTTGGCACAAATGGCCCATAGCATGCTCGGTTGCTTGCGTAGCGACAGCCGAATAATAACCATCAGACAGAGGGATGACTTTTGGCTGTCCACCTTGTTGGACCCTCGCTATCATTCCAAAATGGTGGCCTTTTTCACACCTGCTGAGAGGGAGGCCAAAATTACGTACTATAAAAACCACCTATGTAGTCAGTTGGTCTCTGCCTTTGTGCGCCAACGTCCATCCTCAGACACTGTGGGCCCTGTGCGCTCGCGTTCCGCTGCCATGGCAGCAGGGGAGGGGTGGGGTGGTAGGAGCAGTGGCAGCTCCACCAGCAGCGGCTGCCTCAGTCTGCAGTCGATGATGAGTAGCTTTCTTCACCAGCGCAGTGAGGAAACTACTAACCAGCCGCAGCAGCAGCAGCAGCATCAGGTGGACCTGGAGCAGGAGCTCAAACAACAGGCTTGGGCCTACTTGGACAGCACCCTGCCAACCGAGGTAGACAATCCCCTTGACTACTGGGCAACGAAACTTGACCTTTGGCCCCAACTAGCTGAATTTGCCCTTGAAAGGCTGTCATGCCCGGCCAGTAGCGTGGCATCGGAGCGCGTGTTTAGTGCGGCAGGAGGTATTGTAACTCCGCGGAGGACACGACTGTCCACCCAAAGTGTGGAGACACTCACGTTTGTGAAAATGAATCAGGTGTGGATTAGTCTGGATTTCAAACCACCAGTTCCTGACACAACTGACTAAATCCGCCATGAATCATGCCCCTGCCATGTGCCACTTTCAGGTCTCTTCACACTGCTGTTGTGTTGAATTTTTTGACATAGGGTGCTGGCAGATTACGGGCCTCCCATAGCTGCTGCCAGGCCCCTAATCTGCCATGGGCCCCTATATACCGCCTCCTCATGCTGCTGCCAAGTCCAGAGTCTCTCATGGGTCCCTGTACGGCCTCCCATTGCTGCTGTTTCCATCGCCACACTCTGCCATGTGCCACATTCAGGTCTCTTCACACTGCTGTTGTGTTGAATTTTTTGACATAGGGTGCTGGCAGATTACGGGCCTCCCATAGCTGCTGCCAGGCCCCTAATCTGCCATGGGCCCCTATATACCGCCTCCTCATGCTGCTGCCAAGTCCAGAGTCTCTCATGGGTCCCTGTACGGCCTCCCATTGCTGCTGTTTCCATCGCCACACTCTGCCATGTGCCACTTTCAGGTCTCCTCACACACGGCTGTTGTGTTGAATTTTTTGACATAGGGTGCTGGCAGATTACGGGCCTCCCATAGCTGCTGCCAGGCCCCTAATCTGCCATGGGCCCCTATATACCACCTCCTCATGCTGCTGCCAAGTCCAGAGTCTCTCATGGGTCCCTGTACGGCCTCCCATTGCTGCTGTTTCCATCGCCACACTCTGCCATGTGCCACATTCAGGTCTCTTCACACTGCTGGTGTGTTGAATTTTTTGACATAGGGTGCTGGCAGATTACGGGCCTCCCATAGCTGCTGCCAGGCCCCTAATCTGCCATGGGCCCCTATATACCGCCTCCTCATGCTGCTGCCAAGTCCAGAGTCTCTCATGGGTCCCTGTACGGCCTCCCATTGCTGCTGTTTCCATCGCCACACTCTGCCATGTGCCACTTTCAGGTCTCCTCACACACTGCTGTTGTGTTGAATTTTTTGACATAGGGTGCTGGCAGATTACGGGCCTTCCATAGCTGCTGCCAGGCCCCTAATCTGCCATGGGCCCCTATATACCGCCTCCTCATGCTGCTGCCAAGTCCAGAGTCTCTCATGGGTCCCTGTACGGCCTCCCATTGCTGCTGTTTCCATCGCCACACTCTGCCATGTGCCACTTTCAGGTCTCCTCACACACTGCTGTTGTGTTGAATTTTTTGACATAGGGTGCTGGCAGATTACGGGCCTCCCATAGCTGCTGCCAGGCCCCTAATCTGCCATGGGCCCCTATATACCGCCTCCTCATGCTGCTGCCAAGTCCAGAGTCTCTCATGGGTCCCTGTACGGCCTCCCATTGCTGCTGTTTCCATCGCCACACTCTGCCATGTGCCACTTTCAGGTCTCCTCACACACTGCTGTTGTGTTGAATTTTTTGACATAGGGTGCTGGCAGATTACGGGCCTCCCATTGCTGCTGCCAGGCACGTAATCTGCCATGGGCCCCCGTACCGACTCCTCATGCTGTGACATTGCAACAAGGTGTAATTCAACCCTACATATGTTAGACCGCCTTTACGAACAGCGAAAGGCCATCACAGATTTCCTGATGTTAAAAGCGGATAAAGGTACTCCCTGTGTAACTTAGATGTCAGCCATTGGCAGCTCATGCGTGACACCTGCGCTTGCTCAGGCCCTTTGAGGAGGCCACGCTATTCGTGAGTCGGCAGGACTATGGGATGAATGAGGTCAAATCTGCCATGGGCCCCCGTACCGCCTGGTCACGCTGCTGCTGGTCCCACAGTGTGACCTGGGTCCCTGTACGGCCTCCCATTGCTTCCACTCTGCCATGTGCCACTTTGAGGTCTCCTCACACTCCTGTGCTTTTCCATTTTGACATAGGTTGCTGGCAGATTACAGGCCTTCCATAGGTGCCGCCAGGCCCCAAATCGGCCATGGGCCCCCGTACCGCCTGGTCACGCTGCTGCTGGTCCCACAGTGTGACCTGGGTCCCTGTACGGCCTCCCATTGCTTCCACTCTGCCATGTGCCACTTTGAGGTCTCCTCACACTCCTGTGCTTTTCCATTTTGACATAGGTTGCTGGCAGATTACAGGCCTTCCATAGGTGCCGCCAGGCCCCAAATCGGCCATGGGCCCCCGTACCGCCTGGTCACGCTGCTGCTGGACCCACAGTGTGACCTGGGTCCCTGTACGGCCTCCCATTGCTTCCACTCTGCCATGTGCCACTTTGAGGTCTCCTCACACTCCTGTGCTTTTCCATTTTGACATAGGTTGCTGGCAGATTACAGGCCTACCATAGGTGCCGCCAGGCCCCAAATCGGCCATGGGCCCCCGTACCGCCTGGTCACGCTGCTGCTGGTCCCACAGTGTGACCTGGGTCCCTGTACGGCCTCCCATTGCTTCCACTCTGCCATGTGTCACTTTGAGGTCTCCTCACACTCCTGTGCTTTTCCATTTTGACATAGGTTGCTGGCAGATTACAGGCCTACCATAGGTGCCGCCAGGCCCCAAATCGGCCATGGGCCCCCGTACCGCCTGGTCACGCTGCTGCTGAGCCCACAGTGTGACCTGGGTCCCTGTACGGCCTCCCATTGCTTCCACTCTGCCATGTGCCACTTTGAGGTCTCCTCACACTCCTGCGGTTTTCCATTTTGACATAGGTTGCTGGCAGATTACAGGCCTCCCATAGGTGTCGCCAGGCCCCAAATCGGCCATGGGCCCCCGTACCGCCTGGTCACGCTGCTGCTGAGCCCACAGTGTGACCTGGGTCCCTGTACCGCCTCCCATTGCTTCCACTCTGCCATGTGCCACTTTGAGGTCTCCTCACACTCCTGTGCTTTTCCATTTTGACATAGGTTGCTGGCAGATTACAGGCCTTCCATAGGTGCCGCCAGGCCCAAATCGGCCATGGGCCCCCGTACCGCCTGGTCACGCTGCTGCTGGGCCCACAGTGTGACCTGGGTCCCTGTACGGCCTCCCATTGCTTCCACTCTGCCATGTGTCACTTTCAGGTCTCCTCACACACTGCTGTTGTGTTGAATTTTTTGACATAGGGTGCTGGCAGATTACGGGCCTCCCATAGCTGCTGCCAGGCCCCTAATCTGCCATGGGCCCCTATATACCGCCTCCTCATGCTGCTGCCAAGTCCAGAGACTCTCATGGGTCCCTGTACAGCCTCCCATTGCTGCTGCCAGGAGGCAGCAGGGTCGCAGCAGTGTCAGTGGAGGCAAACGGCCACGGAGTAGAGCACCAGCTCCACTGCAGCCTACCACCACGGCCAGTAGTGGTGCCGGTGTGCACGGAGGAAGTAGCAGTCAGCCAGTGAGGAGTAGCGGGGGCAAAGTTTCCTACTCGGCGGTGTGGCAATTTTTCGTCAAGCCGCCCGAGGAAGTAAACGTAGCCGTATGTCGACTATGTGGCCAGAAAGTCAAGCATGGCCAGGGGGCCCATGTTGGGACTACAGCGTTGCGTCAGCATATGCAGCGTCGCCATTCGGTGGCCTGGGAAAACCGTGATAAAGATACGGCGGTTCTGCCTGCCCCAGCCCAGGGTTCCATTTTGTCATAGGGTGCTGGCAGATTACGGGCCTCCCATAGGTGCCGCCAGGCCCCAAATCGGCCATGGGCCCCCGTACCGCCTGGTCACACTGCTGCTGAGCCCACAGTGTGACCTGGGTCCCTGTACGGCCTCCCATTGCTTCCACTCTGCCATGTGTCACTTTGAGGTCTCCTCACACTCCTGTGCTTTTCCATTTTGACATAGGTTGCTGGCAGATTACAGGCCTTCCATAGGTGCCGCCAGGCCCCAAATCGGCCATGGGCCCCCGTACCGCCTGGTCACGCTGCTGCTGGGCCCACAGTGTGACCTGGGTCCCTGTACGGCCTCCCATTGCTTACACTCTGCCATGTGCCACTTTGAGGTCTCCTCACACTCCTGTGCTTTTCCATTTTGACATAGGTTGCTGGCAGATTACAGGCCTACCATAGGTGCCGCCAGGCCCCAAATCGGCCATGGGCCCCCGTACCGCCTGGTCACGCTGCTGCTGGTCCCACAGTGTGACCTGGGTCTCTGTACGGCCTCCCTTTGCTTCCACTCTGCCATGTGTCACTTTGAGGTCTCCTCACACTCCTGTGCTTTTCCATTTTGACATAGGTTGCTGGCAGATTACAGGCCTACCATAGGTGCCGCCAGGCCCCAAATCGGCCATGGGCCCCCGTACCGCCTGGTCACGCTGCTGCTGAGCCCACAGTGTGACCTGGGTCCCTGTACGGTCTCCCATTGCTTCCACTCTGCCATGTGCCACTTTGAGGTCTCCTCACACTCCTGCGGTTTTCCATTTTGACATAGGTTGCTGGCAGATTACAGGCCTCCCATAGGTGCCGCCAGGCCCCAAATCGGCCATGGGCCCCCGTACCGCCTGGTTACGCTGCTGCTGAGCCCACAGTGTGACCTGGGTCCCTGTACCGCCTCCCATTGCTTCCACTCTGCCATGTGCCACTTTGAGGTCTCCTCACACTCCTGTGCTTTTCCATTTTGACATAGGTTGCTGGCAGATTACAGGCCTTCCATAGGTGCCGCCAGGCCCCAAATCGGCCATGGGCCCCCGTACCGCCTGGTCACGCTGCTGCTGGGCCCACAGTGTGACCTGGGTCCCTGTACGGCCTCCCATTGCTTCCACTCTGCCATGTGCCACTTTGAGGTCTCCTCACACTCCTGTGGTTTTCCATTTTGACATAGGTTGCTGGCAGATTACAGGCCTCCCATAGGTGCTGCCAGGCCCCAAATCGGCCATGGGCCCCCGTACCGCCTGGTCACGCTGCTGCTGAGCCCACAGTGTGACCTGGGTCCCTGTACCGCCTCCCATTGCTCCCACTCTGCCATGTGCCACTTTCAGGTCTCCTCACACTCCTGCTGGTTTCCATTTTGTCATAGGTTGCTGTATGGCCTCCCATTGCTGCTGCCTCCACCGCCACACTGTGGCTCCAAACACTGGTTTTGGCCCCGTGACTGGCCAAATGAGTGAAATGTGCGGTGATTCTAAGATCGACGGCACTCATCTGCATGTCATACTGACTGACAGTATTATTTCTCTTCCCCAGCAGACTCCAAGGGCATTTAAATTAAAGGTACAGTGTTCTGCACTAATATTAAGTCTCTCTGAAGCCTAGAAACACCCTTTTTTAAGTTAAATTCACAGCGAATATATTCGACTCGAATCGAATATTGTCCACGAATTCGCCGAATCAGTCGAATCGAATTTTTCAATTCTTCGCTCATCTCTAGTTATAAGGATCACTCTTTGTCCTATCATTTTAAACGGAAACATAACAATGACCCATCATCCTTACAATTTGTTGGAGTAGATGTGGTACAACCCCATTGGAGGGGGGTTAATAAATTGCGGGCAGTCTCACAACTTGAAACACGCTGGATACATGAGCTTCAGACCTTGCATCCAAAAGGCCACAACATAGATATAGATCTAAATTGTTTCATTAATAATAGCTAATATCTCTTGGCCATATGGTTCAGCTGTTATTTTAAGAGAATAGAACAAGAAACAGAATGGTGCTATTTTTGTCGTCCCCCCATTTTACCCATTTTATATTTCTTCTTATTTTATTTTTATCTCATTTTATTGTATCTTATAATCTTTTATTGCCATCCATTTACAATGGTCAGGATTGGTTAATCATGATATTCTTCCAGATGTGTTGTTTATAAAGATTTATAGATATTATTTTAATTGTATCTTTATAACACTAATAGTAATATTTGATAATAATCCTGATATGGATATTCTTGAATGTATCTGATGTTACTATATTATGATGCACCATACATATATACCTTTATGAGTACACTTTTTTATATGCTGGTGCTATATATATATATTTTCATTTGGAATGATTTGGCATTCTGATTTGGTTGATTGAATAAGATTTTTATCATACCATTCTAAATTTATTTTGCTTCTCTCATTATCATTAAAAGATTATACACTGAGTAGTTCTTAAGTGCTAAATATGGATTAAGGACGATAGGTGTTCTCATTTATGTCCATCAGATAATGAGTGCTGGCTAGTCAGACATACTGCAGCTATAACAGTATGCATTCAAAATAAACCAACGGAAAACGGCGCCCGTACGATGGTCCGGACGCCTATGAATGAGACTCCTAAAACATGGTGCCTTCCTAATGCGCATGCGCCTAGCATATAAATTGGCGTCACACGGCTCGGCGTTATTGGCAAATCCCCCCAGACGACGTGCGTGTGCACGAAACGCGTAGGAGGAGCCAGGAACGCCGTGACGTCACGCCGCCGGAGCATCGTGGAGCTCCGGTGGCCATCTTTAACACTGGACGGTCAGTCCATGATTTCTCTCGTACGAATATTGATTTTTATCCTCGTTTTACCCAAATAAAATACGAATTTACTACACTATGGAGATGTTTCTGTTTTGACACCCTCGGGTAGTATCAATTTACAGTCTTTCATCTCACTGCTGGGGAAGGAGCGTTTTTACCACTTAAGGAGTAGTCCATAGGCTAACATCCGAGGGATCATCCTGATGTCCTAGAAATAACACCCAGGAACGCTGGATGGAGGCCATTGGATTCCAAACCCTACTTTGACCAGCTGATGACCTCAAGGGATATATATATATATAAACGCTCATTAAACTGTGCGTTCTGGTGAGTGTGCATCCCTTCTGCACTATATCGCACAGCACCTTGTTACCAGGAGGATAGGAATAGATGAAAGCACTTGAAGTCACCTTGATATCACCATATGAACTACCTATTTATCTATGCATTTATTCACTTTAGTATTTCTTGTTCAGCGCTGCATCTTCTGATTTATATTGTTTTACAAGGTTTATGGTTACCTGGTGCACAGCTGCTGTATTGCATTTGTAGGTGCGCTCGTATACATTTTTTTACTATTGTATAATGTGCGGTCCCACTGCGTGAGGTGAGCAGATATATGGTGGAGGATGTCTTTGCACGGGAATTGATGACAGATGCACATATTTTTCGTTATCCAAAAGGAGGGTTCACAGAAGAACACTTTATTGATTGAACTTGAGTTGTTGAATGACTTTTGCTAGATTCATACTTAAAAAATACTTTGATTTTTTTTTGTGTGGTCCTTGTTTATATATATAAAGTTTTATTTACTTAATTCTTTTTTCAATAATTTTTATTTTATTATTTTTTCACTTTGCTTTTTGATATATAGGAATTGTGCAATTGTTTCATGTAGCGCAGCATTTTTTTCACTTCATAATATGATAGTGAATGCAGGATCTGGAGAGAGAGGATATAGAGAATTCAGGGTCCGTGGAAACCAGATATAGTAAATGCATGGTCTGGGGAGACCAGATATAGTGAATATATGGTCTGGGGAGAGCGGATATATAGTGAATGCAGGGTCTGGGGAGACCACTTACAGTGAATGCAAGGTCCGGGGAGACCAGTTATAGTGCATGCAGGTTTCCGGGCAGACCAATTGTAATGAATGCAGGGTCCAGGGAGACAAGATATAGTGAATGCAGGGTCCAGGTAGAGCAGATATAGTGAATGCAGGGTCCAGGGAGAGCAGATATAGTGAATGCAGGTTCCGGGGGGACAGCAGATAGTGAATGCAGGGTCCGGGGAGAGCAGATATAGTGAATGCAGGGTCCAGGGAGAGCAGATATAGTGAATGCAGGGTCCAGGGAGACCAGATATAGTGAATGCAGGGTCCAGGCAGACCAGATATAGTGAATGGTTAGCATTTCCACCTGGCAGTACTAGGGTCGCTGGTTCAAATCCCAACCACTGGGTCCGGGGAGAGCGGATATAGTGAATGCGGGGTCTGGGGAGAGCGGATATAGTGAATGCGGGGTCTGGGGAGAGCGGATATAGTGAATGCGGGGTCTGGGGAGAGCGGATATAGTGAATGCGGGGTCTGGGGAGAGCGGATATAGTGAATGCGGGGTCTGGGGAGAGCGGATATAGTGAATGCAGGATCTTGGGAGAGCGGATATAGTGAATGCAGGGTCCGGGGAGAGTGGATATAGTGAATGCAGGGTCCGTGGAGAGCGGATATAGTGAATGCAGGGTCTGGGGAGAGCGGATATAGTGAATGCAGGGTCCGTGGAGAGCGGATATAGTGAATGCAGGGTCCGGGGAGAGCGGATACTTTTCCTACATCAGTATTAGTGACATCGAAAACCTTTACATCAACATTAGTGATAGCATTGGCCACCATATCATCACCAGCATCATCCACATCATTACCAGTTACACCATCATGAACACCAGTCCCCCCCAGCGTTGATCTCACCATGCGAATTGAGGGTGTTCACATGATCCATGTGCTGGCAGTCCACCATGTCACTTCTCTGGGTTTCCTGTACTGTGAAAGTCCGCTGGGTTGAACTGACGCTCCTGCTATCCTCCAGAGCTGGAGTCTTTCTTTCAGGAAGCACATTTGTTGGCACCGTGCATTGGACCAGTTCCCCAGAGTCTGACTCTGAAGAAGACTCAGTCTTTACACTTAATTACACCTCAAACCAATTGTGATTCCGATACACCTCCCCCACTGGTCCGAGTTCTTCCAGAACAGCATCAATGTCCTTTGATATACCGGCCAGTTCAATGCCCAGGGAGTTTAGTTTGCCATCATATAGGACTTCTTTCTTGGGGTTGGCAGCCTTGAGTCTATAGACAGAGTCAATCTATTTCTGGATCTTTGCCTTAGTTTTCCTCAGGGTCTCCATTCCCTTCATCAGAGCAGGAATCTTATCAGCCAGATGCAGCACAGGTGATGACTTTAACCCTTTCTGCTTCATATCTACAGGACATTTGAAATGATGATCTCCATCAGCAGTACTTTGCTGAGGGTCTCTGCCGGGTGTAGGACTACGCCGGGGCAGACTGTGGAGGATTATTGGTGCCATCATCTTTATTCTGCTGGGATTTGGAGCGTGATGAGCATTCCTGGCCACTGCCCACCATTACACACTGCTGACTGTTGTAAGTTCTCCTTCAAGGTTTTCTGCTCCAGCGAAGTCCTTGCATATTTGTGTGGAGTACTGGGAGTGACAGATGCCTCTGCTCTGCTTTGAACTGTATGGGCACTGCTGTGAATGGCCTGGGCTGGGCTCTGTGTGGCATGGGCTCCGCTCTTCTGGGCTTGATTTGGTTGTAATGGCTGACTGCCTTTAGTTGCACTTCCAGAGCTTGGAGCATTCTGGGTGACGATGTCACTTTTCTGAGCCATATGAACTGTATGGGCTCCACTTTGCATGGCATGGGCCCCGCTACTGGGCTTTCTGTGGCTGTAATGGCTGACGGTATGGAGTTGGACTTCCATGGCGTGGACTGGGCTGGGTGACATTACATTGCTGAGCCGTATGAACTGTTTGGGCTCCGCTCTGGGCGGCATTGGCTCTGCTAGGCTTGCTTTGGTTGTAATGGCTGATTGCCTTGAGTTGCACTTCCAGAGCTTGGAGTGTGCTGGATGACACCATTACATTGCTGAGCCATATGAACTGTATGGGCCCCGCTCTGCACGGCATGGGCCCCACTACTGGGCTTTCTGTGGCTGTAATGGCTGACGGTATGGAGTTGGACTTCCATGGCGTGGACTGGGCTGGGTAACTACATTACATTGCTGTATAGACTGAACTGACTGGGCTCCACTCTGCCTGGCTTGCTGTGGTTGTAATGACTGACTGCCTTGAGTCGCACTTCCAGAGCTTGGAGTGTGCTGGGTGACATTACATTGATGTTTAGACTGAACTGAATGAGCTCCACTCTGCACGGCTTGGGCTCTGCTCTGCTGGGCTTGTTTTGGTTGTAATGACTGACTGCCTTGACTTGGAGTGTGCTGGGTGAAAATGTCACTTTTCTGAGTCATGGGCTCTGCACTGCACGGTATAGGCTCTGCTGGGCTTGTTGTGCCTATAATGGCTGACTACATGAAGTTGGACCTCCATGGCTTGGACTGTGCTGGGTGACAATATTACATTGCTGAGCCATATGAACTGTATGGGCTTCGCTCTGCACGGCATGGGCCCCACTCTGCTGGGCTTTCTGTGGCTGTATTGGCTGACGGCATGGAGTTGGACTGTGCTGGGTGACAACATTACATTGCTGGATAGACTGTGCTGGGTGACAACATTACATTGCTGGATAGACTGAACTGACTGGGCTCCGCTCTGCTTGGCTTGCTGTGGTTGTAATGGCTGACTGCCTTGAGTTGCACTTCCAGAGTTTGGAGTGTGCTGGGTGACATTACATTGCTGTTTAGACTGAACTGAATGAGCTCCGCTCTGCACTCCATGGGCTCTGCTCTGCTGTGCTTGCCGTGCCTGTAATGGCAGACTGCATGGAGTTGGACCTCCATGGCTTCGACTGTGCTGGGTGACAACATTGCTGAACTGACTGGGCTCTGCTCTGCTGGGATGTAGGGGGTGTATGGGATGTACGGGCTATAGAGGATGTATGGGGTGTACAGGATGTACTGGGTGCATGTGATGTATGGGGTGTGTGGGATGTACAGGGTATATGGGATGTATGGCATGTACGAGGTGTAGGTGATGTACGGAATGCATGGGGATGTACGGGATGTACAGGATCTACGAGCAAGAAGATACTCTGACAGGAAGTTTCAATGAACTTCCACAGCACCCCACAACACTGTAGTAGTTCATGGAAAACTACAAGCTCACAGCCGCTAAGGCTGCCGGGACTTGCAGTTCATTCATTCACAGAAGTCCGTGAATGAATGATGCAGCTGTGTGGGCGGAGCCTCGCACAGCCACACTGTTTACAAATTTGACAGATAGTATGGGGAGACTTCTCCCCGTATTATCTGTTACAGGGAGGGGGTGCGGCTGTGGGAACATATTACATGTTCCACCCTAAAAACAGGTGGAACATGTAACATGTTCCCAAAGGTGAACTTATCCTTTAAATATAATGTGTATAGTACTTGAATCTGATCTGGTATCAGCCTTCACAGCAGAGCTTAGGGGGGGAGCAGCACAAGGAGTATTAAAGTAAACCCCAATTATTGGTGGCAGCAGACATTAAAATAAAACCTAGAAGAAAATCAACGTAACCCGCCGGTGTCAGTGGGAGCAATAATGAAACATTGGTATCAGTGATTGTGGTTCTTAAATCCCCAGTATTGGTGTTGGCTCTCTACAGACACCAGAACTGGAAGGATGGCATCGCTGTGGGGATGGAGATCACTCCACCTGACAGCACCATTGCAGTGACGGGTTCTGGAATACTCCACGTTTCAGCACTTTTCTCAGACATTTGCTGCCCTCATCGATGAACACAATCAGGTTTTTGTTTTTTTTAATAAAAATACAGATGGTTCTCAACAATGACCAGGGAGGAATACAAAACAAATGTTTAAAAAAAAATTGGCAATATAGGAAACGGGACACTTTGTCCTGCCCTGTACACAGCTCAGCATTTATCTGATGGTAATCAGCCAGGAGTGCGAAAGTCCACATTGCTGCCAAGACCATGTAACATTTTGTTCTCACCGCCATTACTGCTACTGTAGCACTACTACTCCCAGGAGTCTACTGTCCACGTCTATAACAAAGTTGCTACCTACTGCTGCAGAGTCTCCAGCTATCCACCCTCAGACTGGAGGAGTCAATGTGTCCTTTTACTACTGCTAGTGACAGAGAAGTGGACTTGCAAGAGAGATAGTGTAGCGCTAACAGCCTAAATTGAAACACAAATAAAATAAGAGTGTCACTTATAGAATGCAAAATCTATGATATCCCAGTATAATGGTGTCATTTGCTCATAGAGTATGCCATGTGCAACAGTCCATAAATGCCAATGATGGTGAAAAAACCACAGCAAACTCCGTGAGGTGATCACAGTGCCACTCTATGTGCAGACAATCCACAAACGGCTGAAGTGGCCCCTCACCTCCTTAATGCGACCCAATGGGCCAAACAGCTATAAAGGTGACCTTATACACCAAATAAGGTGTCATCAGAGGATGGAACACTTTCATAGATCACTCCAAAATCTTCTCCTATCTCCTAGGGCTTGATTCCACAGGACCATTTATAAGGTGACATTAAAAACAAAAAAGATCCTCCATAGTGTAATCCAGTTTTATTGGTAAATGGATATTAAGAAACAAAATGCCCACTCACATGTAAAAATATGAATTACAGCCTTTTTCCCATATTATGGGTATGCATCCATGGTTCTAATGCTGAATATACATACAGCTCCACAGTCCCTCCAGAAATGGCGCCGACGCCGGAAGTGACGTCACCGCACGACCGGAAGTGATGTCAGTGCGTACCGACGTGTTTACGTCACGAACCACGTGACTTCCTCAGGGTGAAACGCCCATACTGACAGACCAGCCTTATATAGGCTGCAGGGGGGTCACCCAGAGCAAGGGAAGAACGCCCACCACATCCATGTTATTGGAGCCCGATGCACTGTATAAAGCCAACATATTACGGCCACTATATCCCCATAATGTAATCTTAAAATTTAAGGGCCACAATTTCATATATAAATATTAAATAGATAAACCAAAAGATTATATATATATATATATATATATATATATATATATATATATATATAAAACTCATGAAGGTGTGGGACAGCCTTCATAATAAAAATAGTAATGATAATAATAGACCGATATAACCTTCATTATAAGGTAATCGGAAGGTGCGGGAAACCCTTCATCATAATGAAATTAATAAAAAATATATTTTATTAAAAACTTTTTGTAAAATTCAATTAAAAATCATGTTTAATAAAATCATGCCCCATGTAAACATACACATAACCAGGGTCACAAATGTTATAGAACCATTTATAAAAACATAAATACATATGTCATTAAGTACAAAAAAAATGGATAAAAACACATCCTCAAAAATTATATATCCTCAGGAAATAGTAACATACATTCATATCTTCCAAGTACCCAGGGTTAATTTGTTTTGCCAAACAATCCCACTAATGGAAGAAAATGATTTCATTCTCAGAAGTCACTGATGAAACAGTTAAGATCAAACTCCACATTGAGACCCTTTGGTGTCAAAGTTTGCATTAAAAAAATCCACTTTGATTCAGCTCTACTGAGCGACCTCCAATGACCTTTATATTTTTCAATCCCCCAAAATTGGAGAGAAGAAGGGTCCTTATTATGATGAATTAGAAAGTGCTTTGAGACATTGTGTTTAGGAAAACCTTTTTTGATGTTCTGTATATGTTCACGGATACGTTTCCATAACGGTCTCTTTGTCCGACCCACATACTGCTACCCACATTTACATTGTAGGCCATATACCACCCCCTCCGTATTGCATGAGATAAAATCTCTGATCTTAAATTCTTTTCCACTATGGGTGGCTATAAAGGTTTTACGCCTCATATTAATACCTCTTGTTTCCTTACAGGCAAAACATCTCTTGCAAGGGTAAAAGCCGGTATGGTCTAAAAAAGTAACAGATTTATTCATCCCCGGTGGGTCCAGAACATTTTTTACTAATTTTGTCCGAAGGGTAGGGGCTTTTCTATATATAAATTTCGGATATTGGGTCAAAATATTATTTAAAGTGGGGTCCATCATCAACAGTGGCCAATGTTTTTTGAAAATTCTTTCTACCCTTTTATAATGTATATTGTAGTCTAGGATTATGGCCACCTGATTATCTTTTGTTTCCTTTTTATTCTCAATATTATCCAACAATAATGATTCTCTTGGCATATCTCCCACCAATTTACGTTTGGCCTCCACTTCCTTATATGTATACCCTTTATCACAAAATCTATCTCTTATCTTTTCAGCTTGTTCCATATATACTTCTCTATCCCTACAGTTCCTTCTCAATCTAACGAACTGTCCCTTGGGAATATTACAAAGCCACGGGGGGAAGTGACAACTGTCCCAGGGAATATAGCCGTTACGGTCCACATTTTTAAAAATAGTTTTGGTATTGAGAATTCCCTCTTTCAGATTGATTTCCAAATCCAAAAAGTGAATCTGTACATCACTAACTTCCCACGATAGCTTAGTGTTTTTATTATTAGAATTCATCGAGTCTAAAAACAGAGCTTCAAGATCACCTTCCCAGAGAATAAACACGTCATCTATATAGCGTTTATAAATAACCAACTCTTTGGGTGCTTGATGGTATACCGCCTCTTCCTCCCAATGTGCCATAAAGAGGTTGGCTATACTGGGGGCAAAACGTGCCCCCATAGCCACACCTTGAGTTTGTTTATAGAACAGTCTCTTATACCAAAAATAATTGTGTGATAAACAAAAATCCAGGCACCTTACGAGGAATTTCTTTTGTTTCCAGGGTATATGGCTGAAATTCCTAAATCCCCACAGGGCTGATTCAATGGCTTCACTATGTCCAATAATGGTATACAGCGAGGCTACAGCGAGACAAGGATAAAAAAAATAAAATAATCCGAAAACCTTATAATGAAGGTTTTATCGGTCTATTATTATCATTACTATTTTTATTATGAAGGCTGTCCCACACCTTCATGAGTTTTATATATATATATATACATCTCTTTGGGTTTATTTATTATTTATAGCTGTTTGGCCCATTGGGTCGCATTAAGGAGGTGAGGGGCCACTTCGAGTGTGGATTGTCTGCACATAGAGTGGCACTGTGATCACCTCACGGAGTTTGCTGTGGTTTTTTCACCATCATTTGCATTTATGGACTGTTGCACATGGCATACTCTATGAGCACATGACACCATTATACTGGGATATCATAGATTTTGCATTCTATAAGTGACACTCTTATTTTATTTGTGTTTCAATTTAGGCTGTTAGCGCTACACTATCTCTTGCAATTATTTAGTTTTTTCCTTGTGGTTAAGGCAAGTGTCAGCTGCTTATAAATAGGTGGTTCATCTAGCACAGGAGTATTTTTTCACATTAGAGAAGTGGACTTATGTGCAAAGGATTTTGGAGTACTAGACTCCCTCAAGAGTTGGTTCTGGCCAGATCAGTGGATTGCTGTAGGAAAGTCCTGGATTGTTTCTTGGATACACAGAATATAACTGGATATAACATTTATAGGGAAAGTTGATCCAGGGAATATCCGATTACCTCTCGGGGGATCAGGAAGGAATTTTTTTTCCCTGCAGGAGCAAATTACATCATACTTTGCTGGGTTTTTTGCCTTCCTCTGGATCAACTGTGGGTGTAGGATTATATACATATTTATTTTTTTTTTATGGTTGAACTGGATGGACTTGTGTCTTTTTTCAGCCAGACTAACTATGTAGCTATGTACAGTAACTATGTATCACACACCCCTTCACCCCTCTTTGTTACAAGTTTTTTTTCAGCAATAAATTACAAAAAGACATTCCATAGGCTGATTATTGAGCCAGAATGAGTGAACTGTTGCCATGTGCCTGGCTGCTCTGCACTAACCTTGGGAATAACCAGTTAGGATCCAGTGTCTCCTATGGGTGTAGCACAACATTCTGCCAAATGAAGAAATGACTTGCTTACCAGCCAGGTATGGTGGAGGGAGACGGTAGAGAGAAGAGGGTAGGAAACGTGAAAATTGGGAGGAGGTGAAGGAAATGGGGATAAAAGCAGAAGAGTAGATGATGAGATGAAAGAGATTAAGTGGGGGGGGGGGGGGTTAAAAAGGAAGAAAAAGATGAGGGGGGGAGAATAGGAGAGGACAGAAGAGGGGTGGGGGCAGAACGGGGTAGGAGAGGAAAGGGGAAGAGCTGGAAAAATGAGAGGGAAGGAGAGGAATGGAGAGAAAATTGCAACACTAGGAGAAGAATAGAGCAGAATGGAAAGGAGAGAAGCAGAATGGAAGGGAGAAGGAGGGGAGTGAAGAGTAGAAGAGTAATGGAGAGCAGAGGATAGGACAGGGGATGGGAGAAGTAAGAACAATGAATGAGAAAGGAGAGAAGATGGGAGGAGAGGAAAGGACAGGAGATGGATGAAGAAAGGAAAATGAATGAGAGAGGAGAGTAGAGGAAAGAAGAGGAGAGGTAGAAGAAAAAGGAGAGGTAGAAGAAAGAGGAGAGGCAGAAGAAAGAGGAGAGGCAGAAGAAAGAGAGGAGAGAAGAGGAGAGGCGGAAGAGAGAAGAGGAGAGGAGGGGAAAGGCAGAAGAATGAGGGGAGAGGAGGAGAGGCAGAAGAAAGAGGGGAGGAAGAGATAAGAGGAGAGGCAGAAGAGCGAAAAGAAGAGGAGAAGCAGAAGAATGAGGAGAGGCAGAAGAGAGAAAAGGAGATGAGAGGCAGAAGAATGAGGGGAGAAGAGGAAAGACAAAAGAGAGGAGAGAGAGAAGAGGAGAGGCAGAAGAGAGAAGAGGAGAGGCACAAAAGAGGAGAGGCAGAAGAGAGAAGAGGAGAGGCAGAAGAGAGGAAAAGCAGAAGACAGAACAGCAGAGGAGAGACAGAAGAGAGGAGAGGAGAGGCAGCAGAAAAAGGAGACAAAAGGAGAGGCAGAAGAGAGAAGAGGAGAGGCAGATGAAAGAGGGGAGAAGAGGAGAGGCAGATGAAAGAGGGGAGAAGAGGAGAGGCAGATGAAAGAGGGGAGAAGAGGAAAGGCAGAAGAAAGAGGAGAGGCAGAAAAGGAAGAGAAGAGGAGAAAGAAGAGGAAAGGAAAGGCAGAACAAAGAAGAGGAGAGGCAGAAGAGAGGAGAGGCAGAAGTAAAAGGGGGAAGACAAAGGAGAGGAAAGAAGAAAGGTGAATGGAGGGGAGGAAACTTTCAAATGGACCATGGCACATGTAATCGTAAAGCATTGTATAATACATAAATATTTATGGAGTTATGTTGCCTAAAGTAAATTATGTAGAATATCCCCGCATTAGATAAATACCAATACTAAAGTGCAATGTGAAAAATTACTAATCTACCAAATTATTCCAATAATACAATATCAATAGATTGCCAGGTATTAAATCAGCACCTGAGGAGTCAGACCGATTAAATAAAAAACACAATGAAATGAAAAGAAAAATATATAAAACTTTTTTAAAACTTTCCCAAGTTGCTAGTAAAATACTACCCCCCCCCCCCCCAGGTAGACAAAGGTCACACAGTATAAATGCCAGCGCTTTAAACTATGTCCACAGTTCAATTCTACAATCTTAATAACAGTCCATGTTCAATCCTCCGTATGCTCTCACCAGATGATGAAGTTGATCAAGCCCTTCAATCAATATACAGTATATGTGTATCAGTATCTCCTCTTCTCCCCAAATGACTTCTCTGTGCCTCTCCCACCATGTAAAAGTATATATAAATCACATATAGTGTATTATCTTCCAATAAAATATTCAATCAAATAATAATTGCACTCACATAAAATAAATAATGTGCCAAACTCATCCACCGCGTGAAAGAACTCCAGTGTCCATCACCCCTACTCGTACCCTCATTCCAAGATCTTCTTGTGTCTATATAAAAATCCTTCTGCTATTCTTCCTTTCTTCTCTCTTCCAAATGGAGTCCCTGTAAAGAAAAGCTGTATAGTGTAATACAGTTATATAAAGTAAAATAAGTGCATAAACATATGTAATCACCCCAAAATGTGTCTACCATCCACCTGGTGTACTCCACACCTCACTCCTTTTAGACCATGCACCTTACCAGATTTCCTTCCCAACACGGCATATACTGTAAGAATATCTAGATGGCGGTTTCCACTTCCGCACTTCTCAGCAGCGCTATCCCTCCATGAATGTACAAGCCATGTGGAATCAAATAATATCCATAGTGCAGTACATTCTTAAAATCCGAGCTCTTTATTATCCAAAATTGCGCACTTACAATATAAAAATTATCAGCATACAAAGCCTGGTCCAAGACCTTATCCAAAATGGCTGCCGATAGACTTCCGGTTTGCGTCTGATGTTGCTTCCTGATGAAACTTCCTTTGAAGAAGTTGTAATGATGAAACACGTCATGATGCTGTTCTATATAGAATGTTCAGGTTTCCCTGTCATGGTGGGTATACCCCTGAAAAGGGCTCTTCAGGGACTGGGTTCCAAAGTGGTGGACCACAGCCCTGGACCCTGCACTAACTAAACACAATTCACCAAGTGCCAATGTGAGTGCCCCATGCAGTGCCTAAAACAACATTACAGGCTGTCTCCACAGTGTAGGGTCCAGGTACGACTCCCAAGGTTTTACCAAGGTTGCACCAATTAGGATACGTTGCTTGTGTGTAAACAAGACAGTGAAGGTTGATTGAAGAATTGGAAGATAAATAGGAAAGAAAAATAACAAACATATGAAGCTGGTTTCTCAGGGAAGATGAAGAGGTTCACCTATAGACATTAGCAAGCAAAGAGGACTCATGGAAAGGGTCAGGATTATAGGAGAGGTGCCCCAAGGGGGCAAGTTCTCAAAAGCTTGCCCATGTCCAATCACCTGGAGGTGTGAGCCTACAACCCGTGGTGTATGAATAAGTTGCCTGTGTCCTGTACTGTACAATTAAGATATTTCTTTGCATGGTTGGTGATGTCCCAGCCTTGTCTATTGTCCAATGGGTGCACTTTGTATAATTTACAGGAGAACAGGCTGAGTACCAAGAAGTGTCCTGACAATCTTCCTGTATCCTTTGGTGGGGATGTACAGCATGGGTATGATCGGGCGGGCACTGAACTCCTAGGCGTGGTTCAGCAGGGCATCCCTCACTATTTCATAACCACAGAGGACCACCACCGGCTCCGACACTTTAGAGATGGTGAATATTGAGCCGTACTTTTGGCTGAGCTGTCATAGATAAAAGAAATAGAGAGTCAGAAGTCAATAATGACAGGAATTCTGCTTCTGCAGGAATAGAGACTTACAGAGAAGACCCAGCCCACGCCTTGTTGTCATTGTCAATTAACAAGTAGCAGCTAAACCCATTATTTAGTGAAGATGTTGGAGAACATGTCTGTTCCCTGGTTGTCTCTGGATGCAAGGCCTTCTGAGTTCCTGACAAGTATGCAGCAAAGGCAAAACTTCTGATTTGCATCCATGTTTTGGTGTTGGCTCAGAGACTCAGAAAGCATTGAAGCCAGAGGATCAGAATGGCAATAAGGTAACAAACATTTTTAATCAGAGAGGTCAGGGATGGCATTGCATATCTTTCTCAGGACAGATATCCTTTAAGCTGGTAAGACTGCGGGGAGGGGGTACTGAGCTGCTGAGCCATTGCTGATGGGAGGGGGCTGGGGGTGTAGAGGTATGAAAGCTGAGCTCCACCCAAAAAGGGAAGCTGCACTTGTTTGCACCCTCCGCTGCCACATTTTGCACTTTTTTGGGGGGAGCAGGTACCTGGTTTTGACAGGTACCTGCTCCCACTTCGGGCTCAGTTCACCACGGAAAACTGAGCCCGAAATTCAGCCCCCCTCCTTCCCCCCCTTCAGTTTTGTGGGATACTTAACAGGTCCCAGAAGACTACAGGACCAATTACAAGGCGCAGCGCGGATCGCGCATGCATAGTAGGGAACCAGCTGTGAAGCCGCTAGGTGTCACTTCTGGTTTCCCTTACTTGCAATGCTGGTTCCAGGAACCTGGAGGCTAATGAAGAACTAACCCAGGTGATGATGGCGCTGGATCCCTGGACAGGTAGTTGTCCTTGTATTAAAAGTCACCAGCTACAGTATTTGTAGGCGCTGACTTTTCATTTTTTGGAGAGGAGCCTATACTCCTCTTTAAGCTGGAAGGAGGGAACAATAGGAGATGAGATGATGAGTCAATGCTGGGAGGGAAAAACAGGTGGAGATTGAATACTGAGTCACTACTGGTGCAAGAAGGGGGGATTGCCAGGAGAAAGAACTGAAGGCCAGTGCTTCTGCTTTGAAAGATGGACTGCTCCATAGTACTTGCAGCAACAGAGGTCAGTGAAACATGGCCGGATCTAGGGGGGTGCTGGAGTGACCTGCGCCCCCCCATATTTCATTTGTGCCCCCCGGTCTTGCCACCCCACTGAAATTCTGCCTGGCTGCTGAGCTCCTCTTCCCATTTCCGCACTTTTGTGCGGCAGGTTGTGAGATCTCACACATGTGAACAAAGGCCATGAGGTCTCTGCCAAAAGGCTGGCAGTCACCCACAGTTTGTCTGCACATGCATGGGGAAGGGGGGGGGGAGGGGCTGCAATGTCACTCCGGCCTAAGCGAGGACCTAATAAGTAAAATAAATGTTTACTTTACAAATATTTGTAAGAGAAGAGGGGAGACAGGAGAGAGGACCTTACTAAAATGGGGGAATTTCTGATTTAATGTTTGTGAGGGATGTCTATAGGATGACCACTGAGCAACGCTGTCTAATGTGATAAAAGAAACTTTGACCAGCAGACATATTGCTGTGTGTGAGAGATAACATTACAATCAGAGTTTCTACTGCATAACTCCTGGGAATAAAAGACTACATACAGAAGTCATACTGCATTACTTCTTGTGTCTGACCACCAGCCGTCAGGTTGTCACAAATATATACACTGATCAGCCATAACAATATGACCAGCCACTGTAACCCCTCGTGACATGGACACAACCAGTCTGAGATGTTGACTTGGCCTCCAAATTCTCCAGATTTTCAGACCATTTGAGCATCTGTGGGAAGTGCTGGAAAAACAAGTCCAATCCATGGTAGTCACTCCTCACAACTTACAACTTAAAGGATCCTTTACAGATGATTTGGGGTCAGATACCACAGCATGCATTTGGAGGTCTAGTGGTTCCTCTAACCATTATTGAATTCATCAAACCAGGCCACCTTCTTCAATTGCTCTGTGGTCCAGTTCTGCTGCTCACATGTCCATTGTAGGTGCTTTTGGCTGTGGACACGGGTCAGCATGGGCACCCTGACCAGTCTGCAGCTACACAGCCCCATTCACAACAAACTGCGGTGTTCTAACACCTTTTCTATCAGAACCAGCATTAACTTTTTCAGCAATTTGATCTACAGTAGCTCTTCTATTAGACTGGACTACAGAAGCTCTTCTATTGGACTGGCCATCCCTCGCTCTCCATATACATCAATGAGCCTTGGCTGCCCATGACCCTGTTGTCAGTTTTCCACTTTTCCGTCCTTGGACCACTTTTGGTCGGTCCTGACCACTGCAGACCTCCCGCAGGAGCTGTAGTTTTTGCTCTAAACCCAGTCATCTAGTTGGGTGTGCACAGGGTGATAGGGTTGCATTACAATTTGGCCCTTTTCAATGCCCCCCAAAACCTTACTCTCACCCATTTTTTTCTGATTTCAACACATCAACTTCAGGGACAACATGTTCACTTGATGCCTAATATATCCCATCCACTGTCAGATGACATTGGCACGAGATAATCAATGTTATTCACTTTACCTGTCAATGGTCAGAATGTTATGGCTGATCGGTGTAAACATAAAACTGTTACAAAGAAACGAAGACTGATGTGCGTCTACATTCGTTACTTATTAACTTGATATATTCTTCTCTAGGAACACGCAGGTATAAAGTTCTCAGATACGGGAAGAGTTCAATGTTCAGGGTTGGTGTTCGTGAAACTTTCATGAATCTCCTCTCACCCAGTCTATGCAAAACAGCAAAAAAAAAAAAGCAACGTGATATACGATAACAGCACGACAGAAAGTGTAGAAGAAGAGGGAAGTTTGGTAGAAATGATTCTCATTGTAATCTTTGTTATGGAGCCTTCCAACTCAACTCTTTAGAGAGAATGCCCTATTGTGGACCCCCCACCAAAAACGTGGAAAATTCAAACTGATTTAACCAAATCTGCTCTAGAGAATTTTTTTTCAAAAGTTAAAATTTCAGTTTTTGGCTACAAAATGACCTAAAACCTCCCAGAACATGTTATATTTTCCCCAACCAGAGGTCCTGTAGAATGAAAAGATGGCAGTTGCATTTTTATGTTGTATATTTGCTCAACTTACCAACCAACCTGCAACCAACCTCTGTTTTTAGCACAAACAGTTAGACAGGACAATTCAGTTGGTTGCAGGCTGGTCGGTGAGTTGAGCTGCAAGTTTTTCTTTTTTGTTGTTTGACATGCGTCACCCTTCCATGTACTCTTTGCTGCAAAGGCCAGTTATAGATTGCGGCGGTGGCCATTTGTTTGTACTGTTGATATACTGGTGAGGGGCACACTGGACATCTTGGCTGCCATTGTGCTGGGTGTCCAGTGCACCCCTGTGCCTTTATGGAGGGGGGGCTCCCTCCAGGCCCTCACTCTATCCAATATTACACATGTGCTTCTACTATGGAAGCTCTCAAAATTTATAGAGTTTGGAATTGCAGGTGCTGTGAAGAGGCATTGCAGCTTATGCATGTGTTTGCAAATGTGTGCAAACCAAACCCCTGTTTTAATGCAAACTGTTAGACGGGATAATTTGGTTGGTTGCAGGCTGGTCAGTAAGTGAGCTGGGAATTTTTCTTTGTTTTTGTTTGACATGCGTCACCCTTCCATGTACTCCTTGCTGTAAAGGCCAGATATACAGTGGGGCAAAAAAGTATTTAGTCCGCCACCAATTGTGCAAGTTCTCCCACTTACAAAGATGAGAGAGGCCTGTAATTGGCATCATAGGTAGACCTCAACTATGAGAGACAAAATGAGAAAACAAATCCAGACAATCACATTGGCTGATTTGGAAAGAATTTCTTTCAAAATTATGGTGGAAAATAAGTATTTGGTCCCCTACAAACAAGCAAGATTTCTGGCTCTCACAGACCTGTACCTTCTTCTGTAAGAGGCTCCTCTGTCCTGCACTCATTACCTGTATCAATGGCACCTGTTTGAACTTGTTATCAGTATAAAAGACACCTGTCCACAACCTCAAACAGTCACACTCCAAACTCCACTATGGTGAAGACCAAAGAGCTGTCGAAGGACACCAGAAACAAAATTGTAGGCCTGCACCAGGCTGGGAAGACTGAATCTGCAATAGGCGAGCAGCTTGGTGTGAACAAATCAACTGTGGGAGCAATAATTAGAAAATGGAAGACATACAAGACCACTGATAATCTCCCTTGATCTGGGGCTCCACGCAAGATCTCACCCCGTGGGGTCAAAATGATCACAAGAACGGTGAGCAAAAATCCCAGGACCACACGGGGGGACCTAGTAAATGACTTGCAGAGAGCTGGGACCAACGTAACAAAGGCTACCATCAGTAACACACTACGCCGCCAGGGACTCAGATCCTGCAGTGCCAGACATGTCCCCTGCTTAAGCCAGTACATGTCCGGGCCCGTCTGAAGTTTGCTAGAGAGCATTTGGATGATCCAGAAGAGGATTGGGAGAATGTCATATGGTCAGATGAAACCAGAATAGAACTGTTTGGTAGAAACACAACTCGTCGTGTTTGGAGGAGAGAGAATGCTGAGTTGCATCCAAAGAACACCATACCTACTGTGAAGCATGGGGGTGGCAACATCATGCTTTGGGGCTGTTTCTCCGCAAAGGGACCAGGACGACTGATCCATGTACAGGACAGAATGAATGGGGCCATGTATCGTGAGATTTTGAGTGCAAACCTCCTTCCATCAGCAAGGGCATTGAAGATGAAACGTGGCTGGGTCTTCCAACATGACAATGATCTCAAACATACTACCCGGGCAACAAAGGAGTGGCTTCATAAGAAGCATTTCAAGGTTCTGGAGTGGCCTAGCCAGTCTGCAGATCTCAACCCCATAGAAAAACTTTGGAGGGAGTTGAAAGTCTGTGTTGCCCAGCGACAGCCCCAAAACATCACTGCTCTAGAGGAGATCTGCATGGAGGATGGGCCAACATACCAGCAACAGTGTGTGCCAACCTTGTGAAGACTTACAGGAAACGTTTGACCTCTGTCATTGCCAACAAAGGATATATAACAAAGTATTGAGATGAACTTTTCATATTGACCAAATACTTATTTTCCACCATAATTTGCAAATAAATTCTTTCCAAATCAGCCAATGTGATTGTCTGGATTTGTTTTCTCATTTTGTCTCTCATAGTTGAGGTCTACCTATGATGCCAATTACAGGCCTCTCTCATCTTTGTAAGTGGGAGAACTTGCACAATTGGTGGCTGACTAAATACTTTTTTGCCCCACTGTAGATTGGGGCAGTTTTTGTTTGTTTGTAATGTATGATATTTGCACAAATGTTTATCAAATCTATATTTTCAAGAAGAATACAATCACCTTAACCACTTGCCTACCAGGCACTTATACCCCCTTATTTACCAGGCCAATTTTCAGCTTTCAGAGCTGCCGCACTTTGACAATTGCGCGGTCATGCAACATTGTACCCATATGAAATTTTGATCATTTTTTTCTCACAAATAGAGCTTTCTTTTGGTGGTATTTAATCGCCACTGGGTGCTTTACTTTTTGCGCTATAAATAAAAAAAGTGCAAAAAATTTGAAAAAAAAAAAAAGTTTCTTTGTTTCTTTTATAAAATTTTTCAAACAGGTATTTTTTTCTCCTTCACTGATGTGCATTGATGAGGCAGCACTGATGGGCACTGATAGGCGGCACTGATGGGCACTGATAGGCAGCACTAAAGGGCACTGATAGGCAGTACTAATGAGGTGTCACGGATAGGTGGCACTAATATGCAGCACTGATAGGCGGCACTGATAGGTGACAGTGATTATGGGTACTGATAGACGGCACTGACTGGCATCACTGCTGGGCACTGACTGGCGGCACTGACTGGCACAACCCCTGGGCACTGACTGATGGCACTGACTGGCAGCACTGCTGGGCTGCACTGGTGGGTGGCACTGGTGGGCAGCACTGGTGGGTGGGCACAGGTGGGTGGCACTTCTGGGCACAGGTGGGTGGCACTTCTGGGCACAGGTAGGTGGCACTTCTGGGCACAGGTAGGTGGCACTGCAGAATGGCACAGGTGGGTGATCTGCTGGGCACGGGTGGGCGGAGCTAGTGGGCGCACTGCTGGGCACAGGTGGGCGGAACTTGTGGGTGGCACTGCGGGGCACCGATCATCAGGGCACTGATGATCGGTGCCGATCCCCGCTCTGACAACTGCCGGTTCTCGGCAGTACTTTCCTCACGATCTGACAGCGTGAGGAAAGTGCAGCCGAGAACCGGCACTTGCATTTCCCTCTGATCAGCGTGTCATTGGACACTGCTGATCACGTGGTAAAAGGCCGCTGTGATTGGCCTTTTACCACATCACGTGATCAGCTATGTCTGTAGGACACAGCGATCACGGAGATCGCCGGGTGCGCGCACCCTGGGGCGCGCAGGAGAGCGCGTTCTGGGAGGACGTCATATGACGTCCACTCAGAACTGGCCGGCCGCAGTGCAGCCGTCATTCGGCTATCTGCGGTCGGCAGCTAGTTAATTTATTGCACACAAACACAGTTTAATCCTCACTCTTTTGTACAAAATAAAAGAAGATGTAGTGTAGAGTAAATAGATACCAAATGTGTTGAGCCAAGCTCAAAACTGTGTGTGCCCATTGAATGGATAAAACTAGGGTACCCAAAATTATCAACAGGCAACCCGGTAAATGCTTCTACAACTCATCAGGTTGGTATCAACTGTAAATAATGTCCCTAGAATTATTGTTTTCCCTCTGACATTCATGGTGATATGTAATGTGAGGTGCAATTGCTGTACATACACATGTGCACTCTATGCTTGAGTTTGCATTTGCGGGTGTGCACCAGGTGACAGGGTCACTTAAAATTTAATTTAAAAAATTCAATTATTTTTTTTTTCCTTTCATTTTATTGCTATCACAAGGGGTGACTTTGGTGTTCATTCTACAGTGAAAGCAATGTAGCGTTGTCACACTGTGGACAGGGTAGCTTTAGATGGACATAGTAAATGGCAAACAAATTAAAGCCCAACTCCAGCTAACAATTTTAAAGTAGTAAGGTGTGGGAAACCCACAAGTTGCAATCGCAGCAAATGCCAATGTTAGCCACTTCAGTTCCTGAAGGTTTTACCCCCCTTCAGTTCCCGAAGGTTTTACCCCCAGACCATTTTCTGCTGTTCAGCACTGAGCTACTGACTAACTAGCAATTGAGCAGTCATGCAACACTGTACCCAAATTATTTTACTTTAATTTTTTTTCACACAAATAGAGCTTTCTTTTGTTGGTATTTGATCACCACTGGGTTGTTCATTTTTTTGCGATATAAATGAAACATGACCAAAAATTTAAAAAAAAAACTATATTTTTTACTTTCTCCTATAAAATATATTCGATAAAAAAATTCAAATTCCTTTATAAATTTAGGCCAAATCTATTCTGCTACATTTCTTGGTTTGCGTGAAGGTTATAGCGTCTACAAACTATGGTGTGTGTGTGTGTATATATACACTTTTTTTATTTTAAATTACTAATGGCATTAATCAGCGACTTATAATGGGACTGCAACAGTGCAGCTGGCAATCTGACACTAACTGACACTGAGGGGAGCTGAGTAACTGCCACTGACATCTCCAGTGTCACAAATACAGTAATCAGTGCTAAAACTATGCACTGTCACTGTACTAATGACACTGACTGGGAAAGGGTTAACATTTAGGGTGAACAAGGGGTTAAATATGTGCCTAACAATGTTTAATGTGTGCTGCTATTACTAACAGGTCTCTTTGTTTCTTATTACTGCTTTTGCAACAGAAACAGAGAGATTGTTCCTTCTGTCCAGAGTCCTGTTTTGATTGTCAACACAGGGCTCTGTGCTGTGATTGGACACAACAGGTCCTGACCATGAGTCATTGGCTGGAACTTACTGACAGACTCCCGCTATGTACAATTACAGCGGGGGTCAGTGGAAGGGGGGGGGGCATGTATGTGTGCTCCCTAAATCCATAATCAGGCAGCGACATACCAATACGTGGCTTTGCTTGCACCTCCAATGAGTCCATCATCCCTGCCTCATACCCTGTATGTGAGCTCTTGGGCCTCTGGCTCCTTCAGTTACTCCTTCTCTTTCTTCTGGGGGGAAGGGGTTTGGTGGGTCCTCCCTCCTTTTCTTTACACCAGGGATCTCCAAACTGTGGCCCAAGAGCCGGATACGGACCTTTGCTAGCCTTTAACCAGCCCTTGGGGCACTATTCCTAGAACTGACACCAGAGGCGTCCCTAGGGTTGGTGTCACCCGGTGCGGTAACACTTGGTGACACCCCCTCTGACGATCCCTGCAGAATGGATCGGATCTGCAGATTGAGCATAATGGATTTGACTTCGATCCATTATGCTCAATCCACAGATCTGATCCACCTGCGGGGATCGTCAGCTTTCTTTACAACTTACCTTTTCTTGGAGCGGGTCCGGGACAACTGCACATGTCCCAGTTTCAGGCACAATCAATCGATGATAGAAGTAGTTCTATCATCGATTGATTGTGCCTGAAACCAGGACATGAGCAGTTGCTTCAGGGGGACACATCTACATGGGAGACACATCTTGCTAATACACTGCTGTCACCCCGCAGGATCGTCCGCATGCAACCTATATGGGGTGACACCGGACCCACTCCAAGAAAAGGTAAGAAAAGGTAAGTTGTAAAGAGAGCCAATGATTGTCCCTTGCTTTTCAACTTACCTTTTTGTGAAGCGGGTCCAGTGTCACTCCGTACGGTTGGTGTCACCCAGTGTGGACCGCACCTGCCTTGGGACACCACTGACTGACACCAAAAGTGGGGCATAATTCCCCCAACTGACACCCAGCAATGGGACACTATTCTTCCCACTAATATCAATGATGGGGCCCTATTCCATCCACTAACATCAATGATGGGCCAATATTCTTTCCAGTGATAGCAATGATGGGGCACTACCCCTCCTCCTACTGACCACACGCACTATGCAGCTGAACACAACATCTGAGTCCTTGTTTACTCTTACTGATGTTGGCTCTGAGACTTTTTCTACCCCAGCTGACTATAATCCGCCCCCCTAAAGTCTGAAGGACAGTAAACTGGCCCTTTGTTTGGAAAGTTTGGAGACCCCTGCTTTAGACCACATTGATTCCTCTTGGTCATATTTCAAAGCTTCCAATTTTCAAAGCTTTAAAGCATTCTTCGTCCCTCCTGATGAAGATAAATGTGAAATGCATGAGATGTGACCACGTCCACATATAATGCAACTGCTAATTGTCATGTAATATGAACCTTTTTTTAAAGGTATTTATTTTAATTTGTTTTCATCAACAATTACAATAAACAAAGAAGAAAACAGGAGCCCCAAAGTGAGAACATCAGAGTAAAGGTTACATAAAACGGGCAAACCAGTAAACAGATTGTTGTCAGGGGCTACATTGAGCCCCCCTGAGAAAACTGTTTCCGTTGCAAATAGAAATATTCCATAGTGAATAGAGAAACCAAGATCAAACAAACACACACACAGAACCAAACACACACAAACACGTGTGTGCCTCCTACTCCTCAAAGACAACAGGAGAGATAAAGAGCCCATAGCAGTAGGGCAAAAAACCTCTCAAGTTGTAGAAACATGCAACAGTGACTGAGATAGCAGAATATCCCCCCAGAAAGAGTCTGAATTGTCCAGCTAGGGTTGCCATACTTTTGTAAAGTTTTTAGGGCAAGTCCGACCCTTGTAGATCATCTTATATTTAGGTAGATCAAGATTAACCATAGCACAGAATCTTTGTATAGAGGGCGGATTAGCATTTTTCCAATTTAACAAGACAAGTTTTCTAGCATAAAACAGAAGCATGCGTATTAATATTCTAGGATGAGTTTGAGGTATAAAGTCATTCAAAAGACCCACTTCTGGTGTATGAGGAACTGGCAAATGTAGAATATTATCAAAAAAAAAAAAGCAAAGAGGTCCTGCCAATACGAAGCAAGAGCTGGAAAGGCCCAAAACATGTGCAATAGATCCACGCCCACAAGGCCACAACAAGGACAAGAGGCCGCAGATCCAAATCCCATACAGGCCAACCTAGCCGGGGTGTAATGAAGATGGTGGATAAACTTGAATTGAGTAAACATATCAGCAATGAGAGTTTGGAAACAAACCTCCGTAGCCTCCTCCCAACCCTCTTCAAGAAGCCCAGGGAGCATCGCCTTCCACTTACGATGAGCAATATGAAAAGGGTTAATCCCGGCTGCCTGGGGACAGAAATAAAAAGTAATGACCAGCTTAGCAATATCTGGGTCTGACAATAACTTTTCCAAGAGCTCAAGAATCAAAGTCCCAAATTTTGCCCATATAGTATGACATAGCAGAAAACATTTATTAAAAAATGTACTAACCACCTTATACCGGGTCTTTAAGTCATCAAAAGATAGAATGCTACCATCAATAACATGTGAAAGATGAGTAACACCAAGATGACCCCACCAACATGAGTCAGGGTGACCCAGGAGCTCAGGGATATAAAGGTTGTGCCAAAGGGGAGTTTGTGGGGATACTCCAGGAGATGAGGATAACACTTTGCCCCCCTCCCACCAGACCAACACGCTAGTATCTATCAAAGAGTGGTGGGAGCACCAGGAGACAACAGACCTATGAAGAGTGTCCCGAAGAAAGGATGCAGAGCCATACTGGGCAGACAGGAGAATGGTGGAGGAGGTAGGAGAGGAGTCATGAAACCAATCATACACATAGGCAAGTTGGGAGGCAATAAAATAGTTGCACGCCAAGCCCCCATCCACCTTGGATGCCTGAAGCGAGGACCTAGCCATTCGTGGGTGTGACCCATTCCAAAGGAAAGAAGTCAAAACGGAGTCAATTCTCTGAAATAGATTTCTAGGGAAAAAAATTGGAGAAGCCCTAAACACATCCGTGACTCATGTCACAGCCATTATGAAAAAAGGTTCCTGCACTACTTTTTGCTGACTTCATTGCGACTTGCATAGATTTCTGGTATATGAAGTCACAATCGGTGGTGCAAATCGCACTGATATGTGGCTGTGAGATTGCTCTGAAGTAGAGCGTTTTCAAAGCTGCACCAGTGTGAACCTGGGCTTAATGTAATCATGTTGTGTCGATTGTGCAGCAGATATGAAGAATGAGAAGAGACAAATCTTTACAGCAATCATTTGGTGACATAGAAAGTAGGTCGCTTTGTTCTGCCCTTTATACGGACCGTTCAGCTTTTATCTGATGTTATCAGTCACATTCAGTAATATCATAACTAGAGATGAGCGAATCGAAGTATCCGAAGTGGAATTCGAATCGAATATCGGAAAAATTTCGATTCGTGCCGAATCCGAAAAATAGCCTAATTCGGACGCGCGAATCGAAATTTTTCAGAAAATGGCGGCTGACATGTGCGGCGACGGAGCGGGGATGTCTGGGAAGGCGCGCAGACAAGGCGCGCTGACCCATAATGCATTCCTCAACGACATGTGATCGCATCAGCCAATCAGCAGCCAGCCAGCCAGCACTGTGTAATGGTTGAGCTATAAATAGCGGCCATTTTGGAATTCTTCATTTGCCTGCAGTCATTGAACAGAGGCAGACCGCTCTGTACTAGGGACAGGGACAGAGTTAGGGCCACAGAAAAGAGAATTGGGGACAGAGAAAAGTTACATAGGGACACAGAACCATTAGTCAGGGACACAGATTTGTTAATGAGGGCCACAGAATCGTTATTTAGGGACAAAGAAACGCTAGTTAGGGCCACAGAATTCATACTCAGGGACAGACAGAATTGTTACTCAGTGCCAGAGAATTGTTACTTAGGGCCACAGAAACGTTATTAGGGCCACAGAATTTTTACTCAGGGACAGACAGAATTGTTACTGAGTGCCAGAGAATTGTTACTCAGGGACAGACAGAATTGTTACTGAGTGCCAGAGAATTGTTACTCAGGGACAGACAGAATTGTTACTGAGTGCCAGAGAATTGTTACTCAGGGACAGACAGAATTGTTACTGAGTGCCAGAGAATTGTTACTCGCACAGACAAAGAATTGTTACTCGCACAGACACAGAATTGTTACTCGCACAGACACAGAATTGTTACTCGCACAGACACAGAATTGTTACTCGCACAGACACAGAATTGTTACTGAGGGCCACAGAACTGTTACTTAGGGCCACAGAATTGATACTCGCACAGACACAGAATTGTTACTCAGGGCCACAGAACTGTTACTTAGGGACAAAGAAACGCTAGTTAGGGCCACAGAATTCATATTCAGGGACAGACAGAATTGTTAATGAGTGCCAGAGAATTGTTACTCAGGGACAGACAGAATTGTTACTGAGTGCCAGAGAATTGTTACTCAGGGACAGACAGAATTGTTACTGAGTGCCAGAGAATTGTTACTCGCACAGACAAAGAATTGTTACTCGCACAGACACAGAATTGTAACTCGCACAGACACAGAATTGTTACTCGCACAGACAGAATTGTTACTCGCACAGACACAGAATTGTTACTCGCACAGACACAGAATTGTTACTGAAGGCCACAGAACTGTTACTTTGGGCCACAGAAGTGTTACTCGCACAGACACAGAATTGTTACTCGCACAGACACAGAACTGTTACTGAGGGCCACAGAACTGTTACTTAGGGCCACAGAATTGATACTCGCACAGACACAGAATTGTTACTCAGGGCCACAGAACTGTTACTTAGGGGCAAAGAAACGCTAGTTAGGGCCACAGAATTCATACTCAGGGACAGACAGAATTGTTACTGAGTGCCAGAGAATTGTTAGGGACAGACAGAATTGTTACTGAGTGCCAGAGAATTGTTACTCAGGGACAGACAGAATTGTTACTGAGTGCAAGAGAATTGTTACTCGCACAAAGAATTGTTACTCGCACAGACACAGAATTGTTACTCGCACAGACACAGAATTGTTACTCGCACAGACACAGAATTGTTACTGAAGGCCACAGAACTGTTACTTTGGGCCACAGAAGTGTTACTCACACAGACACAGAATTGTTACTCGCACAGACACAGAACTGTTACTGAGGGCCACAGAACTGTTACTCAGGGCCACAGAATTGATACTCGCACAGACACAGAATTGTTACTCAGGGCCACAGAACTGTTACTTAGGGACAAAGAAACGCTAGTTAGGGCCACAGAATTCATACTCAGGGACAGACAGAATTGTTACTGAGTGCCAGAGAATTGTTACTCAAGGACAGACAGAATTGTTACTGAGTGCCAGAGAATTGTTACTCAGGGACAGACAGAATTGTTACTGAGTGCCAGAGAATTGTTACTCGCACAGACAAAGAATTGTTACTCGCACAGACACAGAATTGTTACTCGCACAGACACAGAATTGTTACTCGCACAGACACAGAATTGTTACTCGCACAGACACAGAATTGTTACTGAAGGCCACAGAACTGTTACTTTGGGCCACAGAAGTGTTACTCGCACAGACACAGAATTGTTACTCGCACAGACACAGAACTGTTACTGAGGGCCACAGAACTGTTACTTAGGGCCACAGAATTGATACTCGCACAGACACAGAATTGTTACTCAGGGCCACAGAACTGTTACTTAGGGACAAAGAAACGCTAGTTAGGGCCACAGAATTCATACTCAGGGACAGACAGAATTGTTACTGAGTGCCAGAGAATTGTTACTCAGGGACAGACAGAATTGTTACTGAGTGCCAGAGAATTGTTACTCAGGGACAGACAGAATTGTTACTGAGTGCCAGAGAATTGTTACTCAGGGACAGACAGAATTGTTACTGAGTGCCAGAGAATTGTTACTCGCACAGACACAGAATTGTTACTCGCACAGACACAGAATTGTTACTCGCACAGACACAGAATTGTTACTCGCACAGACACAGAATTGTTACTCGCACAGACACAGAATTGTTACTGAGGGCCACAGAACTGTTACTTAGGGCCACAGAATTGATACTCGCACAGACACAGAATTGTTACTCAGGGCCACAGAACTGTTACTTAGGGACAAAGAAACGCTAGTTAGGGCCACAGAATTCATATTCAGGGACAGACAGAATTGTTACTGAGTGCCAGAGAATTGTTACTCAGGGACAGACAGAATTGTTACTGAGTGCCAGAGAATTGTTACTCAGGGACAGACAGAATTGTTACTGAGTGCCAGAGAATTGTTACTCGCACAGACAAAGAATTGTTACTCGCACAGACACAGAATTGTAACTCGCACAGACACAGAATTGTTACTCGCACAGACAGAATTGTTACTCGCACAGACACAGAATTGTTACTCGCACAGACACAGAATTGTTACTGAAGGCCACAGAACTGTTACTTTGGGCCACAGAAGGGTTACTCGCACAGACACAGAATTGTTACTGAGGGCCACAGAACTGTTACTTAGGGCCACAGAATTGATACTCACACAGACACAGAATTGTTACTCAGGGCCACAGAATTGTTACTCAGGGACACATAATCGTTGAATTAAAGAGTATGTCAGACAACATGCAGAGGAGTGGCAGAGGAGGCAATGTTTTAGGAGCGAGCAGACGTGGCAGCAGAGGAAGGGGTCGAGGCAGCACTATTCGCAGCCAGAGGCCAGTGCTCCCGGTGTCATCCAGCGGTCGTGTCTCCACCGACAACCCTGCCGTCATTGATTGGTTGGCTCGGTCGTCTTCCTCTTCCCAGGTCACCTCTGACACCTTCAGCCAACGGTCGGTGGGTACGTCAGACACAACCGTTAGTTGGCATGGCCCGGGAGCAAGCCCACTGAAATCACATGTCCTCTACCTGCCCCTGTCCTTTGCTGTTCCCTCACCAAGCGAAGTATCGCATGCTGTGGGCTCAGCCCCACTGTACAGTGAGGAAGAGCTAACAGAGGGCGGTCAGGAACGGGGGGAGACATCGGCCTTTTCAGCAGCCAGGCGAAGAAGTACTGGCGAGGAGAGTGGCTCGGTAGCTGGTCTAGAGACAGGTCTGTCTCCTGACCCACACGCAGCCGAGGGGGCTAGTAGTGAGGCGGAGACCGTACTTGATGATGAGGAGGTTGATCGCACTTGGCTGCCTCGTCGTCATCAGGCAATTTCTTCCGCATCATCAGGAGAAGAGGGTGCCAGCTTGGCAGCGAGCGAAACAGTCGGTGGGTTGCCCAGGAGGCAGCAGGGTCGCATCAGTGTCAGTGGAGCCAAACGGCCACGGAGTAGAGCACCAGCTCCACTGCAGCCTACCACCACGGCCAGTAGTGGTGCCGGTGCGCACGGAGGAAGTAGCAGTCAGCCAGTGAGGAGTAGCGGTGGCAAAGTTTCCTACTCGGTGGTGTGGCAATTTTTCGTCAAGCCGCCCGAGGAAGTAAACGTAGCCGTCTGTCGACTATGTGGCCAGAAATGCAAGCGTGGTCAGGGGGCCCATGTTGGGACTACAGCGTTGCGTCAGCATATGCAGCGTCACCATTCGGTGGCCTGGGAAAACCGTGATAAAGATACGGCGGTTCTGCCTGCCCCAGCCCCCGCTCCATCACCCGCTCCGTTACTTGCTCCGTCACCCGACGTCGTCAATCGCCCTCTATCAGCCAGTCAAAGCTCCAACACCTCTGCTGAGGGGAGTTGTCGCTCGTTGGCATCTTCCGCTCGTTCAGATGCTCCTTCTCCTGCTACTCCTCTTCTCGGATTCCGTCAACAGTCTTTCTTGGAATCCGTTTCCAAGAGACAACAGTTTGCGAGCACGCACCCGACGGTGCAAAAGCTGAACGTCCTCCTGTCCAAGTTGCTGGTGCTGCAGTCCCTCCCTTTCCAACTGGTGGACTCAGCACCTTTCCGAGAAATGATGGCTTGTGCCGCGCCGCGGTGGAGAGTGCCAAGCCGTCATTTCTTCGCCATAAGGCAGTGCCAGCCCTGCATTCACATGTAGAAGAGATGGTGGGCCAGTCTTTGAGCATGTCGGTCTCTGCCAAAGTGCACGGCAGCGCCGACGTGTGGAGCTGTAACTACGGTCAGGGACAGTATATGTCATTTACGGCCCACTGGGTGAACGTGGTGCCGGCACAGCCGCACCAGCAACTTGGACAGGTCACGACGCTTTTGCATCCACGTTTGCACGTCCTTGGTCCAGCAAACATGTCCGCCTCTACCACCTCTTTTTCCGCCGTGTCCTCAGCCGCCACCCCCGTGCCAGGTCCCATTACCCGACCGGCATATCACATGTGCAGGGCGCAACGGTGTCACGCTGTGCTGCACCTGGTATGCCTTGGCGAACGTAGTCACACAGGGGAGGAACTGCTGAGTGTAATGAACAGAGAAATCGACAGATGGCTGTCTCCGCGCAAACTGAAAATCGGAACCATGTTGACCGACAACGGAAAGAACATGGTGTCTGCTCTGCGTCAAGGAAGGTTGTGCCATGCGCCATGCATGGCTCACGTGTTCAATCTGGTTGTCAAGCGGTTCCTAAAATCCACCATCCCACTGCAAGACATCCTTAAAATGTCACGTAAACTGTGCATGCATTTCAGCCATTCCTACACCGCAAAGAACACCCTCATTGAGCTGCAGCGGCAGAACGGAATTCCACAGCATCGCCTGATCTGCGACGTTGCAACAAGGTGGAATTCAACCCTACACATGTTAGACCGCCTTTACGAGCAGCGAAAGGCCATCACCGATTTCCTGATGTTACAAGCGGATAAAGGTACTCCCCTGTGTAACTTCGATGTCAGCCATTGGCAGCTGATGCGTGACACCTGCCGCTTGCTCAGGCCCTTTGAGGAGGCCACGCTATTCGTGAGTCGGCAGGACTATGGGATGAACGACGTCATTCCTCTGTTGCACGTCCTGGAACAAATGCTGTTAACAATGGCTGGTCAGGGTGCGGTAGACGTGGCGCACAGATCTCAACGCCACATGACCCCTGTGGGGCCAGGACAGGAAGAAGAGGAGGAGGTAGAGGAGGACATTTGTGCTCAGGAATTATTGAGTGAAATGGGTGGTTTTTCCACTCAGCGGACAGGAGTGGAGGAGCAGGAGCATCTGGTAGAGGAGGAGGAGACAGAGGATCCAGACGCACCGTGGCAGTATGCTGTGGAGATGGAGGCAGGGAGTCCCTCGCATTCCTTGGCGCAAATGGCCCATAGCATGCTCGGTTGCTTGCGTAGCGACAGCCGAATAATAACCATCAGACAGAGGGATGACTTTTGGCTGTCCACCTTGTTGGACCCTCGCTATCGTTCCAAAATGGTGGCCTTTTTCACACCTGCTGAGAGGGAGGCCAAAATTACGTACTATAAAAACCACCTATGTAGTCAGTTGGTCTCTGCCTTTGTGCGCCAACGTCCATCCTCAGACACTGTGGGCCCTGTGCGCTCGCGTTCCGCTGCCATGGCAGCAGGGGAGGGGTGGGGTGGTAGGAGCAGTGGCAGCTCCACCAGCAGCGGCTGCCTCAGTCTGCAGTCGATGATGAGTAGCTTTCTTCACCAGCGCAGTGAGGAAACTACGAACCAGCCGCAGCAGCAGCAGCAGCATCAGGTGGACCTGGAGCAGGAGCTCAAACAACAGGCTTGGGCCTACTTGGACAGCACCCTGCCAACCGAGGTAGACAATCCCCTTGACTACTGGGCAACGAAACTTGACCTTTGGCCCCAACTAGCTGAATTTGCCCTTGAAAGGCTGTCATGCCCGGCTAGTAGCGTGGCATCGGAGCGCGTGTTTAGTGCGGCAGGAGGTATTGTAACTCCGCGGAGGACACGACTGTCCACCCAAAGTGTGGAGAGACTCACGTTTGTGAAAATGAATCAGGCGTGGATTAGTCTGGATTTCAAACCACCAGTTCCTGACACAACTGACTAAATGCGCCATGAATCATGCCCCTGCCATGTGCCACTTTCAGGTCTCCTCACACACTGCTGGTGTGTTCCATTTCTTGTCATAGGGTGCTGGCAGATTACGGGCCTCCCATTGCTGCTGTCTCCATCGCCACACTCTGCCATGTGCCACATTCAGGTCTCTTCACACTGCTGTTGTGTTGAATTTTTTGACATAGGGTGCTGGCAGATTACGGGCCTCCCATAGCTGCTGCCAGGCCCCTAATCTGCCATGGGCCCCTATATACCGCCTCCTCATGCTGCTGACAAGTGCAGAGTCTCTCATGGGTCCCTGTACAGCCTCCCATTGCTGCTGTCTCCATCGCCACACTCTGCTGCCATGTGCCACTTTCAGGTCTCTTCACACTTTAGTTGTGTTGAATTTTTTGACATAGGGTGCAGGCAGATTACGGGCCTCACATAGCTGCTGCCAGGCCCCTAATCTGCCATGGGCCCCTATATACCGCCTCCTCATGCTGCTGCCAAGTCTAGAGTCTCTCATGGGTCCCTGTACGGCCTCCCATTGCTGCTGTCTCCATCGCCACACTCTGCTGCCATGTGCCACTTTCAGGTCTCTTCACACTGCTGGTGTGTTTAATTTTTTGACATAGGGTGCAGGCAGATTACGGGCCTCACATAGCTGCTGCCAGGCCCCTAATCTGCCATGGGCCCCTATATACCGCCTCCTCATGCTGCTGACAAGTCTAGAGTCTCTCATGGGTCCCTGTACGGCCTCCCATTGCTGCTGTCTCCATCGCCACACTCTGCTGCCATGTGCCACTTTCAGGTCTCTTCACACTTTAGTTGTGTTTAATTTTTTGACATAGGGTGCAGGCAGATTACGGGCCTCACATAGCTGCTGCCAGGCCCCTAATCTGCCATGGGCCCCTATATACCGCCTCCTCATGCTGCTGCCAAGTCTAGAGTCTCTCATGGGTCCCTGTACGGCCTCCCATTGCTGCTGTCTCCATCGCCACACTCTGCTGCCATGTGCCACTTTCAGGTCTCTTCACACTTTAGTTGTGTTTAATTTTTTGACATAGGGTGCAGGCAGATTACGGGCCTCACATAGCTGCTGCCAGGCCCCTAATCTGCCATGGGCCCCTATATACCGCCTCCTCATGCTGCTGACAAGTCTAGAGTCTCTCATGGGTCCCTGTACGGCCTCCCATTGCTGCTGTCTCCATCGCCACACTCTGCTGCCATGTGCCACTTTCAGGTCTCTTCACACTTTAGTTGTGTTTAATTTTTTGACATAGGGTGCAGGCAGATTACGGGCCTCACATAGCTGCTGCCAGGCCCCTAATCTGCCATGGGCCCCTATATACCGCCTCCTCATGCTGCTGACAAGTCTAGAGTCTCTCATGGGTCCCTGTACGGCCTCCCATTGCTGCTGTCTCCATCGCCACACTCTGCTGCCATGTGCCACTTTCAGGTCTCTTCACACTTTAGTTGTGTTTAATTTTTTGACATAGGGTGCAGGCAGATTACGGGCCTCACATAGCTGCTGCCAGGCCCCTAATCTGCCATGGGCCCCTATATACCGCCTCCTCATGCTGCTGACAAGTCTAGAGTCTCTCATGGGTCCCTGTACGGCCTCCCATTGCTGCTGTCTCCATCGCCACACTCTGCTGCCATGTGCCACTTTCAGGTCTCTTCACACTTTAGTTGTGTTTAATTTTTTGACATAGGGTGCAGGCAGATTACGGGCCTCACATAGCTGCTGCCAGGCCCCTAATCTGCCATGGGCCCCTATATACCGCCTCCTCATGCTGCTGCCAAGTCCAGAGTCTCTCATGGGTCCCTGTACGGCCTCCCATTGCTGCTATCTCCATCGCCACACTCTGCTGCCATGTGCCACTTTCAGGTCTCTTCACACTGCTGGTGTGTTTAATTTTTTGACATAGGGTGCAGGCAGATTACGGGCCTCACATAGCTGCTGCCAGGCCCCTAATCTGCCATGGGCCCCTATATACCGCCTCCTCATGCTGCTGACAAGTCTAGAGTCTCTCATGGGTCCCTGTACGGCCTCCCATTGCTGCTGTCTCCATCGCCACACTCTGCTGCCATGTGCCACTTTCAGGTCTCTTCACACTTTAGTTGTGTTTAATTTTTTGACATAGGGTGCAGGCAGATTACGGGCCTCACATAGCTGCTGCCAGGCCCCTAATCTGCCATGGGCCCCTATATACCGCCTCCTCATGCTGCTGACAAGTCTAGAGTCTCTCATGGGTCCCTGTACGGCCTCCCATTGCTGCTGTCTCCATCGCCACACTCTGCTGCCATGTGCCACTTTCAGGTCTCTTCACACTTTAGTTGTGTTTAATTTTTTGACATAGGGTGCAGGCAGATTACGGGCCTCACATAGCTGCTGCCAGGCCCCTAATCTGCCATGGGCCCCTATATACCGCCTCCTCATGCTGCTGACAAGTCTAGAGTCTCTCATGGGTCCCTGTACGGCCTCCCATTGCTGCTGTCTCCATCGCCACACTCTGCTGCCATGTGCCACTTTCAGGTCTCTTCACACTTTAGTTGTGTTTAATTTTTTGACATAGGGTGCAGGCAGATTACGGGCCTCACATAGCTGCTGCCAGGCCCCTAATCTGCCATGGGCCCCTATATACCGCCTCCTCATGCTGCTGCCAAGTCCAGAGTCTCTCATGGGTCCCTGTACGGCCTCCCATTGCTGCTATCTCCATCGCCACACTCTGCTGCCATGTGCCACTTTCAGGTCTCTTCACACTGCTGGTGTGTTTAATTTTTTGACATAGGGTGCAGGCAGATTACGGGCCTCACATAGCTGCTGCCAGGCCCCTAATCTGCCATGGGCCCCTATATACCGCCTCCTCATGCTGCTGCCAAGTCCAGAGTCTCTCATGGGTCCCTGTACGGCCTCCCATTGCTGCTGTCTCCATCGCCACACTCTGCTGCCATGTGCCACTTTCAGGTCTCTTCACACTTTAGTTGTGTTTAATTTTTTGACATAGGGTGCAGGCAGATTACGGGCCTCACATAGCTGCTGCCAGGCCCCTAATCTGCCATGGGCCCCTATATACCGCCTCCTCATGCTGCTGACAAGTCTAGAGTCTCTCATGGGTCCCTGTACGGCCTCCCATTGCTGCTGTCTCCATCGCCACACTCTGCTGCCATGTGCCACTTTCAGGTCTCTTCACACTTTAGTTGTGTTTAATTTTTTGACATAGGGTGCAGGCAGATTACGGGCCTCACATAGCTGCTGCCAGGCCCCTAATCTGCCATGGGCCCCTATATACCGCCTCCTCATGCTGCTGACAAGTCTAGAGTCTCTCATGGGTCCCTGTACGGCCTCCCATTGCTGCTGTCTCCATCGCCACACTCTGCTGCCATGTGCCACTTTCAGGTCTCTTCACACTGCTGGTGTGTTGAATTTTTTGACATAGGGTGCAGGCAGATTACGGGCCTCACATAGCTGCTGCCAGGCCCCTAATCTGCCATGGGCCCTATATACCGCCTCCTCATGCTGCTGACAAGTCTAGAGTCTCTCATGGGTCCCTGTACGGCCTCCCATTGCTGCTGTCTCCATCGCCACACTCTGCTGCCATGTGCCACTTTCAGGTCTCTTCACACTTTAGTTGTGTTTAATTTTTTGACATAGGGTGCAGGCAGATTACGGGCCTCACATAGCTGCTGCCAGGCCCCTAATCTGCCATGGGCCCCTATATACCGCCTCCTCATGCTGCTGACAAGTCTAGAGTCTCTCATGGGTCCCTGTACGGCCTCCCATTGCTGCTGTCTCCATCGCCACACTCTGCTGCCATGTGCCACTTTCAGGTCTCTTCACACTTTAGTTGTGTTTAATTTTTTGACATAGGGTGCAGGCAGATTACGGGCCTCACATAGCTGCTGCCAGGCCCCTAATCTGCCATGGGCCCCTATATACCGCCTCCTCATGCTGCTGCCAAGTCCAGAGTCTCTCATGGGTCCCTGTACGGCCTCCCATTGCTGCTATCTCCATCGCCACACTCTGCTGCCATGTGCCACTTTCAGGTCTCTTCACACTGCTGGTGTGTTTAATTTTTTGACATAGGGTGCAGGCAGATTACGGGCCTCACATAGCTGCTGCCAGGCCCCTAATCTGCCATGGGCCCCTATATACCGCCTCCTCATGCTGCTGCCAAGTCCAGAGTCTCTCATGGGTCCCTGTACGGCCTCCCATTGCTGCTGTCTCCATCGCCACACTCTGCTGCCATGTGCCACTTTCAGGTCTCTTCACACTGCTGGTGTGTTTAATTTTTTGACATAGGGTGCAGGCAGATTACGGGCCTCACATAGCTGCTGCCAGGCCCCTAATCTGCCATGGGCCCCTATATACCGCCTCTTCATGCTGCTGCCAGGTCCAGAGTCTCTCATGGGTCCCTGTACGGCCTCCCATTTCTGCTGCCAGGAGGCAGCAGGGTCGCAGCAGTGTCAGTGGAGGCAAACGGCCACGGAGTAGAGCACCAGCTCCACTGCAGCCTACCACCACGGCCAGTAGTGGTGCCGGTGTGCACGGAGGAAGTAGCAGTCAGCCAGTGAGGAGTAGCGGAGGCAAAGTTTCCTACTCTGTGGTGTGGCAATTTTTCGTCAAGCCGCCCGAGGAAGTAAACGTAGCCTAATGTCGACTATGTGGCCAGAAAGTCAAGCGTGGCCAGGGGGCCCATGTTGGGACTACAGCGTTGCGTCAGCATATGCAGCGTCGCCATTCGGTGGCCTGGGAAAAACGTGATAAAGATACGGCGGTTCTGCCTGCCCCAGCCCAGGGTTCCATTTTGTCATAGGGTGCTGGCAGATTACGGGCCTCCCATAGGTTCCGCCAGGCCCCATATCGGCCATGGGCCCCCGTACCTCCTGGTCACGCTGCTGCTGAGCCCACAGTGTGACCTGGGTCCCTGTACGGCCTCCCATTGCTTACACTCTGCCATGTGCCACTTTGAGGTCTCCTTACACTACTGTGCTTGTCCATTTTGACATAGGTTGCTGGCAGATTCCAGGCCTTCCATAGGTTCCGCCAGGCCCCATATCGGCCATGGGCCCCCGTACCTCCTGGTCACGCTGCTGCTGAGCCCACAGTGTGACCTGGGTCCCTGTACGGCCTCCCATTGCTTACACTCTGCCATGTGCCACTTTGAGGTCTCCTTACACTACTGCGGTTGTCCATTTTGACATAGGTTGCTGGCAGATTCCAGGACTTCCATAGGTTCCGCCAGGCCCCATATCGGCCATGGGCCCCCGTACCTCCTGGTCACGCTGCTGCTGAGCCCACAGTGTGACCTGGGTCCCTGTACGGCCTCCCATTGCTTACACTCTGCCATGTGCCACTTTGAGGTCTCCTTACACTACTGTGCTTGTCCATTTTGACATAGGTTGCTGGCAGATTCCAGGCCTTCCATAGGTTCCGCCAGGCCCCATATCGGCCATGGGCCCCCATACCTCCTGGTCACGCTGCTGCTGGTCCCACAGTGTGACCTGGGTCCCTGTACGGCCTCCCATTGCTTACACTCTGCCATGTGCCACTTTGAAGTCTCCTCACACTACTGTGCTTGTCCATTTTGACATAGGTTGCTGGCAGATTAGAGGACTTCCATAGGTTCCGCCAGGCCCCATATCGGCCATGGGCCCCCGTACCTCCTGGTCACGCTGCTGCTGGTCCCACAGTGTGACCTGGGTCCCTGTACGGCCTCCCATTGCTTACACTCTGCCATGTGCCACTTTGAGGTCTCCTTACACTACTGCGGTTGTCCATTTTGACATAGGTTGCTGGCAGATTCCAGGACTTCCATAGGTTCCGCCAGGCCCCATATCGGCCATGGGCCCCCGTACCTCCTGGTCATGCTGCTGCTGAGCCCACAGTGTGACCTGGGTCCCTGTACGGCGTCCCATTGCTTACACTCTGCCATGTGCCACTTTGAGGTCTCCTTACACTACTGTGCTTGTCCATTTTGACATAGGTTGCTGGCAGATTCCAGGCCTTCCATAGGTTCCGCCAGGCCCCATATCGGCCATGGGCCCCCGTACCTCCTGGTCACGCTGCTGCTGGTCCCACAGTGTGACCTGGGTCCCTGTACGGCCTCCCATTGCTTACACTCTGCCATGTGCCACTTTGAGGTCTCCTCACACTACTGTGCTTGTCCATTTTGACATAGGTTGCTGGCAGATTCCAGGCCTTCCATAGGTTCCGCCAGGCCCCATATCGGCCATGGGCCCCCGTACCTCCTGGTCACACTGCTGCTGAGCCCACAGTGTGACCTGGGTCCCTGTACGGCCTCCCATTGCTTACACTCTGCCATGTGCCACTTTGAGGTCTCCTTACACTACTGCGGTTGTCCATTTTGACATAGGTTGCTGGCAGATTCCAGGACTTCCATAGGTTCCGCCAGGCCCCATATCGGCCATGGGCCCCCGTACCTCCTGGTCACGCTGCTGCTGGTCCCACAGTGTGACCTGGGTCCCTGTACGGCCTCCCATTGCTTACACTCTGCCATGTGCCACTTTGAGGTCTCCTCACACTACTGTGCTTGTCCATTTTGACATAGGTTGCTGGCAGATTAGAGGACTTCCATAGGTTCCGCCAGGCCCCATATCGGCCATGGGCCCCCGTACCTCCTGGTCACGCTGCTGCTGAGCCCACAGTGTGACCTGGGTCCCTGTACGGCCTCCCATTGCTTACACTCTGCCATGTGCCACTTTGAGGTCTCCTCACACTACTGTGCTTGTCCATTTTGACATAGGTTGCTGGCAGATTAGAGGACTTCCATAGGTTCCGCCAGGCCCCATATCGGCCATGGGCCCCCGTACCTCCTGGTCACGCTGCTGCTGAGCCCACAGTGTGACCTGGGTCCCTGTACGGCCTCCCATTGCTTACACTCTGCCATGTGCCACTTTGAGGTCTCCTCACACTACTGTGCTTGTCCATTTTGACATAGGTTGCTGGCAGATTAGAGGACTTCCATAGGTTCCGCCAGGCCCCATATCGGCCATGGGCCCCCGTACCTCCTGGTCACGCTGCTGCTGAGCCCACAGTGTGACCTGGGTCCCTGTATGGCCTCCCATTGCTGCTGCCAGGAGGCAGCAGGGTCGCAGCTTTGTCAGTGGAGGCAAACGGCCACGGAGTAGAGCAGCAGCTCCACTGCAGCCTACCACCACAGCCAGTAGTGGTGCCGGTGTGCACGGAGGAAGTAGCAGTCAGCCAGTGAGGAGTAGCGGGTGCAAAGTTTCCTACTCGGCGGTGTGGCAATTTTTCGTCAAGCCGCCCGAGGAAGTAAACGTAGCCTAATGTCGACTATGTGGCCAGAAAGTCAAGCGTGGCCAGGGGGCCCATGTTGGGACTACAGTGTTGCGTCAGCATATGCAGCATCGCCATTCGGTGGCCTGTGAAAAACGTGATAAAGATACGGCGGTTCTGCCTGCCCCAGCCCAGGGTTCCATTTTGTCATAGGGTGCTGGCAGATTAGCGGCCTTCCATAGGTGCCGCCAGTCCCCATATCGGCCATGGGCCCCCGTACCTCCTGGTCACGCTGCTGCTGAGCCCACAGTGTGACCTGGGTCCCTGTACGGCCTCCCATTGCTTACACTCTGCCATGTGCCACTTTGAGGTCTCCTTACACTCCTGCTGTTTTCCATTTTGTCATAGGTTGCTGGCAGATTAGCGGCCTCCCATAGGTGCCGCCAGGCCCCATATCGGCCATGGGCCCCCGTACCGCCTGGTCACGCTGCTGCTGGGCCCACAGTGTGACCTGGGTCCCTGTACGGCCTCCCATTGCTTCCACTTTGCCATGTGCCACTTTGAAATCTCCTCACACTCCTGCGGTTGTCCATTTTGTCATAGGTTGCTGGCAGATTACAGGCCTCCCATAGGTGCCGCCAGGCACCATATCGGCCATGGGCCCCCGTACCTCCTGGTCACGCTGCTGCTGAGCCCACAGTGTGACCTGGGCCCCTGTACGGCCTCCCATTGCTTCCACTCTGCCATGTGCCACTTTGAGGTCTCCTTACACTCCTGCGGTTTTCCATTTTGTCATAGGTTGCTGGCAGATTAGCGGCCTCCCATAGGTTCCGCCAGGCCCCATATCGGCCATGGGCCCCCGTACCGCCTGGTCACGCTGCTGCTGGGCCCACAGTGTGACCTGGGTCCCTGTACCGCCTCCCATTGCTCACACTCTGCCATGTGCCACTTTCAGGTCTCCTCACGCTCCTGCTGGTTTCCATTTTGTCATAGGTTGCTGTATGGCCTCCCATTGCTGCTGGCTCCACCGCCACACTGTGGCTCCAAACACTGGTTTTGGCCCCGTGACTGGCCAAAGGAGTGAAGTGTGCGGTGATTCTAAGATCGCCGGCACTCATCTGCATGTCATACTGATTGACAGTATTATTTCTCTTCCCCAGCAGACTCCAAGGGCATTTAAATTAAAGGTACAGTGTTCTGCACTAATATTAAGTCTCTCTGAAGCCTAGAAACACCCTTTTTTAAGTTAAATTCACAGCGAATTTATTCGACTCGAATCGAATATTGTCCACGAATTCGCCGAATCAGTCGAATCGAATTTTTCATTTCTTCGCTCATCTCTAATCATAACATTGCTGATAACATTGTGCAATATTCTTTTTTCACCTTTCATTCACGTTGTCCATCAGCTTGCTTGTTCTAATCACCCTTTTTCATATAAATTCTGTAGACCGTTGACCCTTTCTTGATTTGTGCCTTTTTGACTACTCAGTGCTCCAGAGCAGTACATGGGGGCCCCATCATCCAATAGGACTTATTTCTGCCTGGTACTAAAATGTCTTATTATATAGAAGAAAGATTCTGGTTTGGCCACTCCTCCACCTAAGTCTTTATTTGTCTAGGGTGGGGGTCAGCAACCAGTAGATCTTGGCCAGGTGACCGGTAGATCTTGGCCTGGGCTTGCTGACCTACCATCCCAGAGCATCAAACAGAGTGCAATGCAGAGGTACTGCTTGTAAAGTTGAAGCTGTAGTAGGAAGCTAGAGCCACATATTTGGATGTCTCCACTGTAGACAGTCTCCTACGCTCTGTCATGGTTGGAGGCAGTGGTGCATTTAGGTTTTGTGCTGCCCTAGGCAACACAAAAATTGGGTGTTCCCCCATGGAGAGAACCTAGCATTGACCAACAACACCCCGACCCACCCCCCGCCTGAGAGAGTCTTCCACTAACACCAAACCCCCAACTCCACCCACCCCCAGTAAGAAAAACACTCACCTTCACCGCTCCGGGCATCCACAGGAACAAGAGTCGGGCTCTGAATACACCATCAAGCAGCCCGCAACCTCTCTCGAATCCCATCTGGTCCCCATGCCGCATGTATCCCTTCTTCCGCCCCTTCTTCCGGTGGGCAGTGCTACCCCTCTGAAAAATGCCTCCCTAGGCAAATGCCTTTCTTTCCTTGTGGTAAATACACCCCTGGTTGAAGGGTGTAGCACCAACCACGCATGACCCATTCAAGTGAATGAAGCCCCAACTTTATATGTGAACAAGCCTTTAATGTGCCGCTGCCGATTTACAACTAAGGGCTCAATCACAGGTTCAGTAGGCACAGCTGCTCCTCTGCAAAGCAATCCGAGTGCTTTTGACAAGTGGTGAGGAGACGATATGTTGCTTTCTCATCACCTGATTTAAACCCACAATTGCCGTGCAATGCAGGCAATTGTGACACAGTAGTACAGCAGTTAGAGGTTTATATCATGTGTGAGGAGGCAACACAGCTCCCAGTGATCTGGAAAGGTTCAAGAAAAACATAATTCAAGGTGAGATTGTTCAAGGAATTGTCCAGGCTGCTGTCCAGCATCCCAGGTGGCTCAGTAAGAAGAGACACTGCCAGACACAGCAGAGGTTACAGGTTCAGACCTGGGTTCTGACACAACAGTTCTGTGATTTATATAAGTGTTCTGGACTTGAGGGACTACCATTCAGAAAGTCATGTAATGCTGGTATAGTGTTCTGCACTTCAGACTTCTGCTCAGTGAGTCATGTTAATGATGCTCATTGTACGTGACTGATTACAAGAAATGTACTGATAACAGAGTTGTGCAGTAAAGCGTTTAAAAGACTACGGGACATTCTTTTATTCCGGGTAACAGGCCTCAGGCTGGAAATATATGGAGTATGCAGGCCTCAGGATAGGAGAGTGGGGCACAACATGGCAGAGTATTTAATAAAACAACAGGTAGGGGACTATCCCAACAAGGGACCTGCCGCCCAATGAGGGACCCTTACACAATTCCATGATTGAGACTTGGCTAACTAGTATTTGCCTTGCCCTCAAATAACGGATAAGAGTCAAATTTCTGTCCCAGGATGATACAGTGCAACCTCCCCCTTATGCTCCAGTGTACAGTATGTTTGGCTAGGGTGCAGTGGGCTCAGAGAGTTTAGTGCCGGAACAAGGAGGCACCTGCATGTATTTGGCCACCAATGACAGGATTAAGATCATGGCCACTCAACAAATGTAATCCTCTGGGCTGTTTGAATAGCAAAAACGTCACACTTGATTTGATTACACTTGCTAACTGTTATGTGTTGACTAGTAGCAGTAAGTCCCATTCATCTGGACTTGTAGGTGTAGCACCCTCCCAGTTAGTTTAGGTTACCAGGAAAATTAGCTCCTCTGTAATCGATGGAGCAGGGGTTGATTGTTCTGGTCTGCTTGGTGTTTCACAGGCTGCTGGTCTGATTGCTTTCCCCTGCATACTAGAATTGCAGTGGGAGGAAGAGTAGGGTAGCAGCCTGAATATTTATAGGGACCCAGCAATCCCTGGAGAGGTGTGTCCAGTAGGGGGCTGGGAGCCCATAAATAGTCTGAAGCCTGGAGCAGAGGGTGTTGTGTTGGAGCCTTGGTTGAGCCACCAGAGGGGCTCTACCACTCTGGGCAGTCTGCTGGAGATGTTACTTGGAGGTCTTCAAGGTCCCTGCTGTATTCTAAACTGGCGGGCCTATTTCCAAAGTCTCTTATGGTCAGGAGACTTCTCTGGAGGATACCTGATGGAGGCTGGAGGGAAGAGTGCCCAGTAATCCTGTGGTATCGTGAATCTGTGTCTTTCTCCCTGAAGAGGGCCCAGTGGATATCAGACGGAGGCACCTTTGACAGGAGCACAGGGGGCACCTTTGGACAACAGCATTGTAAGTCTTGGAGGAGGGGAGTATTATAAGGACTAACAGATTTTAGATTCACTAACAAATTGAATCCAAACTCTAGCCAACACAGCAAACAGTTTTGAAGGATGCTGTGGACACAGACTGGCTGTGTTTCATGCAGTATACAGAGGGAGACCACCTGCTGACAGAAGTTGGTGAGAGGCCCCTGACCAAATCCACATTAAACGTTGATAAAAGAGGAACAGTGTTGCCCCCAAGTATCACAGCGCCAGTATCACAGCACCCCAATGCGCTGGCCAGCAGAAGAAATAGAGTAGTATCTACAATATTGATTTCAGAACTATTGCATTGGTATACCTTCCGTTAGGATTGTATAGGGTATAACGTTCAGGAGGAGTTGCTTTATACCAATCTTTGCTTCTGCAATACATTTCTTCTACTGTTTATCCATTTGCAGTCTATTTCTTTTTACTGTTTGTCCAGTGTCAGAGCCTGCATCAGTTTTTAAAGGGACAGTAACCTGAGTGCACTAACATAAGAGTTGGGCCCCAACATGCTGGCCAGCAGAATAAATAAGTAGTACATACACTATTGACTGCAGAACTGTTGCATTGGTATAACGTCTGTTAGGATGGTATACAGTAAAGGGTTCGGGAGGTGTTGATTTATACCAATTATTGCTTCTGGAATACATGTCTTCTACTGTTTATCCATTTGCAGTTTATTTCTTTTACTGTTTATCCATTTTTCTTTATCCATGGACGTCCTCCCAGAACTAGACAACCACGCTGTAGCCGTCCTTCATCTATAGCACGGTAGGGAACCGGTTAAGGTAAAAACAATGTTTAGGCTTTAGAACCACTTTAAAGTCGAACTAGGGGGCAGAGTAAGTGTTATGGACCACCTGGTGTACTCTAGCAGTCCACAGGACAGGATTCCCCAGGGCACGGAGTCTAAGCCCCAGTCCGCTTGTTCACCAGAGCCCCTGGAGCAGACAGTGACCAGGTTGCGGCCCCTGAGTACACCCACCTGAGGTAGAGGAATCACCAGAGGTAATGACAGGTGGAGAGCCTGGTGTGAAGAGGCAGACAGGTCTGGAGAATAGCAGCTAATCCGTGCGGGTCGGATGGATGGCTGAGCAATAGCGTGGTCAGGCGGGCCGGGTCAGTAATGGGTGGACAGCGTGGTACAAAACAGCAGGCACAGGGGAATCGGGTCACTCGCCGGGTCTAGTAACAGAAGTTCAGATCAGAAAGAATATCCAGAAGAGTAGTCAAATGAGCCAGAGGGTCAGGGCAGGAGAATATCAGCAAGGTCAGGTTCAAGCAAAGGTCAGCAACAGTCAGGAATCAACTCCCAAATCACAGGAACAAGATCACACCATACGGCAACTTGTCTGTGCAGGGCTGGTTTAAGTAGCCCGCCCTGCACCTGACAGGCGCAGCCTAGGTCCTAGTGCCTGCCCAGCGCCGTCGTAGTTGACGGGTGGGCCTGGGTCCTAGTGCCCTGCTGCCTGCATGTCTTGACAGACACCTACGCATGTGCAGACCCATGTGTCGCGATGGTCCCTGCCAGTAAGGGAGGGTGTCAGTTTCTTTCTTTCCATCTGTGTCCCATTTTGGAGATTTACTTTTACTTCCCGTCCCATAGCCAAAACAGGAGTTAAGAGGTCATTCCCCAAAGTGAGGGAATCCCTGGATATCACCAGAGCTGGTGTCCCCATTGAAAGATTTCCCCTTTATTCCTGTTCTGGCGACAACTCAGAATTTGGGATTTTCCTTCCATTTCAGTGTTAACAGCAAACAGGTCAAATAGAGAGGGTGAATCTCCCTAACGGTGGCACAGACAGAGATAAAAAATGGACAGGGGTTCTAGTCCCTCTCCACTCTGTCCAAAATGAAAAAAAAAAATATCTGGGGCCTCAGATAAAAAAATATATTATTTTGGGGGTTCTAAGTCATTTTCCAGCACAAAAAGCTTATTTTTTATACATGTAAACAAGAAGTGTCAGAAAAGGCCGGTCTTCACACTTGTGGGTTTTGTTAGATTAACGGCTTCCCGTCCGTCCTATAGCAGATATACTGCTACAGGGAAGCATGGGTGCGCAAAATCACTTGTATATACTTGATTTTGCATCTCTGTAGGGGGTGCGTGTCCATTCGTGGCTATGGCTGTCAATCACCAGGTTCTGGTCGGTGATTACTCGCCGGCGCCCAGTGATTGGCGAGCATCTCCGAGGGGGAGGAGAACTGTTTGTAAATAAAACAGTTCTCCTCCCTGTGAGCTTGTGCGTATGATTTGAATGGCTGTGCAAAGCACAGCACAGCCATACAAAGCAGTGTGCTTACAGTGAAGCACAAACACAGCCTAGTAGGCAAAACAGCATACAGCACACAGTTAACCCTTTGATCACCCCACATGTTAACCCCTTCCTGCCCAATGCTATTAGTACAGTGTCAGTGCTTTTTATTAGCACTGATCACTGTATTGATGTCAGTGACACCAAGTCAGCTCCCCCCTGTGTCAGAATACCCGCTGCAGTCCTGCTATAAGTCGCTGATTGCCGCCATTGTAAAAAAAAATTAAAAAAAAATTACAGTATATATACCACCATTTGTAGACGCTATAACTTTCACGTAAACCAGTAAATTTACACATATTGGGATTTTTTGCTAGCAAAGACATGGAGCAGAATATATTTTGGCCTAAATTTATGACAAAATTTGATTTTTAAATGTTTTTTACTGGATATGTTTAATAGCAAAAAGTCAAAAATATTGTTTTTTTTTCTCAAAATTGTGATTTTTTTTTTTTAATAGCACAAAAAATGCGCAGGCAATCAAATGCCAATGAAAGAAATCTCAATTCATGGGAAAAAAGGACATAAATTTCATTTGGGCACAGCGTTGCATGACCGTGCAATTGTCAGTTAAAGTAATGCAGTGCTGTAATGCAAAAAATGACCTGGTCAGGAAGGGGGGAAATCCTCAGGAGGGTGAGGGGTTAAAGCAAGCATAACTTTTTTTGTACTGCATATATCTGAATTCTGTTTTTCTATTGAATTCAGCATTAAATTGTCTCTAGACTGACATATAAACATTTGCATTTGGTGCAAAATAACATTTCTATATGCCTGCAAAGCTGCAAAACATGAACATTTCTAAAAGTGTCCACAAGTTGTGTCTCCACTGTACACTAACACGGTGCAAATTCCCCCCCATGAAAGACAATAATATTGGTATTGCTAGGAACCGTGTGGGTGGAAGCATCACACTGCCAGGCTCATTTTTATGCCACCAAATACATCAGAGCTTGGCATATTTACTGTTACTTGTCTTGAACCCGTCATTAATATGTCAAAGTAAAACTATTGTGACCTCCGTATCATAAAAAATATAATATATGCTTTCTTGTATTCAAAACTATTTCTGTGTGCCATCTCTTCCATTCATTATTCTGCAGCTGGAGAAATGGATATCTGGCCTGCTCCCTAGGAAGGTACACTATATCGCCAAAAGTATTGGGCCCGCCCTCCAAATCATGTGATTCAGGTGTTCCAATCCCCCCCATTGCCACAGGTGTATACAATCAAGCCCCTAGGCATGCAGACTGCTTCTACAAACATTGGTGAAAGAATGGGTCGCTCTCAGGAGCTCAGTGACTTCAAGCGTGGTCCCGTGATAGGTGGCCACCTGGGCAATAGGTCCATCCGTGACATTTCCTGGCTACTAAATATTCCACGCTCAACTGTTAGTGGGATTATAACAAAGTGGAAGCAACTGGAAACAACAGCAACTCAGCCACCAAGTGGTAGGCCACGTCAAATGACCGAGCGGGGTCAGCGCATGCTGAAGTGCACAGTGCACAGAAGTCGCCAACTGTCTGCAAAGTCAATAGCGAAAGACCTCCAAAGTTGGTGTGGCCTTCAGATGAGCTCAACAACAGTGTGTAGAGAGCTCCATGGAATGGGTTTCCATGGCCGAGCAGCTGCATCCAAGCCTTACATCACCAAGTGCAATGCAAAGCGTCGGATGCCGTGGTGTAAAGCACGCCGCCACTGGACTCTAGAGCAGAGGAGACGTGTTCTCTGGAGTGAGGAATTATGAATTCAGAAATGCTCTTACCCAAAGTACATGCCAATCTTATTACAGAGGAGGAAAACACAGCTTGTATAACCTCAACAGAGATTAGAATCCCACTTGCACCGCATCTAGGGGGATTCACATGGTGGTGTTTGTGAGGTTGGACATTTTTTGATGATTTGCTATATTTCATTAGACTTTACAGAACTTTTGAACATTATATATGGATTCACAAATAGTATTTTTCATTTTTTTTTTTCCATAATATATTTTCACATCACGAATATTGGGTGATTATGTCTCACATTTGAGTGTGTTGTTTATTTTATTATATAATATATGAATACATGTATACATTGTATTTCTTCATTGATCACTAGCGCTGTATAAGTTGGGGGCTTTTGGCTGTCCGTGGTCTTCCTATAGTTGCACTTATTTAATGTGTTTTTAATATAGCAGTTAAGTAGTAAATACTTTATTCATCTAAATACACATTTTGGGTGTTGTTGGTTTTGGCCATGGCACAGAAGGGTTTATCTATAGTGTCTTTATTTTACTATTCCCGCTTTTTCTGTAAATTTTTTGTTTTGTGCAATGTTGGGGTTTTAAAATGTAATTTAGGTCGGAGTTTGTAAGGAGTTAAAACCCTTTGTATAATTTGAGGGGCTCCAAAAGAGGGGGGCAAAATAGTTTGGAGGGTTATTAAAGTTATTACAGGCATCGCATTATACAACCCCATTGGCAGCATTGTTTACGCCCAACTTCGGGCTTCATGCTTTTCCAGGCTGAGTCCCCCCTCCCCCGCCAACCCCCTAGCATCTTTATTATATATTGTTTTTAATTTGCCTTTTCTTCAGGCCTGTCGTGTCTTCAGTCCTCTTCCTCTCTTCTCCAGTCTTGGCGGTCCTTACTAACGTAAATGGTATGAGTAATGACTTGCACTAGTACATCGTGACATGAGCGAACTGTGTTGACCTTCCCTAAGTGGGGGGTGAGCATTTGACCCCCGCTTTCCTTAAGCAGGCCATAGATGGTGCAATTTCTTTCCTGCAACCACAGAGAGAGAAATTCGATTCCTCTATCAACACAGACAATGTTGACAGGGAAATCCCTCCTGCAGGAGCCATTGTGTTCTCCCGATTGGGGGGAACCATCCCCACCAGGAGAAGACAGTGATTATTGCTAGCAGCTATAAAAGCCGCCAGCAAAAATCGTATGTAAAATCCAGCAGGCTGGTTGTACCCAAATTGATCGATCTACACATCGACACATTCACCCTGCCCATACATGGTTTGAACCTGCTGAACTGGCCAAGATTCGAACCGACTATGGCCGGCTTTAGCCTGGACATCATTCAATCCAGAAGACAGAGTATCCTGTGACAAAGAAAAGGTACTGCATGGGGGCGGCATCTGGTTGAGGGTAAATATTGTATGCTTCTTTTTTATCTTTTAATCCAGGATGGGGAAAATTTGAAATAAAAATATAGCTTATAGTTCGGCTTTAAATTTGAACAAATTAATTTACACGACATTTTTACTTGTAAAATAGAAAACAGAACAAAGCAGTATCTACCACACCATATAATATCCTTCAGAACTGTAAGCACTCTTTAGGCTGCATTCACACCTGAGCGTCGCGTTTTGCATTTTTATGTGGAATTTTGAGCATTTTTGTACAGCGTTATAAAGCGTTTTTTAGCTTCAGCATTTTATTATTAGCCAAGAGAGAAAAATGTAATTTGTTTCATCAGTTGTTGCTATGTTTTTCAGCATTTTCCACTTATTCCTGGTGTTTTATTTATTATTATTATTAATAATAATATTAAATAGGATTGTTATCGCACCAACAGTTTGAGTAACGCTTTACATGAACAATGAAGGCAGACAGTACAGTTACAATACAATTTGGTATGTAGAAGAGGAATCAGGGGGCTCGTTTCTTTCTTTTTCTTTCTTTCTTTCTTTCTTTCTTTCTTTCTTTCTTTCTTTCTTTCTTTCTTTCTTTCTTTCTTTCTTTCTTTCTTTCTTTCTTTCTTTCTTTCATAAACATTTGAAAATGCTTCAAAATGCACCATTCTGCCCAAATCGAGCTTCCAAAGTAGTTTCAAGACTTTTCTGAGCTTTAGGTGTTTGGTTTCAGGCGACTTGGAGCGTAGATTTGAACCAACTCCACACAGATGCATTGAATTTCTCTCCTCCATCATTTTGGTACTTTTAGCTACAGGTATCAATGGGGCCCTAGTCTAGGTTCACACTTGTGCAGTGCAGGACACCGCATGTGATTCGCACAGGAATCGCACCGCATTCCTCTGCATATCACATGCAATGTCTGTGCGGTGCAGTTTGAGCCATACATTTTTTGTATGACTCAAATCGCATCCTCACAAAAAAGGTACAGGACCCTTTTATTCCTGCACCTGATTCACATCACATGGGTGTTCACACCGATTGGTATTTTCTGGTAATCTCATTGCCTTTTCCAATCTGTTTTAGGGTAACAATGATTTAACATTGACTCCAGATCACATGGACGCCGTGCAATTGCAATGCGGTGCGGGAAACGTTCAGGATTCACTGGGTTTCACTCACCACATTAGTGTGAACCAGGTCTTAAAGCAGAAAGCTGCCATTGAGGACCTCAAACATTCAAATATTAGTCGCCTGGTTGTCATGCAGCTTTCTGACGCCAACACTTTTTTAGAACAAGTATTTTGATTGAAAGTTCTCACCCAAATGTTCTAAAAGAAGGTCACCAGTAACACCGTCCATATATCGCTCAGGACGGGTTTCTTTTAACCTTGGAAATGATTTTCTCTGAGGCCGGGTTCACACTGATGTGATTCACCACATCGTATGATATTCACCCAGGAATCGCACCACATTCCTGTACAAATCACATGCCATTCTGTGCGGGGCAATTTGATCCCATCATTTTGTATGGCTCATATCGCACCACATCCACATGGAGAAGTGCAGGCACCTTTTTTTTTTTACCACGCTGGAATCGGATCAGAAGGGTGTTCATACCCATGCGATCTGATTCAAGCAAATTAAATATGTTCTGCCACCTGCTTTGGGGTGTTGTTAACTTTTAATTGACACCTGCAGCAGATGGCATGAACACAGTGGGATTCCTATGTGGTGGGGAAATGCAGCGATTCCTGTGCATTTCCCTAATCGCATAATTGTGAGCTCAGCCTAAAACACAAAATACATAAATATGCCAATAGCATTTCACGCTGCGTTATACAACCCAGTTTTATGCCTTTTCTGCAGATGCAATTTACAATTTAAAATCAATACGATGTATAAAAAGAAATCAGAGATCAATTCACAAAAGTAGGAGAATGGGATCCCTTTCATTTATAACTGTAAATTTTTATTGGTTATTCAAAGACATAATATTATTAGCACGATATCAGTAAAGCGTGTGTACAAAGTCCATGCTGGAATATTTTACTTGTACAAACATAATAAATATAATAAACAAGTTCTCATCCCAGCAGAAGTACTGCTACAGGGCGGCACGGGTGCGCAAAATCACATTCCTCACAAAATACAGTGAGGAACAGAAGTATTTGAACACCCTGCGATTTTGCAAGTTCTCCCACTTAGAAATCATGGAGGGGTCTGACATTCACATTGTAGGTGCATTCCCACTCTGAGGGACAGAATTAAAAAAAAATTCAGGAAATCCCATTGTATGATTTTTAAAGAATTTATTTGTCTCGCACGGCTGAACATAAGTATTTGAACACCTAAGAAACAGCAAGAATTCTGGCTCTAAAAGACCTGTTACTGTGCCTTTAAAAAGTCCACCTCTACTCCACTCATTCATCTAACTTAGTAGCACCTGTCTGAGTTCTTTAAAGACACCTGTCCACCCCACAGTCAGTCAGACACCAACTACTACCATGGGCAAGACCAAAGAGCTGTCAAAAGACACCAGAGACAAAATTATGGACCTCCACAAGGCTGGAAAGGGCTACGGGGCAATTGCCAAGCAGCTTGGTGAAAATAGATCAACTGTTGGAGCAATTGTTAGAAAATGGAAGAGGCTAAAGACGACTGTCAGTCTCCCTCGGACTGGGGCTCCATGCAAGATCTCACCTCATGGGGTATCACTGAGGAATCAGCGCAGAACTACAAGGGAGGAGCTGGTCAATGACATGAAGAGAGCTGGGACCACAGTTTCAAAGGTCACTGTCGGTAGAACACTACGCTGTCATGGTTTCAAATCATGCATTGCACGGAAGGTTCCCCTGCTCAAGTCATCACATATCCAGGCCCATCTGAAGTTTGCCAATGACCATCTGGATGATCCAGAGGAGGAATGGGAGAAAGTCATGTGGTCAGATGAGACCAAAGTAGAACTTTTTGGTCTAAACTTCACTCGTCGTGTTTGGACGAAAAAGAAGGATGAGTTGCATCCCAAGAACACCATCCCTACTGTGAAGCATGGGGGTGATAACATCATGCTTTGGGGGTGCTTTTCTGTGAAGGGGACAGGACGACTGCACTGTATTAAGGAGAGGATGAATGGGGCCATTTATTGTGAGATTTTGAGCAACAACCTCCTTCCCTCAGTCAGAGCATTGAAGATGGGTCGTGGCTGAGTCTTCCAACATGACAACGACCCAAAGCACACAGCCAGGAGAACCAAGGAGTGGCTCCGTAAGAATATATCAAGGTTCTGGAGTGGCCTAGCCAGTCTCCAGACCTAAATCCAATAGAACATCTTTGGAGGGAGCTGAAACTCCGTGTTGCTCAGCGACAGCCCCGAAACCTGACAGATCTAGAGGAGATCTGTGTGGAGGAGTCGGCCAAAATCCCTGTTGCAGTGCAAACCTGGTCAGGAACTACAGGAAACGTCTGACCTCTGTAATTGCAAACAAAGGCCTCTGTTCCAAATATTAACACTGATTTTCTCAGGGGTTCAAATACTTCTGTTCAGCAGTGCAAGACAAATACATTCTTTACAAATCATACAATGTGATTTCCTTAATATTTTTTTTTAATTCTGTCTCTCAGAGTGGGAATGCGCCTACAATGTGAATGTCAGACCCCTCCATGATTTCTAAGTGGGAGAACTTGCAAAATCGCAGGGTGTTCAAATACTTCTGTTCCTTACTGTATAAATATATATATATATATATATATATATATATACGTGACTTCGCATTTCCGGGTAGGGGGTGCACATGCCCTACCCGCACCACCATTTGTGGCCTTGGATGTCAATCACTGGGTCCCGGCCGGTGATTATTCGCCGGCGCCTGGTGATTGCCGTGCATCTCTGACGGGGGGGGGGGGGGAGAACTGTTTGTAAACAAATCAGTTCTCTCCCCTGTCAGCTCCTGAACACTGCTTTGTATAGCTCTGCACCAACACACAGCCCCTAGTAAAACACACACAGCACACAGTTAACCCTTTGATCGCCCCGTATGTTAACCTCTTCCTGCCCAATGCCATTACTACAGTGTCAGTGCTTTTTATTAGCACTGATGACTGTATTGGTGTCACTGGAGATGTCAGTGACACCATGTTAGTTCCCCCCAGTGTCAGAACGCCCGCTGAAGTCCCACTATAAGTCGCTGATCTCCGCCATTACTAATAAACATTAAAAAAAAAAATTCCACTATATATACCACCATTTGTAAACACTATAACTTTCATGTAAACCAATTCATTTACACGTATTGGGATTTTATTTTAGCAAAGACATGGAGCAGAATGCATTTGGCCTAAATTTATGATGAAATTTGATTTTTAATTTTTTTTTTTTACTGGACATGTTTTATAGCAAAAAGTCAAAAATGTTGTTTTTTTTCTCAAAATTGTCGGCCTTGTTTTTATAGCACAAAAAATAAAAAACACAAAAGGGCGATAAAATACCACCGAAAGAAAGCTCTACTTGTGAGGAAAAAAGGCTGTAAAATTAATTTAAGGGCAGCGTTGCATGACCGCGCAATTGTCAGTTAAAGCGCCGTAACTCAAAAAATGGCCTTGTTAGGAAGGGGGGGGGTAAATCCTCTGGAGGGTGAGGGGTTGATGTGTCAACATTATATATTATATTGTATTATACCCTGCTTACCCCTTGGTGGGTAGGATCCCTTTGATTGAAATGTAGGTGCTGCCTGGTCTGTGCAATCATATGCCAATACCACATGTGTAAATGTGAACCGCAGATCAATACATAACATTAGGAATAAAATAGTGAAATATGCAAATATAAATGAATAAATAAAGTTCTTTCATTTATAAACATTTATTTTATCCACAAACTTCCAGGCATGAGGAAAAAATAAGTTAAAAAATATATTATAAAAATACTAGGGGGTTGGCCGGGGAGGGGGGTCTCAGCCTGGAAAAGTATGAAGCCCGAAGTTGGGCTTTGACAATGCCGCCAATGGGGTTCTATAATGTGATGCCGGTAATGACTTTAATAACCCCCCAAAGTATTTTGTTTCCTCTCTTTTGGAGCCCCTCAAATTATACAAAGGGTTTTTACTCCTGACAAACTCTGACCTCTAAATTAAATATTAACACCCCAACACTGCATGAAAAGAAAAAAAAAATCACAGCAAAGGTGGGAATAATAAAATAAAGACACTGTAGATAAACCCAGCGCTGCCCCGCCCTGTGCTGAGAAATGCGAGACGACCTTTAGATTTTCCGTGTCAGAGACTTTTTCATTTCATTTCTCTCTTCTGCTGTCAGCGATGGCGTCTGCTGATCTGAGAGAGGAGCTGGACTGTTCCATCTGTCTGAACATTTATACCGATCCTGTAATGCTGAGATGTGGACACAACTTCTGCCGGGTCTGTATTGATCGATCGTTGGATACACAGGAGGGGTCTGGAGGTTATTCCTGTCCTCAGTGCAGAGAAGAGTTCCAGGATCGGCCTGCATTGCAGAGGAACATCACACTACGTAACATAGTGGAGACCTTCCGGTCTACTCAGCCAGATGAGAAGAAGACTGGAATCTTCTGTACTTACTGCATTCACTCTCCTGTACTCGCTGTTAGATCCTGTCTGTTGTGTGAAGCTTCTCTGTGTGATAATCACCTGAGAATCCACAGCAAGTCACCAGAACATGTCCTAACTGACCCCACCACTTCCATGGAGAACAGAAAATGTGCCATCCATAGGGAGCTTCTTAAATATTATTGTGCTGCAGATGCCGCCTGTATCTGTGTGTCCTGCAGTTTGGCTGGAGAACACCAGGGACACAAGGTGGAGACTCTGGATGAGGCTTCTGAGAAGAAGAAACAGAAACTGAGAAACGTTCTGCAGAAACTGATGACAGAGACAGAGAAGACGGAGAAAAGAGTCCAGAGTCTGCAGGAACGTAAGAGAAAAGTACAAGAAAAATCAGCTGGTCTAACAGGTCTAACAATTTTTTATTTATAATTTTGTATTTATATTCTAATTTTTCTAATTATTATTTTTTCCAGTTTTTGAATTCTCCCAACTCCGTCCCAGATTATATGGTCCCCCTACCACAACATCGTGATCATATCTATGCATCATCCCCCCGCTGCTTCATAAATAATTAATAATTCCATTCCCCGTACCTACATTTATTTATATATATATTATTATTACCTTATTAATACCTTGTCATCCAGTCCTCGTCGTCTCTTCTCTACTTTTAACTCTCTACTTTCTCCACCTCCACACCCACCCAGTACCTCACTCACTGCTCGTGAGACTGCAAATCATTTCAAAAACAAGATTGACGCAATTCGTAGGGGCATCGCCACTGCACAGACATCCATCCCACTTAGCATACCTTATACTAAACCCCCTCAAAACTTATCACTTTTGACCTCGCTACTACCGAAGAGGTCACTAAGGTTTTCTCAGAAGCCCGTCTCACTACCAGCCCCCTGGACCCTGTCCCCTCACAACTACTACGGTCACCCTCCTCTTCCATCCTATGCTCCCTCACTCACATCTTCAATCTTTCCCTCTCTATTGGTGCCTTCCCCTCCCCTCTAAAGCATGCACACGTCACTCCCATACTTAAAAAGCCCTCCCTGGACCCCACCAACCTGAACAACTTAAGACCCAACTCCCTGCTGCCATTTACCTCTAAACTCCTAGAACGCTTAGTCTACAATCGCCTGAGCTCCCACCTCACCGACAACAACCTTCTTGACCCTTTACAGTCCGGCTTTCACTCACTACACTCCATTGAAACTGCCCTACTAAAACTCACTAATGATCTACTAACTGCTAAAACCAATGACCACTACTCCGTACTCATCCCAACCAATGACCACTACTCCGTACTCATCCCAACCAATGACCACTACTCCGTACTCATCCCAACCAATGACCACTACTCCGTACTCATCCCAACCAATGACCACTACTCCGTACTCTTACTACTTGACCTCTCTGTGGCTTTTGATACGGTTGACCATCCCCTCCTAAAAAAACTCCACTCTCTTGGTCTCAGAGACTCTGCTTTCTCCTGGTTCTCCTCCTACCTATCGCAGCGCTCTTTCAGTGTTACCTATAACGCTGCCTCCTCCTCTTCACTCCCTCTTTCTGTAGGGGTCCCTCAAGGTTCTGTCCTTGGACCCCTTCTCTTCATCTACACCTCCTCTCTTGGTCACTTGATAAACTCCCATGGCTTTAAGTACCATCTCTATGCTGATGACACACAAATCTATCTTTCTACCCCTCACCTCACCCCTTCAGTCTCCTCTCGCATTACTAACCTACTAAGTGACATATCGGCATGGATGTCACTCCACTTCCTCAAACTCAATCTTTCCAAAACTGAGCTCTTAGTATTCCCCCCAGCCCCCACCACCCCCACTGACTTCTCCATCAAGATCAGTAACACAACCATCAGTCCCTCCCCTCATGCCAGGGTACTAGGTGTAATCCTGGACTCCCATCTGTCCTTTCAGCCCCAAATCCAATCACTGTCCAAATCTTGGAGACTTCACCTGCACAACATCTCCAAGATACGACCGTTCCTAACCTCGGAAACCACTAAGCAACTTATTCACTCCCTTGTTATATCTCGCCTTGACTATTGTAACTCCCTCCTCATTGGCCGACCTCATCGCAGGCTATCCCCTCTTCAATCTATCATGAATGCTGCTGCCAGACTCATCCACCTTACTAACCGTTCTGTATCTGCCACCCCTCTCTGCCAATCCCTCCACTGGTCTCCACTCAGTGTCCTCCACCCCTCTCTGCCAATCCCTCCACTGACCTCCACTCAGTGTTCTCCACCCCTCTCTGCCAATCCCTCCACTGACCTCCATTCAGCGTCCTCCACCCCTCTCTGCCAATCCCTCCACTGACCTCCATTCAGCGTCCTCCACCCCTCTCTGCCAATCCCTCCACTGACCTCCATTCAGTGTCCTCCACCCCTCTCTGCCAATCCCTCCACTGACCTCCATTCAGCGTCCTCCACCCCTCTCTGCCAATCCCTCCACTGACCTCCATTCAGTGTCCTCCACCCCTCTCTGCCAGTCCCTCCACTGACCTCCACTCAGTGTCCTCCACCCCTCTCTGCCAATCCCTCCACTGGCCTCCACTCAGTGTCCTCCACCCCTCTCTGCCAATCCCTCCACTGGCTTCCACTCAGTGTCCTCCACCCCTCTCTGCCAATTCCTCCACTGGTCTCCACTCAGTGTCCTCCACCCCTCTCTGCCAATCCCTCCACTGGCTTCCCATTGCCCAACGGATAAAATTCAAAACATTAACATTAACAATAACCTACTCTGCTCACTTTTAGGCAATCTCTGAAAACCTATCTCTTCAGGGAAGCCTATCCTGCCCTCAGCTAATACTGGAATCTTTCAGTTTTCCAACCAGTCCATCCCCCACAGTTACTACCTTTTGTACCACTAGCCCCTCCCTCCTAGATTGTAAGATCCAAGGAGCAGGGCCCTCCTATCCCTCTTGTATTAAACTGTATTGTTGCTGTTTTGTCTCCCGTTATATTGTAAAGCGCTGAGCAAACTGTTGGCGCCATAAATCCTGTATAATAATAATACTTTTAGTTTTCTTTTTATATTTGTAATATTGTCATTATTCTACAGGTGAAACTCGAAAAATTAGAATATCGTGCAAAAGTTCATTTATTTCAGTAATGCAACTTAAAATGTGAAACTAATATATGAGATAGACTCATTACATGCAAAGCAAGATAGTTCAAGCCGTGATTTGTCATCATTGTGGATTTGGGGTTTTCATGAGCTGTAAGTCATAATCATCACAATCTCAGAAAATGAGAATATTGTGAAAAGGTGGAATATTCTCGGCTCAAAGTGTCCCACTCTAATCAGATAATTAAGCCATAACACCTGCAAAGGGTTCCTGAGCCTAGAAATGGTCTCTCAGTCTGGTTCAGTAGGAATCACAATCATGGGAAGGACTGCTGACCTGACACCATCACTGACACCCTCCATAAGGAAGGAAAGCCTCAAAAGGTAATTGCAAAAGAAGTTGGATGTTCCCAAAGTGCCGTATCAAAGCACATTAATAGAAAGTTATGTGGAAGTAAAAAGTGTGGAAGAAAAAGGTGCACAAGCAGCAGGGATGACCGCAGTCTGGAGAGGATTGTCAGGAAAAGGCCATTCAAAAGTGTTGGGGACTTTCACAAGTAGTGGACTGAGGCTGGAGTCAGTGCATCAAGAGCCACCACACACAGACGGATCCTGGATATGGGCTTCAAATGTCGTATTCCTCTTGTCAAGCCACTCCTGAACAACAAACAACGTCAGAAGCGTCTTACCTGGGCTAAAGAAAAACAGACCTGGTCTGTTGCTCAGTGGTCCAAAGTCCTCTTTTCTGATCAGAGCAACTTTTGCATCTCATTTGGAAACCAAGGACCCCGAGTATGGAGGAAGAATGGAGAGGCCCAAGGACCCCGAGTATGGAGGAAGAATGGAGAAGCCCAAGGACCCCGAGTATGGAGGAAGAATGGAGAGGCACACACTGCAAGATGCTTGAAGTCCAGTGTGAAGTTTCCACAGTCTATGTTGATTTGGGGAGCCATGTCATCTGCTGGTGTTGGTCCACTGAGCTTCATTAAGTCCAGGGTCAATGCAGCCGTCTATCAGGAGATTTTGGAGCACTTCATGCTTCCTTCCACAGACGAGCTTTATGGGGATGCTGACTTCATTTTCCAGCAGGACTTGGCACCGCCTACACTGCCAAAAGCACCAAAACCTGGTTCAATGACCGTGGCATTACTGTGCTTGATTGGCCAGCAAACTCGCCTGACCTGAACCCCAGAGAGAATCTATGGGGCATTGCCAAGAGAAAGATGAGACATGAGACCGAACAATGCAGAAGAGCTGAAGGCCGCTATTGAAGCATCCTGGTCTTCCATAACACCTCAGCAGTGCCACAGGCTGATAGCTTCCATGCCACGCCACATTGAGGCAGTAATTGCTGCAAAAGGGGCCCAAACCAAGTACTGAGTACATATGCAGCTTCTACTTTTCAGAGGTCCGATATTGTTCTATGTACAATCCTTGTTTTATTGATTGCATGGAATATTCTCATTTTCTGAGATTGTGGATTTGGGGTTTTCATGAGCTGTAAGCCATAATCATCACAATGATGACAAATCACGGCTTGAACTTTCTTGCTTTGCATGTAATGAGTCTATCTCATATATTAGTTTCACCTTTTAACCCCTTCCAGTCCGGACACTTTCACCCCCTTCCTGCCCAGGGCAATTTTCAGCTTTCAGCTCTATCACACTTTGAATGACAATTGCGCTGTCATGCAACGCTGTACCCATATGAATTTTTTACCATTTTTTTGAGACAGATAAAGCTTTATTTTGGTGGTATTTATTCACCGCTGGGATTTTTATTTTTTTGCTATGTAAATGAAAATGTCCAAAAATTTTGAAAAAAAGTGTTTTTCTTATAAAAATTTGCAAATAAATAATATTTCATAATAAATATTGTCCAAAATGTATTCCGTTATCTTTTTAGTAAAAACAAATAAGCCAAATTAGTTTATAACCAAAAAGTATAATTTTTAAACATTTTTTTTTTTACATTTTTATTTTATTTTTTATTATTATTTATGTTTTTTTTTATTTTTTACATACTGTCTCCCTAGCAGTACAGTGTCACCATGGTGACACTGTACTACTTGTGGGGGGTGATGAAGATTTTTTTTTTTTACATTGATTGCTTTTACACCCATATAGGATGTAAAATAAATAATTTCTCTTTCTCTCTGTCTGCATTCCTGCAGCCATTGAGAACTACTGAGTGAGCTGTGATTGGCCACAGCTGGTCACATGGTACAATGCTGTTGTGAATAGCCTTGTACCATGTGACCTCTGTGATCATTCACAGATTTCACACGTAGTAAGCAATGATGTCACAAGTGACATCTTGCTTACTACTTTGCATGTGATCAGTGATTGGCCAATCAGTGATCACATGATCGGGCCCTCGTACAGAGGTCCCGTCCGATGATCGGTGTTTCACTGTGTCCGGAGGACACAGCGGGCACTGGATGGTGGTGTTGCGTGCTCCCAGGGAGCGTGCACAAGCAGGGTGCGGGGAGGCCGTTTATAAACGGCCACCCGACCCTGCAGTGCCACCATCCAGCTGTTTATATACAACGGCCGGACGGGAGGTGGTTAAGTTGCATTACTGAAATAAATTAACTTTTGCAAGATATTCTAATTTTTTGAGTTTCACCTGTATTTGATTATCATCATTACCGTTACCATGGTTATACTGCATTTTTTACTCACCTAATTATTTTATATACCACTGTTGCAAGGTGATCTTCACATCCTATGCCAATAGCTACATTTATGAGCCATTTCACCAAGCATACACCATTGTGTGCAACATATCTAATTTTATATATATTTTTATTTTAATTCTTATTTTTTAATTTTCAATTAATTTTTATTAATTTTAATTTTTAATTTTTTTTTCATTTATTTACTTATTTTTCATTTTTATATTTCATTATTTTTTAAATGTTGTAATTTTTACAGTTTATTATTTTTTAATTTCCCAATATATATATTATATATATTTCATGTCTTTTAATTTTATTTATTTTTTTATTTTATAATTTTTTATAATTTTTTGTGTATATATATTTTTTAATATATATATATATATATATATATATATATATACATTTTATATATTTTATTTTTTACATATATATAATTACATTTGATTTTACATTATTATTTTTCATTTTGACAATTTCTATTTTTATTCACATTTTATAAATATTGATAACCAAATGTCTTTTCCTTTTTCTTTTCTTTTCATTTCCTCTGTTTTCCATTTTCCCCGTTTTCATTTTTTCCCATACCATTTTATTTTCATAATTAATAACTTCTTATTTTTTCATCCATTTACAATTTTAATTCTCTTCCCGTACTCTTTTAACCACACAGTGTCACCTTACAACAATGGTAGAATCACATTATTGCTGAAACAATTGGTTAATTAATTACCAATCAGCCCCTCTGAGGATTAACTCCGTATATACACAACTATCGGACTCCCACTTCCCCCGGCTTGATAAAGGAGCGCACTTCCGCCTCTCCAGGCCAGCGCATGCTTCGAAACGCGTCGCAGTGCACCTTGGGTAACTGACGTCATCACGCCCACGTCATCGCTGCGTTGCAGCGTGCGTTCCCCCCGGCTTTGAGGAGGACGTGCACGCCGGCCGGCTCCACAGCTGTCCCCCTCCAGTCACCACGCTGCTCCAGCGGAACGCTGACACATTGTTACCGATGACAGCTCAGTGACACCGATGACAACCCCCTCCTGTCCCATGTTACACCACACCACTTTATTTCATGCATTACTTGTACCTCATACATGGGAGGGTTCCTACTTCTCATCTTCATTAAAGTGTTATGCTGCACTTAGGGGCGCTTCTTCTCCTTCTCTCATCCTAACAGAGAGAGTCACTGCCCTGTTCATAGAGCTCAGGAGACAACTGAAGGACCTGGAGAAGAGAGTCCTGAGGGAGATCGCCAGCCAGGAAGAGCGGCTTTCATGTCCATTGTCTGAGATGATCCATCAACTGGAGATAAAGAAGAAGGATCTGTCCAGGAAGATGGGGGACATTGAGGAGCTGTGTAACATGACCGACCCCCTGACTGTCCTCCAGGAATCAGACACAGGGGACTTGTGTGATACTGAGGAGGGAGATGATGAGGACAGAGAGAGACATGATAGACTCCTCCATGATGGAGGGGATCTGGATGTGGCTGGAATCTCACACACATTACACACAGGGATATCTGATATGATAAAAGGGGGAAATGTATGCTTCAATATACAGGAAGCTTCAGACTTATTACTGGATGTGAACACAGCTCATAATAATCTACAGATATCAGATGACATGAAAACTGCATCCTGGTCAGATAGATGGCAGAATCGTCCAAAAACACCAGAGAGATTTCAGTCCTGGGAACAGGTATTAAGCAGTCGGAGTTTTTCCTCGGGGCGACATTACTGGGAAGTGGATGTCAGTGAGGGAGAAGAGTGCATAGTCGGGATGTGTTATCCCAGTATAGAGAGGGGAGGAGGAGGAAGGCAGTCAGGGATTGGATGTAATAACAAGTCCTGGGGATTGTGGAAGTGTAACAGTAAGTGTTATCTATTACATGATGATAAATCAATCCTCATATCTCCCGATACCCCCCCTGATAGAGTCAGGATCTATGTGGATTATGAGGCCGGGCAGCTGTCCTTTTATGATCTGTGTGACCCCATCAGACACCTCCACACCTTCACCATCACCTTCACTGAGCCCCTCCATGCCGGGTTATGGGTAAGAAAAGGTCGTATAAAGATCTCTGGGGGGGTCAGGAGACGTGTAAAATGATCATATGACCGGAAATCTGACCTGAATCTGGTGAAATCTGCTGAGAAATGTGAATCTGGTTCATAGGATGACACCGTTTGTAGAGATAATATATTTCTTCAATCAGTAGATCTGGTAGATCTCAGCCGAGGAGAATGTCCTCCATCACTTCCACACCCAACAAGGCAAGATTTGGGGGGGGGGGTTATTTAGCATTAGGCTGACCACACACTATACAATCTGATTGTACAACAACCTTTAGATCTCCCATCAGCTGTGTAGTATACGGGTCTGCCTGATGTGACCCAATAAAGAGCCGATTCACACATGTGCGGTGCGGATTGAAGCTCAGGATTCACAGCTAATTGGCACAGTAGTTGTTCAGCGGTTCAGATCAGGTTTACATCAGGTTCAGGAAAGGTTCAGGTCAGGATTTTATCCCGTTCACACATGTGCGGTTTACAAACGGTTCCCATAGAAGTCAGTAGCCTGTAATCCGCACCTGAACCGGACCGCACTGCTCAGAAATCTCACATGACTCCTTCTCACCGCCAGTGCACCGGACCTATGTGGACAGGCACCATAGGAAGCAATGTTATGTCACATGTCATGCGGATTGGATGCGGTTCAAACCAATCCAATCCACATATGTGTGAACCGGCACTCAGAGGATTGTTTAAGTTTGTCTTCATAGGAGATAGTTTTGGTAAAGCTAAAGGAGATTTGGTGGTGTAGAGTGTGGTCAGCCTTAGATTTACCAAAAGTATGTCATATAAAGCCGGACATGAGCAATCCACTCATATTGTATCCAGGCAGACCCTCGCATTACATACAGTAGTTGCTGGAAGATCCATACAGATTGTATAGTGTATGGTCAGCTTTAGGGGTTCAGGTTGAGGGTTATGCTAAGGTTGGGGGTTATGCTATGGTTGTGGGTTATGTAACTTTAGCTCCCGCCCCCTGTTTTCTGAACGTTTGGACAAGCTGTATAAATTCTGCACTTTGAACAGATGTAGAGAAGAGAAGACTGCAGATACACAGGTACAACTTATGTAGGAGGATTTGTTTCCTCTCTGTATCTCCTGAGGCCAGTCACTGCACTGGGTATAGGTAAGGGTTTACAACCCCTTTGAAGATTTAATCCTGAGTCGGTTTTATGGCCCTTTTACCCGTCTGACTGCTGAACAGCAGAGATTATGCTGGATGGTTATTCACTGTTATAAATAAGTCATCTAGAAAGGTGAAAATATTTTATTCTGTAAAGTGGTTATAAGGGAAGGACATTCTGTACCTCAAAGCCGTATTAAACCCAAAGGGAAACATTTGTTATATTGCAGCTTACCAATTCTTAGATGTGACGGCTGCATTGGTTTTATTTTTAGGCTTTCTTTTTTCTATTTTTATCTGGTGATCCTGCCAGTATGTCTGTTGTTTTTCAAAGGAACAAGCTCTCTTCCAGATATAGCGGTTACAGGGATGAGACAAACCATCTGCCAATGACAGGGGTGATTACAATACTCAGCTTTTATTTATGTAAAAACTTTATCCTAAGAGGGAAAGCATGTTTGGTGTAACTGCTTGGAGTTTGGCTTCAATTTGTTAGTGTATTTAAATCTGCTAGTCCATTTAACACTCCCCTCCCCCCAGACAGAAAATGCTGCTGTCCAAAGGGTCCCCCTGTGCTCCTTCCTCCAGAGTGGGGGCGATCTAATACAGGAGGTGTGTTACTGACCAGCAGTGCCAGGACAAGATCATCTAGAGCCCAGGGTGAACATGCTGAATTGTGCCCCCCCCCCCAAGATGTATGAGCATTATGTGTTAGCAAAAATCCCCTCCCCCACAAAAAAATGGACTAATCTGCCTGCTTATCCCCTAAGCATCCCCCCTCCTCCCAGTACAAGTCTGCTTCTTGCTGAAATCCCCTTCCCAGCACAAATATTTGTCCCCCCAACCTCCCAGCTCAAATCCACTCATTCCTCATATGCCCCCAGCACAAATCCACCTTCTCCCGAAAAAAATTCCCCATTCCTAGTACAAATCCTCTACCTCTCACCTCAAATTTCACTTCTGAGCACAAATCCTCTCCCCCCACTCTAAATCCCCCCTCCCAGCAAAAATTCTCCCCAATCCCTCATCCTAACACAAATCCTCCCAAATTTCCCCTCCTATCACAAATCCCCCCCCACCCCACAAAAAATGAATTCCCCTACTTGAACAAATCCCCCAATCATCCCTGCTAGCAAAAATCCCCCTCCAACGAAAAAAAAATTCCCCTACTTACACAAATCCCTCCCCCAAACTCCTTTTGGTGCCCCCACCTCACATGATATCACAGTGCCCAGGGCATCCGCCCCCCTACCCACCCCTTGTCCCAGCCCTGCTGACCACATCACCAGGTGAAAACAGAGGGGAAAAAAAAACCTAAAAAAGAAATCTAATGCAGCCAAGAGAAAAACACAGTGGGTGGTAAAAAAAAAAGCAAAATCCACCTGTTGGTTGTCTCTGTGGAATTCTACTGAGAAGTCATTTTACCTTTTATATGTGTTGTTTTATATATTCCATGCATTTTTAGGTTTTAGATTCCACTTTTATGCATTTTCTCTTGTCTCTATTTTTGTGCCATTTTATGTTCTGGGATTTGATTATTGTGTGCTGACATTTTATTGTACATTTTATTGTCCAACTTTCATCTTTGATGGTTCAATAAAGTTTTGTTGAATTCTTGAAGTGTTCGGTTTAGTATTTTGAAGCGTTCATTTTCAGGCTTTGGTTACAATGTATCTAAAGCCTTCCTTTGTTTTAGATTTGATAGAGTAGGGAAGGGTTAGAACCTCGCTCAGTTTTCCTTTTACATATTTTCATTTTCTGTTCACAGAGACACAAGGAAATCTCTCCGAGGTCAGAGGAATCCCCCTCTTAGTCTAGGGTCACACCTATGCCGGTTGTGTTTGATGTGTTTCTGCATTGCGTTTTGCATTGTGTTTTGCGTTTTTGCCACGTTTTTGATGCATTTTGTGGTTTTTTTTTTGGGGGGGGTTCATTTTTTCTTGTTGCTAGGCAGATTTAAAATGCAAAACACAGCAAAAACGCAGCAAATGCGCAATACATGCTTTTCTGCAGAGTTCCCATTGAAGTCTATAGAACCAAAAAAGCAATGTTTTGTGTTCAAAAATGTCCCTGATCCTTTCCAAAAAATGCACCGGGTGAAAACGCAGAGATGTGAACCTGTCCCATAGGAAATCATGTTAAATGGACTGCTGTGCGTTTCTTCAAAATGCTGCAGAAAATGCTTAGGTGTGAACCTGGGGTTAGATAGGTGTCACTGGAACACATGAAGGGGGGGATTTATGAAAACTGGAGCACTCAGAATCTGGTGCAGCTGTGCATGGGAGCCAATCAGCTTCTAGCTTCTGCTTGCTCAATGAGCTCTTTCAAGCCTAAAAGGTAAAACAAATGTTAATGCCTAAGCACAATTTTACAACTTTGACATGTGTTAGTGAAACCGTACATATCATCACAACTACTTTATGCATCCAGGTGGATTATACAGCGATTTTTTCCGGAGAATTTTCACTTTCATTTGATGGTAAATGGTAACGGATATCTCCTGATTTTTTTTATTTTTATGGAAGGAAAACTGACCCAAAATAATACTTTTTTTTAAAATGTAGCTGTATATTTCTTGCTACTGCCATAACCTATCACCAAAGAACAACCCAAAATAAATTCTCCTGCTCCTGACGATCGCAGTGATACCACATGTGTGTATGTTAGTTGTGTTTGTACCCGTAGTACAGCCTAGAATCAACAGAGCGCATTCTGATTTTTTTTTTATCCTACATAAAACACACCGACACTAACTGACACTGATACTGATTTAAAAATAAAAAATTGTGCTAAAAAAATACTAACTCTGACCCAAACACTAACCCTGGCACTGACCTAGACCAAACCTTCATCTAGGATTTTTTTAAATTATTTATTTCTTTTAAGAATTTTTTTACAGTTTTTTTTCTCTCTGCAAGGAGAGAGAGAGAGAAAATGTTTCAGAGAGAGAAAACATGGGGGCGGGCTTCACAAGGACTGATCACTGTGATAGCCAATCAGAGGGCATCGCAGCAATCAGATGGCCTGGAATTGGTCTATGTGCTGGGAGAGAGCAGCATTTAGAGGAGAGGGCAGAGCTCACCCCTCCAAACTGGGGGAGTGGACCCTGATGGATGAAAGGGGGGGCTCTGAGAACCCTGATGTAAGCAGGGGGACATAAGTAGCGTGTACCCAGACTGGTCTGGAGAGGTAAGTGGGGTACCCAAGGCTCTGTCCTGGGACCTCTTCTGGTGAACTTATTCATACATAATCCAGAGGTCGGTACGCTCTAAAAACTAATGTTTTGGCTCAAGAAAAAAAAAAGAACACAACGGTTTGCGTCGAGCTTTTTAAGTGACGACAGTGTCTGGTGAAATGAAGAGGAAGCAACAAACTACATTGCATAGAGGTCATTCGCTTTCCTGCTAGAAATTAATGCATTTTTATTTACCGCCAACTTCATTCCTGGCATTATAAACACGTTTGTAAGTTGAATACTTAAACATATTAAGTCACTTCAAATAGTTTTTCCAGTTTTTATAAGAAACCTTCAAGTCATGTGGACTTAATTGCTACAATTATCAGCAAGTTTTTCAAAGTGAATAAGCAGTTAAAAATCAAGTTGGTGCAAATTGATTTTCTGTATTAGTTTTTACATTTTGTTTTTTTATACTACCGTATATACTCGAGTATAAGCCGAGTTTTTCAGCACATTTTTTGTGCTGAAAAACGGCCCCCTCGGCTTATACTCGAGTCAACGTTGCAGATGACATGCCGTCCCTTTCATCTGGACACACCCCCGGGATCAATCCTCGCCGCTCCCTCCCTCTCCCATGGTACACACTTACCTGTCAGATGTCTTCCTTCTCCGGCCGCTCTCCTCCTCCTCACTCGCTCGCTCAATCTTTGCGGTGCCGCTCGGCTCCTCCTCTCGCCGGTGATTGGGCGCCTGTGTGCCTCTCCTGAGCTACAGTTCCGGCGGCCAATCACCGGCGAGGAGGTGGAGCTTGGAGAGGAGGAGCCGAGCGGCACCGCGGAGATCGATCGAGTGAAGAGGAGAACGGCCGGAGAAGGAAGACATCTGACCGGTAAGTGTGTACCATGGGAGAGGGAGGGAGCGAACGAGCCCAGGCTGGAGCAGGGGTCACCAACGATGGGGCACTATTCCTTCCTCCACTGACACCAACAATGGGGCACTCGTCCTCCCCCCACTGACACCAACGATGGGGCACTATTCCTCCCCCCACTGACACCAACGATGGGGCACTCGTCCTCCCCCCACTGACACCAACGATGGGGCACTATTCCTCCCCCCACTGACACCAACGATGGGGCACTATTCCTCCCCCCACTGACACCAATGATGGGGCACTATTCCTCCCCCCACTGACACCAATGATGGGGCACTATTCCTCCCCCCACTGACACCAATGATGGGGCACTATTCCTCCCACTGACACCAATGATGGGGCACTATTCCTCCCACACTGACACCAATGATGGGGCACTATTCTCCCCACTGACACCAATGATGGGGCACTATTCCTCCCACACTGACACCAATGATGGGGCACTATTCCTCCCCCCACTGACACCAACGATGGGGCACTATTCCTCCCCCCACTGACACCAACGATGGGGCACTATTCCTACCCCCTCGGCTTATACTCGAGTCAATAGTTTTTCCCAGTTTTTTGTGGTAAAATTAGGTACCTCGGCTTATATTCGGGTCGGCTTATACTCGAGTATATACGGTAGCTTTTAAAAATGAATTCATCCAGTTTAGGCTCACACTAGAATGTGGTGCAGAAAACCTGCAATCCATGTGCGTTTTGCGCACTGCATTCAAATCGCACTGCCCTTGCAATCCGCAGAGGGTGTCAGTGCATTCTTAATGACACCCTCAAAAGCAAGTTGCAAACGCAGTGCATTTGCCTGCACCAGACTGCATGGTACAAAACAAACATGCAATCCGGTGGCACTGCGGTTCCAAAATCGCTGCATTCACGTCTTTGGTGCGATTTGAGCTCATTCATAATGAATGGACTCAGATTGCATTGCACTGAATCACATGTGAATTGCACAGGAGTGTGTTGCAGTTCCTTCGTGATTCACTTGCACTTCATTGTGTGAACCAAAGCTCAGCAATACAATTGTCACACAATGAACATTTTTGCACACAATAGTTGTGTATTCCAACATAAGTATTAAACAAACATCAATGAACTGGCACTTTATTATTATTATTATACAGGATTTATATCGCCAACAGTTTGCTCAGCTCTTTACAATATAAATGGGAGACAATACAGCAACAATACAGTTCAATACAAGAGGGATAGGATGGCCCTGCTCCTTGGAGCTTACAATCTAGGATATGTTTCAATGTTCTTATTAAGTTTACAGAAAAGTAAAGTACAACAGATGGCATAGTACGTATACATGCGTCCATTATCAACCATCAATAACAAATGACATCCCATCTCTTACAAAGAACAATATATACCTATGTGTGATGTCACTTTAGACATGGAGGGAAACACAATATATTGTATAAGATTGGAGCCAGTAAGAACAAAGATTTTTATATACCAAAACATTATCCTGAATATATATTTGCAAGCATCAGTAACAAACCTATAATGTGCATATCTGAATGGGCAATTGCCAGAAAGAAACGCAAAGGCCAATCTTATCCATAAAAGAAAAAAAGGGAAATATTACTAGTAAGTAATCCAATGAAAGCAGCAATATTAGAAGGTCATGTTGGAGCTGAGGTATCAAATACAAATTCACATAGAACTATGTTGTTAGAAATACTTTTTGCCCCAAATGGGGTCAAAGAGGCGAAAGGACAAAATGAACAAATGTAAACAAAAACCCAAAGAAACATAGAAAACTGGTAATATCCCAGAGCCGCTCTGTTATCCACCAACCTCACAGTTGTGACATTACATAAAAAAGCACCAGAGAGACCTTCATGGGATCCTTGAAGCCTTAAGAATAGATAACCAAACGTTCTATAAAGCTGTTATATGATTTAATTAGGTGTGTGCCAACATTTGTTATATTACTCAAACTAATTTTTTTTCACCCGAAATCAAATCCTCAAAGTTGTAGTGATGAATGAGGAAGCACTTTGCATTAAGATTGTTTTATATTGTCTGTCTGGTGCAGAAACTGTTTCTCTACCAGACCTTTGCTATGTGTTGCAACAAATGGTGGCAATACAGCGAAGCTATTGGTGGATATTGAAAGCTGATATTTTGTGAGCTTTCTTACAATTTGCTACATTCTTTCCGCATTACCCTGTGGCAACCATTTTGTGAACTGAAATAAAAGTGAAAAATGTCATCTGAGAACAGTGTGAATGCGCTATAGAACTCGTAAGTTCTTCAGAAAATACTGTACTTGAGACCAGGGGCAGACTAACAACTCATGGGGCCCTCAGATAATAGGGGATCATGGGGCCCCTGTGTCCTTGTCCATACTCAAACCACTCCCAAAAAAGGCTATGAAAGGTACCAGGGACATCTCATGGGGCCCCCTACTGACCCCGGGCCCTCAGGCAGTGCCCGAGTGTCTGACTGGTCAGTCCACCCCTGCTTGAGACCCATTACTTTTGCACTGGCTTTCAGTCCATCAAGTTCAAGGAACAGTTTCAAAAGTGTATTTAGGTTCCTTGGGATAGCACAGATTCAGAGCATATATTATACCCATCAGCAAAGCACGGCACCTTGGAATATTAAATCCCTCCAGGATTTTGGTTCCCTCCACCAGAATGGTTGCTGTCTTGTGGTCATATCTAGAGATGAGCGAAGAAATGAAAAATTTGATTCGGCTGATTCGGCGAATTCCAGTATGAAATTCGATTCAATGCGAATTTCTCCGCTACGAAGATGACTTATAAAAAGGGTTTCTAGGCTTCAGAGAGCCTTTAAATTAGTGCAGAACACTGTACCTTTAATTTAAATGCCCTTGGAGATGAGGAAGGAGAAGGAGAAGGAGAAGGAGAAGGATGAGAAGAAGGAGAAGGATGAGAAGAAGGAGAAGGAGAAGGATGAGAAGAAGGAGAAGGATGAGAAGCAGGAGAAGGAGAAGGAGAAGGAGAAGGATGAGAAGAAGGAGAAGGATGAGAAGAAGGAGAAGTAGAAGGATGAGAAGAAGGAGAAGGATGAGAAGAAGGAGAAGGATGAGAAGAAGGAGAAGGATGAGAAGAAGGAGAAGGAGAAGGATGAGAAGAAGGAGAAGGAGAAGGATGAGAAGAAGGAGAAGGATGAGAAGAAGGAGAAGGATGAGAAGAAGGAGAAGGAGAAGGATGAGAAGAAGGAGAAGGAGAAGGATGAGAAGAAGGAGAAGGATGAGAAGAAGGAGAAGGAGAAGGATGAGAAGAAGGAGAAGGAGAAGGATGAGAAGAAGAAGGATGAGAAGAAGGAGAAGGATGAGAAGAAGGAGAAGGATGAGAAGAAGGAGAAGGAGAAGGATGAGAAGGAGAAGGATGAGAAGAAGGAGAAGGATGAGAAGAAGGAGAAGGATGAGAAGAAGGAGAAGGAGAAGGATGAGGAGAAGGAGAAGGATGAGAAGAAGGAGAAGGATGAGAAGAAGGAGAAGGATGAGAAGAAGGAGAAGGAGAAGGATGAGAAGAAGGAGAAGGATGAGAAGAAGGAGAAGGAGAAGGATGAGAAGAAGGAGAAGGAGAAGGATGAGAAGAAGGAGAAGGAGAAGGATGAGAAGAAGGAGAAGGATGAGAAGAAGGAGAAGGAGAAGCAGAAGAAGAAGGATGAAAAGAAGGAAAAGGAGAAGGATGAGAAGATGGAGAAGGAGAAGGATGAGAAGAAGGAGAAGGAGAAGGATGAGAAGAAGGAGAAGGATGAGAAGAAGGAGAAGGATGAGAAGAAGGATGAGAAGAAGGAGAAGGATGAGAAGAAGGAGAAGGATGAGAAGAAGGATGAGAAGAAGGATGAGAAGAAGGAGAAGGATGAGAAGAAGGACAGTTCTGTGACAGTTTCTGTCTATTTCTGACAGTTCTGGGACATTCACTCCATACAGCGGTTTCAACCGCTGTATGGAGGGAATGTCATAGAACTGTCAGAAATAGACTATTTATGACAGTTCTGGGACATTCCTTCCATACAGCGGTTGAAACATTGTATCTATTTGTTTCCATAAATGGATCCATTTATGGAAACAAATAGATACAATGTTTCAACCGCTGTATGGAAGGACAGTCCCAGAACTGTCATTAATAGTCTATTTCTGACAGTTCTATGACATTCCCTCCATACAGCGGTTGAAACCGCTGTATGGAGTGATTGTCCCAGAACTGTCATAAATAGTCTATTTCTGACAGTTCTGGGACATTCACTCCATACAGCTGTTTCAACCGCTGTATGGAGTGAGTGTCCCAGAACTGTCATAAATAGTATATTTCTGACAGTTCTGGGACATTCACTCCATACAGCTGTTTCAACCGCTGTATGGAGTGAGTGTCCCAGAACTGTCATAAATAGTCTATTTCTGACAGTTCTGGGACATTCACTCCATACAGCTGTTTCAACCGCTGTATGGAGGGAATGTCATGGAACTGTCAGAAATAGACTATTAATGACAGCAGCGGTTGAAACAGCTGTATGGAGTGAATGTCCCAGAAGTGTCATAAATAGTCTATTTCTGACAGTTCTGGGACATTCACTCCATACAGCTGTTTCAACCGCTGTATGGAGGGAATGTCATGGAACTGTCAGAAATAGACTATTAATGACAGTTCTGGGACTGTCCTTCCATGCAGCGGTTGAAACATTGTATCTATTTGTTTCCATAAATGGATCCATTTATGGAAACAAATAGATACAATGTTTCAACCGCTGTATGGAAGGACAGTCCCAGAACTGTCATTAATAGTCTATTTCTGACAGTTCCATGACATTCCCTCCATACAGCGGTTGAAACAGCTGTATGGAGTGAATGTCCCAGAACTGTCAGAAATAGACTATTTATGACAGTTCTGGGACATTCACTCCATACAGCGGTTGAAACATTGTATCTATTTTTTTCCATAAATGACATTCTGCAAATACACTTAGAGGAGCGCTGCAGATACACTTTTTGCCGGCTTGGAATTAATCTTATTTTCATCCTACTTCTTCTTCTTCATCCTCATCCTCATAAGAAGAAAAAGAAGAAGTAGGATGAAAATAAGAATAATTCCAAGCCGGCAAAAAGTGTATCTGCAGCGCTCCTCTAAGTGTATCTGCAGAATGTCATTTATGGAAAAAAATAGATACAATGTTTCAACCGCTGTATGGAGTGAATGTCCCAGAACTGTCATAAATAGTCTATTTCTGACAGTTCTGGGACATTCACTCCATACAGCTGTTTCAACCGCTGTATGGAGGGAATGTCATAGAACTGTCAGAAATAGACTATTAATGACAGCAGCGGTTGAAACAGCTGTATGGAGTGAATGTCCCAGAACTGTCATAAATAGTCTATTTCTGTCAGTTCTGGGACATTCACTCCATACAGCTGTTTCAACCGCTGTATGGAGGGAATGTCATGGAACTGTCAGAAATAGACTATTAATGACAGTTCTGGGACTGTCCTTCCATGCAGCGGTTGAAACATTGTATCTATTTGTTTCCATAAATGGATCCATTTATGGAAACAAATACATACAATGTTTCAACCGCTGTATGGAAGGACAGTCCCAGAACTGTCATTAATAGTCTATTTCTGACAGTTCCATGACATTCCCTCCATACAGCGGTTGAAACAGCTGTATGGAGTGATTGTCCCAGAACTGTCATAAATAGTCTATTTCTGACAGTTCTGGGACATTCACTCCATACAGCTGTTTCAACCGCTGTATGGAGGGAATGTCATAGAACTGTCAGAAATAGACTATTAATGACAGTTCTGGGACTGTCCTTCCATACAGCGGTTGAAACATTGTATCTATTTGTTTCCATAAATGGATCCATTTATGGAAACAAATAGATACAATGTTTCAACCGCTGTATGGAAGGACAGTCCCAGAACTGTCATTAATAGTCTATTTCTGACAGTTCCATGACATTCCCTCCATACAGCGGATGAAACAGCTGTATGGAGTGAATGTCCCAGAACTGTCAGAAATAGACTATTTATGACAGTTCTGGGACATTCACTCCATACAGCGGTTGAAACATTGTATCTATTTTTTTCCATAAATGACATTCTGCAAATACACTTAGAGGAGCGCTGCAGATACACTTTTTGCCGGCTTGGAATTAATCTTATTTTCATCCTACTTCTTCTTCTTCATCCTCATCCTCATAAGAAGAAAAAGAAGAAGTAGGATGAAAATAAGAATAATTCCAAGCCGGCAAAAAGTGTATCTGCAGCGCTCCTCTAAGTGTATCTGCAGAATGTCATTTATGGAAAAAAATAGATACAATGTTTCAACCGCTGTATGGAGTGAATGTCCCAGAACTGTCATAAATAGTCTATTTCTGACAGTTCTGGGACATTCACTCCATACAGCTGTTTCAACCGCTGTATGGAGGGAATGTCATAGAACTGTCAGAAATAGACTATTAATGACAGCAGCGGTTGAAACAGCTGTATGGAGTGAATGTCCCAGAACTGTCATAAATAGTCTATTTCTGTCAGTTCTGGGACATTCACTCCATACAGCTGTTTCAACCGCTGTATGGAGGGAATGTCATGGAACTGTCAGAAATAGACTATTAATGACAGTTCTGGGACTGTCCTTCCATGCAGCGGTTGAAACATTGTATCTATTTGTTTCCATAAATGGATCCATTTATGGAAACAAATACATACAATGTTTCAACCGCTGTATGGAAGGACAGTCCCAGAACTGTCATTAATAGTCTATTTCTGACAGTTCCATGACATTCCCTCCATACAGCGGTTGAAACAGCTGTATGGAGTGATTGTCCCAGAACTGTCATAAATAGTCTATTTCTGACAGTTCTGGGACATTCACTCCATACAGCTGTTTCAACCGCTGTATGGAGGGAATGTCATAGAACTGTCAGAAATAGACTATTAATGACAGTTCTGGGACTGTCCTTCCATACAGCGGTTGAAACATTGTATCTATTTGTTTCCATAAATGGATCCATTTATGGAAACAAATAGATACAATGTTTCAACCGCTGTATGGAAGGACAGTCCCAGAACTGTCATTAATAGTCTATTTCTGACAGTTCCATGACATTCCCTCCATACAGCGGATGAAACAGCTGTATGGAGTGAATGTCCCAGAACTGTCAGAAATAGACTATTTATGACAGTTCTGGGACATTCACTCCATACAGCGGTTGAAACATTGTATCTATTTTTTTCCATAAATGACATTCTGCAAATACACTTAGAGGAGCGCTGCAGATACACTTTTTGCCGGCTTGGAATTAATCTTATTTTCATCCTACTTCTTCTTCTTCATCCTCATCCTCATAAGAAGAAAAAGAAGAAGTAGGATGAAAATAAGAATAATTCCAAGCCGGCAAAAAGTGTATCTGCAGCGCTCCTCTAAGTGTATCTGCAGAATGTCATTTATGGAAACAAATAGATACAATGTTTCAACCGCTGTATGGAAGGACAGTCCCAGAACTGTCATTAATAGTCTATTTCTGACAGTTCTATGACATTCCCTCCATACAGCGGTTGAAACCGCTGTATGGAGTGAATGTCCCAGAACTGTCAGAAATAGTCTATTTATGACAGTTCTGGGACATTCCCTCCATACAGCGGTTTGCGGCAAAAAGTGTATGTGCAGAGTTCCTCTATTCAGCAGATACACTTAGAGGAGCTCTGCAGATACACTTAGAGGAGCTCTGCACATACACTTTTTGCCGGCTTGGAATTATTCTTATTTTCATCCTACTTCTTCTTCTTCTTCTTCTTCTTCATCCTCATCCTCATCCTCTTCTTCTTCTGAGGATGAGGATGAGGATGAAGAAGAAGAAGAAGAAGAAGTAGGATGAAAATAAGATTAATTCCAAGCCGGCAAAAAGTGTATGTGCAGAGCTCCTCTAAGTGTATCTGCAGAGCTCCTCTAAGTGTATCTGCAGAATAGAGGAACTCTGCACATACACTTTTTGCCGGCTTGGAATTATTCTTATTTTCATCCTACTTCTTCTTCTTCTTCTTCATCCTCATCCTCTTCTTCTTCTTCTGAGGATGAGGATGAAGAAGAAGAAGAAGAAGTAGGATGAAAATAAGATTAATTCCAAGCCGGCAAAAAGTGTATGTGCAGAGCTCCTCTAAGTGTATCTGCAGAGCTCCTCTAAGTGTATCTGCAGAATAGAGGAGCTCTGCACATACACTTTTTGCCGGCTTGCAATTATTCTTATTTTCATCCTACTTCTTCTTCTTCTTCTTCTTCTTCTTCATCCTCTTCTTCTTCTTCTGAGGATGAGGATGAAGAAGAAGAAGAAGAAGAAGTAGGATGAAAATAAGAATAATTCCAAACAGGCAAAAAGTGTATGTGCAGAGCTCCTCTAAGTGTATCTGCAGAGCTCCTCTAAGTGTATCTGCAGAATAGAGGAACTCTGCACATACACTTTTTGCCGGCTTGGAATTATTCTTCTTTTCATCCTACTTCTTCTTCTTCATCCTCATCCTCAGAAGAAGAGGATGAGGATGAGGATGAAGAAGAAGAAGAAGAAGAAGAAGTAGGATGAAAAGAAGAATAATTCCAAGCCGGCAAAAAGTGTATGTGCAGAGTTCCTCTATTTCTGACAGTTCTCTCACAGCTTCTTCACATGTACAGTGGTTGAAACATCTGTATCCTAAATGTAAACTAATAGATACAATGTTTCAACCGCTAAACATGTGTTCCTTCTGTCAGAGAACTGTCAGAAATAGCGGAGCTCACTGCAGGGACACTTTTGCCGGCTGATCGGGAAATCTTCGATTCGCGCACCCGAAGTAGGCAAAATTTCGGTTTCGACGCGAATCGAATATTTCCTGAAATTCGACTCGAATTCCGGTTCGCCTGGTTCGATTCGCTCATCTCTAGTCATATCCTGAGGTGGGCTGGTTACCGATGATAGCAATTTTCATCACTTGCATGTCAAGGTTTGCTTCGAACTCTTCCAAATCCTTGTAAAAGGAATTCAAAGAAATGTTAGCTTGTTGAAGATAATGAATTTGATAATTACCACGGACTTCTTTGTACTATGACACCCTTTATTCTATTGTAAACCTGGCCATACATTCTACAGTTTTTTGTCCAATTTCTGAACAATCTCCTCTAGATTTACCTTCAGCTATGTAGTGCGAGGGCCTGCCTGACTGGATAGAAATTGAAAGTGTTGTTTAGGTTTGACCTCATATTATATGGTTTGGTGAATCTAAAGAAAAATGATCCGATAAGATGAGATAATATATGGCCATCCTAAGAGAAATCCAGGGCTTAAAAAAATGATGCTCATCTAGGTGGATGCAGCATTGGTCTGATGCTGCATCTATCCCCTGCCACTTCTGAGACTGAGAACTGACTTATCAAAGACCGCTGATCTTTCAGTTCTCAGTCTTCTGTGTGCAGAGAGTGGTGACCGTCAGTCACCGGCTCTCTACTCTGCCCCTCCAGCACTCACTGGAGCGCTGGGCTGTGGAGGGGGAAGGCTCTCAGGCTCTCAGTGGCATGGTGAGAGGTTGAGCCAGCTGCTGGTCAGGCATGCGGGGGGATCCCAACCATATCATTGGGTTCTTTTGGGAGCCTGGACCGGCTATGTGACGTCAGCCAACAGCAGGCTTTAGGCCATTGTTAGCTGAAAACAGGTCACAGGAGTGCAGAATGAACTGCACTTCTGTGATCCATAGAAGAAGTACAACCAAAAGAGCTTTGGCCATACTGCTCCATGAAGTCTTAAGCAGGCCATAGATTACGCAGTTTTCTTTCCTTTCTACCACAGGTAGAAGGAAAGAAAATTGTTTGTTTCCCCCATCAACCCATTTAGAGTTGATGGGGGAATCCCTCCCGAAGCACTATTGTGTTCTGCCAGTGAGGAGCCTTCCCCACCGCCACAACACAAAGATTCGTCTTACAGGCTATAGCCGGCGGCACTAATCATTTGGGAAAACTCCAGCCAAATCTCCATCTATGTAGGGCCAGCTTTAGAGCAGCACACACAAAAACACACACAGGTATTCAAATTGGCTAAATTAACAGGTTGCATCAATAACTACAAGGGGGGGAGGGGAACTATGAAATGATTGACACTTTTACAAAAAAACAAACAAACAAAAACAACAACACACACAAGCATGGTTTTGTTTGTCACACAAGTAGAATAGCATAGTTTATAGTATTACGGAGCGATATGCTTCTATAAATGTTAATGGCTCAACATCAAGCTAATCAAGGCTAATCACATCGCTGACTTAGGTGCTCTAATTATATCTAGCAATGGCAAAGCAGAATGTGCTTCTCACCTATGTACAGTCACGGGGAAAGGAAATGAACCATTTGGAATTTCCTGGTTTTGTACGTAAATTGGTCATAAAATGTGATATGATCTTCATCTTAGTCACAGAAATAGACAAACATAATGTACTTCAGCAATACTGCAAATCTGTCATTTGGAGCGTCCCAATCAGTGCCCAGACCTCAATCTAATAGAGCTGCTGTGGAATGACTTCAGGGAGCCATTGACACCAGACATCCTAAGAATATGGCTGAGCTAAAGCTGCTCTGTGAGGAAGAATGGTCCAAACTTCATCCTGAACATTATGAAGGCCTGATCCATAGCTACTGGAAGAACTTGTTTGACATTAATGCTGCCAGAGTAGCTTCGGCCCGTTATTAAATCCAGGGGGTAACTTACTTTTTCATCCAGCACTTGGACTGTTTAGTGGGCGTGTTCAATGAAGTCGAGAAAATGTATCATTGTTTGTGCAGTATTAGCTGAAGCAGATTGTGTTTGTCTATACTTGAGACTTCGATGAAGACGTCTTACATTGATGACCAATTTTATGTAGAAAAACAGGTCATTCCAAATGTTTTTACATTTCCTTGAGATTGTATATATTGTGTTTTGAGGGTTAATGCCTATAATTTATTCTGCTGACGAGTTCATGTTTAAAACACATCCTCATTTGCAGTAAATGGAAGTTATGGTTTCTCTCAAACTCTGTCTTAGTTTTGAGGTTTTGTCCATAGTTACCATTGGTTATCAACGAGAACTCAGGAAACCAAAAGTAAAATGAAAGAGGAAGTTAAGGCAAAACCTAACTAATCTGCTCCCACCCCCATTCTAAGGTATTCTGTCTACCCTTTAACCTCCCTGGTGGTCTGTTTGTGTCAATATTTCTGAATGTCAAAGAGGTACATTGTTTTGCATGGAAATTTGTTGTTTTATATTGTAGGCCTGTAATTCTTAGGAATAACTCACTTAAATCTGTCCAAACAAGAGTCTAGTAAACATCCCGGGTATGATAAAGTTTGAAGCACAAAATCATAATTATAATATAATAAATAATTATAAAAAAATAATAATATAATGATAATAAATTTAATTCAATAATGTAATCAAACCAAAAACACTGACATTTGTCCAAACAAGGGGGCAATATTACTAGACACTGCATATTGGTTTAGTAAACATCCCAGGTATGAAACATTGGACTGCACAAAGTCTGACATCATAATCAGGACAATGAACCTGGTTTCCTTTCTGATTTTCTTTCCACTGTCATCTCTCTTCAAGCAACAAACCACGCACATCCTTGTAGGTGCTGACTTTTTCTCGGTTGGTGGGATGTAGTCCATGAAGTGACAACCAGTCAGGCGTTCCGGGTTGACAACACCAACAGCACGACGTCTAGCTCTATTCACAGCCATTGATGGTGTTTGGTGGTTCACAAAGATACATTTGGCAACTTTCCAAATTAAGTCAAAAGGAATCACAGGCATTCCACAAGCATTGCTCAAGAAGATGCCTGAAGATCTTCTTGTAGTACTTCCTTTGCTGTTTCCTCATTGCTGGGTAGTATGTCATTGCTTGGTCGGCTCTGTCGACACCTCCCATGGTGTTATTGTAGTCTATCACTACTTGTGGCTTCATGATTTCTTTCCCACCTTTTGTGCATACCATAACAGTGGAGGTATTGTGAATTGTACTCATTAGGCACACATCTTTCTTGTCACGCCATCGCAGTGCCATCATTTTGCCTTTCTGCCAGGCAACCATTTCTCCAGTCTTCAGCTTCTTATTGCCAAACATTGGCAGCATGTCGCACCGGTTAGCCCTAACGGTTCCATAGGCATCTGTTTTGTTTTGCAGAAGAAACTCATAAAGTTCAGGAGACGTATAAAAGTTGTCGGTTGTTACACAACAGCCCTGATTAAGCAATGGATCAATGCGTGAAAGAACTGAAGATGTTGCCTTTCCATAGTTGCTGTATTTTGGATTGAATTTTGTTCCTTTTCCAGTGTATATGACTGAATTCCAAATGTAGCCAGCTGACGATTCGCATAGCATGTAGGATTTTACGCCAAATCGTGCTCTTTGATGCAATGTATTGCACCCAGCTGAGCCTTCCCTTGTAGGCCATTAGACTTCCATCTATGCTGATATCTCTTTCTGGCACATAGCGCCGTTGGAAATTCTTTAGACTCATTTGAGATACTTCCAAAATTTTCTTTAGTTTTGGTGCAGGATGAGTAGTTTAATCAAATTCTTAGTTGTTTTCGAAGTGTAAAAATTTCATGCTCAGGGAAAATCTGTACTCTGACATGACCGTGCCAAAGAATGGAGTGGCAAGTCATTTATTAGTTGTCCAATACCACTTCTGCAGGGGTTTCCCCACCACTCCCTGAAGTATTATTAGGCCCAGAAATTTCCAAATGTCATCTTTGGTCACTGGTTCCCACTTTCTGCTTCTTGGAAACTTCCGATGCAGAGTAGCCAATTGTTGCTCTTGGTGCCGGTTTGTCTCAGTAACTATTTTTTCAATAACCTCATCGGTCAGAAATAATTGTAAGTATGCCAAGAGATTGTCGTGTTCAACGTCTACTTTCATACCAGATGCTCCAGTAAATGGGAATCTTGGGGGCGCTGCCTGATCTGTACCACAGTCAATAGAGCACCAAGTTCGCACATCACTGAGCTCAGTCGCAGAATGGTCGCCACTTTCAGTGTCTGATGACGAATTTCTCCACGAATCATTATCGTTCAATTCTGCAAGTGATTCTAATTCACTATCACTGTGTTCTAGCCGGTCTAAAACTGCTTTTGACCTAAAGGGACGCTTTTTGGATGCCATGGACGTTTTCAAGTTTCCATGCAGAAAGAACGATAAAAGTGCAGGCAAGGCACTAGACAAAGCACTGAGTGTCAGGGTCCTGTACACGGCAGAGGTTCTGGAAGATCTGGCATTTCTGCCAGTTCTCTGCATGGCCGCAGAAGGACACATCAGCCTCAATATGGTGCCAGACGGCCTTTATAAGGAGGCTCATCACTTCCTCAAGTTGCTGGATGATCTCTAGCTCCCCATGCCCTGTTCCTGTTTCCTGTGACTTTGACCCGTGATTTCCTGTTACCGACTCGGCTTGCTCCTGGGCCTGTCTACTCTGCCTTACCCCTGATCTGACCTCGGCCTGGCTTATGGATACTCTCTCTCACTCCTCTGTGTATGACCTTGGCTATCCCATCTGACTACGTCTGCTCTGATTCCCGCCTGGTACCTGACCTGGGCTTGCATACCTCGCACAGGCGCCTCCTGTCTACAGACCTATCTCCGTGCACCAGCTGTGCTTCTGAGTGGACCACCAACCAGCACTCCAACAGGCGACCTGTGCAACTTTGGGCCTGACTCTCGCTGTCCCACTCTCAGGGGAGTCCGGAACTTAGCCGCAAGGGAAGCCCTCTCTCCACTGGCCTCCATCACCAGGTACCTGATATTGAGAATAAATGGTTTGATATAGTAATGGAATCCTAACAGATGACAATGTATTGTGTGTATGTCGTGTTTTGTTTACTTTTTTGAATCTCCCACCGGTTCCGCCCCCCTGTGTCACGGTACTCGCAGGGAAGGGAACCCGGAAGATGGATGCCGGCATTGGCCGGAGGACACAGTGGGAGGACATCGGGGATCGCAGGGACAAGGTACGTTACACTACAATGTAATCCCAAGTGTGGCTCGGGGTTCCCTCTTTTGGTACTGAAAATTAACCCCGAGCCACACTCAGGATTACCGCCAGGGAGGTTAAAGAAAAGATCTGTATACTTCCAGTAGCTATTCTGAAGCCGCTACGGTCCGGTCACATGGTCTCTCCAGCGGTGGCTTCTGTGTACAGAAGAGATCGCCAACAACAGCTGGAAATGCCTAGGAGATATCATCACCCATAGGCTTACTCTGGGGCATCCATTGTTGGCTGCCTCTCCTCTACACCGGAGCTGCCACTGACAGCTCATACTGGGACCAGGCCAGAGTGGCTTCAGAATAGGTAAGTATACAGATCTTTTCTTTACAGGGTTACATAGAATCGCCTTAGAATGGGGGATGGGAATAGGTGGAACCTAGATTTTGCTGAAGATTTCACTTTCATTTAAAGTCATCAATAATTAATATCAGCTGAAGTTTATGAATTAAATATTTTACTATTTGAATAAATTCAGAGAATACAGACAGCTGTTCTCCTGGGTGTTTCAGTGTGGATTGAATGTTTGCCAGATATTTACTTACACCAAACTCCTGGAGAAGTCTTCCTCCCTCTCTCCAAGGTACAGGATAAGGCAGCGGATGGCGACTTTTCTGTGTATTTCATTGTATTGTGCTAATGAGGAAACAAGTGTAACAAGGATCAGGAGAACGTCCCTTTAACCCCTTCAATACCGGCCACTTTTACCCCCTTCCTGCCCAGGACAATTTTCAGCTTTCAGCGCTTTCACACATTGAATGACAATTGCGCGGTCATGCAACACTGTACCCATATGACATTTTTATCATTTTTTTCACACAAATAGAGCTTTCTTTTGGTGGTATTTAATCACTGCTGGGGTTTTTATTTTAATAATAAAAAAAAGCAAAAATATTTGAAAGTTTTTCGTTGTTTCTATTATAAAATTTGGCAAACGGGTGTTTTTTTTCTCCTTCACTGATGTGCATTGATGAGGTGGCACGGATATGCAGCACTGATGGGCACTGATAGGAGGCACTGATAGTTGGCATTGATAGGCAGCACTGATGATGCTGCACTGATAAGTGGCACTGATGGGCAGCACTATTGGGCGGTAGTGCTGGGCACTGATGGGTGGCACTTCTGGGCAGCACTGATGGGTGGCACTGCTGGGTAGAACTGCTGGGTGGCTCCACTGGGCACAGCTGGGTGGCACTGATGGGCACAGGATGGTGGCACTGCTAGGCACAGGTGGGTACCACAGGTGGGTGGCACTGAAAGGTACAAGTGGGTGGCATAAATGGGTGGCACTGCAGGGCACAGGTGGATGGCACTGCTGGGTGGCACTGCAGGGCACAGGTGGGCTGCACTGATGGGCACGGGTGGGTGGCACTGATCATCTGTGCCCTGATGATCAGTGTCGATCACTTCTCTGACAATTGCCGGTTATTGGTAATACTTTCTTCACTGTGTGACAGCGTGAGGAAAGTGCAGCCAATAACCGGCAACCGTATTTACCCGGTGATCTGCTGTATCATTGGACACAGCTGATCACGTGGTAAAAGGCCGCCGTGATTGGCCGTTTACCGTATCCTGTGATCAGCTGTGTATCCATGTTCTAAATTTTCACAAGTAAAACTACGAGGGATTAAACTGCCGTGTCTTATTGGAGTGTTGAGCTGTCTGTGGTGAACGCTGACCCAGCAAGTGATAATATTGGCCAGACAGACGGAGGTCTAACGGAGGAATGTGAATGCACAAAGCAGTGCTGCAAACAGAACAATATTATATAGAACGATAGAATATACCAAAAAGGAAACGGGGAAAAGACAAAGTGTGTACTGTCTCATTTTTTTCACGCCACTTTGGAGATTTATTTCCTATTGTCTAAAAAAAAAAAAAAAAAAAAAAAAAATCTAAAAAAAACCTAACAAAAGTAATAAAACTTAAGGAAATGACCAAACAACATTTTAATATCAATCAAATAAAATGATAAACACTCCACAACGCAAATACATTTAAAATTAAATTAGATACTATAAAGAAAAGTCCAAAAATAAAGTCCCAAAAAATTATTTTCAAAATATATAAATTGTGCTCAATCCCCCCAAAAAATTGCTCCAAAATTCCTCAAACAAATGTGCTCCCCCCATCCGTGATGAATGCTCCTCCCCCCTCACCAGATGGAATGGACTCTTCCTGATATGGCACAAGAGTCAGACCAGCTTAGAATGAGTGGGCGTGTCCTCCCAGATAACTCTGCACTCAATATCCTCCAGAAAAGACTCCCACGATTGGATGACAATGGAAAACAAAACAAAAACAACAAATAGTGCAATACTGTAAAAAATCTTTAATTTTAAAACAAGTCTGCCTTCTATACACTCACATGATACAAAATATAGTCAGGCTTCATAATAGGCCCAGAGGCTCATATTATATGACAGATTTCCATTTGTAGAAGTGGACTGGCAAAGATAGATAGAAATCCCTTCTAGACAAGCAGGAAGTCACTCCGGAACGCCGCCAACCAGCGTGCGTTCCACTCACCGGACGTGACGTCACCACGCACCCACCGGAACCGGAAATACGGTGACACGTTTCGCCCTCCTCCAGGGCGTTATCTAAGACATAATTTCCCGGCTCCTAACATCTTATATACCTCCCCACTACTCCTCCCCTTTCTCTATTAAGCCAAATCCTTCCCATTAACCCTCTAACACCTCATCCCTCCAATCCACTTCCCAATTACAATCTCCAAGCCAACATATACATACCAATATCAATATTTTAATTCCACAGACACCTAATTACCTCTCTATTTATTTTAAATCATCATAATAACAAAAATTTACTGCATACTAATTAATCTAATAGACCCCAAACAATAGTTCTAATACAAAAAATTATATTAAAAAATAAAAATAAATATAAAAATAAAAATACAAAATAAAAAAATAGGAAAAATAATAAAAAGAAAAAAAAAAAATTAGATATAAATAAAAATGAAAATAAATATAAAAATAAAAAAATAAAGATAAAAATAAAAACAAAAAATAATAAAAATAAAATAAACAAATAAAAGAATAAAAATAAATTAAATAAATTAAAATAAAAATTACACAATAAACAACAATCAAGGAATTCATATCTAATAGATACTACCAATTGGACAAGAAACAATTAAGATCAGCATCTATATTCAACAACTTAGGGGATAAAGTATTCAATTTTAGGATCCATCTTGTCTCATTCTGTGAAATCGACCTAGTCATGTTGCCACCACACCAATGAGGCTCAACTTTGTCAATCCCACAGAACCTGAACAAAGATGGATCCCTATTGTGGCACTTCCTAAAATGGTGGGACAAACTGTGATGCCTAAAACCTTTGTTAATGTTTCTAATATGCTCCCCCAGTCTTACAGATAATTTTCTAGTTGTTCTTCCCACATATTGAAGGTGACAGGGACATTCCAACAAATACATTACATGATGACTATCACATGAAACACATTTCTGAATATTATATAATTCCCCTTTAGCCTGTGACTGAAATTGTAAGATTTTCCTATTCCTGTCACCCTTCATCACTTTACAAGTCATACACCTCCCACATTTGAAAAATCCCACCTGATCCAAAAAAGTAATTTTCTTGGAAGGTGGGTCTGTGACATTTCTAACAAGTTTATTCCTAATAGTTGGTGGTCTCCTATAAAATGAAATTTTATGAGATATGAATTCTTTGATTGTTGTTTATTGTAGAATTTTGTTTTTTTTACTTTTATTATTTTGTCTTTATTTTTTATTTTTGTTTTATTTTATATTTTTTTTATTTTATTTTGCTTTTTTTTCATTTTTGTTATTTTTATTTGTATTTATTTTTGTTTTTTTTTTCTTATTTTTTTAATATTTATTTAATATTTGTTTTAGGTTTTTTTTTCATGTATTTTATTCTTCGTATTAGATTAATTAGTATGGAGTAATATTTGTTATTATTAAAATAAATAGAGAGGTAATTAAGTGTTTGTTGTTTATAATATCGATATTGGTATGTATATGTTGGCTTGGAGATTGTAATTGGGAAGTGGATTGGAGGGATGAGGTGTTAGAGAGTTAATGGGATGGATTTGGTTGAATGGAGAAAGGGGAGGAGTAGTGGGAAGGTATAAAGGATGATTGGAGCTGGAAAATGATGTCTTGGATAACGCCCTGGAGGAGGGTGAAACGTGTCGCCGTATTTCCGGTTCCGGAGGGTGCGTGGTGACGTCACGTCCGGTGAGTGGAACGCACGCTGGTTTGCGGTGTTCCGGAGTGATTTCCTGCTTGTCTAGAAGGGATTTCTATCTATCTTTGCCAGTCCACTTCTACAAATGGAAATCTGTCATATAATATGAGCCTCGGGGCCTATTATGAAGCCTGACTATATTTTGTATCATGTGAGTGTATAGAAGGCAGACTTGTTCTTTAAATTAAAGTTTTTTTACAGTATTGCACTATTTGTGGTTTTTGTTTTGTTTTCCATTGTCATCCAATCGTGGGAGTCGTTTCTGGAGGATATTGAGTACAGAGTTATCTGGGAGGACACGCCCACTCATTCTAAGCTTGTCTGACTCTTGTGCCATATCAGGAAGAGTCCATTCCATCTGGTGAGGAGGGAGGGAGCATTCATCACGGATGGGGGGAGCACATTTGTTTGAAGAATTTTGGAGCACCGGGTTTTTGGGATTGAGCACAATTTATATAGTTTTGGAAAAAAAAATTTTATGTGTGGACTTTATTTTTTTGGGACTTTTATTTATAGTATTTTAATTTTTATATATAATTTATTTGCGCTGTGGAGTGTTTATAATTTTACTAAAATAATTACATTTCTATGTTCTGTGTTCTGTGTGAGACCAGATATAGTGAATGCAGGATCCGGGGAGAGCAGATATAATGAATGCAGGGTCCCGGGAGACCAGATATAGTGAATGCAGGATCCGGGGAGAGCGGATATAGTGAATGCGGGGTCCAGGGAGACCAGATATAGTGAATGCAGGGTCCGGGGAGAGCAGATATAGTGAATGCGGGGTCCGGGGAGAGCGGATATAGAGAATGCAGGATACGGGGAGAGTGGATATAGTGAATGCAGGGTCCAGGGAGACCAAATATAGTGAATGCAGGGTCCGGGGAGGAGTGTGCGGATGACGTCACGATTCATCGGGACAGCGGTTATAGTACTCTGTATGCGGCTCCTGGAACGACATTACAGCAGGCAATAGCATTCATTAAGTGGCCCCGTGCTTTGCCTGGCATTACATCACTGATGGGGTCTGGTTTGAGCATGTACAGGACTCTGCTGCTGAGATGATACTGCCATCTAGTGTCTAATCAGTACATCACTGGATGTTCATCATACCTGGTGCAATATACACCTCCGGAACGTGAGTGCATTTCTTGTGTTTAATTGATGAATAAAAGTGTAAAATAATAAAGCACTATGTGGAGTTCTTTGTAATGAGGAATACGGCTGATACAAAGACGCTCATCAGGAGGGAGATTACTTTGGAGTCCTCATTCAACAAGCTGATCTTTTGAGTCCAAATGGGACCAAAAGTGCAGTTAGACGGTAACATTGTATAATGTGCGGTCACACTGCGTGAGGTGAGCAGATATATGGTGGAGGATGTCTTTGCACGGGAATTGATGACAGATGCACATATTTTCGTTATCCAAAGGAGAGTTCACAGAAGAACACTTTAATGATTGAACTTGAGTTTTTGAATTACTTTTGTTTGATTCATACTTAGAAAATACTTTTTGATTTTTTTCTGTGATCCTTGTTTTAATATATATTGTTTTATTTAAGTAATACTTTTTTCATTAAATTTTTATTTTATTTTTTCTTTTTTCACTTTGCTTTTTGATACAGGAATTGTGCAATTGTTTCATGTAGCGCAGCATTTTTTTCACATCATAATATGATAGTGAATGCAGGGTCCTGGGGAGACCAGAAATAGTGAATGCAGGGTCCGGGGAGACCATTGTTAGTTAATGCAGGGACCGGGAAGACCAGTTATAGTGAATGCAGGATCGGGGAGAGCAGATATAGTGAATGCAGGGTGTGTGGAGTGCACATATAGTGAATGTAGGGTCCAGTGAGAGTGGATATAGTGAATGCAGGGTCTGAGGAGAGCAGATATAGTGAATGCAGGATCCGGGGAGACCAGATATTGTGAATGCAGGGTCCTGGAAGAGAGGATATAGCAACTGAAGGGTCCTGAGAGACCAGATATAGTGAATGCAGGGACTGGGGAGACCAGATATAGTGAATGCAGGGTCCAGGGAGGCCAGATATAGCGAATGCAGGGTCCAGGGAGGCCAGATATAGTGAATGCAGGTTCTGGCGAGAGCGGATATAGTGAATGTGCGGTCCAAGGAGACTGGATATAGTGAATGCAGGGTCTGGGGAGAGCGGATATAGTGAATGCAGGGTCTGGGGAGACCGGATATAGCGAATGCAGGGTCCGGGGAGACAAGATAATGTGAATGCGGGGTTCGGGGAGATGAGATATAATGAATGCAAGGTCTGGGGAGACCAGATATAGTGAATGCAGGGTCCATATAGTGAATGCAGGGTCCGGGAAGAGGGAATATAGTGAATACTGGGTACAGGGAGAGTGAATATAGTGAATGCAGGGTCCAGGGAGAGTGGATATAGTGAATGCAGGGCCCAAATAGAGCTGATATATTGAATGCAGTGATCGGGTAGAGTGGATATAGTGAATGAAGGTTCCTGGGAGAATGACTATAGTGAATGCAGGGTCCAGGGAGACCAGATATAGTGAATGAAGGGTCCTGGGAGAGTGGATATAGTGAATGCAGGGTCCAGGGTGAGCAGATATAGTGAATGCAGAGTCCGCGGAGAGTGGATGTATTGAATTCAGGGTTCGGGGAGATCGTATGTAGTGAATGCAGGGTCCAGGGAGAGCGTATATACTGAATGCAGGGTCCGGGGAGAGTGAATATTGTGAATGCAGCGTCTGAGGAGAGTGAATATTGTGAATGCAGGGTCCGAGGAGAGCGGATATAGTGAATGCAGGGTCTGGGGACAGTGAATATTGTGAATGCAGGGTCCGAGGAAAGTGGATATAGTGAATGCAGGGTCCGGGGAGACCGAATATAGTGAATGCAGGGTCCAGGGAGACCGAATATAGTGAATGCAGGGTCCAGGGAGAGCGGATATTGTCAATGCAGGGTCCGGGTAGAACAGTTATAGTGAATGCAGGGTCCAGGGAGGAGTGTGCGGATGACGTCACAAGGTTACCATTCATCGGGACAGCGGTTATAGTACTCTGTAAACGGTTCTTGGAAAGACATTCCAGCAGGCAATAGCATTCATTAAGTGGCCCCGTGCTTTGCCTGGCATTACATTACGGATGGGGTCTGGTTTGAGCATGTACAGGACTCTGCTGCTGAGATGATACTGCCATCTAGTGTCTAATCAGTACATCACTGGATGTTCATCATACCTGGTGCAATATACACCTCCGGAATGTGAGTGCATTTCTTATGATTAATTGATGAATAAAAGTGTAAAAGGATAAAGCACTATGTGGAGTTCTTTGTAATGAGGAATACGGCTGATACAAAGACGCTGATCAGGAGGGAGATTACTTTGGAGTCATTCAGCAAGATGATCTTCTGAGTCCAAATGGGACCAAAAGTGCAGTTAGACGGTAACATTGTATAATGTGCGGTCACACTGCGTGAGGTGAGCAGATATATGGTGGAGGATGTCTTTGCACGGGAATTGATGACAGATGCACATATTTTTCGTTATCCAAAGGAGAGTTCACAGAAGAACACTTTAATGATTGAACTTGAGTGGATATAGTGAATGCAGGGTCTGGGAAGAGAAGATAGAGTGAATGCTGGGTCCGGGAACAGCAAATATAGTGAATACAGGGTCCGGGGAGAGCAAAAATAGTGAATTCAGGGTCCGGGAAGAGAAGATATAGTGAATGCAAGGTCCAGGAACATCAAATATAGTGAATGCAGGGTCCAGGGAGACAACATATAGTGAATGCAGGGTCCGGAGAGTGGATATAGTGAATTCAGGATTCCGGGAGAGTGGATATAGTGAATGCAGGGTATGGGGAGAGCAGATATAGTGAATGCAGGGTACGGGGAGAGCAGATATAGTGAATTCAGGGTCTGGGGAGACCAGATATAGTGAACGCAAGGCCTGGGGAGACAAGATATAGTGAATGCAGGGTTCTGGGAGAGCGAATATAGTTAATGCAGGTTCCTGGGAGAATGAATATAGTGAATGCAAGGTCCAGTGAGACCAGATATAGTGAATGAAGGGTCCTGGGAGAGCGAATATAGTGAATACAGGTTCCTGGGAGAACGGATACAGTGAATGCAGGTTCCGTAAAGAGCGGATATAATGTAGTTAATACTGGGTCCGGGGAGAGTGGATATAGTGAATGCAGGGTCCGGGGAGAGCAGATATAGTGAATGCAGGGTCCAGGGAGAGCGGATATAGTGAATGCAGGGTCCAGGAAGAGCGAATATAGTGAATACAGGGTACGGGGAGAGTGAATGTAGTGAATGCAGGGTCCGGGGTGAAAACATATAGTGAATGCAGGGCCCGAGGAGAGCTGATATATTGAATGCAGTGATTGGGGAGAGTCGGTATAGTGAATGCAGGGTACAGGGAGAGCAGATATAGTGAATGCCAGGTTCGGGAATACCAGATATAATGAACGCAGGGTCTGGGGAGACCAGGTAAAGTAAATGCCACATCTGGGGATACCAGATATATTGAATGCAGGGTCCGGGAAGAGTGGATATTATGAATGCAGGGTCCGGGGAGAGCAGGTATAGTGAATTCAGGGTCCGGGGAGTCAGCGGTTATAGAACTCTGTAAGCGGCTCCAGGAACAACATTACAGCAGGCAATAGCATTCATTAAGTGGCCCCGTGCTTTGCCTGGCATTACATTAGGGATGGGGTCTGGTTTGAGCATGTACAGGACTCTGCTGCTGAGATGATACTGCCATCTAGTGTCTAATCAGTACATCACTGGATGTTCATCATACCTGGTGCAATATACACCTCCGGAATGTGAGTGCATTTCTTATGATTAATTGATGAATAAAAGTGTAAAAGGATAAAGCACTATGTGGAGTTCTTTGTAATGAGGAATACGGCTGATACAAAGACGCTTATCAGGAGGGAGATTACTTTGGAGTCCTCATTCAACAAGCTGATCTTCTGAGTCCAAATGGGACCAAAAGTGCAGTTAGAGGTAACATTGTATAATGTGCGGTCACACTGCGTGAGGTGAGCAGATATATGGTGGAGGATGTCTTTGCACGGGAATTGATGACAGATGCACATATTTTTCGTTATCCAAAGGAGAGTTCACAGAAGAACACTTTATTGATTGAACTTGAGTTGTTGAATGACTTTTCTTGATTCATACTTAACCTCTTGACGTCCGCCTGCTGTTGATAAACGGCAGGGCGGTGGCATTCCAGGGGCGGGTTGCCGTTCATAAACGGCACCCGCCTTTTCTAGCTGTGCGCGCTCCCTGGAAGCGTGCACCACCGCGATCCGGTGCCCGCTGTGTCCTCCGTACATAGTGAAACACCGATCGTCGGACAGGACCTCTGTACGAGGTCCCGATCATGTGATCACTGATTGGCCAATCAGTGATCAGATGCAAAGTAGTAAGCAAGATGTCACTTGTGACGTCATTGCTTACTACGTGTGAAATCTGTGAATGATCACAGAGGTCACATGGTACAAGGCTATTCACAACAGCCTTGTACCATGTGACAAGCTGTGACCAATCACAGCTCACTCAGTACTTCTCAATGACTGCAAGAATGCAGACAGAGAGAAAGAGAAATGATGGTTTTTACATCCTATATGGGTGTAAAAGCAATCAGTGTAAAAAAAAAAAAAAATCTTCATCATGCCCCACAAGTAGTACAGTGTCACCATGGTGACACTGTACTGCTAGGGTGACAGTATGTAAAAAAAAGAGAATAATAATTATATAAAATAAAATAAAAATATAAAAAAAAAATGTTTAAAAATGATAATTTTTGGTTATAAACTAATTTGGATTTTTTTTTTTTTACTAAAAAAAAAAACGGAATAAATGTTGGCCAAGATTTATAATGAAATATTATTTATTTGCAAAATTTTATTAAAAAAAACACTTTTTTTCAAAATTTTTGGACATTTTCATTTACATAGTAAAAAAAATAAAAATCCCAGCGGTGAATAAATACCACCAAAATAAAGCTTTATCTGTCTCAAAAAAATGGTAAAAAATTCATATGGGTACAGTATTGCATGACCGCGCAATTGTCATTCAAAGTGTGATAGCGCTTAAAGCTGAAAATTGCCCTGGACAGGAAGGGGGTAAAAGTGTCCGGACAGGAAGTGGTCAAAAAATACTTTTTGATTTTTTTTGTGGTCCTTGTTATATATATATAGAGAGAGAGAGTTTTATTTACTTAATTCTTTTTTAATAATTTTTTTTTATTATTTATTTTTTCACTTTGCTTTTTTGATATATAGGAATTGTGCAATTGTTTCATGTAGCGCAGCATTTTTTTTACTGGAGACCAGATATAATGAATGCAGGGTCGGGGTGGACCTGATATAGTGAATGCAGCATTCAGGGAGAGCGGATATAGTGAATGCAGGGTCCGGGGAGATCGGATATAGTGAATGCAGGGTCCAGGGAGAGCGGATATAGTGAATGCAGGGTCCGGGGAGACCAGATATAGTGAATGTGGGGTCCTGAGATAGTGGATAAAGTGAATGGAGGGTCCTGGGAGAGCGGATATAGTGAATGTAGAGCCAAGGGAGACAAGATATAGTGAATGAAGTATCCTGGGAGAGTAGATATAGTGAATGCAGGGTCCAAGTAGAGCGGATATAGTGAATGCAGGGTCCTGTGATACCAGATATAATGAATGCAGTGCCTGGGGAGACCGGATATAGTGAATGCAGAGTCCGGAGAGACCAGTGGATGGGGGGTCCTGGGAGATTGGATATAGTGAATGCAGGGTCTGGGGAGAGCGGATATAGTGAATGCAGGCTCCTGGGAGACCAGATATAGTGAATGCAGGGTCCTGAGATAGTGGATAAAGTGAATGGAGGGTCCTGGGAGAGCGTATATAGTGAATGTAGAGCCCAGGGAGACAAGATATAGTGAATGAAGTGTCCTGGGAGAGCAGATATAGTGAATGTAGGGTCCAAGTAGAGCGGATATAGTGAATGCAGGGACCGGGTGACCAGATATAATGAATGCAGTACCTGGGGAGAGCGGATATTGTGAATGCAGGGATCGGGGAGACCGGATATAGTGAATGAAGGGTCCATGGAGAATGGATATAGTGAATGCAGGGTCAGGGGAGACAGGATATAGTGAATTCAGGGTCAGGGGAGAGTGGATATAGTGAATGCAGGGTCCGGGGAGAATGAATATAGTGAATGCAGGGTCCGGGGAGAGTGGATATAGTAAATGCAGGGTCCGGGGAGAATCTATATAGTGAATGCAGGGTCCGGGGAGAGCAGATATAGTGAATGCTGGGTCCTGTGAGACCAGATATAGTGAATGCAGGGTCTGGGGAGAGCGGATATAGTGAATGCAGGGTCCGAGGAGACTAGATATAGTGCATGCAGGGTCCTGGGAGAGTGGATATAGTGAATGTAGCGTCTAGGGATAGCAGATATAGTGAATGCAGGGTCCGGGGAAAGCGGATATAGAGAATGCAGGGTCCGGGGAAAGCGGATATAGAGAATGCAGAGGACAGGAAGAGCGGATATAGTGAATGCAGGGTCCGGGGAGACTGGATATAGTGAATGCAGGGTCCGGGGAGACCGGATATAGTGAATGCAGGGTCCGGGGAGACCAGATATAGTGAATGCAGGGTCCGGGGAGACCAGATATAGTTAATGCAGGGTCCAGAGAGAGCAGATATAGTGAATGCAGGGCCCGAGGAGATTAGATATAGTGAATTCAGAGTCCAGGGAGAGCAGATATAGTGAATGCGGGGTCCGGGGAGAGCAGATATAGTGAAAGCAGGGTCTGGGGAGAGCGGATATAGTGAATGCAGGGTCCGGGGAGACCGGATATAGTGAATGCAGGGTCCGGGGAGACCGGATATAGTGAATGCAGAGTCCAGGGAGAGCAGATATATAGTTAATGCAGGGGCTGAGGAGACCAGATATAGTGAATGCAGGGTCTGGGGAGAGCGGATATATAGTTAATGCAGGGTCTGGGGAGACCAGTTATATTGAATGCAGGGTCCTGGAAGACCAATTATAGTGAATGCAGGGTCCGGGGAGAGCAGATATAGTGAACGCAGGGTCCGGGGAGAGCAAATATAGTGAACGCAGGGTCCGGGAGAGCGGATTTAGTGAACGCAGGGTCCGGGCAGAGCGGATTTAGTGAATGCAGGGTCCGGTGAGACCGGATTTAGTGAACGCAGGGTCCGGGGAGAGCGGATATAGTGAATGCAGGGTCCGGGGAGACCAAATATAGTGAATGCAGGGTCCGGGGAGACCGGATATAGTGAATTCAGGGTCCGGGGAGACCGGATATAGTGAATGCAGGGTTCGGGGAGACCGGATATATAGTTAATGCAGGGTCTGGGGAGACCAGTTATATTGAATGCAGGGTCCTGGAAGACCAATTATAGTGAATGCAGGGTCCGGGGAGAGCAGATATAGTGAACGCAGGGCCCGGGGAGAGCAAATATAGTGAACGCAGGGTCCGGGAGAGCGGATTTAGTGAACGCAGGGTCCGGGGAGAGCGGATTTAGTGAATGCAGGGTCCGGGGAGACCGGATATAGTGAATGCAGAGTCCAGGGAGAGCAGATATATAGTTAATGCAGGGGCTGAGGAGACTAGATATAGTGAATGCAGGGTCTGGGGAGACCAGTTATATTGAATGCAGGGTTCTGGAAGACCAATTATAGTGAATGCAGGGTTCGGGGAGAGCAGATATAGTGAACGCAGGGTCTGGGGAGAGCAAATATAGTGAACGCAGGGTCCAGGGAGAGCGGATTTAGTGAATGCAGGGTTCGAGGAGACCACATATAGTGAATGCAGGGTCCGGGGAGACCAGATATAGTGAATGCAGGGTCCAGGGAGAGCAGATATAGTGAATGCAGGGTCCAGAGAGAGCAGATATAGTGAATGCAGGGCCCGAGGAGATTAGATATAGTGAATGCAGAGTCCAGGGAGAGCAGATATAGTGAATGCGGGGTCCGGGGAGAGCAGATATAGTGAAAGCAGGGTCTGGGGAGAGCGGATATAGTGAATGCAGGGTCCGGGGAGACCGGATATAGTGAATGCAGGGCCCGAGGAGACCAGATATAATGAATGCAGAGTCCAGAGAGAGCAGATATAGTGAATGCAGGGTCCGGGGAGACCGGATATAGTGAATGCAGAGTCCAGGGAGAGCGGATATATAGTTAATGCAGGGGCTGAGGAGACCAGATATATTGAATGCAGGGTCCTGGAAGACCAATTATAGTGAATGCAGGGTCCAAGGAGACCAGTTATAGTGAATGCAGGGTCCAGGGAGAGCAGATATAGTGAATGCAGGGGACGGGAATAGCGGATATAGTGAATGCAGGGTCCGGGGAGAGCAGATATAGTGAATGCAGGGTCCCGGTAGACCAGATATAGTGAATGCAGGGTCCCGGTAGACCAGATATAGTGAATGCAGGGTCCCGGTAGACCAGATATAGTGAATGCAGGGTACGGGGAGAGCAGATATAGTGAATGCAGGGTCTGGGGAGAGCGGATATAGAAAATACAGGGTCCAGGGAGACCAGATATAGTGAATGCGGGGTACGAGGAGACTGGATATAGTGGATGCAGGGTCCAGGGAGACCAGATATTGTGAATGCAGGGTCCAGGGAGACCAGATATAGTGAATGCAGAGTCCGGGCAGACCAGATATAGTGAATGCAGGGTCCGGGGAGACCAGATATAGTGAACGCAGGGTCTGGGGAGAGCGGATATAGTGAATGCAGGGTCCGGGGAGAGCGGATATAGTGAATGCAGGGTCCGGGGAGAGCAGATATAGTGAATGCAGGGTCCGGGGCGAGCGGATTTAGTGAATGCAGGGTCCGGGGAGAGCAGATATAGTGAATGCTGGGTCCGGGGAGAGCAGATATAGTGAATGCGGGGTCCGAGGAGAGCAGATATAGTGAATGGTTAGCATTTCCACCTGGCATTACTAGGGTCACTGGTTCAAATCCCAACCACTGGGTCCGGGAAGAGCGAATATAGTGAATGCGGGGTTCGGTGAGAGCGGATATAGTGAATGCAGGGTCTGGGGAGAGCAGATATAGTGAACGCAGGGTCTGGGAAGAGCAAATATAGTGAACGCAGGGTCCGGGAGAGCGGATTTAGTGAACGCAGGGTCCGGGGAGAGCGGATTTAGTGAATGCAGGGTCCGGGGAGACCAGATTTAGTGAACGCAGGGTCCGGGGAGAGCGGATTTAGTGAACGCAGGGTCCGGGGAGAGCAAATTTAGTGAACGCAGGGTCCTTGGAGAGCAGATTTAGTGAACGCAGGGTCCTTGGAGAGCGGATATAGTGAACGCAGGGTCCTTGGAGAGCGGATATAGTGAATGCAGGGTCCTGGGAGAGCAGATATAGTGAATGGAGGGTCCGGGGAGAGCGGATTTAGTGAACGCAGGGTCCGGGGAGAGCGGATATAGTGAATGCAGGGTCCAGGGAGAGCGGATATGGTGAATGCAGGGTCCAGGGAGAGCAGCTATATTGAATGCAGGGTCCAGGGTTTAGTAACACTTTCAAACCTGTGCATTTTCCGTTGCGCTTTGCAGAAACACACAGCAGTCCATTGAACATGATTTCCTATGGGGCACGTTCACATCTCTGCATTTTCACCCGAAGCATTTTTTTAAAAGTTTCAGGGACTTTTTTTAAACTCAAAATGCTGCATTTTTGGTTCTATAGACATCAATGGAGACGCTGCAGAAAAAAGTAAAGTTTGGTGGAGGGGAATTATGGTGTGGGTTTGTTCCTCAGGGGTTGGGCTTGGCCCTCTAATTCCAGTGAAGGAAACCCTTAAGGCAACATTTTGGACAATTTCATGCTCCCAGCTTTGTGGGAAGAGTTTGGGGATGGCCCCTTCCTGTTCCAACATGACTGCACACCAGTGCACAAAGCAAGGTCCATAAAGACATGGAGGAGCCAGTTTGGGGTGGAGGAACTTGACTGGCCTGCACAGAGTCCTGACCTCAATCCCATAGAACACCTTTGGGATGAATTACAGAGGAGACTGCGAGCCAGGCCTCCTCCCCCGACATCAGTGCCTGACCTGACAAATGTGCTTCTGGAAGAATGGTCAAACCCAGTGGCGTGGTTAGGAGATTCTGCAGCAGACCTGGTGGCCCCATAGTGGATGAGGCTTCTGGGGGAGGTTGAGGTGCAATATGGGTCACCTGGTCCTACAGCAGAGATTGGGGGCACAATGGAGGGCTGGGGGCTCTGCAGCAGACTTGGGAGCACTGTGGAAACTGTGGGCTCTTGGGGGGGGGGGCACTGTGTGCCTCAATAGAAGGTTGTGGGCCAATTAAACCGCCCACCATGGCGTGGGTGTGGGGAGAAACTCATGCAAGCACCAGGAGACCAGGCAAACTCCATGCTGGAAATGTGAACCAAGGACCCCAACGCTGCAGGGCAGAAGTGCTAACCACTATGCCACTGTGAATATGGCGCCCCTTAAAATTATATATGTGTGCTTTCCTGTAAGAGGCAATTCAGCAGTTTATATTTGTGCTCTGCCTTCTATGGAATGGCTTGCCACAGGTATGGCAGCCTCTTTGCAATGGTGATGGTGGGGGGGGGGGGGGGGGGTTAGATTTTTGCAGGATTTATGCAGGACGCTGCAACAACACCCAGGAATCATGATGGATACACTACACAGCGTGTTCACAGATTACATAGTAATTACATAGTTAGTCTGGCTGAAAAAAGACAAAAGTCCATCCAGTTCAACCATTAAAAAAAAAAAAGTGATAATCCTACACCCACAGTTGATCCAGAGGAAGGTAAAAAAAAACCCAGCAAAGCATGATCCCATTTTTCATGTTAAAATTTCTAAAACAAATATTTTATATTGATGAGGAATGAAAACATAAAACAGTTTAATATGTATATAAAAAAAACAAATGTGAGATTAAAATTGGCCCGAAACCATTCAAATTTCCTTTAATTTCCATTAAAAAGTGCAGCATCTCAAACCTCCACTAGGTGTCTCCCTACTACAGGTTATACCATACACTATATTGCCCCAAGTATTGGTTGGCCAGGGGCTCCATTCACAGATGGGCGTTTTGAATCGCTGGAAGAATCGCCGTGACTCCGCCTGCGATTTAAAAAACACTCTGCTGGAAGGACAAACCACACCGTTCATTTTAATGGCACCTAAAATCGCAGTGCAGTCCTGCCGCGATCGTCGCACGGTAAATTATGGCAAGCCGCATCACACGAGGCCTGTCTCCCAATAGAAGCTCCGGCTCCTTTTCTGGACAACAGGCTTCACGTTGATGCGGTTTGCCACAATTGTAGCATGATTTATCGCATGACAATCGCGGCAGGACCGCGCCTCGCTTTTGGGTGCCATTAAAATGAATGGCATTTGATATTTGAGTTGTGCGATTTGTCATTTGGGAAGAATCGAGGCAATTCTGCCCGTTAATCAGAATGCCCGGGTGTGAATGGAGCCTTAGTGCCCGGTCACACCGCCGCGATTTGGGAATGGAAATCACACCTGAAATCTCATCTAATGAATGTGAATATCGGTGTCTTACATCCCGGTCACATTGGGTGCAATTTGGTATGACATGCGACTTGAAAATCGCATGCCAATTTGCACCCTATTGTCCTCAATTGGAGCGGTCATATACATGCGATTCCGACTTGGTCGGAGGCGCACCGATTTCTAAAGCAGCGCATGCATTACTGTTGGTGCGATTTGTATAGACATCTGTGTCTGATGTCTTGCAAATCGCACCAGAAATAGGCGGTTCACCTGACTTTGAAATCGTGTGACTTCACTGTAAGTCGCACGATTTCAAAGCCAGGCTTGATGTGACCGGGGGCTTAACGTGTGCGATTTGCTGCGGCGCGATTTCCAAAGTAGTTTATCGCATGACTTTTTCTGCCGTTGTGTTGCGATTTCACCTACATAGAATAGAATGGAAATCGCTCTGCAAAACGCAAGAAATCGCTGAACATCTTCACAAGTAGCAATAGTGCCCGGTCACACCGGTGTGATTTCAGGTGCGATTTGGGAATTGAAATCGCATCTAATGAATGTGAATGTCGGCGTCTTAACATTTGCAATTTGCTGCGGCGCGATTTCTAAAGTAGATCTTCAATGGCTTTTTCTGCAGTTTTGTTGCGATTTCACCTACATAGAATAGAATGGAAATTGCACCGCAAATGGCAAGAAATCGCTGAAAATCTTCACAAGTCGCAATAAAGTCTTCAGAAATCACACACAAATCGCATGATTTCAAATCGCAGAGGTGTGACCGAAAATCACTAATGACTGAAAGGAAAGCCTGCCTGGCTGGTATGGTCAGGGATTTCTTTCTCAGAAAATAGGTGCAGGTACCCCTCCCCCCACTTCCTTTCACCTCACTGCTTGTCTCCGCCCCCTACCCACCTCCAAGCACCGTCTCTATTGTTACTGGTAACAAGAAAAGCAGTACAATAGATCCACTTAGCCAGGAACAATAGATCTCCCCACCAACAATAGACCCCCTCAGCAACAACAGATCCTGCAAAATAAAATACCCCTTCCCCCAACAACAATCATTCCCCCACAACAATAGATCCCCAGCAACAAATACCCCCTGCATCAGCAACAATAGATCCCCAACAACAAATACCCCCTGCCTCAGCAACAATAGATCCCCAACAACAAATACCCCCTGCCTCAGCAACAATAGATCCCCAACAACAAATACCCCCTGCCTCAGCAACAATAGATCCCCGACAACAAATACCCCCGGCCTCAGCAACAATAGATCCCAAACAACAAATACCCCCTGCCTCAGCAACAATAGATCCCAACAACAAATACCCCCTGCCTCAGCAACAATAGACCTCATACAGCAACAATAGATCACCTGCAACAAAATACCCCCTCCCACCAGAAGCAATAGATCTTCCACAAGAAAATACCCCCCTCCCCCAGCAACAGTAGACCTCCCATGACAATAATTTATTAACCGCCTCCCGCCCGCCATATAGTCCAATGACGGGCACAAGGTGGTTCTCTCGTTCTGGGAGGACGTCATATGACGTTCTCCCATTCTAACCACGCATGCACGGCTCAGGGAGTGCGCAGCACGGCGATCGGCGGTGTGTTGTGTCCCTCAGACACAGCGCATCACTGATCAACGGAAAGAGCCGATGATGTTGGCTTGGTCATGTGATCAGCTGTGTCCAATCACAGCTGATCTCATGTAAATAGGGAAATGCTGGTTATCGGCATTTCTCTCCTCACGAGCCGTCACACTGACAGAGGAGAGCCGGTAATCGGCATTCCGCGGAGGGGACATGTACACTGATCATCAGAGTAGTGATGATCAGTGTGCCCTGATGATCTGTGTAGCCCCAGCAGTGCCACCTGTCAGTGTCCATCAGTGCCACATCATTGTCACATTTCAGTGCCTACCAGTGCACATCAATGCCACATAACAGTGCCCATCTGAACTGCCTTTCAGTGTCACCCATCAGTGCCAGTCAGTGCCACCTCTCAATGCCAGTCAGTGCCACCTATCAGTGCCAGTCAGTGCCACTTATCAGTGCCAGTCAGTGCCGCCTATCAGTGTGCATCAGTGCGGTCGATCAGTGCTCGTCTGTGCTGCCTATAAGTGCCACCTAACAGTGCCAGTCAGTGCTGCCTATCAGTGCCCATCAGTGTTGTCTGTCAATGCCCATCAGCGCCACCTACTAGTGCCTCCCCATCAGTGCCACCTATCAGTGTCCACCAGTGCAGCCTATCAGTGCCCATCACTGCAGCCTCCTTAGCGCACATCAGTGAAAGAGAAATATCACTTATTTACAAAATTTTATAACAAAAACTAAGAAAAAAACTTTTTTTTTCAAAATTTTTCAGTGGTTTTTGGTTTGTTTAAGAATAAATAAAAACCCCAGAGGTGATTAAATGGCACCAAAATAAAGCTCTGTCACAAAAAAAATGATAAAAATTTCATATGGGTACAGTGTTGCATGACCGCGCAATTGTCATTCAAAGTGTGACAGCGCTGAAAGCTGGAAATTGGCCTGGACAGGAGGGGGGTATAAGTGCTCTGTAGGCGAGGGGGTAATTGATCTATTTTACTAAAAAACACAGATTGTCAAAAACTGAGCCCTTTTATTCTATTTTTAACCTCTCCTCACATTTTAACCCCCCAGCTTCATGTCTCCTTTGATTCCTGTAGTTGTCCCATGCTCTCGGGTCTCAGTTTCCACACAAATCCCATCCGATCTTGAACACTGACTCAGGACGACATGCTTTGAGAAACCCACCTGGACTATCTACAGCCATCTCACCCTGCTAGCAATTCCTGACCTGTCCTCAATCATGCAGAAGTGGCTGATGGACATTATGGACCTAGACACTGATGACTGGAGGGACATGTGGGACCTTCCTTCCATGCATTTAGTCTCCATAAAGGATGAACTTATCCAATATAAAATGATACTTAGAGCTGATGACACCTTATACACGCTCCACGTGAGGCTTCCCTCAATCTCTTGGCCTGGGTGCTCTACAACTACTCACTGGGGGATTCTCACACACGTCTTCTGGTCCTGCCTGGCTGTCATGCAATACTGGCAGGACATCATAAATGTTGTTGATGGGATAACTCATAACTGCTTTTCTCCCTCTCTATGGATCTGCCTGGCTGAGGACTTGGTCCCTACCACCACAGGGTGAATGCTGATTGGATTGCCAGAAAAGCAATGACCTTGTTGTGAAAGAAGCCATCACCACACCCCTTGTCTTAATGGAAACAATTAGTGAACACTGACCTACCTCTCTACAAGGATACTTACCTAAACAGAGGCTGTCCTAGGAAATGTGAAAAAGTTTCATCAAAAAGATATGTTGAAGAATGCCATTCAAAGATACTTCAAAATTTCTTTTGCTTTTACCAGTTGATTTTGGAATGAATACATTTTCCTGAACAAAAAACCACATACACTGTTAGAAATGTTTTTTTTTTTTGAGAAACATTTTCCATTCTGCTCCTTTCAATGTTGTAGTCACTGCGGCCAAAAACAAATGTTGCTTTTACCCCACTAAAACTAGCCATAGATGGGTAGAATTTAAATGACAATTCTTAGGAAAAGAAGGTTCTAAAGTTCATTTGTTTTTCTAATCATTAGTGGGGACAAATTGATGTTCATTTTTGACCGCAGTGACGAGAAAATTCAAAGGAGCGGGATGGAAATTTTCCCTCGCACAAACAAAATTCCCAACGCCTAGGACACATGATGAGAAAATCAGACAAAAACCAACGATTGTCCGACAATCTGATCGTTAGTACTCAGCTTTCGAGAGCCGATCACAACAGCTCATGCAAAATTGTTTGAAGGGATGAACACGAAAAAGCTTTATTGTAAGATAACAGAATAAATGATTTGTTTAATCAGTACAGTATTCGTCCTGGAGTGACCGAGAATGTACATGATGGGAAACCTGAAAACAACCCGGAAGGAAAAAAGGGCAATAAAAACAATCTTCGTATATTTATTTATTTCAGGTACTTATATATCGCTGTCATTTTACGCAGCACTTTACACATATATTGTACATTCACATCAGTCCCTAACCCTCAAGGGGAGTACAATCTAAGGTCCCTAACTCACATTCATACATACACATACTAGGGACAATTTGGACAGGAGCCAATTCACCTACCAGCATGTCTTTGGAGTGTAGGAGGAAACCCGAGTAACCGGAGGAAACCCACACAAATATGCCGCGACGCTCTGAACAGGTATAGCCAAAGGCGTAGCAAACAGAGGAGGTCACAAGTACATGACATCCCTTCTGATTACACACGGGTACATGACTACGCACATGGGAAGTTGTACTGGGTTCAAAGAGAATTTCGGTATGCTTAGTAGCACTCTCATATTCGATGTGAGAGTAGCATGCAAAACACCACGAACGATCGCTCGCCTGATTTTCTCATGGTGCGTACTAGGCATAACACTGTGTGTGGTTTGCATTCAGTAAAGTCCATTCCTTTTGAACCGCTTGCCCACCGCCCTATAGAAGTAATACTGCCACAGTACTTACGTGATTTCAAATTTCCCGGGTAGGGAGCACGCACACCCTACCCACGCCGCCATCGCTGGCCTCAGCTTTTGATCATTGGGTCCTGGCCAGTGATTCCCCTACCGGCACCCGGCGATCGCCTAGTATCACTGATGGGGGAGAGGTCTGTATGCAAACAATATAGATCTCTCCCCTGTCAGCTCCTGCACACTGCTTTGTATTGCAAGAGCAGAGCCATACAAAGCAATGTGCTGACACAAGCACACACATGGTGCACAGTTAACCCTTTGATTTCCCCAGATCTTAACCCCTTCCTGCCCAGTTCCATTAGTACAGTGTCAGTGCTTTTTATGAACATTGATCACTGTATTGGTGTCACTGGGGATGTAAGTGGCAGTTAGTCAGTCCCCCCCCCAGTGTCAGAATGCCGTCACAGTCTCACTATAAGTTGCTGATCGCCGCCATTACTAGTATAAAAAAAGAAATATCAGTATATATACCGCCATTGTAAATGCTATAACTTTCACGTAAACCATTTAACTTACACGTATTGGGATTTTTTTTAGCAAAGACATTTATGATGAAATTTGATTTTTAATTTTTTTTACTGGATATTTTTAATAGCAAAAAATCAAAAATATTGTTTTTTTTCTTAAAATTGAAGGTATTTTTTTGTTTACAGCACAAAAAATAAAAAAACCACAGAGGTGATCAAATACCACCGAAGAAAGCTTCATTTGTGGGGTAAAAAAACATAAATTTCATTTGGGTGCAGCGTTGCATGACGGCGCTATTGTCAGTTAAAGTAAGGCAGCGCTGTATCGCAAAAAATGGCCTGGTCAGGAGGGGGGGGGGGGGAATCCTCTGGAGGGCAAGTGGTTAAAATCAAGCAGACTAATTTGCTCCTGCCTGACTTTTCCATGGTTCCCCCCCCCCCCCTTTTTTTTTTCTCTCTCTCTCTTTCCCTTTCTCTCTCCTCCTCTTTCTCTCCTGTGCTTTTGGACTTATTGCTCTTTCCTATCTCTTTGTCTCTTTTTTTTGTTTAAACTACAGGGGGGTTGTGACATTTGTGTGCACTGAGTTGCCCTGTACACCGCCTTGGGATTACATTTTTCCCTGTACTATTCTGGAATTTACACATGCTTGTATCACTTTTGATACCTTTCTTCTGTATTTTGTTTATGTTTATATGGATACATGATACGTGTCTTCTGCTGTTCTGTTGTTTTAAATAAAAATCGAATTTGAAAAAAAATAAAATCAAGCAAACTAAATCTTTCGAATGACAAACACATTTTCTGAGAATTTTCATACAAAGTTCCTATTCCTAGTCTTCCTATTCCTTCTGTACTGAAATGTATTGTAATTGTATTGTCTCCCTTCTATTGTAAAGTGCTGAGCAAACTGTTGGCGCTATATAAATCCTGGATTAATAAAAAAGTTGTTGAATAATTTTTGCTCAGAATTCTATTCATTTATGGTCAGCCTAAAAAACAATTCAGAACACAACATTTTTGAATTAAGTTCTAAATAGAAACATAGAAAAATGTCAGAAGAAATAAGTCTGAGTGGTCCATCGAGTCTGCCTGTTTTTTTTGTTTTTATTTAAACTAGCTTTTTAATTTTTTTCGTGTTTTTTTTTTTCTCTTTTTTTGTTAACATTCTTTGTCTGAGTATAGATCTATGCTTGTCTCAAGCATGTTTGAAGCCATTTACTGTTGACTGGTTCACTACCTAGAAAAGTGAGGGTAGAAAAGGACTGAGTGGTCCATCAGGTCTGACCAGTTTTTTTTGTTTGTTTTTTGGGAGGGGGGGTTGCTTTGGTTTTGCCCCAAGCACGTTTAAGCCATTTACTGTTGACTGGCTCACTATCTCTTTTGGGAGTTTCTTTTAAGCATCAACTACCCTTTCAGTAAAATAATACTTTCTAAGGTTAGTTTTGAACTTTCCTCCTCCAGTTTAAGGTCATGTCCCGTGTTCTTGATCTTGGCTCCATAATGAAAATCCTGCCCTCCTGAGCCGTATTCACCCCTTTCATGTGTTTAAAGGTTTCAATCATGTCTCCTCTTTCCCTTCTTTCCTCCAGACAGACTGTACATATTAAGTTCCTGAAGTTGCTCTTGATATGTTTTATCTCCCAGACCTTTCACAACTTGTTTTACCCATCTCTGGACTCGTTCTATCTTATCAATATCTTTTTGTAAGTGAGGTCTCCAGAAATGGACACATGGGGGGGGGGGGGATATTTACTAAAACCGGAGCACTCTGAATCTGGTGCAGCTGTGCATGGTAGCCAATCAGCTTCTAACTTCAGCTTGTTCAATTAGGCTGAATTCATAATGTAAATGGGGTATGTAGCGCTAAAGAACAGATAACAAGCAAGGAGGGTGTCACCATATATAGTAACAATAAAATAGTTCATATAATGTAGCAGGAAGGAAGATGGATATGATCCAATGAAGGAGCAACAAGGACACCTTTGAACAGCAGCCACTGTTCAAAGGTGTCCTTGTTGCTCCTTCATCCAGGATGGAGACACCCTAAGTGGCCAGATCACCAGTGCTGCTGACCTCCTGCAGCATCTTTTCATCAACAGAGCAATGGAGTTGCATACCAGACCCTTAACCAAGACCGCGGTGGAGTTCATATGAGGAGTGAGTGGAATCATCTAGCCCTGCAAAGCGATTTAGGAGTTCTGGAGGATATAAAGGGGGTTTAGGATCCCTTTAAATTCTAAAAGGCGCATAACTCACCAACATCTGTAAAATCCATTTATTGGAGTTCATTGAGGGCTCACCTCAGAAACTGGATTGGGAGAAGATCAATTTGAGAGGAGTATCAGGAAGATGACCATACTTACCAGCATAACCCCTTGGGAGAGAAAATGCTTATCTAGACCTAATAACTCATGTTTTAGGTCCAATTTCTGAGGCAAGCGCATAGGAGCTTTGCAAGGTGGTGATCTGGATTTAAGAGCCAGAGAGGGCCTGGACAGCGTTAGACCTGTTGACCCAGATGTCCTCATATGACCAGATGTTGCCCATGCTGCTGACCAGACCGTGATGCCCGGTTGCTGTTTATTTGCATACAATGCTCACATTGTGTGTACTTGTGGTAAGCGCACAACCTCACTAATTTTTTCTCACTCCATTGAACGGGATTTGGAACATCATTGGATCATATCTTCCTTCCTGCTACATTATATGAACTATTTTATTGTTACTATATATGGTGACACCCTCCTTGCTTGTTATCTGTTCTTTAGCGCTACATACCCCATTTACATTTTACATTCTAAGGTATTGAGGATTACCCTGTATGTTAGCTGCTTACCTGATCTGTTTGCGCTCACTTACCCACCCCCTACATATAGGCTGAATTCATACTTGAGCGTTTTGTAGTTCGAAGCTCCAAAAAAGCTCAAACTTAGAAAAAATCAATTGTTCTCTATGGTGCCTGTCTGCAAAATCAGGTGTGAACAGGCACCATAGAGAATAATTGATTTTTGAAAAGTTTGAGCTTCTTTGGAGCTTTGAGTTTCAAGCTACAAAATGTTCAAGTGTGAATGCAGCCATAAGCTTAGGCAATAAAACCTGGAAGCGGATTGGTTACCATGCAGAGTTCTGGTGAGGTTCTATAAGTGTATGGCCAGCTTAAGAGTAGATTTCCATTTGTTCTGAAAGATGTCCTGTGTTGTCTAGATTATGGGTCTCCAAACTATGAACCTCCACATGTTGATGTACTACAAGTCCCATGAGGCCTTGCAAAACTTTGACAGCCACAGGCAAGACTTGCAGTCAGAGGCATGATGGAACTTGTAGTACTTCAACAGCTGGAGGGCCATAGTTTGGAGACCCCTGGTCTATAGTATAGGAAGTGAAAAGAAATCTTTTCACCATTTTCTACTCTATCCAAATTTTTTTTTTTTTTACTTTTTATACATTTTTATATAAGGTTTTGGACAAAGTGTGGAAGATCTTCCATTAATGAAGGCAGACAGTAAGACATCTGGACATAGGTTGTACCCCGATCCCACTCCATCCAAAACTCTGCTTCCTCTTCATACTAAATTCATTTTCCACTTTTACATAAAACAGTTTTGGCCGGAGTTACTTGATTTGGTTTATTAAAGGCAAATAGGCTGTTCACTTTGCAGGATAATATACTCCAAGTGTGATGAGTGAGTTGAACTGGATGGACTTTTGTCTTTTTCAGCCAGACTAAGGCTGGCCATACATTATACAATTTTCTTACACTTTTCTGTCCAATTTCTGCCCAAATTCCTATAGATTTACCTTCAACTATGTAGTGCAAGGGCTTGCTTAATTGGATACAATTGAAAGTGTTGTTTAGGTTTGACCTCATATTATATAGCTTTTGGTGAGTCTAAAGCAAAATTCTCCAGAACATTGTATAATGTATGGCCAGCCTTTGGCTGGCCATATATTATACAATTTTCTTCAGGATTTTGGTTTAGATTTACCAAAAACCATTTAATAGGAGATCACACCTAAACACTTTCAATTGTATCCAATTAGGCAGGCCCTTGCACCACATAGTTGATGGTAAATCTAAAGGAAATTGGGCAGAAATTGAACAGGAAATTGTAAGAAAATGGTATAGTGTATACAATATTAGGCTGGCCATACATTTTACAATTTCCTTGAGATTTTTGGTTTAGATTTACCAAAAATAATAAATATAATCGAAGGTCAAACGTAACAACACTTTCAATTGTATCCAATTAGAAAAGCCCTTACACTACATAGTTTCAGGTAAATATAAAGGAAATTGGGCAGAAATTGGACAGAAAATTGTAAGAAAATTTATAGTGTATGGCCAGTCTAAGGCTGGCCATACACTATACAATTTTCTTTAAAAAATTGCTTTAGATGTACCTAAAACAATATAATATGAGGTCAAACCTAAACAATACTTTCAGTTGTATCCAAGTAGGTGGGCTCTTGCACTACACAGTTGAAAAAAAAACTAAAGAAAATTGGGCAGAAATTGGACAGAAAATTATATAATGTATGGCCATCCTATCTATGTAGCTATGAATCTCTGGACTTCCATCATTCAATCATGTGTATGCGAAAATACAGTTTTTTAAAAATATTATTCTTACACATGGTTGGGTTTTTTTTTTTAAAGTGAATATTTACCATATTCACTAAGTTAAAGGAAAATTCCCTTTCAAAGTGACCAACTGTTTGCCTTCAGCAAGTCAACCCCCACTGCGCCCAGTTCTGGAGACCTCACTTACAAAAAGATACAGATAAGACAGATGGAGTCCAGAGATGGGCAACAAAAATGGTGAAAGATCTGAAGGACCAAACATATCAGGAGAGACTTCAGGAACTTAATATGTCCTGCCTGGAGGAAATAATGGAAAGGTTGGACATGACTGAAACCTTTAAATCCATGAAGGGGGTGAATAAGGTTCAGGAGGGCAGGAATTTCAATATGAAGGCAAGATCAAGAACAGGAGGACATGGACTGAAACTAGAGGAGGAAAGTTTTGTGTAAATCTTAGAAAGTATTATTGTACAGAAAAAGTACAGAACAGACTTCCAGCGGAGGTAGAGATCTATACAATTTGAAAAAAGGAAAAGAAAAAAATTCAAAAAAAAAAACAAAACAATAAATAGAAAGGTGCACACTTGCTAGGTTGCTTTGTCTTTCACGGTTTCTTTGTTTCTACCCTTTCAACTTGTAATAAGTAGGATCAGTGGGGTTTATTGACTAAAGCTGGATCACTCAGAATCTCCTGCACTTCTGCATAGAAACCAATCAGCTTCCAGGTTTTATTTCTAAAGCCTAATTGAACAAGCTGAGGTTAGAAGCTGATTGGCTGCCATGCACAGATGCACCAACCAGCTGAACCAGCTTTAGTAGATCAACCCCACAGTCACTATAGCCTAATAATGGCCAGTTTTATATAATTCAATTTAATATGTGGCCTTTGTTATTTTCCTTCATTTATATAATAGCACACAACACATTACACCAGGGTTCCTCAACCATGGATCCCCCAGAGGTTGCTAAGGGTTCCTTGAGCAATGAGCAATTTCTGCCTCTCAGATAAGTTCACTCTGACACCAATGATCTTTTTATCTGTAAGGGGGGGGGGGTTCTTCCCAATGATCACAAGAGTATAGAGCGGGGGTCTCCAAACTATGGCCCTCCAGGTGTTGAGGAACTGCGAATCCCATGAGGCCTTGCAAGACCCAGACAGCCACTGGCAAGACTCCCAGAGGCAGAGGCATGATGGGACTTGTAGTACTTCAACAGCTGGAGAACCATAGCTTGGAGAACATTCTTCCGACTGACCTAATGTATCATGAGTTGTATATATAGTAATTATTAGCAAGGGTTCCCTGAGACCACAACATTATTTCAAGGGTTCCTCTGCATTGAAAAGGTTCAGAAAGGCTGCATTCCTGAACAAAATGTAACTTTTCAGGAGCTGAGCTTCACTTGGAATCTATCCATTAATAATAGATTATATTATCTGAAATGTGGCACCTAATGGTAACAATTGTGGCATGCCCGCAGCTCCAAAATTAATTTCCCCGTATTTATAAACTGACATAAGAATTTTAATATACATTTTGCTTGAGACAGTATATTTATCATTGCTGGGTATATAATTCCATAGATTTTTTCCCCTGCTCCGCGTTCTTTCTCCACTGTGTTCACCAATTGCAGATTGTTCTGGGAAATATTGAGCTGCAATACATGTCCTTAATTATAACATATAAGATAGAAAATTCAAGGTATGTCTATCATAGATATAAAATGGCCATTTTGTTACTGGGGTGTCAAATGTTTTGAAAACATTTCTGCTACAAGCAAGAGAAATAAAGTAGCTTCAAAACTGATCCCCATTACCCCTAAACCAATAAGTAATATGGCTTATTTAACTCTCATTAATAATACATATGTAATGACCATTAAGTAATTATTAATATTAATCAATTATTATGTACATAGTTACATAGTTAGTCTGATTGAAAAAAGACAAAAGTCCATCCAGTTCAATCATTAAAAAACAAAACAAAAACTATGTAGTCATAGTTACCCATTCAGTGTTAATTTGGTTATTAGTAATACACCTCCCATGTTTAAAAGTCCAAAATATTGTAAAATAATAAATCAAACAAACAGAAAACAATTGCAAATTTGTGTAAAAAGGCCAATTCTAATTTAATGAATGTACTCCCTAAAGTTACCTTTCCAAGTTTAAAAAATAAAAGTAATTACCAAATGCAATGTGCTTGTAAATGTGAAATGGATAGTTAAAATGATTTAAAAAATAAATATAAAACAGTTTAATTCAGGGTTGAAATCTTTAACATAGTTTGATGGATAAAAAGTAGCTTTGAAATAAAGTCAACTTTAAGATTAGGTATGTGTGCCAAAAAAAGTCATTCTAAGCTTGCTAACTTTTAAAAATCTAAAGTTAAAACAAATATATAAATATATTTTAATTAGTAACCAATCTAAATTATTCAAGTGATATACAAAATCTGAAACACTATATCCACAAGTATGCACACCCTATATACAAGGTGAACTAGGTATATGCAAATAATATACATGCCAGCAGCAAAGGATATACACACCAGCAGCAAATAGTCTACACAACATATACATAACAATCATACCACACCACAGCCCTGAAATTTCTATAACCTCCACTGAATGGAGGGATGGGGACCCTCTACAGAAAGCTAGGTGTTGCCCTATTCTCCTAAAGGGGACATTTACATCATAAAACCAGGGTGGGGGTCCCAGCCTTATGTATATCTGGCAACCCCCAGACTTCCAACACACTTGACAAAACATTGAGTTATCCACATCCCCTCTACATGCCTGTCTCTGACCCCAACAACTTGGACAGAATGCTGCCCGACATGGAGAACTGCCCTGGAGAGGCCAGTGGAGACCCCAAAGCCCCCGACTCAAATGACCAGCACGGCAAGAAGAGCAAAAAGAAGAATTATCAAAGATACGCCAAACCACCATACTCCTACATGGCCATGATTGCCATGGTCGTCCAGAGCGCCCCCGGGAGGAAGCTCAAACTTTCCCAGGTAACTAACCCCCATTACGGGGTTTCTTTGGGCTTTACTGCAAATAAGGGCAGGGGAAGGGGGTGACATTGAGACCAGCTCAGAATAAGGACCAGTCAGAGGGAAAGTCTTTATTTTCAGAAAAAAATAGTTTAAGGAGAAAATTAATCTCTGGTAGACTTATGAAGGCTGAAACAAAACATACCAATATGTAGTAAAAATAGAAGTAGGGTGAATTTTCTGTTTTTATTACTGATGGGCTTTAAAGGAAACATTTCTGGGCAAAAAACATGGAGGCTTTCAACGTCAAACCTCTTCAGAAAATTGCTGGTTTCCCGCCAAAATCAATACAAGCATGTACAAAGAGTTCTGTCTTTACCATGACTTCAATTGCTATATGCCCATATTAGAAAGTATTGTATGATAGATGGGCTCCTGGCATATTCAGAAGGTCTGCAGAGGTGTCCTCCTAAGTGTTTCAGTGCAGGTTTCCTGGTGAGGGTCAAAGTCACAAATGGAGCTAAGTATTACTTATATAATGTGATAGGTATTACGTATCTGGGTTTATGGTTATGCTCATTCGCTTATGACTATATTTTTTCCTTGCAGATCCTCCAAGAGCTCAGCAACATCTTCCCTTTCTTTAAGGGGGATTATCAGGGCTGGAAGGACTCTGTCCGACACAACCTCTCCTCCAATGATTGCTTCAGAAAGGTAAGGACTTGGTGCTCCTGTGATGTGATGGTGGTGGTAGGCTCTTAAAGGTCTAATCCTGCAGAATAGTCCTTGTATTAAAATGTGAATGTGATAATATGAGAGTGTGCCCAGAGCCCTGTTGCCTCTCAACTTCCCACATCCCCCCCCCCCCCCAGGACTCCTTGAGAGCTCTCCTGCCTCAATAGTGTTGACTTGCCAACCTCCAACAGTGTCCTCCAAACTCCTAAGGTGAACCCCAGGCCCTGCAAAGCTCCCAGTCTCCTGGAGAGACCATCAACCCTCCCATCTACTCCCAACTCCCTCCAAAAGCCTCATCCCCTACAAGGGCATCAGATCTGCTCTAATCCCCTCCAGAACCCCCAGTCCCCCACAGTGACATCCAGCCCCAGCCAAAGCTTTCCAGCATTTTTTGTATTCCCATAATTTAATTGTGTGACTATAGACTTTTTGTTTCTACTGTTTGGTCATAGAAAATTCTGGAACAATTTACCAGGCCCTGGTCTCAGTACGGTTGTGAACACTTTTTGTATGGTAGCTTGGAATATTTTCTGTATCCCGTACTCTGGATTTGTTCCATTTCTGTTGGGGGTCTGTCAATTGTCTATTTATAACTAATTGTATATTTATGGTTTGATGTATATTGGTAATTGTCTATTTATAGAGCTGTTGAGGAATTTTATTTTTTCTGGCCATATTTTTACAATTTATGAAGACCTCCAAGCAGGAGGGGAACTTCATTTAAATTGTTCTTTTCATGTTCAAAAGTCTTTGTTTTTTTTAAATTTAAAGTTTTTTTTCTTTACACTAATGTTTTTATACATCATCGCTGGAACTTTCTGCTTTAAATGTTTGTGAAATTGACAATGGCAGCATTGTGAAATACTGTCATAGGGAAAGTAACAATTTTTTCCTGCTCATTATAAATCATCCCGCAGACTCAAGGAGAGTTATATTTTACCCAAACATAAACATAATTTTACCGATTATTTTTATAAATTCTCCTACTGTGGGCTCAGCGCCTCCAGCACTGCTGAGTGACACAATGGGAATCTGGTGTCACTGGGTGATGTTTGGGATTGTTTGGAGTCCCATGTGCTACAGACATTGTCCCAGGATGACACACCCAGTATGGCCCAGTGAAGGGAGCTTCATTTGCAATGTCTTCAAACACAACTCAGATACCCAAAACAGAGCAACTATTGTATCTACTCCATGGGGGGGATTTACTAAAGCTGGTGCACTCAGAATCTGGTGCAGCTGTGCATGGTAGTCAATCAGCTTCTTACCTCTGCTTGCTCACTTAGGCTTTGTCAGTAAAACCTGGAAGCTGATTGGTTTTTATGCAGAAGTGAACTTGATTTTGCACTCTCTAGCTTTAGTAAATAAACCCCGGTATGTGTAGATGTCCACTCTGCTTCATTACTCTACCTTGTGTTTTTACCCTCCCTCATCCTCCCACTACCAAACATAATTCTACCTATTGCATCATTATATTCTTCATATGGCCACCCCAGGGCAGGCATTGTCTCCTCCACCCCAGGGCATTGTCTCCTCCACCCCAGGGCATTGTCTCCTCCACCCCAGGGCATTGTCTCCTTCAGCACAGGGCAATGCCACCACCTCTACTGCAGGTTTGACCCCCTTCCTTTCAGCTCAGGGTATTGTCTCCCCCCCCCCCCCCCCAGCGCTAGGCATTGCTCTATCTTCTGGTGCAGGGAATTTGCAGATTGCCAGAAACATCACAGGAGGGGCAGAGACGACACTCCAATAGGCTGATTTTTGTATTTTGTATATTTGTGTATACTTAGATTTATATTATCCATGTAAAATATAACCATTTATGATAATAGGGACAGATCCGGGGAAATTATTTGTCTGTATTATAAATAGGCCGTAAGGATCGGTTCCCCTGACCTGTAATAGATTTGTGTGAATTTGCTGTGCCGGCCTACGCCTCTAATGTCTTCTCACTCTTTGCAGGTCCTAAAAGATCCACTAAAGCCGCAGGCTAAGGGCAACTGCTGGACGGTGGATGTGAGCCGAATTCCCGAGGATGCCATGAAGCTGCAGCATAAGAGAGGCACCCGGCAAGAAGGCTACCCTCCTGACCTGGCTCCTTATATCCTGCATGGACAGCCCTACAGATCTGTAGACTTTTACCACCCCCATCTTTCAAATGAAAATATTGCGGTCAGATCAGATGCAGAGGCTGGTCCCTCAGTAGAAACCCAACCCCCAAATATAAATCCTGCCGCAACATTCCCAGCGATCTTATGGAACCTTCCCACATCTTATTCAACATTTGTAGCCCCCAATGTTGTGGCCCCTCCCAGCATACACCCTCTCCTGCTTTACCCCAACTTCCCCTCTTCCTCTCGGTATACCTACATGCCTACCCCATACTCAAGCTCCATCCATGCGGAGCGGAGGGATGTTTACACTCCCAGTCTGATGCCCTCAATGCCTCCCCCGCCCAGAACCTCCTCTTCAGATTTCCCTCCCAATAATCCAGTCTTTGACATCCCCGAGTATCCACAACATGGGGGCTACATGCAGACCCAAAATGTCTATGGGCAGCAATTTTCTCAGGGTGGGGTGTACCCAGGGTACAGACCCAATGGTTTCTGATTGGCCGGTTGCTGAGACAAGGCTTTTGCCTCAAGGACTAGCTGCACTTCAAGTCTTACCCAATGATGTTGGCATCCATCGTGGCACATGGCCTAGCGGAGGTGGCAGTCCAAAGGCATTAGTCAACGATGTATATATCAGTCATTTTCTGTCTTGTCTGTCTCTTTTTACTTCAAATAAATTTGAATTTGTTTTTTAATCTCAAGTGATATCAACGCTTCGTTTTTGTTTTGTTTTTTTAAATAACAAACATGTCATACTTACCTTCTTTGTGCAGTGGTTTTGCACAGAGCAGCCCGGATCCTGTTCTTCTCAGGTCCCCCACTGGTGTTCATGGCTCCTCCCCCTTGATCAGTGCCCCCAATAGTAAGCCTCTTGCTATGGGGGCACTGGGGCGTGCTCACTCCTGAGCCCCATACTGTGCATTCATAAGATACATAGAGCCGCGATTTGGTCCCGCCCTGGACTCTCTCCTCATTGACTCCCTGGCTGTGATTGAAAGCAGTGGGAGACAATGGCTCCAGCTTCTGTGTTTCAGCCAATGAGAAGAGAGACCTGGGACCCGTGCACATAGCTGGATCAAGAGGGGGTTCAGGTGAGTATTGGGGGGGGGCTGAGGGGGAGCAGCACAGAAGGCTTTTTACCTTCAAGCATAGAATGCATAAAGGTGCAAATCCTTCAGCCTTTACAACCACTTTAACTTTTTCTAGTTATCTACTCTGTAAAAAGTACTTTGGAAGATAAGATCGGTACTTTATTGTCACTGTAACGGAAATCACAATGAAATTCTAAAAAAATAAAAAAAAAAAACAAAAAAAAAATTCCACACACATGTGAACATATAACATTCTCAACATACACACATGTGAACATTGCCCCCCTCCCCCCCATATAAAAGCCTAAAAGACACCCCGACCACAACATCAAGCCAAGTCACTTGGAGCGAGATAATATTACTCAGAATGACCATTTAGGGCCTTGATAGCTCTTGGAAAGAAAGAAACCTTCCTCGAGTCGTTCTGTCCTCACCTTTTTCTTTTCTGAACCTCCTGCCAGATGGTTTCCAGGTTTAGTTTATATTTACTAAAATAATTGCATTTCCTTGTTCTGTGTACTGTGGGAGACCAGATATAATGAATGCGGGTCCAGGGAGAGCGGATATAGTGAATGCGGGGTCCGGGGAGAGCGGATATAGTGAATGCGGGGTCCGGGGAGAGCGGATATAGTGAATGCGGGGTCCGGGGAGAGCGGATTTAGTGAATGCGGGGTCCGGGGAGAGCGGATATAGTGAATGCGGGGTCCGGGGAGAGCGGATATAGTGAATGCGGGGTCCTGGGAGAGCGGATATAGTGAATGCGGGGTCCGGGGAGAGCGGGTATAGTGAATGCGGGGTCCGGGGAGAGCGGGTATAGTGAATGCGGGGTCCGGGGAGAGCGGGTATAGTGAATGCGGGGTCCGGGGAGAGCGGGTATAGTGAATGCGGGGTCCGGGGAGAGCGGGTATAGTGAATGCGGGGTCCGGGGAGAGCGGATATAGTGAATGCGGGGTCCGGGGAGAGCGGATATAGTGAATGCGGGGTCCGGGGAGAGCGGATATAGTGAATGCGGGGTCCGGGGAGAGCGGGTATAGTGAATGCGGGGTCCGGGGAGAGCGGGTATAGTGAATGCGGGGTCCGGGGAGAGCGGGTACAGTGAATGCGGGGTCCTGGGAGAGCGGGTATAGTGAATGCGGGGTTCTGGGAGAGCGGGTACAGTGAATGCGGGGTCCTGGGAGAGCGGGTATAGTGAATGCGGGGTCCGGGGAGAGCGGGTATAGTGAATGCGGGGTCCGGGGAGAGCGGATATAGTGAATGCGGGGTCCGGGGAGAGCGGATATAGTGAATGCGGGGTCCGGGGAGAGCGGATATAGTGAATGCGGGGTCCGGGGAGAGCGGGTATAGTGAATGCGGGGTCCAGGGAGACCGGGTATAGTGAATGCGGGGTCCGAGGAGAGCGGGTATAGTGAATGCGGGGTCCGGGGAGAGCGGGTATAGTGAATGCGGGGTCCGGGGAGAGCGGGAGCTGATATTGACAGATTTAAATGCCTGATGCACCTCGTGTTCCTGTACCACAGGTGCGGCATCACCCATGTAGGAGCTGAAGAAATTGTGTTTGCCGGGGTACTGCATCCTCAAAGTGTGAGAAAAAGCTGTTGAATTCCTCAGCCCGTTGGATATTAAAATGTGCACCCTGGTGAGTGTTCTCTCTGTGGTTTAGGATATCCTGTATCCCTCTCCAACCTTCCCATACATCATTCCCTCTGCAGTATTCTGCAATTTTATTTTTAGAACCTAATTTGGCCTCTTTTATGCCCCTCTTTAGGTTTGCTCTAGCAACACTATACTTCACCGTATCCCCATTCCTAAAGGCTCCATCCCGTTCTCTCAAGAGACAACGCACTCTCTTGGTCATCCAGGGCTTCTGATTAGGAAAAACCTTGATATGCTTCCTAACCAGGGGTGTATTTACCACAACGCAAACAAGGCACTTGCCTAGGGTGGCATTTTTCAAGGGGGCAGCACCTCCCCCCAGAAGAAAGGATGGAATAAGGGATGGACACGCGCACTGTGGGAACCAATTGGGATCCGAGAGAAACTGCTTGATGGTGTATGTAGAGCTTGACTTTTGTTCTCAGAGATGTCTGGAGCTGTGAAGATGAGTGTCTCTCTATCACTGGGGGGGTAGTGGAAGGCTCTTCCCGGTGGGGGGCAGAGGTGTTGTTGGTCAATGTCAGGCTCTCTCCCTGGGAGGGGGAAGGGGGGGTTGTGTTGGTCGGTGTCCCTGGGGGCAGACAATGGTTGTGTTGCCTAGGGCAGCATGAAACCTAAATACACCACTGCTCCTAACTGTAACAAAGTCTACACAAGTGCTGATGTAACTCAGTATTGTATCAGTGTACGTATTTAGGTCTAGTGATGGGCTGAACACCCCCCCTGTTCGGTTCACGATTGAACATCCAAACCTACAGAATGTTTGACCGCGAACAATTTACGGAGCGGTATCTTACCACCTCTGAGTATGTGGAAGGATCCCGCTCAGTTACTAATATCCGGCATGAGTTATATTATGAAGTCACGCGGTATTATAGTAGTGAGACATTCCATTATTAGTATAAAAAAAATAATAAAATCCCAGTATCTTTCCCGCCATTTGTAAACGCTATAACTTTCACGTAAACCAATTAATTTACACGTATTGGTTTTTTTTTTTTAGCAAAGACATGTCGCAGAATACATTTTGGCCGAAATTTATGATGAGATTTGATTTTTACATTTTTTTTTTTACTGGACATGTTTTATAGCAAAAAGTCCAAAATATTGTTTTTTTTCCTCAAAATTGTCAGCCTTTTTTTTTATAGCGCAAAAAAAAAAAAACAGGCGATCAAATACCACCGAAAGAAAGCTCAATTTGTGGGGGAAAAAAGGATGTAAATTTCATTTATGTACCGTATTGCATGACCGCGCAATTGTCTGTTAAACTAGCACAGCGCTGTATAGCAAAAAAAATGGCGTAAATTGCAGAATCTACACCATAGTTTATAAAACAAAATGAATGAGCGCAACTGGATTAGTTAGGTAGAAAAAATGAAAATAAAATGACAAGCTGCTAGCATAAAAGGTATACCTCAGCACCTCAGTAACAGATTTAAAACATTGAATATGCAGCGCTAGATGTTATATGAAACCATGATTCATTTATAATAAAACGAGATTAATATAGTCCCAGATAAAGAGTCCTCCAAAAACAAAATTAGTATATATCAGAAATGCTCCATAAAGGTGATCAAGAAGTCCACCAAGTAGCCAAACTGGTCAGGTGAGAAAATAGCAAATTCCTTGTAGTAATGGTTTTATAATGTGCTTACCAGAACTTCATACAAACTGCGCGTTGTATGTATATAATCTGTAGAAAACATCAGGGTCTGGTCACCGGTATGATGTCATCAGAACGCCTTGGCGGACTCTCAGAGATGATATTTAGTCACGCTCCCGGTCCACCTCAGGACTCACCAATGGGTCCACCGTCGCTCAGACACTAGATGTTGATCCACCTTAAGGAGGCTCGTGTAATAACAAGCCAGGGAAGCAAGATGGTGCTAATAGTGTGATATAGCCTTTATTAAGTAAAATCCAAAAATATTCAAAAAGAAGCAATCACATCAGAGCATAATATCCGGTAGGTAATCCATAAGCATCAAAAAGCAAGGTCAGCGTCGCATTGAGGGATTCCCCTGACATGTTTCGTGTAAATCACACGTTTTCAAAGGGGTGCAGCATTGCATGACCGCGCAATTATCAGTTGAATTAGTGCAGCGCCGAGTAGCAAAAAGAGGCGTGGTCATTAAGGGGGGTAAATCCTCAGGAGGGCAAGTGGTTAAACCGGCATGGGGTTCTCCCTCCCATCCATACCAAGCCCTTTGGGTCTGGTATGGATTTTGAGGGGAACCCCCACACCAAAATTTTTTTAAAAATGGTGTAGGGGTCCCCCCTAAAATCCATACCAGACCCTTATCTGAGTATGCAGCCCAGCAGATCAGGAAAGGGGGGGGGTACAAGTGAGCACCCCCCTGAATCATACCAGGATACATGCCCTCAACATGGGGGAGGTGCTTTGGGGCAGGGGGGCTCCCCTCCCCCCAAATAACCTTGCCCCCATGTTGATGGGGACAAGGGCTTCCTCCCCACAACCCTGGGCTGTGGTTGTGGGGGGGGGGGCTTATTAAAATCTTGAAGCCCCCACCAAATCCCCCCCCATGTGAATGAGTATGTGGTACATGGTACTTACTCATTTACAAAAAAAAAGTGTAGTGTAAAAAAAACAGGAGAAAAATCCTTTTTTTTTTTTTTAACTTTTTTATTTTTAATAAATGTCCCCCGAAGTAGATCCAACATCAATCACAATGCTCGCTGCCGCTACCCCAAAAAAAGAAATTTCTTTCCATGGTAACTACTTTGGGTGCTATCAGAATGCCCACCCACTTTGAACCTGCTTCTGGCTTGTCCCCTTGGGTTCTCGTGGAGTCATCCTTCCACAGCTCCCGGGTGAGACTCCCCTGGCCATCACCATTTGGAAATACTGTCATATGTATTTCTAACTAATTTGTAAGTATTAGGGACCCTCTGGTGACTCTTGAGATCGGAACTACTTCAAATATTACAAGATCCCACTAGGTTGTTATATACTTGATGATGATTTACCTTGCAGATATTATACCTGCATCTACTCCTGAAGAAGTGAACTAAGAGTCATGTTGAGTTTTTGGATGCAATTTTAATGTCATTCTGTATTGACATCTGGATTGTATAGAGACAATTGTATATCCAATGATGTATGGAATGCATTAATGTGGATTTATTACAAATCAGCTTGTTACCATTTTATCCTCTTTTGTGAGCGATGAGAAGTTTTCTCGTTGGTCGTGTGTGTTGTTCCTCATTTAAAGTCCCAGGACAAATAAAATTGGTTGTATGGATATATTAAGGGATGGAGGCACATCACCGGGTGCATCAGGTCACATTCTATTTTTGTTATATTAATTTGGGTGGACACCCCGGTCCATAGTGGCCTCTTGCACCATGCAGATGTACAATAATGACATTGTGAGATACCGACCAGAATTTATTGTATTACTACACAGATTATGTAAACTTCCTAGTATGACATTTCTGGTTTGGGATTGATGGCCAGGGTCTGCCTCATCCTCCAGATGTGATGCATTGAGGAGGCTTTTGCATCTTTTTGCTGCCCAAGCCTGCTTATACAGGCGGGGTCTGGGCCGCATCGGCACCATGTCTGCGCTTGATGTGTGATGTCAGCGTCATTGCGGTGTCATCACACTAGTGCACTTTGCTCCATCTTGCTGCAACCTCGAGGGGTATGGTGCTCACTTTGCCATTGTGCCTGTGTGGTGGTGGATACCTCTTTTTTGAGTGCTTCCCCTTTTAGACTGTTGGGAGGGACCAGCGCCTAGCCCCTGGGGACAAATGGTGGAAGCAGATGAAGATTTTTTTTTTTGTTTTCCTATGAGGACACTGAGAAGCCACACTTGTTGTTGAGTGCCTCCCCTCTTTGATTGCACACACAATGTTGGGAGGGACAACTGATTAGCCCCCCTCCCGGGATAAATAGTTGTAGCTTATGGGGGTGGTTTGCCCCATGAGGATACTGAGAAGTAACACTTTATTGTAGAGTACTTGAGTCATAGGTTGGCTGCTTATATTTGTTTTTGCATATGGCCTTGGTGGTCTATTTTTCATTGGCATATTCTTTTATCTTTGAACTGGATTCTGTGATTTGGGTCTTTTCTTTCTATTTCATACCACCAGGTGCAGTACATTTCATAAAGTGATCTTGTTTCCTTTTATTACTGCTAAATTACAGCCAGGGCTGCATTCCATTTTTGTTGTATTGTGACTCAAATATCTATTCAGTGTTACAATGACCGCTTCTGATCCGTGGTGGTTTATGCTTTAGGCTGCCTACATTTTGTCTTCATTTGGCTCTGGCTACTTGGTGGTCTTTCTTTATTTCCACATGGAAGAAAAATATATTTTAAAAATATTCTTCCCATATATATTGACATATTTGAAATACTATAACTTTGGCTGTATTTAAAATAAATAAAACATATATAATATATACTGTATGTTGAAATGTGTCTTTTTATATATTTCCAAATATATGAAAATATTTTCAAATATATTGTGTCTTTAAAAATACATTTAATCTACATATTTGGAATGCATTTACAAATATATGCTAAAATGACTTGTTAAGCAAAATCTAAAAGGATATATTTTTAATATTTTGTAATATATAAAAAACACATTTCCCCCCTGACTGAATGGTTAGACACACTGTTGTAGTAGAGAACGCCCTGTCCACTGTAGACACATTTGGATGGACTGAGACTTGACATCGTAGCCTGCATTTCGGCTTCTGGACCCACGTGTTACCCCCTTGATTGATCTTGCAAGTATTGCATCTTAATCCATAGGACTATATTTTTGGCTTGCACTAAACGATGTGCACTATTTTATCCAAATCTTTTCACGTTAACATCCCCGTTACAACCTACCCATTCTCCTCCCTTTTTTTTGTCTTTTACCCCTCCTCCCCCCCCCCCACTACCTCACTCTATATCTTTTTCTCTAATTACTCTCCTTTCTGACTTTTTCCTCTCTCACACCTTCTACATGCCTTCATTGTTCATATATTCTATACAATTATTGCATTTAATCTCCCATATAGGCGTGACTGATTTCACATGGCTCACATGTCCCTGCAATGGACGCACATACTATATCATATATATTATCCTGTGCTAGCACTACCCAACACATCGCTCCCCCTTAACTTAGGGGCTCACAAATACATAGGTCGTTAAACAATATGCCCACTTTGATTTATCTATTATACTCTTGGTATATACGGGTTTGCTATATACAATAAGGATATATTTCATACCGATGTGTATTCTGGTTTAAACCCATGGCCCGTCTGTGTAATGGGATGCTACATGTTGTGTCTATGTTCGGACTGTGATCCGGTTTTGTATGTACACTGTATATCCTGCTTTTCTTATAAAAAAAATATTTTTGGAAACACATTTCAATATACAATGTGTTTAAAATATATATACACTTTTTTTTAAATATATTGAATATGGCCAAAATTGTAGGATTTCAAATATATGCCAATATATTTGGGAAGAATATGTTTTTTCCATGTGTGTTGGCACTCCTTTCTGTGGACTAGACTAGGACCTAGATGCCTTTCCATTTTTTTACCACTAGGTGCAGTCTTGCACCTTTCATATAATCGCTCACTATGTCTCCCTACTCACTTCTATACTGCAGCCAGCATTACATGTTTGTGTCGTTTATCACTCATCTTGATTTTGTCATTTTATTACTATAGTGTATATCCAAATTTCTTTCCATAGTATTGTCCACCCACTTTGAATCTGCTTCTGGCTTGTCCCCTTGGGTTCTCGTGGAGTCATCCTTCCAAAGCTCCCGGGTGAGACTCCCCTGGCCATCACCATTTGGAAATACGGTCATATGTTTCCAGCTGATTTATAAGTATTAGGGTCCCTCTTGTGACTCTTGAGATCGAAACAACTTCAAATATCACAAGATCCCACTAGGTTGGTATATACTTGATGATTTACCTTGCAGATATTATACCTGCATCTACTCCTGAAGAAGTGAACTAAGAGTCACGAAACACGGCGAGTTTTTGGATGCAATTTTATTGTAATTCTGTATTGACATCTGGATTGTATAGAGACAATTGTATATCCAATGATGTATGGAATGCATTAATGTGGATTTATTACAAATCAGCTTGTTACCATTTTATCCTCTTTGTAAGCAATGTGTCACGATCAGGGGTCAGGTTCAGAGACCAGTTGCTATAGCAGTGGAAAGGCTTACCTGAAACCAGCAGGATAGGTACACAGGCAGGTCACTGTGGCAGAGGAGTGGGATCACCCGAGGTGTGGAGTCTGAGTACCAACCGGTGTTCCCCAGAGCTCCTAATGGTGGAGATGGATTTGGCTGTGTGTTGGTACCAGGTCACAGATCTCAGGATCACCCCACCAGGGAATGAGCAAGCCGGAAACCAGTAGCAGATTGAACAGGTTAAGGATCAAGCAGAAGCGGAGTCAGTCAACAAGCCAAGGGTCGGTCACAAACGGTAGTAGATGAGGATGAGGCAGAATCGTAGTCCAGGAACAAGCCAAAGGTCGGTAGCGAAGGTATAGACAGCAGTAGGAGAGACAAGCGGGATATTGGCTGGTGAAGGCACAATAATCTGGCAAAGAGGAAATGCAGAGACATGGCTTTTATCAGGAAGTTCATGGGAGGAGCAAGGGGTTCAAGGTTCAAGACAAACAGGGCCGAGGCAGGATCATCCAAACAGTTGTCAAGGGCGCTGTCCAGCATTCCAGGTGGCTCAGCAAGTAGAGACATTGCCTCTCACCGCAGAAGGCCCAGTTTTGATCCCAGGCTCTGACAGTCTATGAGCAAGCCTGCCCTCCGAGGTCAAGATAAATATATGATTGCAGTAATGCCGGGGCAATTTACACAAGAGGTGGGACATGTGGTTGGGGGGGTGATAAAAACAATGGTGGTTCACCTGTATTTACTGACCTCCCCAAGCTGCAAAGGTAGCTTAGCATGTATTTTTGCACGGAGGTAATGGTCTCTGTTGAGTTTGGAAGGAAGTTGCGGTGAGGGATGTTAGGAGTTCAAATAGGCAATAGGGAGGTGATGTAATGTCAACTCACTGCCTTTCAATAGTCCTCTGAAAAGTGATCCACCACAGATTGCTTTTTCAGAGGGCAACACAAGGGTAAATGAGATTATAGAGAAGTGCAGAGAGTTTGTTGGGTGAACTATGTGCAAGAGAGGAGTGTGGAGGGTATGACGGGGCAGTATGTGCAGGAGAGGAGTGTGGAGGGTATGACGGGGCAGTATGTGCAGAAGAGTGTGGAGGGTATGATTGGGCAGTATGTGCAAGAGAGGAGTGTGGAAGGTATAACAGGGGGAAGTATGTGCAGGAGAGGAGTGTGGAGGGTATGACGGGGCAGTATGTGCAGGAGAGGAGTGTGGAGGGTATGACAGGGGGACCTATGTGCAGGAGAGGAGTGTGGAGGGTATGCCAGGGGGAAGTTTGCGCAGGTGAGGAGTGTGGACGGTATGAAAGGGCAGTATGTACAGGAGAGGAGTGTGGAGGGTATGACAGGGGGAAGTATGTGCACGAGAGGAGTGTGGAGGGTATGACAGGGGGAAGTATGTGCAGGAGAGGAGTGTGGAGGGTATGACGGGGCAGTATGTGCAGGAGAGGAGTGTGGAGGGTATGCCAGGGGGAAGTATGCGCAGGTGAGGAGTGTCGACGGTATGAAAGGGCAGTATGTGCAGGAGAGGAGTGTGGAGGGTATGACAGGGGGAAGTATGTGCAGAGAGGAGTGTGGAGGGTATGATGGGGAAGTATGTACAGGAGAGGAGTGTGGAGGGTATGACGGGGCAGTATGTACAGGAGAGGAGTGTGGAGGGTATGACAGGGGGCAGTATGTGCAGGAGAGGAGTGTGGAGGGTATGACAGGGGGAAGTATGTGCAGGAGAGGAGTGTGGAGGGTATGATGGGGAAGTATGTACAGGAGAGGAGTGTGGAGGGTATGACGGGGCAGTATGTGCAGGAGAGGAGTGCGGAGGGTATGACGGAAGTATGTGCAGGAGAGGAGTGTGGAGGGTATGACGGAAGCATGTGCAGGAGAGGAGTGTGGAGGGTATGATTGGGCAGTATGTGCAGGAGAGGAGTGTGGAGGGTATGACGGGGAAGTATGTGCAGGAGAGGAGTGTGGAGGGTATGACGGGGAAGTATGTGCAGGAGAGGAGTGTGGAAAGTATGACAGGGAAGTATGTGCAGGAGAGGAGTGTGGAGGGTATGACAGGGAAGTATGTGTAGGAGAGGAGTGTGTCCCCATGAATGGGGGCGTGGCAGGGGTGGTGCTCTTTACCTGCATTGGGAGGTATGGTGACATCACCACCAACAGGAACTCTATCCCTGGAATTCATAAAGAGGGTCATAAATGTAGCCCCCCCTAGTGTAGGATGCTGGGTAAATTTAGTTTTTGGCTCCTCCTTTTATCAAGATAGCAGTGATCACTTGTCTTGGTCTTTTTAGGGGTTTCACAGGCTGGTTCGCTTTCCCTGCCTCTAGAAGAAGCTTCCAGAGCTTAGGGAAGGAGATGCAAATACCCAGTTTGGATATTTATGATACTCCAACCAATCCCAGGAGAGGAGTGTCCAGTAGGGGGCTGGAAAGGTGATAAGTAGTCTGAAGCGCCAGAGAGCTGGGTGTCTCTCAGGTAAATTCTAGAGCCGGAGGGGCTGCTGCCCTCAGCCAGCTCATGGACTGTGTAGCTGCTGAGGGTCTGGTTGGATGTTCTTAGGAAGTGATTGTAGGACCTCCCCACAAGGGATCTGCATGGACAAGGACTGTCTCACTCCCTGGACTGTGTTTGGAGTTAGCTGGAAGGTGGCAGCTGTCCTGGGGACTTGTGAGTAAAGACCCTAAATTGATCCCTGTGACTGTGCTGTGTTCTGGATGACACATTGTCTACAAGTAGTTGTATGTAGGCACAAGGTAGCCAGAAACCAAAGAAACTTGCCTCATGGTCCCCAGCTGTGAGGCTTTAGACTGCCCAATACTCCCAAGCCTGTCCTGTAATTGCTGTGTGATATTCATGTTGGAGTCCCCCGCGCCTGAACCCTCTCCTGGTAACGTTTCTTCACCCAGTAAATCTTAAAGAGCCGTCCCCTAGACCAGGGGTCACTAAATGGCGGGCCGCGAACGGCCCCAGCAACACCGCCGCCCGGACCACCAGCCCTCAGAGATCCGCCACTGAGCAGGGCGGTCGTCACGGCAACATGACATCACGTGTGCGCCCCGCTCCTTTCATCTCACTGTCTCTCCGGCTCCCTCTCCCTGCCTGTACACAAGAGTCCAGCAAGGGTCCCGGTACAGCTCCTGTCTGCCCTCAAGGTAGGGTGTAGTCTTAAAGGGGCACTCTGATGGGCACAACATAGAATATGTCCATCAGAGTGCCCCTTTACATAACATGTGCCCATCAGAGTGCCCCTTAACATAACATGTGCCCATCAGAGTGCCCCTTTACATAACATGTGCCCATCAGAGTGCCCCTTTACATAACATGTGCCCATCAGAGTGCCCCTTTACATAACATGTGCCCATCAGAGTGCCCCTTTACATAACATGTATCCATCAGAGTGCCCCTTTACATAACATGTGCCCATCAGAGTGACCTTTACATAATATGTATCCATCAGAGTGCCCCTTAACGTAACATGTATTCATCAGAGTGCCCCTTTACATAACATGTATCCATCAGAGTGCCCCTTTACATAACATGTATCCATCAGAGTGCCTCTTTACATAACATGTGCCCATCAGAGTGCCCCTTTACATAACATGTGCCCATCAGAGTGCCCCTTTACATAACATGTATCCATCAGAGTGCCCCTTTACATAACATGTATCCATCAGAGTATCCCTTTACATAACATGTACCCAACAGAGTGCCCCTTAACGTAACATGTATCCATCAGAGTGCCCCTTTTCATAACATGTGCCCATCAGAGTGCCCCTTTACATAACATGTACCCATCAGAGTGCCCCTTTACATAACATGTACCCATCAGAGTGCCCCTTTACATAACATGTACCCATCAGAGTGCCCCTTTACATAACATGTACCCATCAGAGTGCCCCTTTACATCACATGTATCCATCAAAGTGCCCCTTATTTTATGTTAAGGGGCACTCTGATGGGCACATTTTATGTTAAGGGGGCACAAACAGTGTAAAGGGGAACTCTGATGGGCACATGTGATGTAAAGGAGCACTCTGATGGGGAAATATGATAGAAAGGGGTACTTTGTAATGGGGCACTCTGACGGGAATACCTGATGTAAGGTGGCAATGTGATGGGAACACCTGATGTAAAGGGGCACTCTGATGGGAACACCTGATGTAAGGTGGCAATGTGATGGGGATGCCTGATGTAAAGGGGCACTCTGATGGGAACACCTGATGTAAAGGGGCACTCTGATGGGCACACCTGATGTAAAGGGGCACTCTGATGGGAACAACTGATGTAAAGGAGCACTCTGATGGGAACAACTGATGTGATGGGAATACACGATGTAAAGTTGCACTCTGATGGTGGCCCCTAATATAAGGGGGCACACTGATGGGCACACCCTATTCAGACCTCGGCCAGAAGATAATTTTAGTGACCGGATCTCCTTGAATTTAATTCAATCCCCCCCCCCTAGACTGTGGTGTTGGTGCCGCTGTCAGTGGACTGGTGCTTGGTGGTGGGCAGTCTGTGTACTGTTAGGGAAGAACCAGTTTTACCAAAGGCCCCCACATTGCCGCACTGACACCAGTGATGGGGGTTATTATTACACTCACTGACACCAGTGTTGGGGGTTATTACTGCATCTTCTATTACTGCTATTACTAATAACACAAATTAACACTTCTCTGTCCCCGCCCCCCTTCTCTGTCCCCGCCCCCCCTTCTCTGTCCCCGCCCCCTTATCTGTCCCCACCCCCCTCTTCCTCGCTCCTCCTCTGTCTCTCCCTAACTCCCCACGTAGCTCTGCAGAGTCATTACCCCCACCGATCAAATTCTCTCTGATATGTTACTACCTCTTACTAATATTTGTATTCACTGGACACCATCAGATATGCTGCATTGTTTTCTTGGCTCTTCCCCTCCCCCTCTATATACAGACATTGATACTCTGCATACTTACCCCTGAATCTTGTTGTCAATATAATGTCTAATGCCTCCTGCTAATGTCTCCATCCCCATGTTATAATGACAAGAAAATTGTTTGAACAAGAAAAATAAAAAATGTTAATAAAAAAAAGTGTTAAAAAATAAAAAATGTGTAGTGTTAAAATTAATTTTTTTAAGTGTTGGGGTTAAAAATAAACAATTTTATTGTTAAAAACTAAATAAAAACAAAAAATGTTTAGTGTGGAAAAAATAGAAAATGTTTTAATGGTATTTTTTTTATAAACTTGTAGCGTTAAAATAAATTACAAAAAATTTTAATGTTAAAAAAAATAAAACGGTTTTGTTGTTAAAAAAATAAAAATAAAACGTTATTATGTTAAAAAAATTAAAAGGTTTTGTGTTAAAAAAAAGTAAAAGAGAAAGTTTTAGTGCTAAAAGTAATAGAAATAAAAAAAGTTTTAGTGTATATAAAAAATGTTTCGTGTGGCCTGTGTTGTGTATGGATTGGTGCAGGTCAGGACTACAATCCCCTCCCCCCTCCATACGAGGACAGGTGTGTGCTGTGGGTGGGGAGTTGTACTTCCAGCGCACGCCTGCAGTACCCATGTTCCCACACTAGATGTCTCCCCCGCTCAGCCCCGCTCCGCCGGCTCTCCATCCCCGGCTGTCCTCATTAACCCCTGTGTGTCCGGCGGGCGGGGTGCCGGTGGGGTGTCGGTCCCTCCTCCCCGGTGTGCTCAGTATGGAGGGATGGCGGTAGAAGGCGGGGTGGAGGTGCTTCTCCGGGACGGTTGGTACACAGTTGCGGGGAAGTTGTCGGAGGTCTCCCCGGTGCTGAGCGCGGACCGGTCCGGGGACAACGGGGTGACCAATGGATCGTTCCGGGGCCCCTCCGAGCCCCCCCAGCCCGAGGCCATCGCCAACCAGAAGCGGACGGTGCGGGTGGTGGAGCCGGGCGGGCTGGGGATCCATGAAGGGGGGCCGGGAGAACAAGATGCCCGTCCTCATCTCCAACATCTTCCGCGGGCTGGCCGCCGACCTCACCCACTCCCTCTGTCGGGGGCGCCATCCTCTCCGTCACTGGCACCGACCTCCGGGATGACACACGTGACGAGGGCGGGCAGGGAGGTCACCCTGGAGGGTAAGTACCACCTGTGACATGGGATGGGGGGGCATGTATGTGTAGGGGACATGGGGGGGTAAGTACCACCTGTGACATGGGATGGGGGGCATGTATGTGTAGGGGACATGGGGGGGTAAGTACCACCTGTGACATGGGATGGGGGGGCATGTATGTGTAGGGGACATGGGGGGGTAAGTACCACCTGTGACATGGGATGGGGGGCATGTATGTGTAGGGGACATGGGGGGTAAGTACCACCTGTGACATGGGATGGGGGGGCATGTATGTGTAGGGGACATGGGGGGAGGTAAGTACCACCTGTGACATGGGATGGGGGGGGCATGTATGTGTAGGGGACATGGGGGGGTAAGTACCACCTGTGACATGGGATGGGGGGGCATGTATGTGTAGGGGACATGGGGGGGGGGGGGTAAGTACCACCTGTGACATGGGATGCGGGACATGTATGTGTAGAGGACATGGGGGGGTAAGTACCACCTGTGACATGGGATGGGGGGCATGTATGTGTAGGGGACATGGGGGGTAAGTACCAGCTGTGACATGGGATGGGGGGGCATGTATGTGTAGGGGACATGGGGGGAGGTAAGTACCACCTGTGACATGGGATGGGGGGGCATGTATGTGTAGGGGACATGGGGGGGTAAGTACCACCTGTGACATGGGATGGGGGGGCATGTATGTGTAGGGGACATGGGGGGTAAGTACCACCTGTGACATGGGATGGGGGACATGTATGTGTAGGGGACATGGGGGGTAAGTACCACCTGTGACATGGGATGCGGGGGCATGTATGTGTAGGGGACATGGGGGGTAAGTACCACCTGTGACATGGGATGGGGGGGCATGTATGTGTAGGGGACATGGGAGGGTAAGTACCACCTGTGACATGGGATGGGGGGCATGTATGTGTAGGGGACATGGGGGGGTAAGTACCACCTGTGACATGGGATGGGGGGGCATGTATGTGTAGGGGACATGGGAGGGTAAGTACCACCTGTGACATGGGATGGGGGGGCATGTATGTGTAGGGGACATGGGAGGGTAAGTACCACCTGTGACATGGGATGGGGGGGGCATGTATGTGTAGGGGACATGGGGGAGTAAGTACCACCTGTGACATGGGATGGGGGGACATGTATGTGTAGGGGACTTGGGGGGTAAGTTCCACCTGTGGCATGGGATGGGGGGCATGTATGTGTAGGGGACATGGGGGGGGGGTAAATACCACCGATTGGATGGGGGGGCATGTATGTGTAGGGGACATGGGGGGTAAGTACCACCTGTGGCATGGGATGGGGGGGCATGTATTTGTAGGGGACATGGGGGGGTAAATACCACCTGTGGGATGGGATGGAGGGGCATGTATGTGTAGGGGACATGGGGGGTAAGTACCACCTGTGGCATGGGATGGGGGGGGGCATGTATGTGTAGGGGACATGGGGGGTAAGTACCACCTGTGACATGGGATGGGAGGGGCATGTATGTGTAGGGGACATGGGGGGTAAGTACCACCTGTGGCATGGGATGGGGGGGCATGTATGTGTAGGGGACATGGGGGGTAAGTACCACCTATGGGATGGGGTGCCATGTATGTGTAGGGGACATGGGGGGTAAGTACCACCTGTGGGATGGGGGGCATGTATGTGTAGGGGACATGGGAGGGTAAGTACCACCTGTGACATGGGATGGGGGGGCATGTATGTGTAGGGGACATGGGGGGGTAAGTACCACCTGTGACATGGAATGGGGGGCATGTATGTGTAGGGGACATGAAGGTAAACCACCTGTGACATGGGATGGGGGGGCATGTATGTGTAGGGGACATGTGGGTGTAAGTACCACCTGTGACATGGGATGGGGAGCATGTATGTGTAGGGGACATGGGAGGGTAAGTACCACCTGTGACATGGGATGGGGGGCATGTATGTGTAGGAGACATGGGGGAGTAAGTACCACCTGTGGCATGGGATGGGGGGTGGCATGTATGTGTAGGGGACATGGGAGGGTATGTACCACCTGTGACATGGGATGGGGGGCATGTATGTGTAGGAGACATGGGGGAGTAAGTACCACATGTGGCATGGGATGGGGGGGCATGTATGTGTAGAGGACATGGGGGGTAAGTACCACCTGTGACATGGGATGGGGGGGCATGTATGTGTAGGGGACATGGGGGGGTAAGTACCACCTGTGCATGTGATGGGGGGGCATGTATGTGTAGGGGACATGTGGGGGTAAGTACCACCTATGGCATGGGGTGAGGTGTCATGTATGTGTAGGGGACATGTGGGGGTAAGTACCACCTATGGGATGGGGGACAAGGGGGGGTTAAGTACCACCTGTGGCATGGGATTGGGGGGCATGTATGTGTAGGGGACATGTGGGGATAAGTACCACCTGTGGCATGTGGTGAGGTATCATGTATGTGTAGGGGACATGGGAGGGTAAGTACCACCTGTGACATGGGATGGGAGGCATGTATGTGCAGGGGACATGGGGAGGTAAGTACCACCTATGGGATGGGGTGCCATGTATGTGTAGGGGACATGGGAGGGTAAGTACCACCTGTGGCATGGGATGGGGGGTGGCATGTATGTGTAGGGGACATGGGGGGTAAGTACCACCTGTGACATGGGATGGGGGGCATGTATGTGTAGGGGACATGGGGGGGTAAGTACAACCTGTGACATGGGATGGGGGACATGTATGTGTAGGGGACATGGGGGAGTAAGTACCACCTGTGGGATGGGATGGGGGGTGGCATGTATGTGTAGGGGACATGGGGGGGTAAGTACCACCTGTGACATGGGATGGGGGACATGTATGTGTAGGGGACATGGGGGAGTAAGTACCACCTGTGGCATGGGATGGGGGGTGGCATGTATGTGTAGGGGACATGGGGGGTAAGTACCACCTGTGACATGGGATGGGGGGCATGTATGTGTAGGGGACATGGGGGGTAAGTACCACCTGTGACATGGGATAGGGGACATGGGGGGGGGTAAATACCACCTGTGACATGGGATGTGGGGCATGTATGTGTAGGGGACATGGGGGGGGGGGTAAGTACTACCTGTGGCATGGGATGGAGGGCATGTATGTGTAGGAGACATGGGGGGGGGGGGGGTAAGTTCCACCTGTGGCATGGGATGGGGGGCATGTATGTGTAGGGGATGGGGGGGGGAGTACCACCTGTGACATGGGATGGGGGTGCCATGTATGTGTAGGGGACATGGGGGTAAGTACCACCTGTGGCATGGGATAGGGGGGCATGTATGTGTAGGGGACATGGGGGGTAAGTACCACCTGTGACATGGGATGGGGGGGCATGTATGTGTAGGGGACATGGGAGAGGTTAAGTACCACCTGTGACATGGGATGGGGGGGCGCCATGTATGTGTAGGGGACATGGGGGGTAAGTACCACCTGTGACATGGGATGGGGGGGCATGTATGTGTAGGGGACATGGTGGGGTAAGTACCACCTATGGCATGGGCTGGGGGGCATATATGTGTAGGGGACATGGAGGTGGGGGGCATGGGGGTAAGTACCATGTATGATATGGGGGGGGGTGCCATGGCATTGGGGGCTCTGCCATAGCAGAGTCCTATTCTGCTGCCATTGGAGGGGGGAGGGTTGCCATAGCAATGGAAACATTTTATGAGGGGGAGTGGCCCCTCAGTCTACTGTGAATACTGTATACCATGGGGAGAGTCATTGCTGCTTTATAATCTGACCAGCCATTAGCTCTGGTGACTTCATTTCATCTCCTTTGGTGGTGGATTCTTCACAATTGGTTCAAGTCACTGAAGATATATATATATTTTTTGGACACTATAATTATTTATTTAAAACACTAAATGTTTTTGGATGATGATATACACCTTTGTATAAGTTTGTTATTAGCACATACCTTTTAATTACCTGCCGACCGCAGATAGCCGAATGACGGCTGCACTGCGGCCGGCCAGTTCTGAGTGGACGTCATATGACGTCCTCCCAGAACGCGCTCTGGGGCGCGCACCCGGCGATCTCCGTGATCGCTGTGTCCTACGGACACAGCTGATCACGTGATGTGGTAAAAGGCCAATCACAGCGGCCTTTTACCACGTGATCAGCGGTGTCCAATGACATGCTGATCAGAGGGAAATGCAAGTGCCGGTTCTCGGCTGCACTTTCCTCACGCTGTCAGATCGTGAGGAAAGTACTGCCGAGAACCGGCAGTTGTCAGAGCGGGGATCGGCACCGATCATCAGGGCACTGATGATCAGTGCCCTGATGATCGGTGCCCAGCAGTGCCATCCGCAAGTTCCGCCCACCTGTGCCCAGCAGTGCGCCCACTAGCTCCGCCCACCTGTGCCCAGCAGATCACCCACCTGTGCCACTCTGCAGTGTCACACACCTGTGCCCACCCACCTGTGCCCACCAGTGCCACCCACCTGTGCCCACCCACCAGTGCCACCCACCAGTGCAGCCCAGCAGTGCTGCCAGTCAGTGCCACCAGTCAGTGCCCAGGGGTTGTGCCAGTCAGTGCCGCCAGTCAGTGCCCAGCAGTGATGCCAGTCAGTACCCATCATCAGTGTCACCTATCAGTGCCGCCTATCAGTGCTGCATATTAGTGCCGCCTATCCGTGCCACCTCATTAGTGCTGCCTATCAGTGCCCTTTAGTGCCGCCTATCAGTGCCCATCAGTGCTGCCTCATCAACGCACATCAGTGAAGGAGAAAAAATGCCTGTTTGAAAAATTTTATAATAGAAACAAAGAAACTTTTTTTTTTTTTTAATTTTTTGCACTTTTTTTATTTATAGCGCAAAAAGTAAAGCGCCCAGTGGCGATTAAATACCACCAAAAGAAAGCTCTATTTGTGAGAAAAAAATTATCAAAATTTCATATGGGTACAATGTTGCATGACCGCGCAATTGTCAATCAAAATGCAGCAGCGCTGAAAGCTGAAAATTGGCCTGGTAAATAAGGGCAGTGGTTAATTAGGATTTTTGTTCCCAAAATTTATTTTGGGTGGGATATGCTGCTGACACTTTGGTGTTTTTTGTAAGTGGCGCTTTTTTCTTTTTTAATTTGGTACTATTTTGAATACTGCACACCATGGGGGGGGGGGGGGGGACCTGTCATGGTAAAACGGTCAACACATGTACAAAGGATTCGCAGATGAACGTTTGACAATCTACTAGTGTATAGCCAGCTTTACTGCTCTCCAACCAACCAGGTTGGATGGGTTGACTGCCTTCTTCCTCATCTCAAACAATGGTTCTTCCCACCACGCTGGCTATGATGTGGCTGCAGGATGCCTGGACCACCATTTCCAAATATATATATAAAACAATGCCTTCAGTTATGACTGCGATCTCTTCTACAGGAGGAGGGATGCCCGCCCCCCTCCCCCACCACCAATTCCTTTCCTGGGCTCTCTCATTCCATTGGGGATCCTGGGACCGCTCCAACCGGCAGCACCGACTTCAATACACACAGAGAAAGGAGCTGATGTAGTTCCTCCCTCTCTGTGGGATCACAAAATGGAAGCAACAAGGATTTTGTCACTTTTGGTTCTGGTTCTGTGTTTACTGGGCAGTTGGCGACCAGCTACTGTGCTGACCCATATGTGTCTGATCAGCTGCATTGGAGGCCAGAGGAGAGATCTGGGGTCTGATAGAGCCAGATGTCTCCATAAAGAGGACCTGTCATAGCCCATGCTGTCACAAGGGAGGTTGTACATCCCTTGTCATAGCAATAAAGTTGATTTATAAAAAAAAAAAAAGGGACAGTTAAAAAGTTTAAAATAAAATAAATTATTAAAAACACATTTTAAAGTGTCCCCCCCCCCCCGTGCTCATGTGCAAATGCATGCACATATGTAAATCCAGCACACATATGTAAATGGTGATCACACCATACATGTGAGGTATCGCCACGAACGTCAGAACAAGAACAATAATTCCAGCACCAGACCTCCTGCATCACTCTAAACTAGTAACCTGTAGAGGCTTTTAAAGTGTCACCTGTGGAGATTTGTAGGTCCCGTAGTTTGTAGATGTTCCACGAGTGTACTGCACAGTCTATTCCAAATCAAAACAAAAAGAAAAATGTTTCAAATTTGTTATTACTTTACAAAAAGTGAAGAAAAGGGAATATTTGGCTGTTCAAAAAAAAAACATGACCTCTTCAAGTATTTGGATGTGTTCAATCTGATCCATGATCCCTGGTATGTGATAAATAGGCCCAACACCGTAGTATGAGAAACATCCCCATATCATGATGCTTGCACCACCATGCTTCACGGTCTTCACAGTGTACTGTGGCTTGAATTCAGTGTTTGGGGGTCGTCTGACAAACTGTCTGCAGCAGATCCAAAAAGAACAATCTTGCTTTCATCAGTCTACAAAATGTTGCACCATTTCTCTTTTGCCAGTCAATGTGCTCTTTGGCAGATTGTAACCTCTTCAGCACACGTCGTTTTCCCAAGAATGGGACTTTGCGGGGGCTTCTTGCAGATAGCTTGGCTTCACATAGGCGTCTTCTAATTGTAACAGTCCTCACAGGGAACGTCACACCTTCTTTCATCACCCCGGAGCTGATCATTGGCTGAGTCTTTGCCATTTTGGCTATTATTCGATCCATTCAAATGGCAGTTTTCTGTTTACTTTCACATTTTGGTTTCCATTTTACAGCATTTGAGATCATTTTAGCTGAGCAGCCTATCAGTTTCTGCACTTCTTTATATATTTTCTCCTCTCCAATGAACTTTTTAATCAAAGTCGCTGTTTTTCTACACTTTGTCTGGAATGAGCCGTTCCTCAGATTTGTAGAGATATATTATATATAGAGGTATATTCCTTTCAGCAACACTGGCTATATCCATATGAACGTCCAACCTCCAGGAGCCACAATATACCGGGCAGAAAACAAACCTTCCTCACAAATTCACTATTCAGTGTCTCTCCAAAGAAAAGCCAAAGGGATCTGCAATAATGTTCTGCCATAAAAAATGTTCTTTATTAACACCCGACCGGTACTTACATAATAGGAAGAAACAAGAGCGACAATCAAACAAAACGCACTCATATCTACATCTCATTGGTTGGTTTGTATTCCCACAGATGGGGGGCCCAGTTTTTATTTCTGGGGCCTGTTTGTTGCCACCTTAGGCAGACTGTAATGGTTATTATATGTGATTTATTTTGTTATTATATACAGTACATGTTGTTCCTTAAAGCAGTTAGGGTGGATCCTGTCATCTCTAGGTGCATGGAGTACACTCACAGTCCTAGAAAGCTGGACTCTAAATACAGATGTGAGAAATGTTTTCCTGTCAGAAGATTTTTATATACGTTCATCCATTGCTGGGATTTACACAGCTCTGCCAGACAGCACAGCCAAGCAGACAAGACTACTTACAGTTAGGAAATACAGTGGTGTCCTCTGTCCACCCCCAACCGTCTGATTGGATGGTGAAACAACAGCAGCAGACTGATTAGGTCATCTCTTTGCTCTCTTCTCCTATCAGTATGTTCTATGTTGGTACATGTGCATGCAGCACACCTGATTGGCTCTCGATTCTGCCCCTTCTTCTTCCAGTGCTGCTGCATAGTAAGAGGCTGATACCAAATCAATTTCAGGCACTTCCACTAGTGGCATTAAAAACACACATTTCCAGATGTATTAACCCCTTCCTGTCGGATGTATGTATATATGTGGCAGCACAGAGATTGGCCGTATTCTGTGCCTCCACGTATACACATACCTGTTTTGTGTTGGCAGCATGCCCCCAGCACTCTGACAGTACCATCACTGACAATTGGAAGCTGGTAGGATGGGCTTCCAATTATCTAATCATCCAATCACAGTGATCACATGGTGCGGAAGCTGAGCAAGTAGGTAAGGATGCTCCGGTGTTACGATGTCTTAAAAGGCTGGGAAGAAGGGGTTAATGAATGCAGAGTTGCATTCATTTGTGTCTGTTATATCTGTCCAAAGATGTACAGTTTTTATTCAACTGTGTGTGGCAAAATATCCTAAAAATCCTAAAAATCCAGAGCTATGAACAGGGGATTATAAGAAGATCCTGGGATTTCCCGCTGTAAACGCATGTGTTCTGTATTGCAGACTTCTAGAACTGCATTCACCTGATGCCAAGCATACTGCGGTGCTGCGAGCAAAAGATCCTGCGGCGGCCCAGACCTGGTTCAACGCAATTCACGGGGCGGTGACGGAACTTCTTCCCAAGGTGATGGCCGAAGTCCAAACTCAGCTGGGAAATACAGAATCTCTGGAAGTCATGAAATTCGGCACATGGGCTGGCTAGCAGAAAAGGTCAGTTTGTTGTGTCTTTGGCTTTATATTGTTTATCTCACGAGCTAAATGACCACAAAAATGTCTCATCTGAAGTCCCTTTAACCCTTTTCCGCCTACTCCGGTGTCCTTGTACAAAGTCCTGAGTGCCTGGGGGGCGGGAAGATTTTTGATCATGTGACTACTGTGTTTTGCTGTCATAGTGGTCACATGATCAGGAGTCGTTCCACTGGCTATGGATTATTAGTGAGGGCTGAGAGCTGTCTTTGACAGCCCAGTGTCTGTGCTGGGAGCTTAAAAAACCAATATTCGTGAAGCGCTTCACATGAAAAACTAAATAAGTAGGTGCCATGATATAAAAAAATACATAAAAAGTGACCACACTGTATTGAAAGGTATTGATAACTAATTGTAAATAATCCCCCCCCCCAAAAAAAAATTTGTAAGTGCCAAGTGCTGAAAGTGCAAAACAGGTCATGCGTTTGCTGACTAGACAGCCAAAATACAATATATGCACAGTGAACATAATACACAATAACATTGCACACTCTAACTGAAAGTGGAAAGTGCTCAGTATGAGGATGAATATTGGTTAAAAGTAAAATTCACAATAAAGTGCAAAACGGGTCATGCGTTTGCTGACTAAATCGTGCCAACATACAATACATGCACAGTGAAATAATACACAATAACATTGCACACTAACTGAAAGTGACAGGTGCTCAGTAGGAGGATGAATATTGGTTAAAAGTAAAATCCACAATAAAGTGCAATAACAAAGTGCTTGACATTTCATGTGAAAACAAACACTGCGATGTCAGTGCTTCAATTCTTCACTCCAAACATGGAGCGTGTTAGCATGCCACACGTGTATATCGTAATCCAAAAGTGGCTAAAGTGCCTCCTCACCTTAACCATGCGACCCCCTAAGGGCCACAATGCTTTAGGTAATATAGCTCCACCAGACTGGGGATCTCTGTAATAATACTCCTGTAGTAGCACTCCATCTCCTCTGCCAGGTCACTTATGCCCTCAGATGGTAGTACCCCCGGGATAATCACAAGGCCATAGAGAGGTAGACAAAGAGCCTCCATAGTGAGATGCCATTTATTCCATATAGCAGATGAAAACAAGCCAAAAGAGAACACTCACAGTATAGCAGATCTCATCCAGCTGGTCTCCCATGTGCTGTGGGTGTACTGCAAGGTGCTGGGTATTCAAAGATGGCGTCTGCCGGAAGTGCTTAACCGGAAGTACGCCACTGCGCTCTACGCGTCACTCCACGATATCACGTGGCTTCATCAGGATCCTTCCGGCAGACGCCATCTTTGAACACCTAGCACCTTGCAGTACACTCACAGCACATGGGAGACTACAAGGAGTGGTTTCACTGATTCACTTTGTTTCTTATCCCTTAGTGGGATCACTGCCATTTCTTTCACACCAGTTGGTTTTGGGAATGTAAAGCATACATGCGTTTATGTCACCAGATGATATGTATTTACTGGTGTTGTGTAATAGGCGCATATTCGGTACCACGGCATTCATTATATGTATGTGTATTTATTTATTGTATTTATAGATTTTTTATGTTGATTTAACCCATTTAGGAGAGGCGGTGTAGATGTTTAGTTTGGGGTTGATGTCACTTATGCTGTTAATATAGTCACTGGGTATTATAGTATTGTTCACTCATTTATTTACTGTTCACCACTTATTCACATTGGGATTTACATATAGTTTAGTTATTAGCGCAGCACCTCACTTTACACTCCACTGCACATGCACAGCGTATTGTACATAGCCCCAAAGCCACCTGGAATACATGATGTTGGTATCCTAGGGGGCTTCAGGTGGGGTGGGGAGGATGTCATTCTTGCCTAAGCGAGGAAGGCAGAAGCATGGGGTGTGTTCTCCTTAAAAAAAAAAAAAAAGAGAAAGAAGTACAGGAGTTGGACAAAAATATGGAAGCACTGCATAATTTGCAGGTGTTTCCCGAAGACCGCGCCATTTACCAAGCTGACAATGCTCTGAATTCACACAGCTGGCGTTGTCAAATCATGGTTTGGCGAGAAAGCAGAAAAAGTCTCACACCTTCCCTGGGCGCCACAGTCTCCAGACCTTCATATCATAGAGCCATTATGGTCAACGAGATTTGGGCTCGTTTTCCGCTTCTGGCATCTCTGCGAGAACTGGAACGATTTTTGTATGAAGAGTAGTATCAGATTCCATTATCCACCACCCAAGACTTATATTTGTCAATTCCCAGGAGAATTCAGACCGTCTTGGATGCTAAAGGCAGTCCAACACTATAGTAGCTAATGATTTTGTTCTTTTACCTAGTGTTTCCATAATTTTGTCCAACCCCTGTAACTGGGACTGAAGGTTCGTGTTAAAATCCCAGTAGTTTGACGTCATCGTGTTCTTGCTCTATCTGTTTAATGTACTGATTGTCTGCTTGTTATTTGGGTCCACTTTAAACTATGATCAGTTACTTAGGCGGAGACCTTTCTCTGCCACCTACTGGAATTTGTCATTTCTGTGCAATGTATGCGATTAAAGAGGGGACTCCGTATGCAGCTTTCATTGAATGTTGCCACTTAACAGCAAGCACTGAACACATCAAATATGCCCCAGTCTCCTGGGAAGTGTAATTAGTCAGTTTGTTTGAATTTGGGGTTTTACTGTTACACTTAGGAATCGGGGGAGGCTGAGGATAGGGCCACTGTAGCTGACAAGCCCCCTTTGCCAGTCACACTCCGTGAACAGGGGATTGTGGCAGCTATGCTGTGTCTGAGATCAATGTTAGTGACGCCCACTAATTGGGCATTCGTCGGGGAGGAGCAGAGAAGCTGGAAATTAAGGAACCAAAAAGAGATTTACTTCACATTTCAATACTGTTTCATTGGAGAAGTGAATACAGGCATTTAGACATGCAAGGATGGATCTGTATTTATGTTTTTAATTCCTTCAGGAGTTAATTTTTTAAGGCCCAACACTGGAAACACTTTTTAGTCGGTTATTGTGTACCGAGAATACTATCTCTACAGTCACTGACCTTACATTTTCCAAAATACAATATTTTTCCCTAAAACGGGCCTTTAACGTCTTAAGGGGCCATGCACGGTGCTTACAAGGAGGTGTCCGTTCCGATATTGGGAGCACGTGTAAAGGTGAAGGTACTCTGGGCTCTGATTTGGGTCACGCCGTGTACATCGTTCTCTGGGGAGGTACAGTAGTAAGTGTAGATGGTGAGACGACTTGTTCAGCTGAGCCAATGCAGATTTAATGAGCATCACACTTGTTAGCGTTGGCGGTTGGATTGGCTGGATGTCCGTAAAGACAGATGGATCCAGTGAATGCTTCCTGTTAATATGGAAGATGGACAGTCTAGGTGTTGATAGACATCATTTATGTATTTACTTTGTACAGTTATTATTTGCTTTTTATGAACACGTAATTTCCAAAAGTTTTGCCCATTTATAACAGTCCCTGAGCGATTTCTCTGCTCCTTTTTTGTTATGTTTCCACAGAAGTTGAAGCGTATCTAAACCCGAGAACAAAATCTTTTCCAGTTTACCAATCTTTAGATTTGGTGGCTGCCATTGTTTTATTTTTATTAGGATTATCTAGTTTTTATGTTAAGCTGGTAATCATGTTCACTTCCTGTCCTAGGGTGACAACACTCAATGTACTATATCTATTGTAATGTTTGGGGGTTGTTTAGCTCAGGGTAGCGCTCACCAGCAAGTAGAATCCACACCAGAAATTGTTGTTTTAGAGTTTCTTGGCCCACTTTTATTAAAGAAAAAAAAAAGTCCATACAATGTATGTTTGCCACATCAACAGAAAACAACCAATCCAGCCTCCTGGCTTGCACTTGCAACAAAATAGTTCTTCAGCCTCCTGGCTTATGTACAGCAGTTCTGCTCAGGCCTTCCACTATAGACCCTCGTCAGTCCCCCATAGACCACTTCCTCGCCAACACTGTCCACACAGCTGGCAGCCCCTTGCTGCCCTGATCCTCAGGCTCTGGACTCTGTCCTTTCCAATGCACATATGCACTCCTCTGGATTCTCCCTTGCACATACCTGGATTCCTCGGGAGGATAGAGCCCAGAACTCTGGTCCAGTCTCTACAAAAAGCCCAGAACCCACCTGCATAATCCGTGTTCTGGCTATTCCTAAAATCTAGTCCCAGGATTGCAGATTTCTTCCCACCAAGATCACTTTGAAATTTCCAGGCTCCAGGTCCCAAAATGGACCTTTATGAAACAATGAAGAAACTGAAAAGCCAGTTTCCTCTGCATTACACAAACCCCCTGGAGCCCCTTAACCTGCCTTGTTGAGGATCCTGGGTAGCATAATATCCTTTTACCAACATGACAGATCACCGCACTGTCACACTATGGAGAGCAGCATTGTCACCCTAGGACAAGAAGTGTGTCAGGGCTACAGAACAAACACGTGTCGGCTTGTGAGCTGCTATGTGAGTAATAAATCTTACCAAGTGCTGATTGTGAATCGCCTGCACCTAACACATGCTCATACTAGTGTGTAAAAAAACAAAAAACCACAACGTGCCGCACTTCACTTCAACAATAATATGTGTATCCAATCACTAATATTTCTAATGCATATCCAAATATATAAATGAATATAAATATATGTAATTGTGCATCCAGTTACTATTAGTTATATATCAAAATAAATGAAAAAGTGAATAAACCAATGATGATTGTCAACAACAGTGTCCATATGATTGTTATAAGCAGTCAAAAGAAAAATCCAAATATGAGTTCCTTCAAAAGTGCAAACTTTGCTTTATCGTATAATATCCCGTGCTTCTTAAAAAGTATTTGGCGCGAATAACTTGCATAAACGTGCTCCCCCCCCCCCCCCCCGGTTGTGCTCTCACCTCAAATATATGAACAAACCGTTAAGTAAGGTCATATAGCGCTTGTGTCCCTTTAAATCAGTGTTTCTCAACTCCAGTCCTCATGGACCCCCAACAGGTCATGTTTTCAGGATTTCCCTCAGATGAAACAGCTGTGGTAATTACTAAGGCAGTGAAACTGATCAAATCACCTGTGCAAAATAATGGAAATCCTGAAAACATGACCTGTTGGGGGTCCATGAGGACTGGAGTTGAGAAACACTGCTTTAAATGGACCAAAGTGTGGATGGGACGGTATCCTGCTGTTTGGGGTCCTTCTCCACTCAAACGATAAACTCCCCTTCCACGGTGGTTATTATAGAGGAATACATCAAATCATAGTGTATTACCCTTTAAAAATCATTTTCATTAATAAAAGTAATGCACTCACATTTACTCTATGTTAAAACCGCTTTGTGCACAAAATGTGTCCTCCAGAAATTTTTCCCAGGTGAAAATCCTAAAATTGCCAGCTGGTGTCAGTATGGTACCATCGAGCATCGTGAGGGGCTTTGACGTCATGACGCTGGATGGAGCACGTTTATGCAAGTTATTCGCACCAAATACTTGTTAAGAAGCACGGGATATTATACGGTAAAGCAAAGTTTGCACGTTTGAAGGAACTCATATATGGATTTTTCTTTTGACTGCTTATAACAATCATATGGACACTGTTGTTGGAAATCATCATTGGTTCATTCACTTTTTCATTTATTTTGATATATAACTAATAGTAACTGTTCTGTCCCCACATGAAGGCGAATGAAGGTATAACTGATAATGGCTGTGTAACTTCCTACCTTCGTATCCAAGCAGTGGAGCAGACCGGACCGGCAGATGTTCAGGTTAGATGGATCCAAACGTATACACGGGAATGAAATCAGCGTGGGTTTATTTGGTCCAAAATACAGCGACAAACAGTGATACAATACTGTAAGGTAGTAGAGGTATTGATGCTGTCCTGTGATATCTTTCCTGAGGCTAACTGCTGGTCAAAAACTGATGCCTTCACAAGCCCAGGGTATTGAATGTCCTGTCACACAGCTATAAAACACATTTAAAAATGGCTGCAGGAAGTGACCAGAACCAAGGCTTGCCTAAAACCACACCCAGCAGAGAAAACACTTACTAGCTATAACAGAGGCATGCAGCATGCAAATTCTGGCCAGCAGATGGCAGCAACAGATCAAGACATAGAAACAAACATGGTGAAATAAGAATTGGTGATACAATGCACAGTTAAATAACAAATATGAGGGGAACAGCACAGTAACTGGATGCACAATTACATATATTTATATTCATTTATATATTTGGATATGCATTAGAAATGTTAGTGATTGGATACACATATTATTTTTGAAGTGAAGCGCGGCACATTGTGGGGGTTTAGGACTACAGAACACCTCCCCCTTTGTCCATCTATACAAGGCTAGCTTCACACCCTCTCTATGCTCTTTCTCTAAAAAGTTATTCTCTATATCGTATGGATGTATGTATATTAGAAGCCATAGGAATGACCGTTTCAGGCATTCCCACCCCTTTCTCGTGCTCAATGCACATTTGAAATTGTGAAAGGGCACAGATTCCCAAAACTCAAGAAGCGGCTGATTCGGCGGTCGCCTAATGCCTCACCCTCACAGGGGCTTTGCGGCAGCATCATTTGCCTACGGCTAGGTTCACACATGTCTGGTGTGAATTTCCTGGTCATTTTCACTGCCAGTTTCCAATGCAGCTATTCAGCGGTTCAGCTGCGGTTTTCAAATATGGTTCAGATGCAGATTTATGGAGCTGGTGGCCACTGGCGTCTTTAACAATACCTGGTCCACTTCAGGTCCAGACACTTGCACCCCCTTCCAGTCTCGGACAATTTTCAGCTTTCAGCACTATCACACTTTGAGTGACAATTACTCAGTCATGCAACACTATACCCATATTACATTTTTATCTTTATATTGTGACAGATAGAACTTTCTGTTGGTGGTATTTGATCCCCACGGGGTTTTTCATTTTTTGCTATATAAACGAAAAAATACTGAAAAGTTTGAGAAAAACCAAAAAATAGTTTGCTTAGTTTTTGCTATATAAATTTGCAAGTAGATCATTTTTGTTCATAAATTTAGGCCAAAATGTATTCTGCTACATTTTCTGGATAAAAAATAACCCAAAACAGTTTATATTATTTAGTCTGTGTGAAAGCTATAGAGTCTATAAACTATGGGATATTATATATATATAGTGCAGCGCTGTAATTAAATAAAATTAAAATTAAAATATTTCGTAAAGTCCTTTCAATAAAATCAAAATATGTGCAGGTCTCCTCCTCATTAGGTGACTGGAATCAAATGGGAAAAATGCGCACTCACCGACCGCACATTTATAATGCGCCTGTGTGTGATTTTATCCAGAGGACCGGCCTGGCATACAGCTCCAGATAACACAATGGATCCTCCCTCTCAGACACTGACATCAGCCTTGGGTGCAGCAATACCTCCAGATCCAGAGACCCTCTCGCCCCGAATGATAGGTAGACAGGGATCCCCCTTCCGGTTCCAGGTACCCCAGAAATGGTAGATGTAGATCTGAAACCCTCCAACCGGAGAGTCAAAGAAAAGAGGGAACGCCAATAGTGTGGTGGGTTCAAAACTTTATTGGAGCAACAATCATAAAGCCAGGGTCACATGTGCATACAGATACCATTAGCCGATATGCTGACTGGTAAGAGTGAAAATATTGTAAACCATGTACTAACCCGGCTGTAGTAAAGATCAGAGACCACTGGACCTCCTCCTGGTCTCAGTGGTCAGGAAGTCACACTTGCTACTGGCTCCTCCTGAGGCCTCAGGAGGAGCCAGTAGCAAGTGTGACTTCCTGACCACTGAGACCAGGAGGAGGTCCAGTGGTCTCTGATCTTTACTACAGCCGGGTTAGTACATGGTTTACAATATTTTCACTCTTACCAGTCAGCATATCGGCTAATGGTATCTGTATGCACATGTGACCCTGGCTTTATGATTGTTGCTCCAATAAAGTTTTGAACCCACCACACTATTGGCGTTCCCTCTTTTCTTTGACTCTCCGGTTGGAGGGTTTCAGATCTACATCTACCATTTCTGGGGTACCTGGAACCGGAAGGGGGATCCCTGTCTACCTATCATTCGGGGCGAGAGGGTCTCTGGATCTGGAGGTATTGCTGCACCCAAGGCTGATGTCAGTGTCTGAGAGGGAGGATCCATTGTGTTATCTGGAGCTGTATGCCAGGCCGGTCCTCTGGATAAAATCACACACAGGCGCATTATAAATGTGCGGTCGGTGAGTGCGCATTTTTCCCATTTGATTCCAGTCACCTAATGAGGAGGAGACCTGCACATATTTTGATTTTATTGAAAGGACTTTACGAAATATTTTAATTTTAATTTTATTTAATTACAGCGCTGCACTATATATATATAATGTTTCTGTTATGAGGTCCAGTGATCCCTTGAAGTGTTCCAGCAGCTGGTTTTTCTGAGCGCTCGCTATATTCATTATTTATAAACTATGGGATATATATTTGAAATATATGTCATAATGTCATATGGCTGTGATCAGGGCGCTGGTATGAGGTGTGGCGGTGATCAGGATGCTGGTATGGGGTGTGGCAGTGATCAGGGCGCTGGTATGGGGTGTGGCTGTGATCAGGATGCTGGTATGGGGTGTGGCTGTGATCAGGATGCCGGTATGGGGTGTGGCTGTGATCAGGATGCCGGTATGGGGTGTGGCTGTGATCAGGATGCCGGTATGGGGTGTGGCTGTGATCAGGATGCCGGTATGGGGTGCGGCAGTGATCAGGATGCTGGTATGGGGTGTGGCTGTGATCAGGACGCTGGTATGGGGTGTGGCTGTGATCAGGATGCTGGTATGGGGTGTGGCTGTGATCAGGATGCCGGTATGGGGTATGGCTGTGATCAGGATGCCAGTATGGGGTATGGCTGTGATCAGGATGCCGGTATGGGGTGCGGCTGTGATCAGGATGCCGGTATGGGGTGCGGCTGTGATCAGGATGCCGGTATGGGGTGCGGCTGTGATCAGGATGCCGGTATGGGGTGTGGCTGTGATCAGGATGCCGGTATGGGGTATGGCTGTGATCAGGATGCCGGTATGGGGTGTGACTGTGATCAGGTTGGTGGTGTTGGGTCTGGCTGTGATCAGGATGCCGGTATGGGGTGTGGCTGTGATCAGGATGCTGGTATGGGGTGTGGCTGTGATCGGGATGCTGGTATGGGGTGTGGCTGTGATCGGGATGCTGGTATGGGGTATTGCTGTGATCAGGATGCCGGAATGGGGTGTGGCTGTGATCAGGATGCTGGTATAGGTGTGGCTGTGATCGGGATGCTGGTATGGGGTGTGGCTGTGATTAGGATGCTGGTATTGGGTGTGGCTGTGATCAGGATGCTGGTATGGGGTGTGGCTGTGATCAGGATGCTGGTATGGGGTGTGGCTGTGATCAGGATGCTGGTATGGGGTGTGGCTGTGATCAGGATGCCGGTATGGGGTGTGGCTGTGATCAGGATGCTGGTATGGGGTGTGGCTGTGATCAGGATGCCGGTATGGGGTGTGGCTGTGATCAGGACATTGGTATGGGGTGTGGCTGTGATCAGGATGCTGGTATGGGGTGTGGCTGTGATCAGGATGCTGGTATGGGGTGTGGCTGTGATCAGGATGCCGGTATGGGGTGTGGCTGTGATCAGGATGCCGGTATGGGGTGTGGCTGTGATCAGGATGCCGGTATGGGGTGTGGCTGTGATCAGGATGCCGGTATGGGGTGTGGCTGTGATCAGGATGCCGGTATGAGGTGTGGCTGTGATCATGATGCCGGTATGGGGTGTGGCTGTGATCAGGATGCCGGTATGGGGTGTGGCTGTGATCAGGATGCCGGTATGGGGTGTGGCTGTGATCAGGATGCTGGTATGGGGTGTGGCTGTGATCAGGACATTGGTATGGGGTGTGGCTGTGATCAGGACATTGGTATGGTGTATGGGGGTGTTTTGTTTGCACTGGGACAGGTGACAAGGCCTCCTGAATGATGTATTATTGATGTTGTGGGGCAGTGATCAGGGACACAGGGGAACTAAACTGGGGCACTGGGGAGGCTGGCAGTGCAGTGTGTGAGGGTACAAGCAGCCTGACATTCAGTGTAAACTCACACACTGCAGGATAGTTCACACTGAGAGCAGAGAGAAGCGATTGGTCACAGCAATCACATGTGATACACCACGTGATCGCCCTAACACAGCGGTAATGTGATCCACTATGTCCGGACGACACACCGATCACCGGGTTTCGTGGTGAGCGCTCTGTGAGCCGCACACGAGCCATCGATGCAGCCTAACATACAGGAACATTAGCCCGCATCGGCGCTGCTTCCCGTCTGCCGTCTATGTAGAATGGGCGGACGGGAAGAGGGTAAGGAGGGGGCCAGGTAGCTGGCTGCTTGTCCTGGTTTGGTATGGATTTTGGGGGTAACCCCATGCCAAAAAAAAAAACCCTTATCCGAGCATGTGGCCGGGCTTGCCTATAAAGGGGGGAGACCCTCAGATCCTGTCAACCCCCCCCCCCCCATCCATGTGAATGACTATGGGGTACATTGGGCATTTTTTTGCTATTCGTCACTTCGCTTTATCTGGCAATAGCACGGTCATGCAACGCTGCACACGAAGGACATTTTTCATTTTTTCCCCACAAAAATAGAGCTTTCTTTTGGTGATATATGAACACCACTAGGTATTTATTATATAAATGAACATTTTGAAACAAAAAAAAATATTTTTTTAAATTTTTGTTATAAAACATATCCAATAAAAATTAAAAAAAAAATTCTTCATAAATGTAGGCCAACATATATTCTGTGACCTGTTTTAGGTCAAAAAAAAAACCCGCAAATCAGTAAATGTGTATTAATTGGTTTGTGTGAAAGTTGCAGCGTCTACAAACAATGGGATAAATAATAAATACTGGAATTTTCTTTATCTTTTACATTTATTTATGTTTATACTATTATGAGTGGGGCTGTGATAGTGCGCCGAGCAATCTGACACTTTGTCACAACTGACACTGACATCTCCAGTGACACTGATACAGAGATCAATGTTAATACTATACACTGTCACTGTTTAAATGACACTGACTGGGAAGGGGTAACATCTAGGGGCAATCAAAGGGTTAGCGGTGTGTACTGTGTGTAGTATGGGCTGCTTTTACTAATCCATGTAGATGTTTTTACTCTCTTCTTTGCAGAGAGAAAAAATATAGACACATCGCTGCTGTTTGTACAGAGGTCTGTGTTGCTTGTCAACACAGAGCTCTGCTAAGTCATTCGCTCAGCCGTTCAGCAGGTCCCAGCCATAAATCATTTGGTTGAACCTGCTGATTGGCTTGGGCTGTAGCGAATGGCAGCACAGATGGGGGTAACGGGCACAGAGGGAGCTGAAGATTTCAGCAATGTTCATGGAACTCATGCTGCTTCCCTCTCCGGAGTCTCTGCTGTGATAAGTAGGTGGAGGTCATTACAAATGCAGCCATGATTACCTCCACGGTATAAGTGCCACACACTACGCCGGGAAAGAGAGCGCCGTCCCCGAGACTTAGGAGACACTTCTGGGGGTCAGCCCACCTAAACGGATCTTGTAGTTTTAGGTGGTTATAGGAAGACTGACTCTCCCGCGTACTTATTTTACCGCCCACTTCCTTCATGGACGTCTGTGCTCAGACTATGCAGGGCAAAGCAACAACAAGTTCCCTTTAATGCACTTCTCCCCAGCAGCATACTCCATACTGACTTTCCTTGTACCTCTCCGCCGCTCCGTTCAGCTGCTGATAGGAAAGTCCAGTATAAGCTTCAAGTCATGGGAATTGTAGATGACACATTGCTGATTGGCCCAGCACGGTCACATGGGGTAAGTCACATGCTTCTTCATACCTGGGGCTACCTAGTATTGCCTTTGTTTCCCAGCACAGAAGTGAAGGAAATGGCAGTGGGCGGGATTAACCTGGATATGTTTCTTTTATGGTCTCTTTCAGTTGGGTGGTTTGGGGGTGTTAAAAACAAATAGTTGAGCTGCAGTTTTACTGCCCACTCAGCTTGGCACAATACAGCCAGCTGGGGCTGTACGCATGCATGGCTGCAATGTTTTGGCATTTTTACTGTGGGGAGCAGATTTTGACAGGCGGTACCTTCTGTCAAACTCACCCATTGAGTTCAGTGCATGCAATTGCAGGGCTGGAGTGCAGCATTACAGGGTCATATCAGGCAGTGAGGAGGTGATATCTCGCCTCCTCACTGCCTTTCAAATGTGCTCTGAAAATATGGATTGCTCTTCAGATGGCACTGCAGTTCTCCTTAAAGTGGTTGTAAAGTCTGAAGGATTGTTACCTTCATGTATTCTATTGATGAATGTAAAAAGCCTTCTTTGTGCAGCAGTGCCCCCTCCCCCCAATACTTAGCTGAGCCCCATCGAGATCCAGCAATATGAATGACAGCCTCGCTGTCCCAGGTCTCTGCCTCCTCATTGGCTGAGACAGCAAGCAGGAGCCATTGAATCCTATTGCTATCAATCACAGCCAGTCAGCCAATGAGGAGATAGAGAGGGTGGGGCTAAGCCGTGGCACCATGTGTGAATGGACACACGGAGCAGTGGGTGCCCCCATAGCAAGCTGTTTTCTGTGAGGGCACCCGACAGGATGAGCCAGGAGAGCCTGCGGGGGACCCGAGAAGAGGAGGATCCGGGCTGCTCTGTGCAAAACCACTGCACACCGCAGGTAAGTATAGACATGTTTATTATTTATCCACTTGCCTGCTGGGCCAATTCTGACATTCCTCTCCTACATGGAAAATTATATATTTTTTGCTAGATAATTACTTAGAACCCCCAAACTTTATATTTTTTAAGCAGAGGCCCTAGAGAATAAAATGATGGGGGTTACAATATTTTATGTCACGTATTTACGAAGTGGTTTTTCAAAAGCATATTTTTTGGGGAAAAAACACTTTAATGAATTTTAGTGAACACAAACACAATATAATCCACTGTGTCCGGGCGACACACCAATCACCGGGTTCCCCCCAATCCACACCAGGATGAATGACTATGGGGTACATCGGGCAATTTTTTGCTGTCACTTCGCTTTATCTGGCAATAGCACGGTCATGCAACGCTGCACACAAATGACATTTTATATTTTTGTCCCCACAAAAATAGAGCTTTCTTTTGGTGATATATGAACACCACTAGGTATTTATTATATAAATGAAAATTTTGAAACAAAAAAACTATAGTTTTTACTGATTGTTATAAAACATATCCAATAAAAATTTAAAAAAATAAATAAATTTCTTCATAAATTTAGGCCAACAAATTCTGTTACATGTTTTAGGTTAAAAAAAAAAGCAAATCAGTAAATGTGTATTAATTGGTTTGTGTGAAAGTTGCAGCGTCTACAAACAATGGGATAAATAATAAATACTGGAAGTTTCTTTATCTTTTACATTTATTTATGTTTATACTATTAATGGCGATGATGAGTGGGGCTGTGATAGTGCGCCGAGCAATCTGACACTTTGTCACAACTGACACTGACATCTCCAGTGACACTGATACAGTGATCGGTGTTAATACTATACACTGTGACTGTATAAATGACACTGACTGGGAAGGGGTAACATCTAGGGGCAATCAAAGGGTTAGCGGTGTGTACTGTGTGTAGTATGGGCTGCTTTTACTAATCCATTTGGCTGTTTTTAACTCTGATTTGCAGGGAGAAAAAAATAGACACATCGCTGCTGTTTGTACAGTGGTCTGTGTTGCTTGTCAACACAGAGCTCTGTTAAATCATTCGCTCAGCCGTTCAGCAGGTCTCAGCCAAATGATTTATTCATTTGGCTGAACCTGCTGATTGGCTTGGGCTGTAGCGAATGGCAGCACAGATGGGGGTAACGGGCACACATGCCCCCTACCTAGAAATGAAAGATCACATACATGTACGTGACCTGGTGCAGAAGAGACCCCAGGCTGCTGTATATTTGCATGGGCCTGTCGGCAGCTGGTTAATTCATGGAACAGAGTTCTACTACCTAATAGTCTCTGATATGTTGTGGTGAGATGTCTGGAATCGGGATCCCAGATCTTCACATCCAGTGCAGCCATGACTAGAGGGTTCAACTCTTCTAGATGTGGGATTCATTTTATTGGATGGTCCATGCAGCAGAATTAGTGGGAACAGATGATACTATGAGAGACAGAAGAGGCCAGAGGGTGACTAAGCCCCGTAGACTCCACTGGGAACTAAAATCTCACTTTTGGGTGGACTGACCCTTTAACTGTACAAGATATGGTGGTGGTACACAAATGAAAGGAGTGCGGGACACACGGAATGATAGAAATGCCAGTCACCACAGACTTGGAATTACACTGTATCTGAGCACCACAAAGAGAAAATGATCATTTATTCATTTGTAATAATCAAAGAAAACTCCCCCATCCATCCATGTTTCCATGCTTTATTTTACTGAGAAATCACTTTGAAAAACTCTTGTCTAGCATTTCTGGCTGTGGCCACCTTGAGTAAGGGCAGATGACTGATGTAGCATTTACTTCCTGGAATCCATCTGCCCTTAGCTCAGGCACGAGGGTGTGCTTTGCAGAGAAAGCCCCTGCTCCACTCCTAAACACTCCTGGGATGTATGAGTTTATTTACCTAGGCTAGAAACCAGGAAGTAACTGAGGAATTGTTAATAAAAAAGAATACGTTTAAAACAAGTAAATGTGATCTACGTTCCTAAATACACTGCTCAAAAAAATTAAAGGAACGCTTTTTAATCAGAGTATAGTGTCAAGTCAATTAAACTTCTGGGATATTTATCTGGCCAGTTAAGTAGCAGAGGGGGTTGTAAATCAGTTTCAGCTGCTTTGGTATTAATGAAATGAACAACAGTTGCATTAGATGGGCAACAATGAGACAACCCCCAACACAGGAATGGTTTTACAGGTGGAGACCACTGATATTTTTTTCCCTACTCATATTTTCTGACTGTTTTTCACTAGTTTTGTATCATATGACGCCCTCCCAGAACTGGACAACCGCGCTCTATCCGTTATTCAGCTATAGCGCGCTTGGCAAGTGGTTAAAAAGATATTCCAGCATCCTCTGAGATCTCATGTTTCAGTCCATCTGACGCTGCCACATTGCACCTCAGACTGTCCAGGAGCTCAGTGGTGACCTGGTCCAGATCTGGGAAGAAATCCTCCAGGACACCATCCGTCGTCTAATTAGAAGCATGCCCTGACGTTGTCAGACATACATACAAGCACGTGGGGGCCATACAAACTACTGAGGACCATTCTGAGTTGCTGCAATACAATGTTAGCAAAATGGACTCGTCTGCTGCATTTTTTTTTCACTTTGATTTTCGGGGTGTCTTTGAATTCAGTCCTCTGTTGGTTGATAATTTTCATGAAATGATGGGGCGTCCTTATGTTCCTAACACATCACCCCGTCCATGTCAGTATAGAGACCCAACATGAGATTTTCCCCATTGAGATCTGATGTGTTCTCAAAGTGTTCCTTTATTTTTTGAGCCGTGTATTTGCTAAGGATAGCAGCAGAAGGATTGAAAATAGCTCATGTTTATTGAGATTGAAGTTTATTTTATTTATTATTTATTTCAGGTACTTCTATATCGCCGTCAATTTACACAGCACTTTACATATATATTGTACATTCACATCAGTCCCTAACCCTCAAGGGGCGTCCAATCTAAGGTCCCTAACTCACATCCATACATACACTATCTATCCATCTATCTATCCAGTTGTATCCAACCCTTGGTGATTGCATGGACCGTCACTCGTAAGCGACTTTTTCCATGAATTCTCTTAGCAGTTATTTTACAGGGTAGGTTGCCAGGTCTTTCTCCAACCCCCACCATGCAGGAGATCCCACATGGCCAGGGATGAAACTAGGACAATTTAGACAGGAGCCAATTCACCTACCAGCATGTCTTTGGAGTGTGGGAGGAAACTGGAGGAAACCCACACAGGCACAGGGAGAACATGCAAACTCCAGGCAGATGGTGCCGTGGTTGGGATTCGAACCAACGACCCAAGTACTGCCAGGCGGAAGTGCTAACCATTTCGCCACTGTGCTGCCCAAGTTGTGCATTAAAGTTTTTCTGTTGCCTGAAGTTGCCCCTCCTCTGATCAATTTATTGTGTTCCATTGAACGGGCTGTCGACACACGCCAGAATAGACCAAATATCGGACACGCATCGTTTCTTCTGACTGGATGTGCAGTGTGGTGAGCTGCAATGCATGTTTGTCAGATGTGCGTTCGGTTCCTATTGACAATGGATGGCACTGCAACACGCTAATGCATGGACCATGTGTCGTCCTATGTTGCAGTAATGCATCTTACCGCAGCACAAAAGTGTGATTGGATGCTTCATGTAAGGTGCGCATAGGCAGGGCAATTCACAGAACGTTACAATACACAGAGTCCTCCAGCATACTTGCCAGCCAGCCAGCAAAATTGGAAAAAGCCTAAAATGTTTCAGCAATTTGTGTTCAGTTTGTTGGATACATTTGCAAATATATGTGAAGCCGCACTGCCACGTCAAGGCTCCTCTGTACAGTGCGGTCCCTAACTCCACTCTAATGTCATTTCCAAATTGTGACATACAGAGCAAGAAATACATTCAGAATGTAAACTAGTTCAACAAAAATTACATCAAAAACAGAGGTTTTGGTTGCATATATTTGCAATCATATACAAAACTACCATCTATAGACGTCTGAAACATGAGTGAAAAAAAAATACTGGCCTCCAACCTCCCCTTATAGCCAGTCCAACACACGCCTTTAAAAAAGAATACCGGCCTCCAACCTCCCCTTATAGCCGGTCCAACACACACCTGGAAAAAAAATATTGTAGCTCTCTTGTGGATGAAGAGAGCTGGTGTAATTGCTTTCTTGGAGGCAGGTGCTGATGACAATCCTTCAATAGAGCGATGACGGAGCCTCCACGTGAATGTCACATGCTGACGGAGGCTCCACGTGAATGTCACATGCTGACGGAGCCTCCACGTGAATATCACATGCTGACGAAGCCTCCACGTGATTGGCACATGCTGTCGGAGCCTCCACGTGCTTTGCACATTCTGACGGAGCCTCCACGTGCTCGGCACATGCTGTCGGAGCCTCCACGTGCTCGGCACAAGCCCTCGGAGCCTCCACGTGCTCGGCACAAGCCCTCGGAGCCTCCACGTGCTCGGCACAAGCCCTCGGAGCCTCCACGTGCTCGGCACAAGCCCTCGGAGCCTCCAGGTGCTCGGCACAAGCCCTCGGAGCCTCCAGGTGCTCGGCACAAGCCCTCGGAGCCTCCACGTGCTCGGCACAAGCCCTCGGAGCCTCCAGGTGCTCGGCACAAGCCCTCGGAGCCTCCACGTGCTCGGCACAAGCCCTCGGAGCCTCCACGTGCTCGGCACAAGCCCTCGGAGCCTCCACGTGCTCGGCACAAGCCCTCGGAGCCTCCACGTGCTCGGCACAAGCCCTCGGAGCCTCCACGTGCTCGGCACAAGCCCTCGGAGCCTCCACGTGCTCGGCACAAGCCCTCGGAGCCTCCACGTGCTCGGCCCAAGCCCTCGGAGCCTCCACGTGCTCGGCCCAAGCCCTCGGAGCCTCCACGTGCTCGGCCCATGCCGTCGGAGCCTCCACGTGCTCGGCCCATGCCGTCGGAGCCTCCACGTGCTCGGCCCAAGCCCTCGGAGCCTCCACGTGCTCGGCCCACGCTGTCGGAGCCTCCACATGCTCGGCCCATGCTGTCAGAGCCTTCCAGGCGGAAGTGCTAACCATTTAGCCAATGTGCTGCCTCCAACCATTTAGCTACCGGCCTCCAACCTCCCCTTATAGCCGGTCCAACACACACAACTGGAAAAATAATATTGTAGCTCTCTTGTGGGTGAAGAGAGCTGGTGTAATTGCTTTCTTGGAGGCAGGTGCTGATGACAATCCTTCAATAGAGCGATGACATAGGGGACTTTCCGATGATGAAGATCCTCCTCTGCTTCACCTCCTAGTGTAAAATTTCTTCCAACTTCTTGGCCATCTTAACTCCCAGAACAGTCGCACCCTGGCCATTTAAGTGCAGTCCGTCCCTGCTGTAGAGCTGGTAACTGAACGAAAAGTCTGCCCAGTTCTCCATGAACTCAAACCCCTCCTCTCTGCACCAGTTCTTCAGCCACTTGTTAAGCTCTCTAATCTCATTCTGCCTCACTGGTGTGGCTCGAGGTACAGGCAGTATTTCTGAAAATACTGCCTTGGAGGTTCTTTTCTTCAATATAGCTCCCAAGTCTCTGAAATCTTTTTGTAGGGCGTTCCATCTTCCTCTGACTTTGTCGTTGGTACCGACATGTACGATGACAGCTGGGTCCTCCCCAGCCCCTTTCAGCAATCTGTCCATGCGATCTGCAATGTCCCGAACCCGAGCGCCTGGTAAACTACAGACTGTTCGGCAATGACGGTCTTTGTGACAGATTGCTTTCTCTGTACCTCTAAGAATGGAGTCCCCTACCACCAGTATATGTCTATCCTTTCTTGTATCCTTGTCCCCATCTTCACTGGAGGAGATGTTCCCCTGGCATTTTGGTAGGGTCTTGTCATTAACGTCGCGTTCTTTCGGAGTCTCCACGTGAATGTCACATGCTGATGGAGCCTCCACGTGAATGTCAACTACTGACGGAGCCTCCACGTGCTGGGCACATGCTGTCGGAGCCTCCACGTGCTGGGCACATGCTGTCGGAGCCTCCACGTGCTGGGAACATGCTGTCGGAGCCTCCACGTGCTGGGCACATGCTGACGGAGCCTCCACGTGCTGGGCACATGCTGACGGAGCCTCCACGTGCTGGGCACATGCTGACGGAGCCTCCACGTGCTGGGCACATGCTGTCGGAGCCTCCACGTGCTGGGCACATTCTGTCGGAGCCTCCACGTGCTGGGCACATGCTGTCGGAGCCTCCACGTGCTCGGCACATTCTGTCGGAGCCTCCACGTGCTGGGCACATTCTGTCGGAGCCTCCACGTGCTCGGCACATTCTGTCGGAGCCTCCACGTGCTGGGCACATGCTGTCGGAGCCTCCACGTGCTGGGCACATTCTGTCGGAGCCTCCACGTGCTGGGCACATTCTGTCGGAGCCTCCACGTGCTGGGCACATTCTGTCGGAGCCTCCACGTGCTTGGCACATTCTGTCGGAGCCTCCACGTGCTGGGCACATTCTGTCGGAGCCTCCACGTGCTGGGCACATTCTGTCGGAGCCTCCACGTGCTGGGCACATGCTGTCGGAGCCTCCACGTGCTGGGCACATGCTGTCGGAGCCTCCACGTGCTGGGCACATGCTGTCGGAGCCTCCACGTGCTGGGCACATGCTGTCGGAGCCTCCACGTGCTGGGCACATGCTGTCGGAGCCTCCACGTGCTGGGCACATGCTGTCGGAGCCTCCATGTGCTGGGCACATTCTGTCGGAGCCTCCACGTGCTGGGCACATTCTGTCGGAGCCTCCACGTGCTCGGCACATGCTGTCGGAGCCTCCACGTGAATGTCACATGCTATCTGAGCCTTTACGTGCTCGGCACATGCTGACGGAGTCTCCATGTCGATATCATATCTCTTCTCGCTCACTGTGGCAAGCCTGCCGGGTGAGCTGTGTTTGCAGTAAATAATATTTACATCTACAATAAAAAAGAATTGAATTTAGCACCTTATTATACATTTTATATATTTTTCTTTATACAAAATCAAAATACAGAGAAAGTTAGAAACACCTGTGCCAGGGACAGTAAGGAGACCTGACATGATAGGGACACAGGGATGACTATAGTGACCTTCATATAAAAATGCTAGTTGGGTGGCAGTTATGCCAAGCCTCTACAATTAAATGACTGAAGAAACCAGCAAGTTAAATGAGTGGGCGGGTCACAAGGGAAGTGGCAGTAGGAAGTAGTGGTGTCACCCGCCTGGCTCTGCATTGTGGCTGGGGTTTGTGAATCATTGGGCCAGCTAAGCACAGCCTTTTTTTACTGGCAGTTTTGCCCAGAAAGTGTCATTTATCAGCCCTGAGGTCAAACAGGATACGGGTCACCCACTATGGGGGGGTCATACACCAGCCTGACAACAGCTGATTGTTTGCATTGGCAGGGAGAGTAAACACGTGACTAATGTAGTAGGAATATTTATGTCTAGTCATATGTTTTTATCAATGTTATATGGATATTCATACTTTTGCTGGTGGAGTTGCAATGTGAGCGTCACATGTATTCATGACCATCCGTATACATGTGTGCATATGGGAATGTCAGCCGTCATCAGTGTCTATGACCATCCCTATACATGTGTGCATATGGGAATGTCAGCCGTCATCAGTGTCTATGACCATCCCTATACATGTGTGCATATGGGAATGTCAGCCGTCATCAGTGTCTATGGCCATCCCTATACATGTGTGCATATGGGAACGTCAGCCGTCATCTGTGTCTATGTCAGCCATCATCAGTGTCTATGGCGAGCCCTGTACATGGATACATATGGGAATGTCAGCCGTCATCAGTGTCTATGGCGATCCCTGTACATGGATACATATGGGAATGTCAGCCGTCATCAGTGTCTATGGCGATCCCTGTACATGGATACATATGGGAATGTCAGCCGTCATCAGTGTCTATGGTGATCCCTGTACATGGATACATATGGGAATGTCAGCCGTCATCAGTGTCTATGGTGATCCCTGTACATGGATACATATGGGAATGTCATCCGTCATCAGTGTCTATGGCCCAGGGATGATGAATTCCTATCTCCCTACACCTGGGACATCTTCAGCCCTGCTGCGGGCAAAATAAAAAAAAAAAATTTCTAATTTTTTTAGTTGTAAACCATGAAAGGTACACCCAAGTACATATCATCCAATCCCCCCCCCCCCCAGACATATACACATGTACAAATGTAAAAGCACACGCTGGGGCTCCTACACATGAAAACGTTGATTGCAATACACGTTACATATCGCCGCACACGCCAGAATGAGCGCAATAATTCTAGCAGCAGACCCCTCCATACACTATACTGATCACCTAGAAGGGGCTGTAAAAGCGTCAACTACAGAAAATGTCGGACTGTTAGAGCCCCTTCTAGGTGATCAGTATAGTGTATGGAGGGGTCTGCTGCTAGAATTATTGCGCTCATTCTGGCGTGTGCGGCGATATATAACGTGTATTGCAATCAATGTTTTCATGTGTAGGCGCCCCAGCGTGTGCTTTTACATGTGTACATGTGTATATGTCTGGGGGGGGGGGGTGTTATGTGATTGGGAGGAACTTTAATTTTTTCAATTAAAAAAATATATTTTATTTTTCCTGAATTTGTTTTCATGACATAGGGAACAATGTGCCGTCTGGGATGTATTTTGGTGACAGGTTCTCTTTATGGAGACATCTGAGGTGTAATAGACCCCGGATGTCTCCCCTGTACTACACTGGATGGACTGCAATGCACATCGGATTCCATATGTCCCGCCCTCGGTGGGCGGGGATCTCTGACCGGTAACCAGGAAGTGACATCACACCGTCACTTCCTGGTCAGGACCAGACGGGGACGGGCGCTCTCCTCCTTCCTCTCCTGCTGAGGGCGGTGAGTCGGCCCCGGGGCCCGCAGATGAGGGGGCGGAGCCCGGGAGATAGTGGGTGGGGGGAGGGTCACACGGGGCGGGGGGGCCGGCACTGTGTGGAAGCGGCTGCCCCGCCCCTCCAATGCTTCCACCTGACAGGTGAGCCCCGCAGCAGGGCTGAAGGGGAGAGGAAACTACCTGCCCCACCCCCGGGACGTGTCCGGACATGCCCGGCCATATGAATTCCCCATCCCTGCTGGAATGTCAGCTCTCCTCAGTGTCTATGGGGATCCCTGTACATGTGTCCATATGGGAATGTCAGCCGGGGAAAAGGGGAAAAAAGGGTCCAGTGAGAGGAGGTGAGTTCCCTCGTCTCTCTCTAGATCCACAATACATACCATTTTGGTGTTCTGCCTTGTGGTGGCGCCCATTGACTTTACTGCCGGCGCCTAAACATCCAGCAACGGCTCTGAAGCAGCCGCGCAGAAAAGCCCGAGTCCTCTTCATGGTGGTGGGCCTCTTGGTGGTGGGATCTGCAGACTGCTCAGTGATCCCTCCTTCCATAGGGGGCTTTCCTTCCCCCGATTCCTCTTTGGTGGTTTTCTGAGAAATAAACGTTTTAATCTTCAATTGTCTCATTACGGAAAATAATGAAACCCGCTTCAACCTGTGTGAGAGAGGAAGTGCAGCCAATCGGATCAAATCCCAACCGATGAGACTGCAAGCCAAACTCAGGAGAAGGAACAATCACGTCTGCTCTGTACCGGGTACAAGGAGCGACTGAAGGGACTCTGGGAGAGCTGGCTTAGGGGGAGTAAGGGGGGGGAGGGGGGGAAGGGGGAGGGGCCAGGCGATGACATCACGGTGCTGGAGAGCCTTTTTTTGAAAGAATAGAAAGATTTCCTGCCCAACAAATATTTTCATTTCTGTCTTGCTTTTTTTATTTATATTGTCTTTTATCGTTATTTCCCTAAATGGTGGAATTTTTTTTTTTTTTTCAATGCGAAAACGTCTCCCATAGACTTTAATGCAAAATCCCCTCCCATAGACTTCAATGTGAAATCCCCTCCCATAGACTTTGATGCGAAAACACCTTTCAGTAGCAATCCTATGTGAACACTTCTCTTCTCTTGAGGCTCTGCGCTATCACTTGTGATTCTGGAACGCACCGCAACAAACTCGCACGGAACCATTTCCATAATGGCACTCAAAGCACAATGCGTGTGGGTGGCATCTGTGTGAACCTCCTCAATAGGAGCACATAATATCTCGCCTGTCATGTCAATCTGTGAGTTTGAAAATGCATCCAGAATGGCATATGTGTGAAGCAGGGCTGCTCCTTTCACATTTGGGCATTTTGGGATTGCGGCAGAATCGCTGTGATCGCAAAACGCAGGTTCAGGCGCCATTATTTATTATTAGGGCTCATGTACACGGGGCGTTTGGAAAACTCTTCTGACCTCTGGAAACTGACTGCTAGAAAACATAGGTAAAAAATGTCAGTTTAGCCGCGTTTGCATACCGCGTTTATGCGCATTTACGTTTAGACGCGTTTTTAAATAATAGCGTCAGGAGACCTTCCAAATGCCCAGAATGCACTGAAAATAGTAAATCAAGAAATATTTCAGACATTTTGAGAGGAATAGAGAGCAGAAGCAGAGAGAGCAGTATGTGTGGAGATGACCTGTCTATTCTGGTTGTAGTCACTATGGATCCCATCATAATGCGGCGCGTTTTACCATTTTTTCTTATACGCGAAACCTGGACCTGACTGCGCTGGTGTACCGGGTCCATTGGAATACATGGAAAACGCTTTGCATGCATTTCTGATGAAGAAAATCGTCTCTGGACAGCATCTGGATGTGGACCTGTCAAAGAACGCGTCTAAACGCAAACGCTTGTAAAGGCGGTTAACAGCATTCATAAGTATTTGGCGTTTGAAATGGCAGTAAAATCTACTCCTGAACGCCTGTGTGTACATGGACACAGGGAGACATAAAGGAGAGTTCAGGGGCTGCTGAAAAATCTGCTCCACAGTTCCTGACCGTCAGTGTAGCAGCTGCAGTGTACATGAGCCCTGAAAACGTTTCAGTTTTGCCATGATTGTCGTGCGGTAAGTCACATGGTGTGAAGCTTGTCCCCCAAAAGTCGCCTTGCCCCAGGAGCTGACAATCCACGCTACTCTTTACAAATATAAGTCCGCTGGGTTGAATGAAAACAAAGCTTGTAGTGTGTACCCGGCTACAGCGCCCTCTGCTGGAGGTAGTGAGTAAACAGATGAAGGACTCCATCTCTTCCACTCTCTGCCCCTGATAACAGTCAGGTCTGCGATGGTTGAACAGTGACTGATGAAAGGTTATAGCCTGTGATAGCCGGGTGTGAAGAAGGGCAATAAACTCACAAATGATAATGTGTTCATTTCCAGGTCTTATCCCAGAGAGGTGCCTCTATGTCTGTACCACAGGGTGTTGCAGTTCATCTGCTCAGCCGGGATCAACTCTGTTGTCTCTCTTGTTACAAACTGTTCATGACCACTGTGGTTCTGGGTATGGTGCCGTGTGGTTCTGGGTATGGTGCTGTGTGGTTCTGGGTATGGGGCTGTGTGGTTCTGGGTATAGTGCCGTGTGGTTCTGGGTATGGGGCTGTGTGGTTCTGGGTATGGGGCTGTGTGGTTCTGGGTATAGTGCCGTGTGGTTCTGGGTATGGGGCTGTGTGGTTCTGGGTATGGTGCTGTGTGGTTCTGGGTATGGTGCCGTGTGGTTCTGGGTATGGTGCCGTGTGGTTCTGGGTATGGTGCTGTGTGGTTCTGGGTATGGTGCTGTGTGGTTCTGGGCGTGGTGCTGTGTGGTTCTGGGTATGGTACTGTGTGGTTCTGGGTATGGTGCCGTGTGGTTCTGGGTATCGGGCTGTGTGGTTCTGGGTATCGGGCTGTGTGGTTCTGGGTATGGTGCTGTGTTGTTCTGGGTATCGGGCTGTGTGTGTGGCTCCTGGGTATCGGGCTGTGTGTGTGGCTCCTGGGTATCGGGCTGTGTGTGGCTCCTGGGTATCGGGCTGTGTGTGTGGCTCCTGGGTATCGGGCTGTGTGTGGCTCCTGGGTATCGGGCTGTGTGTGTGGCTCCTGGGTATCGGGCTGTGTGTGGCTCCTGGGTATCGGGCTGTGTGTGGCTCCTGGGTATCGGGCTGTGTGTGTGGCTCCTGGGTATCGGGCTGTGTGTGGCTCCTGGGTATCGGGCTGTGTGTGGCTCCTGCGTGTCCTGACCCGGAAGTGACGTGATGATATGACTTCTGGGGCCCCATTGACAGACTCCTGACCATGGAGGCCAGGATAGAATGTAATGCAGTGCACTGTATTCCTGTCAGTGTAGTACAGGGGACACACCCGGGGCTTTTAGACCTTTGATGTCTCAATAAAGAGAACCTGTCACACAGAAAAAATAAAAGTTATGTAATAAATGAAAGTTACCCCCAAGCACATCTCCTCCCCCCTCCAAAAAATAAAAATTGAGACCCCCCACATATATATGCATGTTGAAGTGTCAAAGCACACAGTGGGGCCCCTACACATGAAGATGTGGATTGCGATACACGTTACATATCAGCGCACACGCCAGGATGAGGCAATAATTCCAGCACCAGACCTCCTCCATACACTACACTGATGACCTTTAACCCCTCCCACCTGACCAATGTACATAAACGGCCAGCTGGGAGATCCCCCGTTCTGATTGGACGTTCCTGTACATCCCTCAGAACATGCGCTTGTGTGCGACCCCGGGGCCACGCAACAGCACGGATCTGTGATGGCCGCGCCCGTCGGACTCAGCCCATTACGGATTGGGATATGGACTCTCTGATTGGACCTTCCAATGGTGATGGCAGTGTCCAATCACAGCCATCTCTGAATGTCAGCTGACACGTGTCTCTGTAGCTGTTCCCTCAGCTGAGGTCTGTGAGAGCTCAGTGAGGGGGGGAGGGGGGGATGCTGCAAATTGTGACAGTTGACACCAGGACACCAAGCAGCATCTGTCCCTGTCCACATGTCAGCGTCTGTCAGTGTCCCACAAACATGTCATCACTTGTCAGTGTCCCACAAACATGTCATCACCTGTCAGTGTCCCACAAACATGTCATCGCCTGTCAGTGTCCCACAAACATGTCATCACCTGTCAGTGTCCCACAAACATGTCATCACCTGTCAGTGTCCCACAAACATGTCATCACCTGTCAGTGTCCCACAAACATGTCAGCGTCTGTCAGTGTCCCACAAACATGTCAGCGTCTGTCAGTGTCCCACACACATGTCATCACCTGTCAGTGTCCCACAAACATGTCATCACCTGTCAGTGTCCCACAAACATGTCTTCACCTGTCAGTGTCCCACACACATGTCATCACCTGTCAGTGTTCCACAACATGTCATCACCTTTCTGTGTCCCACATACATGTCATCACCTGTCAGTGTCCCACATACATGTCATCACCTGTCCGTGTCCCACAAACATGTCATCGTCTGTCAGTGTCCCACAAACATGTCATCACCTGTCAGTGTCCCACAAACATGTCATCACCTGTCAGTGTCCCACATACATGTCATCACCTGTCACAGTGTACAGGGCACAAAAAAATAAATAATAAATAACAATGTAAAGTGCCCCCATCCCCCCCTCGCTGAAGTGTAAAGGTGAACGCAGGCATTGGTGTCATACACATACATGACCAGTGATCACACCACACATGTGAGGTATCGCGGTGAATGTCGGAGGAGAGCAATAATTCTATCACCTGACCTCCTCTGTAACTCTAAACTGGTAACCTGGAACGGCTTATAAAGCGTCTCCTATAAAGATTTGTATATTTCAATATTTTTATTAGGTTTTTTCAGAGATAAACGGAAAAAAAAAACATTGAAAAGAGAAATGGTTCAATCATCCAATATTGCAATAGACAAGATATGGCTGATGATTGTGTTGCGGTTCCCCCCGTTGGACGGAGGAGGTGTTGGTCTTATTTAGTAATATCATCAGAGTTATTCGTGTGCAATTGATGAACCCCGGTGAGGAGATTGGTATATTAGGGGGGTTTTGGTGGGGGGGTGGGGGAGGATAGGATTGGGGGAGGAGATTGGTATATTAGGGGGGTTTTGGTGGGGGGGTGGGGGAGGATAGGATTGGGGGAGGAGATTGGTATATTAGGGGGTTTTGGTGGGGAAGTGGGGGAGGATAGGATTGGGGGAGGAGATTGGTATATTAGGGGGGTTTTGGTGGGGGGGTGGGGGAGGATAGGATTGGGGGAGGAGATTGGTATATTAGGGGGGTTTTGGTGGGGGGGTGGGGGAGGATAGGATTGGGGGAGGAGATTGGTATATTAGGGGGTTTTGGTGGGGAAGTGGGGGAGGATAGGATTGGGGGAGGAGATTGGTATATTAGGGGGGTTTTGGTGGGGGGGTGGGGGAGGATAGGATTGGGGGAGGAGATTGGTATATTAGGGGGGTTTTGGTGGAGGGGTGGGGGAGGATAGGATTGGGGGAGGAGATTGGTATAATAGGGGGGTTTTGGTGGGGGGGGGTGGGGGAGGATAGGATTGGGGGAGGAGTTTGGTATATTAGGGGGGTTTTGGTGGAGGGGTGGGGGAGGATAGGATTGGGGGAGGAGATTGGTATAATAGGGGGGTTTTGGTGGGGGGGGGTGGGGGAGGATAGGATTGGGGGAGGAGATTGGTATATTAGGGCGGTTTTGGTGGGGGGGGGGTGGGAAGGATAGGATTGGGGGAGGAGATTGGTATATTAGGGGGGTTTTGGTGGGGGGGGGGGATAGGATTGGGGGAGGAGGGATATAACTGGGTCATTGAGGAGACACCAGTCTCGGTATGGGATGTGATTCCATCTCATGAAAGGTCATCAGGGTTGTACAGGACATTTCGGGTTGTTTTCGGCTCCATTGGATAATAGATGTGTGATGGGAAGAAGTGTTCATTGCGGATAATGTTTCCATCTGACATTGAATGTTAAGGTCTGTAATTAGTGAAGTGATTGGGGGGGATTGTTTGTGTTCCAGAATCTAGTAATGTTCATTCTGGCAGCAAAGAGTATGTGGGTAATAATTGTTGGGGGATGGGAAGGGAGTTTCTCGATCCCGATGTGTAGGAGTGCTAATGAGGGGTTCGGGACTATCACGATTTTGTGTATTTCGGAGATTAATTGAACAGTAGTATTCCAGAAGGATGGAAGTGACTTGCATGGCCACAGAATATGTAATGTGGAGCCTGGCTCACCACGTTGTCTCCAGCATGTAGGAGATTGTTTCGGGGAGTAGATGGAGAGTCTGACCGCGGTCAGGTACCATTGGTGGAGTATTTATCGATATGACTCCCACTGGGAGCTGCATCGGGTCGCTTTATAGGTGATGGTGAAGGTATTTTCCCAGCATTTTAAAGTTATTTATTCTGATAAGATTTTTTCCCAGTTGGTTAGGGAGGTTGTTTGTAGAGTGAATTGTGAGTTTATGAGGTGTGTATAGAAGGTGGATATACAGGTGAAACTCCAAAAATTAGAATATGGTGCAAAAGTTCATTTATTTCAGTGCAGCAACTTAAAAGGTGAAACTAATATATGAGATAGACTCATTACATGCAAAGCAAGATAGTTCCAGCCGTGATTTGTCATCATTGTGATGATTATGGCTTACAGCTCATGAAAACCCCAAATCCACAATCTCAGAAAATGAGAATATTGTGAAAAGGTGGAATATTCTCGGCTCAAAGTGTCCCACTCTAATCAGCTCATTCAGCCATAACACCTGCAAAGGGTTCCTGAGCCTTTAAATGGTCTCTCAGTCTGGTTCAGTAGGTATCACAATCATCTGCCAGAGTCCTGTATCTCCCTGCTCTACACACCTGCTCTCCCCATTATGAAGGGTTCCCACCATCCCTGCACCATTTTTTTTTTTTGTCATGGAGAATGTAACAGAAGGTGCTAGAATAGGTGGGTCAGGAACACCCAAAACTCCCACATGAGCAAGGCTGGGACTTATGGCTAGGAGACCTCATTGTGGGCATATCTATGACATAAAGGGATGACATGACCTATAATTAAAAGATCACTTTTGGCTGGACAGCCCTCTAAATTAAATCTGTAGAAACATGTATCCAAGTGAAAATAATAGAAAATAAACTTTCTGCACTGCTAGAGGTATATATAGGACTATTGAAAAAAGCTGCAAACACCGAGACCTAGACACCACCAGCACAAGGAAACAAAACAAATAACATGGTGCTGTGCTAATATCAATAGTACTAAGGACACAATAATCCGAAGAGTGGGGAGACAGAGGAAATAACCCCAAAACAGAGGTGATAAGTATAAAGCCTGAATCCAGACCTAATTGGATGCAATATGAACTGTGACAAAGACAACGTGAGTAATAATCAGCAAGTGAACATAAATAATACATAAAAATGTAACGGCCTGAACCCAGACCAAACTAAGTGCAATATAGATGTGATGAAATACAACGTGAACAATAATCAACAAGTGAACATAAATGATGTATTCAACATAATAGGACTAACACGTCCTAAATAAAAGTGCACAAAAAACACCGTGCAAAGAAAACTGTGACAATCAAAAAGCTAAGAAATGTATGTGCAAAACTAATCATACAAGGTGCATGAAACTATAAATACATCATAAATAATACATAAAAATGTAAAGGCCTGAAACCTGACCAAACTAAGTGCAATATGGATTGTGATGAAAACAACGTGCAGAATAATCAACAAGTGAACATAAATGATGTCTTCAACATAATAGGACTAACACGTCCTAAATAAAAGGGTACAAAAAGCGCCGTGCAAAGAAAACTATGACAATCAAAAAGCTAAGAAATATATGTGCAAAACTAATCATACGAGGTGCATGAAACTAAAAATGCCCCTTATAATCAGGATTGATGGCAGTGAGAATCGCACAGTGGAAATAAACGTGCGGCAATAAGCACAAAAAATAATGAAAGCAACGCGACATATAACAAATAATGAGCGACCATCAAACTAAACATAAGTGATCATCAAATCAGCATAAAGCCCATGTAAATAGACCGCCAACTCCAAAGGAACAAAGCAACTGGGTGAAATGAATGATAGATCCGTCATCGGCTAAAATGTCTCCTCACCTCCACGCCAAGACCCCAAGGGGCCACACAGCTTTCAGGCCTCACACTCCGAGGGCCCTTAATAGATATCAAAGATGATAGAATCACACCGATCACAGCAATATGGCCTTCCTCACCATATAACTGGAATGATTTCAGTGGTGTTGACATTTGTAATCCTTTTCACAGGAACATCAGCCGGCTCAGACGCACCCCAGAGGAAGAAGAGAGAGCGCTCCCATAGTGTAGTCATTTTAATGCAAAAACTAGTGGAGAAATGACAAATGAACACTTACTGTACATCACATCAGTTGAAATCAGGCCACAAACACATGTATTGATATGGGTTTATACTTCCAGGGTGCACCAAAATGGCAGCGACCATCACCACGCTCCAATAACAGACCCACGCGTTACGTCACTGTCACGTGACTTCATCAGGGTTAATTGGATAATCAGCCAGCAACCCAAAGCAACCTTCAATCAATGGAATATCAATCACTCAGCTCCGATCTGATGCAGGAAGAGTAATCTCAGAGGATTCTTGGACCAGAGACTAGCAGCAAGCGATCACCCACCCTATAGACACATTCGGTCCTTGGCATTGAAGATCTGACAAGTGGATGAGTGGAAAGTTTAAACTATGCGAGAGATCCGCCCCGATCCAACCAAATCTGTGTGATGTGGAGCCCCCCCCAGTGAATCCCATATGATGGGGGTCTGCAGCATTCAGATGAATGGGGGATCAGGGCATAGCTGTCTATGCAGAGGTTCCAGAGCAGAGAGCAGGCGATGCAGCAGCTGCATAGACAGCTACACCCTGCATGCTGCAGACCCCCATCATATGGAATCACAGGGGGGGGGGGCTCCACATTGCACAGATTTGATTGGATCGGGCAGATCTCTCGCATAGTTTAAACTTTTCACTCATCCACTTGTCAGATCTTCAATGCCAATGACTCAATGGAGTTTATTTACCAAAGCTGGAGAGTGCAAAATCAGGCCCCCTTCTGCATAGAAACCAATCAGCTTCCAGGTTTCATTGCCAAAGCTTCATTGAACAAGCTGAGGTTAGAAGCTGATTGGTTTCTATGCAGAAGGGAGTCTGATTTTGGACTCTCCAGCTTTAGTAAATAAACCCCAATGTGTCTATAGGGTGGGTGATCGCTTGCTGCTAGTCTCTGGTCCAAGAATCCTCTGAGATTACTCTTCCTGCATCAGATCGAAGCTTGAGCCATTGATATTCCATTGATTGAAGGTTGCTTTGGGTTGCTGGCTGATTATCCAATTGTTGTTTTTACAACTATTCAGCATTAAGGTGATTGACTTTCTCCTGAGTTTCCACTGCTGGTTATTCACCAGCTTCTGGTGAGTGTTGAATTCAATGGGGTGATAATCACTGCAGGATCACAATGATGGTGGATCAATGTTACTTTAAAGAGAGATCACATCACTGAAATGAACTGAACTTTTCACATTTTATTTTTGGTGAAAGTTTCTTTTTCTTTTTAATTATCTTGATTGGATATTGTTTGTCAGAATTATTCCTTTTATGACAGAACGCTGTTTATGTGATATGTTTTAGTCACTGTTTATTGATTTGTTATTTAAAATGGCTGCTTTGTCTTACTACTTAAAATTTGTGTGACACTTTCCCCACCACTTTAGCGCGGAGATAGTGTGTCTTTTCTTGAATAACAGTATTTTTTGTCTATTTACAAAGTATATTTCACATTTTCAACTTTACCATTTGGATCAACTTTACCTATAAATGTTATATCCAGTTATATTCTGTGTATCCAAGAAAGAATCCAGGACTTTCCTACAGCAATCCACTGATCTGGCCACAACCAACTCTTGAGGGAGTCTATTCCACATTCTCACAGCTCTCACTGTGAAGAAACCTTTCCACGTTTGGAGATTAAATTTAATGACCGCGGGATCTATTAAGATAGAGCTTCCTGAGGATGACACGATTCCCAAACCTGGTTCTGTTCCTCTAACTTGTCCCCAAGGTGAGCAGTCAACATTTCCATAAGCTCCACATCCCTAATTCCAGCGTATAACGCTCCTTGAGATGGAGGAGAACTCTTTTTCCAGTTCAGAGTTATCAAACATTTGGTCGCTGTTAGGATGTGTCTCAGCAGCTGTTGTTTCCATTTCTATGGTTTGCGTTGACCACCGTCATGAGAACTGCTATAGGCTAGAGGGGCAGATTGAGAAATAAGACAAAGAGAATTTCACTTTGTTGGGGACATTTATAAATAACCGCCTTCTGATAAATCAGACCCAGTCACCGAAATCTGGCTCTGCATAGTTTCTGCCAACAATTCTTAACATGTTTGGTACTATACACACGAATAACTACCAATTCCACCATAGAGGTGCAAACAAGTGATAAAGAGAAACAATGTATCACATTAACAAATGTCCTTTTTAATAATGCAACTGCAGCAGTTGTCTTGGACTTCCAGTAAGGTGAGGGTAACATCTTCTTAAAGTGTACCTGTCTTGGCCTCGTATTGTGATAGAGGAGGGCACTTGGTCCCAGCATGTTTTGTACCATCAATGGGGCTCCAGTGTTCTCTTTGCAAATGACAACTTTTTTTAGAGAGCTGAAAATAGGCTTATCACCTCTAACAATGTAATGTGGGGTCTCTCAATGAGGTGTTGGCACTGTGTAGAGGGATGTCATTCCAGGGCTCCAGTGCTGCCCATAAAAGTTTGGAATCAATCATTGAAGTTATCTAACAAAATCTGAATTATCAGGTGTCCCGGCTACTACTAGGTCAGGTTACTTTATTAACATTTTATTTTACCTTAATGGATGAGAAAAAAACAAGGGAATGCCATTGATGGCCACCTGCTAAAAGAGCCCGCTGCCTGACTGTGTGGCCTTCAGTGCTAGGGCCTGTTACCCCCTACTGTCCTACTCCTTCCCTGAGCCTGTAAAGTGCATTGTATGTATTTATTACAGATATTCATATAGCACCAACAATTTACTGATGCTCATGTGCCCATTGTAGGCACTTATGGCTGTGGACACGGGTCAGCATGGGCACCCTGACTGGTCTGTGGCTACACAGCAAACTGCGATGCACTGTGTGTTCTGACACCTTTCTATCAGAACCAGCTTTCACTTTTTCAACAATTTGAGCTGCAATACCTTTTCTCTTTGATCGGGCTACATGGTCAGCCTTTGCTCCCCCACCTCCATCAATGACCCTTGGCCCCCTCCCCCATGAAGCTGTCACCAGTTGGATGGTTGTCCTTCCTTGGACAGCTTTTGGTTGATCCTGACCACTGCAGACCGGGAACATCTCACAAGAGCTGCAGTTTTGAAGTTGCTCTGACCCGTCATCTAGACGTTACAATTTGGCTCGTGTCAAAGCCACTCAAATCCTTATACTTGTCCATTTTTTTTTCTGCTTTCAACACAACTTCAGGGACAACATGTTCACTTGCTGCCTAATATATCCCACCCACTTTCAGATGTCATAGTAACCAGATAATCAGTGTTATTGGTTTTACCTGTCAGAGTCATAATGTTATGGCTGATTGGTGTATATTCTCATTATTATCCAGCTTTGGCCAGTCATGCACCATGATACTGGGAGCTACATGACCAATTCAACCAATGCTTGCAATTACTGCACAGTGTAGAGCACGGGTGTCAAACTGGCGGCCCTCCAGCTGTTGCCAAACTACAAGTCCCATGAGGCATTGCAAGAGTGGCAGTTACAAGCATGACTCTCAAAGGCAGAGGCATGATGGGACTTGTAGTTTCACAACAGCTTGAGGGCCACCAGTTTGATACCCCTGGTGTAGAGGTTACCAGACACATTTTCTCCTGTAATGAAAGACTTTGCTCTGTTGTCCTAGAGATTCAAATACTGATGTAAGCAAATAGCTGTGAATAAAAAAATAAATCTCCCGAGTCTGTAGCTGACCCTGCTGCCCTTCAGATTGGCAGATGTAAGATTTTTCTCACTTGATGAAAAGCTTGAGCTGGTATATTTTATGTAAAAGTATTATTATTATTATTATTATTATACAGTATTTATATAGCACCAAAAGGTTTGCTCAGCGCTTTACATTATAGTGGGAGACAGAACATGAGACAATATAGTAACAATACAATACACGAGGGGTTCGAGGGCCCTGCTCCTTGGAGCTTACAATCTAGGAGGGAGGGGTACACTCACCTGCCACTTTATTAGGTACATCTGTTCAATTGCTTGGTAACACAAATCGCTAATCAGCCAATCACATGGCAGCAACTCCATGCATTTAGGAATCTAGTGAAGACGACTTGCCGAAGTTCAAACCGAGCATCAGAATGGCGAAGAAAGGGGATTTAAGGGACTTTGAACGTGGCATGGTTGTTGGTTCCAGACGGGCTGGTCTGAGTATTTCATAAACTGCTGATCTACTGGGATTTTCAGGCTCAACCATCTCTCGAGTTTACGGGGAATGGTCCAAACAAGAGAAAATATCCAGTGAGTGGCAGTTGTGTGGAGGAAAATGCCTTGTTGAGGTCAGAGGAGAATGGGCACACTGGTCCAAGATGATAGAAAGGCAACAGTAACTCCAATAACCACTCGTTACAACCAAGGTATGCAGAATACCATCTCTGAACGCATAACATGTCCAACCTTGAAGCAGATGGGCTACAGCAGCAGAAGACTACTCCGGGTGCCACTCCTGTCAGCTAAGAACAGGAAACAGAGGCTACAATTCACACAGGATCACCAAAACTGGACAATAGAAGACTGGAAAAACGTTGGATAGAGAAAAACAAACAGAGGGCGCACCGGCCTAGTGCATTACCTTAAAAATGTTTAATGAATGTAAATAATAAGTATTATACTCACAAATGATCAATAAATAAAAGGCACATCATAAAGAAACAGCTCTGTCCAATTCACACTGCGTGTCTATCTGTAGTGAGAACTCTGGACATCCAAAAGGCTGACGCGTTTCGAGGACTAGCCTCTTCCTCAGTGCTCACACTTCAACTGTCAGCAGGGGAACCCCCCTGACAGCTGAATGAGTGGTCGGGTGTTAGGGATGTGGAGGCCGGATTGTTTTGTGTTTGCAGGCTTTTTTTGGTTTACATTTCAGCTGTCAATGGGGGAATCCCACTGACAGCTGAAAGAACCGAGCCTGAAGGTATTGGTTCCAGGTATTGGAGCATTTGCAGGAGTACCGATACTCATGCAAAAGCTGCAAATCAGCACTGATACTGATACCGGTATCAGTGAAACTCTAATTATTATTCATTTTTTTGGGGGGTTAAGTAAGGGGTTAGAGTTAAGGTTAGGTTTTAGAGTTGGGGGGTTAGAGTTAGGGATTAGAACTGGGGTTAGGGTTTGGGTTAGAGGTTAGGTGTTTTAGGGTTAAGCTTTGGTATTAGGGGGTTAATATTTTATTTATTGTCTTTATTTGTTTATTATTAATTTATTGTTAGGGTGTTAATTTAATTATTATTATTAATAATATTCATAAATAATAAGTTACTGTTGTTTTTTTAGGGGGTTAAGTTTAGGGATTATTTACTATTTATTTATTATTACATATTTCTTTTTACTATTTATGATTTTTTTTAAATTGTGTTTTATTTATTTAAAATTTATTTATTCATTATTTTTATTATTATTATTATTATTATCATCATCATTATTACAGTATTTTTTTTTACATTTGTTCATTTGAGCAGAAAAAAGCTCCAAAAATATGCAACAATGCTCAAAAATGCACGAGTCGCACAGTTCCATTTATTTCTATGGAATTAACGATGCTCAAAATGTGCAAATCTGTCCAAGCAACAAAAAAAGCACTAGAGCTTGGTTGAGCTCCAGGCATTTGGCTTCAGGCGACTTGGCTTGGACAAGTGAACCATCTCCATTGAGAATAATTGGCTTTTTTCTCCTCAAGCAGTTTGGAACTTGGAGCTACCAATCGCTCAGGTGTGAATGGGGCCTATCGCTCCTCAAGCTGCAGAGGAGAGTGCCAGCAGCTCAGAGGTAAGCAGACGTTCCAACCTATTATCTCCATCCTACCCTTATGGGTGTACAGGACTGGTAGGTGTTTTAGGGTTAGAATTAGGAGTTACGTTTGGGGTTAATATTTTATTTGTCTTCCTATTTATTTATTATTAATTTATTGTTAGGGTGTTAATTATTTTATAATACTAATAATAATAATCATACAAGTGCTTCATATACATCCTGCTCCCATCTTCCTTTCCTCACCTTCCTTCTCCTAACCTCTGGAGATATCTCCCCAAACTCTGGTCCTCCAGTATCTCACCCCCACACCAGGCACCCTCCTTCCTCCGGGAATAGCCGCAATCCCTTCAATTTAATATCAGTCCCCGTGCTCCTAGAAACCACCCTCCCTTTTTCATGTGTGCTCTGGAATGCCTGCTCTGTCTGGAATAAGCTCACCTCTGTCCATGACCTTTGTGTCTCCCGCTCCCTTCACCTACTAGCAATTACAGAAACCTGGCTCCAAGCAGCAGATTCTTCTTCTCCCTCAGCACTTTCCTATGGAGGCCTCATCTGGACCCACTCACCCAGACCCAGTGTTCGGAAAGGTGGTGGGGTTGGTTTGCTTCTATCCCCACTGAGCACCTTTCAAGTCCTCCATAACCCTCCTTCTCTATCCTTCTCTTCTTTCCAGACTCACTGCATTCGGTTGTTTTCACACAGCACACAGTTAACCCTTTGATCGCACTTCATGTTAATCCCTTCCTGCCCAGTGCCATTAGTACAGCCTCAGTGCTTTTTATTAGCACTGATCACTGTATTGGTATCACTGGGGTGTCAATGGCAGTTAGTCAGTTCCCCTCCAGTGTCAGAATGCCCACCGCAGTCCCGCTATAAGTCGCTGATCGCCGCCATTACTAGTAAAAATAATTTTTAGCAAAGAAATGTCACAGAATACATTTTTGCCAAAATTTATGATGAAATTAGATTTTTTTACATTTTTTTACTGGACATGTTTAATAGCAAAAAGTAAAAAAAAAGTTTTTTTCCTCAAAATTGTCAGTCTGTTTTTGTGTATAGTGAAAAAAATAAAATTGCACAGGCGATCAAATACCACTGAAAGAAAGCTCTATTTCTGGGAAAAAAAGGAAATAAATTTCATTTGGGTGCAACACAAAAAATAGCCTGGTCGGGGGGGGGGGGGGGGGAATCCTCAGGAGGGCGAGGGGTTAAAGAAGCTGGTGAGGAGGAGATACAACGCCTCCTTGCTGCCTGCCAAATGCTCTCTGAAGAGTGGTCAGAACACAGATCGCTCTTCAGAGACCAAAGCTAGTGTGAAGGAGCTCTTAAAGGGATTGTGGGCAGGAGGGGGTTAAACAGAAGCATGGCAGACTTGGGAGTTAAATATCTCTCAGTTTCTCCAACTAGTAGTCGGTCAGCCATCCGCAATAGTACTTCAGGTGTCCCTAGACATGAAATCATGTCTGCAAAACCTTCTAGAACAGGGAGGGGGAGAAGGGAGGAAGATGGGGACAGGTCAGTCATAGAGCAGGGCTCACTCATCCCAAGCTGGGATCTGAAGACTCAGGCAGAGTCATCCATCATGCAGTCATCCCGCCCACATTCCCTTTCTGAGGCACCGCACTAGCCTTGTGTGGGCGGGGCAGACCGAAGGAGAGGGGCGGGATCAGTTGGAACAGATCAAGTCCTTTCTCCTCTCCCGTCAATGCAGAGGGGAGGGGGGGAGAGCTCGTTACCTGGAGTCTGGGACACAGAGACTTGGCAGATGCAGCCAGCCGCCCCTACAGATTGCTTCCCTGACCAACAGTTTGGCAACCTTGCTTGGGCACAGTATTCATGGGGGGTTGCCTGGGTGGGCGCAGCTGCAATCTGGGGGGGGGGCATAGCCCACCCCAGCACCCCCATAGATCCGGCCATGGTTCATACCCATGTGATCTGATTCAAGCAAATGCAACATGTTCTGCAACCTGCTTTTGGGGTGTTGTTAAAGCAGAGTTCCAGCTGAAAAAAAATAGAAGTCGGCAGATACAAAAACTGGAGCTTCTGACCTATAAAATACAGACACTTACCTGTCCTTAGGTCCAGCGGTGTCCTCACCACGGCTGCTTTTCTTCTCTCGGGGAGAGAGGGGGGTGGAGAACAACTTCTGCATCTGAATGCCTAGAAGATCGCAGCTGAAGTGGGAGCGGGTACCTGTCAATTTCTGGTACCCGCACCCCCCGCTCCCCAAAGGTGCCAATCCTTAATGGGGAACGAAGGACAAAGGCTTAAAGCGGAACTTCCCCTTTTGGGTGGAGCTCCGCTTTAACTTTTAGTTGACACCTGCAGCAGATGGCATGAACACAGTGGGATTGCTATGTGGTGGGGAAATGCAGCGATTCCTGTGCGTTTGTGTGTGAACTCAGCCTTAACCACAAAATACAACAAACAGAAACATGCCAATAGCATTTCACGCTGCGGTATATAACCCAGTTTTATGTCTTGTCTGCAGATGTCATTTACTATTTATAATCAAAATGACGTAAAAAAAACAGAGATCAGTTCACAAATGTCAGAATATATCCTTTTAATTTATAAACATTTGCTTTATCCACAAACTTCCTGAAGATAAAACTGCAACACCAGCTCAGCCCCGCCCTGTGCTGAGAAATGTGAGACGACCTTTAGATTTTCCATGTCGGAGACTTTCACTTTCATTTCTCTCTTCTGCTGTCAGCGATGGCGTCTGCTGATCTGAGAGAGGAGCTGGACTGTTCCATCTGTCTGAACATTTATACCGATCCTGTAATGCTGAGATGTGGTCACAACTTCTGCCGGGTCTGTATTGATCGATCGTTGGATACACAGGAGGGGTCTGGAGGTTATTCCTGTCCTCAGTGCAGAGAAGAGTTCCAGGATCGGCCTGCATTGCACAGGAACATCACACTACGTAACATAGTGGAGACCTTCCGGTCTACTCAGCCAGATGAGAAGAAGACTGGAATCTTCTGTACTTACTGCATTCACTCTCCTGTACCCGCTGTTAGATCCTGTCTGCATTGTGAAGCTTCTCTGTGTGATAATCACCTGAGAATCCACAGCAAGTCACCAGAACATGTCCTAACTGACCCCACCACTTCCATGGAGAACAGAAAATGCGCCATCCATAGGGAGCTTCTTAAATATTACTGTGCTGTAGATGCCGCCTGTATCTGTGTGTCCTGCAGGCTGGATGGAGAACACCAGGGACACAAGGTGGAGACTCTGGATGAGGCTTCTGAGAAGAAGAAACAGAAACTGAGAAACGTTCTGAAGAAACTGATGACAGAGACAGAGAAGACGGAGAAAAGAGTCCAGAGTCTGCAGGAACGTAAGGGAAAAGTACAAGAAAAATCAGCTGGTCTAACAGAGAGAGTCACTGCCCTGTTCATAGAGCTCAGGAGACAACTGGAGGACCTGGAGAAGAGAGTCCTGAGGGAGATCGCCAGCCAGGAAGAGCGGCTTTCATGTCCATTGTCTGAGATGATCCATCAACTGGAGATAAAGAAGAAGGATCTGTCCAGGAAGATGGGGGACATTGAGGAGCTGTGTAACATGACCGACCCCCTGACTGTCCTCCAGGAATCAGACACAGGGGACTTGTGTGATACTGAGGAGGGAGATGATGAGGACAGAGAGAGACATGATAGACTCCTCCATGATGGAGGGGATCTGGATGTGGCTGGAATCTCACACACATTACACACAGGGATATCTGATATGATAAAAGGGGGAAATGTATGCTTCAATATACAGGAAGCTTCAGACTTATTACTGGATGTGAACACAGCTCATAATAATCTACAGATATCAGATGACATGAAAACTGCATCCAGGTCAGATATAGAGCAGAATTGTCCAGAAACACCAGAGAGATTTCAGTTTTGGGTCCAGGTATTAAGCAGTCGGAGTTTTTCCTCGGGGCGACATTACTGGGAAGTGGATGTCAGTGAGGGAGAAGATTGCAGAGTCGGGATGTGTTATCCCAGTATAGAGAGGGGAGGATGGTGGTCAGGGATTGGAAAGAATAACAAGTCCTGGGGATTGAGGAAGTATAACAGTAAGTGTAATCTATTACATGATAATAAAACAATCCCCATATCTCCCGATACCCCCCCTGATAGAGTCAGGATCTATGTGGATTATGAGGCCGGGCAGCTGTCCTTTTATGATCTGTGTGACCCCATCAGACACCTCCACACCTTCACCACCACCTTCACTGAGCCCCTCCATGCCGGGTTATGGGTAGGAAAAGGTCGTATAAAGATCTCTGGGGGGGTCAGGAGACGTGTAAAATGATCATATGACAGGAAATCTGACCTGAATCTGCTGAAATCTGCTGAGAAATGTGAATCTGGTTCATAGGATGACACCGTTTGTAGAGATCATATATTTCTTCAATCGGTAGATCTGGTAGATCTCAGCCGAGGAGGGTGTCCTCCATCACTTCCACACCCAACAAGGCAAGATTTGGGGGGGGGGGGGGGTTATTTAGCATTAGGCTGACCACACACTATACAATCTGATTGTACAATAACCTTTAGATCTCCCATCAGCTGTGTAGTATACGGGTCTGCCTGATGTGACCCAATTAAGAGCTGATTCACACATGTGCAGTGCGGATTGAAGCTCAGGATTCACAGCTAATTGGCACAGTAGTTGTTCAGCAGTTCAGATCAGGTTTACATCAGGTTCAGGAAAAGTTCAGGTCAGGATTTTATCCCGTTCACACATGTGCGGTTTAGAAACGGTTCCCATAGAAGTCAGTAGCCTGTAATCCGCACCTGAACCGGACCGCACTGCTCAGAAATCGCACATGACTCCTTCTCACCGCCAGTGCACCGGACCTATGTGGACAGGCACCATAGGAAGCAATGTTATGTCACATGTCATGCCGATTGGATGCGGTTCAAACCAATCCAGTCCACATATGTGTGAACCGGCACTCAGAGGATTGTTTAAGTTTGTCTTCATAGGAGATAGTTTTGGTAAAGCTAAAGGAGTTTTGGTGGTGTAGAGTGTGGTCAGCCTTAGATTTACCAAAAGTATGTCATATAAAGCCGGACATGAGCAATCCACTCACATTGTATCCAGGCAGACCCTCGCATTACATACAGTAGTTGCTGGAAGATCCGAAACAGATTGTATAGTGTATGGTCAGCTTTAGGGGTTCAGGTTGGGGGTTATGTTATGGTTGGGGGTTATGCTGAGGTTGGGGGTTATGTAACTTTAGCTCCCGCCCCGTTTTCTGAACTTTTGGACAAGCTGTATAAATTCTGCACTTTGAACAGATGTAGAGAAGACTGCAGATACACAGGTACAACTTATGTAGGAGGATTTGTTTCCTCTCTGTGTATCTCCTGAGGCCAGTCACTGCACTGGGTATAGGTAAGGGTTTACAACCCCTTTGAAGATTTAATCATGAGTCGGTTTTATGGCCCTTTTACCCGTCTGACTGCTGAACAGCAGAGATTATGCTGGATGGTTATTCACTGTTATAAATAAGTCATCTAGAAAGGTGAAAATATTTTATTCTGTAAAGTGGTTATAAGGGAAGGACATTCTGTACCTCAAAGCCGTATTAAACACAAAGGGAAACATTTGTTATATTGCAGCTTACCAATTCTTAGATGTGACGGCTGCATTAATTTTATTTTTTAGGTTTTCTTTCTTCTATTTTTATCTGTTGATAGTACAAATCCTCTTCCCCCACTCTAAATCCCCCCTCCCAGCAAACAGTCTCCCCAATCCCCCATCCTAACACAAGTCTTCCCACATTTCCCCTTCACGCACAATTCCCCCCCCCCAAAAAATAAAAAATAAAAATCCCCTACTTGGACAAATCCCACCCCCAACCTCCTTTGGCAGCCGCTCCTCCTGCCCACCCCTTGTCCCAGCCCTGCTGATCAGATCACCAGGTGAAAACAGAGGGAAAAAAGCCTAAAAATTAAAACTAATGCAGCCAAGAGAAAGAAAAGCATCGGGTGGTAAAAAAAATAAAATCCACCTGTTGGTTGTCTCTGTGGAATTCTACGGAGAACTAATTTTACCCTTTTATATGTGTTGTTTTATATATTCCATGCATTTTAAGGTTTTAGATTCCACTTTTTTGCATTTTATCTTGTCTCTATTTTTGTGCCATTTTATGTTCTGGGATTTGATTGTGTGCTGACATTTTATTGTCCAACGTTCATCTTTGATGTTTCATTAAAGTTTTGTTGAATCTAATGGTAAAACAAATATTAATGCCTAAGCACAATTTTACAACTTTGACATGTGTTAGTGAAACCGTACATATCATCACTACTACTGTGTGCATCCAGGTGGATTATACCGCAATTATTTCAGGAGAATTTGCGCTTTCATTTGATGGTAAATGGTAGTGAATATCTCCTGATTTTTTTATTTTTATGGAAGGAAAACCGGCGCAAAATAATACTTTTTTAAAATTTAGTTGTATATTTCCTGCTGCTGCCATAACCAATCACCAAAGAACAACCCAAAATAAATTCTCCTGCTCCTGATGATCGCAGTGATACCACATGTGTGTATGTTAGTTGTGTTTGTACCCGTAGTACAGTGCGCATTCTGATTTTCTTATCCTACCTAAAACACACCGACATTAACTGACACTGACACTGATACTAACTGACACTGATACTGATTTAAAAATAAAAAAATTGTGCAAAAAAAAATACTGACTCTGACCCAAACACTAACCCTGGCACTGACCTAGACCAAACCATGATCTAGGATTTTTTTTAATTATTATTTATTTCTTTTAATAATTTTTTTACAGTTTTTTTCTCTCTGCAAGGAGAGAGAGAGATAAAATGTTTCAGAGAGAGAAAACACGTGGGCCGGCTTCACAGTGACTGATCACTGTGATAGCCAATCAGAGGCCATCGCAGCAATCAGATGACCTGGAATTGGTCTATGTGCTGGGAGAGAGCAGCATTTAGAGGAGAGGACACAGCTCCCCCTCCAAACTGGGGGAGTGGACCCTGATGGATGAAAGGGGGGCTCTGAGAACCTTGATGAAAGCAGGAGGTCATAAATACCATGTACCCAGACTGGTCTGAAGAGGTAAGTGGGGTACCCAAGGCTCTGTCCTGGGACCTCTTCTGGTGAACTTATTCATACATAATCCAGAGGTCGGTACGCTCTAAAAATGAATGTTTTGGCTCAACAAAAAAAATGAACAACAGTTTGCGTCGAGCTTTTTAAGTGACGACAATGTCTGGTGAAATGAAGAGGAAGCAACAAACTACATTGCATAGAGGTCATTTGCTTTCCTGCTAGAAATGAATGCATTTTTATTTACCGCCAACTTCATTCCTGGCATTATAAACACGTTTGTAAGTTGAATACTTAAACATATTAAGTCACTTCAAATAGTTTTTCCAGTTTTTATAAGAAACCTTCAAGTCACGTGGACTTAATTGCTACAATTATCAGCAAGTTTTTCAAAGTGAATAAGCAGTTACAAATCAAGTTGGTCCAAATTGATTTTCTGTATTAGTTTTCACCTTTTTGTTTTTTTATACTAGCTTTCAGAAATGAATTCATCCAGTTTAGGCTCACACTAGAATGTGGTGCAGAGAACCTGCAATCCGTGTGCGTTTCACGCACCGCATTCAAATCGCACTGCCCTTGCAATCTGCAGTGGGTGTCAGTGCATTCTTAATGACACCTTCAAAGGCAGGTTGCAAATGGAATGCATTTGCCTGCACCAGATTGCATGGTAAAAAACAAACATGCAATCCGGTTGCACTGCGGTTCCAAAATCGCTGCATTCACGTCTTTGGTGCGATGTGGTGCAATTTGAGCTTATTCAAAATGAATGGACTCAGATTGCATTGCACTGAATCACATGTGAATTGCACAGGAGTATATACCAGTGTGCAGAGGGTCCTTCAGAATTTCTAGAGTTAATGTGGTTACACCCCTTTAGCACCTGATGGATAAATGCATGTACTAGCTGTATGGATTTGAGCACAGGGATCTCTTGTTTGTTGCACAGGAGTGTGTTGCAGTTCCTTCATGATTCACTTGCACTTCATTGTGTGAACCAAGGCTCAGCAATACAATTGTCACACAATGAACATTTTTGCACACAATAGTTGTGTATTCCAACATAAGTATTAAACAAACATCAATGAACTGGCACTTTATGTTTCAATGTTCTTATTAAGTTTACAGAAAAGTAAAGTACAACAGATGGCATAGTACGTATACATGCGTCCATTATCAACCATCAATAACAAATGACATCCCATCTCTTACAAAGAACAATATATACCTATGTGTGATGTCAATTTAGACATGGAGGGAAACACAATATATTGTATAAGATTGGAGCCAGTAAGAACAAAGATTTTTATATAACAAAACATTATCCTGAATATATATTTGCAAGCATCAGTAACAAACCTATAATGCGCATATCTGAATGGGCAATTGCCAGAAAGAAACGCAAAGGCCAATTTTATCCCTAAAAGAAAAAAAGGGAAATATTACTAGTAAGTAATCCAATGAAAGCAGCAATATTAGAAGGTCATGTTGGAGCTGAGGTATCAAATACAAATTCACATAGAACTATGTTGTTAGAAATACCTTTTTGCCCCAAATGGGGTCAAAGAGGCGAAAGGACAAAATGAATAAATGTAAACAAAACCCCAAAGAAACATAGAAAACTGGTAATATCCCAGAGCCGCTCTGTTATCCACCAACCTCACAGTTGTGACATTACATAAAAAAGCAAAAAAAAAAAAAAGCACCAGAGAGACCTTCAAGGGATCCTTGAAGCCTTAAGAGTAGATAACCAAACGTTCTATAAAGCTGTTATATGATTTAATTAGGTGTGTGACAACATTTGTTACATTACTCAAACTCCTTTTTTTTCACCCCGAAATCAAATCCTCAAAGTTGTACTGATGAATGAGTAAGCACTTTGCATTAAGATGTTTTATATTGTCTGTCTGGTGCAGAAACTGTTTCTTTACCAAATTTTTGCTATGTGTTGCAACAAATTGTGGCAATACAGGGAAGCTATTGGTGGATATTGAAAGCTGATATTTTGTGAGCTTTCTTCCAATTTGCTATATTCTTTCCGCCTTACTCTGTGGCAACCATTTTGTGAACTGAAATAAAAGTGAAAAATGTCGTCTGAGAACAGTGTGAATGCGCTTGTCAGGGAATGGGAAGATTGCCGCAGCGATCGAATCTGCACATGCGTAGAATCCTGACAAAATGTACAGGCAGGTGGGCACTAGGACCCAGGCGCGCCTGTCACAAATGACGGCGCTGGGCAAGCACTAGGACCCAGGAGCGCCTGTCAGGAGTCGGGCGGACTATTTAAACCCGGCTCTTGCAATGCTCAAGTGCAGTATGGTCTTATCTGTGTTCCTGAATTCCTGTGAGTAGATTGTTTGTTGCCGACCCTGCCTGATCCTGATTTGCTGTCCGTCTCCTGCTCTGATCCCTGGCTTTGTCTGACCATTCTCCTGCTTAACCCCATACGTTCTGACCTCCTGTTGACGAACCCGGCTTATGACCTGTTTATCCCTCTGCCTGCTGATTTTGTACTACACCGCCACCACTGTTACCAACCCAGCCTGCCCGACGCTGCTTCAGTTACCTCCTCACATCAGACTCTTACCCGCTATACACCTTCAACGGTGCCTCTACCACAGCTGGGTGAACCCAGGGTCCGCGACCTGGTCTCGGCCTGCTCCAAGTCCATCCCCACCATCAGGGGCTCTGGTGAACAAGCAGGTTGGAGCTTAGATTCTGCGCCTTGGGGGATTCTGCGCCTTGGGGGATTCTGCGCCTTGGGGGATTCTGCGCCTTGGGGGATTCTGCGCCTTGGGGGATTCTGCGCCTTGGGGGATTCTGCGCCTTGGGGGATTCTGCGCCTTGGGGGATTCTGCGCCTTGGGGGATTCTGCGCCTTGGGGGATTCTGCGCCTTGGGGGATTCTGCGCCTTGGGGGATTCCGCGCCTTGGGGGATTCCGGTCTGTGGAGTGCTAGAGGCTACCGCTGCAGGATCCCTGACAGAACCATACGGCCATGTCAGAGTCTGGAGGAGGACCTTCACCCTAGGAAGAGATGTGCCAACTTGTGGCCTCCGACCACAAGTGCAGCGAGGTCTGCAGTTGGAGCAGCATTTAACATCCCCCCCACCAGAGCCGAGAGTACCGACCCCTGAGCGGTTCAGTGGGGACCGAAGGAAGTTCGGGGCCTTCCAAAATTCCTGCCAGCTGTACTTTGACCTGCAACCCCGGACCTTCTCTTCCGAATCGGTGAAGGTAGGATTTGTCATATCCTTGCTGCAGGGTGAGCCCCAGGGATGGGCTTATCGCCTGATGGAGGCCCACCACCCACATTTAAATACTGTTACCACATTCTTTAAGGCGATGGCACAACTGTACGATGACCCGCATCAAGCCGCCTCGGCCGAAGCTGCCCTCTATTCATTACAACAGGGACGCCGGGCAGCGGAGGACTATGCCGCTGAGTTCAGGCAATGGAGTGGAGACACACAGTGGAATGATGCAGCTTTACGCCACCAGTTCCGGTTGGGACTGTCAGAACCACTGAAGGATGAGTTGGCGAGAACAGGAATTCCAGACTCCTTGGAAGGTTTAATCGATCGGGCCATACATATCGATCGCCGACTGCGGGAAAGGAGACAGCAGAGGTCCAGCCAGGGGCAGAGAACTTCATGGATGATGCCTAGAGTGCCAGTCATGCCAAGGGTCAGTGTCGGAAGTCGGAGCTCCGAACCGTCCAAGCAGGCTGAGCCTATGCAACTCGGCCTGATGCGGCCTACTCTCTCTACTGAGGAACGGCAGAGGCGTCGAGCCAATAACCTGTGTCTTTACTGCGGAGCAGCGGGTCATATAGTGCATTCCTGTCCGAAGAAAGACTGTAAGTTCTCTCCTATTCCTTTTAATATATCTACTGTATGTGCAGGCAACCCCACTCACTTAGCTGTACCTGTGTCTCTTCAGCTTCCCGGAGGAAGCACACAGGTGATGGCTATCATTGATTCCGGGGCCTGTAGTTGCTTTGTCGATCTCGGTTTCGCTACCCAGCACCAGATACCGTTGCTCGCCAAAGAACATGGGGTGAATATTTTTCTGGCGGACGGGTCTCGGATAAAATCGGGAACGGTAGACCGGGAAACCCCTCTTATACACACCACGGTGGCGGGTTATCACCAGGAGTTTCTCCGCTTGGACGCCATCGCGTCCCCCCTATTTCCAGTTATTCTGGGGCTCCCTTGGCTACGAGCTCATGACCCCCAAATTGACTGGAAGTCTGGGTCGGTCCAGTTCCACTCACGATACTGTCAGGAACATTGTCTACCTAGGGCATCACTAGATACCCCGGCCTTGTTAACTGTAAGCTCTGAGGCCGAGTTAACTCAGTTGGTACCTGCAGCTTACCACCAATTCCTGGATGTGTTTAGTCCATGGGGGGCAGAGGTTCTTCCCCCACATCGGGCCTATGATTGCCCCATCGATCTTCTCTCGGGCTCTGAGATTCCTTTCGGCCGCATTTTTCCCTTATCTGAGCGGGAACTAGGGGCCTTAAGAGAATATATAGACGAGAGCCTCTGGAAGGGATTTATCCGCCCTTCCACATCCCCGGCCGGGGCAGGGATTTTCTTTGTTGAAAAGAAGGATGGATCCCTGAGACCGTGTGTTGATTACAGAGACCTCAATAAGATTACGGTCAAAAACCGCTACCCCCTTCCTTTGGTCCCAGAATTGTTTCAGAGATTGAGGACGGCATCCATCTTCTCCAAGTTGGACCTCAGGGGTGCCTATAACTTGGTTTGGATACGTGACGGGGACGAGGGGAAAACGGCGTTTCGCACTCGGTTCGGACATTTTCAATGTCTTGTCATGCCTTTTGGGCTATGTAATGCACCGGCCACCTTCCAGCACTTTGTCAATGACATTTTCAGGGACTTTCTGGATATCTTTGTCATTGTCTATTTGGACGATATCCTGATATTTTCCTCTTCCCTGGAAGCACATCAGGGACATGTTAAGAGTGTGCTGGAATGCCTCCGTCAGCATGGCCTTTATGCGAAAGCCGAGAAATGCTGCTTTGAACAGGAAAGCATTTCATTTCTTGGTTTAATAATCTCCACTACGGGGATCGCTATGGACCCACAAAAGATCTTGGCATCCTGGAATGGCCTGCCCCCACAGATAAGAAGGGAGTTCAGAGGTTTATTGGGTTTGCCAATTTTTATAGAAAGTTCATAAAGAACTTCTCAGGCCTGGTAGGAGTACGTTTCCAATGGACTCCAGCTGCACAGGCAGCTTTTGACGCATTAAAAAAACTATTTACAACGGCTCCCATTCTGAGCCACCCTGACGCATCACTGCCCTACATACTAGAGGTAGACGCATCGGAAGTGGCTGTTGGAGCAGTATTGTCACAGAGGGTAGGGGCCAAGGAGCTAATGCACCCAGTGGCTTTTTTCTCCAGGAAGCTATCCCCTTCTGAAAGGAACTACGATATTGGGGATAGGGAGTTAATAGCCATTAAGACAGCTGTGGAGGAATGGCGTTATCTGCTAGAGGGGGCCCTACACCCTATTCTGGTCTATACTGACCACAAAAACCTCGAGTATTTAAAAACAGCCAAATGCCTCCGTCCACGCCAGGCCAGATGGGCATTGTTTTTCGCTAGATTTAGTCTTCACATAACAACATATTGTCCTGGGTCAAAGAACACTAAGCCTGATGCCCTTTCTCGGATGTTCGAGGATCCTAGGGAGACGCCCCAGCCAGACACCATCCTGCCGGCAGGTAGCTTTCTATTGCTACAGTCGGAACTATTGTCTAAATTGCAGGCGGCCTCCAACCAGGTTCCTGACTTGCCTGGGGTCTCCCTGCTGAACAAGGAGGGTCTTTTTTGGAGAGGGGAACAGGTTGTGGTACCCCAGGAGGTCCAATCCTTGGTGTTGGGGTTTTGTCATGACCATCCCTTAGCGGGACACTTTGGGATACATAAGACATTAGAGCTGACACAACGCACATTTTGGTGGCCAAACATGGCCAAGGACTGTGAAGCATATGTGAAATCTTGCCCGGTCTGTAACCGAAACAAACCCACCAGAGACAAGGCCTGGGGCCTATTGAAACCTCTGCCAATACCTGACCGACCCTGGAGTATGATCTCGTTAGATTTTATTGTTGACTTGCCACCCTCACGAGACCACACCGTGATCTTTGTGGTTGTGGACCGCCTGTCTAAAAGGTGCCAAAAGAGATTGTCTCGGACCGTGGAGTACAGTTTACTTCCAGATTCTGGAAAGCATTATGTGAGGGGCTGGCGATTAAGTTATCTTTCTCGTCAGCATATCACCCCCAGACAAACGGGCAGACAGAGCGAACTAATCAAACGCTTGAGCAATACCTGAGATGCTATACATCTTTCCTGCAGGATGACTGGCTGACACTTCTACCAATGGCGGAATTCGCATATAACAATGCAAATCATTCCGCCACCAACCAATCCCCGTTTTTCGCTAATTATGGGTTTCACCCTACCTTCCTGCCAGACCTGGTTCCTGAGAACTTAGTCCCGGCAGCCCAGGACACCTTAGAATTCTTCACTGCCAATAACAAGCTACTACAAGAGACAATGGCTAAGGCCCAAGAGGACAGTAAAAGGTTCTGTGACAGGAGGAGAAAGGGAGAATTGGTTATACATCCTGGGGATCGGGTTTGGTTATCAACGGTCAACCTGAAGCTGACTTGCCCATCCAGAAAATTGGCACCCAAGTTTGTGGGGCCCTTCCAGGTAGAAAGTAAGATTAACGAAGTAGCGTTTAAATTGACTCTCCCTGAATCCCTCAAGATACACCCAGTCTTCCATGTATCGTTGTTGAAGCCTGTGGTTCCAGACCCCTTTTTAGACCACAGGTCTAGACCTCCAGAAGCCTTAGACATCAATGGGGAGGAAGAATTTGAGGTGGAAGCAATTTTGGATTGTAGGAGGAGGGGTGGTCAGGTACAATATTTAATTAAGTGGAAAGGCTATGAGCCGGAGGAAAACTCGTGGGAACCTGCCCAGAACGTCCATGCCCCCAGATTAATGCAGGAATTCCTACGTAACCAGCCTCAAACGAGGAATCTGGTGGGCATCCGGAGGCTGCCCGTAAGGGGGGGGGCAATGTCAGGGAATGGGAAGATTGCAAAGTAAAACAACAAGAAGCGCACCAACCTTGTGCATTACCTCAGTAACAAAAATTTATTAAATGAAGGAAAGGTACTCACAAACAGCGAATAAAAATAGGCATGTAAGTCCACCAAGGGACTTCAAAGGTACGAGGCCAGCGCGAATCCCATCATGGGTATAGGTACTCAGTCCAACTGACGCGTTTCGAAGGTCATGCCTTCTTCCTCAGAGCTGACTGGACTGAGAGTGTATGCTCCCATTTATGCCCACAGACTAAAATAAGACCCTCCCAAATGGGTTGGGCTGTCCGGGGCCGGGGGGAGGGGCCCGGGTGTCAACAAAGTACAATAAATAATCAATGGTCATTCAAATGACTAAAAATCATACAATTAATACAATTGAAATCAATGAATATAAAATGTGTATATATGGTAAATGATACATTATACCTTAAAGTGCAGCTTATGAATGCAATAGTAGAAACGATTTTAAAATTGGTGTGTTAATAACATTAAACTGATCGTCGGATGCATACAATGTGTATAAACTATAAATACACATACATAAAAGTTGTATAATATGTATATGGAAAATATATACAATATATAAAAAATATATATAAAATAAAATATCAACATATAGACATCCATAAACACAGAGGAACCCGCACCATTGCATGAACCATACATTGTCTGTTGGTTCATACACAATGAGCAATTCAGCTAGAGGGTCTATTAGAAATGGCAGAATTCATAAAACTAATAACATTAATAAAATTGAGTTAATGGTAGTAATAGCAATCATTAGTGTAATGTTGTGTAAGAACACATGTATGCAGAAAGAAAAGTATAACATCCATTCTTATTACCAAGCCAGGGGATGTCTCTTAGGAGGATTGGAGGGAGAAGATGGTATATTCCACGTATAGTTATTAGTTGGCAGAAAAGTAGAGCTTGTGACCATTGTGCAGAGGCAGACATAATCCGCCTGTGGATCTCTGTGTTTTGTGTCTACTCGGCAGCAGAGGGAGACTCTGTAAGCCTAGCATGGCTGTAAACAGAAACAGGAACAACCTGTGGAACGCACAGCGCTGTGGAACGCACGCCGCCGCGGCGTGGTACCTGGTGCGCATGCGCGAGCAAATCCGCGCCTGCGCACAACGAGCGGCATTCTCACGATCACAGCAGCTGATGCGCGCGCATAGATGAGGCGGTGCTGCTCGATCTCTACAGGGTCCTAGCTTCTCTGTCTCCCCACTGACTGGCACCCCACTGAGATGTACGTTAAGGGGTTATGGATGCAGGTTATGGATGCAGGTCGTTAAAGCAATTGTCGGTGTAATACCCAGACCCTATAGCTGGAGCCCATCGTCAGAACCCACCATAGGAGCCAATTGTAAAAAGACATAATTGTAAAAAACATCATTTTTAAAAAAAAAAAAGGTATGCAATATCAAAATTGAATAGATGGTTGAGTAAAATTAATACGAATTATGAAATAAAAATAAAAATAAATACGACATAATAATAAATATAAAACGATAAATAAAAAATGATGAAATAATAAATATGCAATATGATATATGAATGTACACCTACCACACATATATATGCACGCCCATAGACAATCAACACCTACACACACCTGTTTATAAATGCATACACTCATAAACATATACATATAAAAATATATATATATAAATAATACATAAATATATATGTGTGCATATGCATACACGCATGCACACCCGCGTCACAATCGTAAGCCATATCCAAGGTTGATAAATGTTCAATAGACCCATACGCATATATATACATGCACATACACATATCTATACATACACATACACATGCATATAGATACATAAACGCGCGCATACATGCCCATACGCACATGCACACATATACAAACACACTAGACAGTCTATATACACACCACAGTGGCAAGGTCATAGGTACTTGAGTGGGACCTGTATCCAATGAAATACACTGGATTGTCTGTCACTAATGGTAAATTAGATGAGTGTATGAATTTCAAGGTCATCATTTAGTCCTCTAGGGGACAAAGTACCCAATGTAAAAATCCAAAAACTCTCCCTTTTGGACAGTTCCTGGTGTCTCCTCCCACTATCCAAATCCCTAGTGATGGCCTCAATCCCAAAAACTCTCATACCAAGATAGTTGCACGAATGCTTTTCTTTAAAATGGCGGGGGACTGAGTATTTATCTCTCCCTCGTTTGATACTGCTCTTGTGCTCACTGATCCTGATCCTAAGGCAATGTGAGGTACGGCCTACATATAATAAGCCACATGGACAAATTATGCCATAAATGACAAAGGAGGAGCCGCAATTTATAAATTGTTTAATAGGATACCTTTTCCCGTCCGTACTTGTGAACTCTCGTTTTCGATGGCATATAATCCCACAGGTGCCACAGTTCGAGATGCCACATCTATAACTACCCTTTTGATCGAATAGAATTGACCATGGGCCCGGGTTGGCTGTCGTGGCTTTACGCACCCTACTTGGCGCTATTTGACTCCTCAGATCTCTCGGTTTTCTGAAGATAAGCGTAGGCTTCTCCGGAAGTGTCTTCCCAAGCGTGGGGTCATTCTTAAGAATAGTCCAATTTTTGGACAGTATTTGTTTGATGTCCCAGGACTTACTACTGAATCTGGTACTGAAGCGAACTTCCTTGTTGTTAAAAGTAACAGTAGGTTTTTTAGAGTTATGGTCAATTTCTGTGGAGACAGTGGGATCAAACATCTCTAAGTATTTTTGAAAGGCCGTCTCTATATGACTTTCCTTGTAACCTTTTTCTTTAAATTTCTGTTTAAGGATATGGCTCTGTTCAATATAGTCTTGTATGAGCGTGCATGTGCGTTTTAGCCTGCAAAACTGTCCAAAGGGGACATTCTGGATCCATTGGGGGTGGTGATTGCTCTTGGCGTGTAAGTAAGAGTTGCCTGCAGTCGGCTTGAAATGCGTTTTAGAGCATATCACACCATTACTCTCATGTCTGAGTTCTAGATCTAGGAATACTAGCGTATCGTTATCAATCACATGAGTGAATGAAATATTGTATGGGTTATTTCTACAATGATCTAGGAAGCCATCTAGTTCTTGATCAGTACCATTCCAGATAATAATAATGTCGTCTATATATCTTCCGTATAAGACTAGATTTGCGCTAAAGGGATTATTACTCCAAATGTATTTGTTTTCCCAAAAACCCATGAAAATGTTTGCATAGCTAGGAGCAAAACGAGCTCCCATAGCTGTGCCCTGAATCTGGCGGTAGTGTTTATCTAGAAACGAAAAGTAATTGTGGTCCAGTGCAAATTTGATGCAATTGAACAGAAATTGAATCTGAGTATGGTGGAGTGGTGAATCTTTTGCCAAGAAATGTTGAATGGCTTGAAGGCCGAACTCATGTTGAATAGATGTGTATAGTGACACCACGTCTAAGGAAAGCCATCTATACCCCTGTTCCCATTTGTATCCTGCTAGTATCTCCAATATGTGGCTGGAATCTTTAACAAATGATGAGAGGCTAGTGACTATATCTTTTAAAAAATGATCAATATAGCTGCCTAAATTGCTAGTCAGGCTGCCTATACCGGAGATTATGGGTCTACCAGGAGGATTGTCTTTGTTTTGTGTATTTTCGGGATGTGATAAAAGAACGGAGTGGCAGCATGTTTGATGTATAGAAAAAAGAATTCCTCTTTGATGAGTATGCCATCTGATAGTGCCATATCCAGTAGTTTTTTATATTTCGCTTGGTACTGGACTGTGGGATCAACGGAGAGGACTTCATAGGTCTGGTGGTCATTCAGAAGTCTTAGAGCCTCACTGATGTAGGCTGTTTGATCCTGAATGACCAAACCACCTCCTTTATCGGCTTGCCTAATGATTACATCTTTATTTTCTTTGATGATTTTCAGGGAGGCCTTCAATGGGTCCTGTTGTAAATACTGTCTATGTGTGAATGCATTGGTGTTACAGATTTTCTTGAATTCTGTAAGCACAGATTCATAAAAAGTAGGTATATGATGACCTTTGACCCAATGGGGATAAAAAGTGGATTTTGGTTTAAAACTGGTGTGCATGATTTCTCCCTGGGATGCTAGCGCCATCTCAGTGAAGTTTGAATACTCAGATGTGTCATTCATAGATGCACCCTCTGTATAAAGGTTTTCTAGAATATCTAGCATAGATGTTTCTAGTGAAATCTCCGCCGTGGAGGGATTAGGGGAAAAATCTATATGGTCCTCCTTGCCACTGGGTGTATTGTCTTTTAGTAGAAAGAACCGCCTAACCGTCAAGTTTCGGATAAATTTGTTCAAATCTACAAAAAGTTCAAACAGATTTGGAGGATTAGGAAGGGCAAAATTGAGACCTTTCTTTAAGAGTACAAGTTCCGAATCAGAGAAGGTAGATTGTGATAGATTATAAATTTTTATAGTGGAGAAGGGGGCTTCTATAGTTGTCTCCTGCCTCTTTTTGTATCTCTTTCCTCCTCTTTTTCCTCGTCTCGTGCGCTTCCCCTCTTTTTCCTTTCTGGGATTGATGTGATTGTCTGATCTGGTGGGGCTGCGGAAGTTATACGATTCGCAGCCCCCTCCCTTAAAAAATTCAGTTGATTACGGTCTGAGTGTGTATTGCCTTGCCCGTCCACAGCCATAAGCCCTTTTTGACCAGGATGGTGAGTGGGACCGGTGGGATTGTTAATACTGATATCTTGATGTAAGCTTGAAAGGTCATGATCAATCCTATAGTTGTAGGGAGATAGGGGTCTTGATGGTGTATTTTTGTGCGACAATGGCCCTCTATTGTTGGAGCCTGTATGATACCCTGTAGATGTCCCAGTTGGACCCCTAGGGAAATTATAGATTGTCTATGGGCGTGCATATATATGTGTGGTAGGTGTACATTCATATATCATATTGCATATTTATTATTTCATCATTTTTTATTTATCGTTTTATATTTATTATTATTATGTCGTATTTTTATTTTTATTTCATAATTCGTATTAATTTTACTCAACCATCTATTCAATTTTGATATTGCATACCTTTTTTTTTTTTTTTTTTTTTTTTTTTTTTAAAAATGATGTTTTTTACAATTATGTCTTTTTACAATTGGCTCCTATGGTGGGTTCTGACGATGGGCTCCAGCTATAGGGTCTGGGTATTACACCGACAATTGCTTTAACGACCTGCATCCATAACCTGCATCCATAACCCCTTAACGTACATCTCAGTGGGGTGCCAGTCAGTGGGGAGACAGAGAAGCTAGGACCCTGTAGAGATCGAGCAGCGCCGCCTCATCTATGCACGCGCATCAGCTGCTGTGATCGTGAGAATGCCGCTCGTTGTGCGCAGGCGCGGATTTGCTCGCGCATGCGCACCAGGTACCACGCCGCGGCGGCGTGCGTTCCACAGCGCTGTGCGTTCCACAGGTTGTTCCTGTTTCTGTTTACAGACATGCTAGGCTTACAGAGTCTCCCTCTGCTGCCGAGTAGACACAAAACACAGAGATCCACAGGCGGATTATGTCTGCCTCTGCACAATGGTCACAAGCTCTACTTTTCTGCCAACTAATAACTATACGTGGAATATACCATCTTCTCCCTCCAATCCTCCTAAGAGACATCCCCTGGCTTGGTAATAAGAATGGATGTTATACTTTTCTTTCTGCATACATGTGTTCTTACACAACATTACACTAATGATTGCTATTACTACCATTAACTCAATTTTATTAATGTTATTAGTTTTATGAATTCTGCCATTTCTAATAGACCCTCTAGCTGAATTGCTCATTGTGTATGAACCAACAGACAATGTATGGTTCATGCAATGGTGCGGGTTCCTCTGTGTTTATGGATGTCTATATGTTGATATTTTATATTATATATATTTTTTATATATTGTATATATTTTCCATATACATATTATACAACTTTTATGTATGTGTATTTATAGTTTATACACATTGTATGCATCCGACGATCAGTTTAATGTTAACACACCAATTTTAAAATCGTTTCTACTATTGCATTCATAAGCTGCGGTTTTTTTAAGGTATAATGTATCATTTACCATATATACACATTTTATATTCATTGATTTCAATTGTATTAATTGTATGATTTTTATTCATTTGAATGACCATTGATTATTTATTGTACTTTGTTGACACCCGGGCCCCTCCCCCCGGCCCCGGACAGCCCAACCCATTTGGGAGGGTCCTATTTTAGTCTGTGGGCATAAATGGGAGCATACACTCTCAGTCCAGTCAGCTCTGAGGAAGAAGGCATGACCTTCGAAACGCGTCAGCTGGACTGAGTACCTATACCCATGATGGGATTCGCGCTGGCCTCGTACCTTTGAAGTCCCTTGGTGGACTTACATGCCTATTTTTATTCGCTGTTTGTGAGTACCTTTCCTTCATTTAATAAATTTTTGTTACTGAGGTAATGCACAAGGTTGGTGCGCTTCTTGTTGTTTTACTTTGCAGTTTGTTCGGGCTTCCCCAGCCTTGGTTTGGAGCTGCACGACCTTGGATACTCCGGTGGTTGCTTCTCTGGAGGTTTTAATTCCATCTACTCGCCACCGGCCTGGGTCCCGGAGCGCAGGAGAAATCTTTTTTGGTTTAATGGGAAGATTGCCGCAGCGATCGAATCTGCACATGCGTAGAATCCTGACAAAACATACAGGCAGGTGGGCACTAGGACCCAGGCGCGCCTGTCACAAATGACGGCGCTGGGCAAGCACTAGGACCCAGGAGCACCTGTCAGGAGTCGGGCGGACTATTTAAACCCGGCTCTTGCAATGCTCAAGTGCCGTATGGTCTTATCTGTGTTCCTGAATTCTTGTGAGTAGATTGTTTGTTGCCGACCCTGCCTGATCCTGATTTGCTGTCCGTCTCCTGCTCTGATCCCTGGCTTTGTCTGACCATTCTCCTGCTTTACCCCATACGTTCTGACCTCCTGTTGACGAACCCGGCTTGTGACCTGTTTATCCCTCTGCCTGCTGATTTTGTACTACACCGCCACCACTGTTACCAACCTGGCCTGCCCGACGCTGCTTCAGTTACCTCCTCACATCAGACTCTTACCCGCTATACACCTTCAACAGTGCCTCTACCACAGCTGGGTGAACCCAGGGGCCGCGACCTGGTCTCGGCCTGCTCCAAGTCCATCCCCACCATCAGGGGCTCTGGTGAACAAGCAGGTCGGAGCTTAGATTCCGCGCCTTGGGGGATTCCGGTCTGTGGAGTGCTAGAGGCTACCGCTGCAGGATCCCTGACAGCGCTATAGAACTCGTACATTCTTCAGAAAATACTGTACTTGAGACCAGGGGCGGACTGACAACTCACGGGGCCCCTGGACAATAGGGGATCATGGGGCCCCTGTGTCCTCACCAACACTCAAACCACTCCCAAAAAAGCCTATGAAAGGTACCAGGAGCATCTCATTGGGCCCCCTACTGACCCTGGGCCCTCGTGCAATGCTCGAGTGTCCGAATGATCAGTCCGCCTCTGCTTGAGACCCATTACTTTTGCACTGGATTTCAGTCCATCAAGTTCAAGGAACAGTTTCTGAAACACTTCAAAAGTGTATTTAAGTTCCTTGGGATAGCACAGATTCAGAGCATATATTATACCCATCAGCAAAGCACGGCGCCTTGGAATATTACATCCCTCCAGGATTTTGGTTCCCTCCACCAGAATGGTTGCTGTCTTGTGGTCATATCCTGAGGTGGTTACCGATGATAGCAATTTTCATCACTTGCATGTCAAGGTTTGCTTCAAACTCTTCCAAATCCTTGTAAAAGGAATTCAAAGAAATGTTAGCTTGTTGAAGATAATGAATTTGATAATTACCACGGACTTCTTTGTACTATGACACCCTTTATTCTATTGTAAACCTGGCCATACATTCTACAGTTTTTTGTCCAATTTCTGAACAATCTCCTCTAGATTTACCTTCAGCTATGTAGTGCGAGGGCCTGCCTGACTGGATAGAAATTGGAAGTGTTGTTTAGGTTTGACCTCATATTATATGGTTTGGTGAATCTAAAGAAAAATGATCCGATAAGATGATATAATATATGGCCATCCTAAAAGAGAAATACAGGATTTAAAAAAATGATGCTCATCTAGGTGGATGCAGCATTGGTCTGATGCTGCATCTATCCCCTGCCACTTCTAAGACTGAGAACTGACTTATCAAAGACTGCTCATCTTTCAGTTCTCAGTCTTCTGTGTGCAGAGAGTGGTGAACATCAGTCACCGGCTCTCTACTCTGCCCCTCCAGCTCTCACTGGAGCGCTGGGCTGTGGAGGGGGCAGGTTCTCAGCAGCATGCTGAGAGGTTGAGCCAGCTGCTGGTCAGGCATCCGGGTGGATCCTGGCCATATCATTGGGTTCTTTTGGGAGCCTGGACTGGCTATGTGACGTCAGCTGACAGCAAGCTTTAGGCCACTGTCAGCTGAAAACAGGTCACAGGAGTGCAGAACGAACTGCACTTCTGTGATCCATAGAAGAAGTACAGCCAAAAGAGCTTTGGCCATACTGCTCCATGAAGTCTTAAGCAGGCCATCAATTAGGCAGTTTTCTTTCCATTCTACCACAGGTAGAAGGAAAGAAAATGGTTTGTTTCCCCCATCAACCCATTTAGACTTGATGGGGGAATCCCTCCCAAAGTACTATTGTGTTCTGCCAGTGAGGAGCCTTCCCCACCGCCACAACACAAAGATTCGTCTTGCAGGCTATAGCTGGCGGCACTAATCATTTGGGAAAACTCCAGCCAAATTTCCATCTATGTAGGGCCAGCTTTAGAGCAGCACACACAAAAACACACACAGGTATTCAAATTGGCTAAATTAACAGGTTGCATCAATAACTACAAGGGGGGGGGGGCTATGAAATGATTGACACGTTTACAAAAAAAAACAACACAAGCATGGTTTTGTTTGTCACACAAGTAGAATAGCATAGTTTATAGTATTACGGAGTGATATGCTTCTATAAATGTTAATGGCTCAACATCAAGCTAATCAAGGCTAATCACATCGCTGACTTAGGTGCTCTAATTATATCTAGCAATGGCAAAGCAGAATGTGCTTCTCACCTATGTACAGTCACGGGGAAAGGCAATCAACCATTTGGAATGACCTGGTTTTGTACATAAATTGGTCATAAAATGTGATATGATCTTCATCTTAAGTACATTATGTTTGTCTATTTTTGTGACTAACTACTTCCCACCCAGCCTATAGTAAAATGACGGCCGGGCGAGCCTCTCGTCCCTCCGATAGGGCATCATATGACGTCCTTCCCAGATCGTGTTTTGTGTGTGCCCCAGGGCCGCGCTGTGGTGAGATCTGTCACCGGCTGTGTACCTCGGACACAGCCGATGACAGATCTGTATATAGGCCCTGTTGCCGATACCATGTGACCAATCACAGCAGGTCACATGATAGTTGTATACAATGGATGGCTTTCTTTCTTGCTCTCCATTGTATACAAGTGTGTCTAGCTGTGAATGGTCACAGTGATCACATGCACAGGTTAGGCCAATCACAGCCCATTTGTGTCATGTGATTATCCGTGGCCAATTCCAGCTAATCACAAACAAAAAAACCTGAATGAATCGATGTCATTCAGTTAAATGCTTGCTTATAGCAAAGAAATTATTTGCTATAAGCAATCAAATTGTGTAAAAAAAAAAAAAAAGAAAATACTGATCACTTCCCCAGAGTAGTACAATGTTACTATGGTAACATTATACTACTTCAGTCATAGTACAATATGAAAAAAAAAATCTTAAAAACAGAAAAAATGTAATAAATAATAAAAAAATAAAAAAAATGTTTTTAAAAAGTTGAAAAAAATTATCACTTTTTTTTTCGTACTGTCACCAGTCAGTGTACCTGATCACCGCTACACCAGTTATATGATGGCGCTGTACTGCACTGGTGGCAGTATGTAAAAAAAAAATTTTGACAAAAAAATTACAACTTCAAAAAACTCGCCATGTCTCTTATGACATACGTCAGACTGTCTGCTTTGCAAAAAGGGGTCATTAGGGGGATATCTGTACTGTTCTGACATTTTTGGGCCTCAAGAAATTAGATTGTTTGTGCAGTATTAGCTGAAGCAGATTGTGTTTTTCTATACTTGAGACTTCCATGAAGACGTCCTACATTGATGACCACTTTTATGTAGAAAAACAGGTCATTCCAAATGGTTTTTACATTTCCTTGAGATTGTATATATTGTGTTTTGAGGGTTAATGCCTATAATTTATTCTGCTGACGAGTTCATGTCTAAAACACATCCTCATTTGCAGTAAATGGAAGTTATGGTTTCTCTCAAACTCTGTCTTAGTATTGAGGTTTTGTCCATAGTTACCATTGGTTATCAACGAGAACTCAGGAAACCAAAAGTAAAATGAAAGTGGAAGTTAAGGCAAAACCTAACTAATCTGCTCCCACCCCCATTCTAAGGTATTCTGTCTACCCTTTAACCTCCCTGGTGGTCTGATTATGTCAATATTTCTGAATGTCAAAGCGGTACATTGTTTTGCATGGAAATTTGTTGTTTTATATTCTAGGCCTGTAATTCTTAGGAATAACTCACTTAAATCTGTCCAAACAAGAGTCTAGTAAACATCCCGGGTATGATAAAGTTTGAAACACAAAATCATAAATTATAATATAATAAATAATTATAAAAAATAATATAATAATAATACATTCAATTCAATAATGAAATCAAACCAAAAACACTGACATTTGTCAAAACAAGGGGGAAATATTACTAGACACTGCATATTGGTTTAGTAAACATCCCGGGTATGAAAAATGTTGAAACATGGGACTGCACAAAGTCCGACGTCACAATCAGGACAATGGAACCTGGTTTCCTTTCTGATTTTCTTTCCACTGTCATCTCTCTTCAAGCAACAAACCACGCACATCCTTGTAGGTGCTGACTTTTTTTCGGTTGGTGGGATGTAGTCCATGAAGTGACGACCAGTCAGGTGTTCCGAGGTGACAACGCCAACAGCACGACGTCTAGCTCTATTCACAGCCATTGATGGTGTTTGGTGGTTCACAAAGATACGTTTGGCAACTTTCCAAATGAAGTCAGAATGAATCTCAGGCTTGTCACTCTTTTTTTTTGAGCAGAATGTAGTCATTCCACAAGCATTGCTCAAGAAGATGCCTGAAGATCTTCTTATAGTGCTTCTTTTGCTGTTTCCTCATTGCTGGGTAGTATGTCATTGCTTGGTCAGCTCTGTCGGCACCTCCCATGGTGTTATTGTAGTCTATCACTACTTGTGGCTTCATGATTTCTTTCCCACCTTTTGTGCGTACCATAACAGTGGAGGTATTATGAATTGTACTCATTAGGCACACATCTTTCTTGTCACACCATCGCAGTGCCATCATTTTGCCTTTCTGCCAGGCAACCATTTCTTCAGTCTTCAGCTTCTTATTGCCAAACATTGGTGGCATGTCACACCGGTTAGCCGTAACGGTTCCATAGGCATCTGTTTTGTTTTGCAGAAGAAACTCATAAAGTTCAGGAGATGTATAAAAGTTGTCGGTTGTTACGCAACAGCCCTGATTTAGCAATGGATCAATGAGTGAAAGAACAGAAGATGTTGCCATTCCAGAGTTGCTGTATTTTGGATTGAATTTTGTTCCTTTTCCAGTGTACAGTTGCAAGAAAAAGTATGTGAACCCCTTGGGATTACGTGGAGTTTTGCATGAATTGGGCATAAAATGTGCTCTGAACGTCATCTAAGTCACAACAATAGAAGAACACAGTCTGCTGAACATAATACTACACAAACATTAGATGTTGCCATGGTTTAATTGCACATAACATGTAAACATTCACAGTGCAGGGAGGAAAAAGTATGTGAACCTTTGGACTTAATAACTGGTTGACCCTCCTTTGGCAGCCATAACCTCAACCAAACGTTTCCTGTAGTTGCAGATCAGACCTGCACAACGATCTGGAGTAATTTTGGACCACTCCTCTTCACAAAACTGTTTCAGTGTAGCAATATTCTTGGGATGTCTGGTGTGAATCGCTCTCTTAAGGTCATGCCACAGCATTTCAATCGGGTTGAGGTCAGGACTCTGACTGGGCCACTCCAGAAGGCGTATTCTGTGCTGTTGCAGCCATTGTTTTGTTGAATTACTTGTATGCTTTGGGTCATTGTCCTGTTGCATCACCCATCCTCTGTGGAGCTTCAGTTGGCGGACAGATGGTCGTACGTTTTCCTGCAAAATGTCTTGATAAACTCTGGAATTCATTTTCCCATCAATGACAACAATCCGTCCAGGCCCTGAGGCAGCAAAGCAGCCCCAAACCATGATGCTCCCTCCGCCATGTTTTACAGTGAGGATGAGGTTTTGATGTTGGTGTGCTGTGCCTTTTTTTCTCCACACATAGTGTTGTGTGTTCTTCCCAAACAACTCAATCTTGGTTTCATCTGTCCACAGTATATTTTGCCAGTAGTGCTGTGGAACATCCAGGTGCTCTTTTGCAAACTTCAAGCATGCTGCAATATTCTTTTTGGACAGCAATGGCTTCCTCCGTGGTGTCCTCCCATGTACTCCATTCTTGTTTAATGTTTTCCTTATTGTAGATGTGTCAACAAAAATGTTAGCATGTGCCAGAGATTTCTGTAGGTCTTTAGCTGACACTCTGGGATTCTTCTTTACCTCATGCAGCATTCTGCGCTGTGCTCTTGCAGTCATTTTTACAGGACGACCACGCCTAGGGAGAGTAGCAACAGTGCTAAACTTTCTCCATTTGTAGACAGTCTGTCTTACCGTGGACACATGAACATCAAGGCTTTTGGAGATACTTTTGTAACCCTTTCCAGCTTCATGCAAGTCAACAATTCTTGATTGTAGGTCTTCTGAGAGCTCTTTTCTGCGAGGCATGGTTCACATCAGACAGTGCTTCTTGAAACCAGTAAACCCAAAACAGGTGTGTGTTTTTTAAGGGCAGGACAGCTGTCAGCAGCACATCCAATATCATCACACTGATTGGAGTCAAGGTTGGCTGACTCCTGGCTCCAATTAGCTCTGGGAGAAGTCATTAAGCTAGGGCTTCACATACTTTTTCCTCCCTGCACTGTGAATGTTTACATGTTATGTGCAATTAAACCATGGCAACATCTAATGTTTGTGTAGTATTATGTTCAGCAGACTGTGTTCTTCTATTGTTGTGACTTAGATGACGTTTAGAGCACATTTTATGCCCAATTCATGCAAAACTCCACGTAATCCCAAGGGGTTCACATACTTTTTCTTGCAACTGTATATGACTGAATTCCAAATGTAGCCAGTTGACGATTCGCATACCATGTAGGATTTTACGCCAAATCGTGCTCTTTGATGGAATGTATTGTACCCAGCTGAGCCTTCCCTTGTAGGCCATTAGACTTTCATCTATGCCAATATCTCTTTCTGGCACATAGCTCTGTTGGAAATTCTTCAGATTCATTGGAGATACTTCCCAAATTTTCTTTACAGGGTTACATAGAATCGCCTTAGAATGGGGGATGGGAATAGATGGAACCTAGATTTTGCTGAAGATTTCACTTTCATTAAAAGTCATCAATAATTAATTTCAGCTTAAGTTTATGAATGAAATATTTTACTATTTGAATAAATTCAGAGAATACAGACAGCTGTTCTCCTGTGTGTTTCAGTGTGGATTGAATGTTTGCCAGATATTTACTTACACCAAACTCCTGGAGAAGTCTTCCTCCCTCTCTCCAAGGTACAGGATAAGGCAGCGGATGGCGACTTTTCTGTGTATTTCATTGTATTGTGCTAATGAGGAAACAAGTGTAACAAGGATCAGGAGAACGTCCCTTTAACCCCTTCAATACCGGGCACTTATACCCCCTTCCTGCCCAGGACAATTTTCATGTTTCAGTACTTTCACACTTTGAATGACAATTGCGCGGTCATGCGACACTGTACCCATATGACATTTTGATTATTTTTTTCACACAAATAGAGCTTTCTTTTGGTGGTATTTAATCACTGCTGGGGGTTTTATTTTGTGCGCTATAATAAAAAAAGCAAAAAAATTTGAAAAAAAAAAAGTTTTTCATTGTTTATATTATAAAATTTGGCAAAACAGGTATTTTTTCTCCTTCGCTGATGTACGTTGATGAGGTGGCATGGATAGGCAGCACTGATGTGCACTGATAGGAGGCACTGATAGGCGGCATTGATAGGCAGCACTGATGATGCTGGACTGATAAGCTGCACTGATGGGCAGCACTATTGGGCAGTAGTGCTGGGCCTTGATGGTTGGCACTTCTGGGCAGCACTGATGGGTGGCACTGCTGGGTAGAACTGATGGGTGGCACCATTGGGCACAGCTGGGTGGCACTGCTGGGCACAGGAGGGTGACACTGCTAGGCACAGGTGGGTACCACAGGTGGGTGGCACTGCTAGGTACAGGTGGTTGGCACTGCTAGGCATGGGTGGTTGACAGTGTTGATCACTTCTCTGACAATTGTCAGTTATCAGCAATACTTTATTCACTGTGTGACAGCGTGAGGAAAGTGCAGCCAATAACTGGCAACCGTATGTACCCGGTGATCTGCTGTATCATTGGACACCACTGATCACGTGGTAAAAGGCCGCCCTGATTGGCCGTTTACCGTATCCTGTGGTCAGCTGTGTATCCATGTTGTACATTTTCACAAGTAAAACTACGAGGGATTAAACTGCCGTGTCTTATTGGAGTGTTAAGCTGTCTGTGGTGAACGCTGACCCAGCAAGTGATCATATTGGCCAGACAGACGGAGGTCTAACGGAGGAATGTGAATGCACAAAGCAGTGCTGGAAACAGAACAATATTAGTATAGAACGATAGAATATACCAAAAAGGAAAAGGGGGAAAACACAAAGTGTGTACTGTCTCATGTGTTTCAAGCCACTTTGGAGATTTATTTCCTATTGTTTAAAAAAAAAAAAAAACTAACAAAACTTAAGAAAATGACCAAACAACATTTTAAAAGCAATCAAATAAAATTATAAACACTCCACAGCAAAAAATAAATGTAAAATTAAATTAGATACTATGAATAAAAGTCCAAAAATAAAGTCCAAAACAATTATTTTCAAAATATATGAATTGTGCTCAATCCCCCCAAAAAAGTGCTCCAAAATTCCTCAAACAAATGTGCTCCCCCCATCCGTGATGAATGCTCCTCCCCCCTCACCAGATGGAATGGACTCTTCCTGATATGGCACAAGAGTCAGACAAGCGTAGAATGAGTGGGCGTGTCCTCCCAGATAACTCTGTACTCAATATCCTCCAGAAACGACTCCCACGATTGGATGACAACGGAAAACAAAACAAAAACAACAAATAGTGCAATACTGTAAAAAGCTCTTTAAATTTAAAAACAAGTCTGCCTTCTATACACTCACATGATACAAAATATAGTCAGGCTTCATAATAGGCCCCGAGGCTCATATTATATGACAGATTTCCATTTGTAGAAGTGGACTGGCAAAGATAGATAGAAATCCCTTCTAGACAAGCAGGAAGTCACTCCAGAACGTCGCATACCAGCGTGCATTCCACTCACCGGACGTGACGTCACCACGCAGCCACCGCAACCGGAAATACGGCGACGCGTTTCACCCTCCTCCAGGGCGTTACCCAAGGCATCATTTTCTGGCTCCTAACATCTTATATACCTCCCCACTACTCCTCCCCTTTCTCCATTCAGCCAAATCCATCCCATTAACCTTCTAACACCTCATCCCTTCAATCCACTTCCCAATTACAATCTCCAAGCCAACATATACATACCAATATCGATATTTTAATTCCACAGACACCTAATTACCTATTTATTTTAAATCATCATAATAACAAAAATGTACTCATAAATGCCAGTATTGTACCGCGCTCCAATATATTCTACCTTATGTGATATTGTTAATTACTAAATGTACCACCGATAGTCTAATAATTACATCAATCAATTGTGCTTAAATATATGATTTGTGTAAATATATGAAATAAATTATTTTATAAATGTGAAAAACCATAGCAAATCTATACATGGCACAATGGGAGGAAAACACAATATTCAATAATCATAAACAAGAACTTATAGCATACTATAGATATATAGATGACATAATTTTAGTATGGAAAGGAAATGAAACCTCACTAGCGCATTTTTATGCTGAATTGAATAAGAATTATCATAATATAATACTTAGCTGGAATAGCAGCGTTACAACCATCACTTTTTTGGATATATGGCTAGTGAAAGAGGGATCACACATTTCTACAAAAAATTATTTCAAGAACACAGATAGAAATTCATATATACCCACCCATAGTTGCCACCATAAAGCATGGATAAAGAACATACCCAGAGGGCAGTTTATGAGACTGAGACGCAACTGTACACATGATATAGATTATCAGGAACAGAGTGACATTCTTCTAAAGAGATTCATCAATAAAGGGTACAAAAAAGAGTTTATAACAGAAGAAAGAGACAGGGTAGCAGTACTAGATAGAAGTAAATTACTAACAAATAGTCAGAACAATAACAGTATGGATAATGCTTTGACTATTATAATGCCATACAATAAGCAATATAAAGATGTGCAAAAAATAATAAAAAAACATTGGGATATATTAAGGCTGGATAAAGATCTAAAAGACAGCATTTCTGATAACCCAGGGTTTATTTACAAAAAAGCCCCAAATATTAGAGACAAAGTAGTGAAGAATGTATTAGATCCACCCAAACAAAATTCACTTTCTTTTTTTCAGGGAATTGGATTTTACAAGTGCGGAAGATGCTATAGCTGTACTAGAATAAAAAATAACCCCAGAAATAGAACGCAATTTACTAATTTCATAAATGGTAAAACATTTAAGATAAAACAATTTATATCGTGTAACACGAAGGGGGTAATATATGCACTGAAATGTCCCTGCAACAAAATCTACATAGGAAGAACAAAACGCATGTTAAAAGAGTGAATAAAGGAGCATGTCCGCAATATCTCAAAAGGATATAAATATCATAATGTATCATTACACTTTAAACTATATCATGAACAAAAAACAGAAGGTCTAGTATTTTGGGGAATAGAAAAGCATAAGGCACACTGGAAAGGGGATAATCTTATTAGAGAAATAAGTAAGAAAGAATCCCAGTGGATTTATCAAATGAATTCCCTGCATCCGTTGGGATTAAATAAGGAATTTGATCTGGCTTGTTTCTTGAGCGATTATTAATATTATCAGAAAGAATAAAGAGTAAAAGAATACATTTCAAATATAGAATATAACAATAGGAGGGAGACATAGATGGATTAATGATAAAGATATTAATTACAGATTAGTGTGTACAAATATTTCAAATTATTCCATACACCTTCAAGCTCTTGTAAAATTAAATTTAAATACTTTTTACCTATTTTAAAAATAATTGTACCTTTTTACTTTTATTTTTATTTTTATTTTCATTTTTATTTTATTTTTATTTTAATTTTATTTTTATATTTATTTTTATTTTTATTTCTATATTTATTTTTATTTTTATTTTCATTTTTAATTTTAATTTTTATTTTTATTTTAATTTAATTTTATTTTAATTTTGTTTAATGAAGAACGGTTTATCTAATAATGTATGTAAATTAATAAAATATGTTTAATTTTAAAAATGAATTAAAATGTATAACATATAGATATAGTATGTAAATTGGGATTAATATTGATATGTTGATTTTATTATGGCAACCCCAATGTTGATGATAAAGTATAAGATTGATATCCAAATTGTGAAGGGGTGGATGCAAGCATTGAGTAAATAGCCGTAGGATGCTGATGCGCACTTTGAATCCACACATAAAAGTGGAAATTATGTACATAATGTATGAGATTAAGATATAGTCTAAACTCCAATAAAATGGAGGAGTAATGAAGAGCAGTTACTAAATCATAGCAAAAATGGCGCCGGCAGGATATAAATAGTCTCTGTGCATGATGGCATGCAAAATTACATCCCCCAGAGGAAGCTACGAGTCCCTGTAGCGTAACGCGTAGGGGAGGGGCGGTGACGTCATCACGCATCCACAGAGGAACGGCGAGTATACTCATTGAAGGCAGACACACCTGTAAGGCTGACCATAGTACGATCTGGATACACTTCATGTAAAGCGCTACTTTATCTTTTAAAATGTGAGTGGGAAATCAAAGTACAATAAACAATTGATATCCCGGATAAGACACTATGTTTCTTTTCCCTTCTCTGTATGTTCCATATATGGAGGATTAAGCAAAGCAGCCAGCGGAGAAAGTCCTACTGAGAAGGCTGGGCTGAGGAGAGAGGAGAGGAGAGAGGAGAGAGAGGTTCACGCAGTGGACACAGACTCATCACACTATCCAGACTGAATAATAACACCATCTCATTTATACAGAAGAGAACTGTCATTCCCACTTCAAATATTTTTTATTCTTTATTTTTATTTATATTTTTCATGTAAATTTTTTTGGTTTTTCACATTTATAAAATAATTTATTTCATATATTTACACAAATCATATATTTAAGCACAATTGATTGATGTAATTATTAGACTATCGGTGGTACATTTAGTAATTAACAATATCACATAAGGTAGAATATATTGGAGCGCGGTACAATACTGGCATTTATGGTTAACATTTATGCACCTAGAGAGGGTGTAATAAGTACCTGGCGATCTAATATTTCATAAATATTAATTTAAGCACGCAATCCACTAATTTGTATTATTTTATTATTTTTTGTATTTTATATATTTTTTCATATTTGTTATGTACAAAATCAATTGATAATAGAGTTTACATATAGAAAGAAAACTCCTAGTGGCTCACAAGTAACTATTCAACTTTAAACAAAAATGTACTCCATACTAATTAATCTAATAGACCCCAAACAATAGTTCTAATACAAAAAATGTTTATGTAAAAATAAAAATAAAAAATAGGAAAAATAATAAAAAATAAAATTAAAATTTAAAATGATATAAATAAATAAAAATGAAAATAAATATAAAAATAAAGATAAAAAAACAAAAAATAATAAAAATGAAAAACTAAAAATAAATAAAATTAAAACAATTTAAATAAATAAAAAAATAAAGAAAAAAAAACTACAAAATTACACAATAAACAACAATCAAGGAATTCATATCTAATAGACACTACCAATTGGACAAGAAACAATTAAGATCAACATCTATAATCAACCCCTTAGTGGATAATGTATTCAATTTTAAGATCCATTAGAAACATTAAAAGAGGTTTTAGGCATCACAGTTTGTCCTACCATTTTAGGAAGTGCCACAATAGGGATCCATCTTTGCTCAGGTTCTGTGGGATCGACAAAGTTGAGCCTCATTAGTGTGGTGGCAACGTGACTAGGTCAATTTCACAGAATGAGAAAAGATGGATCCTAAAATTGAATACTTTATCCCCTAAGGGGTTGAATTTAGATATTAACTGTTTCTTGTCCAATTGGTAGTGTCTATTAGATATGAATTCTTTGATTGTTGTTTATTGTGTAATTTTGAATTTTTTATTTTTATTATTTTATTGTCATTATTTTTTATTTTTATTTTTATTTTATTTTTTATTTCATTTTATTTTTTATTTTTATTTTATTTTTATATTTTTTATTTTTATTTTTTTTATTTTGTTTTTTTTTCATTTGTTATTTTTTCTTATTTTTGTAATATTTATTTAATATTTGTTTTAGGTTTAATTTTTTTCATGTATTTTATTCTTCGTATTAGATTAATTAGTATGGAGTAATATTTGTTATTAAAATAAATAGAGAGGTAATTAAGTGTTTGTTGTTTATAATATCGATATTGGTATGTGTATGTTGGCTTGGAGATTGTAATTGGGAAGTGGATTGGAGGGATGAGGTGTTAGAGGGTTAATGGGATGATTTGGCTGAATGGAGAAAGGGGAGGAGTAGTGGGGAGCTATAAAGGATGCCTTGGATAACGTGTCGTCGTATTTCCGGTTGCGGTGGCTGCGTGGTGACGTCACGTCCGGTGAGTGGAACGCACGCTGGTTGGCGGTGTTCTGGAGTGACTTCCTGCTTGTCTAGAAGGGATTTCTATCTATCTTTGCCAGTCCACTTCTACAAATGGAAATCTGTCATATAATATGACCCTCGGGGCCTATTATGAAGCCTGACTATATTTTGTATCATGTGAGTGTATAGAAGGCAGACTTGTTTTAAATTAAAGAGTTTTTTACAGTATTGCACTATTTGTTGTTTTTGTTTTGTTTTCCATTGTCATCCAATCGTGGGAGTCGTTTCTGGAGGATATTGAGTGCAGAGTTATCTGGGAGGACACGCCCACTCATTCTAAGCTTGTCTGACTCTTGTGCCCTATCAGGAAGAGTCCATTCCATCTGGTGAGGGGGGAGGAGCATTCATCACGGATGGGGGGAGCACATTTGTTTGAAGAATTTTGGAACACAGGGTTTTTTGGGATTGAGCACACTTTATATAGTTTTGGAAAAAAAATTTTATGTGGGAACTTTATTTTTTTGGGACTTTAATTTATAGTATTTTAATTTTTATATATAATTTATTTGTGCTGTGGAATGTTTATATTTTTACTAAAATAATTACATTTCCATGATCTGTGTTCTATGGGAGAGCAGATATAGTGAATGCGGGGTCCGGGGAGAGCGGATATAGTGAATGCAGGGTCCAGGGAGAGCAGATATAGTGAATGCAGGGTCTGGGGAGAGCGGATATAGTGAATGCGGGGTCCGGGGAAAGGTGATATAGAGAATGCAGGGTACAGGGAGAGTGGATTTAGTGAATGCAGGGCCCAAGTAGAGCTGATATACTGAATGCAGTGATCGGGGAGAGTGGATATAGTAAATGCAGGGTACAGGGAGAGCAGATATAGTGAATGCCAGGTCCAGGGAGAGCAGATATTGTGAATGCAGTGTGCTGGGAGACCAGATATAGTGAATGCAGGGTTCTGGAAAAGCGGATATAGTGAATGCAGGGTCCTGGGAGAGTGGATATAGTGAATGCAGAGTCCTGGGAGAGTGGATATAGTGAATGCAGGGTCCTGGAAGAGAAAATATAGTGAATTCAGGGTCTGGGAAAAGCGAATATAGTGAATACAGGGTCTGGGAAGAGAAGATATAGTGAATGCAGGGTCAGAAAACAGCGAATATAGTGAATGCAGGGTCCGGGGAGACAACATATAGTGAATGCAGGATTCCGGAGAGCGGATATAGTGAATGCAGGGTCCGGGGAGAGCAGATATAGTGAATGCAGGGTCTGGGGAGACCAGATATAGTGAATGCAGGGTCCAGGGAGAGCAGATATTGTGAATGCAGGGTCTGGGGAGACCAGATAAAGTAAATGCCATGTCTTGGGATACTAGATATAGTAAATGCAGGGTCTGGGGAGAGCGGATATAATGAATGCAGGGTTTGGGAGAGCTGATATTGTGAATGCGGGTTCCGGGGAGACCAGATATAGTGAATGCAGGGTCTGGGGAGAGCAGATATTGTGAATGCAGGGTCTGGGGAGACCAGATAAAGTAAATGCCATGTCTTGGGATACTAGATATAGTAAATGCAGGGTCTGGAGAGACCAGATATAGTGAATGCAGGGTTTGGGAGAGCTGATATTGTGAATGCGGGTTCCGGGGAGACCAGATATAGTGAATGCAGGGTCTGGGGAGAGCAGATATAGTGAATGCAGGGTTCTGCTAGAGCAAATATAGTGAATGAAGGTTTCTGGGAGAATGACTATAGTGAATGCAGGGTCCTGGGAGACCAGATATAGTGAATGCAGGGTCCTGGGAGAGTGGATATAGTGAATGCAGGGTCCAGGGAGAGTGGATGTATTGAATTCAGGGTTCGGGGAGAGCGTATATAGTGAATGCAGGGTCCGGGGAGACCAGATATAATGAATGCAGGGTCCAGGGAGAGTGGATATAGTGAATGCAGGGTCCGGGGAGAGCGGATATAGTGAATGCAGGGTCCGGGGAGAGCGGATATAGTGAATGCGGGGTCCGGGGAGACCAGATATAATGAATGCAGGGTCCAGGGAGAGCGTATATAGTGAATGCAGAGTCCGGGGAGAGTGGATATAGTGACTGCAGGGTCCGGGGAGAGCGGATATAGTGAATGCAGGGACCGGGGAGAGTGAATATTGTGAATGCAGGGTCCGAGGAGAGCGGATATAGTGAATGCAGGGTCCGAGAAGAGCGGATATAGTGAATGCAGGGTCCTGGGAGACCAAATATTGTGAATGCAGGGTCCAGGGAGAGCGGATATTGTCAATACAGGGTCCGGGGAGAATGGTTATAGTGAATGCAGTGTCCGGGGAGGAGTGTGTGGATGACGTCACAATATTACCATTCATCGGGACAGCGGTTATAGTACTCTGTAAGCGGCTCCTGGAACGACATTACAGCAGGCAATAGCATTCATTAAGTGGCCCCGTGCTTTGCCTGGCATTACATTACGGATGGGGTCTGGTTTGAGCATGTACAGGACTCTGCTGCTGAGATGATACTGCCATCTAGTGTCTAATCAGGGTCCGAAGAGAGTGCATATAGTGAATGCAGGGTCTGGGGAGACAAGATATAGTGAACGCAGGGTCCAGGGAGAGCAGATATAGTGAATGCAGGGCCTGGGGAGACCAGATATAGTGAATGCAGGGTTCTGGGAGAGCGAATATAGTTAATGCAGGTTCCTGGGAGAATGAATATAGTGAATGCAAGGTCCAGTGAGACCAGATATAGTGAATGCAGGTTCCTGGGAGAACGGATACAGTGAATGCAGGTTCCGGAAAGAGCGGATATAGTTAATACTGGGTCCGGGGAGAGCGGATATAGTGAATGCAGGATCCGGGGAGAGTGGATATTGTGAATGCAGGGTCCAGGAAGAGCGAATATAGTGAATACAGGATACGGAAAGAGCGAATATAGTAAATGCAGGGCCTGGGGAGAGTGGATATAGTGAATGCAGAGTCCGGGGTGAAAACATATAGTGAATGCAGGGCCCGAGGAGAGCTGATATATTGAATGCAGTGATTGGGGAGAGTCGATATAGTGAATGCAGGGTACAGGGAGAGCAGATATAGTGAATGCCAGGTTCGGGAAGAACAGATATAGTGAATGCAGGGTCTGGGGAGACCAGGTAAAGTAAATGCCACGTCTGGGGATACCAGATATAGTGAATGCAGGGTCCGGAAAGAGTGGATATAATGAATGCAGGGTACGGGGAGAGCAGCTTTTTGAATTCAGGGTCTGGGGAAACCGGATATAGTGAATGCAGGGTCCGGGGAGAGTAAATAAAGTGACTGCAGGTTCCTGGGAGAACGGATGTAGTGAATGCAGGGCCCTGGGTGAGCAGATATAGTGAATACAGTGTCCGTTGAGAGCGGATATATTGAATTCAGGGTTCAGGGAGAGCTTATATAGTGAATGCAGGGTCCGGGGAGGAGTGTGCGGATGACATCATGACGTTACCATTCATCGGGACAGCGGTTATAGTACTCTGTAAGTGGCTCCTGGAACCACATTACAGCAGCCAATAGCATTCATTAAGTGGCCCCGTGCTTTGCCTGGCATTACATTACGGATGGGGTCTGGTTTGAGCATGTACAGGACTCTGCTGCTGAGATGATACTGCCATCTAGTGTCTAATCAGTACATCACTGGATGTTCATCATACCTGGTGCAATATACACCTCCGGAACGTGAGTGCATTTCTTATGTTTAATTGATGAATAAAAGTGTAAAAGGATAAAGCACTATGTGGAGTTCTTTGTAATGAGGAATACGGCTGATACAAAGACGCTTATCAGGAGGGAGATTACTTTGGAGTCCTCATTCAACAAGCTGATCTTCTGAGTCCAAATGGGACCAAAAGTGCAGTTAGACGTAACATTGTATAATGTGCGGTCACACTGCGTGAGGTGAGCAGATATATGGTGGAGGATGTCTTTGCACGGGAATTGATGACAGATGCACATATTTTTCGTTATCCAAAGAAGGGTTCACAGAAGAACACTTTAATGATTGATCTTGAGTTTTTGAATGACTTTTGTTTGATTCACTTAGAAAATACTTTTAGATTTTTTCTCTGATCCTTGTTTTAATATATATTGTTTTATTTAAGTAATACTTTTTTCAATATTTTTTTATTTTATTATTTATTTTTTCACTTTGCTTTTTGATATATAGGAATTGTGCAATTGTTTCATGTAGCGCAGCATTTTTTTTCACGTCATAATCTGATAGTGAATGCAGGGTCTGGGGAGACCAGAAATAGTGAATGCAGGGTCCGGGGAGACCATTGTTAGTGAATGCAGGGACCGGGAAGACCAGTTATAGTGAATGCAGGATTGGGGAGAGCAGATATAGTGAATATAGGGTCCAGTGAGAGTGGATATAGTGAATGCAGGGTCTGAGGAGAGCAGATATAGTGAATGCAGGGTCTGAGGAGAGCAGATATAGTGAATGTAGGGTCCAGGGAGGCCAGATATAGTGAATGCAGGTTCCGGGGAGAGCGGATATAGTGCATGTGCGGTCCAAGGAGACTGGATATAGTGAATGCAGAGTCCGGGGAGACCGGATATAGCGAATGCAGGGTCCGGGGAGATCAGATAATGTGAATGCGGGGTTCGGGGAGATGAGATATAGTGAATGCAAGGTCTGGGGAGACCGGATATAGTGAATGCAGGGTCCATATAGTGAATGCAGGGTCTTGGAAGAGGGAATATAGTGAATGCAGGGTCCGGGGAGAGTGGATATAGTGAATGCAGGGCCCAAATAGAGCTGATATATTGAATGCAGTGATCGGGGAGAGTGGATATAGTGAATGCAGGGTACAGGGAGAGCAGATATAGTGAATGCCAGGTCCAGAGAGAGCAGATATAGTGAATGCCGGGTCCGGGGAGAGCAGATATAGTGAATGCAGGGTCCAGGGAGAGCAGATATAGTGAATGCAGGGTCCTGTGAGACCACATAAAGTGAATGCAGGGTCCTGGTAGAGTGGATATAGTGAATGCAGAGTCCTGGGAAAGTGGATATAGTGAATGCAGGGTCCGGGAAGAGAAAAAATAGTTAATGCAGTGTCCAGGAACAGTGAATATAGTGAATACTAGGTCCGGGGAGAGCGAATATAGTGAATGCAGGGTCTGGGTAGAGAAGATATAGTGAATGCAGGGTCCGAGAACAGCGAATATAGTGAATGCAGGGTTCGGGGGGACAACATATAGTGAAGGCAGGGTCCGGAGAGAGTGGATATAGAGAATGCAGGATTCCGGGACCGCGGATATAGTGAATGCAGGGTATGGGGAGAGCAGATATAGTGAATGCAGGGTTCAGGGAGACAAGATATAGTGAATGCAGGGTCTGGGGAGAGCGGATATAGCGAATGCAGGGTCCTGGGAGAACGGATATAATCAATGCAGGGTCTGGGGAGAGCGGATATTGTGAATGCAGGGTCCGGGGAGACCAGATATAGTGAATGCAGGGTCCGGGGAGAGCAGATATAGTGAATGCAGGGTCTGGGGAGAGCGGATATTGTGAATGCAGGGTCCGGGGAGACCAGATATAGTGAATGCAGGGTCCGGGGAGAGCAGATATAGTGAATGCAGGGTTCTGGGAGAGCGAATATCGTGAATGAAGGTTTCTGGGAGAATGACTATAGTGAATGCAGGGTCCGGGGAGACCAGATATAGTGAATGAAGGGTCCTGGGAGAGCGGATATAGTGAATGCAGGGTCCAGGGAGAGCGGATATAGTGAATGCAGGGCCCTGGGAGAGCAGATATAGTGAATGCAGAGTCCGTGGAGAGTGGATGTATTGAATTCAGGGTTCAGGGAGAGCATATATAGTGAATGCAGGGTCTGGGGAGACCAGATATGGTGAATGCAGGGTCCGGGGAGACCAGATATAGTGAATGCAGGGTCCGGGGAGAGCGGATATTGTCAATGCAGGGACCGGGGAAAGTGTATATAGTGAATGCAGGGTCCTGTTAGACCAGATATAGTGAATGCAGGGTCCTGGGAGACTAGATATAGTGAATGCAGGGTCCGGGGAGAGCGTATATAGTGAATGCAGGGTCCGGCTAGGAGTGTGTGGATGATGTCACAACATTACCATTCATCGGGACAGTGGTTATAGTACTCTGTAAGCAGCTCTTGGAACGACATTACAGCATGCAATAGCATTCATTAAGTGGCCCCGTGCTTTGCCTGGCATTACATTACGGATGGGGTCTGGTTTGAGCATGTACAGGACTCTGCTGCTGAGATAATACTGCCATCTAGTGTCTAATCAGTACATCACTGGATGTTCATCATACCTGGTGCAATATACACCTCCGGAACGTGAGTGCATTTCTTATGTTTAATTGATGAATAAAAGTATAAAAGGATAAAGCACTATGTGGAGTTCTTTGTAATGAGGAATACGGCTGATACAAAGACGCTTATCAGGAGGGAGATTACTTTGGAGTCCTCATTCAACAAGCTGATCTTCTGAGTCCAAATGGAACCAAAAGTGCAGTTAGACGGGAACATTGTATAATGTGGGGTGATCAGGGAGAGTGAATATAGTGAATGCAGGGTCCAGGGAGAACAGATATAGTGAATGAAGGGCCCGGGGAAAGTGGATAAAGTGAATGCAGGGTCTGGGGAGAGTGAATATAGTGATTGCAGGGCCCAGGGAGAGCGGATAAAGTGAATGCAGGGTCTGGGGAGACCACATATAATGAATTCACGGTCCATGGAGAGTGGATATAGTAAATTCAGAGTCCAGGAGAATGGATATAGTGCATGCAGGGTCCGTGGAGAGCAGATATAGTGAATGCAGGGCCTGGAGAGAGCGAATATAGTGAATGCTGGGTCTGCAGAGAGAAGATCTAGTGAATGCAGGGTCCAGGAAGTGCGGATACTGTGAATTCAGGGTCTGGGAAGACAGGATATAGTGAATGCAGGGTCCTGGGAGAGTGGATATAGTGAATGCAGGGTCCGGGGAGAGCAAAAATAGTGAATTCAGGGTCCAGGAAGAGAAGATATAGTGAATGCAGGGTCCGGGAACATCGAATATAGTGAATGCAGGGTCCAGGGAGACAACATATAGTGAATGCAGGGTCCAAAGAGAGTGCATATAGTGAATGCAGGATTTCGGGAGAGTGGATATAGTGAATGCAGGGTATGGGGAGAGCAGATATTGTGAACGCAGGGTCTGGGGAGACAAGATATAGTGAACGTAGGGTCCAGGGAGAGCAGATATAGTGAATGCAGGGCCTGGGGAGACCAGATATAGTGAATGCAGTGTTCTGGGAGAGCGAATATAGTTAATGCAGGTTCCTGGGAGAATGAATATAGTGAATGCAAGGTCCAGTGAGACCAGATATAGTGAATGCAGGTTCCTGGGAGAACGGATACAGTGAATGCAGGTTCCGGGAAGAGCGGATATAGTTAATACTGGGTCCGGGGAGAGCGGATATAGTGAATGCAGGGTCCGGGGAGAGCGGATATAGTGAATGCAGGGTCCAGGAAGAGCGAATATAGTGAATACAGGGTACGGGGAGAGCGAATATAGTGAATGCAGGGCCTGGGGAGAGTGGATATAGTGAATGCAGGGTCCGGGGTGAAAACATATAGTGAATGCAGGGCCCGAGGAGAGCTGATATAGTGAATGCCAGGTTTGGGAAAAACAGATATAGTGAATGCAGGGTCTGGGGAGACCAGGTAAAGTAAATGCCACGTCTGGGGATACCAGATATAGTGAATGCAGGGTCCGGGAAGAGTGGATATAATGAATGCAGGGTCCGGGGAGAGCAGATATTTTGAATTCAGGGTCTGGGGAAACCGGATATAGTGAATGCAGGGTCCTGGGAAAGTGGATATAGTGAATGAAGGGCCCCGGGAGAGTAAATAAAGTGAATGCAGGTTCCTGGGAGAAGGGATGTAGTGAATGCAGTGTCCGGGGAGAGAGGATGTAGTGAATGCAGGGTCTGGGGAGAGCGGATATAGTGAATACAGGGCCCTGGGTGTGCAGATATAGTGAATGCAGTGTCCGTTGAGAGCGGATATATTGAATTCAGGGTTCGGGGAGAGCGAATATAGTGAATGCAGGGTCCGGGGAGGAGTATGCAGATGACGTCACGACATTACCATTCATCGGGACAGCAGTTATATTACTCTGTAAGCGGCTCTTGGAACGACATTCCAGCAGGCAATAGCATTCATTAAGTGGCCCCGTGCTTTGCCTGGCATTACATTACGGATGGGGTCTGGTTTGAGCATGTACAGGACTCTGCTGCTGAGATGATACTGCCATCTAGTGTCTAATCAGTACATCACTGGATGTTCATCATACCTGGTGCAATATACACCTCCGGAACGTGAGTGCATTTCTTATGTTTAATTGATGAATAAAAGTGTAAAAGGATAAAGCACTATGTGGAGTTCTTTGTAATGAGGAATACGGCTGATACAAAGACGCTTATCAGGAGGGAGATTACTTTGGAGTCCTCATTCAACAACCTGATCTTTTGAGTCCAAATGGGACCAAAAGTGCAGTTAGACGTAACATTGTATAATGTGCGGTCACACTGCGTGAGGTGAGCAGATATATGGTGGAGGATGTCTTTGCACGGGAATTGATGACAGATGCACATATTTTTCGTTATCCAAAGGAGGGTTCACAGAAGAACACTGTTAATTGAACTTGAGTTGTTGAATGACTTTTCTTGATTCATACTTAAAAAATACTTTTTAATTTTTTTGTGGTCCTTGTTATATATATATATATAGAGAGAGAGAGAGAGTTTTATTTACTTAATTCTTTTTTAATAATTTTTATTTTATTATTTATTTTTTCACTTTGCTTTTTTGATATATAGGAATGGTGCAATTGTTTCATGTAGCGCAGCATTTTTTTCACTGAAGACCAGATATAATGAATGCAGGGTCGGGGTGGACCGGATATAGTGAATGCAGCATTCAGGGAGAGTAGATATAGTGAATGCAGGGTCCGGGGAGAGCAGATATAGTGAATGCAGGGTCTGGGGAGATCGGATATTGTAAATACAGGGTCTGTGAAGACCAGATATAGTGAATGCAGGGTCGGGGGGGACCGGATATAGTGAATGCAGCGTCCAGGGAGAGCAGATATAGTGAATGCAGGGTCCGGGGAGAGCGGATATAGTGAATGCAGGGTCTGGGGAGATCGGATATAGTGAATGCAGAGTCCGGAGAGACCAGATATAGTGGATGGGGGGTCCTGGGAGATTGGATATAGTGAATGCAGGGTCTGGGGAGAGCGGATTTAGTGAATGCAGGGTCCGGGGAGAGCGGATATAGTGAATGCAGGGTCCTGAGATAGTGGATAAAGTGAATGGAGGGTCCTGGGAGAGCGGATATAGTGAATGTAGAGCCCAGGGAGACCAGATATAGTGAATGAAGTGTCCTGGGAGAGCAGATATAGTGAATGCAGGGTCCAAGTAGAGTGGATATAGTGAATGCAGGGACCGGGTGACCAGATATAGTGAATGCAGGGTCCTGTGACACCAGATATAATGAATGCAGTGCCTGGGGAGAGCAGATATTGTGAATGCAGGGTCCGCGGAGACCGGATATAGTGAATGAAGGGTCCGGGGAGAATGGATATAGTGAATGCAGGGTCAGGGGAGAGTGGATATAGTGAATTCAGGGTCCGGGGAGTGTGGATATAGTAAATGCAGGGTCCGGGGACAGTGGATATAGTGAATGCAGGGTCCTGTGAGACCAGATATAGTGAATGCAGGGTCTCGAGAGAGGGGATATTGTGAATGCAGGGTCTGGGGAGAGTGGATATAGTGAATGCAGGGTCCGAGGTGAATGGATATAGTGAATGCAGGGTCCGGGGAGATGATATAGTGAATGCAGGGTCCGAGGAGACTAGATATAGTGAATGCAGGGTCCGAGGAGAGTGGATATAGTGAATGCAGGGTCTGGGGAGAGCGGATATAATGAATTCAGGGTCTGGGAAGAGCAGATATAGTGAATGCAGGGTCTGGGGAGAGCGGATATAATGAATGCAGGGTCTGGGGAGACCAGATATAGTAAATGCAGGGTCCGGGGAGACCGGATATAGTGAATGCAGGGTCCGGGGAGACCGGATATAGTGAATGCAGGGTCCGGGGAGACCAGTTATAGTGAATGCAGGTTCCGGGCAGACCATTTATAGTTAATGCAGGATCCAGGGAGATCAGATATAGTGAATTCAGGTGACGGGAAGAGCGGATATAGTGAATGCAGGGTCCGGGGGGACTATATATAGTGAATGTAGGGTCCAGGGAGAGCGGATATAGTGAATGCAGGGTCTGGGGAGAGCGGATACAGTGAATGCAGGGGCCGGGGAGGAGTGTGCGAATGACATCACGACATTACCATTCCTTGGGACAGCGGTTATAGTACTCTGTAAGCGGCTCCTGGAACGACATTACAGCAGGCAATAGCATTCATTAAGTGGCCCCGTGCTTTGCCTGGCATTACATTATGGATGGGGTCTGGTTTGAGCATCTACAGGACTCTGCTGCCATCTAGTGTCTAATCAGTACATCACTACATGCAGGGTCTGGGGAGACCAGATATAGTGAATGCAGGGTCCTGGAAGACCAGTTATAGTGAATGCAGGTTCCTGGCAGAACAATTATAGTGAATGCAGAGTCCAGGGAGAGCAGATATATTGAATGCAGAGGACGGGAAGAGCGGATATAGTGAATGCAGGGTCCAGTGAGACCGGATAAAGTGAATGCAGGGTCCTGGGAGACCGGATATAGTGAATGCAGGGTCCAGGGAGAGCAGATATAGTGAATGCAGGGTCTGGGGAGACCATATATAGTGAATGCAGGGTCCAGGGAGAGCAGATATAGTGAATGCAGGGTCCAGAGAGAGCAGATATAGTGAATGCAGGGCCCGAGGAGACCAGATATAGTGAATGCCAGGTCCAGGGAGAACAGATATAGTGAATGCAGGGTCTGGGAAAAGCGGATATAGTGAATGCAGGGTCCGGGGAGACCGGATATAGTGAATGCAGAGTCCAGGGAGAGCGGATATAGTGAATGCAGGGTCTGGGGAGAGCGGATATATAGTTAATGCAAGGTCTGAAGAGACCAGTTACAGTGAATGCAGGGTCCAGGGAGAGCAGATATAGTGAATGCAGGGGACGGGAATAGCGGATATAGTGAATGCAGGGTCCGTTTAGACCAGATATAGTGAATGCAGGGTCCCGGTAGACCAGATATAGTGAATGCAGGGTCCGGGGAGAGCAGATATAGTGAATGCAGGGTCTGGGGAGAGCGGATATAGTAAATACAGGTTCCAGGGAGACCAGATATAGTGAATGCGGGGTACGAGGAGACTGGATATAGTGAATGCTGAGTCCATGAAGTTTGAATATAGTGAATGCAGGGTCCAGGGAGACCAGATATTTTGAATGCAGGGTCCAGGGAGACCAGATATTGTAAATGCAGGGTCCAGGGAGACCAGATATAGTGAATGCAGGGTCCGGGCAGACCAGATATAGTGAATGCAGGGTCCGGGGAGACCAGATATAGTGAATGGTTAGCATTTCCACCTGGCAGTACTAGGGTCACTGGTTCAAATCCCAACCACTGGGTCCGGGAAGAGCGAATATAGTGAATGCGGGGTCCAGTGAGATCAGATATAGTGAATGCAGGGTCCGGGGAGAGCAGATATAGTGAATGCAGGGTCTGGGGAGAGCGGATATAGTGAATACATGGTCCGGGGTGAGCGGATATAGTGAATGAAGGGTCCGGGGAGAGTGGATATAGTGAATTCGGGGTCCGGGGAGAGCGGATATAGTGAATGCTGGTTCTGGGGAGAGCAGATATAGTGAATGCAGGTTCTGGGGAGAGCAGATATAGTGAATGCTGGTTCTGGGGAGAGCAGATATAGTGAATGCAGGTTCTGAGGAGAGCAGGTATAGTGAACGCAGGGTGTGGGGAATGTGGATATAGTGAATGCAGGGTCCGGGGAGAGCAGATATAGTGAATGGTTAGCATTTCCACCTCGCAGTTCTAGGGTCACTGGTTCAAATCCCAACCACTGGGTCCGGGAAGAGCGAATATAGTGAATGCGGGGTCCCGGGAGAGCGGATTTAGTGAACGCAGGGTCCGGGGAGAGTGGATTTAGTGAACGCAGGGTCCAGGGAGAGCGGATATGGTGAATGCAGGGTCCAGGGAGAGTGGCTATATTGAATGCAGGGTCCAGGGTTTGGTAACACTTTCAAACCTGTCCATTTTATGTTGCGCTTTGCAGAAACACACAGTAGTCCATTGAACATGATTTCCTATGGGGCACGTTCACATCTCTGCATTTTCACCCGAAGCATTTTTTTAAATGTTCAGGGACTTTTTTTAAACTCAAAAAGCTGCATTTTTGGTTCTATAGACATCAATGGAGACGCTGCAGAAAAAAGTATAGTTTGGTGGAGGGGAATTATGGTGTGGGTTTGTTCCTCAGGGGTTGGGTTTGGCCCTCTAATTCCAGTGAAGGGAACCCTTAAGGCGACATTTTGGACAATTTCATGCTCCCAGCTTTGTGGGAAGAGTTTGGGGATGGCCTCTTCCTGTTCCAACATGACTGCTCACCAGTGCACAAAGCAAGGTCCATAAAGACATGGAGGAGCCAGTTTGGGGTGGAGGAACTTGACTGTCCTGCACAGAGTCCTGACCTCAACCCCATAGAACACCTTTGGGATGAATTAGAGTGGAGACTGCGAGCCAGGCCCCCTCCCCCGACATCAGTGCCAGACCTGACAAATGTGCTTCTGGAAGAATGGTCAAACCCAGTGGTGTGGTTAGGGGACTCTGCAGCAGACCTGATGGCCCCATTGTGGTTGAGGCTTCTGGGGGAGGTTGAGGTGCAATGTGGGTCACCTGGTCCTACAGCAGAGATTGGGGGCACAATGGAGGGCTGGGGGCTCTACAGCAGGCTGGGGGGCACTGTGGAAACTGTGGGCTCTTGGGGGGGGGGGCACTGTGTGCCTCAATAGAAGGTTGTGGGCCAATTAAACCGCCCACCATGGCGTGGGTGTGGGGAGAAACTCATGCAAGCACCAGGAGACCAGGCAAACTCCATGCTGGAAATGTGAACCAAGGACCCCAACGCTGCAGGGCAGAAGTGCTAACCACTATGTCACTGTGAATATGGCGCCCCTTACAATGATATATGTGTGCTTTCCTGTACGGTGTGCAAGGGACAATTCAGCAGTTTATATTTGTGCTCTGCCTTCTATGGAATGGCTTGCCACAGGTATGGCAGCCTCTTTGCAATGGTGATGGTGGGGGGGTTAGATTTTTGCAGGATTTATGCAGGACGCTACAACAACACCCAGGAATCATGATGGATACACTACACAGCGTGTTCACAGATTACATAGTAATTACATAGTTAGTCTGGCTGAAAAAAGACAAAAGTCCATCCAGTTCAACCATTAAAAAAAAAAAAAGTGATAATCCTACACCCACAGTTGATCCAGAGGAAGGTAAAAAAAAACCCCAGCAAAGCATGATCCCATTTTTCATGTTAAAATTTCTAAAACAAATATTTTATATTGATGAGGAATGAAAACATAAAACAGTTTAATATGTATATAAAAAAAACAAATGTGAGATTACAATTGGCCCGAAACCATTCAAATTTCCTTTAATTTCCATTAAAAAGTGCAGCATCTCAAACCTCCACTAGGTGTCTCCCTACTACAGGTTATACCATACACTATATTGCCCCAAGTATTGGTCAGCCAGGGGCTCCATTCACAGCCGGGCATTTTGAATCGCTGGAAGAATCGCCGTGACTCCGCCTGCGATTTAAAAAACACTCTGCTGGAAGGACAAACCACACCGTTCATTTTAATGGCACCTAAAATCGCAGTGCGGTCCTGCTGTGATCGTCGCACGGTAAATTATGGCAAGCCGCATCACACGAGGCCTGTCTCCCAATAGAAGCTCCGGCTCCTTTTCTGGACAACAGGCTTCACGTTGATGCGGTTTGCCACAATTGTAGCATGATTTATCGCATGACAATCGCGGCAGGACCGCGCCTCGCTTTTGGGTGCCATTAAAATGAATGGCATCTGATATTTGAGTTGTGCGATTTGTCATTTGGGCCGAGCGTTTTGAAATCGCAGGCAGAATCGAGGCAATTCTGCCCGTTAATCAAAATGCCCGGGTGTGAATGGAGCCTTAGTGCCCGGTCACACCGCTGCGATTTGGGAATGGAAATCACACCTGAAATCTCATCTAATGAATGTGAATATCGGTGTCTTAAATCCCGGTCACATTGGGTGCAATTTGGTATGACATGCGACTTGAAAATCGCATGTCAATTTGCACCCTATTGTCCTCAGTTGGAGCGGTCATATCCATGCGATTCCGACTTGGTCGGAGGCGCACCGATTTCTAAAGTAGCGCATGCATTACTGTTGGTGCGATTTGTATAGACATCTGTGTCTGATGTCTTGCAAATCGCACCAGAAATAGGCGGTTCACCTGACTTTGAAATCGTGTGACTTCACTGTAAGTCGCACGATTTCAAAGCCAGGCTTGATGTGACCGGGGGCTTAACGTGTGCGATTTGCTGCGGCGCGATTTCCAAAGTAGTTTATCGCATTACTTTTTCTGCCGTTGTGTTGCGATTTCACCTACATAGAATAGAATGGAAATCGCTCTGCAAAACGCAAGAAATCGCTGAACATCTTCACAAGTAGCAATAGTGCCCGGTCACACCGGTGTGATTTCAGGTGCGATTTGGGAATTGAAATCGCATCTAATGAATGTGAATGTCGGCGTCTTAACATTTGCAATTTGCTGCGGCGCGATTTCTAAAGTAGTTCTTGAATGACTTTTTCTGCAGTTTTGTTGCGATTTCACCTACATAGAATAGAATGGAAATTGCACCGCAAATGGCAAGAAATCGCTGAAAATCTTCACAAGTCGCAATAAAGTCTTCAGAAATCACACACAAATTGCATGATTTCAAATCGCAGAGGTGTGACCGAAAATCACTAATGACTGAAAGGAAAGCCTGCCTGGCTGGTACGGTCAGGGATTTTTTTCTCAGAAAATAGGTGCAGGTACCCCTCCCCCCACTTCCTTTCACCTCACTGCTTGTCTCCGCCCCCTACCCACCTCCAAGCACCGTCTCTATTGTTACTGGTAACAAGAAAAGCAGTACAATAGATCCACTTAGCCAGGAACAATAGATCTCCCCACCAACAATAGACCCCCTCAGCAACAACAGATCCTGCAAAATAAAATACCCCTTCCCCCAACAACAATCAATCCCCCACAACAATAGATCCCCAGCAACAAATACCCCCTGCCTCAGCAACAATAGATCCCCAACAACAAATACCCCCTGCCTCAGCAACAATAGATCCCAAACAACAAATACCCCCTGCCTCAGCAACAATAGATCCCCAACAACAAATACCCCCTGCCTCAGCAACAATAGATCCCCAACAACAAATACCCCCTGCCTCAGCAACAATAGATCCCCGACAACAAATACCCCCGGCCTCAGCAACAATAGATCCCAAACAACAAATACCCCCTGCCTCAGCAACAATAGATCCCCAACAACAAATACCCCCTGCCTCAGCAACAATAGATCCCCAACAACAAATACCCCCTGCCTCAGCAACAATAGATCCCAACAACAAATACCCCCTGCCTCAGCAACAATAGACCTCATACAGCAACAATAGATCACCTGCAACAAAATACCCCCTCCCACCAGAAGCAATAGATCTTCCACAAGAAAATACCCCCCTCCCCCAGCAACAGTAGACCTCCCATGACAATAATTTATTAACCGCCTCCCGCCCGCCATATAGTCCAATGGCGGGCACAAGGTGGTTCTCTCGTTCTGGGAGGACGTCATATGACGTTCTCCCATTCTAACCACGCATGCACGGCTCAGGGAGTGCGCAGCACGGCGATCGGCGGTGTGTTGTGTCCCTCAGACACAGCGCATCACTGATCAACGGAAAGAGCCGATGATGTTGGCTTGGTCATGTGATCAGCTGTGTCCAATCACAGCTGATCTCATGTAAATAGGGAAATGCTGGTTATCGGCATTTCTCTCCTCACGAGCTGTCACACTGACAGAGGAGAGCCGGTAATCAGCATTCCGCGGAGGGGACGTGTACACTGATCATCAGAGTAGTGATGATCAGTGTGCCCTGATGATCTGTGTAGCCCCAGCAGTGCCACCTGTCAGTGTCCATCAGTGCCACATCATTGTCACATTTCAGTGCCTACCAGTGCACATCAATGCCACATAACAGTGCCCATCTGAACTGCCTTTCAGTGTCACCCATCAGTGCCAGTCAGTGCCACCTATCAGTGCCAGTCAGTGCCACTTATCAGTGCCAGCCAGTGCCGCCTATCAGTGTGCATCAGTGCGGTCGATCAGTGCCCGTCTGTGCTGCCTATAAGTGCCACCTAACAGTGCCAGTCAGTGCTGCCTATCAGTGCCCATCAGTGTTGTCTGTCAATGCCCATCAGCGCCACCTACTAGTGCCTCCCCATCAGTGCCACCTATCAGTGTCCACCAGTGCAGCCTATCAGTGCCCATCACTGCAGCCTCCTTAGCGCACATCAGTGAAAGAGAAATATCACTTATTTACAAAATTTTATAACAAAAACTAAGAAAAAAACTTTTTTTTTCAAAATTTTTCAGTGGTTTTTGGTTTGTTTAAGAATAAATAAAAACCCCAGAGGTGATTAAATGCCACCAAAATAAAGCTCTGTCACAAAAAAAATGATAAAAATTTCATATGGGTACAGTGTTGCATGACCGCGCAATTGTCATTCAAAGTGTGACAGCGCTGAAAGCTGGAAATTGGCCTGGACAGGAGGGGGGTATAAGTGCTCTGTAGGCGAGGGGGTAATTGATGTATTTTACTAAAAAACACAGATTGTCAAAAACTGAGCCCTTTTATTCTATTTTTAACCTCTCCTCACATTTTAACCCCCCAGCTTCATGTCTCCTTTGATTCCTGTAGTTGTCCCATGCTCTCGGGTCTCAGTTTCCACACAAATCCCATCCGATCTTGAACACTGACTCAGGACGACATGCTTTGAGAAACCCACCTGGACTATCTACAGCCATCTCACCCTGCTAGCAATTCCTGACCTGTCCTCAATCATGCAGAAGTGGCTGATGGACATTATGGACCTGGACACTGATGATTGGAGGGACATGTGGGACCTTCCTTCCATGCATTTAGTCTCCATAAAGGATGAACTTATCCAATATAAAATGATACTTAGAGCTGATGACACCTTATACACGCTCCACGTGAGGCTTCCCTCAATCTCTTGGCCTGGGTGCTCTACAACTACCCACTGGGGGATTCTCACACACGTCTTCTGATCCTGCCTGGCTGTCATGCAATACTGGCAGGACGTAATAAATGTTGTTGATGGGATAACTCATAACTGCTTTTCTCCCTCTCTATGGATCTGCCTGGCTGAGGACTTGGTCCCTACCACCACAGGGTGAATGCTGATTGGATTGCCAGAAAAGCAATGACCTTGTTGTGAAAGAAGCCATCACCTCACCCCTTGTCTTAATGGAAACAATTAGTGAACACTGACCTACCTCTCTACAAGGATACTTACCTAAACAGAGGCTGTCCTAGGAAATGTGAAAAAGTTTCATCAAAAAGATATGTTGAAGAATGCCATTCAAAGATACTTCAAAATTTCTTTTGCTTTTACCAGTTGATTTTGGAATGAATACATTTTCCTGAACAAAAAACCACATACACTGTTAGAAATGTTTTTTTTTTTTTTGAGAAACATTTTCCATTCTGCTCCTTTCAATGTTGTAGTCACTGAGGTCAAAAACAAATGTTGCTTTTACCCCACTAAAACTAGCCATAGAGGGGTAGCATTTAAATGACAATTCTTAGGAAAAGAAGGTTCTAAAGTTCATTTGTTTTTCTAATCATTAGTGGGGACAAATTGATGTTCATTTTTGACCGCAGTGACGAGAAAATTCAAAGGAGCGGGATGGAAATTTTCCCTCGCACAAACAAAATTCCCAACGCCTAGGACACATGATGAGAAAATCAGACAAAAACCAACGATTGTCCGACAATCTGATCGTTAGTACACAGCTTTCGAGAGCCGATCACGACAGCTCATGCAAAATTGTTTGAAGGGATGAACACGAAAAAGCTTTATTGTAAGATAACAGAATAAATGATTTGTTTAATCAGTACAGTATTCATCCTGGAGTGACCGAGAATGTACATGATGGGAAACCTGAAAACAACCCGGAAGGAAAAAAGGGCAATAAAAACAATCTTCGTATATTTATTTATTTCAGGTACTTATATATCGTTGTCATTTTACGCAGCACTTTACACATATATTGTACATTCACATCAGTCCCTAACCCTCAAGGGGAGTACAATCTAAGGTCCCTAACTCACATTCATACATACACATACTGGGGACAATTTGGACAGGAGTCAATTCACCTACCAGCATGTCTTTGGAGTGTGGGAGGAAACCCGAGTAACCAGAGGAAGCCCACACAAATATGCCGCGACGCTCTGAACAGGTATAGCCAAAGGCGTAGCAAACAGAGGAGGTCACAAGTACATGAAATCCCTTCCGATTACACACGGGTACATGACTATGCACATGGGAAGTTGTACTGGGTTCAAAGAGAATTTCGGTATGCTTAGTAGCACTCTCATATTCGATGTGAGAGTAGCATGCAAAACACCACGAACGATCGCTCGCCTGATTTTCTCATGGTGCGTACTAGGCATAACACTGTGTGTGGTTTGCATTCAGTAAAGTCCATTCCTTTTGAACCGCTTGCCCACCGCCCTATAGAAGAAATACTGCCACAGTACTTACGTGATTTCAAATTTCCCGGGTAGGGAGCACGCACACCCTACCCACGCCGCCATCGCTGGCCTCAGCTTTTGATCATTGGGTCCTGGCCAGTGATTCCCCTACCGGCACCCGGCGATCGCCTAGTATCACTGATGGGGGAGAGGTCTGTATGCAAACAATATAGATCTCTCCCCTGTTAGCTCCTGCACACTGCTTTGTATTGCAAGAGCAGAGCCATACAAAGCAATGTGCTGACACAAGCACACACATGGTGCACAGTTAACCCTTTGATTTCCCCAGATCTTAACCCCTTCCTGCCCAGTTCCATTCGTACAGTGTCAGTGCTTTTTATGAACATTGATCACTGTATTGGTGTCACTGGGGATGTAAGTGGCAGTTAGTCAGTCCCCCCCCCCCAGTGTCAGAATGCCGTCACAGTCTCACTATAAGTTGCTGATCGCCGCCATTACTAGTATAAAAAAAGAAATATCAGTATATATACCGCCATTGTAAATGCTATAACTTTCACGTAAACCATTTAACTTACACGTATTGGGATTTTTTTTAGCAAAGACATTTATGATGAAATTTGATTTTAAATTTTTTTTACTGGATATTTTTAATAGCAAAAAATCAAAAATATTGTTTTTTTTCTTAAAATTGAAGGTATTTTTTTGTTTACAGCACAAAAAATAAAAAAACCACAGAGGTGATCAAATACCACCGAAGAAAGCTTCATTTGTGGGGTAAAAAAACATAAATTTCATTTGGGTGCAGCGTTGCATGACGGCGCTATTGTCAGTTAAAGTAAGGCAGCGCTGTATCGCAAAAAATGGCCTGGTCAGGAAGGGGGGAATCCTCTGGAGGGCGAGGGGTTAAAATCAAGCAGACTAATTTGCTCCTGCCTGACTTTTCCATGGTTCCCCCATCCCCCCTTTTTTTCTCTCTCTTTCCCTTTCTCTCTCCTCCTCTTTCTCTCCTGTGCTTTTGGACTTATTGCTCTTTCCTATCTCTTTTTTTTGTTTAAACTACAGGGGGGTTGTGACATTTGTGTGCACTGAGTTGCCCTGTACACTGCCTTGGGATTGCATTTTTCCCTGTACTATTTTGGAATTTACACATGCTTGTATCACTTTTGATACCTTTCTTCTGTATTTTGTGTATGTTTATATGGATACATGATACGTGTCTTCTGCTGTTCTGTTGTTTTAAATAAAAATCTAATTTGAAAAAAAATAAAATCAAGCAAACTAAATCTTTCGAATGACAAACACATTTTCTGAGAATTTTCATACAAAGTTCCTATTCCTAGCCTTCCTATTCCTTCTGTACTGAAATGTATTGTAATTGTATTGTCTCCCTTCTATTGTAAAGTGCTGAGCAAACTGTTGGCGCCATATAAATCCTGGATTAATAAAAAAGTTGTTGAATAATTTTTGTTCAGAATTCTATTCATTTATGGTCAGCCTAAAAAACAATTCACAACACAACATTTTTGAATTAAGTTCTAAATAGAAACATACAAAAATGTCAGAAGAAATAAGTCTGAGTCTGCCTGTTTTTTTTGTTTTTATTTAAACTTGCTTTTTAATTTTTTTCGTGTTTTTTTTTTTTTTCTCTTTTTTTTTTTTTTTTTTTTTGTTAACATTCTTAGTCTGAGTATAGATCTATGCTTGTCTCAAGCATGTTTGAAGCCATTTACTGTTGACTTGTTCACTACCTAGAAAAGTGAGGGTAGAAAAGGACTGAGTGGTCCATCAGGTCTGACCAGTTTTTTTTGTTTGTTTTTTGGGAGGGGGGGTTGTTTTGTTTTTGCCCCAAGCATGTTTTTAAGCCATTTACTGTTGACTGGCTCACTGTCTCTTTTGGGAGTTTCTTTTAAGCATCAACTACCCTTTCAGTAAAATAATACTTTCTAAGGTTAGTTTTGAACTTTCCTCCTCCAGTTTAAGGTCATGTCCCGTGTTCTTGATCTTGGCTTCATATTGAAAATCCTGCCCTCCTGAGCCGTATTCACCCCTTTCATGTGTTTAAAGGTTTCAATCATGTCTCCCCTTTCCCTTCTTTCCTCCAGACAGACTGTACATATTAAGTTCCTGAAGTTGCTCTTGATATGTTTTATCTCCCAGACCTTTCACAATTTGTTTTACCCATCTCTGGACTTGTTCTATCTTATCAATATCTTTTTGTAAGTGAGGTCTCCAGAAATGGACACATGGGGGGGGGGGGATATTTACTAAAACCGGAGCACTCCGAATCTGGTGCAGCTGTGCATGGTAGCCAATCAGCTTCTAACTTCAGCTTGTTCAATTAGGCTGAATTCATAATGTAAATGGGGTATGTAGCGCTAAAGAACAGATAACAAGCAAGGAGGGTGTCACCATATATAGTAACAATAAAATAGTTCATATAATGTAGCAGGAAGGAAGATGGATATGATCCAATGAAGGAGCAACAAGGACACCTTTGAACAGCAGCCACTGTTCAAAGGTGTCCTTGTTGCTCCTTCATCCAGGATGGAGACACCCTAAGTGGCCAGATCACCAGTGCTGCTGACCTCCTGCAGCATCTTTTCATCAACAGAGCAATGGAGTTGCATACCAGACCCTTAACCAAGACCGCGGTGGAGTTCATATGAGGAGTGAGTGGAATCATCTAGCCCTGCAAAGCGATTTAGGAGTTCTGGAGGATATAAAGGGGGTTTAGGATCCCTTTAAATTCTAAAAGGCGCATAACTCACCAACATCTGTAAAATCCATTTATTGGAGTTCATTGAGGGCTCACCTCAGAAACTGGATTGGGAGAAGATCAATTTGAGAGGAGTATCAGGAAGATGACCATACTTACCAGCATACCCCTTGGGAGAGAAAATGCTTATCTAGACCTAATAACTCATGTTTTAGGTCCAATTTCTGAGGCAAGCGCATAGGAGCTTTGCAAGGTGGTGATCTGGATTTAAGAGCCAGAGAGGGCCTGGACAGCGTTGGACCTGTTGACCCAGATGTCCTCATATGACCAGATGTTGCCCATGCTGCTGACCAGACCGTGATGCCCGGTTGCTGTTTATTTGCATACAATGCTCACATTGTGTGTACTTGTGGTAAGCGCACAACCTCACTAATTTTTTCTCACTCCATTGAACGGGATTTGGAACATCATTGGATCATATCTTCCTTCCTGCTACATTATATGAACTATTTTATTGTTACTATATATGGTGACACCCTCCTTGCTTGTTATCTGTTCTTTAGCGCTACATACCCCATTTACAGAATTGTTACTCGCACAGACACAGAATTGTTACTCAGGGCCACAGAATTCATACTCAGGGACAGACAGAATTGTTACTGAGTGCCAGAGAATTGTTACTCAGGGACAGACAGAATTGTTACTGAGTGCCAGAGAATTGTTACTCAGGGACAGACAGAATTGTTACTGAGTGCCAGAGAATTGTTACTCGCACAGACACAAAATTGTTACTTGCACAGACACAGAATTGTTACTCGCACAGACACAGAATTGTTACTCAGGGCCACAGAATTCATACTCAGGGACAGACAGAATTGTTACTGAGTGCCAGAGAATTGTTACTCAGGGACAGACAGAATTGTTACTGAGTGCCAGAGAATTGTTACTCAGGGACAGACAGAATTGTTACTGAGTGCCAGAGAATTGTTACTCGCACAGACACAAAATTGTTACTTGCACAGACACAGAATTGTTACTCGCACAGACACAGAATTGTTACTCAGGGCCACAGAAGTCATACTCAGGGACAGACAGAATTGTTACTGAGTGCCAGAGAATTGTTACTTAGGGACAGACAGAATTGTTACTGAGTGCCAGAGAATTGTTACTCAGGGACAGACAGAATTGTTACTGAGTGCCAGAGAATTGTTACTCGCACAGACACAAAATTGTTACTTGCACAGACACAGAATTGTTACTCGCACAGACACAGAATTGTTACTCAGGGCCACAGAATTCATACTCAGGGACAGACAGAATTGTTACTGAGTGCCAGAGAATTGTTACTCAGGGACAGACAGAATTGTTACTGAGTGCCAGAGAATTGTTACTCGCACAGACACAAAATTGTTACTTGCACAGACACAGAATTGTTACTCGCACAGACACAGAATTGTTACTCAGGGCCACAGAATTCATACTCAGGGACAGACAGAATTGTTACTGAGTGCCAGAGAATTGTTACTTAGGGACAGACAGAATTGTTACTGAGTGCCAGAGAATTGTTACTCAGGGACAGACAGAATTGTTACTGAGTGCCAGAGAATTGTTACTCTCACAGACACAAAATTGTTACTTGCACAGACACAGAATTGTTACTCGCACAGACACAGAATTGTTACTCAGGGCCACAGAATTCATACTCAGGGACAGACAGAATTGTTACTGAGTGCCAGAGAATTGTTACTCAGGGACAGACAGAATTGTTACTGAGTGCCAGAGAATTGTTACTCGCACAGACACAAAATTGTTACTTGCACAGACACAGAATTGTTACTCGCACAGACACAGAATTGTTACTCAGGGCCACAGAATTCATACTCAGGGACAGACAGAATTGTTACTGAGTGCCAGAGAATTGTTACTTAGGGACAGACAGAATTGTTACTGAGTGCCAGAGAATTGTTACTCAGGGACAGACAGAATTGTTACTGAGTGCCAGAGAATTGTTACTCGCACAGACACAAAATTGTTACTTGCACAGACACAGAATTGTTACTCGCACAGACACAGAATTGTTACTCAGGGCCACAGAATTCATACTCAGGGACAGACAGAATTGTTACTGAGTGCCAGAGAATTGTTACTCAGGGACAGACAGAATTGTTACTGAGTGCCAGAGAATTGTTACTCAGGGACAGACAGAATTGTTACTGAGTGCCAGAGAATTGTTACTCGCACAGACACAAAATTGTTACTTGCACAGACACAGAATTGTTACTCGCACAGACACAGAATTGTTACTCAGGGCCACAGAATTCATACTCAGGGACAGACAGAATTGTTACTGAGTGCCAGAGAATTGTTACTCAGGGACAGACAGAATTGTTACTGAGTGCCAGAGAATTGTTACTCAGGGACAGACAGAATTGTTACTGAGTGCCAGAGAATTGTTACTCAGGGACAGACAGAATTGTTACTGAGTGCCAGAGAATTGTTACTCGCACAGACACAAAATTGTTACTTGCACAGACACAGAATTGTTACTCGCACAGACACAGAATTGTTACTCAGGGCCACATAATTCATACTCAGGGACAGACAGAATTGTTACTGAGTGCCAGAGAATTGTTACTCAGGGACAGACAGAATTGTTACTGAGTGCCAGAGAATTGTTACTCAGGGACAGACAGAATTGTTACTGAGTGCCAGAGAATTGTTACTCGCACAGACACAAAATTGTTACTTGCACAGACACAGAATTGTTACTCGCACAGACACAGAATTGTTACTCAGGGCCACAGAATTCATACTCAGGGACAGACAGAATTGTTACTGAGTGCCAGAGAATTGTTACTCAGGGACAGACAGAATTGTTACTGAGTGCCAGAGAATTGTTACTCAGGGACAGACAGAATTGTTACTGAGTGCCAGAGAATTGTTACTCGCACAGACACAAAATTGTTACTTGCACAGACACAGAATTGTTACTCGCACAGACACAGAATTGTTACTCAGGGCCACAGAATTCATACTCAGGGACAGACAGAATTGTTACTGAGTGCCAGAGAATTGTTACTCAGGGACAGACAGAATTGTTACTGAGTGCCAGAGAATTGTTACTCAGGGACAGACAGAATTGTTACTGAGTGCCAGAGAATTGTTACTCGCACAGACACAAAATTGTTACTTGCACAGACACAGAATTGTTACTCGCACAGACACAGAATTGTTACTCGCACAGACACAGAATTGTTACTCAGGGCCACAGAATTCATACTCAGGGACAGACAGAATTGTTACTGAGTGCCAGAGAATTGTTACTCAGGGACACCTAATCGTTGAATTAAATAGTATGTCAGACAACATGCAGAGGAGTGGCAGAGGAGGCAATGTTTTAGGAGCGAGCAGACGTGGCAGCAGAGGAAGGGGTCGAGGCAGCAGTATTCGCAGCCAGAGGCCAGTGCTCCCGGTGTCATCCAGCGGTCGTGTCTCCACCGACAACCCTGCCGTCATTGATTGGTTGGCTCGGTCGTCTTCCTCTTCCCAGGTCACCTCTGACACCTACAGCCAACGGTCGGTGGGTACGTCAGACACAACCGTTAGTTGGCATGGCCCGGGAGCAAGCCCACTGAAATCACGTGTCCTCTACCTGCCCCTGTCCTTTGCTGTTCCCTCACCAAGCGAAGTATCGCATGCTGTGGGCTCAGCCCCACTGTACAGTGAGGAAGAGCTAACAGAGGGCGGTCAGGAACGGGGGGAGACATCGGCCTTTTCAGCAGCCAAGCGAACAAGTACTGGCGAGGAGAGTGGCTCGGTAGCCGGTCTAGAGACAGGTCTGTCTCCTGACCCAGACGCAGCCGAGGGGGCTAGTAGTGAGGCGGAGACCGTACTTGATGATGAGGAGGTTGATCGCACTTGGCTGCCTCGTCGTCATCAGGCAATTTCTTCCGCATCATCAGGAGAAGAGGGTGCCAGCTTGGCAGCGAGCGAAACAGTCGGTGGGTTGCCCAGGAGGCAGCAGGGTCGCATCAGTGTCAGTGGAGCCAAACGTCCACGGAGTAGAGCACCAGCTCCACTGCAGCCTACCACCACGGCCAGTAGTGGTGCCGGTGCGCACGGAGGAAGTAGCAGTCAGCCAGTGAAGAGTAGCGGGGGCAAAGTTTCCTACTCGGTGGTGTGGCAATTTTTCCTCAAGCCGCCCGAGGAAGTAAACGTAGCCGTATGTCGACTATGTGGCCAGAAATGCAAGCGTGGCCAGGGGGCCCATGTTGGGACTACAGCGTTGCGTCAGCATATGCAGCGTCACCATTCGGTGGCCTGGGAAAACCGTGATAAACATACGGCGGTTCTGCCTGCCCCAGCCCCCGCTCCATCACCCGCTCCGTTACTTGCTCCGTCACCCGACGTCGTCAATCGCCCTCTATCAGCCAGTCAAGGCTCCAACACCTCTGCTGAGGGGAGTTGTCGCTCGTTGGCATCTTCCGCTCGTTCAGATGCTCCTTCTCCTGCTACTCCTCTTCTCGGATTCCGTCAACAGTCTTTCTTGGAATCCGTTTCCAAGAGACAACAGTTTGCGAGCACGCACCCGACGGTGCAAAAGCTGAACGTCCTCCTGTCCAAGTTGCTGGTGCTGCAGTCCCTCCCTTTCCAACTGGTGGACTCAGCACCTTTCCGAGAAATGATGGCTTGTGCCGCGCCGCGGTGGAGAGTGCCAAGCCGTCATTTCTTCGCCAAAAAGGCAGTGCCAGCCCTGCATTCACATGTAGAAGAGATGGTGGGCCAGTCTTTGAGCATGTCGGTCTCTGCCAAAGTGCACGGCAGCGCCGACGTGTGGAGCTGTAACTACGGTCAGGGACAGTACATGTCATTTACGGCCCACTGGGTGAACGTGGTGCCGGCACAGCCGCACCAGCAACTTGGACAGGTCACGACGCTTTTGCCTCCACGTTTGCACGTCCTTGGTCCAGCAAGCATGTCCGCCTCTACCACCTCTTTTTCCGCCGTGTCCTCAGCCGCCACCCCCGTGCCAAGTCCCATTACCCGACCGGCATATCACATGTGCAGGGCGCAACGGTGTCACGCTGTGCTGCACCTGGTATGCCTTGGCGAACGTAGTCACACAGGGGAGGAACTGCTGAGTGTAATGAACAGAGAAATCGACAGATGGCTGTCTCCGCGCAAACTAAAAATCGGAACCATGTTGACTGACAACGGAAAGAACATGGTGTCTGCTCTGCGTCAAGGAAGGTTGTGCCATGCGCCATGCATGGCTCACGTGTTCAATCTGGTTGTCAAGCGGTTCCTAAAATCCACCATCCCACTGCAAGACATCCTTAAAATGTCACGTAAACTGTGCATGCATTTCAGCCATTCCTACACCGCAAAGAACACCCTCATTGAGCTGCAGCGGCAGAACGGAATTCCACATTATCGCCTGATCTGCGACGTTGCAACAAGGTGGAATTCAACCCTACACATGTTAGACCGCCTTTACGAGCAGCGAAAGGCCATCACCGATTTCCTGATGTTACAAGCGGATAAAGGTACTCCCCTGTGTAACTTAGATGTCAGCCATTGGCAGCTCATGCGTGACACCTGCCGCTTGCTCAGGCCCTTTGAGGAGGCCACGCTATTCGTGAGTCGGCAGGACTATGGGATGAACGACGTCATTCCTCTGTTGCACGTCCTGGAACAAATGCTGTTAACAATGGCTGGTCAGGGTGCGGTAGACGTGGCGCACAGATGTCAACGCCACATGACCCCTGTGGGGGCAGGACAGGAAGAAGAGGAGGAGGTAGAGGAGGACATTTGTGCTCAGGAATTATTGAGTGAAATGGGTGGTTTTTCCACTCAGCGGACAGGAGTGGAGGAGCAGGAGCATCTGGTAGAGGAGGAGGAGGAGGAGACAGAGGACCCAGACGCACCGTGGCAGTATGCTGTGGAGATGGAGGCAGGGAGTCCCTCGCATTCCTTGGCACAAATGGCCCATAGCATGCTCGGTTGCTTGCGTAGCGACAGCCGAATAATAACCATCAGACAGAGGGATGACTTTTGGCTGTCCACCTTGTTGGACCCTCGCTACCGGTCCAAAATGGTGGCCTTTTTCACACCTGCTGAGAGGGAGGCCAAAATTACGTACTATAAAAACCACCTATGTAGTCAGTTGGTCTCTGCCTTTGTGCGCCAACGTCCATCCTCAGACACTGTGGGCCCTGTGCGCTCGCGTTCCGCTGGCATGGCAGCAGGGGAGGGGTGGGGTGGTAGGAGCAGTGGCAGCTCCACCAGCAGCGGCTGCCTCAGTCTGCAGTCGATGATGAGTAGCTTTCTTCACCAGCGCAGTGAGGAAACTACTAACCAGCCGCAGCAGCAGCAGCAGCATCAGGTGGACCTGGAGCAGGAGCTCAAACAACAGGCTTGGGCCTACTTGGACAGCACCCTGCCAACCGAGGTAGACAATCCCCTTGACTACTGGGCAACGAAACTTGACCTTTGGCCCAAACTAGCTGAATTTGCCCTTGAAAGGCTGTCATGCCCGGCCAGTAGCGTGGCATCGGAGCGCGTGTTTAGTGCGGCAGGAGGTATTGTAACTCCGCGGAGGACACGACTGTCCACCCAAAGTGTGGAGAGACTCACGTTTGTGAAAATGAATCAGGCGTGGATTAGTCTGGATTTCAAACCACCAGTTCCTGACACAACTGACTAAATCCGCCATGAATCATGCCTCAAACATGTGCCACTTTCAGGTCTCCTCACACTGCTGGTGTGTTTAATTTTTTGACATAGGGTGCTGGCAGATTACGGGCCTCACATAGCTGCTGCCAGGCCCCTAATCTGCCATGGGCCCCTATATACCGCCTCCTCATGCTGCTGCCAAGTCTAGAGTCTCTCATGGGTCCCTGTACGGCCTCCCATTGCTGCTGTCTCCATCACCACACTCTGCTGCCATGTGCCACTTTCAGGTCTCTTCACACTGCTGGTGTGTTAAATTTTTTGACATAGGGTGCAGGCAGATTACGGGCCTCACATAGCTGCTGCCAGGCCCCTAATCTGCCATAGGCCCCTATATACCGCCTCCTCATGCTGCTGCCAAGTCCAGAGTCTCTCATGGGTCCCTGTACGGCCTCCCATTGCTGCTGTCTCCATCGCCACACTCTGCTGCCATGTGCCACTTTCAGGTCTCTTCACACTGCTGGTGTGTTAAATTTTTTGACATAGGGTGCAGGCAGATTACGGGCCTCACATAGCTGCTGCCAGGCCCCTAATCTGCCATGGGCCCCTATATACCGCCTCCTCATGCTGCTGCCAAGTCTAGAGTCTCTCATGGGTCCCTGTACGGCCTCCCATTGCTGCTGTCTCCATCGCCACACTCTGCTGCCATGTGCCACTTTCAGGTCTCTTCACACTGCTGGTGTGTTAAATTTTTTGACATAGGGTGCAGGCAGATTACGGGCCTCACATAGCTGCTGCCAGGCCCCTAATCTGCCATGGGCCCCTATATACCGCCTCCTCATGCTGCTGCCAAGTCTAGAGTCTCTCATGGGTCCCTGTACGGCCTCCCATTGCTGCTGTCTCCATCGCCACACTCTGCTGCCATGTGCCACCTTCAGGTCTCTTCACACTGCTGGTGTGTTTAATTTTTTGACATAGGGTGCAGGCAGATTACGGGCCTCACATAGCTGCTGCCAGGCCCCTAATCTGCCATAGGCCCCTATATACCGCCTCCTCATGCTGCTGCCAAGTCCAGAGTCTCTCATGGGTCCCTGTACGGCCTCCCATTGCTGCTGTCTCCATCGCCACACTCTGCTGCCATGTGCCACTTTCAGGTCTCTTCACACTGCTGGTGTGTTAAATTTTTTGACATAGGGTGCAGGCAGATTACGGGCCTCACATAGCTGCTGCCAGGCCCCTAATCTGCCATAGGCCCCTATATACCGCCTCCTCATGCTGCTGCCAAGTCCAGAGTCTCTCATGGGTCCCTGTACGGCCTCCCATTGCTGCTGTCTCCATCGCCACACTCTGCTGCCATGTGCCACTTTCAGGTCTCTTCACACTGCTGGTGTGTTAAATTTTTTGACATAGGGTGCAGGCAGATTACGGGCCTCACATAGCTGCTGCCAGGCCCCTAATCTGCCATGGGCCCCTATATACCACCTCCTCATGCTGCTGCCAAGTCTAGAGTCTCTCATGGGTCCCTGTACGGCCTCCCATTGCTGCTGTCTCCATCGCCACACTCTGCTGCCATGTGCCACTTTCAGGTCTCTTCACACTGCTGGTGTGTTTAATTTTTTGACATAGGGTGCTGCAAGATAACGGGCCTCACATAGCTGCTGCCAGGCCCCTAATCTGCCATGGGCCCCTATATACCGCCTCCTCATGCTGCTGCCAAGTCCAGAGTCTCTCATGGGTCCCTGTACGGCCTCCCATTGCTGCTGTCTCCATCGCCACACTCTGCTGCCATGTGCCACTTTCAGGTCTCTTCACACTGCTGGTGTGTTAAATTTTTTGACATAGGGTGCAGGCAGATTACGGGCCTCACATAGCTGCTGCCAGGCCCCTAATCTGCCATGGGCCCCTATATACCGCCTCCTCATGCTGCTGCCAAGTCTAGAGTCTCTCATGGGTCCCTGTACGGCCTCCCATTGCTGCTGTCTCCATCGCCACACTCTGCTGCCATGTGCCACTTTCAGGTCTCTTCACACTGCTGGTGTGTTTAATTTTTTGACATAGGGTGCTGCAAGATAACGGGCCTCACATAGCTGCTGCCAGGCCCCTAATCTGCCATGGGCCCCTATATACCGCCTCCTCATGCTGCTGCCAAGTCCAGAGTCTCTCATGGGTCCCTGTACGGCCTCCCATTGCTGCTGTCTCCATCGCCACACTCTGCTGCCATGTGCCACTTTCAGGTCTCTTCACACTGCTGGTGTGTTAAATTTTTTGACATAGGGTGCAGGCAGATTACGGGCCTCACATAGCTGCTGCCAGGCCCCTAATCTGCCATAGGCCCCTATATACCGCCTCCTCATGCTGCTGCCAAGTCCAGAGTCTCTCATGGGTCCCTGTACGGCCTCCCATTGCTGCTGTCTCCATCGCCACACTCTGCTGCCATGTGCCACTTTCAGGTCTCTTCACACTGCTGGTGTGTTAAATTTTTTGACATAGGGTGCAGGCAGATTACGGGCCTCACATAGCTGCTGCCAGGCCCCTAATCTGCCATGGGCCCCTATATACCGCCTCCTCATGCTGCTGCCAAGTCTAGAGTCTCTCATGGGTCCCTGTACGGCCTCCCATTGCTGCTGTCTCCATCGCCACACTCTGCTGCCATGTGCCACTTTCAGGTCTCTTCACACTGCTGGTGTGTTAAATTTTTTGACATAGGGTGCAGGCAGATTACGGGCCTCACATAGCTGCTGCCAGGCCCCTAATCTGCCATGGGCCCCTATATACCGCCTCCTCATGCTGCTGCCAAGTCTAGAGTCTCTCATGGGTCCCTGTACGGCCTCCCATTGCTGCTGTCTCCATCGCCACACTCTGCTGCCATGTGCCACTTTCAGGTCTCTTCACACTGCTGGTGTGTTTAATTTTTTGACATAGGGTGCAGGCAGATTACGGGCCTCACATAGCTGCTGCCAGGCCCCTAATCTGCCATGGGCCCCTATATACCGCCTCCTCATGCTGCTGCCAAGTCTAGAGTCTCTCATGGGTCCCTGTACGGCCTCCCATTGCTGCTGTCTCCATCGCCACACTCTGCTGCCATGTGCCACTTTCAGGTCTCTTCACACTGCTGGTGTGTTAAATTTTTTGACATAGGGTGCAGGCAGATTACGGGCCTCACATAGCTGCTGCCAGGCCCCTAATCTGCCATGGGCCCCTATATACCGCCTCCTCATGCTGCTGCCAAGTCCAGAGTCTCTCATGGGTCCCTGTACGGCCTCCCATTGCTGCTGTCTCCATCGCCACACTCTGCTGCCATGTGCCACTTTCAGGTCTCTTCACACTGCTGGTGTGTTTAATTTTTTGACATAGGGTGCAGGCAGATTACGGGCCTCACATAGCTGCTGCCAGGCCCCTAATCTGCCATGGGCCCCTATATACCGCCTCCTCATGCTGCTGCCAAGTCTAGAGTCTCTCATGGGTCCCTGTACGGCCTTCCATTGCTGCTGTCTCCATCGCCACACTCTGCTGCCATGTGCCACTTTCAGGTCTCTTCACACTGCTGGTGTGTTTAATTTTTTGACATAGGGTGCAGGCAGATTACGGGCCTCACATAGCTGCTGCCAGGCCCCTAATCTGCCATGGGCCCCTATATACCGCCTCCTCATGCTGCTGCCAAGTCTAGAGTCTCTCATGGGTCCCTGTACGGCCTCCCATTGCTGCTGTCTCCATCGCCACACTCTGCTGCCATGTGCCACTTTCAGGTCTCTTCACACTGCTGGTGTGTTTAATTTTTTGACATAGGGTACAGGCAGATTACTGGCCTCCCATAGCTGCTGCCAGGCCCCTAATCTGCCATAGGCCCCTATATACCGCCTCCTCATGCTGCTGCTAGGTCCAGAGTCTCTCATGGGTCCCTGTACGGCCTCCCATTGCTGCTGTCTCCATCGCCACACTCTGCCATGTGCCACTTTCAGGTCTCCTCACACTGCTGGTGTGTTGAATTTTTTGACATAGGGTGCTGGCAGATTACGGGCCTCCCATTGCTGCTGCCAGACATGTAATCTGCCATGGGCCCCCGTACCGACTCCTCATGCTGTGACGTTGCAACAAGGTGTAATTCAACCCTACATATGTTAGACCGCCTTTACGAACAGCTAAAGGCCATCACAGATTTCCTGATGTTAAAAGCGGATAAAGGTACTCCCTGTGTAACTTAGATGTCAGCCATTGTCAGCTCATGTGTGACACCTGCGCTTGCTCAGGCCCTTTGAGGAGGCCACGCTATTCGTGAGTCGGCAGGACTATGGGATGAATGAGGTCAAATCGGCCATGGGCCCCCGTACCGCCTGTTCACGCTGATGCTGGTCCCACAGTGTGACCTGGGTCCCTGTACGGCCTCCCATTGCTTCCACTCTGCCATGTACCTCTTTGAAATCTCCTCACACTCCTGCGGTTGTCCATTTTGTCATAGGTTGCTGGCAGATTAGCGGCCTCCCATAGGTGCCGCCAGGCCCCATATCGGCCATGGGCCCCCGTACCGCCTGGTCACGCTGCTGCTGGGCCCACAGTGTGACCTGGGTCCCTGTACGGCCTCCCATTGCTGCTGCCAGGAGGCAGCAGGGTCGCAGCTGTGTCAGTGGAGGCAAACGGCCACGGAGTAGAGCAGCAGCTCCACTGCAGCCTACCACCACAGCCAGTAGTGGTGCCGGTGTGCACGGAGGAAGTAGCAGTCAGCCAGTGAGGAGTAGCGGGTGCAAAGTTTCCTACTCGGCGGTGTGGCAAGTTTTCGTCAAGCCGCCCGAGGAAGTAAACGTAGCCGTATGTCGACTATGTGGCCAGAAAGTCAAGCGTGGCCAGGGGGCCCATGTTGGGACTACAGCGTTGCGTCAGCATATGCAGCGTCGCCATTCGGTGGCCTGTGAAAAACGTGATAAAGATACGGCGGTTCTGCCTGCCCCAGCCCAGGGTTCCATTTTGTCATAGGGTGCTGGCAGATTAGCGGCCTTCCATAGGTTACGCCAGGCCCCATATCGGCCATGGGCCCCCGTACCTCCTGGTCACGCTGCTGCTGGTCCCACAGTGTGACCTGGGTCCCTGTACGGCCTCCCATTGCTTCCACTCTGCCATGTGCCACTTTGAGGTCTCCTTACACTCCTGCGGTTTTCCATTTTGTCATAGGTTGCTGGCAGATTAGCGGCCTTCCATAGGTGCCGCCAGGCCCCATATCGGCCATGGGCCCCCGTACCTCCTGGTCACGCTGCTGCTGGTCCCACAGTGTGACCTGGGTCCCTGTACGGCCTCCCATTGCTTCCACTCTGCCATGTGCCACTTTGAGGTCTCCTTACACTCCTGCGGTTTTCCATTTTGTCATAGGTTGCTGGCAGATTAGCGGCCTTCCATAGGTGCCGCCAGGCCCCATATCGACCATGGGCCCCCGTACCTCCTGGTCACGCTGCTGCTGAGCCCACAGTGTGACCTGGGTCCCTGTACGGCCTCCCATTGCTTCCACTCTGCCATGTGCCACTTTGAAATCTCCTCACACTCCTGCGGTTGTCCATTTTGTCATAGGTTGCTGGCAGATTACAGGCCTTCCATAGGTGCCACCAAGCCCCATATCGGCCATGGGCCCCCGTACCGCCTGGTCACGCTGCTGCTGGGCCCACAGTGTGACCTGGGTCCCTGTACCGCCTCCCATTGCTCCCACTCTGCCATGTGCCACTTTCAGGTCTCCTCACGCTCCTGCTGGTTTCCATTTTGTCATAGGTTGCTGTATGGCCTCCCATTGCTGCTGCCTCCACCGCCACACTGTGGCTCCAAACACTGGTTTTGGCCCCGTGACTGGCCAAATGAGTGAAGTGTGCAGTGATTCTAAGATCGACGGCACTCATCTGCATGTCATACTGACAGACAGTATTATTTCTCTTCCCCAGCAGACTCCAAGGGCATTTAAATTAAAGGTACAGTGTTCTGCACTAATATTAAGTCTCTCTGAAGCCTAGAAACACTCTTTTTTAAGTTAAATTCACAGCGAATTTATTCGACTCGAATCGAATATTGTCCACGAATTCGCCGAATCAGTCGAATCGAATTTTTCATTTCTTCGCTCATCTCTAGTGATGAGTGAGGTGAACTGGATGGACTTTTGTCTTTTTCAGCCAGACTAAGGCTGGCCATACATTATACAATTTTCTTACACTTTTCTGTCCAATTTCTGCCCAAATTCCTATAGATTTACCTTCAACTATGTAGTGCAAGGGCTTGCTTAATTGGATACAATTGAAAGTGTTGTTTAGGTTTGACCTCATATTATATAGCTTTTGGTGAGTCTAAAGCAAAATTCTCCAGAACATTGTATAATGTATGGCCAGCCTTTGGCTGGCCATATATTATACAATTTTCTTCAGGATTTTGGTTTAGATTTACCAAAAACCATTTAATAGGAGATTACACCTAAACACTTTCAATTGTATCCAATTAGGCAGGCCCTTGCACCACATAGTTGATGGTAAATCTAAAGGAAATTGGGCAGAAATTGAACAGGAAATTGTAAGAAAATGGTATAGTGTATACAATATTAGGCTGGCCATACATTTTACAATTTCCTTGAGATTTTTGGTTTAGATTTACCAAAAATAATAAATATAATCGAAGGTCAAACGTAACAACACTTTCAATTGTATCCAATTAGAAAAGCCCTTACACTACATAGTTTCAGGTAAATGTAAAGGAAATTGGGCAGAAATTGGACAGAAAATTGTAAGAAAATTTATAGTGTATGGCCAGTCTAAGGCTGGCCATACACTATACAATTTTCTTTAAAAAATTGCTTTAGATGTACCTAAAACAATATAATATGAGGTCAAACCTAAACAATACTTTCAGTTGTATCCAAGTAGGTGGGCTCTTGCACTACACAGTTGAAAAAAAAACTAAAGAAAATTGGGCAGAAATTGGACAGAAAATTATATAATGTATGGCCATCCTATCTATGTAGCTATGAATCTCTGGACTTCCATCATTCAATCATGTGTATGCGAAAATACAGTTTTTTAAAAATATTATTCTTACACATGGTTGGGTTTTTTTTTTTAAAGTGAATATTTACCATATTCACTAAGTTAAAGGAAAATTCCCTTGCAAAGTGACCAACTGTTTGCCTTCAGCAAGTCAACCCCCACTGCGCCCAGTTCTGGAGACCTCACTTACAAAAAGATACAGATAAGACAGATGGAGTCCAGAGATGGGCAACAAAAATGGTGAAAGATCTGAAGGACCAAACATATCAGGAGAGACTTCAGGAACTTAATATGTCCTGCCTGGAGGAAATAATGGAAAGGTTGGACATGACTGAAACCTTTAAATCCATGAAGGGGGTGAATAAGGTTCAGGAGGGCAGGAATTTCAATATGAAGGCAAGATCAAGAACAGGAGGACATGGACTGAAACTAGAGGAGGAAAGTTTTGTGTAAATCTTAGAAAGTATTATTGTACAGAAAAAGTACAGAACAGACTTCCAGCGGAGGTAGAGATCTATACAATTTGAAAAAAGGAAAAGAAAAAAATTCAAAAAAAAAAACAAAACAAAAAATAGAAAGGTGCACACTTGCTAGGTTGCTTTGTCTTTCACTGTTTCTTTGTTTCTACCCTTTCAACTTGTAATAAGTAGGATCAGTGGGGTTTATTGACTAAAGCTGGATCACTCAGAATCTCCTGCACTTCTGCATAGAAACCAATCAGCTTCCAGGTTTTATTTCTAAAGCCTAATTGAACAAGCTGAGGTTAGAAGCTGATTGGCTGCCATGCACAGATGCACCAACCAGTTGAACCAGCTTTAGTAGATCAACCCCACAGTCACTATAGCCTAATAATGGTCAGTTTTATATCATTCAATTTAATATGTGGCCTTTGTTATTTTCCTTCATTTATATAATAGCACACAACACATTACACCAGGGTTCCTCAACCATGGATCCCCCAGAGGTTGCTAAGGGTTCCTTGAGCAATGAGCAATTTCTGCCTCTCAGATAAGTTCACTCTGACACCAATGATCTTTTTATCTGTAAGGGGGGGGGGGTTCTTCCCAATGATCACAAGAGTATAGAGCGGGGGTCTCCAAACTATGGCCCTCCAGGTGTTGAGGAACTGCGAATCCCATGAGGCCTTGCAAGACCCAGACAGCCACTGGCAAGACTCCCAGAGGCAGAGGCATGATGGGACTTGTAGTACTTCAACAGCTGGAGAACCATAGCTTGGAGAACATTCTTCCGACTGACCTAATGTATCATGAGTTGTATATATAGTAATTATTAGCAAGGGTTCCCTGAGACCACAACATTATTTCAAGGGTTCCTCTGCATTGAAAAGGTTCAGAAAGGCTGCATTCCTGAACAAAATGTAACTTTTCAGGAGCTGAGCTTCACTTGGAATCTATCCATTAATAATAGATTATATTATCTGAAATGTGGCACCTAATGGTAACAATTGTGCCATGCCCGCAGCTCCAAAATTAATTTCCCCGTATTTATAAACTGACATAAGAATTTTAATATACATTTTGCTTGAGACAGTATATTTATCATTGCTGGGTATATAATTCCATAGATTTTTTCCCTCTGCTCCGCGTTCTTTCTCCACTGTGTTCACCAATTGCAGATTGTTCTGGGAAATATTGAGCTGCAATACATGTCCTTAATTATAACATATAAGATAGAAAATTCAAGGTATGTCTATCATAGATATAAAATGGCCATTTTGTTACTGGGGTGTCAAATGTTTTGAAAACATTTCTGCTACAAGCAAGAGAAATAAAGTAGCTTCAAAACTGATCCCCATTACCCCTAAACCAATAAGTAATATGGCTTAATTAACTCTCATTAATAATACATATGTAATGACCATTAAGTAAGAACTATTAATATTAATCAATTATTATGTACATAGTTACATAGTTAGTCTGATTGAAAAAAGACAAAAGTCCATCCAGTTCAATCATTAAAAAACAAAACAAAAACTATGTAGTCATAGTTACCCATTCAGTGTTAATTTGGTTATTAGTAATACACCTCCCATGTTTAAAAGTCCAAAATATTGTAAAATAATAAATCAAACAAACAGAAAACAATTGCAAATTTGTGTAAAAAGGCCAATTCTAATTTAATGAATGTACTCCCTAAAGTTACCTTTCCAAGTTTAAAAAATAAAAGTAATTACCAAATGCAATGTGCTTGTAAATGTGAAATGGATAGTTAAAATGATTTAAAAAATAAATATAAAACAGTTTAATTCAGGGTTGAAATCTTTAACATAGTTTGATGGATAAAAAGTAGCTTTGAAATAAAGTCAACTTTAAGATTAGGTATGTATGCCAAAAAAAGTCATTCTAAGCTTGGTAACTTTTAAAAATCTAAAGTTAAAACAAATATATAAATATATTTTAATTAGTAACCAATCTAAATTATTCAAGTGATATACAAAATCTGAAACACTATATCCACAAGTATGCACACCATATACAAGGTGAACTAGGTATATGCAAATAATATACATGCCAGCAGCAAAGGATATACACACCAGCAGCAAATAGTCTACACAACATATACATAACAATCATACCACACCACAGCCCTGAAATTTCTATAACCTCCACTGAATGGAGGGATGGGGACCCTCTACAGAAAGCTAGGTGTTGCCCTATTCTCCTAAAGGGGACATTTACATCATAAAACCAGGGTGGGGGTCCCAGCCTTATGTATATCTGGCAACCCCCAGACTTCCAACACACTTGACAAAACATTGAGTTATCCACATCCCCTCTACATGCCTGTCTCTGACCCCAACAACTTGGACAGAATGCTGCCCGACCTCGAGAACTGCCCTGGAGAGGCCAGTGGAGACCCCAAAGCCCCCGACTCAAATGACCAGCACGGCAAGAAGAGCAAAAAGAAGAATTATCAAAGATACGCCAAACCACCATACTCCTACATGGCCATGATTGCCATGGTCGTCCAGAGCGCCCCCGGGAGGAAGCTCAAACTTTCCCAGGTAACTAACCCCCATTATGGGTCTTCTTGGGACTTTACTGCAAATAAGGGCAGGGGAAGGGGGTGACATTGAGACCAGCTCAGAATAAGGACCAGTCAGAGGGAAAGTCTTTATTTTCAGAAAAAAATAGTTTAAGGAGAAAATTAATCTCTGGTAGACTTATGAAGGCTGAAACAAAACATACCAATATGTAGTAAAAACAGAAGTAGGGTGAATTTTCTGTTTTTATTACTGATGGGCTTTAAAGGAAACATTTCTGGGCAAAAAACATGGAGGCTTTCAACGTCAAACCTCTTCAGAAAATTGCTGGTTTCCCGCCAAAATCAATACAAGCATGTACAAAGAGTTCTGTCTTTACCATGACTTCAATTGCTATATGCCCATATTAGAAAGTATTGTATGATAGATGGGCTCCTGGCATATTCAGAAGGTCTGCAGAGGTGTCCTCCTAAGTGTTTCAGTGCAGGTTTCCTGGTGAGGGTCAAAGTCACAAATGGAGCTAAGTATTACTTATATAATGTGATAGGTATTACGTATCTGGGTTTATGGTTATGCTCATTCGCTTATGACTATATTTTTTCCTTGCAGATCCTCCAAGAGCTCAGCAACATCTTCCCTTTCTTTAAGGGGGATTATCAGGGCTGGAAGGACTCTGTCCGACACAACCTCTCCTCCAATGATTGCTTCAGAAAGGTAAGGACTTGGTGCTCCTGTGATGTGATGGTGGTGGTAGGCTCTTAAAGGTCTAATCCTGCAGAATAGTCCTTGTATTAAAATGTGAATGTGATAATATGAGAGTGTGCCCAGAGCCCTGTTGCCTCTCAACTTCCCACATCCCCCCCCCCCCAAGACTCCTTGAGAGCTCTCCTGCCTCAATAGTGTTGACTTGCCAACCTCCAACAGTGTCCTCCAAACTCCTAAGGTGAACCCCAGGCCCTGCAAAGCTCCCAGTCTCCTGAAGAGACCATCAGCCCTCCCATCTACTCCCAACTCCCTCCAAAAGCCTCATCCCCTACAAGGGCATCAGATCTGCTCTAATCCCCTCCAGAACCCCCAGTCCCCCACAGTGACATCCAGCCCCAGCCAAAGCTTTCCAGCATTTTTTGTATTCCCATAATTTAATTGTGTGACTATAGACTTTTTGTTTCTACTGTTTGGTCATAGAAAATTCTGGAACAATTTACCAGGCCCTGGTCTCAGTACGGTTGTGAACACTTTTTGTATGGTAGCTTGGAATATTTTCTGTATCCCGTACTCTGGATTTGTTCCATTTCTGTTGGGGGTCTGTCAATTGTCTATTTATAACTAATTGTATATTTATGGTTTGATGTATATTGGTAATTGTCTATTTATAGAGCTGTTGAGGAATTTTATTTTTTCTGGCCATATTTTTACAATTTATGAAGACCTCCAAGCAGGAGGGGAACTTCATTTAAACTGTTCTTTTCATGTTCAAAAGTCTTTGTTTTTTTTAAATTTAAAGTTTTTTTTCTTTACACTAATGTTTTTATACATCGCTGGAACTTTCTGCTTTAAATGTTTGTGAAATTGACAATGGCAGCATTGTGAAATACTGTCATAGGGAAAGTAACAATTTTTTCCTGCTCATTATAAATCATCCCGCAGACTCAAGGAGAGTTATATTTTACCCAAACATAAACATAATTTTACCGATTATTTTTATAATTTCTCCTACTGTGGGCTCAGCGCCTCCAGCACTGCTGAGTGACACAATGGGAATCTGGTGTCACTGGGTGATGTTTGGGATTGTTTGGAGTCCCATGTGCTACAGACATTGTCCCAGGATGACACACCCAGTATGACCCAGTGAAGGGAGCTTCATTTACAATGTCTTCAAACACAACTCAGATACCCAAAACAGAGCAACTATTGTATCTACTCCATGGGGGGGATTTACTAAAACTGGTGCACTCAGAATCTGGTGCAGCTGTGCATGGTAGTCAATCAGCTTCTTACCTCTGCTTGCTCACTTAGGCTTTGTCAGTAAAACCTGGAAGCTGATTGGTTTTTATGCAGAAGTGAACTTGATTTTGCACTCTCTAGCTTTAGTAAATAAACCCCGGTATGTGTAGATGTCCACTCTGCTTCATTACTCTACCTTGTGTTTTTACCCTCCCTCATCCTCCCACTACCAAACACTAATTCTACCTATTGCATCATTATATTCTTCATATGGCCACCCCAGGGCAGGCATTGTCTCCTCCACCCCAGGGCATTGTCTCCTCCACCCCAGGGCATTGTCTCCTCCACCCCAGGGCATTGTCTCCTTCAGCACAGGGCAATGCCACCACCTCTACTGCAGGTTTGACCCCCTTCCTTTCAGCTCAGGGTATTGTCTCCCCCCCCCCCCCCCAGCGCTAGGCATTGCTCTATCTTCTGGTGCAGGGAATTTGCAGATTGCCAGAAACATCACAGGAGGGGCAGAGACGACACTCCAATAGGCTGATTTTTGTATTTTGTATATTTGTGTATACTTAGATTTATATTATCCATGTAAAATATAACCATTTATGATAATAGGGACAGATCCGGGGAAATTATTTGTCTGTATTATAAATAGGCCATAAGGATCGGTTCCCCTGACCCGTAATAGATTTGTGTGAATTTGCTGTGCCGGCCTACGCCTCTAATGTCTTCTCACTCTTTGCAGGTCCTAAAAGATCCACTAAAGCCGCAGGCTAAGGGCAACTGCTGGACGGTGGATGTGAGCCGAATTCCCGAGGATGCCATGAAGCTGCAGCATAAGAGAGGCACCCGGCAAGAAGGCTACCCTCCTGACCTGGCTCCTTATATCCTGCATGGACAGCCCTACAGATCTGTAGACTTTTACCACCCCCATCTTTCAAATGACAATATTGCGGTCAGATCAGATGCAGAGGCTGGTCCCTCCATACCAACCCAACCCCCAAATATAAATCCTGCCGCAACATTCCCAGCAATCTTATGGAACCTTCCCACATCTTATTCAACATTTGTAGCCCCTAATGTTGTGGCCCCTCCCAGCATACACCCTCTCCTGCTTTACCCCAACTTCCCCTCTTCCTCTCGGTATACCTACATGCCTACCCCATACTCAAGCTCCATCCATGCGGAGCAGAGGGATGTTTACACTCCCAGTCTGATGCCCTCAATGCCTCCCCCGCCCAGAACCTCCTCTTCAGATTTCCCTCCCAATAATCCAGTCTTTGACATCCCCGAGTATCCACAACATGGGGGCTACATGAATATACAAAATGTCTATGGCCAGCAATTTACTCAGGGTGGGGTGTACCCAGGGTACAGACCCAATGGTTTCTGATTGGCCGGTTGCTGACACAAGGCTGGTCTTGGGCTAGTCACTTTTGCCTCAAGGACTAGCTGCACTTCAAGTCTTACCCAATGATGTTGGCACCCATCGTGGCACATGGCCCAGCGGAGGTGGCAGTCCAAAGGCATTAGTCAACGATGTATATATCAGTCATTTTCTGTCTTGTCTGTCTCTTTTTACTTCAAATAAATTTGAATTTGTTTTTTAATCTCAAGTGATATCAGCGCTTTGTTTTTGTTTTGTTTTTTTAAATAACAAACATGTCATACTTACCTTCTTTGTGCAGTGGTTTTGCACAGAGCAGCCCGGATCCTGTTCTTCTCAGGTCCCCCACTGGTGTTCATGGCTCCTCCCCCTTGATCAGTGCCCCCAATAGTAAGCCTCTTGCTATGGGGGCACTGGGGCGTGCTCACTCCTGAGCCCCATACTGTGCATTCATAAGATACATAGAGCCGCGATTTGGTCCCGCCCTGCACTCTCTCCTCATTGACTCCCTGGCTGTGATTGAAAGCAGTGGGAGACAATGGCTCCAGCTTCTGTGTTTCAGCCAATGAGAAGAGAGACCTGAGACCCGTGCACATAGCTGGATCAAGAGGGGGTTCAGGTGAGTATTGGGGGGGGGCTGAGGGGGAGCAGCACAGAAGGCTTTTTACCTTCAAGCATAGAATGCATAAAGGTGCAAATCCTTCAGCCTTTACAACCACTTTAACTTTTTCTAGTTATATACTCTGTAAAAAGTAGTTTGGAAGATAAGATCGGTACTTTATTGTCACTGTAACAGAAATCACAATGAAATTCTAAAAAAACAAAAAAAAAAATTCCACACACATGTGAACATATAACATTCTCAACATACACACATGTGAACATATAACATTCTCAACATACACACACGTGAACATTGCCCCCCTCCCCCCCATATAAAAGCCTAAAAGACACCCCGACCACAACATCAAGCCAAGTCACTTGGAGCGAGATAATATTACTCAGAATGACCATTTAGGGCCTTGATAGCTCTTGGAAAGAAATAAACCTTCCTCGAGTCGTTCTGTCCTCACCTTTTTCTTTTCTGAACCTCCTGCCAGACGGTTTCCAGGTTTAGTTTATATTTACTAAAATAATTGCATTTCCTTGTTCTGTGTACTGTGGGAGACCAGATATAATGAATGCGGGGTCCAGGGAGAGCGGGGATAGTGAATGCGGGGTCCAGGGAGAGCGGATATAGTGAATGCGGGGTCCGGGGAGAGCGGATATAGTGAATGCGGGGTCCTGGGAGAGCGGATATAGTGAATGCGGGGTCCTGGGAGAGCGGATATAGTGAATGCGGGGTACGGGGAGAGCGGATATAGTGAATGCGGGGTCCGGGGAGAGCGGGTATAGTGAATGCGGGGTCCGGGGAGAGCGGGTATAGTGAATGCGGGGTCCTGGGAGAGCGGGTATAGTGAATGCGGGGTCCTGGGAGAGCGGGTATAGTGAATGCGGGGTCCTGGGAGAGCGGGTATAGTGAATGCGGGGTCCGGGGAGAGCGGGTATAGTGAATGCGGGGTCTGGGGAGAGCGGATATAGTGAATGCGGGGTCAAGGGAGACCGGGTATAGTGAATGCGGGGTCCGGGGAGAGCGGATATAGTGAATGCGGGGTCCTGGGAGAGCGGGTATAGTGAATGCGCGGTCCTGGGAGAGCGGGTATAGTGAATGCGGGGTCCTGGGAGAGCGGGTATAGTGAATGCGGTGTCCTGGGAGAGCGGGTATAGTGAATGCGGGGTCCGGGGAGAGCGGGTATAGTGAATGCGGGGTCCGGGGAGAGCGGGTATAGTGAATGCGGGGTCCGGGGAGAGCGGGTATAGTGAATGCGGGGTCCGGGGAGAGCGGATATAGTGAATGCGGGGTCCTGGGAGAGCGGGTATAGTGAATGCGCGGTCCTGGGAGAGCGGGTATAGTGAATGCGGGGTCCTGGGAGAGCGGGTATAGTGAATGCGGTGTCCTGGGAGAGCGGGTATAGTGAATGCGGGGTCCGGGGAGAGCGGGTATAGTGAATGCGGGGTCCGGGGAGAGCGGGTATAGTGAATGCGGGGTCCGGGGAGAGCGGGTATAGTGAATGCGGGGTCCGGGGAGAGCGGGTATAGTGAATGCGGGGTCCGGGGAGAGCGGGTATAGTGAATGCGGGGTCCGGGGAGAGCGGGTATAGTGAATGCGGGGTGCGGGGAGAGCGGATATAGTGAATGCGGGGTCCGGGGAGAGCGGGTATAGTGAATGCGGGGTCCGGGGAGAGCGGGTATAGCGAATGCGGGGTCCGGGGAGAGCGGGTATAGTGAATGCGGGGTCCGGGGAGAGCGGGTATAGCGAATGCGGGGTCCGGGGAGAGCGGGTATAGTGAATGCGGGGTCCGGGGAGAGCGGGTATAGCGAATGCGGGGTCCGGGGAGAGCGGGTATAGTGAATGCGGGGTGCGGGGAGAGCGGATATAGTGAATGCGGGGTCCGGGGAGAGCGGATATAGTGAATGCGGGGTCCGGGGAGAGCGGATATAGTGAATGCGGGGTCCGGGGAGAGCGGATATAGTGAATGCGGGGTCCGGGGAGAGCGGATATAGTGAATGCAGGGTCCGGGGAGAGCGGATATAGTGAATGCAGGGTCCGGGGAGAGCGGGTATAGTGAATGTGGGGTCCGGGGAGACCGGGTATAGTGAATGCGGGGTCCGGGGAGAGCGGGTATAGTGAATGCGGGGTCCGGGGAGAGCGGGAGCTGATATTGACAGATTTAAATGCCTGATGCACCTCGTGTTCCTGTACCACAGGTGCGGCATCACCCATGTAGGAGCTGAAGAAATTGTGTTTGCTGGGGTACTGCATCCTCGTGTGAGAAAAAGCTGTTGAATTCCTCAGCCCGTTGGATATTAAAATGTGCACCCTGGTGAGTGTTCTCTGTGGTTTAGGATATCCTGTATCCCTTTCCAACCTTCCCGTACATCATTCCCTCTGCAGTATTCTGCAGTTTTATTTTTATAAACTAATTTGGCCTCTTTTATGCCCCTCTTTAGGTTTGCTCCAGCAACACTATACTTCACCGGATCCCCATTCCTAAAGGCACCATCCCGTTCTCTCAAAAGACAACGTACTCTCTTGGTCATCCAGGGCTTCTGATTAGGAAAAACCTTGATATGCTTCCTAACCAGGGGTGTATTTACCACAACGCAAACAAGGCACTTGCCTAGGGTGGCATTTTTCAAGGGGGCAGCACCTCCCCCCAGAAGAAAGGATGGAAGAAGGGATGGACACGCGCACTGTGGGAACCAATTGGGATCCGAGAGAAACTGCTTGATGGTGTATGTAGAGCCAGACTTTTGTTCTCAGAGATGTCTGGAGCTGTGAAGATGAGTGTCTCTCTATCACTGGGGGGGTAGTGGAAGGCTCTTCCCGGTGGGGGGCAGAGGTGTTGGTCAATGTCAGGCTCTCTCCCTGGGAGGGGGAAGGGGGGGTTGTGTTGGTCGGTGTCCCTGGGGGCAGACAATGGTTGTGTTGCCTAGGGCAGCATGAAACCTAAATACAGCACTGCTCCTAACTGTAACAAAGTCTACACAAGTGCTGATGTAACTCAGTATTGTATCAGTGTACGTATTTAGGTCTAGTGATGGGCTGAACACCCCCCCTGTTCGGTTCGCGATCGAACATCCAAACCTACAGAATGTTTGACCGCGAACAATTTACAGAGCGGTATCTTACCACCTCTGAGTATGTGGAAGGATCCCGCTCAGTTACTAATAGTCGGCATGAGTTATATTATGAAGTCACGCGGTATTATAGTAGTGAGACATTCCATTATTAGTATAAAAAAAACCCTAAAAATCCCAGTATCTTTCCCGCCATTTGTAAATGCTATAACTTTGACGTAAACCAATTAATTTACACGTATTGGGTTTTTTTTTTAGCAAAGACATGTCGCAGAATACATTTTGGCCGAAATTTATGACGAGATTTGATTTTTACATTTTTTTTTACTGGACATGTTTTATAGCAAAAAGTCCAAAATATTGTTTTTTTTCCTCAAAACTATCAGCCTTTTTTTTCTAGCGCAAAAAAAAAAAAAAAACGCACACGCAATCAAATACCACCAAAAGAAAGCTCAATTTGTGGGGGAAAAAAGGATGTAAATTTCATTTATGTACCGTATTGCATGACCGCGCAATTGTCCGTTAAACTAGCGCAGTGCTGTATAGCAAAAAAAATGGCGTAAATTGCAGAATCTACACCATAGTTTATAAAACAAAATGAATGAGCGCAACTGGATTAGTTAGGTAGAAAAAATGAAAATAAAATGACAAGCTGCTAGCATAAAAGGTATACCTCAGCACCTCAGTAACAGATTTAAAACATTGAATATGCAGCGCTAGATGTTATATGAAACCATGATTAATTTATAATAAAATGAGATTAATATAGTCCCAGATAAAGAGTCCTCCAAAAACAAAATTAGTATATATCAGAAATGCTCCATAAGGTGATCAAGAAGTCCACCAAGTAGCCAAACTGGTCAGGTGAGAAAATAGCAAATTCCTTGTAGTAATGGTTTTATAATGTGCTTACCAGAACTACATACAAACTGCGCGTTGTATGTATATAATCTGTAGAAAACATCAGGGTCTGGTCACCGGTATGATGTCATCAGAACGCCTTGGCGGACTCTCAGAGATGATATTTAGTCACGCTCCCGGTCCACCTCAGAATTCACCAATGGGTCCACCGTGGCTCTGAGAGTCCGCCAAGGCGTTCTGATGACACGTGGTGGACTTCTTGATCACCTTTATGGAGCATTTCTGATATATACTAATTTTGTTTTTGGAGGACTCTTTATCTGGGACTATATTAATCTCGTTTTATTATAAATATACCATAGTTTGTAGACGCTATAACTTTCACACAAAGCAATCAATATACACTTATTGGGATTTTTTTTACCAAAAACATGGAGCAGAATAAATTTTGGCCTAAATTTATAACTAACTTTGAGTTTACTATATATTTTTTATAGCTGAAAGTAAAAAATATCGTTTTTCTTCAAAATTTTTGGTCTTTTTTTGTTTATAGCATGAAAAATAAAAAGCGCACAGGTGATCAAATACCACTGAAAGAAAACTCTATTTGTGTGAAAAAAAGGACATAAATTTCGTTTGGGTGCAGCATTGCATGACCGCGCAATTATCAGTTGAATTAGTGCAGCGCCGAGTAGCAAAAAGAGGCCTGGTCAGGAAGGGGGGTAAATCCTCAGGAGGACAAGTGGTTAAACCGGCATGGGGTTCTCCCTCCCATCCATACCAAGCCCTTTGGGTCTGGTATGGATTTTGAGGGGAACCCCCACACCAAAATTTTTTTAAAAATGGCGTAGGGGTCCCCCCTAAAATCCATACTAGACCCTTATCTGAGTATGCAGCCCAGCAGGTCAGGAAAGGGGGGGGGGTACGAGTGAGCACCCCCCTGAATCATACCAGGATACATGCCCTCAACATGGGGGGAGGTGCTTTGGGGCAGGGGGGCTCCCCTCCCCCCAAATAACCTTGCCCCCACGTTGATGGGGACAAGGGCTTCCTACCTACAAACCCTGGGATGTGGTTGTGGGGGGGCTTATTAAAATCTTGAAGCCCCCACCAAATCTCCCCCCCCCCAATGTGAATGAGTATGTGGTACTTACTCATTCACAAAAAAAAATGTAGTGTAAAAAAAACAGGAGAAAAATCCTTTTTTTTTTACTTTTTTATTTTTAATAAATGTCCCCCGAAGTAGATCCAACATCAATCACAATGCTCGCTGCCGCTACCCCACAAAAAGAAATTTCTTTCCATAGTAACTACTTTGGGTGCTATCAGAATTGCCCATCCACTTTGAACCTGCTTCTGGCTTGTCCCCTTGGGTTCTCGTGGAGTCATCCTTCCACAGCTCCCGGGTGAGACTCCCCTGGACATCACCATTTGGAAATACTGTAAGTATTAGGGTCCCTCTGGTGACTCTTGAGATTGGAACTACTTTAAATATTACAAGATCCCACTAGGTTGTTATATACTTGATGATTTACCTTGCAGATATTATACCTGCATCTACTCCTGAAGAAGTGAACTAAGAATCACGTTGAGTTTTTGGATGCAATTTTAATGTCATTATGTATTGACATCTGGATTGTATACCGTCAATTGTATATCCAATGATGTATGGAATGTATTAATATGGATTTATTATAAATCAGCTTGTTACCATTTTATCCTCTTTTGTGAGCGGTGAGAAGTTTGCTCGTTGGTCGTGTGTTTTGTGCCTCATTTAAAGTCCCAGGACAAAAAAATTGGTTGTATGGATATATTAAGGGATGGAGGCACATCACCGGGTGCATCAGGTCACATTCTATTTTTATTATATTAATTTGGGTGGACACCCCGGTCCATAGTGGCCTCTTGCACCATGCAGATGTACAATAATGACATTGTGAGATACTGACCAGAATTTATTGTATTACTACACAGGTTATGTAAACTTCCTAGTATGACATTTCTGGTTTGGGATTGATGGCCAGGGTCTGCCTCATCCTCCAGATGTGATGCATTGAGGAGGCTTTTGCATCTTTTTGCTGCCCAAGCCTGCTTATACAGGTGGGGTCTGGGCAGCAGCGGCACCATGTCTGCGCTTGATGTGTGATGTCAGCGTCATTGCGGCGTTATCACACCAGTGCGCTTTGTTTCATCTTGCTGCAGCCTTGAGGGGTATGGTGCTCACGTTGCCATTGTGCGTGCATGGTGGTGGATGCCTCTTTGTTGAGTGCTTCCCCTTTTAGACTGTTGGGAGGGACCAGCGCCTAGTCCCTGGGGACAAATGGTGGAAGCAGATGAAGATTTTTTTTTTTGTTTGTTTTTCTATGAGGACACTGAGAAGTCTCTCTTGTTGTTGAGTGCCTCCCCTCTTTGATTGCACACACAATGTTGGGAGGGACAACTGATTAGCCCCCCTCCCGGGATAAATAGTTGTAGCTTATGGGGGTGGTTTGCCCCATGAGGATACTGAGAAGTAACACTTTGATGTATAGTGCTTCAGTCATGGTGGGTCATGGGTTGGCTGCTTATATGTTTGTTTTTGCATATGGCCTTGGTGGTCTATTTTTCATTGGCATATTCTTTTATCTTTGGACTGGATTCTGTGATTTGGGTCTTTTCTTTCTTTTTCATACCACCAGGTGCAGTACATTTCATAAAGTGATCTTGTTTCCTTTTATTACTGCTAAATTACAGCCAGGGCTGCATTCCATTTTTGTTGTATTGTGACTCAAATATCTATTCAGTATTCCAATGACTGCTTCTGATCTGTGGTGGTTTATGCTTTAGGCTGCCTACATTTTGTCTTCATTTGGCTCTGGCTACTTGGTGGTCTCTTTATTTCCACATGGAAGAAAAATATATTTAAAAAATATTCTTCCTATATATATTGACATATTTGAAATACTATAACTTTGGCTGTATTTAAAATAAATAAAATATATATATATATATATATATACTGTATGTTGAAATGTGTCTTTTTATATATTTCCAAATATATGAAAATTTTTTAATAATATTTTCAAATATACTGTGTCTTTAAAAATACATTTAATCTACATATTTGGAATGCATTTACAAATCTATGCTAAAATGACTTGTTAAGCAAAATCTAAAGGATATATTTTAAAATATTTTTAATATTTTGTAATATATAAAAAAACACATTTCCCCCCAGACTGAATGGTTAGACACACTGTTGTACTAGAGAACGCCCTGTCCACTGTAGACACATTTGGATGGACTGAGACTTGACATCGTAGCCTGCATTTCGGCTTCTGGACCCACGTGTTACCCCCTTAATTGATTGATTGATCTTGCAAGTATTGCATCTTAATCCATAGGACTATATTTTTGGCTTGCACTAAATGATGTGCACTATTTTATCCAAATCTATTCACTTTAACGTCCCCGTTACAACCTACCCATTCTCCTCCCTTCCCCCCTTTTTTTTTTTTTTGTCTCTTTTACCCCTCCTTCCCCCCACTACCTCACTCTATATCTTTTTCTCTAACTATCCTCCCTGACTTTTTCCTCTCTCACACCTTCTACACGCCTTCATTGTTCATACATTCTATACAATTATTGCATTTAATCTCCCATATAGGTGTGACTGATCTCACATGGCTCACACGTCCCTGCAATGGACGCACATACTATATCATATATATTATCCTGTGCTAGCACTACCCAACACATCGCTCCCCCTTAACTTAGGGGCTCACAAATACATAGGTCATTAAACAATATGCCCACTTTGATTTATCTATTACACTCTTGGTATATACGGGTTTGCTATATACAATAAGGATATATTTCATACCGATGTGTATTCTGGTTTAAACCCATGGCCCGTCTGTGTAACGGGATGCTACATGTTGTGTCTATGTTCGGACTGTGATCCGTTTTTGTATGTACACTGTATACCCTGCTTTTCTTATAATAAAAATATTTTTGGAAACACATTTCAATATACAGTGTGTGTAAAATATATATACTTTTTTTTAAAATATATTGAATATGGCCAAAATTGTAGTATTTCAAATATATGCCAATATATTTGGGAAGAATATTTTTCTTCCATGTGTGTTGGCACACCTTTCTGTGGACTAGACTGGGACCTGGATGTCTTTCTATTTTTTTACCACTAGGTGCAGTCTTGCACCTTTCATATAATCGCTCACTATGTCTCCCTACTCACTTCCATACTGCAGCCAGCATTACATGTTTGTGTCGTTTATCACTCATCTTGATTTTGTCATTCATTTTATTACTATAGGGTATATCCAAATTTCTTTCCATAGTAACTACTTTGGGTGCTATCAGAATTGACCACCCACTTTGAATCTGCTTCTGGCTTGTCCCCTTGGGTTCTCGTGGAGTCATCCTTCCACAGCTCCCGGGTGAGACTCCCCTGGACATCACCATTTGGAAATACTGTCATATTTTCAGCTGCTTTGTAAGTATTAGGGTCCCTCTTGAGATCGGAACGACTTCAAATATTACAAGATCCCACTAGGTTATTATATACTTGATGATTTACCTTGCAGATATTATACCTGCATCTACTCCTGAAGAAGTGAACTAAGAGTCACGAAACACGGCGGGTTTTTGGATGCAGTTTTATTGTAATTCTGTATTGACATCTGGATTGTATAGAGACAATTGTATATCCAATGATGTATGGAATGCATTAATATGGATTTATTACAAATCAGCTTGTTACCATTTTATCCTCTTTGTAAGCAATGTGTCACGATCAGGGGTCAGGTTCAAAGACCAGTTGCTATAGCAGTGGAAAGGCTTACCTGAAACCAGCAGGATAGGTACACAGGTAGGTCACTGTGGCAGAGGAGTGGGATCACCCGAGGTGTGGAGTCTAAGTACTAACCGGTGTTCCCCAGAACTCCTAATGGTGGAGATGGATTTGGCTGCGTGTTGGTACCAGGTCATAGATCTCAGGATCACCCCACCAGGGAATGAGCAAGCCGGAAACCAGTAGCAGATTGAACAGGTTAGGGATCAAGCAGAAGCGGAGTCAGTCAACAAGCCAAGGGTCGGTCACAAACGGTAGTAGATGAGGATGAGGCAGAATCGTAGTCCAGGAACAAGCCAAAGGTCGGTAGCGAAGGTATAGATGGCAGTAGGAGAGACAAGCGGGATATTGGCTGCTGAAGTCACAATAATCTGGCAAAGAGGAAATGCAGAGACATGGCTTTTATCAGGAAGTTCATGGGAGGAGCAAGGGGTTCAAGGTTCAAGACAAACAGGGCCAAGGCAGGATCATCCAAACAGTTGTCAAGGGCGCTGTCCAGCATTCCGGGTGGCTCAGCAAGTAGAGACATTGCCTCTCACCGCAGAAGGTCAGGTTTGATCCCAGGCTCTGACAGTCTATGAGCAAGCCTGTACTCCGAGGTCAAGATAAATATATGATTGCAGTAATGCCGGGCAATTTACATTAGAGGCGGGACATGTGGTTGGGGGGGTGATAAAAACAATGGTGGTTGACCTGTATTTACTGACCTCCCCAAGCTGCAGAGGTAGCTTAGCATGTATTTTTGCACGGAAGTAATTGTCTCTGTTGAGTTTGGAAGGCAGTTGCGGTGAGGAATGTTAGGAGTTCAAATAGGCAATAGGGAGGTGATGTAATGTCAACTCACTGCCTTTCAATAGTCCTCTGAAAGGTGATCCACCACAGATTGCTTTTTCAGAGGGCAACACAAGGGTAAATGAGAGTAGAGAGAAGTAGAGAGAAGTACAGAGAGTTTGTTGGGTGAACTATGTGCAGGAGAGGAGTGTGGAGGGTATGACGGGGCAGTATGTGCAGGAGAGGAGTGTGGAGGATATGACGGGGCAGTATGTGCAGGAGAGGAGTGTGGAGGGTATGACTGGGGCAGTATGTGCAGGAGAGGAGTGTGGAGGGTATGACTGGGGAAGTATGTGCAGGAGGAGTGTGGAGGGTATGACTGGGGAAGTATGTGCAGGAGGAGTGTGGAGGGTATGACTGGGGAAGTATGTGCAGGAGGAGTGTAGAGGGTATGACAGGAGGCAGTATGGGCAGGAGAAGATTGTGGAGGGTATGACAGGAGGAAGTATGTGCAGGAGAGGAGTGTGGAGGGTATGACGGGGCAGTATGTGCAGGAGAGGAGTGTCGAGGGTATGACTGGGGAAGTATGTGCAGGAGAGGAGTGTGGAGGGTATGACTGGGGAAGTATGTGCAGGAGGAGTGTGGAGGGTATGACTGGGGAAGTATGTGCAGGAGAGGAGTGTGGAGGGTATGACAGGGCAGTATGTGCAGGAGAGGAGTGTGGAGGGTATGACGGGGAAGTATGTACAGGAGAGGAGTGTGGAGGGTATGACGGGGCAGTATGTGCAGGAGAGGAGTGTCGAGGGTATGACTGGGGAAGTATGTGCAGGAGGAGTGTGGAGGGTATGACTGGGGAAGTATGTGCAGGAGGAGTGTGGAGGGTATGACTGGGGAAGTATGTGCAGGAGGAGTGTGGAGGGTATGACTGGGGAAGTATGTGCAGGAGGAGTGTGGAGGGTATGACAGGAGGCAGTATGTGCAGGAGAAGATTGTGGAGGGTATGACAGGAGGAAGTATGTGCAGGAGAGGAGTGTGGAGGGTATGACGGGGCAGTATGTGCAGGAGAGGAGTGTCGAGGGTATGACAGGGGGCAGTATGTGCAGGAGAGGAGTGTGGAGGGTATGACTGGGGAAGTATGTGCAGGAGAGGAGTGTGGAGGGTATGACGGGGCAGTATGTGCCGGAGAGAAGTGTGGAGGGTATGACAGGGGGCAGTATGTGCAGGAGAGGAGTGTGGAGGGTATGACGGGGCAGTATGTGCAGGAGAGGAGTGTGGAGGGTATGACGGGGGAAGTATGTGCAGGAGAGGAGTGTGGAGGGTATGACGGGGGAAGTATGTGCAGGAGAGGAGTGTGGAGGGTATGACGGGGAAGTATGTGCAGGAGAGGAGTGTGGAGGGTATGACGGGGAAGTATGTGCAGGAGAGGAGTGTGGAGGATTTGACAGGGGGAAGTATGTGCAGGATAGGAGTGTGGAGGGTATGACGGGGGAAGTATGTGCAGGAGAGGAGTGTGGAGGGTTTGACAGGAGGAAGTATGTGCAGGAGAGGAGTGTGGAGGATTTGACAGGGGGAAGTATGTGCAGGAGAGGAGTGTGGAGGGTATGACAGGGGGCAGTATGTGCAGGAGAGGAGTGTGGAGGGTATGACAGGGGGAAGTATGTGCAGGAGAGGAGTGTGGAGGGTATGACGGGGAAGTATGTGCAGGAGAGGAGTGTGGAGGGTATGACGGGGAAGTATGTACAGGAGAGGAGTGTGGAGGGTATGACGGGGCAGTGTGTGCAGGAGAGGAGTGTGGAGGGTATGACAGGGGGCAGTATGTGCAGGAGAGGAGTGTGGAGGATTTGACAGGGGGAAGTATGTGCAGGAGAGGAGTGTGGAGGATTTGACAGGGGGAAGTATGTGCAGGAGAGGAGTGTGGAGGGTATGACGGGGGAAGTATGTGCAGGAGAGGAGTGTGGAGGGTATGACGGGGGAAGTATGTGCAGGAGAGGAGTGTGGAGGGTATGACGGGGAAGTATGTGCAGGAGAGGAGTGTGGAGGATTTGACAGGGGGAAGTATGTGCAGGAGAGGAGTGTGGAGGGTATGACGGGGAAGTATGTGCAGGAGAGGAGTGTGGAGGGTATGACGGGGAAGTATGTGCAGGAGAGGAGTGTGGAGGGTATGACGGGGGAAGTATGTGCAGGAGAGGAGTGTGGAGGGTATGACGGGGGAAGTATGTGCAGGAGAGGAGTGTGGAGGGTATGACGGGGAAGTATGTGCAGGAGTGGAGTGTGGAGGGTATGACAGGGGGAAGTATGTGCAGGAGAGGAGTGTGGAGGGTATGATGGGGGAAGTATGTGCAGGAGAGGAGTGTGGAGGGTTTGACAGGAGGAAGTATGTGCAGGAGAGGAGTGTGGAGGGTATGACGGGGGGCAGTATGTGCAGGAGAGGAGTGTGGAGGGTATGACGGGGAAGTATATGCAGGAGAGGAGTGTGGAGGGTTTGACAGGAGGAAGTATGTGCAGGAGAGGAGTGTGGAGGGTATGATGGGGGGCAGTATGTGCAGGAGAGGAGTGTGTCTGCATGACTGGGGGCGTGGCAGGGGTGGTGCTCTTTACCTGCATTGGGAGGTATGGTGACCTCACCACCAACAGGAACTCTATCCCTGGAATTCATAAAGGGTCATAAATGTAGCCCCCCCCTAGTGTAGGATGCTGGGTACATTTAATTTGTGGCTCCTCCTTTTATCAAGATAGCAGTGATCACTTGTCTTGGTCTTTTTAGGGGTTTCACAGGCTGGTTCGCTTTCCCTGCCTCTAGAAGAAGCTTCCAGAGCTTAGGGAAGGAGATGCAAATAGCCAGTTTGGATATTTATCATACTCCAACCAATCCCAGGAGAGGAGTGTCCAGTAGGGGGCTGGAAAGGTGATAAGTAGTCTGAAGCGCCAGAGAGCTGGGTGTCTCTCAGGTAAATTCTAGAGCCGGAGGGGCTGCTGCCCTCAGCCAGCTCATGGACTGTGTAGCTGCTGAGGGTCTGGTTGGATTTTCTTAGGAAGTGATTGTAGGACCTCCCCACAAGGGATCTGCTCTGGACAAGGACTGTCTCACTCCCTGGACTGTGTTTGGAGTTAGCTGGAAGGTGGCAGCTGTCCTGGGGACTTGTGAGTAAAGACCCTAAATTGATCCCTGTGACTGTGCTGTGTTGTGGATGACACATTGGCTACAAGTAGTTGTATGTAGGCACAAGGTAGCCAGAAACCAAAGAAACTTGCCTCATGGTCCCCAGCTGTGAGGCTTTAGACTGCCCAATACTCCCAAGTCTGTCCTGTAATTGCTGTGTGATATTCATGTTGGAGTCCCCCGCGCCTGAACCCTCTCCTGGTAACGTTTCTTCACCCAGTAAATCTTAAAAATCCATCCCCTAGACCAACGGTCACTAAATGGCGGGCCGCGAACGGCCCCAGCAACACCGCCGCCCGGACCACCTGCCCTCAATGAGAGATCCGCCACTGAGCAGGGAGGTCATCACGGCAACATGACATCACGTGTGCGCCCCGCCCCTTTCATCTCACTGTCTCTCCGGCTCCCTCTCCCTGCCTGTACACAAGAGTCCAGCAAGGGTCCCGTTAGAGCTCCTGTCTGCCCTCAAGGTGGGGTGTAGTCTTAAAGGGGCACTCTGATGGGCACAACATAGAATATGTCCATCAGAGTGCCCCTTTACATAACGTGTGCCCATCAGAGTGCCCCTTTACATAACATGTGCCCATCAGAGTGCCCCTTTACATAACATGTATCCATCAGAGTGCCCCTTTACATAACATGTGCCCATCGGAGTGCCCCTTTACATAACATGTGCCCATCGGAGTGCCCCTTTACATAACATGTGCCCATCGGAGTGCCCCTTTACATAACATGTGCCCATCGGAGTGCCCCTTTACATAACATGTGCCCATCGGAGTGCCCCTTTACATAACATGTATCCATCGGAGTGCCCCTTATTTTATGTTAAGGGGGCACAAATGGGCACATACAGTGTAAAGGGGAACTCTGATGGGCACATGTGATGTAAAGGAGCACTCTGATGGGGAAATATGATATGAAGGGGTACTTTGAGTGTAAAGGGGCACTCTGACGGGAATACCTGATGGGGGCACTCTGATGGGCACATGTGATGTAAAGGGGCACTCTGATGGGGAATATGATGTAAAGGGGCACTCTGATGGGGAAATATGATAGAAAGGGGTACTTTGTAATGGGGCACTCTGATGGGAATACCTGATGTAAGGTGGCAATGTGATGGGGATGCCTGATGTAAAGGGGCACTCTGATGGGAACAACTGATGTAAAGGGGAACTCTGATGGGAACAACTGATGTAAAGGGGCACTCTGATGGGAACAACTGATGTAAAGGGGCACTCTGATGGGAACAACTGATGTAAAGGGGCACTCTGATGGGAACAACTGATGTAAAGGGGAACTCTGATGGGAACAACTAATGTAAAGGGGCACTCTGATGGGTACACCTGATGTGATGGGAATACACGATGTAAAGTTGCACTCTGATGGTGACCCCTAATATAAGGGGGCACACTGATGGGCACACACTATTCAGACCTCGGCCAGAAGATAATTTTAGTGACCGGATCTCCTTGAATTTAATTCAATCCCCCCCCCCTAGACTGTGGTGTTGGTGCCGCTGTCAGTGGACTGGTGCTTGGTGGTGGGCAGTCTGTGTACTGTTAGGGAAGAACCAGTTTTACCAAAGGCCCCCACATTGCCGCACTGAGACCAGTGATGGGGGTTATTATTACACTCACTGACACCAGTGATGGGGGTTATTATTACACTCACTGACACCAATGTTGGGGGTTATTACTGCATCTTCTATTACTGCTATTACTAATAACACAAATTAACACTTCTCTGTCCCCGCCCCCTTCTCTGTCCCCGCCCCCTTCTCTGTCCCCGCCCCCTCTTCCTCGCTCCTCCTCTGTCCATCCCTAACTCCCCACGTAGCTCTGCAGAGTCATTACCCCCACCGATCAAATTCTCTCTGATATGTTACTACCTCTTACTAATATTTGTATTCACTGGACACCATCAGATATGCTGCATTGTTTTCTTGGCTCTTCCCCTCCCCCTCTATATACAGACATTGATACTCTGCATACTTACCCCTGAATCTTGTTGTCAATATAATGTCTAATGCCTCCTGCTAATGTCTCCATCCCCATGTTATAATGACAAGAAAATTGTTTGAACAAGAAAAATAAAAAATATTTTTGTGTTTATAAAAAAAAGTGTTAAAAAAATTAAAAAAAAATGTGTAGTGTTAAAATTATTTTTTTTTAAGTGTTGGGGTTCAAAATAAACAATTTTATTGTTAAAAACTAAATAAAAACAAAAATGTTTTTGTGTGAAAAAATAGAAAATGTTTTAATGTTATTTTTTTTAAACTTGTAGTGTTAAAATAAATTACAAAACAGTTTTAGTGTTAAAAAAAATAAAAATAAAACGTTATTATGTTAAAAAATTAAAAGGTTTTGTGTTAAAAAAAAGTAAAAGAGAAAGTTTTAGTGTTAAAAGAAATACAAATAAAAACGTTTTAGTGTAAAAAAGAGGTTTCGTGTTGCCTGTGTTGTGTATGGATTGGTGCAGGTCAGGACTACAATCCCCTCCCCCTCCATACGAGGACAGGTGTGTGCTGTGGGTGGGGAGTTGTAGTTCCAGCGCACGCCTGCAGTACCCATGTTCCCATACTAGATGTCTCCCCCGCTCAGCCCCGCTCCGCCGACTCTCCATCCCCGGCTGTCCTCATTAACCCCTGTGTGTCCGGCGGGCGGGGTGCCGGTGGGGTGTCGGTCCCTCCTCCCCGGTGTGCTCAGTATGGAGGGATGGCGGTAGAAGGCGGGGTGGAGGTGCTGCTCCGGGACGGTTGGTACACAGTTGCGGGGAAGTTGTCGGAGGTCTCCCCGGTGCTGAGCGCGGACCGGTTCGGGGACAACGGGGTGACCAATGGATCGTTCCGGGGCCCCTCCGAGCCCCCCCAGCCCATCGCCAACCAGAAGCGGACGGTGCGGGTGGTGGAGCCGGGCGGGCTGGGGATCCATGAAGGGGGGCCGGGAGAACAAGATGCCCGTCCTCATCTCCAACATCTTCCGCGGGCTGGCCGCCGACCTCACCCACTCCCTCTGTCGGGGGCGCCATCCTCTCCGTCACTGGCACCGACCTCCGGGATGACACACGTGACGAGGGCGGGCAGGGAGGTCACCCTGGAGGGTAAGTACCACCTGTAACATGGGATGGGGGGCATGTATGTGTAGGGGACATGGGAGGGTAAGTACCACCTGTGACATGGGATGGGGGGCATGTATGTGTAGGGGACATGGGGGGTAAGTACCACCTGTGACATGGGATGGGGGGCATGTATGTGTAGGGGACATGGGGGGGTAAGTACCACCCGTGACATGGGATGGGGGGCATGTATGGGTAGGGGACATGGGGGGTAAGTACCACCCGTGACATGGGATGGGGGGCATGTATGTGTAGGGGACATGGGGGGGGTAAGTACCACCTGTGACATGGGATGGGGGGCATGAATGTGTAGGGGACATGGGGGGGTAAGTACCACCCGTGACATGGGATGGGGGGCATGTATGGGTAGGGGACATGGGGGGTAAGTACCACCCGTGACATGGGATGGGGGGCATGTATGTGTAGGGGACATGGGGGGGTAAGTACCACCTGTGACATGGGATGGGGGGCATGAATGTGTAGGGGACATGGGGGAGTAAGTACCACCTGTGGCATGGGATGGGGGGTGGCATGTATGTGTAGGGGACATGGGGGGTAAGTACCACCTGTGACATGGGATGGGGGGCATGTATGTGTAGGGGACTTGGGGGGTAAGTACCACCTGTGACATGGGATAGGGGACATGGGGGGGGGGTAAATACCACCTGTGACATGGGATGGGGGGCATGTATGTGTAGAGGACATGGGGGGGTAAGTACCACCTGTGGCATGGGATGGGGGGGCATGTATGTGTAGGGGACATGGGGGGTAAGTACCACCTGTGACATGGGATGGGGGGGGGGCATGTATGTGTAGGGGACATGTGGGGGTAAGCACCACCTGTGGCATGGGGTGAGGTGTCATGTATGTGTAGGGGACATGTGGGGGTAAGTACCACCTATGGGATGGGGGGGATGTATGTGTAGGGGACATGGAGAGTAAGTACCACCTGTGGCATGGGATGGGGGGGCATGTATGTGTAGAGGACATGGGGGGAAAGCACCACCTGTGACATGGGATGGGGGGGGCATGTATGTGTAGGGGACATGTGGGGGTAAGTACCACCTGTGGCATGTGGTGAGGTATCATGTATGTGTAGGGGACATGGGAGAGTAAGTACCACCTGTGACATGGGATGGGGGGCATGTATGTGTAGGGGACATGGGGAGGTAAGTACCACCTGTGACATGGGATGGGGGGCATGTATGTTTAGGGGACATGGGGGAGTAAGTACCACCTGTGGCATGGGATGGGGGGTGGCATGTATGTGTAGGGGACATGGGAGGGTAAGTACCACCTGTGATATGGGATGGGGGGCATATATGTGTAGGGGACATGGAAATGGGGGGGCATGGGGGTAAGTATGTGTAGGGGACATGGAGGGTAAGTACCACCTGTGGCATGGGATGGGGGGTGGCATGCATGTGTAGGGGACATGGGGGGTAAGTACCACCTGTGACATGGGATGGGGGGCATGTATGTGTAGGGGACATGGGGGGGTAAGTACCACCCGTGACATGGGATGGGGGGCATGTATGGGTAGGGGACATGGGGGGTAAGTACCACCCGTGACATGGGATGGGGGGCATGTATGTGTAGGGGACATGGGGGGGTAAGTACCACCTGTGACATGGGATGGGGGGCATGAATGTGTAGGGGACATGGGGGGGTAAGTACCACCCGTGACATGGGATGGGGGGCATGTATGGGTAGGGGACATGGGGGGTAAGTACCACCCGTGACATGGGATGGGGGGCATGTATGTGTAGGGGACATGGGGGGGTAAGTACCACCTGTGACATGGGATGGGGGGCATGAATGTGTAGGGGACATGGGGGAGTAAGTACCACCTGTGGCATGGGATGGGGGGTGGCATGTATGTGTAGGGGACATGGGGGGTAAGTACCACCTGTGACATGGGATGGGGGGCATGTATGTGTAGGGGACTTGGGGGGTAAGTACCACCTGTGACATGGGATAGGGGACATGGGGGGGGGGTAAATACCACCTGTGACATGGGATGGGGGGCATGTATGTGTAGAGGACATGGGGGGGTAAGTACCACCTGTGGCATGGGATGGGGGGGCATGTATGTGTAGGGGACATGGGGGGTAAGTACCACCTGTGGCATGGGATGGAGGGCATGTATGTGTAGGGGACATGGGGGGTAAATACCACCTGTGACATGGGATGGGGGGGCATGTATGCGTAGGGGTTATGGGGGGGGGGTAAGTACCACCGATGGGATGGGGGTGTCATGTATGCGTGGAGGTCATGGGGGGGTAAGTACCACCTGTGGCATGGAATGGGGGGTGCCATGTATGTGTAAAGGACATGGGGGGTAAGTACCACCTGTGACCTGTGACATGGGATGGGGGGGCATGTATGTGTAGGGGACATGGGAGAGGTTAAGTACCACCTGTGGCATGGAATGGGGGGTGCCATGTATGTGTAAAGGACATGGGGGGTAAGTACCACCTGTGACCTGTGACATGGGATGGGGGGGCATGTATGTGTAGGGGACATGGGAGAGGTTAAGTACCACCTGTGACATGGGATGGGGGGGCATCTATGTGTAGGGGACATGGTGGGGTAAGTACCACCTATGGCATGGGCTGGGGGGCATATATGTGTAGGGGACATGGAAATGGGGGGGCATGGGGGTAAGTACCATGTATGATATGGGGGGTGCCATGGTATTGGGGGCTCTGCCATAGCAGAGTCCTATTCTGCTGCCATTGGAGGGGGGAGGGTTGCCATAGCAATGGAAAAGTTTTATGAGGGGGAGTGGCCCCTCAGTCTACTGTGAATACTGTATACCATGGGGGGAGTCATACTGGGAGGTCCTGCCCTGGGAAAGTCTTGTTCTGGTTCCATTGGGGGGGTGCCATGGCACGTCTTGTTCTGTATGTCATTGGAGGATGGAAGGACCTACCATGGTAATAGGGGAGTCTTACTGGGAGGGGTCCTGCCCTGGGAAAGTCTACTTTGAGTACAATATTCCATTGGGGGACTCTGGACCTGCCATTGTAATGGGAGAGAACCGCCCCTTGATGATGTCGGTGTGATGAAAGCGGTTGGGCGTGGCCTACTCGATGTGGCCGTTGCTGTTCTGTGCTGTATGGGAGAGATCCGCGGTGAGCGGTAATTGTATCTCACCTGTTTGTGATTGAAGCTGCTGTCTGCTGGACTCCTTGTCTGTGAGTTTCCTTGTACCTTTATTATTAAAGAGATCAATGATAAAACCGTATTGCACATTATGTCCTCTGTTCTGTCCCTGAGTGTACTGCATGCTGTCATGGAGGTGTGAGAGAGCGGAGAAGTTCATCATAAGAGTTGGGCTGCAGAGTTGTCTGATTATTATTATCCGGAAGTGTCTGAGACATCACCATATCTATGTGGACATCGGGGTCATCATCGGGGTCATCATCGGGGTCATCATCGGGGTCATCATCGGGGTCATCGCTCCCAGAGCACAAGTGCTGCTGCTGCTTTATAATCTGACCAGCCATTAGCTCTGGTGACTTCATTTCATCTCCTTTGGTGGTGGATTCTTCACAATTGGTTCAAGTCTCTGAAGATATATATATTTTTTGGACACTAATTTATGTTTGGATACTATAATTATTTATTTAAAACACGAAATGTTTTTGGATGATGATATACACCTTTGTATACGTTTGTTATTAGCGCATACCTTTTAATTAGGATTATTGTTGCCAAAATTTATTTTGGGTGGGATATGCTGCTGACACTTTGGTGTTTTTTGTAAGTGGCGCTCTTTTCTTTTTTAATTTGGTACTATTTTGAATACTGCACACCATGGGGGAGGGGAGGGGGGGGGGGACACCTGTCATGGTAAAACGGTCAACACATGTACAAAGGATTTGCAGATGAACGTTTGACAATCTACTAGTGTATAGCCAGCTTTACTGCTCTCCAGCCAACCAGGTTGGATGGGTTGACTGCCTTCTTCCTCATCTCAAACAATGGTTCTTCCCACCACGCTGGCTATGATGTGGCTGCAGGATGCCTGGACCACCATTTCCAAATATATATATAAAACAATGCCTTCAGTTATGACTGCGATCTCTTCTACAGGAGGAGGGATGCCCGCCCCCCTCCCCTGCCACCAATTCCTTTCCTGGGCTCTCTCATTCCATTGGGGATCCTGGGACCGCTCCAACCGGCAGCACCGACTTCAATACACACAGAGAAAGGAGCTGATGTAGTTCCTCCCTCTCTGTGGGATCACAAAATGGCAGCAACAAGGATTTTGTCACTTTTGGTTCTGGTTCTGTATCTGTGTTTACTGGGCCGTTGCCGACCAGCTACTGTGCTGACCCATATGTGTCTGATCAGCTGCATTGGAGGCCAGAGGAGAGATCTGGGGTCTGATAGAGCCAGATGTCTCCATAAAGAGGACCTGTCATAGCCCATGCTGTCACAAGGGATGTCGTGCATCCCTTGTGATAGCAATAAAGTTGATTTATAAAAAAAAAAAAGGGACAGTTAAAAAAAAAAAAAGTTTAAAATAAATTATTAAAAACACATTTTAAAGTGCCCCCCCCCCCCTCGTGCTCATGTGCAAATGCATACACATACGTAAATCCAGCACACATATGTAAATGGTGATCACACCATACCTGTGAGGTATCGCCACGAACGTCAGAACAAGAACAATAATTCCAGCACCAGACCTCCTGCATCACTCTAAACTAGTAACCTGTAGAGGCTTTTAAAGTGTCACCTGTGGAGATTTGTAGGTCCCGTAGTTTGTAGATGTTCCACGAGTGTACTGCACAGTCTATTCCAAATCAAAACATAAAGAAAAATGTTTCAAATTTGTTATTACTTTACAAAAAGTGAAGAAAAAGGAATATTTGGCTGTTCAAAATAAAAACATGACCTCTTCAAGTATTTGGATGTGTTCAATCCGATCCATGATCCCTGGTATGCGATAAATAGGCCCAACACCGTAGTATGAGAAACATCCCCATATCATGATGCTTGCACCACCATGCTTCACGGTCTTCACAGTGTACTGTGGCTTGAATTCAGTGTTTGGGGGTCGTCTGACAAACTGTCTGCAGCAGATCCAAAAAGAACAATCTTGCTTTCTTCAGTCTACAAAATGTTGCCCCATTTCTCTTTTGCCAGTCAATGTGCTCTTTGGTAAATTGTAACCTCTTCAGCACATGTCGTTTTCCCAACAGTGGGACTTTGCGGGGACTTCTTGCAGATAGCTTGGCTTCACATAGGCGTCTTCTAATTGTAACAGTCCTCACAGGGAACGTCACACCTTCTTTCATCTCCCCGGAGCTGATCATTGGCTGTGTCTTTGCCATTTTGGCTATTATTCGATCCATTCAAATGGCAGTTTTCTGTTTACTTTCACGTTTTGGTTTCCATTTTACAGCATTTGAGATCATTTTAGCTGAGCAGCCTATCAGTTTCTGCACTTCTTTATATATTTTCTCCTCTCCAATGAACTTTTTAATCAAAGTACGCTGTTTTTCTACACTTTGTCTGGAATGAGCCGTTCCTCAGATTTGTAGAGATATATTATATATAGAGGTATATTCCTTTCAGCAACACTGGCTATATCCATATGAACGTCCAACCTCCAGGAGCCACAATATACCGGGCAGAAAACAAACCTTCCTCACAAATTCACTATTCAGTGTCTCTCCAAAGAAAAGCCAAAGGGATCTGCAATAATGTTCTGCCATAAAAAATGTTCTTTATTAAAACCCGACCGGTACTTACATAATAGGAAGAAACAAGAGCGACAATCATACAAAACGCACTCATATCTACATCTCATTGGTTGGTTTGTATTCCCACAGATGGGGGGCCCAGTTTTTATTTCTGGGGCCTGTTTGTTGCCACCTTAGGCAGACTGTAATGGTTATTATATGGGATTTATTTTGTTATTATATACAGTACATGTTGTTCCTTAAAGCAGTTAGGGTGGATCCTGTCATCTCTAGGTGCATGGAGTACACTCACAGTCCTAGAAAGCTGGACTCTAAATACAGATATGAGAAATGTTTTGCCTGTCAGAAGATTTTTATATCTGTTCATCCATTGCTGGGATTTACACAGCTCTGCCAGACAGCACAGCCAAGCAGACAAGACTACTTACAGTTAGGAAATACATTGGTGTCCTCTGTCCACCCCCAACCGTCTGATTGGATGGTGAAACAACAGCAGACTGATTAGGTCATCTCTTTGCTCTCTTCTCCTATCAGTATGTTCTATGTTGGTACATGTGTATGCAGCACACCTGATTGGCTCTCGGTTCTGCCCCTTCTTCTTCCAGTGCTGCTGCATAGTAAGAGGCTGATACCAAATCAATTTCAGGCACTTCCACTAGTGGCATTAAAAAACACACATTTCCAGATGTATTAACCCCTTCCTGTCGGATGTATGTATATACCGTATTTTTCACTCCATAAGATGCACTTTTTCCCCCCCAACAAAGGGGGAAAAATGTCAGTGCGTCTTATGGAGCGAATGTAAAGCATCCAGTCCGTTATTTCTGCCGCCACCATATCAGAATATCGGGCCGGCCGCTTAGCTCTTCTCTCCTGCAGGACCTTACCTATTCCTCGCTCCAGCGCTGCAGTCTTCCCGTGGCGGCTTCTGTGAGAGCCGGGTGCCCACTGCGCATGTGCGAGAAGCGCCGCGCTTTGTGAATTATCCGGTGTCTTCTGGGACACATGACAGGTCCGAGAAGGCTCCGGGCCATTCACAAAGCGCAGCGCTTCTTGAGCATGCGCAGTGGGCACCCGGCTGTCACAGAAGCCGCCGTGGGAAGAAGAAGGAAGGACAACTCCGCGGAAGTGGGAGCGGGTACCTGTCAAATTCAGATACCCGCTCCTCCTCCCTCCCCAAAGGTACGCAGTCTCTGGTAATCTCCTGTACTGTGTCCGCAGTCTCTGGTTATCTAATGTACTGTGTCCGCAGTCTCTGGTCATCTCCTGCACTGTGTCCGCAGTCTCTGGTCATCCCCTGTACTGTGTCCGCAGTCTCTGGTCATCTCCTGTCCTATGTCCGCAGTCTCTGGTCATCTCCTGTACTATGTCCGCAGTCTCTGGTCATCCCCTGTACTGTGTCCGCAGTCTCTGGTCATCCCTTGTACTGTGTCTGCAGTCCATTTGTTCAGAATATTTTTTTTGTTGTTTTTCTCCTCTAAAACCTAGGTATGTTTTATGGAGCGAAAAATACGGTATGTGGCAGCACAGAGATTGGCCGTATTCTGTGCCTCCACGTATACACATACCTGCTTTGTGTTGGCAGCATGCCCCCAGCACTCTGACAGTACCGTCACTGACAATTGGAAGCTGGTAGGATGGGCTTCCAATTATCTAATCATCCAATCACAGTGATCACATGGTGCGGAAGCTGAGCAAGCAGGTAACGATGCTCCGGTGTTGCGATCTCTTAAAAGGCTGGGAAGAAGGGGTTAATGAATACAGAGTTGCATTCATTTGTGTCTGTTATATCTGTCTGGAGATTAGTCCAAAGATGTACAGTTTTTATTCAACTGTGTGTGGCAAAATATCCTACAAATCCAGAGCTATGAACAGGGGATTCTAAGAAGATCCTGGGATTTCCCGCTGTAAACGCATGTGTTCTGTATTGCAGACATCTAGAACTTCATTCACCTGATGCCAAGCATACTGCGGTGCTGCGAGCAAAAGATCCTGCGGCGGCCCAGACCTGGTTCAACGTAATTCACGGGGCGGTGATGGAACTTCTTCCCAAGGTGATGGCCGAAGTCCAAACTCAGCTGGGAAAAAACGGAATCTCTGGAAGTCATGAAATTCGGCACATGGGCTGGCTAGCAGAAAAGGTCAGTTTGTTGTGTCTTTGGCTTTATATTGTTTACCTCACGAGCTAAATGACCACAAAAATGTCTCATCTGAAGTCCCTTTAACCCTTTTCCACCTACTCCGGTGTCCTTGTACAAAGTTCTGAGTGCCTGGGGGGCGGGAAGATTTCCGATCATGTGACTACTGTGTTTTGCTGTCATAGTGGTCACATGATCAGGAGTCGTTCCACTGGCTATGGATTATTAGTGAGGGCCGAGAGCTGTCTGTGACAGCCCAGTGTCTGTGCTGGGAGCTTGCAGTGAGCTTGTTCTCAGCACAGAAACATTGGCTGCCCAACAACGCACATGTGTGGGTGTTAAAGCCTGCCCTTGCGGCTGCAAATATGTGTTATTTGGGTGACAACAGGTTAAAGTGCAACTTAACCCCCCCAGGTTTAATTTTACTCTAAACCCCCTCCTCCCTCGTGTGCTGGGGGGAACTTAAATAACATACCCAGCCATCAACTGCAGCATTGCCCTGCAGTAATCTGCTGAAAGCGGAACCCACAGGGCCTTGTGCCGCCATCATTGGAGCCAGCTTTCTCTTCCAGGTCCTAGCAAGCAGCTCCCGATGACACTCCACTGCGCATGCACAGCGTATTGTACATAGCCCCAAAGCCACCTGGGATACATGATGTTGGTATCCTAGGGGGCTTCAGGTGGGGTGGGGAGGATGTCATTCTTACCTAAGCGAGGAAGGCAGACGCATGGGGTGTGTTCTCCTAAAGAAAGAAAGAAAGAAAGAAGTACAGGAGTTGGACAAAAATATGGAAACACTACATGATTTGCAGGTGTGAAAGTGACGACATGCTTTGCGTTGAAAGCGGAAGTGACGTAACATTCTTTTGCTTTTGCTGTGTGATGAGACACCTAGCTAACAGGTGGAAAGCCTCACGTCCATCATTTACTGCGTGCGCAGCTAGTAATATGGAGTCATGTCAGAGCTTACTGAGCTTCAAAGAGGGCAAATTGTTGGTGCCACTTAGCTGGTGCCTCTGTGACTGAAGTTGCCAATTTATTTGCCGTGTCATGAGGTACAATATCAAAGGTTATGGCGGCATATACAGTTTCTGGGAAAACGATGTCTGGGCAGCCATATCTTGGTATTTTGAAGGTCCCATTGTCACCTTGAAAGATAGAGTCACTGCCAGTGACTATGTACAAATTTTGGCCGTCTATGTGCACCCCATGGTGCAGACATTGTTTGCCGAAGACCGCGCCATTTACCAAGCTGACAATGCTCTGAATTCACACAGCTGGCATTGTCAAATCACGGTTTGGCGAGGATGCAGACAAAGTCTCACACCTTTCCTGGGCGCCACAGTCGCCGGACCTCCATATCATAGAGCCATTATGGTCAACGAAATTTGGGCTCGTTTTCACCTCCGGCATCTCTGCGAGAACTGGAACGATTGTTGTATGAAGAGTAGTATCAGATTCCATTATCCACCACCCAAGACTTATATTTGTCAATTTCCAGGAGAATTCAGACCGTCTTGGATGCTAAAGGCAGTCCAACACTATAGGAGCTAATGATTTTGTTCTTTTACCTAGTGTTTCCATAATTTTAGTTGTATGTGTTTCAGTGAGAGCTAACGGGCGACAGCAGCTGATACACTAAAAAGTGTTAAAATCTTAGTAGTCTGACGTCATCGTGTTCTTGCTCTATCTGTTTAATGTGCTGATTGTCTGCTTGTTATTTGGGTCCACTTTAAACTGTGATCAGTTACTTAGGCGGAGACCTTTCTCTGCCACCTACTGGAATTTGTCATTTCTGTGCAATGTATGCGATTAAAGAGGGGACTCCGTATGCAGCTTTCATTGAATGTTGCCACTTAACAGCAAGCACTGAACACATCAAATATGCCACAGTCTCCTGGGAAGTGTAATTAGTCGGTTTGTTTGAATTTGGGGTTTTACTGTTACACTTAGGAATCGGGGGAGGCTGAGGATAGGGCCACTGTAGCTGACAAGCCCCCTTTGCCAGTCACACTCCGTGAACAGGGGATTGTGGCAGCTATGCTGTGTCTGAGATCAATGTTAGTGACGCCCACTAATTGGGCATTCGTCGGGGAGGAGCAGAGAAGCTGGAAATTAAGGAACCAAAAAGAGATTTACTTCACATTTCAATACTGTTTCATTGGAGAAGTGAATACAGGCATTTAGACATGCAAGGATGGATCTGTATTTATGTTTTTAATTCCTTCAGGAGTTAATTTTTTAAGGCCCAACACTGGAAACACTTTTTAGTCAGTTATTGTGTACCGAGAATACTATCTCTACAGTCACTGACCTTACATTTTCCAAAATACAATATTTTTCCCTAAAGCGGGCCTTTAACGTCTTAAGGGGCCATGCACGGTGCTTACAAGAAGGTGTCCGTTCCGATATTGGGGGCACGTGTAAAGGTAAAGGTATTCTGGGCTCTGATTTGGGTCACGCCGTGTACATCGTTCTCTGGGGAGGTACAGTAGTAAGTGTAGATGGTGAGACGACTTGTTCAGCTGAGCCAATGCAGATTTAATGAGCATCACACTTGTTAGCGTTGGCGGTTGGATTGGCTGGATGTCCGTAAAGACAGATGGATCCAGTGAATGCTTCCTGTTAATATGGAAGATGGACAGTCTAGGTGTTGATAGACATCGTTAATGTATTTACTTTTTACAGTTTTTCTTATTTGCTTTTTATGAACACGTAATTTCCAAAGGTTTTGCCCATTTATAACAGTCCCTGAGCGATTTCTCTGCTCCTTTTTTGTTATGTTTCCACAGAAGTTGAAGCGTATCTAAACCCGAGAACAAAATCTTTTCCAGTTTTCCAATCTTTAGATTTGGTGGCTGCCATTGTTTTATGTTTATTAGGATTATCTAGTTTTATGTTAATCTGGTAATCATGTTCACTTCCTGTCCTAGGGTGACAACACTCAATGTACTATATCTATTGTAATGTTTGGGGTTGTTTAGCTCAGGGTAGCGCTCACCAGCAAGTAGAATCCACACCAGAAATTGTTGTTTTAGAGTTTCTTGGCCCACTTTTATTAAAGAAAAAAAAAAAAGTCCATACAATGTATGTTTGCCACATCAACAGAAAACAACCAATCCAGCCTCCTGGCTTGCACTTGCAACACAATAGTTCTTCAGCCTCCTGGCTTATGTACAGCAGTTCTGCTCAGACCTTCCACTATAGACCCTCGTCAGTCCCCCATAGACCACTTCCTCGCCAACACTGTCCACACAGCTGGCAGCCCCTTGCTGCCCTGATCCTCAGGCTCTGGACTCTGTCCTTTCCAATGCACATATGCACTCCTCTGGATTCTCCCTTGCACATACCTGGATTCCTCGGGAGGATAGAGCCCAGAACCCTGGTCCTGTCTCTACAAAAAGCCCAGAACCCACCTGCATAATCAGTGTTCTGGCTATTCCTAAAACCTGGTCCCAGGATTGCAGATTTCTTCCCACCAAGATCACTTTGAAATTTCCAGGCTCCAGGTCCCAAAATGGACCTTTATGAAACAATGAAGAAACTGAAAAGCCAGTTTCCTCTGCATTACACAAACCCCCTGGAGCCCCTTAACCTGCCTTGTTGAGGATCCTGGGTAGCATAATATCCTTTTACCAACATGACAGATCACCGCACTGTCACACTATGGAGAGCAGCATTGTCACCCTAGGACAAGAAGTGTGTCAGGGCTACAGAACAAACACGTGTCGGCTTGTGAGCTGCTATGTGAGTAATAAATCTTACCAAGTGCTGATTGTGAATCACCTGCACCTAACACATGCTCATACTAGTGTGTAAAAAAACAAAACCCACAATGTGCCGCGCTTCACTTCAAATATAATATGTGTATCCAATCACTAATATTTCTAATGCATATCCAAATATATAAATGAATATAAATATATGTAATTGTGCATCCAGTATATTTAGTCTGCGTGAAAGCTATTGAGTCTATAAACTATGGGATATATATTTGTAATATATGTCATAATGTCATATGACAGTGAGCAGGGCTCTGGTATGGGGTGTGGCTGCGATCAGGATGCTGGTATGGGGTGTGGCTGTGATCAGGATGCTGGTATGGGGTGTGGCTGTGATCAGGACGCTGGTATAGGGTGTGGCTGTGATCAGGATGCTGGTATGGGGTGTGGCTGCGATCAGGATGCTGGTCTGGGGTGTGGCTGCCATCAGGATGCTGGTATTGGGTGTGACTGCGATCAGGACGCTTGTATGGGGTGTGGCGGTGATCAGGACGCTTGTATGGGGTGTGGCTGTGATCAGGACGCTGGTATGGGGTGTGGCAGTGACCAGTGAGCTGGTATGGGGTGTGGCTGTGATCAGGATGCTGGTATGGGGTGTGGCTGTGATCAAGACGCTGGTATGGGGTGTGGCTGTGATCAGGACACTGGTATTGGGTGTGGCTGTGATCAGGATGCTGGTATGGGGTGTGGCTGTGATCAGAACATTGGTATGGTGTATGGGGGGTGTTTTGTTTGCACTGGGACAGGTGACAAGGCCTCCTGAATGATGTATTATTGATATTGTGGGGCAGTGATCAGGGACACAGGGGAACTAAACTGGGGCACTGGGGAGGCTGGCAGTGCAGTGTGTGAGGGTACAAGCAGCCTGACATTCAGTGTAAACTCACACACTGCAGGATCGTTCACACTGAGAGCAGAGAGAAGCGATTGGTCACAGCAGTCACATGTGATACACCACGTGATCGCCCTAACACAGCGGTAATGTGATCCACTGTGTCCGGGTGACACACCGATCACCGGGTTTCGTGGTGAGCGCTCTGTGAGCCGCACACGAGCCTTCGATGCAGCCTAACGTAAAGGAACATTAGCCCGCATCGGCGCTGCTTCCCGTCTGCCGTCTATGTAGAATGTGCGGACGGGAAGAGGGTAAGGAGGGGGCCAGGTAGCTGGCTGCTTGTCCTGGTTTGGTATGGATTTTGAGGGTAACCCCATGTCAAGAAAAACCTTATCTGAGCATGTGGCCGGGCTGGCCAGTAAAGGGGGGAGACCCCCAGATCCTGCCAACCCAAACCCCCCCCCCCCCCCCATCCATGTGAATGACTATGGGGTGCATTGGGCATTTTTTTGCTATTAGCCACTTCGCTTTATCTGGCAATAGCACGGTCATGCAACGCTGCACACAAATGATGTTTTTCATTTTGTTTCCCACAAAAATAGAGCTTTCTTTTGGTGATATATGAACACCACTAGGTATTTATTATGTAAATGAAAATTTTGAAACAAAAAAACTATTTTTTTTACTTTTTGTTATAAAACATATCCAATAAAAATAAAAAAAAAATTTCTTTATAAATTTAGGCCAACGTATATTCTGTTACATGTTTTAGGTAAAAAAAATAAAACGCAAATCAGTAAATGTGTATTAATTGGTTTGTGTGAAAGTTGCAGCGTCTACAAACAATGGGATAAATAATAAATACTGGAATTTTTCTTTATCTTTTACATTTATTTATGTTTATACTATTAATGGCGATGATGAGTGGGGCTGTGATAGTGCGCCGAGCAATCTGACACTTTGTCACAACTGACACTGACATCTCCAGTGACACTGATACAGTGATCAGTGTTAATACTATACACTGTGACTGTATAAATGACACTGACTGGGAAGGGGTAACATCTAGGGGCAATCAAAGGGTTAGCGGTGTGTACTGTGTGTAGTATGGGCTGCTTTTACTAATCCATGTGGCTGTTTTTACTCTCTGCTTTGCAGACATCGCTGCTGTTTGTACAGAGGTCTGTGTTGCTTGTCAACACAGAGCTCTGCTAAGTCATTCGCTCAGCCGTTCAGCAGGTGCCAGCCATAAATCATTTGGCTGAACCTGCTGATTGGCTTGGGCTGTAGCGAATGGCAGCACAAATGGGGGTAACGGGCACACAAGCCCCCTACCTAGAAATGAAAGATCACATACATGTACGTGATGTGGTGCAGAAGAGACCCCAGGCTGCTGTATATTTGCATGGGCCTGTCGGCAGCTGGTTAATTCATGGAACAGAGTTCTACTACCTAATAGTCTCTGATATGTTGTGGTGAGATGTCTGGAATCGGGATCCCAGATCTTCACATCCAGTGCAGCCATGACTAGAGGGTCCAACTCTTCTAGATGTGGGATTCATTTTATTGGATGGTCCATGCAGCAGAATTAGTGGGAACAGATGATACTATGAGAGACAGAAGAGGCCAGAGGGTGACTAAGCCCCGTAGACTCCACTGGGAACTAAAATCTCACTTTTGGGTGGACTGACCCTTTAACTGTACAGGATATGGTGGTGGTACACAAATGAAAGGAGTACGGGACACACGGAATGATAGAAATGCCAGTCACCACAGACTTGGAATTACACTGTATCTGAGCACCACAAAGAGAAAATGATCATTTATTCATTTGTAATAATCAAAGAAAACTCCCCCATCCATCCATGTTTCCATGCTTTATTTTACTGAGAAATCACTTTGAAAAACTCTTGTCTAGCATTTCTGGCTGTGGCCACCTTGAGTAAGGGCAGATGACTGATGTAGCATTTACTTCCTGGAATCCATCTGCCCTTAGCTCAGGCACGAGGGTGTGCTTTGCTGAGAAAGCCCCTCCTCCACTCCTGAATACTCCTGGGATGTATGAGTTTATTTGCCTAGACTAGAAACTAGGAAGTAACTGAGGAATTGTTAATAAAAAAGAATACGTTTAAAACAAGTAGATATGATCTACGTTCCTAAATACACTGCTCAAAAAAATTAAAGGAACGCTTTTTAATCAGAGTATAGTGTCAAGTCAATTAAACTTCTGGGATATTTATCTGGTCAGTTAAGTAGCAGAGGGGGTTGTAAATCAGTTTCAGCTGCTTTGGTATTAATGAAATTAACAACAGTTGCATTAGATGGGCAACAGTGAGACGACCCCCAACACAGGAATGGTTTTACAGGTGGAGGCCACTGACATTTTTTTCCCTACTCATCTTTTCTGACTGTTTTTCACTAGTTTTGTATCATATGACGCCCTCCCAGAACTGGACAACCGCGCTCTATCCGTTATTCGGCTATAGCGCACTTGGCAAGTGGTTAAAAAGATATCCCAGCATCCTCTGAGATCTCATGTTTCAGTCCATCTGATGCTGCCACGTTGCACCTCAGACTGTCCAGGAGCTCAGTGGTGACCTGGTCCAGATCTGGGAGGAAATCCTCCAGGACACCATCCGTCGTCTAATTAGAAGCATGCCCTGACATTGTCAGACATACATACAAGCACGTGGGGGCCATACAAACTACTGAGGACCATTCTGAGTTGCTGCAATACAATTTTAGCAAAATGGACTTGTCTGCTGCATTTTTTTTTTCACTTTGATTTTCGGGGTGTCTTTGAATTCAGTCCTCTGTTGGTTGATCATTTTCATGAAATGATGGGGCGTCCTTATGTTCCTAACACATCACCCCGTCCATGTCAGTATAGAGACCCAACATGAGATTTTCCCCATTGAGATCTGATGTGTTCTCAAAGTGTTCCTTTATTTTTTGAGCCGTGTATTTGCTAAGGATAGCAGCAGAAGGATTGAAAATAGCTCATGTTTATTGAGATTGAAGTGTATTTTATTTATTATTTATTTCAGGTACTTCTATATCGCCGTCAATTTACACAGCACTTTACATATATATTGTACATTCACATCAGTCCCTAATCCTCAAGGGGCGTCCAATCTAAGGTCCCTAACTCACATTCATACATACACTATCTATCTATCTATCTATCTATCTATCTATCCAGTTGTATCCAACCCTTGGTGATTGCATGGACCGTCACTTGTAAGCAACTTTTTCCATGAATTCTCTTAGCAGTTATTTTACAGGGTAGGTTGCCAGGTCTTTCTCCAACCCCCACCATGCAGGAGATCCCACATGACCAGGGATGAAACTAGGACAATTTAGACAGGAGCCAATTCACCTACCAGCATGTCTTTGGAGTGTGGGAGGAAACTCACACAGGCACAGGGAGAACATGCAAACTCCAGGCAGGTGGTGCCATCTTTGGGATTCGAACCAACGACCCAAGTACTGCCAGGCAGAAGTGCTAACCATTTAGCCACTGTGCTGCCCAAGTTGTGCATTAAAGTTTTTCTGTTGCCTGAAGTTGCCCCTCCTCTGATCAATTTATTGTGTTCCATTGAACGGGCTGCCGACACACGCCAGAATAGACCAAATATCGGACACGCATCGTTTCTTCTGACTGGATGTGCAGTGTGGTGCGCTGCAATGCATGTTTGTCAGATGTGCGTTCGGTTCCTATTGACAATGGATGGCACTGCAACACGCTAATGCATGGAACATGTGTCGTCCTATGTTGCAGTAATGCATCTTACCGCAACACAAAGTGTGATTGGATGCTTCATGTAAGGTGCACATAGGCAGGGCAATTCACAGAACGTTACAATACACAGAGTCCTCCAGCATACTTACCAACTAGCCAGCAAAATTGGAAAAAGCCTAAAATGTTTCAGCAATTTGTGTTCAGTTTGTTGGATACATTTGCAAATATATGTGAAGCCGCACTGCCACGTCAAGGCTCCTCTGTACAGTGCAGTCCCTAACTCCACTCTAATGTAATTTCCAAATTGTGACATACAGAGCAAGAAATACATTCAGAATGTAAACTAGTTCAACAAAAATTACATCAAAAACAGAGGTTTTGGTTGCATATATTTGCAATCATATACGAAACTACCATCTATAGACGTCTAAAACATGAGTGAAAAAAAAATACTGGCCTCCAACCTCCCCTTATAGCCAGTCCAACACACGCCTTTAAAAAAGAATACCGGCCTCCAACCTCCCCTTATAGCCGGTCCAACACACACCTGGAAAAAAAATATTGTAGCTCTCTTGTGGGTGAAGAGAGCTGGTGTAATTGCTTTCTTGGAGGCAGGTGCTGATGACAGTCCTTCAATAAAGCGATGACGGAGCCTCCACGTGAATGTCACATGCTGACGGAGCCTCCACGTGAATGTCACATGCTGACGGAGCCTCCACGTGAATGTCACATGCTGACGGAGCCTCCACGTGAATATCACATGCTGACGGAGTCTCCACGTGAATATCACATGCTGACGAAGCCTCCACGTGAATATCACATGCTGACGGAGCCTCCACGTAAATATCACATGCTGACGGAGCCTCCACGTGCTCGGCACAAGCCCTCGGAGCCTCCACGTGCTCGGCACAAGCCCTCGGAGCCTCCACGTGCTCGGCCCAAGCCCTCGGAGCCTCCACGTGCTCGGCCCAAGCCCTCGGAGCCTCCACGTGCTCGGCCCATGCTGTCGGAGCCTTCCAGGCGGAAGTGCTAACCATTTAGCCAATGTGCTGCTTCCAACCATTTAGCTACCGGCCTCCAACCTCCCCTTATAGCCGGTCCAACACACACCTGTAAAAAAAATATTGTAGCTCTCTTGTGGGTGAAGAGAGCTGGTGTAATTGCTTTCTTGGAGGCAGGTGCTGATGACAATCCTTCAATAGAGTGATGACGGAGCCTCCACGTAAATGTCACATGCTGACGGAGTCTCCACGTGAATATCACATGCTGACGGAGCCTCCACGTGAGTATCATATGCTGACGGAGCCTCCACGTGCTCGGCACATTCTGACGGAGCCTCCACGTGCTCGTCACAAGCCGTCGGAGCCTCCACGTGCTCGGCACAAGCCGTCGGAGCCTCCACGTGCTCGGCACAAGCCGTCGGAGCCCCAACGTGCTCCGCACAAGCCGTCGGAGCCTCCACGTGCTTGGCACAAGCCGTCGGAGCCCCAACGTGCTCGGCACAAGCCGTCGGAGCCTCCACGTGCTCGGCACAAGCCGTCGGAGCCTCCACGTGCTCGGCACAAGCCGTCGGAGCCCCAACGTGCTCAACACAAGCCGTCGGAGCCTCCACGTGCTCGGCACAAGCCGTCGGAGCCTCCACGTGCTCGGCACAAGCCGTCGGAGCCCCAACGTGCTCGGCACAAGCCGTCGGAGCCCCAACGTGCTCGGCACAAGCCGTCGGAGCCCCAACGTGCTCGGCACAAGCCGTCGGAGCCTCCACGTGCTCGGCACAAGCCGTCGGAGCCCCCACGTGCTCGGCACAAGCTGTCGGAGCCCCAACGTGCTCGGCACAAGCCGTCGGAGCCCCCACGTGCTCGGCACAAGCCGTCGGAGCCCCAACGTGCTTGGCACAAGCCGTCGGAGCCTCCACGTGCTCGGCACAAGCCGTCGGAGCCTCCACGTGCTCGGCACAAGCCGTCGGAGCCTCCACGTTCTCGGCACAAGCCGTCGGAGCCTCCACGTGCTCGGCACAAGCCGTCGGAGCCTCCACGTGCTCGGCCCATGCCGTCGGAGCCTCCACGTGCTCGGCCCATGCTGTCAGAGCCTTCCAGGCGGAAGTGCTAACCATTTAGCCAATGTGCTGCCTCCAACCATTTAGCTACCGGCCTCCAACCTCCCCTTATAGCCGGTCCAACACACACCTTGAAACAAAATATTGTAGCTCTCTTGTGGGTGAAGAGAGCTGGTGTAATTGCTTTCTTGGAGGCAGGTGCTGATGACAATCCTTCAATAGAGCGATGACATGAGGGGACTTTCCGATGATGAAGATCCTCCTCTGCTTCACCTCCTAGTGTAAAATTTCTTCCAACTTCTTGGCCATCTTAACTCCCAGAACAGTCGCACCCTGGCCATTTAAGTGCAGTCCGTCCCTGCTGTAGAGCTGGTAACTGAACGAAAAGTCTGCCCAGTTCTCCATGAACTCAAACCCCTCCTCTCTGCACCAGTTCTTCAGCCACTTGTTAAGCTCTCTAATCTCATTCTGCCTCACTGGTGTGGCTCGAGGTACAGGCAGGATTTCTGAAAATACTGCCTTGGAGGTTCTTTTCTTCAATATAGCTCCCAAGTCTCTGAAATCTTTTTGTAGGGCGTTCCATCTTCCTCTGACTTTGTCGTTGGTACCGACATGTACGATGACAGCTGGGTCCTCCCCAGCCCCTTTCAGCAATCTGTCCATGCGATCTGCAATGTCCCGAACCCGAGCGCCTGGTAAACTACAGACTGTTCGGCAATGACGGTCTTTGTGACAGATTGCTTTCTCTGTACCTCTAAGAATGGAGTCCCCTACCACCAGTATATGTCTATCCTTTCTTGTATCCTTGCCCCCATCTTCACTGGAGGAGATGTTCCCCTGGCATTTTGGTAGGGTCTTGTCATTAACGTCGCGTTCTGTCGGAGTCTCCACGTGAATGTCAACTACTGACGGAGCCTCCACGTGCTGGGCACATGCTGTCGGAGCCTCCACGTGCTGGGCACATGCTGTCGGAGCCTCCACGTGCTGGGCACATGCTATCGGAGCCTCCACGTGCTGGGCACATGCTGTCGGAGCCTCCACGTGCTGGGCACATGCTGACGGAGCCTCCACGTGCTGGGCACATGCTGACGGAGCCTCCACGTGCTGGGCACATGCTGTCGGAGCCTCCACGTGCTGGGCACATTCTGTCGGAGCCTCCACGTGCTGGGCACATGCTGTCGGAGCCTCCACGTGCTCGGCACATTCTGTCGGAGCCTCCACGTGCTGGGCACATTCTGTCGGAGCCTCCACGTGCTGGGCACATTCTGTCGGAGCCTCCACGTGCTCGGCACATTCTGTCGGAGCCTCCACGTGCTCGGCACATTCTGTCGGAGCCTCCACGTGCTCGGCACATTCTGTCGGAGCCTCCACGTGCTGGGCACATGCTGTCGGAGCCTCCACGTGCTGGGCACATTCTGTCGGAGCCTCCACGTGCTCGGCACATTCTGTCGGAGCCTCCACGTGCTCGGCACATTCTGTCGGAGCCTCCACGTGCTGGGCACATTCTGTCGGAGCCTCCACGTGCTGGGCACATGCTGTCGGAGCCTCCACGTGCTGGGCACATGCTGTCGGAGCCTCCACGTGCTGGGCACATGCTGTCGGAGCCTCCACGTGCTGGGCACATGCTGTCGGAGCCTCCACGTGCTGGGCACATGCTGTCGGAGCCTCCACGTGCTGGGCACATGCTGTCGGAGCCTCCACGTGCTGGGCACATTCTGTCGGAGCCTCCACGTGAATGTCACATGCTATCTGAGCCTTTACGTGCTGGGCACATGCTGACGGAGTCTCCATGTCGATATCATATCTCTTCTCGCTCACTGTGGCAAGCCTGCCAGGTGAGCTGTGTTTGCAGTAAATAATATTTACATCTACAATAAAAAAGAATTGAATTTAGCACCTTAATCTACATTTTATATATTTTTCTTTATACAAAATCAAAATACAGAGAAAGTTAGAAACACCTGTGCCAGGGACAGTAAGGAGACCTGACATGATAGGGACACAGGGATGACTATAGTGGCCTTCATATAAAAATGCTAGTTGGGTGGCAGTTATGCCAAGCCTCTACAATTAAATGACTGAAGAAACCGGCAAGTTAAATGAGTGGGCGGGTCACAAGGGAAGTGGCAGTAGGAAGTAGTGGTGTCACCTGCCTGGCTCTGCATTGTGGCTGGGGTTTGTGAATCATTGGGCCAGCTAAGCACAGCCTTTTTTTACTGGCAGTTTTGCCCAGAAAGTGTCATTTATCAGCCCTGAGGTCAGACAGGATACGGGTCACCCACTATGGGGGGGTCATACACCAGCCTGACAACAGCTGATTGTTTGCATTGGCAGGGAGAGTAAACACGTGACTAATGTAGTAGGAATATTTATGTCTAGTCATATGTTTTTATCAATGTTATATGGATATTCATACTTTTGCTGGTGGAGTTGCAATGTGAGCGTCACATGTATTCATGACCATCCCTATACATGTGTGCATATGGGAATGTCGGCCGTCATCAGTGTCTATGACCATCCCTATACATGTGTGCATATGGGAATGTCAGCCGTCATCAGTGTCTATGACCATCCCTATACATGTGTGCATATGGGAATGTCAGCCGTCATCAGTGTCTATGACCATCCCTATACATGTGTGCATATGGGAATGTCAGCCGTCATCAGTGTCTATGACCATCCCTATACATGTGTGCATATGGGAATGTCAGCCGTCATCAGTGTCTATGGCGTTCCCTGTACATGGATACATATGGGAATGTACTACACTGGATGGACTGCAATGCAAATCGGATCTGATTCCATATGTCCCGCCCTCGGTGGGCGGGGATCTCTGACCGGTAACCAGGAAGTGACATCACACCGTCACTTCCTGGTCAGGACCAGACGGGCACGGGCGCTCTTCTCCTTCCTCTCCTGCTGAGGGCGGTGAGTCGGCCCCGGGGCCCGCAGATGAGGGGGCGGAGCCTGGGAGATAGTGGGCGGGGGGAGGGTCACACGGGGCGGGGGGGCCGGCACTGTGTGGAAGCGGCTGCGCTGCCCCTCCAATGCTTCCACCTGACAGGTGAGCCCCGCAGCAGGGCTGAAGGGGAGAGGAAACTACCTGCCCCACCCCCGGGACGTGTCCGGACATGCCCGGCCATATGAATTCCCCATCCCTGCTGGAATGTCAGCTCTCCTCAGTGTCTATGGGGATCCCTGTACATGTGTCCATATGGGAATGTCAGCCGGGAAAAAGGGGAAAAAAGGGTCCAGTGAGAGGAGGTGAGTTCCCTCGTCTCTCTCTAGATCCACAATACATACCATTTTGGTGTTCTGCCTTGTGGTGGCGCCGATTGACTTTACTGCCGGCGCCTAAACATCCAGCAACGGCTCTGAAGCAGCCGCGCAGAAAAGCCCGAGTCCTCTTCATGGTGGTGGGCCTCTTGGTGGTGGGATCTGCAGACTGCTCAGTGATCCCTCCTTCCATAGGGGGCTTTCCTTCCCCCGATTCCTCTTTGGTGGTTTTCTGAGAAATAAACGTTTTAATCTTCAATTGTCTCATTACGGAAAATAATGAAACCCGCTTCAACCTGTGTGAGAGAGGAAGTGCAGCCAATCGGATCAAATCCGAACCGATGAGACTGCAAGCCAAACTCAGGAGAAGGAACAATCACGTCTGCTCTGTACCGGGTACAAGGAGCGACTGAAGGGACTCTGGGAGAGCTGGCTTAGGGGGAGAAAGGGGGGGGGGGAGGGGGGGAAGGGGGAGGGGCCAGGCGATGACATCACGGTGCTGGAGAGCCTTTTTTTTTTTTTTTTTCAAAGTTTTCTTAAAGGGGCCACGTCCTTTTTAAATTCAGCCACCTGCAAGTTTAATTCAAAAACAAGGACGTGGCCCCTTTAAGAACTCTAGGTGACTGTTTTTTTTTTTGTTTTTTTTCAAATCTCCTGGTACTCAGACAAACACAACTGACGATTTTTCCTAAAGGGGCGGCAGTTATGTGAATGCAGCCTCAGTATATAGATCTCATATACCAGGAGAAGAGGTTTTTTCTTTTTTTTTTAATTTAAGTGAGTTATTTTGATTGATATTTCAACCTTACAGTCCCACGGCTTAAAATAAAGGTCTTTATTCCTATGAGAACTCTGTGATTGGAGCCTTATCGCTGAATAGAAAGATTTCCTGCCCAACAAATATTTTCATTTCTGTCTTGCTTTTTTTATTTATATTGTCTTTTATCGTTATTTCCCTAAATGGTGGAATTTTTTTTTTTTTCAATGCGAAAACGTCTCCCATAGACTTTAATGCAAAATCCCCTCCCATAGACTTCAATGTGAAATCCCCTCCCATAGACTTTAATGCGAAAACACCTTTCAGTAGCCATCCTATGTGAACACTTCTCTTCTCTTGAGGCTCTGCTCTATCACTTGTGATTCTGGAACGCACCGCAACAAACTCGCACGGAACCCTTTCCATAATGGCACTCAAAGCACAATGCGTGTGGGTGGCATCTGTGTGAACCTCCTCAATAGGAGCACATAATATCTCGCCTGTCATGTCAATCTGTGAGTTTGAAAATGCATCCAGAATGGCATATGTGTGAACCAGGGCTGCTCCTTTCACATTTGGGCATTTTGGGATTGCGGCAGAATAGCTGTGATCGCAAAACGCAGGTTCAGGCGCCATTATTTATTATTAGGGCTCATGTACACGGGGCGTTTGGAAAACTCTTCTGACCTCTGGAAACTGACTGCTAGAAAACATAGGTAAAAAATGTCAGTTTAGCCACGTTTGCATACCGCGTTTATGCGCGTTTACGTTTAGACGCGTTTTTAAACAATAGCGTCAGGAGATCTTCCAAATGCCCAGAATGCACTGAAAATAGTAAATCATGAAATATTTCAGACATTTTGAGAGGAATAGAGAGAGCAGAAGCAGAGAGAGCAGTATGTGTGGAGATGACCTGTCTTTTCTGGTTGTAGTCACTATGGATCCCATCATAATGCGGCGCGTTTTACCATTTTTTCCTTCACGCAAAACCTGGAACTGACTGCGCTGGTGTACCGGGTCCATTGGAATACATGGAAAATGCTTTGCATGCACTTTTGATGAAGAAAATCGGCTCTGGACAGCATCTGGATATGGACCTGTCAAAAAACGCGTCTAAACACAAACGATTGTAAAGACGGTTAACAGCATTCATAAGTATTTGGCGTTTGAAATGGCGGTAAAATCTACTCCTGAACGCCTGTGTGTACATGGACACAGGGAGACATAAAGGAGAGTTCAGGGGCTGCTGAAAAATCTGCTCCACAGTTCCTGACCGTCAGTGTAGCAGCTGCAGTGTACATGAGCCCTGAAAACGTTTCAGTTTTGCCGTGATTGTCGTGCGGTAAGTCACATGGTGTGAAGCTTGTCCCCCAAAAGTCGCCTTGCCCCAGGAGCTGACAATCCACGCTACTCTTTACAAAAATCAGTCCGCTGGGTTGAATGAAAACAAAGCTTGTAGTGTGTACCCGGCTACAGCGCCCTCTGCTGGAGGTAGTGAGTAAACAGATGAAGGACTCCATCTCTTCCACTCTCTGCCCCTGATAACAGTCAGGTCTGCGATGGTTGAACAGTGACTGATGAAAGGTTATAGCCTGTGATAGCCGGGTGTGAAGAAGGGCAATAAACTCACAAATGATAATGTGTTCATTTCCAGGTCTTATCCCAGAGAGGTGCCTCTATGTCTGTACCACAGGGTGTTGCAGTTCATCTGCTCAGCCGGGATCAACTCTGTTGTCTCTCTTGTTACAAACTGTTCATGACCACTGTGGTTCTGGGTATGGTGCTGTGTGGTTCTGGGTATGGTGCTGTGTGGTTCTGGGTATGGTGCCGTGTGGTTCTGGGTATGGTGCCGTGTGGTTCTGGGTATGGTGCTGTGTGGTTCTGGGTATGGTGCCGTGTGGTTCTGGGTATCAGACTGTGAGGTCCTGCGTATCGGGCTGTGTGTGTGGCTCCTGGGTATCGGGCTGTGTGTGTGGCTCCTGGGTATCGGGCTGTGTGTGTGGCTCCTGGGTATCGGGCTGTGTGTGGCTCCTGGGTATCGGGCTGTGTGGCTCCTGGGTATCGGGCTGTGTGTGGCTCCTTGGTATCGGGCTGTGTGTGTGGCTCCTTGGTATCGGGCTGTGTGTGTGGCTCCTGGGTATCGGGCTGTGTGTGTGGCTCCTGAGTATCGGGCTGTGTGTGTGGCTCCTGAGTATCGGGCTGTGTGTGGCTCCTGGGTATCGGGCTGTGTGTGTGGCTCCTGGGTATCGGGCTGTGTGGCTCCTGGGTATCGGGCTGTGTGTGGCTCTTTGGTATCGGGCTGTGTGTGTGGCTCCTGGGTATCGGGCTGTGTGTGGCTCCTTGGTATCGGGCTGTGTGTGGCTCCTGGGTATCGGGCTGTGTGTGGCTCCTGGGTATCGGGCTGTGTGTGTGGCTCCTTGGTATCGGGCTGTGTGTGTGGCTCCTGGGTATCGGGCTGTGTGTGTGGCTCCTGAGTATCGGGCTGTGTGTGTGGCTCCTGAGTATCGGGCTGTGTGTGGCTCCTGGGTATCGGGCTGTGTGTGTGGCTCCTGGGTATCGGGCTGTGTGGCTCCTGGGTATCGGGCTGTGTGTGGCTCTTTGGTATCGGGCTGTGTGTGTGGCTCCTGGGTATCGGGCTGTGTGTGGCTCCTTGGTATCGGGCTGTGTGGCTCCTGGGTATGGGGCTGTGTGTGTGGCTCCTGGGTATGGGGCTGTGTGTGGCTCCTGGGTATCGGGCTGTGTGTGGCTCCTGGGTATCGGGCTGTGTGTGTGGCTCCTGGGTATGGGGCTGTGTGTGGCTCCTGGGTATCGGGCTGTGTGTGGCTCCTGGGTATCGGGCTGTGTGGCTCCTGGGTATCGGGCTGTGTGGCTCCTGGGTATCGGGCTGTGTGTGGCTCATGGGTATTGGGCTGTGTGTGTGGCTCCTGGGTATCGGGCTGTGTTTGTAGCTCCTGGGTATCGGGCTGTGTGTGGCTCCTGGGTATCGGGCTGTGTGTGGCTCCTGGGTATCGGGCTGTGTGTGGCTCCTGAGTATCGGGCTGTGTGTGTGGCTCCTTGGTATCGGGCTGTGTGTGTGGCTCCTGGGTATCGGGCTGTGTGTGGCTCCTGGGTATCGGGCTGTGTGTGGCTCCTGGGTATCGGGCTGTGTGTGTGGCTCCTGGGTATCGGGCTGTGTGTGTGGCTCCTGGGTATCGGGCTGTGTGTGGCTCCTGTGTGTCCTGACCCGGAAGTGATGTGATGATATGACTTCTGGGGCCCCATTGACAGACTCCTGACCATGGAGGCCAGGATAGAATGTAATGCAGTGCACTGTATTCCTGTCAGTGTAGTACAGGGGACACACCCGGGGCTTTTAGACCTTTGATGTCTCAATAAAGAGAACCTGTCACACAGAAAAAAATTTAAAAAAAATAAAAGTAATAAATAAAAGTTACACCCAAGCACATCTCCTCCCCCTTCCTCCAAAATATAAAAATTGAGACCCCCCCACATATTTGCATGTTGAAGCGTCAAAGCACACAGTGGGGCCCCTACACATGAAGATGTGGATTGCGATACACGTTACATATCAGCGCACACGCCAGGATGAGGCAATAATTCCAGCACCAGACCTCCTCCATACACTACACTGATGACCTTTAAGGGGCTCTAACCCCTCCCACCTGACCAATGTACATAAACGGCCAGCTGGGAGCTTCCCCGTTCTGATTGGACGTTCCTGTACGTCCCTCAGAACATGCGCTTGTGTGCGGCCCCGGGGCCACGCAACAGCACGGATCTGTGATGGCCGCGCCCGTTGGACTCAGCCCATTACGTATTTGGATATGGGCTCTCTGATTGGACCTTCCAATGGTGATGGCAGTGTCCAATCACAGCCATCTCTGAATGTCAGCTGACACGTGTCTCTGTAGCTGTTCCCTCAGCTGAGGTCTGTGAGAGCTCAGTGAGGGGGGGAGGGGGGGATGCTGCAAATTGTGACAGTTGATGTGTGTAGCTGATGATTTTATTCCTCCATTACACAGCTCTGCAGCCCCCCCACACCAGGACACCAAGCAGCATCTGTCCCTGTCCACATGTCAGCGTCTGTCAGTGTCCCACATACATGTCATCACCTGTCAGTGTCCCACATACATGTTATCACCTGTCAGTGTCCCACATACATGTCATCACCTGTCAGTGTCCCACAAACATGTCAGCGTCTGTCAGTGTCCCACAAACATGTCATCACCCGTCAGTGTCCCACAAACATGTCATCCCCTGTCCCACTGTCATCCCCTGTCCCATCCCCTGTCCCCTGTCCCCAGCATCTGTCAGTGTCCCACAAACATGTCATCACCTGTCAGTGTCCCACAAACATGTCAGCGTCTGTCAGTGTCCCACAAACATGTCATCGCCTGTCAGTGTCCCACAAACATGTCATCACCTGTCAGTGTTCCACATACATGTCATCACCTGTCAGTGTCCCACAAACATGTCATCACCTGTCAGTGTCCCACAAACATGTCATCGCCTGTCAGTGTTCCACAAACATGTCATCGCCTGTCAGTGTTCCACATACATGTCATCACCTGTCAGTGTCCCACAAACATGTCATCACCTGTCAGTGTCCCACAAACATGTCATCGTCTGTCAGTGTCCCACAAACATGTCATCACCTGTCAGTGTCCCACAAACATGTCATCCCCTGTCAGTGTCCCACAAACATGTCATCACCTGTCAATGTCCCACAAACATGTCATCACCTGTCAGTGTCCCACATACATGTCATCACCTGTCACAGTGTACAGGGCACAAAAACATAAATAATAAAAAACAATGTAAAGTGCCCCCATCCCCCCCTCGCTGAAGTGCAAAGGTGAACGCAGGCATTGGTGTCATACACATACATGACCAGTGATCACACCACACATGTGAGGTATCGCGGTGAATGTCGGAGGAGAGCAATAATTCTATCACCTGACCTCCTCTGTAACTCTAAACTGGTAACCTGGAACGGCTTATAAAGTGTCTCCTATAAAGATTTGTAAATCACGTAGTTTGGCGCCATTCCATAATCGTGACAATTATAAAGCGTGACGGGTTTTATCTATTACTTGGTGCAACACCAGATTTTATATTTTACCAAAAATGTGGGTATTATATAGTGTTTGTGCATCAAAATTCTTTAACCGCTTCCCCCCCGACCACTGCACATAATCGGCCAGGTGGGATCATCGCTGTTCTGATTGGACGTTCCTGAACAGTAGTAAAGTACAGGCACAGTGTTGTGGGGTCTGTGCTTTGTGCAGGCATGGAGTCACAGAGGGGAGGAGGGTGAGTTATGAGAGGAGGGGACTGGCATGGAGGGTAAAGCAGGGGGTGTAGGAATGGTGCTGAAAGCTGAAGAGGAGCCTGCAGGTGCAATGCTGACAGTGAAGGGCTGGGGGTCAGTTGGAGAGAAGGGGGGAGCAGGCATAATGGTGTTAGGGGGGGGGCAGGTGCGCTATCTGCAGGGGGGGGGTGCAGGCACAATGGTGTTAGGGGGGCAGGTGTGCTGTCTGCGGGGGGGGGTGGGTGGGGGGGGTGCAGGCATAATGGTGTTAGGGGGGCAGGTGTGCTGTCTGCGGGGGGGGGGGTGCAGGCATAATGGTGTTAGGGGGGCAGGTGTGCTGTCTGCAGGGGGGGGGGGTGCAGGCATAATGGTGTTAGGGGGGCAGGTGTGCTGTCTGCGGGGGGGGGGGGGGGGGGTGCAGGCACAATGGTGGGGGCTATAAGCATTGGGTTTGGGTGAAAGGGGGCTGGACGGGTGCAGTAGTGATAGAGGGTTGAGATGTAGGAGTGTAGGGGGGCGGTGGGGAGAAGAAGATGCAGTGCTTAGAGGCAGCGTAAGAGGAAGGGGTGCCCCCTACCTGTTTTGCAAAACTACATTTTAAAACGTGGTTTTGCGCAGCCGTGCCGCCCTGCAAACGTACATATGCAGTGGCTGGGGCTGAAGAGGTTAACCACTTCCCTCCTGGCCAACAGCCGAATGGCGGCAGGGAAAACGCACTAGATCGCAGCGGCGCGATCTGTCACCGGCAGTGTACCTCGGACACGGCCTATGACAGATCTGAGTACCGGCCCTCGTTGCCGGTACCATGTGACTTGCTGTGACCAATCACAGCAGGTCACATAACAGTTGTATACATTGGATGGCTTCATTCATTCCATCCATTGTATACTAGTGTCTAGCTGTGAATGGTCCCAGAGATCACATGCATATGTCATGTGATTAGCTGTGGCCAAATCACAGCTAAGCACAAAAAAAAAAACCTGAATGAATCGATGTCATTCAGGTAAATGCTTGCTTATAGCAAAGTAATTCTTTGCTATAAGCAAATTGAGTAAAAAAAAAAAAAAAAATACTGATCACTTCCCCAAAGTAGTACAATGTTACTATGGTAACATTGTACTATTTTGGACATAGTGAAATATGAAAAAAAAAATCATAGAAAAACAAAAAACAATTTAATAAAAAATTAAAAATAATAAAAAAATTAAAAAAAAAATTTAAGAAAAATGTATATATATTTTTTCATACTGTCACCAGTCAGTGTCCCTGATCACCAATAGTGTTAGCGTCCCTCCCAGATAGCGCCAGATTTCCCGCTAATACACCAGTAATCCCATTTAACCCCTTAATCTCCCCCCCCCCGAGTTAACCTCTTCACTGCCCTATCACTAGTGTCATTGATTACAGTGAACAGATTTTTACTGATCACTGTATTAGTGTCATTGGTGACTTCCGATAGTGTTAGCGCCCCTCCCATATAGCGCCAGCTTGCCCGCTAATGCACGGGATTTTTTTTTTACCAAAAACATGTAGCAGAATACATTTTGGCTTAAATTTATGACTAACTTTGAGTTTACGATATACTTTTTATAGCTGAAAGTAGAAAATATTGTTTTTTTTCAAACTTTTCGTGTTTTTTTTGTTTATAGCGCAAAAAATAAAAAGCGCACAGGTGATCAAATACCACCAAAAGAAAGCTCTATTTGTGTGAAAAAAAGGATGTAAATTTCGTTAGGGTACAGCATTGCATGACCGCGCAATTATCATTTGAATTAGTGCAGCGCTGTATAGCAAAAAAAGGCATAAATTACAGTATCTATACCATAGTTTGTAGACACTATAACGTTCACACAAAGCAATCAATATACACTTATTGGGATTTTTTTTACCAAAAACATGTAGCAGAATACATTTTGACTTAAATTTATGACTAACTTCCAGTTTACGATATATTTTATATAGCTGAAAGTAGAAAATATTGTTTTTTTTTTTAATTTTTGTGTTTTTTTTGTTTATAGCGCAAAAAATAAAAAGCGCACAAATAATAAAATACCATCAAAAGAAAGCTCTATTTGTGTGAAAAAAAGGACGTAAATTTTGTTTGGGTACAGCATTGCATGACCGCGCAATTATCATTTGAATTAGCGCAGTGCCAAACAGCAAAAAAAGGCCTGGTCATTAAGGGGGGTAAATCCTCAGGAGCTCAAGTGGTTAAATACCACCAAAAGAAAGCTCTAATTGTGTGACAAAAATGGTCAAATTTTAGTTTGGGTACAATGTTGTATGAGCGCGCAATTGTCATTCAAAGTGTGAGAGCGCTGAAAGCTGAAAATTGCCCTGGGCAGGAAGGGGGTAAAAGTGCCCGGTATGGAAGCGGTTAAGCACTGCACTATAGCTACTTGACATTGGGCAGGTGACAGTTGGCCGTTTTTGAAAACAAGGGTCAGTTTGACAGAGTCTATACCTGGTAACCTCCATAGCACAGTGGTTAGAGTGCCCGTCTAAAGAGTGCATGGTCGTAGGTTCGAGGCTTACCTCTGCCAAGTGCGTCTTTCAGCATGACTATGCAGTACTGGACATGAGATAAATGGATGTTACCAAATTATTTTTTTTTTGGGCTTTGTTTTTTTTTTTTAACATTCATTTTCTCTCATTTTATCTATTTGGAAAGCCTTTCATGGTCCCAGTGCGGGTAAAAGAGTCCGGACTGGAAGTGGTTAACCACTTGAGCTCCTGAGGATTTACCCCCCTTAATGACCAGGCCTTTTTTTGCTGTTTGGCGCTGCACTAATTCAAAAGATAATTGCGCGGTCATGCAATGCTGTACCCAAACGAAATTTACGTCCTTTTTTTCACACAAATAGAGCTTTCTTTTGGTGGTATTTTATCACCTGTGCACTTTTTATTTTTTGCGCTATAAACAAAAAAACCACGAAAATGTTGAAAAAAAACAATATTTTCTACTTTCAGCTATAAAAAATATATCGTAAACTCAAAGTTAGTCATAAATTTAAGCCAAAATGTATTCTGCTCCATGTTTTTGGTAAAAAAATCCCAATAAGTGTATATTGATTGCTTTGTGTGAACGTTATAGCGTCTACAAACTATGGTATAGATACTGTAATGTATGCCTTTTTTTGCTATACAGCGCTGCACTAATTCAAATGATAATTGTGCGGTCATGCAATGCTGCACCCAAACGAAATTTACGTCCTTTTTTTCACACAAATAGAGCTTTCTTTTGGTGGTATTTGATCACCTGTGCACTTTTTATTTTTTGCGCTATAAACAAAAAAACACGAAAATTTTGAAAAAAAAAACAATATTTCTACTTTCAGCTATAAAAAATATATCGTAAACTGAAAGTCATAAATTTAAGCCAAAATGTACTCTGCTACATGTTTTTGGTAAAAAAAAATCCCAATAAGTGTATATTGATTGCTTTGTGTGAAAGTTATAGTGTCTACAAACTATGGTATAGATAATTTGAAATTTACACAGCTTTTACTTTCTGACCGCCCATCACATCTCTTGAGGTGGTAAAATACCAGGATAGAACAGACACCCCCAAATGACCCCTTTTCGGAAAGCAGACACCCTAAGCTATCTGCTGAGAGACATATTGGCCCTGATTCACTAAGATGTGAGTCTATCAGCAGAGTCTGACCATTCAGGCAGACTCCGGTCAATCAATCAGTCGTCTGACCAGCGTCTAGCAAGCTCATTAACGAGCGTCTACTGACTACTTTGCCATTAGTGAATGAGGTATCCCGTCTGGCACATCTTTAGGTGCAATACCGGATATATTCGCTAGATGGCGCATAAGCGCGGGCTTTATTAACATTGGCGTTTTCCTGATAGAAAATTCTAATACAGCTGTACTATTACATTCTGAAAATTCTCTTTTGCTATTTTTTTTTTTTTGCTGTTTCTCCAAAATGATCAGGAAAGTATTGCATTTACTAATGAATGTCATACATTCTATATTCAAATGTTAAACATTTTCACACTTATATCTCAAATAATTTATATACTTCTAATTTCCCAATATAGTTATATATCTTCATTCTCTTTAATCACATAACTATTCTATGTTAAAGACAAGTGCAGCGCTATAAATGCATGTGATCAATAATGAACGCATGTAAAAACCAAAAAGTGCAAAGAATTGCAATAATGATGTAAACTGGTAAATCGTGCTAAAATAAGTTCATAGAATCATTCCTGAATAATGGAATGTCCTTCGTGTGAGAGTACCAACTCAGAGAGTGCCTATGAATGGCACGTGTGGTCTCTCCGTGACGGACAGTAGTGCATGAACTCGTGAAAGGTAAACCACCCTTGGGACTGGTCTACACTCACCAAAAAAAAAGTATTAATGTGCATGGGTTATACACATCGCACATCTGGGGGTGCAGCGGTATGCTGGCAGCTATGGGTTAGTCATCCAGCTCCATCCATCCATCCATCCATCAGGGTGGGTGCCCAAATGGTCCTGGGGAGGAATTAGCTCAGCCACAGGAGCCAGAAAGGTGCTCAATAGTGTAGTACACTGTCACAGGGGTGGATGACCTTTCACGAGTTCATGCACTACTGTTCGTGGTTATATTTATCTTGTGTAATACCATTTTACTAGTCTATATCATTTGACCAGCGCTCGCTTTATCATTTTTAAACAATGTAACTATTCTACATTATAGCTCAAACTGTGTTTCCCACAGTGGTTTAGTGGTTAGAGCTCAGAACTTACAGCACTTGGGTCATGGGTTCTAATCCCAGTCTTAGCAACATCCCAAAAATGGAGATCAATTTTCTGGGTTGTGGCAGGAATATTGATCAATCAATTATGATTTTGCCTAGTGACTAGAAAGTGGATGAATGTTACTTGCGTACTGTTCTTCTGCCAATTAGGTCATGTGCAAGTTTCATGCCGTGTATATTTCATTGTAACTTTTTTCTCTTTTAAATCTGTCTCCTTATACAACTTGACCCCCTCCCCCACCCCATCATCACCTGTCCCATATGCAAATCTATGGATCACCGCCCCACTCTTTAACTATCTATTTACTGATCAAGTGAATGTGTCTCATTTTCTATCAGCTACAGCTCAGATCTCACATTATTATACAATTGCTGATTGTATCTCACCACTAGTCTGATTGAATTCACAATTCCTGGTCAGTCCTGTTCCCTGACCTCTAATAACCTTTAGGGCCAGTTCACACTACATGTGTTTCAGTTGCTTTTTCAGCATCACAAACGCACAGAAAGAAGGTTATATGGTTGTCAATGTCATAGTTCACATCAGCGCTGCATTGTTTCTGCACAGAACTGTACTGGAACACATTGAAACGTCCTTGAATGTACTAAAACGCACATGTCCCTAACTACATTGAATACAAAGAAAATAGAAAAAAATAAGTGGAAGGGATACAAAAATGCAATGTAAACATGTCCAAAACGCATCCAAAATGTACTGGAACACACTAAACATGCATGCCAAAAGGGCATGAAAAAACCCCATCAGGAACACATCTAGACTGTTTCTATAGTGTGAACCAGCCCTTAGGACTTGTTCACACCATTGGTGGTGCAGAAACGCATGCAAGAACACACATTTTCCAGCACAGCAAAGAAATGCAATGCCCTATGTAGATGTGCGCAGGTACCATGATGAAAACGTTGTTGCACCTACACACGTCTATTAAAAACAGCCCCATTCACAGCCACAAATACGCATGGCACCACACTATTGTGCGGTTAGGTGCGACACACTTGGAAAATAACATAAAAATAAGCCAACATGGCTAAAACATATCTTGAAAATATGGGGACTCTGATATCCGGCGACAGTCCGTTCACGAACGAGAAGCAATTCTGCACCCTAAAACCAACATAGAGGAAAGGGATGGTCAAATTGCTGTGCTGCTTCCAAACCACCTCTGGCATGCCAGGGTCATTATGCAGGTCCTCGATGCCAGTTCTTGCCTGCGGCCACAAAATATCCACTGGCCACAAGTGAAGGTGAGTGGAGGACGTGAAGGTGGATTTCTACCAGCTTCAACCGCAAGCAGTACCACTCCTGAAAAATGAGAGCAAATAATCATTGACACGTCATCATGACAGTCAATTCTCAGTGCAGGCTATCTAGAGTGTCTTTCCTTTTTAACCATTTCAAGAGTTCAAGGAAACATTCTTGGAGCATCTACTGTGTTTGGAAAGGCCAAAGGCCCCCCCCTCCCCCAGGCACACTAATGCTTATGCAGGCCATAGACGGGGAGAAAAACAGCCGATTTTTCTTTTAAAAAATGAAAAATCGGTTGTTCAAGCGGCCGACGTTACCAGCTATGGTAAAAAAAAATCGGCCGATTTTCATCCCGTCTACAGCCGGCAAAAAGTGTCCCTGCAGAGAGCTCCGCTATTTCTTTGACAGTTCTTTGACATTTATAGCGGTTGCAACAATGTATTTGTATCCATTTCGGATACAGATGTTTTTATTCGGAAACAAATAGATACAATGTTGCAACCGCTGTAAATGTCAAGGAACTGTCAAAGAAATAGCGGAGCTCTCTGCAGGGACACTTTTTGCCATACTGGAATTCCTCTCATTTTTCATCCTTCTTCTTCCTCTTCTTCTTCCTCATCATCCTCTTCTTCCTCTTCATCATCTTCTTCTTCTTCTTCATCATCATCCTCTTCTTCTTTTTCTTCTTTTTGTCTTCCTCTTGCAGGTCACTGCTCATGTGCAGATTTTTTATCAGTAAAAAAATCGGCCGATTTGCCCATCATTGCCGCGAAAATCGGCCGATCGGCAAATTCGGCCGTTTTTTTCCAACTTTACCGAAAAAAAAAATCTGCCAAAATACCGAAAAACGGCCGAACAAATAGCCCACTAACGATCCGAAAATCGGCCGATTTTATTTTCGGCCGAAAAATCGGCCGATTTTCGACCCATCTATGGCCTGCATAAGATATGGTGTGGCCCTAGGGTCAATGTGTGTTTAGAATACTTCCAAAATGCACATACAAAAACACTCCATCCAAATGCATGTTGCATTTCTATAGCATGTTAAACAGAAGAATAACGCACTTCCATAATGTTAACATGCGCAAGTAAAAATAGACAAAATCCACATCCTTTTATTCTGGCTTCACATACATGCATTGTGGTCTAACACCGCACTCCTGGGCAAATCACATGCAATTTGTGTGCGTTGCAATTAGAGACAAACATTTTGCACACCTCAAATTGCACCGCATCCGGGCCAAAAATGTGCAGGACCCTTTTTCAGGGTATGCACATGGGTGTGAATAGGCATGCCATCCAATTTGGCAAATCGCAATACGCTTTGTGTACCAATATTGGTGTGTTGGTAACTTCACCTAGAAAGCCGCAGCAGGTGGCATGAAGGGGTTGCGGTTGTGATGCGGTGCAGCGCTTGCACAGAAAACACTGCAAATTTCACATCGCATCTGTGTGACACCAGAATGTGCCAATATGTGGCTTGACAAAGCACAGTGGTCAGTGCAGATTATTTTCAATCCATGTTTTTTGACACTTTTCATTCACTGGTTTAACTCAGGTGATCATTAATCACAATTATCTCCGGAGATCACATGCAGCCCCTCAACCATCTACACATATCTCTGGAAATCTATACAGATCTCCTTGAAAAAATGTCTCCTCTCCTCTTCGGAAAACAATTGTCCTCCACCTCATAAACAGGGGGACAGAGAAGACTTCTCCTTGATAACTAAACTCAGATGAATTATCTGTGCTTAATAAACATACACCAATACTGCAAATGCATTGTACTGTCCAAGGCATTGCACACGAACGCATTGCACACTAGAAATGTCAAATGCGTTAGTGTGTACAGTGCATGAGTGTAAAATGCTTTAGTGCACACTGCAGTGTACAACGCATTGCACACTGTAATACTCTGTACAAAGTAATACCGTGTACACCCACACATTGTAGACTGTAATGCACTGTACACTGTCATGCAGGCTGGAGCTACGCATTGCACACTGTGATACGCTGTCCACTGTCATGCAGAATCCAGCAACGCATTGCACACTGTTATACCATGTACACCAACACATTGTAGAATGTAATGCATTATACGCAGTATACATGTCCAGATATTCAAAGATTAGCCATGAAGGCCTAGCTGGTTACCTATTTGGCGACCGCAGATAGCCGAATAACGCTACACTGCATCCAGGCAGCTCTGGGAGGGTGTCATATGACATCCTGGCAGAACGCGCTCTCCATGATTGCTGTGTCCTAAGGACACAGCTGATCACGTGATGTGGTAAAGACCAATCACAGCGGCTTTTTACCATGTGATCAGCCATGTCCAATGACACGCTGATCACCGGGAAATGCATTTGCCGGGTCTTGGCTGCACTTTCATCACGCTGTCAGAATGTGTGGAAAGTACTGCCGAGAACCAGCAGTTATCAAAGCAGGGGTCGGCCCCGATGATCAGTGCCCACCAGTGCCACCCAACAGTTCCGCCCACCTGTGGCCAGCAGTGCCGCCTCATCAACGCACATCAGTGTTGCTAAATTACCAGTTTACCAAATGTTATAATATAAACAGACTTTTATTCATTATGAGCTATTTTGTGGTTTATCGAGCAAAAAGTGAAACTCACAGCAGCAAGTCAATACCACCCAAAGAAAGCTCTATTTGTCTGAAAAAACTGATACAAATTTAAGATGGGTACAATGTGGCATGACCGCACAATTGTCATTCAAAGGGTAACAGTGCAGAAAGATGAAAATTGGCCAGGACAGGAAGGGGGTATGAGTACCCAGTAGGCAAGTGGTTAATATCATTGACCCATCAATACCCAGGAGCTAATGTACAGATAAGTAGCATGTGCACCAAGTGAGATTCTGCTAGGCCCCACCCACAAAATTACAATTACTTGTCCCTCACATGTTATAAACATATTTGCAATGGCCACAGTTACTTTACATATAAGGATCATCTCCTCAGTTGAGAACTGTGCTCTCGCCATGTCCAAATGCCAATAAAGTTATCAAAATTTTCAACCAACACAAAACCTCCAACCACTTCTCATCCACTTACACTCCCCACAACCACTTCCGGGTGCACGCGCACCAGATGACGGACTTCCAGGAGGATAGCTGCTCGTGCGCCATGGGGGACACCTGTTTGGCGTTTATTTGTGCACGATCGCGCATATCTATGCACGATCGCTCATTTCTATGCACGGCTATGATAGCTTTCGCGAATGTGTGTTTTAGTGATTTTTTTCTTTTTAAACCTTGGCTAATATATATTTGTTGCCAAAGGCCAAAAATCAACATACAGTGGGGACTATTTTATTACTGTAAATCAAATTGTAGAAAACCTGTAGCTGGCTGCACAGTGAATGTGACATTCATTAGTACATAATATTGTGGTGCAAGCAGGTTTTTTATTTTTTTGTTTGGTTTTGAAAAAGCCAGTTTGCACCCACTTGCATATTCACGCTCTTACAAGCTACATTTGAGCAGATTATATAAGTATACAAAGTAACTATTAAGGTTGTTCATATATTGAACATAAAATAAACAAAAACATCGGTGAAACATTTATTGATCAAATATATCTTCATTTATTTGGTCAGCAGGAACAAGTAGGTACAGTCAATATCTTGGTGAGTCACAAAAATAGGATTGATGTGGCAAAAATAAAACACTCCTGCTCATAAGAGCTTACAATCTAAAGATACTTCTAATGAACTGTGTGTGCTCAGGTTATAGCAGGAAACAAAGGGGAAGATGAATCAAGTAACATTTTCATGCACATAAGGTTTACTTACACAATCACGTAGTATAAAGATCCATTCACAAAAAAAGTCTACACATCAAAATATAAAGAAAACAAGACATATGTGAAAAACCCCTCCCACCTCTACAAATCCCCTCCCACCTCTACAAATCCCCTACACATACATTTGTCAGCAGGTTTGTAAGAAAAATGCATTGGAGTCTAAATAAGCAAGCAAAATTAAAACAAGAGCAGATTTTAAACAAAACGATTGACATGTGTGAGGCTTTCAATGCAAAGAGAAAAAAACACAATCATTGTGCAATAACACACAAACACTTTACAAGGCCAAAAATATGCAAACATTTCCAGCCCACTTCCAAACACAGCCTGAGTGGTGTCTGGGGCAATTCAGCACAAAATCTCTTCCTCCCCCAAACCACTACAAGCAAGGACTTAGTCACAAACCACCCGGCCTAGTAACAGGCCAAATCACTCCCTACTGCACATCTTTATATAAGCTAGGTTGTATTTGGAGCGTGCCAAACAAGGCCCCACACCCAATGAAGCCACACCCACCACTGACCTTAGTTTGGTCAGTGAAAGTGTTTTCACCTGATGAATCCGCTTCCTACCTGCATTAACCCTTGGTATACAGGCCCCACAAATCAGAAAGATATATACAGTGAAATGTACGTGTGCAGCATACAACAGAACATTGAGCAGGGATGTGAAAGGGAACCCCAATTGGAACCTTTATTGCTACTATGGTCACAATTCCCTCCAGATTCTCGCATGAGTTAAGACAGTCACATGACCACATCTTGTATGCAATACTGAAAATGACAAATCGATTTGACTAGTATGGTGAATTTCCCATCAATTGGTAAAACACTCCAGAAATCAAACATCACCAAACATTACACTCTGGGCAAAGCTGATTTACAAATCATGCAACTTACAGTAAAGTTGACCATTTCAATGCAATTTTCAAGACATCTGACACAGATCTCTATGCAAATTGCCACTAAAGTAGTACATGTACTACTATAGAAATCAGTGTTTGAAACGCACCCATGTGGTCACTCTAATAGCAGACAATAGGGTGCGACTTTGCAGATGATTTACAGCTTGCATGTTGTGCAAATCACATGCCAAGTCCCACTCAATGAGCACGCTATTGGAGCGTTCATATTGTTGTGGTTCAAACTTGGTAGGAGCCGCAAGTAATAATAGAGTAATGAATACACTACTTTTCATGCAATTTGCTGAGAGATCGATGTCGAATGTCTTGCAAATTGCACTTGAAATCACCATGTACCCCGACTTTGAAATCATGCAACTTCTATGCAAGTCACATGATGTGACTGTGGTGTCAATAACACCACTTAGAAATCTGCTTTAATGTGACCGGGTAGCCCCCAGTAACATTGTTTGCGATTGCCATGCAATTGGCATGACAGGCGACTTGCAAATCGTAGACCAAGTCGCACCCTATTGGCCACTGTAGGCTCTGTTCACATCCAATTGGATTGTGAACTCGTGCAACTTCACTGTAAGTTGGACAATTGCCGCATCGGATTAGATATGACAGTGGTGTTGGCCCCCAGTAACATTGGGTGCAATTTGCCATTCAAAGAGCAAGCTGCTGGCCATGCCAATCGCATGACAAGTCACATCCAGGGTGTGCAATTTCAGGTGCGATTTGTGCATTGACATCGTACCTGATATTGGATATAATGAATGTGAGTGTATTAACATACACCATTTGTTGCAGCGAGAGTTCAAAGGTATTTGAGAATTGTGGCCATTTATTAGCAATTTAACATCTAGACTCAAATAGAAATCGCAATGCTACACACAATTGAAAACACAACTAGTTAGTAATTCTCTAGAAAACACAGTAAAATTGGCAACTTAAAGAGTAATTTTCAATTGCATATAGTGTGAGCGAAGCAGGAAAATCAACAAAGGAAATAAATCTTTGAAGGCGTGCGGTACCTGCCTGCTGGGATAAGGGTCTGCTATGCATTTGGGGGAAAAATGCACGCCAGGATTTGTGACAAGTTTGATGTGTGGATTCACCAACCGAGTCTTTTCTCTCTCGCTCACTCTTCTGAATGTCTCTCTTTATCACTCCTCAGTATGTATCTCTCGCTCACTCTTCTTCGTCTCACTGGCTCGCTCTTCTCTCTCGCTCACTCTTCTTCGTCTCACTGGCTCGCTCTTCTCTCTCGCTCACTCTTCTGAATGTCTCTCTTTATCACTCTTCATATGTATCTCTTGCTCACTCTTCTTCGTCTCACTCTTCTCTCTCTCTGTCAGCTCTTTGCTTGCCAAATCCTTCACAAAAGTGGGTGGAGTGTAAACCATCATTATCAAATCTATTAGTGATTCAGGCCCTTATCTTATACCATTGTATGACATTCACATAAGGTGCAGCTTTGAAGGTGTTTCAACAGACAAGGCCTCATTCTAATTCACATTTTAGGGATCATTTAGACAGAATGCAAAGATGTTGCCAGAACATGTATGTGAAGACAGCCACACACGGAGATCATGCTACTACCTCGCCGGGGTTGGGATTCGAACCGACAACCCTAGAGTTGTGAGGCAGCAGTGCTAACCACTAACCCACGGAGCTACATTGCTAACCCAGTCTGTATTTCTGTGCTGTGAATCAATCCTAGGTCCCTCGGCATGGTCAGTTTAACTAGCCAGATATCTCCAATGTGACACAAATGTTGTGCTATGTTGCCAATTCACATGTATGATGGTTCTATGTATCCCAATACAAAGGATTGCAATACTAATACAGGCGTACCTCGGTTTACCAACGCCTCAGGGAACGTCATATTTGGGGTACAAATGCCAAACCATTTCAGTTAATTGGTCTGTTTACAAATGTTTGAATAATTTGGTATGGGCATGTGGCCTGGTATGGTTCAGGAGGGGGGGAGGCGCTCGCTCGTCCCCCCCCCCTTTCCTGACCTGCCGGGCTGCATGCTCGGATAAGTATGTGTTATGGATTTTGGGGGGTACCCCATGCTGTTTTTTATTTAATTTCAGCGTGGAGGTACCCCTTAACATCCATACGAGACCCGAAGGGCTTAGTATGGATGGGAGGGGGGACCCCACGCCAGTTATTTAAAGAACTGTTTCTAATCCCCTGCAATACTTTGACATTCAACTGTCAGTGGGGAAATCCGCCGACAGCTGAAACATGAGCGCTGCATTGGTTTTCACTACTAAAACGCCGCATGAGTTGATAACATAACTCATGCGGGATTGTAGGAGCGACAGCCATGAGTTAATGTTTCATCTGTCAGCGGGGTTCCCCACTGACAGCTGAATGTAAAATAATTCCCTTTATTGCATAAATAATAGAAAAAAAGCGTGGGTCCCCCCTCCCATCTGTACCAAGCCCTTCGGATCTAGTATGGATATTAAGGGGGAACTCCACGTCGAAATGTAAAAAAAAAAACAGCGTGGGTCCCCTCAATATCCATACCAGACCCTTATCCAAGCATGCAGCCCGGCAGGTCAGGGAAGGGGGGGGGGACGAGCGAGCACCCCCCCTCCTGAACCATACCAGGCCACATGCCCTCAACATGGGGGGGGTGCTTTGGGGCAGGGGGGGCTCCCCCCCCAAAGCACCTTGTCCCCATGTTGATGAGGACAAGGGCCTCTTCCCCACAACCCTGGCCGGTGGTTGTGGGGGTCTGCGGGCGGGGGGCTTATCAGAATCTGGAAGCCCCCTTTAACAAGGGGGCCCCCAGATCCCGCCCCCCCCCTACGTGAATGATTCTGCGGTACACGGTCCGCAGACTCATTCACAAAAAAACTAAGTGTGGTGTAAAAAAAACACAGTACAGGGTCTTTGACAAGTCCTTTATTAAAACAATGTCCCCCGAAGTAGATCCAACGTCAATCGCGGCGGCGGCAGGGACCCGAAAAAAAAAATAAAAGTTCCGCTCCCGTCGGAGGCTTCCAGCCTAGTGAAGAAGAGGCTAGCTGACAGTTCTTATATAGGTATGGGGCGGGGCCAGCCGGGGACATCATCTGAGTGACCCGCCCCATGTCACATGCTTGCTGTTCCCGGCTGGCCCCGCCCCATACCTATATAAGAAATGTCAGACTGTCTCCTGCATTCAGCTAGTTAGCCTCAGTGGAGAGACAGGGTGACATTTCTCAAATAGGTAAGGGGCGGGGATGATGTGCCCGGCTGGCCCCGCCCCATACCTATATAAGAACTGTCAGCTAGCCTCTTCTTCACTAGGCTGGAAGCCTCGGACTGGAGCGGAACCTTTTTTTTTTTTTCTTTTTTCGGGTCCCTGCCGCCGCCGCCGTGATTGACGTTGGATCTACTTCGGGGGACATTGTTTTAATAAAGGACTTGTCAAAGACCCTGTACTGTGTTTTTTTTAGACCACACTTTTTTTTTTTGTGAAGGAGTCTGCGGGAGCATCTACCGCAGACTCCTTCACGTAGGGGGGGGGGCCGGGATCTGGGGGCCCCCTTGTTAAAGGGGGCTTCCAGATTCTGATAAGCCCCCCGCCCGCAGACCCCCACAACCACCGGCCAGGGTTGTGGGGAAGAGGCCCTTGTCCTCATCAACATGGGGACAAGGTGCTTTGGGGGGGGGGAGCCCCTCTGCCCCAAAGCACCCCCCCATGTTGAGGGCATGTGGCCTGGTATGGTTCAGGAGGGGGGGGTGCTTGCTCGTCCCCCCCCCCCCTTCCCTGACCTGCCGGGCTGCATGCTCGGATAAGGGTCTGGTATGGATATTGAGGGGGACCCACGCTGTTTTTTTTTTAAATTTTCGACGTGGAGTTCCCCCTTAATATCCATACCAGATCCGAAGGGCTTGGTACAGATGGGAGGGGGGACCCCACGCTGTTTTTTTTTTTTTTTTTTTATTGCGGACCTTTATTTTTACATTCAGCTTTCAAAATAAATTTTATCTAGACCTTCAAAATAAGTAAAATCATAACAGAAATAATTATAAAGGATAAGAAACAAAAATATAATCACTAAAACGAAGGAAATCTAATTAGATTACATGAAGATATGCTTAATGCTGTTTATTAAACACAGTAGTCGCGACCGAGTGCCGGCTGTCAGAGGAATCCACAATCAGATTCACTATTAGTCAGTGGCTAAAAAGCAAACGCCCATGGCAGAGGTCTAAAAGGTGTTCTGCACATGCTCAGTTCTATCTGCCAAAGACACTGCACGGGCGTCTAGATTTTTACTGTGTCGATTTCCTTGAAAAAAACGATTTTTAACACATTCTTAATTTTTTTGGAAATAGCAGATATTGTTTAAAGTGAAGTCCTGATATTTGGCAAAGCAAATTTCTAAGTGAACATGTCTCTACAGTGATTTTTCATGGTGTTAGACGTGCTTCTTAGCAAGTCTGCTTTTGTGAGTCTGATTCCGGGCGTGTGTCTTTTTGTGAATTAGATTGGGCGTCTGCTTATGGGCTCTGCTCAATAGTGAATTAGGTTGCAGGGTCAAAAATGGACGGACGCCCATGAAAATTGGGCTTAAGCCCATAAATATGCGCCCACGCCCAATAGTGAATCAGGGCCATTGTGTCCATGGAAGATTTATTTTTTTTCCACAAGTTTCTGGAAAATGACAAAAACGTTTTTGTTTTGTTTTTGTTTTTTTACACAAAATTGTCATTTAAATGATTTATTTCTTGCACAAGCCATGGGTATATGTGGAATTACACCCCAAAATACATTCTGCTACTTCTACCCAGTATGAGGATACCACACGTGTGACACTTTTTGGGAGCCTAGCTACATACAGGAGCCTGAAATCCAATGACCACTTTGAAAGCCTGAAGGTGCGTAACTTCTTCATTTCACTTCCCCACTACCTATAACAGTTTCGGAGGCCCTGAAATGCTAGGATAGCACCAAACCCCCCCCCCAAATGACCCCTTTTTGGAAAGTAGACACTCCAAGGAATTTAAAAAGAGGCATGGTAAGTATTTTGCAGATCTCATTTTTTCTCACAAGGTTTTGAAATATAAAAAAGGAAAAGAAAAATATGTTTTTATTTTCTTTCTTCATTTTCCAAAAACTTGTGGCAACAAATGAGATTTTCAAAATACTTACCATGCTTCTTATCAAATTCCTTTGGGTGTCTACTTTCCAAAAAGGGTTCATTTGGGGGGGGGGTTTGGTGCTATTCTGGCATTCCAGGGCCTCCGAAACTGTGATAGGTAGTCAGGAAGTGTAATGAGGAAATAAAGCCCTTTAAAAGCCTGAAGGTGCTTATTGGATTTTGGGGTCCTGTACTTGGCTAGACTGCCACAAAGTCTCTCATATGTGGTACCCCCATACTCGGGAGAAGTAGCAGAATGTATTTTGGGGAGTAATTCCACATATACCCATGGCATGTGTGAGCAATAAATTATTTCAATGACAATTTTGTGTAATTTTTTTTTTTTTTTGTCATTTTCCAAAAACTTGTGGTAAAAAAATAAATTCTTCTATTGATCCAACATGCCTCTCAGCAAATAGTTTGGGGTGTCTGCTTTCCAAAAAAGGGTTGTTTTGGGGGGGGGGCGTTTTATGCCCAGCATTAGAAGTTTATGCCATACATCACACACTCTTCTAACCACCTGAAGACCAAGCCTTTTCTGACACTTTTGTTCACATAAAAAAAATGTGTATTTTTTGCTAGAAAATTAATTTAAACCCCCCAAACATTATATATTTTTTTAAAGCAGACACCCTAGTGAATAAAATGGTGGGTACTACAATTTTTTATGGCACATAGTACTCGCGCATCAATTTTTCAAAAGCAATTTTGTTTTAAAAAATACACTTTGTTTACTAATAATGCATAAAAACACAATATATTGGCCAATTATTTGGTATGATATAAAAGATGATGGTATGCCAAGTAAATAGATACCAAACATGATATGCTTTAAAACTGTGCATGCCCCGTGCAATGGCAACAAACTGCAAACATTTTTAATATCCATAGGCAGAGCTTTAAAAGCCTTTAAAAGCTACCATTTTAGATTTACAGAGGAGGTCTAGTGTTAGAATTACTGCCCTTGATCTGACGTTCACGGCAATACCTCACATGCATGGTGCAATCGCTGTTTACATAACGGCACAGGGTCAAGGCTTGTGCACACAGGTGTGCGCGCATGGGAGGGACTATTTTTTTTTTTTTTTAGTTATTTTGATTTTTTTTTATTATTTTTACATTGTACCTTTAATTATTTTATTTTTTAATCACTTTTAATGTTTTAACAGGGAATGCAAATAACCCCTATAACTTCAATGGGCATTGTCATATATTCTTTTTTGAGAAATATGGGGTCTATCAGACTCTAGATATCTCCTCTGCCCTTACATTATCTAATCAAACCAAAATCGGTGTGATCAGATGCTTTCCCAATTTACAAATGGCGCTGTTTATATCCTGCGAAACTGAAGTGATGAAATGCTCGGAGCTTCTGAATTCTTAGACTATAGAGATGATTGGCATCATTCTGGTGTCCAATCAGCTCTATGGTCAGCTGGCAGAAACACCGGCTGCATTCTCAGGTTCCCCCGATGGCACGGGACTGCCCAAGAAGGCCGTGGAAGGCAGCGGGGGAGGGGGCATCATCTCCCGCTGCTTGTAAAAGCAATCTTGCAGCTAATTAGCCACTAGGATTGCTTTTACATGAAAGCCGATCCCCGGCTGAAGAAAACAACACCAGGATGATGCCTGCAGCTGTAGGCATCATCCTGGTATAACCATTCAAATCCAGTGATTTACTAGTACATCGCTGGTCCTTGTTGGTTATATATGCTATGTTTTTTTTTGTATGCAGCCTGTGGAATGAATGAAAAAATGAGAAGAACTCTCTGCCAGAAAAAAAGTGAGTGGTATGCCCACCATTAGAATATACCGCCCTGCTTCCACCCACTTCTAATGGTGGGCACACATTAGGTCACACTTTGCCACAAGTGCCAGTTCCAAGATTGAATAAATGTCTAAATAGTGGCACCCTTGAATAAAAATTGTCCACGTATAAGTGGTACCCCATATGGAGAAATGATGACACCAAGTCCCAAACTATCTTGTCACTGCTCCCCATGTAGTCTGGGCATCCGGGAATCTTTTCCCTCGTAAATCCGAAACGTATAAGTATAGCCTGTTGTCCTCTTACAGGTCTTCTACATCTTGACCCCATATCTGGCACGCTTGCTGATAGAAATCGTTTGAATGCAAGGCAGCCAGAAAAATTAATGAGGGACTCATCAACGCAGATGTTTTGCTGGGGAGTATAGACATCTGCAAATTTTAGGTTAAGGTGATTTGCGAGGGGCTGAATTTTGTGGAGCCGGTCAAATTCAGGGTCACGCCGAGGATGACAGAGTGTATTGTCGCTGAAATGCATAAAACACATTATACTCTCATATCTATGCCTGGCCATGGCAGCAGAGAACACGGCATATGATGAATCGGGTCTGCGGACCAATACAACCGCAATTCATTTCTTTTAGTAATGCCCATGTTGAGGGTTAGGCCCAAAAAAAATGTAAATTTGAAAACCGTAATGAGTTTCCTTGCGAATGGTCTGGCAAGGTTTGAATTTGGGTTGGCGGCAATAAATTGTTGTGCATATAAACTGCTTTGATCCACAATCAACGCATACAGATATTCCGTGAAAAACAGCTCCAAAAATCAAGGAGGTATGTGAAAGACCAGGATGTACTAGACCGCTGGTACTCGTCAGTTCACCAAAAGGTAGCGCGGCACTAGTACTGGCACTCTGCTGCATGTGAGAGTCATCAAAATTTACCGACAAGTGCTAACAGAGATCAGGCCTGATTCTGCCAACACTGCGGTTTTGTGTGCAATGTATCAAGTAACAGTGACCTACTGACACTGCACTTGCTGGGGGAGAAGGGGGGGTAAGCGTAGGGGCTAAACGCAGGTGTTGACAGGTGCCGGGGCTGATCATAGATATTGACCTGTTCAGACACTATACTAGCAATGGAGGTTTATTGTACATGAGCGTACTCCAACAAGGGTTTAAATGTGATGACTGATGTACTGACGGGCAATCTGACGGTATCTGGGAGGGGTGTGAAAACCACGGGAGCGCAAATCACGTGTATATATATATATATATATATATATATATATATATATATATATATGTGATATTGCGTACCCATGCCGCCCTGTGGCAGTATTTCTGCTGTAGGGTGGTCAGGAAGCGGTTACAGAAGAGGTTTGTGTTACGGCGCTGCGTTACTTTAACTGACAATTGCGCGGTCATGCAACACTGCACCCAAATTAAATTTACATCCTTTTTTTTCCACAAATTGAGCTTTCTTTCGGTGGTATTTGATCACCTGTGCGTTTTTAATTTTTTGCGCTTTAAAAAAAAAGGCTGACAATTTTGAGAAAAAAAAACAATATTTTGGACTTTTTTCTATAAAACATGTCCAGTAAAAAAAATTAGAAAATCTAATTTAGTCACAAATTTCATCCAAAATGCATTCTGCGACATGTCTCTGCTAAAAAAAATCCCAATATGTGTAAATTAATTGGTTTACATGAAAGTTATAGCGTTTACAAATGGCGGGAAGATACTGGGATTTTTAATTTGTTTTATACTCGTAATGGCGGCGATCAGCGACATCCCCAGTGACACCAATACAGTGATCAGTGAAAAAAAAACCCACTGACACTGTACTGATGGCACTGGGGAGGAAGGGGTTAACATTTTTAGGGTTTACTGTGTGAAGGGAGTGTTTTACTAGGGGGCAGGGGTGTGTGCTGGACAGGGACAGGCTGATCGAGAGAGAGAAACTCTTCTCTCCTTCTTCAGCTTGTCACGAGCTGTCAGGGAACTGACAGATAGCAGGGCTGTGTATAAACAATGCAGCCCTGCTCTCTATCAGCGATCACCGCGAATCGCGGGGAAACGGCCGGTAATGATCGGCCGTGACCCGGCGGCGGAGACCCGCTGCTGACACCCGCGGGACAGGTAGGGCGGACGCGCGCCCCCTACCTGTTTTGCAAAACTACATTTTAAAACGTGGTTTTGCGCAGCCGTGCCGCCCTGCAAACGTACATATGCAGTGGCTCGGGCTGAAGAGGTTAACCACTTCCCTCCTGGCCAACAGCCGAATGGCGGCAGGGAAAACGCACTAGATCGCAGCGGCGCGATCTGTCACCGGCAGTGTACCTCGGACACGGCCTATGACAGATCTGAGTACCGACCCCCGTTGCCGGTACCATGTGACTTGCTGTGACCAATCACAGCAGGTCACATAACAGTGGTATACATTGGATGGCTTCATTCATGCCATCCATTGTATACTAGTGTCTAGCTGTGAATGGTCCCAGAGATCACATGCACATGTCATGTTATTAGCTGTGGCCAAATCACAGCTAAGCACAAAAAAAAAAAAACCTGAATGAATCGATGTCATTCAGGTAAATGCTTGCTTATAGCAAAGTAATTCTTTGCTATAAGCAAATTGAGTAAAAAAAAAAAAAAATACTGATCACTTCCCCAAAGTAGTACAATGTTACTATGGTAACATTGTACTATTTTGGACATAGTGAAATATGAAAAAAAAAATCATAGAAAAACCAAAAAACAATTTAATAAAAAATTAAAAATAATAAAAAAATTTAAAAAAAATTTAAGAAAAATGTATATATATATTTTTCCATACTGTCACCAGTCAGTGTCCCTGATCACCGCCATGTCAGTAATATGATGACGCTGACGAATTGTGAAAATTATTTTTTGCATTTTTTCATTTTCCGAAAAATGATGACAAAAAAAATACAACTTCAAAAAACTTGCCATGCCTCTTATGAAGTACGTCAGACTGTCTACTCTGCAAAAAGGGGTCATTTGGGGATATCTGTACTGTTCTGACATTCTGGGACCTCAAGATATTAGATTGGCCGTCAGTACTTCAGGATTGATCAATTTTCAGATCTATCCCATAGTTTGCGAACTCTATAACTTTCCTACAAACTAAAAAATACATTCTAATTTGGGTTATTTTCACCAAAGATATGTAGCAGAATACATCTTGGCCTAAATTTATGAAGAACAATAATTTATTTGCAAACTTTTATAACAGAAACAAAGAAAAACGTGGGTTTTTTTTTCAAAATTTTTGGTCTTTTTTTGTTAATTTAGCAAAAAATAAAAACCCAAGTGGTGATTAACCGCTTGCCGCCCTGCCACTGTATATATACGTGTGCAGGGCGGAACTCAGGCGCAAAACCGCGTTTTAAAACTGGTTCCGCGCTCCCGACATTTTCGCCGGCAGGGGGTGCGCGCGCTCCCGTCGACCCGCGGGTGACACCATTTGATCCCGGAGGGATCAATCATTAGATTTCAGCCAGTGATGTCTGGCTGAAATCAGATGATCGGTCCCTGTCCTATCCTGTCCTGTGTTGAAGTTTACACAGGACAGGATATGATGTCATTCTTCTCTGCCTGGACACATTCCGTTCCAGACAGAGAAGAAGAAACAGTAAAAGTGAGTAAAACACTACACATTTACAGTTAGAACACACCTAGGTCACATTTACCCCCTGATCGCCCCCCCCCCCAGTTAACCCCTCCCAGATAGCACCAGTTTGCCCGCCAGTACACCAGTAATCCCGTTTAACCCCTTAATCCCCCCCCCCAGTTAACCCCTTCACTGCCCTGTCACCAGTGTCACTGATCAGTGAACCGATTTTTACTGATCACTGTATCAGTGTCGCTGGCGACTTCCAATAGTGTTAGCGCCCCTCCCAGATAGCGCCAGTTTGCCCGCCAGTACAACAGTAATCCCATTTAACCCCTTGATCATCCCCCACCCCCCCCCCCCAGTTAACCCCTTCACTGCCCTGTCACCAGTGTCATTGATTACAGTGAACAGATTTTTACTGATCACTGTATTAGTGTTACTGGTGACTTCCGATAGTGTTAGCGCCCCTCCCATATAGCGCCAGATTTCCCGCTAATACACCAATAATTCCGTCTAACCCCCTGATCGCCCCCCCCCCCTCCCGAGTTAACCCCTTCACTGCCCTGTCACCAGTGTCATTGATCAGTGAACAGATTTTTACTGATCACTGTATCAGTGCCGCTGGCGACTTCCAATAGTGTTAGCGTCCCTCCCAGATAGCGCCAGATTTCCCGCTAATACACCAGTAATCCCGTCTAACACCTTGATCGCCCCCCCCCCCCCCCCCGAGTTAACCCCTTCACTGCCCTATCACTAGTGTCATTGATTACAGTGAACAGATTTTTACCGATCGCTGTATTAGTGTCACTGGTGACTTCCGATAGTGTTAGCGCCCCTCCCATATAGCGCCAGTTTGCCCGCTAATGCACGGGATTTTTTTTTTACCAAAAACATGTAGCAGAATACATTTTGGCTTAAATTTATGACTAACTTTGAGTTTACGATATATTTTTTATAGCTGAAAGTAGAAAATATTGGTTTTTTTCAAAATTTTCGTGGTTTTTTTGTTTATAGCGCAAAAAATAAAAAGCGCACAGGTGATCCAATACCACCAAAAGAAAGCTCTATTTGTGTGAAAAAAAGGACGTAAATTTCGTTTGGGTACAGCATTGCATGACCGCGCAATTATCATTTGAATTAGTGCAGCGCTGTATAGCAAAAAAAAGGCATAAATTACAGTATCTATACCATAGTTTGTAGACGCTATAACGTTCACACAAAGCAATCAATATACACTTATTGGGATTTTTTTTACCAAAAACATGGAACAGAATACATTTTGGCTTAAATTTATGACTAACTTCCAGTTTACGATATATTTTTTATAGCTGAAAGTAGAAAATATTGGGGTTTTTTTTAATTTTTGTGTTTTTTTTGTTTATAGCGCAAAAAATAAAAAGCGCACAGATGATAAAATACCATCAAAAGAAAGCTCTATTTGTGTGAAAAAAAGGACATAAATTTCTCTTGGGTACAGCATTGCATGACCGCGCAATTATCATTTGAATTAGCGCAGTGCCAAACAGCAAAAAAAGGCCTGGTGATTAAGGGGGGTAAATCCTCAGGAGCTCAAGTGGTTAAATACCACCAAAAGAAAGCTCTAGTTGTGTGACAAAAATGGTCAAATTTTAGTTTGGGTACAATGTTGTATGAGCGCGCAATTGTCATTCAAAGTGTGAGAGCGCTGAAAGCTGAAAATTGCCCTGCGCAGGAAGGGGGTAAAAGTGCCTGGTATGGAAGCGGTTAAGCACTGCACTATAGCTACTTGACATTGGGCAGGTGACAGTTGGCCGTTTTTGAAAACAAGGGTCAGTTTGACAGAGTCTATACCTGGTAACCTCCATAGCACAGTGGTTAGAGTGCCCGTCTAAAGAGTGCATGGTCGTAGGTTCGAGGCTTACCTCTGCCAAGTGCGTCTTTCAGCATGACTATGCAGTACTGGACATGAGATAAATGGATGTTACCAAATTTTTTTTTTTTTGGGCTTTGTTTTTTTTTTTTAACATTCATTTTCTCTCATTTTATCTATTTGGAAAGCCTTTCATGGTCCCAGTGCGGGTAAAAGAGTCCGGACTGGAAGTGGTTAACCACTTGAGCTCCTGAGGATTTACCCCCCTTAATGACCAGGCCTTTTTTTGCTGTTTGGCGCTGCACTAATTCAAAAGATAATTGCGCGGTCATGCAATGCTGTACCCAAACGAAATTTACGTCCTTTTTTTCACACAAATAGAGCTTTCTTTTGGTGGTATTTTATCACCTGTGCGCTTTTTATTTTTTGCGCTATAAACAAAAAAACCACGAAAATGTTGAAAAAAAACAATATTTTCTACTTTCAGCTATAAAAAATATATCGTAAACTCAAAGTTAGTCATAAATTTAAGCCAAAATGTATTCTGCTCCATGTTTTTGGTAAAAAAATCCCAATAAGTGTATATTGATTGCTTTGTGTGAACGTTATAGCGTCTACAAATTATGGTATAGATACTGTAATGTATGCCTTTTTTTGCTATACAGTGCTGCACTAATTCAAATGATAATTGTGCGGTCATGCAATGCTGTACCCAAACAAAATTTACGTCCTTTTTTTCACACAAATAGAGCTTTCTTTTGGTGGTATTTGATCACCTGTGCGCTTTTTATTTTTTGCGCTATAAACAAAAAAACATGAAAATTTTGAAAAAAAAACAATATTTCTACTTTCAGCTATAAAAAATATATCGTAAACTGAAAGTCATCAATTTAAGCTAAAATGTATTCTGCTCCATGTTTTTGGTAAAAAAAATCCCAATAAGTGTATATTGATTGCTTTGTGTGAAAGTTATAGCGTCTACAAACTATGGTATAGATAATTTGAAATTTACACAGCTTTTACTTTCTGACCGCCCATCATATCTCTTGAGGTGGTAAAATACCAGGATAGAACAGACACCCCCAAATGACCCCTTTTCGGAAAGCAGACACCCTAAGCTATCTGCTGAGAGACATATTGTGTCCATGGAAGATTTATTTTTTTTCCACAAGTTTCTGGAAAATGACAAAAACGTTTTTGTTTTGTTTTTGTTTTTTTACACAAAATTGTCATTTAAATGATTTATTTCTTGCACAAGCCATGGGTATATGTGCAATTACACCCCAAAATACATTCTGCTACTTCTACCCAGTATGAGGATACCACACGTGTGACACTTTTTGGGAGCCTAGCCACATACAGGAGCCTGAAATCCAATGACCACTTTGAAAGCCTGAAGGTGCGTAACTTCTTCATTTCACTTCCCCACTACCTATCACAGTTTCGGAGGCCCTGAAATGCTAGGATAGCACCAAACCCCCCCCCCCCCCCCAAATGACCCCTTTTTGGAAAGTAGACACTCCAAGGAATTTAAAAAGAGGCATGGTAAGTATTTTGCAGATCTCATTTTTTCTCACAAGGTTTTGAAATATAAAAAAGGAAAAGAAAAATATGTTTTTATTTTCTTTCTTCATTTTCCAAAAACTTGTGGCAACAAATGAGATCTTCAAAATACTTACGATGCTTCTTATCAAATTCCTTTGGGTGTCTACTTTCCAAAAAGGGTTCATTTGGGGGGGGTTTGGTGCTATTCTGGCATTCCAGGACCTCCGAAACTGTGATAGGTAGTCAGGAAGTGTAATGAGGAAATAAAGCCCTTTAAAAGCCTGAAGGTGCTTATTGGATTTTGGGGTCCTGTACTTGGCTACACTGCCAAAAAGTCTCTCATATGTGGTACCCCCATACTCGGGAGAAGTAGCAGAATGTATTTTGGGGAGTAATTCCACATATACATATGGCTTGTGTGAGCAATAAATTATTTCAATGATAATTTTGTGTAATTTTTTTTTTTTTTTTTTGTCATTTTCCAAAAACTTGTGGTAAAAAAATAAATTCTTCTATTGATTCAACATGCCTCTCAGCAAATAGTTTGGGGTGTCTGCTTTCCAAAAAAGGGTTGTTTTGGGGGGTGGGGGCGTTTTATGCCCAGCATTAGAAGTTTATGCCACACATCACTCACTCTTCTAACCACCTGAAGACCAAGCCTTTTCTGACACTTTTGTTCACATAAAAAAAATGTGTATTTTTTGCTAGAAAATTAATTTAAACCCCCCAAACATTATATATTTTTTTAAAGCAGACACCCTAGTGAATAAAATGGTGGGTACTACAATTTTTTATGGCACATAGTACTCGCGCAGCAATTTTTCAAAAGCAATTTTGTTTTAAAAAATACACTTTTTTTACTTTTAATGCATAAAAACACAATATATTGGCCAATTATTTGGTAAATTATAAAAGATGATGGTATGCCAAGTAAATAGATACCAAACATGATATGCTTTAAAACTGCGCATGCCCCGTGCAATGGCAACAAACTGCAAACATTTTTAATATCCATAGGCAGAGCTTTAAAAGCCTTTAAAAGCTACCATTTTAGATTTACAGAGGAGGTCTAGTGTTAGAATTACTGCCCTTGATCTGACGTTCACGGCAATACCTCACATGCATGGTGCAACCGCTGTTTACATAACGGCACAGGGTCAAGGCTTGTGCACACAGGTGTGCACGCATGGGAGGGACTATTTTTTTTTTTTTTAGTTATTTTGATTTTTTTTTATTATTTTTACATTGTACCTTTAATTATTTTTTTTTTTAATCACTTTTAATGTTTTAACAGGGAATGCAAATAACCCCTATAACTTCAATGGGCATTGTCATATATTCTTTTTTGAGAAATATGGGGTCTATCAGACTCTAGATATCTCCTCTGCCCTTACATTACTTAATCAAACCAAAATCGGTGTGATCAGATGCTTTCCCAATTTACAAATGGCGCTGTTTATATCCTGCAAAACTGAAGTGATGAAATGCTCGGAGCTTCTGAATTCTTAGACTATAGAGATGATTGGCATCATTCTGGTCTCCAATCAGCTCTATGGTCAGCTGGCAGAAACACCGGCTGCATTCTCTGGTTCCCCCGATGGCACGGGACTGCCGAAGAAGGCCGTGGAAGGCAGCGGGGGAGGGGGCATCATCTCCCGCTGCTTGTAAAAGCAATCTTGCAGCTAATTAGCCACTAGGATTGCTTTTACATGAAAGCCGATCCCCGGCTGAAAAAAACAACACCAGGATGATGTCTGCAGCTGTAGGCATCATCCTGGTATAACCATTCAAATCCAGTGATTTACTAGTACATCGCTGGTCCTTATTGGTTATATACGCTATGTTTTTTTTGTATGCAGCCTGTGGAATGAATGAAAAAATGAGAAGAACTCTCTGCCAGAAAAAAAGTGAGTGGTATGCCCACCATTAGAATATACCGCCCTGCTTCCACCCACTTCTAATGATGGGCACACATTAGGTCACACTTTGCCACAAGTGCCAGTTCCAAGATTGAATAAATGTCTAAATAGTGGCACCCTTGAATAAAAATTGTCCACGTATAAGTGGTACCCCATATGGAGAAATGATGACACCAAGTCCCAAACTATCTTGTCACTGCTCCCCATGTAATCTGGGCATCCGGGCGGGCTCCACGTGACTATCTTTTCCCTCGTAAATCCGAAACGTATAAGTATAGCCTGTTGTCCTCTTACAGGTCTTCTACATCTTGACCCCATATCTGGCACGCTTGCTGATAGAAATCGTTTGAATGTAAGGCAGCCAGAAAAATTAATGAGGGACTCATCAACGCAGATGTTTTGCTGGGGAGTATAGACATCTGCAAATTTTAGGTTAAGGTGATTTGCGAGGGGCTGAATTTTGTGGAGCCGGTCAAATTCAGGGTCACGCCGAGGATGACAGAGTGTATTGTCGCTGAAATGCATAAAACACATTATACTCTCATATCTATGCCTGGCCATGGCAGCAGAGAACACGGCATATGATGAATCGGGTCTGCGGACCAATACAACCGCAATTCATTTCTTTTAGTAATGCCCATGTTGAGGGTTAGGCCCAAAAAAAATGTAAATTTGAAAACCGTAATGAGTTTCCTTGCGAATGGTCTGGCAAGGTTTGAATTTGGGTTGGCGGCAATAAATTGTTGTGCATATAAACTGCTTTGATCCACAATCAACGCATACAGATATTCCGTGAAAAACAGCTCCAAAAATCAAGGAGGTATGTGAAAGACCAGGATGTACTAGACCGCTGGTACTCGTCAGTTCACCAAAAGGTAGCGCGGCACTAGTACTGGCACTCTGCTGCATGTGAGAGTCATCAAAATTTACCGACAAGTGCTAACAGAGATCAGGCCTGATTCTGCCAACACTGCGGTTTTGTGTGCAATGTATCAAGCAACAGTGACCTACTGACACTGCACTTGCTGGGGGAGAAGGGGGGGTAAGCGTAGGGGCTAAACGCAGGTGTTGACAGGTGCCGGGGCTGATCCCGCTAACGCTGCGTTTTTGGGGACGCTTTACTAATGTGAACGCTGGTATAGTGCTGACCTGATCAAAGATATTGACCTGTTCAGACACTATACTAGCAATGGAGGTTTATTGTACATGAGCGTACTCCAACAAGGGTTTAAATGTGATGACTGGTGTACTGACGGGCAATCTGACGCTATCTGGGAGGGTGTGAAAACCACGGGAGCGCAAATCACGTGTATATATATATATATATGTGATATTGCGTACCCATGCCACCCTGTGGCAGTATTTCTGCTGTAGGGTGGTCAGGAAGCGGTTACAGAAGAGGTTCGTGTTACGGCGCTGCGTTACTTTAACTTACAATTGCGCGGTCATGCAACACTGCACCCAAATTAAATTTACATCCTTTTTTTTCCACAAATTGAGCTTTCTTTCGGTGGTATTTGATCACCTGTGCATTTTTAATTTTTTGCGCTTTAAAAAAAAAGGCTGACAATTTTGAGAAAAAAAAACAATATTTTGGACTTTTTGCTATAAAACATGTCCAGTAAAAAAAATTAAAAAATCAAATTTAGTCACAAATTTCATCCAAAATGCATTCTGCGACATGTCTCTGCTAAAAAAAATCCCAATATGTGTAAATTAATTGGTTTACATGAAAGTTATAGCGTTTACAAATGGCGGGAAGATACTGGGATTTTTAATTTGTTTTATACTCGTAATGGCGGCGATCAGCGACATCCCCAGTGACACCAATACAGTGATCAGTGAAAAAAAAACCCACTGACACTGTACTGATGGCACTGGGGAGGAAGGGGTTAACATTTTTAGGGTTTACTGTGTGAAGGGAGTGTTTTACTAGGGGGCAGGGGTGTGTGCTGGACAGGGACAGGCTGATCGAGAGAGAGAAACTCTTCTCTCCTTCTTCAGCTTGTCACGAGCTGTCAGGGAACTGACAGATAGCAGGGCTGTGTATAAACAATGCAGCCCTGCTCTCTATCAGCGATCACCGCGAATCGCGGGGAAACGGCCGGTAATGATCGGCCGTGACCCGGCGGCGGAGACCCGCTGCTGACACCCGCGGGACAGGTAGGGCGGACGCGCGCCCCCTACCTGTTTTGCAAAACTACATTTTAAAACGTGGTTTTGCGCAGCCGTGCCGCCCTGCAAACGTACATATGCAGTGGCTGGGGCTGAAGAGGTTAACCACTTCCCTCCTGGCCAACAGCCGAATGGCGGCAGGGAAAACGCACTAGATCGCAGCGGCGCGATCTGTCACCGGCAGTGTACCTCTGACACGGCCTATGACAGATCTGAGTACCGGCCCCCGTTGCCGGTACCATGTGACTTGCTGTGACCAATCACAGCAGGTCACATAACAGTGGTATACATTGGATGGCTACATTCATTCCATCCATTGTATACTAGTGTCTAGCTGTGAATGGTCCCAGAGATCACATGCACATGTCATGTGATTAGCTGTGGCCAAATCACAGCTAAGCACAAAAAAAAAAAACCTGAATGAATCGATGTCATTCAGGTAAATGCTTGCTTATAGCAAAGTAATTCTTTGCTATAAGCAAATTGAGTAAAAAAATAAATAAATACTGATCACTTCCCCAAAGTAGTACAATGTTACTATGGTAACATTGTACTATTTTGGACATAGTGAAATATGAAAAAAAAAATCATAGAAAAACCAAAAAACAATTTAATAAAAAATTAAAAATAATAAAAAAATTAAAAAAAAATTTAAGAAAAATGTATATATATATTTTTTCATACTGTCACCAGTCAGTGTCCCTGATCACCGCCATGCCAGTAATATGATGACGCTGACGAATTGTGAAAATTATTTTTTGCATTTTTTCATTTTCCGAAAAATGATGACAAAAAAAATACAACTTCAAAAAACTTGCCATGCCTCTTATGAAGTACGTCAGACTGTCTACTCTGCAAAAAGGGGTCATTTGGGGATATCTGTACTGTTCTGACATTCTGGGACCTCAAGATATTAGATTGGCCGTCAGTACTTCAGGATTGATCAATTTTCAGATCTATCCCATAGTTTGCGAACTCTATAACTTTCCTACAAACTAAAAAATACATTCTAATTTGGGTTATTTTCACCAAAGACATGTAGCAGAATACATCTTGGCCTAAATTTATGAAGAACAATAATTTATTTGCAAACTTTTATAACAGAAACAAAGAAAAACGTGGGTTTTTTTTTTTTAATTTTTGGTCTTTTTTTGTTAATTTAGCAAAAAATAAAAACCCAAGTGGTGATTAACCGCTTGCCGCCCTGCCACTGTATATATACGTGTGCAGGGCGGAACTCAGGCGCAAAACCACGTTTTAAAACCGGTTCCGCGCTCCCGACATTTTCGCCGGCAGGGGGTGCGCGCGCTCCCGCCGACCCGCGGGTGACACCATTTGATCCCGGAGGGATCAATCATTAGATTTCAGCCAGTGATGTCTGGCTGAAATCAGATGATCGGTCCCTGTCCTATCCTGTCCTGTGTTGAAGTTTACACAGGACAGGATATGATGTCATTCTTCTCTGCCTGGACACATTCCGTTCCAGATAGAGAAGAAACAGTAAAAGTGAGTAAAACACTACACATTTACAGTTAGAACACACCTAGGTCACATTTACCCCCTGATCGCCCCCCCCAGTTAACCCCTCCCAGATAGCACCAGTTTGCCCGCCAGTACACCAGTAATCCCGTTTAACCCCTTAATCCCCCCCCCCCCAGTTAACCCCTTCACTGCCCTGTCACCAGTGTCACTGATCAGTGAACCGATTTTTACTGATCACTGTATCAGTGTCGCTGGCGACTTCCAATAGTGTTAGCGCCCCTCCCAGATAGCGCCAGTTTGCCCGCCAGTACAACAGTAATCCCATTTAACCCCTTGATCAACCCCCACCCCCCCCCCAGTTAACCCCTTCACTGCCCTGTCACCAGTGTCATTGATTACAGTGAACAGATTTTTACTGATCACTGTATTAGTGTCACTGGTGACTTCCGATAGTGTTAGAGCCCCTCCCATATAGCGCCAGATTTCCCGCTAATACACCAATAATTCCATCTAACCCCCTGATCGCCCCCCCCCTCCCGAGTTAACCCCTTCACTGCCCTGTCACCAGTGTCATTGATCAGTGAACAGATTTTTACTGATCACTGTATCTGTGTCGCTGGCGACTTCCAATAGTGTTAGCGTCCCTCCCAGATAGCGCCAGATTTCCCGCTAATACACCAGTAATCCCGTCTAACCCCTTGATCGCCCCCCCTCCCCCCCCCGAGTTAACCCCTTCACTGCCCTATCACTAGTGTCATTGATTACAGTGAACAGATTTTTACTGATCACTGTATTAGTGTCAATGGTGACTTCCGATAGTGTTAGCGCCCCTCCCATATAGCGCCAGTTTGCCCGCTAATGCACGGGATTTTTTTTTTACCAAAAACATGTAGCAGAATACATTTTGGCTTAAATTTATGACTAACTTTGAGTTTACGATATATTTTTTATAGCTGAAAGTAGAAAATATTGGTTTTTTTCAAAATTTTCGTGTGTTTTTGTTTATAGCGCAAAAAATAAAAAGCGCACAGGTGATCCAATACCACCAAAAGAAAGCTCTATTTGTGTGAAAAAAAGGACGTAAATTTCGTTTGGGTACAGCATTGCATGACCGCGCAATTATCATTTGAATTAGTGCAGCGCTGTATAGCAAAAAAAGGCATAAATTACAGTATCTATACCATAGTTTGTAGACGCTATAACGTGCACACAAAGCAATCAATATACACTTATTGGGATTTTTTTTACCAAAAACATGGAGCAGAATACATTTTGGCTTAAATTTATGACTAACTTCCAGTTTACGATATATTTTTTATAGCTGAAAGTAGAAAATATTGGGTTTTTTTTTAAATTTTTGTGTTTTTTTTGTTTATAGCGCAAAAAATAAAAAGCGCACAGATGATAAAATACCATCAAAAGAAAGCTCTATTTGTGTGAAAAAAAGGACGTAAATTTCTCTTGGGTACTGCATTGCATGACCGCGCAATTATCATTTGAATTAGCGCAGCGCCAAACAGCAAAAAAAGGCCTGGTCATTAAGGGGGGTAAATCCTCAGGAGCTCAAGTGGTTAAATACCACCAAAAGAAAGCTCTAGTTGTGTGACAAAAATGGTCAAATCTTAGTTTGGGTACAATGTTGTATGAGCGCGCAATTGTCATTCAAAGTGTGAGAGCGCTGAAAGCTGAAAATTGGCCTGGGCAGGAAGGGGGTAAAAGTGCCCGGTATGGAAGCGGTTAAGCACTGCACTATAGCTACTTGACATTGGGCAGGTGACAGTTGGCCGTTTTTGAAAACAAGGGTCAGTTTGACAGAGTCTATACCTAGTAACCTCCATAGCACAGTGGTTAGAGTGCCCGTCTAAAGAGTGCATGGTCGTAGGTTCGAGGCTTACCTCTGCCAAGTGCGTCTTTCAGCATGACTATGCAGTACTGGACATGAGATAAATGGATGTTACCAAATTTTTTTTTTTTTGGGCTTTGTTTTTTTTTTTTTAACATTCATTTTCTCTCATTTTATCTATTTGGAAAGCCTTTCATGGTCCCAGTGCGGGTAAAAGAGTCCGGACTGGAAGTGGTTAACCACTTGAGCTCCTGAGGATTTACCCCCCTTAATGACCAGGCCTTTTTTTGCTGTTTGGCGCTGCGCTAATTCAAATGATAATTGCGCGGTCATGCAATGCTGTACCCAAACAAAATTTACGTCCTTTTTTTCACATAAATAGAGCTTTCTTTTGGTGGTATTTGATCACCTGTGCGCTTTTTATTTTTTGCGCTCTAAACAAAAAAAACACGAAAATTTTGAAAAAAAACAATATTTTCTACTTTCAGCTATAAAAAATATATCGTAAACTCAAAGTTAGTCATAAATTTAAGCCAAAATGTATTCTGCTCCATGTTTTTGGTAAAAAAAATCCCAATAAGTGTATATTGATTGCTTTGTGTGAACTTTATAGCGTCTACAAACTATGGTATAGATACTGTAATGTATGCCTTTTTTTGCTATACAGCGCTGCACTAATTCAAATGATAATTGCGCGGTCATGCAATGCTGTACCCAAACAAAATTTACGTCCTTTTTTTCACACAAATAGAGCTTTCTTTTGGTGGTATTTGATCACCTGTGCTCTTTTTATTTTTTGCGCTATAAACAAAAAAAACACGAAAATTTTGAAAAAAAACCAATATTTTCTACTTTCAGCTATAAAAAATATATCGTAAACTGAAAGTCAAAAATTTAAGCCAAAATGTATTCTGCTCCATGTTTTTGGTAAAAAAAAAATCCCAATAAGTGTATATTGATTGCTTTGTGTGAAAGTTATAGCGTCTACAAACTATGGTATAGATAATTTGAAATTTACACAGCTTTTACTTTCTGACCGCCCATCACATCTCTTGAGGTGGTAAAATACCAGGATAGAACAGACACCCCCAAATGACCCCTTTTCGGAAAGCAGACACCCTAAGCTATCTGCTGAGAGACATATTGGCCCTGATTCACTATTGGGCGTGGGCGCATATTTATGGGCTTAAGCCCAATTTTCATGGGCGTCCGTCCATTTCTGACCCTGCAACCTAATTCACTATTGAGCAGAGCCCATAAGCAGACGCCCAATCTAATTCACAAAAAGACACACGCCCGAAATCAGACTCACAAAAGCAGACTTGCTAAGAAGCACGTCTAACACCATGAAAAATCACTGTAGAGACATGTTCACTTAGAAATTTGCTTTGCCAAATATCAGGACTTCACTTTAAACAATATCTGCTATTTCCAAAAAAATTAAGAATGTGTTAAAAAACGTTTTTCTCAAGGAAATCGACACAGTAAAAATCTAGATGCCCGTGCAGTGTCTTTGGCAGATAGAACTGAGCATGTGCAGAACACATTTTAGTCCTCTGCCATGGGCGTTTGCTTTTTAGCCACTGACTAATAGTGAATCTGATTGTGGATTCCTCTGACAGCCGGCACTCGCTCGCGACTATTGTGTTTAATAAACAGCACTCGGCATATCTTCATGTAATCTAATTAGATTTCCTTCGTTTTAGTGATTATATTTTTGTTTCTTATCCTTTATAATTATTTCTGTTATGATTTTACTTATTTTGAAGGTCTAGATAAAATTTATTTTGAAAGCTGAATGTAAAAATAAAGGTCCGCAATAAAAAAAAATAAAATAAAAATAACAGCGTGGGTCCCCCCTCTCATCCATACCAAGCCCTTCGGGTCTGGTATGGATATCAAGGGGGAACTCCATGCTGAAATTAAAAAAAAAAACAGCGTGGGTCCCCCTCAATATCCATACCAGACCTTTATCCGAGCATGCAGCCCGGCAGGTCAGGAAAGGGGGGGGGGACGAGCGAGCGCCCCCCCCCTCCTGAACCATACCAGGCCACATGCCCTCAACATGGGGGGGTGCTTTGGGGCAGGGGGGCTCCCCCCCCCAAAGCACCTTGTCCCCATGTTGATGAGGACAAGGGCCTCTTCCCCACAACCCTGGCCGGTGGTTGTGGGGGTCTGCGGGCGGGGGGCTTATCAGAATCTGGAAGCCCCCTTTAACAAGGGAGCCCCCAGATCCCGCCCCCCCCCCCACGTGAATGATTCTGCGGTACACGGTCCGCAGACTCATTCACAAAAAAACTAAGTGTGGTGTAAAAAAAACACAGTACAGGGTCTTTGACAAGTCCTTTATTAAAACAATGTCCCCCGAAGTAGATCCAACGTCAATCACGGCGGCGGCGGCGGCGGCAGGGACCCGAAAAAAGAAAAAAAAAAAAAGGTTCCGCTCCAGTCCGAGGCTTCCAGCCTAGTGAAGAAGAGGCTAGCTGACAGTTCTTATATAGGTATGGGGCGGGGCCAGCCGGGCACATCATCCCCGCCCCTTACCTATTTGAGAAATGTCACCCTGTCTCTCCACTGAGGCTAACTAGCTGAATGCAGGAGACAGTCTGACATTTCTTATATAGGTATGGGGCGGGGCCAGCCGGGAACAGCAAGCATGTGACATGGGGCGGGTCACTCAGATGATGTCCCCGGCTGGCCCCGCCCCATACCTATATAAGAACTGTCAGCTAGCCTCTTCTTCACTAGGCTGGAAGCCTCCGACGGGAGCGGAACTTTTATTTTTTTTTTCGGGTCCCTGCCGCCGCCGCGATTGACGTTGGATCTACTTCGGGGGACATTGTTTTAATAAAGGACTTGTCAAAGACCCTGTACTGTGTTTTTTTTACACCACACTTAGTTTTTTTGTGAATGAGTCTGTGGACCGTGTACCGCAGAATCATTCACGTAGGGGGGGGGCGGGATCTGGGGGCCCCCTTGTTAAAGGGGGCTTCCAGATTCTGATAAGCCCCCCGCCCGCAGACCCCCACAACCACCGGCCAGGGTTGTGGGGAAGAGGCCCTTGTCCTCATCAACATGGGGACAAGGTGCTTTGGGGGGGGAGCCCCCCCTGCCCCAAAGCACCCCCCCCATGTTGAGGGCATGTGGCCTGGTATGGTTCAGGAGGGGGGGTGCTCGCTCGTCCCCCCCCTTCCCTGACCTGCCGGGCTGCATGCTTGGATAAGGGTCTGGTATGGATATTGAGGGGACCCACGCTGTTTTTTTTTTTACATTTCGACGTGGAGTTCCCCCTTAATATCCATACTAGATCCGAAGGGCTTGGTACAGATGGGAGGGGGGACCCATGCTTTTTTTCTATTATTTATGCAATAAAGGGAATTATTTTACATTCAGCTGTCAGTGGGGAACCCCGCTGACAGATGAAACATTAACTCATGGCTGTCGCTCCTACAATCCCGCATGAGTTATGTTATCAACTCATGCGGCGTTTTAGTAGTGAAAACCAATGCAGCGCTCATGTTTCAGCTGTCGGCGGATTTCCCCACTGACAGTTGAATGTCAAAGTATTGCAGGGATTTAGAAACAGTTCTTTAAATAACTGGCGTGGGGTCCCCCCTCCCATCCATACTAAGCCCTTCGGGTCTCGTATGGATGTTAAGGGGTACCTCCACGCTGAAATTAAATAAAAAACAGCATGGGGTACCCCCCAAAATCCATAACACATACTTATCCGAGCATGCAGCCCGGCAGGTCAGGAAAGGGGGGGGGGGACGAGCGAGCGCCTCCCCCCCTCCTGAACCATACCAGGCCACATGCCCATACCAAATTATTCAAACATTTGTAAACAGACCAATTAACTGAAATGGTTTGGCATTTGTACCCCAAATATGACGTTCCCTGAGGCATTGGTAAACCGAGGTACGCCTGTATTAGTATTGCAATCCTTTGTATTGGGATACATAGAACCATCATACATGTGAATTGGCAACATAGCACAACATTTGTGTCACATTGGAGATATCTGGCTAGTTAAACTGACCATGCCCAGGGACCTAGGATTGATTCACAGCACAGAAATACAGGCTGGGTTAGCAATGTAGCTCCGTGGGTTAGTGGTTAGCACTGCTGCCTCACAACTCTAGGGTTGTCGGTTCAAATCCCAACCCCGGCGAGGTAGTAGCATGATCTCCGTGTGTGGCTGTCTTCACATACATGTTCTGGCAACATCTTTGCATTCTGTCTAAATGATCCCTAAAATGTGAATTAGAATGAGGCCTTGTCTGTTGAAACACCTTCAAAGCTGCACCTTATGTGAATGTCATACAATGGGATAAGATAAGGGCCTGAATCACTAATAGATTTGATAATGATGGTTTACACTCCACCCACTTTTGTGAAGGATTTGGCAAGCAAAGAGCTGACAGAGAGAGAGAAGAGTGAGACGAAGAAGAGTGAGCAAGAGATACATATGAAGAGTGATAAAGAGAGACATTCAGAAGAGTGAGCGAGAGAGAAGAGCGAGCCAGTGAGACGAAGAAGAGTGAGCGAGAGAGAAGAGCGAGCCAGTGAGACGAAGAAGAGTGAGCGAGAGATACATACTGAGGAGTGATAAAGAGAGACATTCAGAAGAGTGAGCGAGAGAGAAAAGACTCGGTTGGTGAATCCACACATCAAACTTGTCACAAATCCTGGCATGCATTTTTCCCCCAAATGCATAGCAGACCCTTATCCCAGCAGGCAGGTACCGCACGCCTTCAAAGATTTATTTCCTTTGTTGATTTTCCTGCTTCGCTCACACTATATGCAATTGAAAATTACTCTTTAAGTTGCCAATTTTACTGTGTTTTCTAGAGAATTACTAACTAGTTGTGTTTTCAATTGTGTGTAGCATTGCGATTTCTATTTGAGTCTAGATGTTAAATTGCTAATAAATGGCCACAATTCTCAAATACCTTTGAACTCTCGCTGCAACAAATGGTGTATGTTAATACACTCACATTCATTATATCCAATATCAGGTACGATGTCAATGCACAAATCGCACCTGAAATTGCACACCCTGGATGTGACTTGTCATGCGATTGGCATGGCCAGCAGCTTGCTCTTTGCATGGCAAATTGCACCCAATGTTACTGGGGGCCAACACCACTGTCACATCTAATCCGATGCGGCAATTGTCCAACTTACAGTGAAGTTGCACGAGTTCACAATCCAATTGGATGTGAACAGAGCCTACAGTGGCCAATAGGGTGCGACTTGGTCTACGATTTGCAAGTCGCCTGTCATGCCAATTGCATGGCAATCGCAAACAATGTTACTGGGGGCTACCCGGTCACATTAAAGCAGATTTCTAAGTGGTGTTATTGACACCACAGTCACATCATGTGACTTGCATAGAAGTTGCATGATTTCAAAGTCGGGGTACATGGTGATTTCAAGTGCAATTTGCAAGACATTCGACATCGATCTCTCAGCAAATTGCATGAAAAGTAGTGTATTCATTACTCTATTATTACTTGCGGCTCCAACCAAGTTTGAACCACAACAATATGAACGCTCCAATAGCGTGCTCATTGAGTGGGACTTGGCATGTGATTTGCACAACATGCAAGTTGTAAATCGTCTGCAAAGTCGCACCCTATTGTCTGCTATTAGAGTGACCACATGGGTGCGTTTCAAACACTGATTTCTATAGTAGTACATGTACTACTTTAGTGGCAATTTGCATAGAGATCTGTGTCAGATGTCTTGAAAATTGCATTGAAATGGTCAACTTTACTGTAAGTCGCAGGATTTGTAAATCAGCTTTGCCCAGAGTGTAATGTTTGGTGATGTTTGATTTCTGGAGTGTTTTACCAATTGATGGGAAATTCACCATACTAGTCAAATCGATTTGTCATTTTCAGTATTGCATACAAGATGTGGTCATGTGACTGTCTTAACTCATGCGAGAATCTGGAGGGAATTGTGACCATAGTAGCAATAAAGGTTCCAATTGGGGTTCCCTTTCACATCCCTGCTCAATGTTCTGTTGTATGCTGCACACGTACATTTCACTGTATATATCTTTCTGATTTGTGGGGCCTGTATACCAAGGGTTAATGCAGGTAGGAAGCGGATTCATCAGGTGAAAACACTTTCACTGACCAAACTAAGGTCAGTGGTGGGTGTGGCTTCATTGGGGGTGGGGCCTTGCTTGGCACGCTCCAAATACAACCTAGCTTATATAAAGATGTGCAGTAGGGAGTGATTTGGCCTGTTACTAGGCCGGGTGGTTTGTGACTAAGTCCTTGCTTGTAGTGGTTTGGGGGAGGAAGAGATTTTGTGCTGAATTGCCCCAGACACCACTCAGGCTGTGTTTGGAAGTGGGCTGGAAATGTTTGCATATTTTTGGCCTTGTAAAGTGTTTGTGTGTTATTGCACAATGATTGTGTTTTTTTCTCTTTGCATTGAAAGCCTCACACATGTCAATCGTTTTGTTTAAAATCTGCTCTTGTTTTAATTTTGTTTGCTTATTTAGACTCAAATGCTTTTTTCTTACAAACCTGCTGACAAATGTATGTGTAGGGGATTTGTAGAGGTGGGAGGGGATTTGTAGAGGTGGGAGGGGTTTTTCACATATGTCTTGTTTTCTTTATATTTTGATGTGTAGACTTTTTTTGTGAATGGATCTTTATACTAAATGATTGTGTAAGTAAACCTTATGTGCACGAAAATGTTACTTGATTCATCTTCCCCTTTGTTTCCTGCTATAACCTGAGCACACACAGTTCACTAGAAGTATCTTTAGATTGTAAGCTCTTATGAGCAGGAGTGTTTTATTTTTGCCACATCAATCCTATTTTTGTGACTCACCAAGATATTGACTGTACCTACTTGTTCCTGCTGACCAAATAAATGAAGATATATTTGATCAATAAATGTTTCACCGATGTTTTTGTGTTTATTTTATGTTCAATATATGAACAACCTTAATAGTTACTTTGTATACTTATATAATCTGCTCAAATGTAGCTTGTAAGAGCGTGAATATGCAAGTGGGTGCAAACTGGCTTTTTCAAAACCAAACAAAAAAATAAAAAACCTGCTTGCACCACAATATTATGTACTAATGAATGTCACATTCACTGTGCAGCCAGCTACAGGTTTTCTACAATTTGATTTACAGTAATAAAATAGTCCCCACTGTATGTTGATTTTTGGCCTTTGGCAACAAATATATATTAGCCAAGGTTTAAAAAGAAAAAAATCACTAAAACACACATTCGTGAAAGCTATCATAGCCGTGCATAGAAATGAGCGATCGTGCATAGATAAACGCCAAACAGGTGTCCCCCATGGCGCACGAGCAGCTATCCTCCTGGAAGTCCGTCATCTGGTGCGCGTGCACCCGGAAGTGGTTGTGGGGAGTGTAAGTGGATGACAAGTGGTTGGAGGTTTTGTGTTGGTTGAAAATTTTGATAACTTTATTGGCATTTGGACATGGCGAGAGCACAGTTCTCAACTGAGGAGATGATCCTTATATGTACAGTAACTGTGGCCATTGCAAATATGTTTATAACATGTGAGGGACAAGTAATTGTAATTTTGTGGGTGGGGCCTAGCAGAATCTCACTTGGTGCACATGCTACTTATCTGTACATTAGCTCCTGGGTATTGATGGGTCAATTATATTAACCACTTGCCTACTGGGTACTCATACCCCCTTCCTGTCCTGGCCAATTTTCATCTTTCTGCACTGTTACCCTTTGAATGACAATTGTGCGGTCATGCCACATTGTACCCATCTTAAATTTGTATCAGTTTTTTCAGACAAATAGAGCTTTCTTTGGGTGGTATTGACTTGCTGCTCTGAGTTTCACTTTTTGCTCGATAAACCACAAAATAGCTCATAATGAATAAAAGTCTGTTTATATTATAACATTTGGTAAACTGGTAATTTAGCAACACTGATGTGCGTTGATGAGGCGGCACTGCTGGCCACAGGTGGGCGGAACTGTTGGGTGGCACTGGTGGGCACTGATCATCGGGGCCGACCCCTGCTTTGATAACTGCTGGTTCTCGGCAGTACTTTCCACACATTCTGACAGCGTGATGAAAGTGCAGCCAAGACCCGGCAAATGCATTTCCCGGTGATCAGCGTGTCATTGGACATGGCTGATCACATGGTAAAAAGCCGCTGTGATTGGTCTTTACCACATCACGTGATCAGCTGTGTCCTTAGGACACAGCAATTATGGAGAGTGCGTTCTGCCAGGATGTCATATGACACCCTCCCAGAGCTGCCTGGATGCAGTGTAGCGTTATTCGGCTATCTGCGGTCGCCAAATAGGTAACCAGCTAGGCCTTCATGGCTAATCTTTGAATATCTGGACATGTATACTGCGTATAATGCATTACATTCTACAATGTGTTGGTGTACATGGTATTACAGTGTGCAATGCGTTGCTGGATTCTGCATGACAGTGGACAGCGTATCACAGTGTGCAATGCGTAGCTCCAGCCTGCATGACAGTGTACAGTGCATTACAGTCTACAATGTGTGGGTGTACACGGTATCACAGTGTGCAATGCGTTGCTCCATCCTGCATGACAGAGTACAGTGCATTACAGTCTACAATGTGTGGGTGTACACGGTATTACAGTGTATTACAGTGTGCAATGCGTTGTACACTGCAGTGTGCACTAAAGCATTTTACACTCATGCACTGTACACACTAACGCATTTGACATTTCTAGTGTGCAATGCGTTCGTGTGCAATGCCTTGGACAGTACAATGCATTTGCAGTATTGGTGTATGTTTATTAAGCACAGATAATTCATCTGATTTTAGTTATCAAGGAGAAGTCTTCTCTGTCCCCCTGTTTATGAGGTGGAGGACAATTGTTTTCCGAAGAGGAGAGGAGACTTTTTTTCAAGGAGATCTGTATAGATTTCCAGAGATATGTGTAGATGGTTGAGGGGCTGCATGTGATCTCCGGAGATAATTGGGATTAATGATCACCTGAGTTAAACCAGTGAATGAAAAGTGTAAAAAAACATGGATTGAAAATAATCTGCACTGACCACTGTGCTTTGTCATGCCACATATTGGCACATTCTGGTGTCACACAGATGCGATGTGAAATTTGCAGTGTTTTCTGTGCAAGCGCTGCACCGCATCACAACCGCAACCCCTTCATGCCACCTGCTGCGGCTTTCTAGGTGAAGTTACCAACACACCAATATTGGTACACAAAGCGTATTGCGATTTGCCAAATTGGATGGCATGCCTATTCACACCCATGTGCATACCCTGAAAAAGGGTCCTGCACATTTTTGGCCCGGATGCGGTGCAATTTGAGGTGTGCAAAATGTTTGTCTCTAATTGCAACGCACACAAATTGCATGTGATTTGCCCAGGAGTGCGGTGTTAGACCACAATGCATGTATGTGAAGCCAGAATAAAAGGATGTGGATTTTGTCTATTTTTACTTGCGCATGTTAACATTATGGAAGTGCGTTATTCTTCTGTTTAACATGCTATAGAAATGCAACATGCATTTGGATGGAGTGTTTTTGTATGTGCATTTTGGAAGTATTCTAAACACACATTGACCCTAGGGCCACACCATATCTTATGCAGGCCATAGATGGGTCGAAAATCGGCCGATTTTTCGGCCGAAAATAAAATCGGCCGATTTTCGGATCGTTAGTGGGCTATTTGTTCGGCCGTTTTTCGGTATTTTGGCAGATTTTTTTTTTTGGTAAAGTTGGAAAAAAACAGCCGAATTTGCCGATCGGCTGATTTTCGCGGCAATGATGGGCAAATCGGCCGATTTTTTTACTGATAAAAAATCTGCACATGAGCAGTGACCTGCAAGAGGAAGACAAAAAGAAGAAAAAGAAGAAGAGGATGATGATGATGAAGAAGAAGAAGAAAATGATGAAGAGGATGATGATGAAGAAGAAGAGGAAGAAGAAGAGGAAGAAGAAGGATGAAAAATGAGAGGAATTCCAGTATGGCAAAAAGTGTCCCTGCAGAGAGCTCCGCTATTTCTTTGACAGTTCCTTGACATTTACAGCGGTTGCAACATTGTATCTATTTGTTTCCGAATAAAAACATCTGTATCCGAAATGGATACAAATACATTGTTGCAACCGCTATAAATGTCAAAGAACTGTCAAAGAAATAGCGGAGCTCTCTGCAGGGACACTTTTTGCCGGCTGTAGACGGGATGAAAATCGGCCGATTTTTTTTTTACCATTGCTGGTAACGTCGGCCGCTTGAACAACCGATTTTTCATTTTTTAAAAGAAAAATCGGCTGTTTTTCTCCCCGTCTATGGCCTGCATAAGCATTAGTGTGCCTGGGGGAGGGGGGGGCCTTTGGCCTTTCCAAACACAGTAGATGCTCCAAGAATGTTTCCTTGAACTCTTGAAATGGTTAAAAAGGAAAGACACTCTAGATAGCCTGCACTGAGAATTGACTGTCATGATGACGTGTCAATGATTATTTGCTCTCATTTTTCAGGAGTGGTACTGCTTGCGGTTGAAGCTGGTAGAAATCCACCTTCACGTCCTCCACTCACCTTCACTTGTGGCCAGTGGATATTTTGTGGCCGCAGGCAAGAACTGGCATCGAGGACCTGCATAATGACCCTGGCATGCCAGAGGTGGTTTGGAAGCAGCACAGCAATTTGACCATCCCTTTCCTCTATGTTGGTTTTAGGGTGCAGAATTGCTTCTCGTTCGTGAACGGACTGTCGCCGGATATCAGAGTCCCCATATTTTCAAGATATGTTTTAGCCATGTTGGCTTATTTTTATGTTATTTTCCAAGTGTGTCGCACCTAACCGCACAGTAGTGTGGTGCCATGCGTATTTGTGGCTGTGAATGGGGCTGTTTTTAATAGACGTGTGTAGGTGCAACAACGTTTTCATCATGGTACCTGCGCACATCTACATAGGGCATTGCATTTCTTTGCTGTGCTGGAAAATGTGTGTTCTTGCATGCGTTTCTGCACCACCAATGGTGTGAACAAGTCCTAAGGGCTGGTTCACACTATAGAAACAGTCTAGATGTGTTCCTGATGGGGTTTTTTCATGCCCTTTTGGCATGCATGTTTAGTGTGTTCCAGTACATTTTGGATGCGTTTTGGACATGTTTACATTGCATTTTTGTATCCCTTCCACTTATTTTTTTCTATTTTCTTTGTATTCAATGTAGTTAGGGACATGTACGTTTTAGTACATTCAAGGACGTTTCAATGTGTTCCAGTACAGTTCTGTGCAGAAACAATGCAGCGCTGATGTGAACTATGACATTGACAACCATATAACCTTCTTTCTGTGCGTTTGTGATGCTGAAAAAGCAACTGAAACACATGTAGTGTGAACTGGCCCTAAAGGTTATTAGAGGTCAGGGAACAGGACTGACCAGGAATTGTGAATTCAATCAGACTAGTGGTGAGATACAATCAGCAATTGTATAATAATGTGAGATCTGAGCTGTAGCTGATAGAAAATGAGACACATTCACTTGATCAGTAAATAGATAGTTAAAGAGTGGGGCGGTGATCCATAGATTTGCATATGGGACAGGTGATGATGGGGTGGGGGAGGGGGTCAAGTTGTATAAGGAGACAGATTTAAAAGAGAAAAAAGTTACAATGAAATATACACGGCATGAAACTTGCACATGACCTAATTGGCAGAAGAACAGTACGCAAGTAACATTCATCCACTTTCTAGTCACTAGGCAAAATCATAATTGATTGATCAATATTCCTGCCACAACCCAGAAAATTGATCTCCATTTTTTTGGGATGTTGCTAAGACTGGGATTAGAACCCATGACCCAAGTGCTGTAAGTTCTGAGCTCTAACCACTAAACCACTGTGGGAAACACAGTTTGAGCTATAATGTAGAATAGTTACATTGTTTAAAAATGATAAAGCGAGCGCTGGTCAAATGATATAGACTAGTAAAATGGTATTACACAAGATAAATATAACCACGAACAGTAGTGCATGAACTCGTGAAAGGTCATCCACCCCTGTGACAGTGTACTACACTATTGAGCACCTTTCTGGCTCCTGTGGCTGAGCTAATTCCTCCCCAGGACCATTTGGGCACCCACCCTGATGGATGGATGGATGGAGCTGGATGACTAACCCATAGCTGCCAGCATACCGCTGCACCCCCAGATGTGCGATGTGTATAACCCATGCACATTAATACTTTTTTTCTGGTGAGTGTAGACCAGTCCCAAGGGTGGTTTACCTTTCACGAGTTCATGCACTACTGTCCGTCACGGAGAGACCACACGTGCCATTCATAGGCACTCTCTGAGTTGGTACTCTCACACGAAGGACATTCCATTATTCAGGAATGATTCTATGAACTTATTTTAGCACGATTTACCAGTTTACATCATTATTGCAATTCTTTGCACTTTTTGGTTTTTACATGCGTTCATTATTGATCACATGCATTTATAGCGCTGCACTTGTCTTTAACATAGAATAGTTATGTGATTAAAGAGAATGAAGATATATAACTATATTGGGAAATTAGAAGTATATAAATTATTTGAGATATAAGTGTGAAAATGTTTAACATTTGAATATAGAATGTATGACATTCATTAGTAAATGCAATACTTTCCTGATCATTTTGGAGAAACAGCAAAAAAAAAAAAATAGCAAAAGAGAATTTTCAGAATGTAATAGTACAGCTGTATTAGAATTTTCTATCAGGAAAACGCCAATGTTAATAAAGCCCGCGCTTATGCGCCATCTAGCGAATATATCCGGTATTGCACCTAAAGATGTGCCAGACGGGATACCTCATTCACTAATGGCAAAGTAGTCAGTAGACGCTCGTTAATGAGCTTGCTAGACGCTGGTCAGACGACTGATTGATTGACCGGAGTCTGCCTGAATGGTCAGACTCTGCTGATAGACTCACATCTTAGTGAATCAGGGCCATTGTGTCCATGGAAGATTTATTTTTTTTCCACAAGTTTCTGGAAAATGACAAAAACGTTTTTTTTTTTTTTACACAAAATTGTCATTTAAATGATTTATTTCTTGCACAAGCCATGGGTATATGTGGAATTACACCCCAAAATACATTCTGCTACTTCTACCCAGTATGAGGATACCACACGTGTGGCACTTTTTGGGAGCCTAGCCACATACAGGAGCCTGAAATCCAATGACCACTTTGAAAGCCTGAAGGTGCGTAACTTCTTCATTTCACTTCCCCACTACCTATCACAGTTTCGGAGGACCTGAAATGCTAGGATAGCACCAAACCCCCCCCCCCCCAAATGACCCCTTTTTGGAAAGTAGACACTCCAAGGAATTTAAAAAGAGGCATGGTAAGTATTTTGCAGATCTCATTTTTTCTCACAAGGTTTTGAAATATAAAAAAGAAAAGAACAATATGTTTTTATTTTCTTTCTTCATTTTCCAAAAACTTGTGGCAACAAATGAGATCTTCAAAATACTTACCATGCTTCTTATCAAATTCCTTTGGGTGTCTACTTTCCAAAAAGGGGTAATTTGGGGGGGGTTTGGTGCTATTCTGGCATTCCAGGGCCTCCGAAACTGTGATAGGTAGTCAGGAAGTGTAATGAGGAAATAAAGCCCTTTAAAAGCCTGAAGGTGCTTATTGGATTTTGGGGTCGTGTACTTGGCTAGACTGCCAAAAAGTCTCTCATATGTGGTACCCCCATACTCGGGAGAAGTAGCAGAATGTATTTTGGGGAGGAATTCAACATATACATATGGCTTGTGTGAGCAATAAATTATTTCAATGACAATGTTGTGTAATTTTTTTTTTTTTTTTGTCATTTTCCAAAAACTTGTGGTAAAAAAATAAATTCTTCTATTGATTCAACATTCCTCTCAGCAAATAGTTTGGGGTGTCTACTTTCCAAAAAGGGGTCATTTTGAGGGGTGGGGGCGTTTTATGCCCAGCATTAGAAGTTTATGCCACACATCACTCACTCTTCTAACCACCTGAAGACCAAGCCTTTTCTGACACTTTTTGTTCACATTAAAAAAATCAGTATTTTTGCTAGGAAATTAAAGTGAACCCCCAAACATTATATATTTTTTAGAGCAGACACCCTAGTAAATAAAATGGTGGGTGGTGCAATTTTTTTATCTCACATATTACTTACACAGCGATTTTTCAAATGCAATTTTTTTGAAAAATATACACTTTTTTTAATTTTAATGCACAAAAACACAATATATTGGCCAATTATTTGCTATGATATAAAAGATGATGCTATGCTGAGTAAATAGATACCAAACATGACATGCTTTAAAATTACGCATGCCCTGTGCAATGGCGACAAACTGCATACATTTTTAATATCTATAGGCAACGCTTTAAAAGCCTTTACAAGCCACCATTTTAGATTTACAGAGGAGGTCTAGAGCTATAATTACTGCGCTTGATCTGACGTTCATGGCGATACCTCACATGCATGGTGCAATCGCTGTTTCCATACTGGCACAGGGTTAACGCTCACGACCGCAGGTGTGCGCGGATGGGCGAGGGTCCTTTTTTTTTTTTTTTTTTTTCTTTTTCTTTTTTTCTGATTTATTGAATTATTTTTACACTGTCCCTTTAATTTTTTTTTTTTTAATCACTTTTAATGCTATCTCAGGGAGGGGGAGGGGGGTGCATTTTCTCCCACTGCTTGTAAAGGCAATCCTGCAGCTAATTAACCACTAGGAATGCTTTTACATGAAAGCCCATTGCCGGCTGAAAAAAATGATACCAGGATGATGCCTGCAGCTGCAGGCATCACCCTGGTATAACCATTCAAAGTCCAGTGATGTACCAGTACGTCGCTGGTCCTTGTTGGATATATATGCTATGTTCTTTTTTTCTTTATGCAGCCTGTGGGCTGAATGAAAAAAAAGAGAAGAAATCTCTGCCAGAAAAAGTGTGTGGTATGCCCACCATTAGAAACCTCCCTGCATCCACCCACTTCTAATGGTGGGCACACATGAAATGTGCCAAGAAATATAAAATATATATGCCGAAGCATAGGGGCCATCCACCCACTGGCCTCCCCAGGCCCCCATGCTTTGGCATATATTCTCTTTTTTTTTTAACTGCGGATGAAAATTTTCATCCGTCAGCACTGCACACACCTACTTATGTCTATTCTGAAAGCAAGACCCTGTTGCTGTCAGAATAGACAGGTCAGTGCTGCAGTTTGACATTCCTGCAAAGAAATCAACAATGGTTAACAATAAAACATAAACTCAATAAAACAACTTTATAAATGAAATATCTCTGCAAGGAAAAGTGTGTGGTGGTATGCCCACCATTATAAACCTCCCTGCATCCACCCACTTCTAATGGCTGGCACACATGAAATGTGCCAACAAATATAAAATATATATATGCCGAAGCATAGGGGCCACCCCAGGCCCCCATGCTTTGGCATATATTCTCTTTTTTTTAACTGCGGATGAAAAATCTTATCCAACAGCGCTGCCCACGCTGACTTATGTCTATTCTGAGAGCAAGTTCCTGTTGCTGTCAGAATAAACAGGTCAGTGCTGCAGCTGAAAGCATTCCTGCAAACAGAAATGGTTAACAATAAAACAGTAACAATAAAACAGTAAAAGTAGAACAATCACAAAAATGACAACAACAAAAAAAACTATAACTATTTTTGGTTTTTACATTTTTTTATTTTTTGGGGGGGGATTTGTATTTTTAATTTTTTTTTTACTTTTTTTTTCAAACTTTAAACATTTTTAAAACAGCTGGTAGGGTCTCTCCAAATGCGATAGCCAGTTTCCTGACTACCTAACATCTTTCAAGACCCTGTGTAAATGTGCCCTGATCTGTGCCGTGCTGTACCCTATACTAATAGTCAACTAGTATAGGGTAGAGGCGGAAGCAGGGCTTGACGCAGAGGCCAGGTTGGCCAGGACAGGAGGGACAACAATAGCGGCTGTCACGCCTAATTCCACGTTTGCTGCAGACATGACATCTTTTTTGGGGTCTTCTTTGGGTTGGGGTACCAGGAATGGTATCGGGAAAATGTCTCTCATGCAGACGGCTAACTGCATCTGGGAGAGGGATTTGGGGCGCAGTACCTTCTGGATACAAAAGGGCCCTGTTGATCTCTAACTGGAAATTTAGGTATGATCCACTATGTCCAGTTGCTTTATAGAGAACAAAAGCGTTATATACAGCCAATTGAAATAAATAAACTGACACTTTTATGTACCAGCGTTTGGCTTTTCGGGAAACTAAGTACGGCTTCATCATCTGGTCGTTGAAGTCCACCCCTCCCATGTTAAGGTTATAATCGTGGACACAGAGGGGCTTCTCAACAACACCAGGTGCCGTGGTAATTTGGACGGTCGTATCTGTGTGAATGGAAGACAGGAGGTAAACATCCCGTTTGTCCTTCCACTTCACTGCGAGCAATTCTTCATTTCTCAAGCAGGCTTTTTCCAGCTTTTTAAGAAGGGTATTTACAAGCCGTTGGGGGAAGCCCCGGGGATTAGATCGCACAGTGCCACATGCGCAAATTCCCAGATTGAACAAATGTCTAAATAGTGGCACGCTTGAATAAAAATTGTCCACGTATAAGTGGTACCCCATATGGAAAAAGGATGACGCCAAGTCCCAAACTATCTTGCCACTGCTCCCCATGTAGTCTGGGCATCCGGGGGGCTCCAAGTGACTATCTTTTCCCTCGTAAATCCGAAACTTACATGTATAGCCTGTTGCCCTCTCACAGGTCTTATACATCTTGACCCCATATCTGGCACGCTTGCTGGGGAGATATTGTTTGATTAGAAGGCGACCAGAATATTGAATGAGGGACTCATCGATGCAGATGTTTTTATGGGGAGTATACACATCTGCAAATTTTTGGTTAAAGTGATTTACGAGGGGCCAAATTTTGTGGAGCCGGTCAAATTCAGGGTCACCCCGAGGACGACTGAGTGAGTTGTCGTAGAAGTGCATAAAACGCATTATCGTCTCATATCTATGCCTGGCCATGGCAGCAGAGAACACGGACATGTGAACAAGCGGGTCTGTGGACCAATACAACCGCAATTAATTTTTATTATTAATGCCCATGTTGAGGGTTAGGCCCAAAAAAACTTTAAATTCGGAAACCGTAATGGGTTTCCATGCGAATGGTCTGGCAAGGTATGAATTTGGGTTGGCGGCGATATATTGTCGTGCATATAAATTGCTTTGATCCACAATCAATGCATAAAGATCTTCTGTGAAAAACAGCTAAAAAAAATCAAGGGGAGTATTTAAATTTGCTGTTTCCACCTGAATTCCGGGTTGGGCAGTGAATGGGGGAAGTAAGTGTGCTGCAGAATTTGTGGGCTGACAATCGGGATTTGCAAGCACACCCGGAAGGACACTAGTGGCTCTTCGGCCCTGTCTGCGAATTCTTGGTGGCCGCGGAACACTACTTGCTCGCCACCGCACCAGCTTGTACTGCACTTATGGGACTCGCCACGTCACCAAGTGATACTGCAGTGCTGGTATGTATACGACCAGGATGTACTAGGTCGCTGGTGCTCGCCAGTTCACCAAAAGGTAGTCCGGCACTAGTACTGGCACTCTGCTGCATATGAGAGTCATCATGCATTTGTACCACCTCAGCAACCTGGGAATGGGATCGGGTACACCTGACCTTAGCAGGGACCTCTTCCTCGTCGTCTGAGTTATCTGTCAGGGTGCCGCTGCTGTCTATAGGTTCGTATTCTGAGCCTGATTCTGCCAGTGAGTCTTCCCCTTCGCTCTCACTTGACATGCTCAGAATCCTATAGGCCTCTTCACTAGAGTACCTTTGCTTGGACATTTTGGCCACTAAATTTACAGGTACCTAGTGCGACTCACGGGAAAAAGAGCGCCTGGCTGTCAGGGATTGCTTGAACCGCTACAAAAAATTTACCGACAAGAACAGAGATCAGGCCTGATTCTGTGAACACTGCGGTTTGGTGTGTAATATGTATCAAGTGACAGTTATCTACTGACACTGCATTTGCTGGGGGAGAAGGGGGGGGGGAGCGTAGGGGCTAAACGCAGGTGCTGGCAGGTGTCGGGGCTGATCCCGCTAATGCTGCATTTTTGGGGATACTATAGTAATGTGAACGCTGGTATAGCGATGATCTGATCAAAGATATTGATCCAATCAGACACTATAGTAGCAATGGAGGTTTAGCGTGCAAGTAAGCGTGTTCCTGGCAATCAAGGGGTCAAATGTGATTACTTGTGTACTAGCGGCAAACTGGCGCTATCTGGGAGGGGCGCTAACACTATCGGATGTCGCCAGCGACACTAATACAGTGATCAGTAAAAATTGGTTCACTGATCAGTGACACTGGTGACAGGGCAGTGAAGGGGTTAACTGGGGGGGGGGGAGAGATTAAGGGGTTAAACGGGATTACTGGTGTACTAGCGGGCAATCTGGCGCTATCTGGGAGGGGCGCTAACCCTATTGGAAGTCGCCAGCGACATTGATACAGTGATCAGTAAAAATCGGTTCGCTGATCAGTGACACTGGTGACAGGGCAGTGAAGGGGTTAACTGGAAGGGGGGGACGATCAGGGGGTTAAATGTGACCTAGCTGTGTTCTAACTGTAAATGTGTATTGTTTTGTACTCACGTTTTCTGTGTCTTCACAAGAATGACATCATATCCTGTCCTTTGTAAATGTCAACACAGGACAGGATAGGACAGGGACCGATCAACTGATTTCAGCCAGACATCACTGGCTGAAATCTAATGATTGATCCCTCCGGGATCGAATGGTGTCACCCGCGGGTCAAAGGGAGCGTGCGCGCGCGCCCCCTGCCCGTGAAAACGTGGCCAGTTTTCAGGTTTCAGCGCTCTCACACTTTGAATGACAATTGCGCACTCATACAACATTGTACCCAAACTAAAATTTTATCATTTTCTTCACACAACTAGAGCTTTCTTTTGGTGGTATTTATTCACTGCTGGGTTTTTATTTTTTGCTAAATTAACAATTTTCTTTGTTTCTGTTATAAAAATTGCTAATAAATAATTGTTCTTCATAAATTTAGGCCGAGATGTATTCTGCTACAAGTCTTTGGTGAATATAACCCAAATTAGGATGTATTTTTTAGTTTGTAGGAAAGTTATAGAGTTCACAAACTATGGTATAGATCTGAATATTGATCAATCCTGAAGTACTGACGGCCAATCTAATTTCTTGAGGTCCAAGAATGTCAGAACAGTACAGATATCCCCCAAATGACCCCTTTTTGAAAAGTAGACAGTCCGACGTACTTCATAAGAGGCATGGCGAGCTTTTTGAAGTTGTATTTTTTTTGTCATAATTTTTTGGAAAATGAAAAAATGTAAAAAATTAGTTTCACTATTTTTTTTTTACATATTGTCACCAGTGCAGTACAGCGTCATCATATAACTGGCATGGCGGTGATCAGGGACACTGATTGGTGACAGTATGAAAAAAATATATATATTTTTTATTATTTTTTATTACATTTTTTCTTTTTTTTAAGATTTTTTATTCATATTTCATTTTTCATATTTCACTATGACCAAAGTAGTACAATGTTACTATAGTAACATTGTACTACTTTGGGGAAGTGATCAGTATTTTTTTTTTTTTTACACAATTTGCTTATAGCAAAGAATTGCTTTGCTATAAGCAAGCATTTACCTGAATGACATCGATTCATTCAGGGTTTTTTTTTTTTCTCTTTTTTTTTTTTGTGCTTAGCTGTGATTTGGCCACAGCTAATCACATGACATGTGCATGTGATCGCTGTGACCATTCACAGCTAGACACTAGTATACAATGGGTCAGTCGGAGCTTGTGCCAGCACGGGTGAGGTTTCTCCCGCCCTCCCTCCCTTCCTGGACCTGTTTTGTTGTTTTGTTTTTGTTATTTCTCTTGTCCTTTGTGTTTGTCATGTTGTTTGGTTTTGTTTGGGTTGCTTGATTTTATTTTCTTTCCTTGATCGGCATTTTGTGTTCTGAGGTGTTTGGCGTTTTTTGTTTTGTCATGGCAGCCGGCAGGGGTCGCTGGGTCTTTGAAGGCGGTGCTGGAGTGACCATTTGGTGGATTATGGGTTGGGCCCATCGTAGGTATGGGTGTTCCTTCCCAATTATAAGGTCATGTTGGTAAGGTGGGAGTTCATTGGCTGTATCTGGGACTACGTAGTTGTAGTATTGTCCCCGAAGCGGTGTAGTAGCGGCTGGGGGCCTTTTCATTGGGTGTCAGATACAGCCGAGTTATTGATGTGAGTAACAGTGCCTTGGAAGAGCTTGGACCCGGTTGGGATCATTACTGTCAGTTATTATTTGATTGTACTGTATGAAGTGTTATGTAAGAGTTATGTTAATCCGTTGCTCGTCCCTCCCATAAGGCGTCCTTTCCAGAGTGCGCATTGCACATGCCTACAGGGCCGCGCTGCGGCGCGATCTGTCACTGGCCGTGTACCTCGGACACGGCCGATGACAGATCTGTGTACCGACCCCGTTGCCAGTACCATGTGACCTGTTGTGACCAATCACAGCAGGTCACATGACAGTTGTATACAATGGATGGCTTCCTTTCATGCCATCCATTGTATACAAGTGTGTCTAGCTGTGAATGGTCACAGAGATCACATGCACAAGCTGGGCCAATCACAGCCCAGCTGTGTCATGTGATTAGCCGTGGCCAAATCACAAAAAAAACCCCCAGAATGAATCGATTTCATTCAGGTAAATGCTTGCTAATAGCAAAGTAATTCTTTGCTATAAGCAAATTGTGTAAAAAAAAAGAAATACTGATCACTTCCCCAAAGTAGTACAATGTTACTATGGTATCAATTTTTTTTTTTCGTACGGTCACCAGTCAGTGTCCGTGATCACCGCCATGCCAGTTACACGATGACGCTGTACTGCACTGGTGACAGTATGTAAAAAAAAAAATAGTGAAAATCATTTTTTTAATTTCTTAATTTCCGAAAAATGACAAAAAAATTACAACTTCATAAAACTCGCCATGCCTCTTATGAAATACATCGGACGGTCTACTTTTGCAAAAAGGGGTCATTTGGGGGATATCTGTACTGTCCTGACATTCTTGAACCTTAAAAAATGAGATTGGCTGTCAGTACTTCAGGATTGATCAATATTCAGATCTATACCATAGTTTGTGAACTCTATAAGTTTCCTACAGACTAAATAATAAATAGTAATTTGGGTTATTTTCACCAAAGAAATGTAGCAGAATACATCTCGGCCTAAATTTATGAAGAACAAATATTTATTTGCAAACTTTTATAAACAGAAACAAAGAAAAACTTGTTTTTTTTCAAAATTTTTAGTCTTTTTTTGTTAATTTAGCAAAAAATAAAAACCCCAGCGGTGATTAAATACCACCAAACGAAAGCTCTAGTTGTGTGAAGAAAATGATAAAATTTTAGTTTGGGTACAATGTTGCATGACCGCACAATTGTCATTCAAAGTGTGAGAGCGCTGAAACCTGAAAATTGGCCTGGGCAGGAAGGGGGTAAAAGTGCCCGGTATGGAAGTGGTTAAGCAACTATTTTACTGAATGAAATTGAGTTTGGTTGTGATTAGCTCTGATTGATCCTGTGTGTACCATGTGATCACTGTGACCAATCACAGTTCACAACACAAATGTACACAGTGAATGGGCCGCTATGGCCGTTTTTACACCAAAAGGAGAGTCGCGTGGTTATTTCAGGTGGGAGAAGGTTGAGGGGGTGGTTGTTTTATTGGTTAGGTGGTAAGTATTAGCCTCGATATTCTGCATGTCCCTCAGTCATGTACTTTCTGCTTCTGAGTCTCTCTCTGTGGACTACAGAACATCCCGCTCATGCCCATCCTAAGCTGACAACGCTGCTCCTCCATGGATACAGTCCAAACGATTTTAGTACTTAATTACTTCCCACCCAGGACAATTCTGGCATTTCTCTCCTACATGTAAATATCATCATTTGTTTCCTAGAAAATTACACAGAACCCCCAAACATTCAGGGAGCGCGCACAAGCAGGGAGCGGGGAGAACAATTATAAACGACCACCCGCTCCCGCACTGCTCCCGTCCGGACGTTTATATACATGGGCCGGATGGGACGTGGTTGAGCTATAAGCAATCATAATGTGCAAAAAAAAAAAAATCCTGACTTCTCTAGAGTAGTATAATGTTACTATGGTAACATATTGCTCTGGTCACAGTGTGGTAAACAAAATGATAAAGAAAACAAAAAAAAAATTGTGAATATTTGTTTTTTAATTTCTTAATAAAAAAAAAAAGAAGTCACTATGCCTCTTACTAAATACCTTGGACTGTCTGCTTTCCAAAAAGCAGTCATTTGGGGGATATTTATACTCTCTTGGCATTTTTGGGCCTCAAGAAATGAGACGGGCTGTCAGTGTATCAAGACTGATCGATTTTCATATATGTGCGCTGTGCCGATTACCCTCCCTACCCACATCCTATTCACCCAGCTGCCTGGGCCCCCCTACTGGCCTGGGCCACATACAGGAGGACTGGTGGTACCAGGGGCGGACTGACAACTCATGAGGCCCCCGGGCAATAGAGGATTGTGGGGCCCCTGTGTCCTTGCCCAAACTTAAAAAATCTTATGAAAAAGGTAACAGGGGCATCTCATGGGGCCCCTACTGATCCCGGGCCCGAGTTTCCAAATGGTCAGTCCATCCCTGGGTGGTACCCCCTTATCCACAGCCCTGGGTACAGTGTAGCATGACCGCACAATTGCCAGTTAAAGTAAGGCATTGGCAAACAGCACAAAATGGCCTGGTCTTGAAGGGGGTAAAATCTTCCAGAGGGCAAGTGGTTAATATGGATGGCGACTTAGGCTTGGTTCACACTAGTGCGGCCCGCGTCTCCGCTGACACGGTGGCCCATGTATTTGAATGGGTTGCTGTGTCAGCGTTTCATGCAAGAAAAAGGTTCATGCAAAAACGCATCTGCAGGGAAACTGCACGGTCTTTTTGATCTTGTGGTTTCCCTGCGGTTCCCGCACCTGCGATCGTGTTGTGGGCTGAGATGCGCGGGGGTGCCATTCGGAATGAATGGCAGCCCCGTGCGTCTTGTAAGAGCAGAGCGATTCGGCTGTGGGTGGTTGCGGGTGCAGGAGCTGATGTGATTCCCAAACCCACAACCAGAACGCACAGGGCGGGCTAGTGTGAACCCAGCCTTACAGGGGAGGGGGACATAGCAAGGAGGGTGGAGGGGGGGAGGTAACAATAGTGTACACTTAGAGGAAATATTATGGGGGGGGCAGGGGTAAGAGGATATGCGTTGGGGGGGTGCTTTGAGAGGAGAGAGGACTTATGCTAGAATGAGGGGGGTTGGAATTTGAAATCCCCCCACCCCACCTTCTAGCACAAGTCCGCTCCCCTCTCAAAGCACCCCCCCAGCGCATATCTGACCCCCTCTTCCCCCCACCTTCTAGCATAAGCCCTCTGCTCCCCCAACACATAATTAAAGCCTGGCCTTTGTTTAGCCATGCCCCATAAGGCCCACCCACTGTAAAGGTTTTCACTTCTACCGAGTATGAGGATACCACACGTGTGAGACTTTTTGGGAGACTAGCCACATACAGGAGCCTGAAATCCAATGACCACTTTAAAAGCCTGAAGGTGCGTAACTTCCTCATTACACTTCCTCACTACCTATCACAGTTTTGAAGGCCCTGACATGCCAGGATAGCACCAAACCCCAGATCTCATTTTTTCTCACAAGGTTTTGAGATAAAAAAAAATAGAAAAATATGTTTTTGTTTTTTTTCTTCATTTTCCAAAAACTTGTGGCAACAAATGAGATCTGCAAAATACTCACCATGCTTCTTATCAAAATTCCTTGGGGTGTATACTTTCCAAAAAGGGGTCATTTGGGGGGGTTAAGTGCTATCCTGGCATTTCAGGGCCTCCTGAACTGTGATAGGTAGTCTGGAAGTGTAATGAGGAAATAAAGCCCTTTAACCACTTGCCGACCGCGCATAGCCGAAAGACGGCTTCACCGCGGCCGGCCAGTTCTGAGTGGACGTCATATGACGTCCTCCCAGAACGCGCTCTCCTGCGCGCCCCAGGGGGCGCGCACCCGGCGATCTCCGTGATCGCTGTGTCCTACGGACACAGCTGATCACGTGATGTGGTGAAAGGCCGATCCCACCGGCCTTTTACCACGTGATCAGCGGTGTCCAATGACACGCTGATCACAGGAAAATGCAAGTGCCGGTTCTCGGCTGCACTTTCCTCACGCTGTCAGATCGTGAGGAAATTACTGCCGAGAACCGGCAGTTGTCAGAGCGGGGATCGGCACCGATCATCAGGGCACTGATGATCAGTGCCCTGATGATCGGTGCCCAGCAGTGACCCCCGCAAGTTCCGATCAGCAGTGCGCCCACTAGCCCCGCCCACCCATTCCCAGCAGTGCCCCCACCTGTGCCCAGCAGTGCCCCCACCTGTGCCCAGCAGTGCCCCCACCTGTGCCACTCTGCAGTGCCACCTACCTGTGCCCAGAAGTGCCACCTACATGTGCCCAGCAGTGCCACCCACCTGTGCCCACCCACCTGTGCCCACCAGTGCCACCCACCTGTGCCCACCAATGCCACCAACCTGTGCCCACCCACCAGTGCTGTCCACCAGTGCCACCCACCAGTGCCACCCACCAGTGCTGCCAGTCAGTGCCACCAGTCAGTGCCCAGGGGTTGTGCCAGTCAGTGCCGCCAGTCAGTGCCCAGAAGTGATGCCAGTCAGTGCCGTCTATCAGTACCCATCATCAGTGTCACCTATCAGTGCCGCCTATCAGTGCCGCCTATCCGTGACCCCTAATTAGTGCTGTCTATCAGTGCCGCCTATCCGTGCCACCTCATTAGTACTGCCTATCAGTACCCTTTAGTGCTGCCTATCAGTGCCCATCAGTGCCCATCAGTGCTGCCTATCAGTGCCCATCAGTGCCGCCTCATCAACGCAAATCAGTGAAGGAGAAAAAATACCTGTTTGAAAAATTTTATAAAAGAAACAAATAAACTTTTTTTTTTTTTCAAATTTTTTGCACTTTTTTTAATTTATAGCGCAAAAAGTAAAGCGCCCAGTGGCAATTAAATACCACCAAAAGAAAGCTCTATTTGTGAGAAAAAAATGATCAAAATTTCATATGGGTACAATGTTGCATGACCGCGCAATTGTCAATCAAAGTGCGGCAGCGCTGAAAGCTGAAAATTGGCCTGGTAAGGAAGGGGGTATAAGTGCCCGGTAGGCAAGTGGTTAAAAGCCTGAAGGTGCTTATTGGATTTTGGGGTCCTGTACTTGGCTAGACTGCCAAAACGTCTCTCACATGTGGTACCCCCATACTCGGGAGAAGAAGCAGAATGTATTTTGGGGAGTAATTCCACATATACCCATGGCATGTGTGAGCAGTAAATCATTTAATTGACAATTTTGTGTAAAAACAAAATTTTTTTTTGTAATTTTCCAAAATCTTGTGGTAAAAAAATAAATTCTTCTATTGATTCAACATCCCTCTCAGCAAATAGTTTAGGGTGTCTGCTTTCCAAAAAAGGGTTGTTTTGGGGGGTGGGGGCGTTTTATGCCCAGCATTAGAAGTTTATGCCATACATCACTCACTCTTCTAACCACCTGAAGACCAAGCCTTTTCTGACACTTTTGTTCACATAAAAAAAATGTGTATTTTTTGCTAGAAAATTAATTTAAACCCCCCAAACATTATATATTTTTTTAAAGCAGACACCCTAGTGAATAAAATGGTGGGTACTACAATGTTTTATGGCACATAGTACTCGCGCAGCAATTTTTCAAAAGCAATTTTGTTTTAAAAAATACACTTTTTTTACTTTTAATGCATAAAAACACAATATATTGGCCAATTATTTGGTAAATTACAAAAGATGATGGTATGCCAAGTAAATAGATACCAAACATGATATGCTTTAAAACTGCGCATGCCCCGTGCAATGGCAACAAACTGCAAACATTTTTAATATCCATAGGCAGAGCTTTAAAAGCCTTTAAAAGCTACCATTTTAGATTTACAGAGGAGGTCTAGTGTTAGAATTACTGCCCTTGATCTGACGTTCACGGCAATACCTCACATGCATGGTGCAACCGCTGTTTATATAACGGCACAGGGTCAAGGCTTGTGCATACAGGTGTGTGCGCATGGGAGGGACTATTTTTTTTTTTTTTTTAGTTATTTTGATTTTTTTTTTATTATTTTTACATTGTACCTTTAATTTTTTTTTTTTTAATCACTTTTAATGTTTTAACAGGGAATGCAAATAACCCCTATGACTTCAATGGGCATTGTCATATACCGTATTTTTCGCTCCATAAGACGCACTTTTTTCCCCCAAAAAAAGGGGGGAAAATGTCAGTGCGTCTTATGGAGCGAATATGGAGCGGCCGGTCCGGTATTTCCACCGCCGCCGTGTCAGAATACCGGGCCGGCCGCTCAGCTCTACAGCGGGACCTTATAGAGATGACTGCTGACCTTTGGGGAGGGAGGGGGAGCGGGTACCTGAATTTGACAGGTACCCGCTCCCACTTCCATGGAGTTGTTCTTTCATCTTACCCGTTCCTCTATCCAGCGGCGCGGTCTTCCCGGCTTCTGTAGTGTGGGCATGACAGCCGGGTGCCAAGTGCGCATGCGCAAGAAGCGGTGCTTTTTGTGAATGGTAAGGCGGCACCTGGGACACATGACAGATCCCGGAAGCCGCCGGACCAATCACAAAGCGCATGTGCTTCTCGCTCATGCGCACTGGGCACCTGGCTGTCATGCCGAGCGCCATTACAGAAGCCGGGAAGACAGCGCGCGGCTGGATAGAGGAACAGGTAAGATCAAAAACTCTGCGGAAGTAAGAGCCTGTCAGGTACCTGTCAGATTCAGGTACCCGCTCCCCCCCCCTCCCCAAAGGTCAGCAGTCATCCCCTGTACTATCCACAGTCTCTGGTCATCCCTGTGCTGTCCGCAGTCTCTGGTCATCCCTGTACTGTGTCCGCAGTCTCTGGTCATCCCCTGTACTGTGTCCGCAGTCTCTGGTCATCTCCTGTACTATGTCCGCAGTCTCTGGTTATCTCCTGTACTGTGTCTGCAGTCTCTGGTCATCCCCTGTACTGTGTCCGCAGTCTCTGGTCATCTCCTGTACTATGTCTGCAGTCCATTAGTTCAGAATTTTTTTTTCCTGTTTTCTGCCTCTAAAACCTAGGTGCGTCTTATGGTCAGGTGCGTCTTATGGAGCGAAAAATACAGTATTCTTTTTTGTGAAATATGGGGTCTATCAGACTCTAGATATCTCCTCTGCCCTTACATTATCTAATCAAACCAAAATCGGTGTGATCAGATGCTTTCCCAATTTACAAATGGCGCTGTTTATATCCTGCGAAACTGAAGTGATGAAATGTTCAGAGCTTCTGAATTCTTAGACTATAGAGATGATTGGCATCATTCTGGTGTCCAATCAGCTCTATGGTCAGCTGGCAGAAACACCGGCTGCATTCTCAGGTTCCCCCGATGGCACGGGACTGCCCGAGAAGGCCGTGGAAGGCAGCGGGGGAGGGGGCATCATCTCCCGCTGCCTGTAAAAGCAATCTTGCAGCTAATTAGCCACTAGGATTGCTTTTACATGAATCCGATCCCCGGCTGAAAAAAACAACACCAGGATGATGCCTGCAGCTGTAGGCATCATCCTGGTATAACCATTCAAATCCAGTGATTTACTAGTACATCGCTGGTCCTTGTTGGTTATATATGCTATGTTTTTTTTTTGTATGCAGCCTGTGGAATGAATGAAAAAATGAGAAGAACTCTGTGCCAGAAAAAAAGTGAGTGGTATGCCCACCATTAGAATATACTGCCCTGCTTCCACCCACTTCTAATGGTGGGCACACATTAGGTCACACTTTGCCACAAGTGCCAGTTCCAAGATTGAATAAATGTCTAAATAGTGGCACCCTTGAATAAAAATTGTCCACGTATAAGTGGTACCCCATATGGAGAAATGATGACACCAAGTCCCAAACTATCTTGTCACTGCTCCCCATGTAGTCTGGGCATTCGGGCGGGCTCCACGTGACTATCTTTTCCCTCGTAAATCCGAAACTTATAAGTATAGCCTGTTGTCCTCTTACAGGTCTTCTACATCTTGACCCCATATCTGGCACGCTTGCTGGGGAGAAATTGAATGCAAGGCGGCCAGAAAAATTAATGAGGGACTCATCAACGCAGATGTTTGTGAACGCTGGTATAGTGCTGACCTGATCAAAGATATTGACCTGTTCAGACACTATACTAGCAATGGAGGTTTATTGTACATGAGCGTACTCCAACAAGGGTTTAAATGTGATGACTGGTGTACTGACGGGCAATCTGACGCTATCTGGGAGGGGTGTGAAAACCACGGGAGCGCAAATCACGTGTATATATATATATATATATATATATATATATATGTGATATTGCGTACCCATGCCGCCCTGTGGCAGTATTTCTGCTGTAGGGTGGTCAGGAAGCGGTAACAGAAGAGGTTTGTGTTACGGCGCTGCGTTACTTTAACTGACAATTGCGCGGTCATGCAACACTGCACCCAAATTAAATTTACATCCTTTTTTTCCCACAAATTGAGCTTTCTTTCGGTGGTATTTGATCGCCTGTGCGTTTTTAATTTTTTGCGCTATAAAAAAAAGGCTGACAATTTTGAGAAAAAAAAAACAATATTTTGGACTTTTTGCTATAAAACATGTCCAGTAAAAAAAATTGGCGGCGATCAGCGACATCCCCAGTGACACCAATACAGTGATCAGTGAAAAAAAAACCCACTGACACTGTACTCATGGCACTGGGGAGGAAGGGGTTAACATTTTTAGGGTTTACTGTGTGAAGGGAGTGTTTTACTAGGGGGCAGGGGTGTGTGCTGGACAGGGACAGGCTGATCGAGAGAGAGAAACTCTTCTCTCCTTCTTCAGCTTGTCACGAGCTGTCAGGGAACTGACAGATAGCAGGGCTGTGTATAAACAATGCAGCCCTGCTCTCTATCAGCGATCACCGCGAATCGCGGGGAAACGGCCGGTAATGATCGGCCGTGACCCGGCGGCGGAGACCCGCTGCTGACACCCGCGGGACAGGTAGGGCGGACGCGCGCCCACTTCCCTCCTGGCCAACAGCCGAATGGCGGCAGGGAAAACGCACTAGATCGCAGCGGCGCGATCTGTCACCGGCAGTGTACCTCGGACACGGCCTATGACAGATCTGAGTACCGGCCCCCGTTGCCGGTACCATGTGACTTGCTGTGACCAATCACAGCAGGTCACATAACAGTTGTATACATTGGATGGCTTCATTCATGCCATCCATTGTATACTAGTGTCTAGCTGTGAATGGTCCCAGAGATCACATGCACATGTCATGTGATTAGCTGTGGCCAAATCACAGGTAAGCACAAAAAAAAAAAAACCTGAATGAATCGATGTCATTCAGGTAAATGCTTGCTTATAGCAAAGTAATTCTTTGCTATAAGCAAATTGAGTAAAAAAAAAAAAAAAATACTGATCACTTCCCCAAAGTAGTACAATGTTACTATGGTAACATTGTACTATTTTGGACATAGTGAAATATGAAAAAAAAAATCATAGATAAACAAAAAACAATTTAATAAAATATTAAAAATAATAAAAAAAAAATTAAGAAAAATGTATATATATATTTTTTCATACTGTCACCAGTCAGTGTCCCTGATCACCGCCATGCCAGTAATATGATGACGCTGTACTGCACTGGTGACAGTATGTAAAAAAAAACAATTGTGAAAATTATTTTTTGCATTTTTTCATTTTCCGAAAAATGATGACAAAAAAAATACAACTTCAAAAAACTCGCCATGCCTCTTATGAAGTACGTCAGACTGTCTACTCTGCAAAAAGGGGTCATTTGGGGATATCTGTACTGTTCTGACATTCTGGGACCTCAAGATATTAGATTGGCCGTCAGTACTTCAGGATTGATCAATTTTCAGATCTATCCCATAGTTTGCGAACTCTATAACTTTCCTACAAACTAAAAAATACATTCTAATTTGGGTTATTTTCACCAAAGATATGTAGCAGAATACATCTTGGCCTAAATTTATGAAGAACAATTATTTATTTGCAAACTTTTATAACAGAAACAAAGAAAAACGTGGGTTTTTTTTTCAAAATTTTCGGTCTTTTTTTTGTTAATTTAGCAAAAAATAAAAACCCCAGTGGTGATTAACCGCTTGCCGCCCTGCCATTGTATATATACGTGTGCAGGGCGGAACTCAGGCGCAAAACCACGTTTTAAAACGGGTTCCGCGCTCCCGACATTTTCGCCGGCAGGGGGTGCGCGCGCTCCCGCCGACCTGCGGGTGACACCATTCGATCCCGGAGGGATCAATCATTAGATTTCAGCCAGTGATGTCTGGCTGAAATCAGATGATCGGTCCCTGTCCTATCCTGTCCTGTGTTGAAGTTTACACAGGACAGGATATGATGTCATTCTTCTCTGGACACATTCCGTTCCAGACAGAGAAGAAGAAACAGTAAAAGTGAGTAAAACACTACACATTTACAGTTAGAACACACCTAGGTCACATTTACCCCCTGATCACCCCCCCCCCCCAGTTAACCCCTCCTAGATAGCACCAGTTTGCCCGCCAGTACACCAGTAATCCCGTTTAACCCCTTAATCCCCCCCCCCCCCAGTTAACCCCTTCACTGCCCTGTCACCAGTGTCACTGATCAGTGAACCGATTTTTACTGATCACTGTATCAGTGTCGCTGGCGACTTCCAATAGTGTTAGCGCCCCTCCCAGATAGCGCCAGTTTGCCCGCCAGTACAACAGTAATCCCATTTAACCCCTTGATCGACCCCCCCCCCCCCCAGTTAACCCCTTCACTGCCCTGTCACCAGTGTCATTGATCAGTGAACAGATTTTTACTGATCACTGTATCAGTGTCGCTGGCGACTTCCAATAGTGTTAGCGCCCCTCCCATATAGCGCCAGTTTGCCCGCCAGTACAACAGTAATCCCATTTAACCCCTTGATCGACCCCCCCCCCCCCAGTTAACCCCTTCACTGCCCTGTCACCAGTGTCATTGATCAGTGAACAGATTTTTACTGATCACTGTATCAGTGTCGCTGGCGACTTCCAATAGTGTTAGCGTCCCTCCCAGATAGCGCCAGATTTCCCGCTAATACACCAGTAATCCCGTCTAACCCCTTGATCGCCCCCCCCCCCCCCTGAGTTAACCCCTTCACTGCCCTATCACTAGTGTCATTGATTACAGTGAACAGATTTTTACTGATCACTGTATTAGTGTCACTGGTGACTTCCGATAGTGTTAGCGCCCCTCCCATATAGCGCCAGTTTGCCCGCTAATGCACGGGATTTTTTTTTTACCAAAAACATGTAGCAGAATACATTTTGGCTTAAATTTATGACTAACTTTGAGTTTACGATATATTTTTTATAGCTGAAAGTAGAAAATATTGTTTTTTTTCAAAATTTTCGTGTTTTTTTTGTTTATAGTGCAAAAAATAAAAAGCGCACAGGTGATCAAATACCACCAAAAGAAAGCTCTATTTGTGTGAAAAAAAGGACGTAAATTTCGTTTGGGTGCAGCATTGCATGACCGCGAAATTATCATTTGAATTAGTGCAGAGCTGTATAGCAAAAAAAAAGGCATAAATTGCAGTATCTATACCATAGTTTGTAGACGCTATAACGTTCACACAAAGCAATCAATATACACTTATTGGGATTTTTTTACCAAAAACATGGAGCAGAATACATTTTGGCTTAAATTTATGACTAACTTCCAGTTTACGATATATTTTTTATAGCTGAAAGTAGAAAATATTGTTTTTTTTCGAAATTTTTGTGATTTTTTTGTTTATAGCGCAAAAAATAAAAAGCGCACAGATGATAAAATACCATCAAAAGAAAGCTCTATTTGTGTGAAAAAAAGGACGTAAATTTCGCTTGGGTACAGCATTGCATGACCGCGCAATTATCATTTGAATTAGCGCAGCGCCAAACAGCAAAAAAAGGCCTGGTCATTAAGGGGGGTAAATCCTCAGGAGCTCAAGTGGTTAAATACCACCAAAAGAAAGCTCTAATTGTGTGACAAAAATGGTCAAATTTTAATTTGGGTACAATGTTGTATGAGCGCGCAATTGTCATTCAAAGTGTGAGAGCGCTGAAAGCTGAAAATTGCCCTGGGCAGGAAGGGGGCAAAAGTGCCCGGTATGGAAGCTGTTAAGCACTGCACTATAGCTACTTGACATTGGGCAGGTGACAGTTGGCCGTTTTTGAAAACAAGGGTGAGTTTGACAGAGTCTATACCTGGTAACCTCCATAGCACAGTGGTTAAAGTGCCCGTCTAAAGAGTGCATGGTCGTAGGTTCGAGGCTTACCTCTGCCAAGTGCGTCTTTCAGCATGACTATGCAGTACTGGACATGAGATAAATGGATGTTACCAAATTTTTTTTTTTTTGGGCTTTGTTTTTTTTTTTTTAACATTCATTTTCTCTCATTTTATCTATTTGGAAAGCCTTTCATGGTCCCAGTGCGGGTAAAAGAGTCCGGACTGTAAGTGGTTAACCACTTGAGCTCCTGAGGATTTACCCCCCTTAATGACCAGGCCTTTTTTTGCTGTTTGGCGCTGCACTAATTCAAATGATAATTGCGCGGTCATGCAATGCTGTACCCAAACAAAATTTACGTCCTTTTTTTCACATAAATAGAGCTTTCTTTTGGTGGTATTTGATCACCTGTGCGCTTTTTATTTTTTGCGCTCTAAACAAAAAAAACACGAAAATTTTGAAAAAAAACAATATTTTCTACTTTCAGCTATAAAAAATATATCGTAAACTCAAAGTTAGTCATAAATTTATGACCAGGCCAATTTTCAGCTTTCAGCGCTCTCACACTTTGAATGACAATTGCGCGCTCATACAACATTGTACCCAAACTAAAATTTGACCATTTTTGTCACACAACTAGAGCTTTCTTTTGGTGGTATTTAACCACTTGAGCTCCTGAGGATTTACCCCCCTTAATGACCAGGCCTTTTTTTGCTGTTTGGCGCTGCGCTAATTCAAATGATAATTGCGCGGTCATGCAATGCAGTACCCAAGAGAAATTTACGTCCTTTTTTTCACACAAATAGAGCTTTCTTTTGATGGTATTTTATCATCTGTGCGCTTTTTATTTTTTGCGCTATAAACAAAAAAAACACAAAAATTTAAAAAAAAAACCAATATTTTCTACTTTCAGCTATAAAAAATATATCGTAAACTGGAAGTTAGTCATAAATTTAAGCCAAAATGTATTCTGCTCCATGTTTTTGGTAAAAAAAATCCCAATAAGTGTATATTGATTGCTTTGTGTGAACGTTATAGCGTCTACAAACTATGGTATAGATACTGTAATGTATGCCTTTTTTTGCTATACAGCGCTGCACTAATTCAAATGATAATTGCACGGTCATGCAATGCTGTACCCAAACAAAATTTACGTCCTTTTTTTCACATAAATAGAGCTTTCTTTTGGTGGTATTTGATCACCTGTGCGCTTTTTATTTTTTGCGCTCTAAACAAAAAAAACACGAAAATTTTGAAAAAAAAACAATATTTTCTACTTTCAGCTATAAAAAATATATCGTAAACTGAAAGTCAAAAATTTAAGCCAAAATGTATTCTGCTACATGTTTTTGGTAAAAAAAAAATCCCAATAAGTGTATATTGATTGCTTTGTGTGAAAGTTATAGCGTCTACAAACTATGGTATAGATAATTTGAAATTTACACAGCTTTTACTTTCTGACCGCCCATCACATCTCTTGAGGTGGTAAAATACCAGGATAGAACAGACACCCCCAAAATGACCCCTTTTCGGAAAGCAGACACCCTAAGCTATCTGCTGAGAGACATATTGGCCCTGATTCACTAAGATGTGAGTGTAATAGCAGAGACTGACCATTCAGGCAGACTCCGGTCAATCAATCAGTGGTCTGACCAGCGTCTAGCAAGCTCATTAACGAGCGTCTACTGACTACTTTGCCATTAGTGAATGAGGTATCCTGTCTGGCACATTTTTAGGTGCAATACCGGATATATTCGCTAGATGGCGCACAAGCGCGGGCTTTATTAACATTGGCGTCTTTCTGATAGAAAATTCTAATACAGCTGTACTATTACATTCTGAAAATTCTCTTTTGCTATTTTTTTTTTGGCTGTTTCTCCAAAATGATCAGGAAAGTATTGCATTTACTAATGAATGTCATACATTTTATTTTCAAATTCTTCACACTTATATCTCAAATAATTTATATACTTCTAATTTCCCAATATAGTTATATATCTTCATTCTCTTTAATCACATAACTATTCTATGTTAAAGACAAGTGCAGCGCTATAAATGCATGTGATCAATAATGAACGCATGTAAAAACCAAAAAGTGCAAAGAATTGCAATAATGATGTAAACTGGTAAATCGTGCTAAAATAAGTTCATAGAATCATTCCTGAATAATGGAATGTCCTTCGTGTGAGAGTACCAACTCAGAGAGTGCCTATGAATGGCACGTGTGGTCTCTCCGTGACGGACAGTAGTGCATGAACTCGTGAAAGGTAAACCACCCTTGGGACTGGTCTACACTCACCAGAAAAAAAGTATTAATGTGCATGGGTTATACACATCGCACATCTGGGGGTGCAGCGGTATGCTGGCAGCTATGGGTTAGTCATCCAGCTCCATCCATCCATCCATCAGGGTGGGTGCCCAAATGGTCCTGGGGAGGAATTAGCTCAGCCACAGGAGCCAGAAAGGTGCTCAATAGTGTAGTACACTGTCACAGGGGTGGATGACCTTTCACGAGTTCATGCACTACTATTCGTGGTTATATTTATCTTGTGTAATACCATTTTACTAGTCTATATCATTTGACCAGCGCTCGCTTTATCATTTTTAAACAATGTAACTATTCTACATTATAGCTCAAATTGTGTTTCCCACAGTGGTTTAGTGGTTAGAGCTCAGAACTTACAGCACTTGGGTCATGGGTTCTAATCCCAGTCTTGGCAACATCCCAAAAAAATGGAGATCAATTTTCTGGGTTGTGGCAGGAATATTGATCAATCAATTATGATTTTACCTAGTGACTAGAAAGTGGATGAATGTTACTTGCGTACTGTTCTTCTGCCAATTAGGTCATGTGCAAGTTTCATGCCGTGTATATTTCATTGTAACTTTTTTCTCTTTTAAATCTGTCTCCTTATACAACTTGACCCCCTCCCCCACCCCATCATCACCTGTCCCATATGCAAATCTATGGATCACCGCCCCACTCTTTAACTATCTATTTACTGATCAAGTGAATGTGTCTCATTTTCTATCAGCTACAGCTCAGATCTCACATTATTATACAATTGCTGATTGTATCTCACCACTAGTCTGATTGAATTCACAATTCCTGGTCAGTCCTGTTCCCTGACCTCTAATAACCTTTAGGGCCAGTTCACACTACATGTGTTTCAGTTGCTTTTTCAGCATCACAAACGCACAGAAAGAAGGTTATATGGTTGTCAATGTCATAGTTCACATCAGCGCTGCATTGTTTCTGCACAGAACTGTACTGGAACACATTGAAACGTCCTTGAATGTACTAAAACGCACATGTCCCTAACTACATTGAATACAAAGAAAATAGAAAAAAATAAGTGGAAGGGATACAAAAATGCAATGTAAACATGTCCAAAACGCATCCAAAATGTACTGGAACACACTAAACATGCATGCCAAAAGGGCATGAAAAAAACCCATCAGGAACACATCTAGACTGTTTCTATAGTGTGAACCAGCCCTTAGGACTTGTTCACACCATTGGTGGTGCAGAAACGCATGCAAGAACACACATTTTCCAGCACAGCAAAGAAATGCAATGCCCTATGTAGATGTGCGCAGGTACCATGATGAAAACGTTGTTGCACCTACACACGTCTATTAAAAACAGCCCCATTCACAGCCACAAATACGCATGGCACCACACTACTGTGCGGTTAGGTGCGACACACTTGGAAAATAACATAAAAATAAGCCAACATGGCTAAAACATATCTTGAAAATATGGGGACTCTGATATCCGGCGACAGTCCGTTCACGAACGAGAAGCAATTCTGCACCCTAAAACCAACATAGAGGAAAGGGATGGTCAAATTGCTGTGCTGCTTCCAAACCACCTCTGGCATGCCAGGGTCATTATGCAGGTCCTCGATGCCAGTTCTTGCCTGCGGCCACAAAATATCCACTGGCCACAAGTGAAGGTGAGTGGAGGACGTGAAGGTGGATTTCTACCAGCTTCAACCGCAAGCAGTACCACTCCTGAAAAATGAGAGCAAATAATCATTGACACGTCATCATGACAGTCAATTCTCAGTGCAGGCTATCTAGAGTGTCTTTCCTTTTTAACCATTTCAAGAGTTTAAGGAAACATTCTTGGAGCATCTACTGTGTTTGGAAAGGCCAAAGGTCCCCCCCTCCCCCAGGCACACTAATGCTTATGCAGGCCATAGATGGGGAGAAAAACAGCCGATTTTTCTTTTAAAAAATGAAAAATCGGTTGTTCAAGCGGCCGACGTTACCAGCAATGGTAAAAAAAAAATCGGCCGATTTTCATCCCATCTACTGTCGGCAAAAAGTGTCCCTGCAGAGAGCTCTGCTATTTCTTTGACAGTTCTTTGACATTTATAGCGGTTGCAACAATGTATTTGTATCCATTTCGGATACAGATGTTTTTATTCGGAAACAAATAGATACAATGTTGCAACCGCTGTAAATGTCAAGGAACTGTCAAAGAAATAGCGGAGCTCTCTGCAGGGACACTTTTTGCCATACTGGAATTCCTCTCATTTTTCATCCTTCTCCTTCCTCTTCTTCTTCCTCTTCTTCTTCATCATCATCCTCTTCTTCCTCTTCATCATCTTCTTCTTCTTCTTCTTCATCATCATCCTCTTCTTCATCATCTTCATCATCATCATCCTCTTCTTCTTTTTCTTCTTTTTGTCTTCCTCTTGCAGGTCACTGCTCATGTGCAGATTTTTTATCAGTAATCCCATTGCCCATCATTGCCGCGAAAATCGGCCGATCGGCAAATTCGGCCATTTTTTTTCCAACTTTTCCGAAAAAAAAAATCTGCCAAAATACCAAAAAACGGCCGAACAAATAGCCCACTAACGATCCGAAAATCGGCCGATTTTATTTTCGGCCGAAAAATCGGCCGATTTTCGACCCATCTATGGCCTGCATAAGATATGGTGTGGCCCTAGGGTCAATGTGTGTTTAGAATACTTCCAAAATGCACATACAAAAACACTCCATCCAAATGCATGTTGCATTTCTATAGCATGTTAAACAGAAGAAAAATGCACTTACATAATGTTAACATGCGCAAGTAAAAATAGACAAAATCCACATCCTTTTATTCTGGCTTCACATACATGCATTGTGGTCTAACACCGCACTCCTGGGCAAATCACATGCAATTTGTGTGCGTTGCAATTAGAGACAAACATTTTGCACACCTCAAATTGCACCGCCTCCGGGCCAAAAATGTGCAGGACCCTTTTTCAGGGTATGCACATGGGTGTGAATAGGCATGCCATCCAATTTGGCAAATCGCAATACGCTTTGTGTACCAATATTGGTGTGTTGGTAACTTCACCTAGAAAGCCGCAGCAGGTGGCATGAAGGGGTTGCGGTTGTGATGCGGTGCAGCGCTTGCACAGAAAACACTGCAAATTTCACATCGCATCTGTGTGACACCAGAATGTGCCAATATGTGGCTTGACAAAGCACAGTGGTCAGTGCAGATTATTTTCAATCCATGTTTTTTTACACTTTTCATTCACTGGTTTAACTCAGGTGATCATTAATCACAATTATCTCCGGAGATCACATGCAGCCCCTCAACCATCTACACATATCTCTGGAAATCTATACAGATCTCCTTGAAAAAATGTCTCCTCTCCTCTTCGGAAAACAATTGTCCTCCACCTCATAAACAGGGGGACAGAGAAGACTTCTCCTTGATAACTAAAATCAGATGAATTATCTGTGCTTAATAAACATACACCAATACTGCAAATGCATTGTACTGTCCAAGGCATTGCACACGAACGCATTGCACACTAGAAATGTCAAATGCGTTAGTGTGTACAGTGCATGAGTGTAAAATGCTTTAGTGCACACTGCAGTGTACAACGCATTGCACACTGTAATACACTGTACAATGTAATATCGTGTACACCCACACATTGTAGACTGTAATGCACTGTACACTGTCATGCAGGCTGGAGCTACGCATTGCACACTGTGATACGCTGTCCACTGTCATGCAGAATCCAGCAACGCATTGCACACTGTAATACCATGTACACCAACACATTGTAGAATGTAATGCATTATACGCAGTATACATGTCCAGATATTCAAAGATTAGCCATGAAGGCCTAGCTGGTTACCTATTTGGCGACCGCAGATAGCCGAATAACGCTACACTGCATCCAGGCAGCTCTGGGAGGGTGTCATATGACATCCTGGCAGAACGCGCTCTCCGTGATTGCTGTGTCCTAAGGACACAGCTGATCACGTGATGTGGTAAAGACCAATCACAGCGGCTTTTTACCATGTGATCAGCCATGTCCAATGACACACTGATCACCGGGAAATGCATTTGCCGGGTCTTGGCTGCACTTTCATCACGCTGTCAGAATGTGTGGAAAGTACTGCCGAGAACCAGCAGTTATCAAAGCAGGGGTCGGCCCCGATGATCAGTGCCCACCAGTGCCACCCAACAGTTCCGCCCACCTGTGGCCAGCAGTGCTGCCTCATCAACGCACATCAGTGTTGCTAAATTACCAGTTTACCAAATGTTATAATATAAACAGACTTTTATTCATTATGAGCTATTTTGTGGTTTATCGAGCAAAAAGTAAAACTCACAGCAGCAAGTCAATACCACCCAAAGAAAGCTCTATTTGTCTGAAAAAACTGATACAAATTTAAGATGGGTACAATGTGGCATGACCGCACAATTGTCATTCAAAGGGTAACAGTGCAGAAAGATGAAAATTGGCCAGGACAGGAAGGGGGTAGGAGTACCCAGTAGGCAAGTGGTTAATATCATTGACCCATCAATACCCAGGAGCTAATGTACAGATAAGTAGCATGTGCACCAAGTGAGATTCTGCTAGGCCCCACCCACAAAATTACAATTACTTGTCCCTCACATGTTATAAACATATTTGCAATGGCCACAGTTACTGTACATATAAGGATCATCTCCTCAGTTGAGAACTGTGCTCTCGCCATGTCCAAATGCCAATAAAGTTATCAAAATTTTCAACCAACACAAAACCTCCAACCACTTGTCATCCACTTACACTCCCCACAACCACTTCCGGGTGCGTGCGCACCAGATGACGGACTTCCAGGAGGATAGCTGCTCGTGCGCCATGGGGGACACCTGTTTGGCGTTTATTTGTGCACGATCGCGCATATCTATGCACGATCGCTCATTTCTATGCACGGCTATGATAGCTTTCGCGAATGTGTGTTTTAGTGATTTTTTTCTTTTTAAACCTTGGCTAATATATATTTGTTGCCAAAGGCCAAAAATCAACATACAGTGGGGACTATTTTATTACTGTAAATCAAATTGTAGAAAACCTGTAGCTGGCTGCACAGTGAATGTGACATATTCATTAGTACATAATATTGTGGTGCAAGCAGGTTTTTTATTTTTTTGTTTGGTTTTGAAAAAGCCAGTTTGCACCCACTTGCATATTCACGCTCTTACAAGCTACATTTGAGCAGATTATATAAGTATACAAAGTAACTATTAAGGTTGTTCATATATTGAACATAAAATAAACACAAAAACATCGGTGAAACATTTATTGATCAAATATATCTTCATTTATTTGGTCAGCAGGAACAAGTAGGTACAGTCAATATCTTGGTGAGTCACAAAAATAGGATTGATGTGGCAAAAATAAAACACTCCTGCTCATAAGAGCTTACAATCTAAAGATACTTCTAATGAACTGTGTGTGCTCAGGTTATAGCAGGAAACAAAGGGGAAGATGAATCAAGTAACATTTTCGTGCACATAAGGTTTACTTACACAATCATTTAGTATAAAGATCCATTCACAAAAAAAGTCTACACATCAAAATATAAAGAAAACAAGACTTATGTGAAAAACCCCTCCCACCTCTACAAATCCCCTCCCACCTCTACAAACCCCCTACACATACATTTGTCAGCAGGTTTGTAAGAAAAATGCATTTGAGTCTAAATAAGCAAGCAAAATTAAAACAAGAGCAGATTTTAAACAAAACGATTGACATGTGTGAGGCTTTCAATGCAAAGAGAAAAAACACAATCATTGTGCAATAACACACAAACACTTTACAAGGCCAAAAATATGCAAACATTTCCAGCCCACTTCCAAACACAGCCTGAGTGGTGTCTGGGGCAATTCAGCACAAAATCTCTTCCTCCCCCAAACCACTACAAGCAAGGACTTAGTCACAAACCACCCGGCCTAGTAACAGGCCAAATCACTCCCTACTGCACATCTTTATATAAGCTAGGTTGTATTTGGAGCGCCAAACAAGGCCCCACACCCAATGAAGCCACACCCACCACTGACCTTAGTTTGGTCAGTGAAAGTGTTTTCACCTGATGAATCCGCTTCCTACCTGCATTAACCCTTGGTATACAGGCCCCACAAATCAGAAAGATATATACAGTGAAATGTACGTGTGCAGCATACAACAGAACATTGAGCAGGGAGGTGAAAGGGAACCCCAATTGGAACCTTTATTGCTACTATGGTCACAATTCCCTCCAGATTCTCGCATGAGTTAAGACAGTCACATGACCACATCTTGTATGCAATACTGAAAATGACAAATCGATTTGACTAGTATGGTGAATTTCCCATCAATTGGTAAAACACTCCAGAAATCAAACATCACCAAACATTACACTCTGGGCAAAGCTGATTTACAAATCATGCAACTTACAGTAAAGTTGACCATTTCAATGCAATTTTCAAGACATCTGACACAGATCTCTATGCAAATTGCCACTAAAGTAGTACATGTACTACTATAGAAATCAGTGTTTGAAACGCACCCATATGGTCACTCTAATAGCAGACAATAGGGTGCGACTTTGCAGACGATTTACAGCTTGCATGTTGTGCAAATCACATGCCAAGTCCCACTCAATGTGCACACTATTGGAGCGTTCATATTGTTGTGGTTCAAACTTGGTTGGAGCCGCAAGTAATAATAGAGTAATGAATACACTACTTTTCATGCAATTTGCTGAGAGATCGATGTCGAATGTCTTGCAAATTGCACTTGAAATCACCATGTACCCCGACTTTGAAATCATGCAACTTCTATGCAAGTCACATGATGTGACTGTGGTGTCAATAACACCACTTAGAAATCTGCTTTAATGTGACCGGGTAGCCCCCAGTAACATTGTTTGCGATTGCCATGCAATTGGCATGACAGGCGACTTGCAAATCGTAGACCAAGTCGCACCCTATTGGCCACTGTAGGCTCTGTTCACATCCAATTGGATTGTGAACTCATGCAACTTCACTGTAAGTTGGACAATTGCCGCATCGGATTAGATGTGACAGTGGTGTTGGCCCCCAGTAACATTGGGTGCAATTTGCCATGCAAAGAGCAAGCTGCTGGCCATGCCAATCACATGACAAGTCACATCCAGGGTGTGCAATTTCAGGTGCGATTTGTGCATTGACATCGTACCTGATATTGGATATAATGAATGTGAGTGTATTAACATACACCATTTGTTGCAGCGAAAGTTCAAAGGTATTTGAGAATTGTGGCCATTTATTAGCAATTTAACATCTAGACTCAAATAGAAATCGCAATGCTACACACAATTGAAAACACAACTAGTTAGTAATTCTCTAGAAAACACAGTAAAATTGGCAACTTAAAGAGTAATTTTCAATTGCATATAGTGTGAGCGAAGCAGGAAAATCAACAAAGGAAATAAATCTTTGAAGGCGTGCGGTACCTGCCTGCTGGGATAAGGGTCTGCTATGCATTTGGGGGAAAAATGCACGCCAGGATTTGTGACAAGTTTGATGTGTGGATTCACCAACCGAGTCTTTTCTCTCTCGCTCACTCTTCTGAATGTCTCTCTTTATCACTCCTCAGTATGTATCTCTCGCTCACTCTTCTTCGTCTCACTGGCTCGCTCTTCTCTCTCGCTCACTCTTCTTCGTCTCACTGGCTCGCTCTTCTCTCTCGCTCACTCTTCTGAATGTCTCTCTTTATCACTCTTCATATGTATCTCTCGCTCACTCTTCTTCGTCTCACTCTTCTCTCTCTCTGTCAGCTCTTTGCTTGCCAAATCCTTCACAAAAGTGGGTGGAGTGTAAACCATCATTATCAAATCTATTAGTGATTCAGGCCCTTATCTTATACCATTGTATGACATTCACATAAGGTGCAGCTTTGAAGGTGTTTCAACAGACAAGGCCTCATTCTAATTCACATTTTAGGGATCATTTAGACAGAATGCAAAGATGTTGCCAGAACATGTATGTGAAGACAGCCACACACGGAGATCATGCTACTACCTCGCCGGGGTTGGGATTCGAACCGACAACCCTAGAGTTGTGAGGCAGCAGTGCTAACCACTAACCCACGGAGCTACATTGCTAACCCAGCCTGTATTTCTGTGCTGTGAATCAATCCTAGGTCCCTGGGCATGGTCAGTTTAACTAGCCAGATATCTCCAATGTGACACAAATGTTGTGCTATGTTGCCAATTCACATGTATGATGGTTCTATGTATCCCAATACAAAGGATTGCAATACTAATACAGGCGTACCTCGGTTTACCAACGCCTCAGGGAACGTCATATTTGGGGTACAAATGCCAAACCATTTCAGTTAATTGGTCTGTTTACAAATGTTTGAATAATTTGGTATGGGCATGTGGCCTGGTATGGTTCAGGAGGGGGGGAGGCGCTCGCTCGTCCCCCCCCCCCTTTCCTGACCTGCCGGGCTGCATGCTCGGATAAGTATGTGTTATGGATTTTGGGGGGTACCCCATGCTGTTTTTTATTTAATTTCAGCGTGGAGGTACCCCTTAACATCCATACGAGACCCGAAGGGCTTAGTATGGATGGGAGGGGGGACCCCACGCCAGTTATTTAAAGAACTGTTTCTAAATCCCTGCAATACTTTGACATTCAACTGTCAGTGGGGAAATCCGCCGACAGCTGAAACATGAGCGCTGCATTGGTTTTCACTACTAAAACGCCGCATGAGTTGATAACATAACTCATGCGGGATTGTAGGAGCGACAGCCATGAGTTAATGTTTCATCTGTCAGCGGGGTTCCCCACTGACAGCTGAATGTAAAATAATTCCCTTTATTGCATAAATAATAGAAAAAAAGCGTGGGTCCCCCCTCCCATCTGTACCAAGCCCTTCGGATCTAGTATGGATATTAAGGGGGAACTCCACGTCGAAATGTAAAAAAAAAAACAGCGTGGGTCCCCTCAATATCCATACCAGACCCTTATCCAAGCATGCAGCCCGGCAGGTCAGGGAAGGGGGGGGGGGGGGGAGCGAGCACCCCCCCCCTCCTGAACCATACCAGGCCACATGCCCTCAACATGGGGGGGTGCTTTGGGGCAGGGGGGGCTCCCCCCCCAAAGCACCTTGTCCCCATGTTGATGAGGACAAGGGCCTCTTCCCCACAACCCTGGCCGGTGGTTGTGGGGGTCTGTGGGCGGGGGGCTTATCAGAATCTGGAAGCCCCCTTTAACAAGGGGGCCCCCAGATCCCGCCCCCCCCCCTACGTGAATGATTCTGCGGTACACGGTCCGCAGACTCATTCACAAAAAAACTAAGTGTGGTGTAAAAAAAACACAGTACAGGGTCTTTGACAAGTCCTTTATTAAAACAATGTCCCCCGAAGTAGATCCAACATCAATCGCGGCGGCGGCAGGGACCCGAAAAAAAAAATTAAAGTTCCGCTCCCGTCGGAGGCTTCCAGCCTAGTGAAGAAGAGGCTAGCTGACAGTTCTTATATAGGTATGGGGCGGGGCCAGCCGGGGACATCATCTGAGTGACCCGCCCCATGTCACATGCTTGCTGTTCCCGGCTGGCCCCGCCCCATACCTATATAAGAAATGTCAGACTGTCTCCTGCATTCAGCTAGTTAGCCTCAGTGGAGAGACAGGGTGACATTTCTCAAATAGGTAAGGGGCGGGGATGATGTGCCCGGCTGGCCCCGCCCCATACCTATATAAGAAATGTCAGCTAGCCTCTTCTTCACTAGGCTGGAAGCCTCGGACTGGAGCGGAACCTTTTTTTTTTTTTCTTTTTTCGGGTCCCTGCCGCCGCCGCCGTGATTGACGTTGGATCTACTTCGGGGGACATTGTTTTAATAAAGGACTTGTCAAAGACCCTGTACTGTGTTTTTTTTACACCACACTTAGTTTTTTTGTGAATGAGTCTGCGGACCGTGTACCGCAGAATCATTCACGTAGGGGGGGGGGACCGGGATCTGGGGTCCCCCTTGTTAAAGGGGGCTTCCAGATTCTGATAAGCCCCCCGCCCGCAGACCCCCACAACCACCGGCCAGGGTTGTGGGGAAGAGGCCCTTGTCCTCATCAACATGGGGACAAGGTGCTTTGGGGGGGGAGCCCCCCTGCCCCAAAGCACCCCCCCCATGTTGAGGGCATGTGGCCTGGTATGGTTCAGGAGGGGGGGGCGCTCGCTCATCCCCCCCCCCCTTTCCTGACCTGCCGGGCTGCATGCTCGGATAAAGGTCTGGTATGGATATTGAGGGGGACCCACGCTGTTTTTTTTTTAAATTTCAGCATGGAGTTCCCCCTTGATATCCATACCAGACCCGAAGGGCTTGGTATGGATGAGAGGGGGGACCCACGCTGTTTTTTTTTATTTTTTTTTTATTGCGGACCTTTATTTTTACATTCAGCTTTCAAAATAAATTTTATCTAGACCTTCAAAATAAGTAAAATCATAACAGAAATAATTATAAAGGATAAGAAACAAAAATATAATCACTAAAACGAAGGAAATCTAATTAGATTACATGAAGATATGCCGAGTGCTGTTTATTAAACACAATAGACGCGAGCGAGTGCCGGCTGTCAGAGGAATCCACAATCAGATTCACTATTAGTCAGTGGCTAAAAAGCAAACGCCCATGGCAGAGGACTAAAATGTGTTCTGCACATGCTCAGTTCTATCTGCCAAAGACACTGCACGGGCATCTAGATTTTTACTGTGTCGATTTCCTTGAGAAAAACGTTTTTTAACACATTCTTAATTTTTTTGGAAATAGCAGATATTGTTTAAAGTGAAGTCCTGATATTTGGCAAAGCAAATTTCTAAGTGAACATGTCTCTACAGTGATTTTTCATGGTGTTAGACGTGCTTCTTAGCAAGTCTGCTTTTGTGAGTCTGATTCCGGGCGTGTGTCTTTTTGTGAATTAGATTGGGCGTCTGCTTATGGGCTCTGCTCACTAGTGAATTAGGTTGCAGGGTCAAAAATGGACGGACGCCCATGAAAATTGGGCTTAAGCCCATAAATATGCGCCCACGCCCAATAGTGAATCAGGGCCATTGTGTCCATGGAAGATTTATTTTTTTTCCACAAGTTTCTGGAAAATGACAAAAACGTTTTTTTTTTTTTTACACAAAATTGTCATTTAAATGATTTATTTCTTGCACAAGCCATGGGTATATGTGGAATTACACCCCAAAATACATTCTGCTACTTCTACCCAGTATGAGGATACCACACGTGTGGCACTTTTTGGGAGCCTAGCCACATACAGGAGCCTGAAATCCAATGACCACTTTGAAAGCCTGAAGGTGCATAACTTCTTCATTTCACTTCCCCACTACCTATCACAGTTTCGGAGGACCTGAAATGCTAGGATAGCACCAAACCCCCCCCCCCCCCCCCAAATGACCCCTTTTTGGAAATTAGACACTCCAAGGAATTTAAAAAGAGGCATGGTAAGTATTTTGCAGATCTCATTTTTTCTCACAAGGTTTTGAAATATAAAAAAGAAAAGAAAAATATGTTTTTATTTTCTTTCTTCATTTTCCAAAAACTTGTGGCAACAAATGAGATCTTCAAAATACTTACCATGCTTCTTATCAAATTCCTTTGGGTGTCTACTTTCCAAAAAGGGGTAATTTGGGGGGGGGTTGGTGCTATTCTGGCATTCCAGGGCCTCCGAAACTGTGATAGGTAGTCAGGAAGTGTAATGAGGAAATAAAGCCCTTTAAAAGCCTGAAGGTGCTTATTGGATTTTGGGGTCGTGTACTTGGCTAGACTGCCAAAAAGTCTCTCATATGTGGTACCCCCATACTCGGGAGAAGTAGCAGAATGTATTTTGGGGAGGAATTCAACATATACATATGGCTTGTGTGAGCAATAAATTATTTCAATGACAATTTTGTGTAATTTTTTTTTTTTTTTGTCATTTTCCAAAAACTTGTGGTAAAAAAATAAATTCTTCTATTGATTCAACATTCCTCTCAGCAAATAGTTTGGGGTGTCTACTTTCCAAAAAGGGGTCATTTTGAGGGGTGGGGGCGTTTTATGCCCAGCATTAGAAGTTTATGCCATACATCACACACTCTTCTAACCACCTGAAGACCAAGCCTTTTCTGACACTTTTTGTTCACATTAAAAAAATCAGTATTTTTGCTAGGAAATTAAAGTGAACCCCCAAACATTATATATTTTTTAGAGCAGACACCCTAGTAAATAAAATGGTGGGTGGTGCAATTTTTTTATCTCACATATTACTTACACAGTGATTTTTTTGAAAAATATACACTTTTTTTAATTTTAATGCACAAAAACACAATATATTGGCCAATTATTTGCTATGATATAAAAGATGATGCTATGCTGAGTAAATAGATACCAAACATGACATGCTTTAAAATTACGCATGCCCTGTGCAATGGCGACAAACTGCATACATTTTTAATATCTATAGGCAATGCTTTAAAAGCCTTTACAAGCTACCATTTTAGATTTACAGAGGAGGTCTAGAGCTATAATTACTGCCCTTGATCTGACGTTCATGGCGATACCTCACATGCATGGTGCAATCGCTGTTTCCATACTGGCACAGGGTTAACGCTCACGACCGCAGGTGTGCGCGGATGGGCGAGGGTCCTTTTTTTTTTTTTTTTCTTTTTCTTTTTTTCTGATTTATTGAATTATTTTTACACTGTCCCTTTAATTTTTTTTTTTTTAATCACTTTTAATGCTATCTCAGGGAGGGGGAGGGGGGTGCATTTTCTCCCACTGCTTGTAAAGGCAATCCTGCAGCTAATTAACCACTAGGAATGCTTTTACATGAAAGCCCATTGCCGGCTGAAAAAAATGATACCAGGATGATGCCTGCAGCTGCATTCATCACCCTGGTATAACCATTCAAAGTCCAGTGATGTACCAGTACGTCGCTGGTCCTTGTTGGATATATATGCTATGTTCTTTTTTTCTTTATGCAGCCTGTGGGCTGAATGAAAAAAAAGAGAAGAAATCTCTGCCAGAAAAAGTGTGTGGTATGCCCACCATTAGAAACCTCCCTGCATCCACCCACTTCTAATGGTGGGCACACATGAAATGTGCCAAGAAATATAAAATATATATGCCGAAGCATAGGGGCCATCCACCCACTGGCCTCCCCAGGCCCCCATGCTTTGGCATATATTCTCTTTTTTTTTAACTGCGGATGAAAATTTTCATCCGTCAGCACTGCACACACCTACTTATGTCTATTCTGAAAGCAAGACCCTGTTGCTGTCAGAATAGACAGGTCAGTGCTGCAGTTTGACATTCCTGCAAAGAAATCAACAATGGTTAACAATAAAACATAAACTCAATAAAACAACTTTATAATTGAAATATCTCTGCAAGGAAAAGTGTGTGGTGGTATGCCCACCATTATAAACCTCCCTGCATCCACCCACTTCTAATGGCGGGCACACATGAAATGTGCCAACAAATATAAAATATATATGCCGAAGCATAGGGGCCACCCCAGGCCCCCATGCTTTGGCATATATTCTCTTTTTTTTAACTGCGGATGAAAAATCTTATCCAACAGCGCTGCCCACGCTGACTTATGTCTATTTTGAGAGCAAGTTCTTGTTGCTGTCAGAATAAACAGGTCAGTGCTGCAGCTGAAAGCATTCCTGCAAACAGAAATGGTTAACAATAAAACAGTAACAATAAAACAGTAAAAATAGAACAATCACAAAAATGACAACAACAAAAAAAACTATAACTATTTTTGGTTTTTAAATTTTTTTATTTTTTGGGGGGGGATTTGTATTTTTAATTTTTTTTTAAATATTTTTTTTCAAACTTTAAACATTTTTAAAACAGCTGGTAGGGTCTCTCCAAATGCGATAGCCAGTTTCCTGACTACCTAACATCTTTCGAGACCCTGTGTAAATGTGCCCTGTTCTGTGCCGTGCTGTACCCTATACTAATAGTCAACTAGTGTAGGGTAGAGGCGGAAGCAGGGCTTGACGCAGAGGCCAGGTTGGCCAGGACAGGAGGGACAACAATAGCGGCTGTCACGCCTAATTCCACGTTTGCTGCAGACATGACATCTTTTTTGGGGTCTTCTTTGGGTTGGGGTACCAGGAATGGTATCGGGAAAATGTCTCTCATGCAGACGGCTAACTGCATCTGGGATAGGGGTTTGGGCCGCAGCACCTTCTGGATACAAAAGGGCCCTGTTGATCTCTAACTGGAAATTTAGGTATGATCCACTATGTCCAGTTGCTTTATAGAGAACAAAAGCGTTATATACAGCCAATTGAAATAAATAAACTGACACTTTTATGTACCAGCGTTTGGCTTTTCGGGAAACTAAGTACGGCTTCATCATCTGGTCGTTGAAGTCCACCCCTCCCATGTTAAGGTTATAATCGTGGACACAGAGGGGCTTCTCAACAACACCAGCTGCCGTGGTAATTTGGACGGTCGTATCTGTGTGAATGGAAGACAGGAGGTAAACATCCCGTTTGTCCTTCCACTTCACTGCGAGCAATTCTTCATTTCTCAAGCAGGCTTTTTCCCCCTTTTTAAGAAGGGTATTTACAAGCCGTTGGGGGAAGCCCCGGGGATTAGATCGCACAGTGCCACATGCGCAAATTCCCAGATTGAACAAATGTCTAAATAGTGGCACGCTTGAATAAAAATTGTCCACGTATAAGTGGTACCCCATATGGAAAAAGGATGACGCCAAGTCCCAAACTATCTTGCCACTGCTCCCCATGTAGTCTGGGCATCCGGGGGGCTCCAAGTGACTATCTTTTCCCTCGTAAATCCGAAACTTACATGTATAGCCTGTTGCCCTCTCACAGGTCTTATACATCTTGATCCCATATCTGGCACGCTTGCTGGGGAGATATTGTTTGATTAGAAGGCGACCTGAATATTGAATGAGGGACTCATCGATGCAGATGTTTTTATGGGGAGTATACACATCTGCAAATTTTTGGTTAAAGTGATTTACAAGGGGCCGAATTTTGTGGAGCCGGTCAAATTCAGGGTCACCCCGAGGACGACTGAGTGTGTTGTCGTAGAAGTGCATAAAACGCATTATCGTCTCATATCTATGCCTGGCCATGGCAGCAGAGAACACGGACATGTGAACAAGCGGGTCTGTGGACCAATACAACCGCAATTAATTTTTATTATTAATGCCCATGTTGAGGGTTAGGCCCAAAAAAACTTTAAATTCGGAAACCGTAATGGGTTTCCATGCGAATGGTCTGGCAAGGTATGAATTTGGGTTGGCGGCGATATATATTGTCGTGCATATAAATTGCTTTGATCCACAATCAATGCATAAAGATCTTCTGTGAAAAACAGCTAAAAAAAATCAAGGGGAGTATTTAAATTTGCTGTTTCCACCTGAATTCCGGGTTGGGCAGTGAATGGGGGAAGTAAGTGTGCTGCAGAATTTGTGGGCTGCCAATCGGGATTTGCAAGCACATCCGGAAGGACACTAGGGGCTCTACGGGCCTGTCTGCGAATTCTTGGTGGCCGCGGGACACTACTTGCTCGCCACCGCACCAGCTTGTACTGCACTTATGGGACTCGCCACGTCACCAAGTGATACTGCAGTGCTGGTATGTATACGACCAGGATGTACTAGGCCGCTGGTGCTCGCCAGTTCACCAAAAGGTAGTGCGGCACTAGTACTGGCACTCTGCTGCATATGAGAGTCATCATGCATTTGTACCACCTCAGCAACCTGGGAATGGGATCGGGTACACCTGATCTTAGCAGGGACCTCTTCCTCGTCGTCTGAGTTATCTGTCAGGGTGCCGCTGCTGTCTATAGGTTCGTATTCTGAGCCTGATTCTGCCAGTGAGTCTTCCCCTTCGCTCTCACTTGACATGCTCAGAATCCTATAGGCCTCTTCACTAGAGTACCTTTGCTTGGACATTTTGGCCACTAAATTTACAGGTACCTAGTGCGACTCACGGGAAAAAGAGCGCCTGGCTGTCAGGGACTGCTTGAACCGCTACAAAAAATTTACCGACAAGAACAGAGATCAGGCCTGATTCTGTGAACACTGCGGTTTTGTGTGTAATATGTATCAAGTGACAGTTATCTACTGACACTGCACTTGCTGGGGGAGAAGGGGGGGGGCGTAGGGGCTAAATGCAGGTGCTGGAAGGTGTCGGGGCTGATCCCGCTAACGCTGCATTTTTGGGGATACTATAGTAATGTGAACGCTGGTATAGCGCTGATCTGATCAAAGATATTGATCCAATCAGACACTATAGTAGCAATGGAGGTTTAGCGTGCAAGTAAGCCTGTTCCTGGCAATCAAGGGGTCAAATGTGATTACTTGTGTACTAGCGGCAAACTGGCGCTATCTGGGAGGGGCGCTAACACTATCGGAAGTCACCAGTGACACTAATACAGTGATGAGTAAAAATCTGTTCACTGTAATCAATGACACTGGTGACAGGGCAGTGAAGGGGTTAACTGGGGGTGATTGGGGGGTGAGCAAGGGGTTAGATGGGATTACTAGTGTACTGGCGGGCAATCTGTCGCTATCTGGGAGGGGCGCTAACCCTATCGGATGTCGCCAGCGACACTAATACAGTGATCAGTAAAAATTGGTTCACTGATCAGTGACACTGGTGACAGGGCAGTGAAGGGTTAACTGGGGGGGGGGGGAGATTAAGGGGTTAAACGGGATTACTGGTGTACTAGCGGGCAATCTGGCGCTATCTGGGAGGGGCGCTAACCCTATCGGAAGTCGCCAGCGACACTGATACAGTGATCAGTAAAAATCGGTTCTCTGATCAGTGACACTGGTGACAGGGCAGTGAAGTGGTTAACTGGGGGGGGGGGACGATCAGGGGGTTAAATGTGACCTAGGTGTGTTCTAACTGTAAATGTGTATTGTTTTGTACTCACGTTTTCTGTGTCTTCACAAGAATGACATCATATCCTGTCCTGTGTAAATGTCAACACAGGACAGGATAGGACAGGGACCGATCATCTGATTTCAGCCAGACATCACTGGCTGAATTCTAATGATTGATCCCTCCGGGATCGAATGGTATCACCCGCGGGTCAAAGGGAGCGCGTGCGCGCGCCCCCTGCCCGTGAAAACGTGGCCAGTTTTCAGGTTTCAGCGCTCTCACACTTTGAATGACAATTGCGCACTCATACAACATTGTACCCAAACTAAAATTTTATCATTTTCTTCACAGAACTAGAGCTTTCTTTTAGTGGTATTTATTCACTGCTGGGTTTTTATTTTTTGCTAAATTACCAATTTTCTTTGTTTCTGTTATAAAAATTGCTAATAAATAATTGTTCTTCATAAATTTAGGCCGAGATATATTCTGTTACAAGTCTTTGGTGAATATAACCCAAATTAGGATGTATTTTTTAGTTTGTAGGAAAGTTATAGAGTTCACAAACTATGGTATAGATCTGAATATTGATCAATCCTGAAGTACTGACGGCCAATCTAATTTCTTGAGGTCCAAGAATGTCAGAACAGTACAGATATCCCCCAAATTACCCCTTTTTGAAAAGTAGACAGTCCGACGTACTTCATAAGAGGCATAAGAGACAAAAAAAATGATGGGGTTCAGTCGGAGCTTGTGCCAGCACGGGTGAGGTTTCTCCCGCCCTCCCTCCCTGGACCTGTTTTGTTGTTTTGTTTTTGTTATTCCTCTTGTCCTTTGTGTTTGTCATGTTTTTTGAAGTTGTATTTTTTTTGTCATAATTTTTTTGAAAATGAAAAAATGTAAAAAATTAGTTTCACTATTTTTTTTTTACATATTGTCACCAGTGCAGTACAGCGTCATCATATAACTGGCATGGCGGTGATCAGGGACACTGACTGGTGACAGTATGAAAAAAAAATATATATATTTTATTATTTTTTATTACATATTTTTTCTTTTTTTTAAGATTTTTTTTCATATTTCATTTTTTATATTTCACTATGACCAAAGTAGTACAATGTTACCATAGTAATAATTGTACTACTTTGGGGAAGTGATCAGTATTTTTTTTTTTTTTTTGACACAGTTTGCTTATAGCAAAGAATTACTTTGCTATAAGCAAGCATTTACCTGAATGACATCGATTCATTCAGGGTTTTTTTTTTTCTTTTTTTTTTTTTGTGCTTAGCTGTGATTTGGCCACAGCTAATCACATGACATGTGCATGTGATCGCTGTGACCATTCACAGCTAGACACTAGTATACAATGGATGGCATGAATGAAGCCATCCATTGTATACAACTGTCATGTGGGGCCTCAAGAAATGAGATAGGCCATCAAGTACATCAAGACTGATCGATTTTCATATATATATATACAGTATGTGAATCAGCACTCAACCCTAACGGTGAATTTTTCTCATTTGCTCTTTTTTGGTCTGATAAATATAAATCATTGCAAAAGTTTTGTTTTTACTGTTTAACCGCCTCCCGCCCACCATATAGTCCACGAGGTGGTTCTCTCGTTCTGAGAGGACGTCATATGATGTCCTCCCCTTCTCACCGGCGATCGCCGGTGCACTGTGTCCCCCGGACACAGCGGATCACCAATTCACGGAAAGAGCCGAAGATGTCAGCTCAGTCATGTGATCAGCTGTGTCCAATCACAGGTAATCGCATGTAAACAGGGAAATGCCGGTTACCGGCATTTCTCTCCTCACGAGCCGTCACGCTGACAGCCCTTTAGTAGAGCCGGTAATCGGCTTTCCGTGGAGGGGACATGTACACTGATCATCAGAGCACTGATGATCAGTGTGCCTTGATGATCAGTGTAGCCCCAGCAGTACCACCTGTCAGTGTCCATCAGTGCTCATCCATGTCATCTGCCATTGCCCATCAGTGCCACATCAATGCCACATATCAGTGCCTACCAGTGCACATCAATGCCACATATCAGTGCCCATCTGAGCTGCCTTTCAGTGTCACCCATCAGTGCCAGCCAGTGCCACCTATCAATGCCAATCAGTGCTGCCAGCCAGTGCCACCTATCAATGCCAATCAGTGCTGACAATCAGTGCCACCTATCAGTGCCAGTCAGTGCCACCTATCAGTGCCCGTCAGTGCTGCCTATAAGTGCCGCCTAACAGTGCCAGTCAGACCAAAAAAGAGCAAATGAGAAAAATTCACCGTTAGGGTTGAGTGCTGATTCACATACTGTATATATATATATATATGAAAATCCATCAGTCTTGATGTACTTGATGGCCTATCTCATTTCTTGAGGCCCCACATGACAGTTGTATATAGAGATGAGCGAATCGAACCTGGCGAAGTGGAATTCGTTTCGAATATTAGGAAAAATTTGATTCGCGTCGAATCCGAATATTAGCAAACTTCGGATGCGCGAATCGAATTTTCCCCGATCAGACGATTTTCATCCCTTCTACAGCCGGCAAAAAGTGTCCCTGCAGAGAGCTCCGCTATTTCTGACAGTTCTCTGACAGTTCCTTCACATTTACAGCAGTTGAAACATTGTATCTATTTGTTTCCATTTAGGATACAGATGTTTTTATTCGGAAACAAATAGATACAATGTTTCAACCGCTGTAAATGTGAAGGAACTGTCAGAGAACTGTCAGAAATAGCGGAGCTCTCTGCAGATACACTTTTTGCTGGAATGGAATTCTTCTTCATCCTCATCCTACTTCTTCTTCTTCTTCTTCTTCATCCTCATCCTATTTCTTCTTCTTCTTCTTCTTCATCCTCATCCTTCTTCTTCTTTATCCTCATCCTACTTCTTCTTCTTCTTCATCCTCATCCTACTACTTCTTCTTCTTCTTCATCCTTATCCTACTTCTTCTTCTTCTTCATCCTCATCCTTCTTCTTCTTCTTCATCCTCATCCTACTTCTTCTTCTTCTTCTTCTTCATCCTCATCCTACTTCTTCTTCTTCCTCTTCTTCTTCTTCTTCTTCATCCTCATCCTACTTCTTCTTCTTCTTCATCCTCATCCTACTTCTTCTTCTTCTTCTTCTTCTTCTTCATCCTCATCCTACTTCTTCTTCTTCTTCTTCTTCTTCATCCTCATCCTACTTCTTCCTCTTCTTCATCCTCTTCATCCTCTTCCTCTTCTACTTTTTCTTCTTTTTGTCTTCCTCTTGCAGGTCACTGCTCATGCGCAGATTTTTTATCGGCAAAAAATCGTCCGTTTTGCCCACTATTGCCGCGGGTGCTGTATGGCCTCCCATTGCTGCTGCCTCCACCGCCACACTGTGGCTCCACACTCTGGTTTTGGCCCCGTGACTGCCCAAATGAGTGAAGTGTGCGGTGATTCTAAGATCGACGGCACTCATCTGCATGTCATACTGACTGACAGTATTATTTCTCTTCCCCAGCAGACTCCAAGGGCATTTAAATTAAAGGTACAGTGTTCTGCACTAATATAAAGGCTCTCTGAAGCCTAGAAACCCTTTTTATAAGTTAAATTCGCAGCGAATAAATTCGCATCGAATCGAATTTATTTCAAAAATTCGGCGAATCAGCCGAATCGAATTTTTGAATAATTCGCTCATCTCTAGTTGTATACAATGGATGGCTTCATTCATGCCATCCATTGTATACTAGTGTCTAGCTGTGAATGGTCACAGCGATCACATGCACATGTCATGTGATTAGCTGTGGCCAAATCACAGCTAAGCACAAAAAAAAAAAAGAAAAAAAAAAACCCTGAATGAATCGATTTCATTCAGGTAAATGCTTGCTAATAGCAAAGTAATTCTTTGCTATAAGCAAATTGTGTAAAAAAAAAAAATACTGATCACTTCCCCAAAGTAGTACAATGTTACTATGGTATCAATGTTTTTTTTTTCGTACGGTCACCAGTCAGTGTCCGTGATCACCGCCATGCCAGTTACACGATGACGCTGTACTGCACTGGTGACAGTATGTAAAAAAAAAAATAGTGAAAATCATTTTTTTAATTTCTTAATTTCCGAAAAATGACAAAAAAATTACAACTTCATAAAACTCGCCATGCCTCTTATGAAATACATCGGACGGTCTACTTTTGCAAAAAGGGGTCATTTGGGGGATATCTGTACTGTCCTGACATTCTTGGACCTTAAAAAATGAGATTGGCTGTCAGTACTTCAGGATTGATCAATATTCAGATCTATACCATAGTTTGTGAACTCTATAAGTTTCCTATAGACTAAATAATAAATAGTAATTTGAGTTATTTTCACCAAAGAAATGTAGCAGAATACATCTCGGCCTAAATTTATGAAGAACAATTATTTATTTGCAAACTTTTATAAACAGAAACAAAGAAAAACATGTTTTTTTTCAAAATTTTTAGTCTTTTTTTGTTAATTTAGCAAAAAATAAAAACCCCAGCGGTGATTAAATACCACCAAACGAAAGCTCTAGTTGTGTGAAGAAAATGATAAAATTTTAGTTTGGGTACAATGTTGCATGACCGCACAATTGTCATTCAAAGTGTGAGAGCGCTGAAACCTGAAAATTGGGCTGGGCAGGAAGGGGGTAAAAGTGCCCGGTATGGAAGTGGTTAAGCAACTATTTTACTGAATGAAATTGAGTTTGGTTGTGATTAGCTCTGATTGATCCTGTGTGTACCATGTGATCACTGTGACCAATCACAGTTCACAACACAAATGTACACAGTGAATGGGCCGCTATGGCCGTTTTTACACCAAAAGGAGAGTGGCGTGGTTATTTCAGGTGGGAGAAGGTTGAGGGGGTGGTTGTTTTATTGGTTAGGTGGTAAGTATTAGCCTCGATATTCTGCATGTCCCTCAGTCATGTACTTTCTGCCTCTGAGTCTCTCTCTGTGGACTACAGAACATCCCGCTCATGCCCATCCTAAGCTGACAACGCTGCTCCTCCATGGATACAGTCCAAACGATTTTAGTACTTAATTACTTCCCACCCAGGACAATTCTGGCATTTCTCTCCTACATGTAAAAATCATCATTTGTTTGCTAGAAAATTACACAGAACCCCCAAACATTCAGGGAGCGCGCACAAGCAGGGAGCGGGGAGAACAATTATAAACGACCACCCGCTCCCGCACTGCTCCCGTCCGGACGTTTATATACATGGGCCGGATGGGAAGTGGTTGAGCTATAAGCAATCATAATGTGCAAAAAAAAAAAATCCTGACTTCTCTAGAGTAGTATAATGTTACTATGGTAACATATTGCTCTGGTCACAGTGTGGTAAACAAAATGATAAAAAAAGAAAAAAAAACCCCAAAAATTGTGAATATTTGTTTTTTAATTTCTTAATAAAAAAAAAAGAAGTCACTATGCCTTTTACTAAATACCTTGGACTGTCTACTTTCCAAAAAGCGGTCATTTGGGGGATATTTATACTTTCTTGGCATTTTTGGGCCTCAAGAAATGAGACGGGCTGTCAGTATATCAAGGCTGATTGATTTTCATATATGTGTGCTTTGCCGATTACCCTCCCTACCCACATCCTATTCACCCAGCTGCCTGGGCCCCCCTACTGGCCTGGGTCCATACAGGAGGACTGGTGGTACCCCCTTATCCACAGCCCTGGGTACAGTGTAGCATGACCGCGAAATTGCCAGTTAAAGTAAGGCATTGGCAAACAGCACAAAATGGCCTGGTTATGAAGGGGGTAAAATCTTCCAGAGGGAAAGTGGTTAATATGGATGGCGACTTAGGCTTGGTTCACACTAGTGCGGCCCGTGTCTCCGCTGACACGGTGGCCCATGTATTTGAATGGGTTGCTGTGTCAGCGTTTCATGCAAGAAAAAGGTTCATGCAAAAACGCATCTGCAGGGAAACTGCACGGTCTTTTTGATCTTGTGGTTTTCCTGCGGTTCCCGCAGCTGCGATCGTATTGTGGGCTGAGATGCGCGGGGGTGCCATTCGGAATGAATGGCAGCCCCGTGCATCTTGTAAGAGCAGAGCGATTCGGCTGTGGGTGGTTGTGGGTGCAGGAGCTGATTCCCGAACCCACAACCAGAACGCACAGGGCGGGCTAGTGTGAACCCAGCCTTACAGGGGAGGGGGACATAGCAAGGAGGGTGGAGGGGGGGAGGTAACAATAGTGTACACTTAGAGGAAATATTATGGGGGGGCAGGGGTAAGAGGATATGCGTTGGGGGAGTGCTTTGAGAGGGGAGAGGACTTATGCTAGAATGAGGGGGGTTGGAATTTGAAATCCCCCCACCCCACCTTCTAGCACAAGTCCTCTCCCCTCTCAAAGCACCCCCCCCCCCAGCGCATATCTGACCCCCTCTTCCCCCCACCTTCTAGCATAAGCCCTCTGGTCCCCCAACACATAATTAAAGCCTGGCCTTTGTTTAGCCATGCCCCATAAGGCCCACCCACTGTAAAGGTTTTCACTTCTACCGAGTATGAGGATACCACACGTGTGAGACTTTTTGGGAGACTAGCCACATACAGGAGCCTGAAATCCAATGACCACTTTAAAAGCCTGAAGGTGCGTAACTTCCTCATTACACTTCCTCACTACCTATCACAGTTTTGAAGGCCCTGACATGCCAGGATAGCACCAAACCCCAGATCTCATTTTTTCTCAAAAGGTTTTGAGATAAAAAAAATAGAAAAATATGTTTTTGTTTTTTTTCTTCATTTTCCAAAAACTTGTGGCAACAAATGAGATCTGCAAAATACTCACCATGCTTCTTATCAAAATTCCTTGGGGTGTATACTTTCCAAAAAGGGGTCATTTGGGGGGGTTAGGTGCTATCCTGGCATTTCAGGGCCTCCTGAACTGTGATAGGTAGTCTGGAAGTGTAATGAGGAAATAAAGCCCTTTAAAAGCCTGAAGGTGCTTATTGGATTTTGGGGTCCTGTACTTGGCTAGACTGCCAAAACGTCTCTCACATGTGGTACCCCCATACTCGGGAGAAGTAGCAGAATGTATTTTGGGGAGTAATTCCACATATACCCATGGCATGTGTGAGCAGTAAATCATTTAATTGACAATTTTGTGTAAAAACAAAAATTTTTTTTGTAATTTTCCAAAATCTTGTGGTAAAAAAAATAAATTCTTCTATTGATTCAACATGCCTCTCAGCAAATAGTTTGGGGTGTCTGCTTTCCAAAAAAGGGTTGTTTTGGGGGGTGGGGGCGTTTTATGTCCAGCATTAGAAGTTTATGCCATACATCACTCACTCTTCTAACCACCTGAAGACCAAGCCTTTTCTGACACTTTTGTTCACATAAAAAATGTGTATTTTTTGCTAGAAAATTAATTTAAACCCCCCAAACATTATATATTTTTTTAAAGCAGACACCCTAGTGAATAAAATGGTGGGTACTACAATTTTTTATGGCACATAGTACTCGCGCAGCAATTTTTCAAAAGCAATTTTGTTTTAAAAAATACACTTTTTTTACTTTTAATGCATAAAAACACAATATATTGGCCAATTATTTGGTAAATTATAAAAGATGATTGTATGCCAAGTAAATAGATACCAAACATGATATGCTTTAAAACTGCGCATGCCCCGTGCAATGGCAACAAACTGCAAACATTTTTAATATCCATAGGCAGAGCTTTAAAAGCCTTTAAAAGCTACCATTTTAGATTTACAGAGGAGGTCTAGTGTTAGAATTACTGCCCTTGATCTGACGTTCACGGCAATACCTCACATGCATGGTGCAACCACTGTTTACATAACGGCACAGGGTCAAGGCTTGTGCACACAGGTGTGCGCGCATGGGAGGGACTATTTTTTTTTTTTTTTAGTTATTTTGATTTTTTTTTTATTATTTTTACATTGTACCTTTAATTTTTTTTTTTTTTTAAATGTTTTAACAGGGAATGCAAATAACCCCTATAACTTCAATGGGCATTGTCATATATTCTTTTTTGAGAAATATGGGGTCTATCAGACTCTAGATATCTCCTCTGCCCTTACATTATCTAATCAAACCAAAATCGGTGTGATCAGATGCTTTCCCAATTTACAAATGGCGCTGTTTATATCCTGCGAAACTGAAGTGATGAAATGCTCGGAGCTTCTGAATTCTTAGACTATAGAGATGATTGGCACCATTCTGGTCTCCAATCAGCTCTATGGTCAGCTGGCAGAAACACCGGCTGCATTCTCAGGTTCCCCCGATGGCACGGGACTGCCCAAGAAGGCCGTGGAAGGCAGCGGGGGAGGGGGCCTCATCTCCCGCTGCTTGTAAAAGCAATCTTGCAGCTAATTAGCCACTAGGATTGCTTTTACATGAAAGACGATTCCCGGCTGAAAAAAACAACACCAGGATGATGCCTGCAGCTGTAGACATCATCCTGGTATAACCATTCAAATCCAGTGATTTACTAGTACATCGCTGGTCCTTGTTGGTTATATACGCTATGTTTTTTTTTGTATGCAGCCTGTGGAATGAATAAAAAAATGAGAAGAACTCTCTGCCAGAAAAAAAGTGAGTGGTATGCCCACCATTAGAATATACCGCCCTGCTTCCACCCACTTCTAATGGTGGGCACACATTAGGTCACACTTTGCCACAAGTGCCAGTTCCAAGATTGAATAAATGTCTAAATAGTGGCACCCTTGAATAAAAATTGTCCACGTATAAGTGGTACCCCATATGGAGAAATGATGACACCAAGTCCCAAACTATCTTGTCACTGCTCCCCATGTAGTCTGGGCATCCGGGCGGGCTCCACGTGACTATCTTTTCCCTTGTAAATCCGAAACTTATAAGTATAGCCTGTTGCCCTCTCACAGGTCTTCTACATCTTGACCCCATATCTGGCACGCTTGCTGGGAGAAATCGTTTGAATGCAAGGCGGCCAGAAAAATTAATGAGGGACTCATCAATGCAGATGTTTTGCTAGGGAGTATAGACATCTGCAAATTTTAGGTTAAGGTGATTTGCGAGGGGCTGAATTTTGTGGAGCCGGTCAAATTCAGGGTCACGCCGAGGATGACAGAGTGTATTGTCGCTGAAATGCATAAAACACATTATACTCTCATGCCTGGCCATGACAGCAGAGAACACGGCATATGATGAATCGGGTCTGCGGACCAATACAACCGCAATTCATTTCTTTTAGTAATGCCCATGTTGAGGGTTAGGCCCAAAAAAAATGTAAATTTGAAAACCGTAATGAGTTTCCATGCGAATGGTCTGGCAAGGTTTGAATTTGGGTTGGCGGCAATAAATTGTTGTGCATATAAACTGCTTTGATCCACAATCAACGCATACAGATATTCCGTGAAAAACAGCTCCAAAAATCAAGGAGGTATGTGAAAGACCAGGATGTACTAGACCGCTGGTACTCGCCAGTTCACCAAAAGGTAGCGCGGCACTAGTACTGGCACTCTGCTGCATGTGAGAGTCATCAAAATTTACCGACAAGTGCTAACAGAGATCAGGCCTGATTCTGCCAACACTGCGGTTTTGTGTGCAATGTATCAAGTGACAGTGACCTACTGACACTGCACTTGCTGGGGGAGAAGGGGGGGTAAGCGTAGGGGCTAAACGCAGGTGTTGGCAGGTGCCGGGGCTGATCCCACTAACGCTGCGTTTTTGGGGATGCTTTACTAATGTGAACGCTGGTATAGTGCTGACCTGATCAAAGATATTGACCCGTTCAGACACTATACTAGCAGTGGAAGTTTATTGTACATGAGCGTACTCCAACAAGGGTTTAAATGTGATGACTGGTGTACTGACGGGCAATCTGACGCTATCTGGGAGGGGTGTGAAAACCACGGGAGCGCAAATCACGTGTATATATATATATATATATGTAATATTGCGTACCCATGCCGCCCTGTGGCAGTATTTCTGCTGTAGGGTGGTCAGGAAGCGGTTACAGAAGAGGTTTGTGTTACGGCGCTGCGTTACTTTAACTTACAATTGCGCGGTCATGCAACACTGCACCCAAATTAAATTTACATCCTTTTTTTCCCACAAATTGAGCTTTCTTTCGGTGGTATTTGATCACCTGTGCGTTTTTAATTTTTTGCGCTTTAAAAAAAAAGACTGACAATTTTGAGAAAAAAAAAACAATATTTTGGACTTTTTGCTATAAAACATGTCCAGTAAAAAAAATTAAAAAATCAAATTTAGTCACAAATTTCATCCAAAATGCATTCTGCGACATGTCTCTGCTAAAAAAAATCCCAATATGTGTAAATTAATTGGTTTACATGAAAGTTATAGCGTTTACAAATGGCGGGAAGATACTGGGATTTTTAATTTGTTTTATACTCGTAATGGCGGCGATCAGCGACATCCCCAGTGACACCAATACAGTGATCAGTGAAAAAAAAACCCACTGACACTGTACTCATGGCACTGGGGAGGAAGGGGTTAACATTTTTAGGGTTTACTGTGTGAAGGGAGTGTTTTACTAGGGGGCGGAGTTGTGTGCTGGACAGGGACAGGCTGATCGAGAGAGAGAAACTCTTCTCTCCCTCTTCAGCTTGTCACGAGCTGTCAGGGAACTGACAGATAGCAGGGCTGTGTATAAAAAATGCAGCCCTGCTCTCTGTCAGCGATCACCGCGAATCATGGGGAAACGGCGGCGGAGACCCGCTGCTGACACCCGCGGGACAGGTAGGGCGGACGCGCGCCCCCTACCTGTTTTGCAAAACTACGTTTTAAAACGTGTTTTTGCGCAGCCGTGCCGCCCTGCAAACGTACATATGCAGTAGCTGGGGCTGAAGAGGTTAACCACTTCCCTCCTGGCCAACAGCCGAATGGCGGCCAGGGAAACACTCTAGATTGCAGCGGCGCGATCTGTCACCGGCAGTGTACCTCGGACACGGCCTATGACAGATCTGAGTAGCGGCCCCCGTTGCCGGTACCATGTGACTTGCTGTGACCAATCACAGCAGGTCACATGACAGTTGTATACATTGGATGGCTTAATTCATGCCATCCATTGTATACTAGTGTCTAGCTGTGAATGGTCCCAGAGATCACATGCACATGTCATGTGATTAGCTGTGGCCAAATCACAGCTAAGCACAAAAAAAAAAAAAAAAAAAACCCAGAATGAATCGATGTCATTCAGGTAAATGCTTGCTTATAGCAAAGTAATTCTTTGCTATAAGCAAATTGTGTAAAAAAAAAAACAAAAATACTGATCACTTCCCCAAAGTAGTACAATGTTACTATGGTAACATTGTACTATTTTGGACATAGTGAAATATGAAAAAAAAAAATCATAAAAAAATAAAAAAAAATAAAAAATTAAAAATAATTAAATAAATTTAAAAATAATTTAAGAAAAATATATATATATATTTTTTCATACTGTCACCAGTCAGTGTCCCTGATCACCGCCATGCCAGTAATATGATGACGCTGTACTGCACTGGTGACAGTATGTAAAAAAAAATTGTGAAAATTATTTTTTGCATTTTTTCATTTTCCGAAAAATTATGACAAAAAAAATACAACTTCAAAAAACTTGCCATGCCTCTTATGAAGTACGTCGGACTGTCTACTCTGCAAAAAGGGGTCATTTGGGGATATCTGTACTATTCTGACATTCTGGGACCTCAAGAAATTAGATTGGCTGTCAGTACTTCAGGATTGATCAATTTTCAGATCTATCCCATAGTTTGCGAACTCTATAACTTTCCTACAAACTAAAAAATACATTCTAATTTGGGTTATTTTCACCAAAGACATGTAGCAGAATACATCTTGGCCTAAATTTATGAAGAACATTTATTTATTTGCAAACTTTTATAACAGAAACAAAGAAAAACGTGTTTTTTTTTTCAAAATTTTCGGTCTTTTTTTTGTTAATTTAGCAAAAAATAAAAACCCCAGTGGTGATTAACCGCTTGCCACCCTGCCACTGTATATATATGTGTGCAGGGCGGCACTCAGGTGCAAAACCACGTTTTAAAACGGGTTCCGCGCTCCCGACGCTTTCGCCGGCAGGGGGCGCGTGCGCGCGCTCCCGCCGACCCGTGGGTGACACCATTTGATCCCGGAGGGATCAATCATTAGATTTCAGCCAGTGATGTCTGGCTGAAATCAGATGATCGGTCCCTGTCCTATCCTGTCCTGTGTTGAAGTTCACACAGGACAGGATATGATGTCATTCTTCTCTGCCTGGACACATTCCGTTCCAGACAGAGAAGAAGAAACAGTAAAAGTGAGTAAAACACTACACATTTACAGTTAGAACACACCTAGGTCACATTTAACCCCCTGATCGCCCCCCCAGTTAACCCCTCCCAGATAGCGCCAGTTTGCCCGCCAGTACACCAGTAATCCCGTTTAACCCCTTAATCCCCCCCCCCAGTTAACCCCTTCACTGCCCTGTCACCAGTGTCAGTGATCAGTGAACCGATTTTTACTGATCACTGTATTAGTGTCGCTGGCGACTTCCGATAGGGTTAGCGCCCCTCCCAGATAGCGCCAGTTTGCCCGCTAGTACACCAGTAATCCCATTTAACCCCTTAATCTCTCCCCCCCCCAGTTAACCCCTTCACTGCCCTGTCACCAGTGTCACTGATCAGTGAACCGATTTTTACTGATCACTGTATCAGTGTCGCTGGCGACTTCCAATAGTGTTAGCGCCCCTCCCAGATAGAGCCAGTTTGCCCGCCAGTACAACAGTAATCCCATTTAACCCCTTGATCGACCCCCACCCCCCCCCACTTAACCCCTTCACTGCCCTGTCACCAGTGTCATTGATTACAGTGAACAGATTTTTACTGATCACTGTATTAGTGTCACTGGTGACTTCCAATAGTGTTAGCGCCCCTCCCATATAGCGCCAGATTTCCCGCTAATACACCAGTAATTCCGTCTAACCCCTTGATCGCCCCCCCCCCCTCCCGAGTTAACACCTTCACTGCCCTGTCACCAGTGTCACTGATCAGTGAACCGATTTTTACTGATCACTGTATCAGTGTCGCTGGCGACTTCCAATAGTGTTAGCGCCCCTCCCAGATAGAGCCAGTTTGCCCGCCAGTACAACAGTAATCCCATTTAACCCCTTGATCGACCCCCACCCCACTTAACACCTTCACTGCCCTGTCACCAGTGTCATTGATCAGTGAACAGATTTTTACTGATCACTGTATCAGTGTCGCTGGCGACTTCCAATAGTGTTAGCGTCCCTCCCAGATAGCGCCAGATTTCCCGCTAATACACCAGTAATCCCATCTAACCCCTTGATCACCCCCCCCCCAGTTAACCCCTTCACTGCCCTATCACTAGTGTCATTGATTAGAGTGAACAGATTTTTACTGATCACTGTATTAGTGTCACTGGTGACTTCCAATAGTGTTAGCGCCCCTCCCATATAGCGCCAGATTTCCCGCTAATACACCAGTAATTCCGTCTAACCCCTTGATCGCCCCCCCCTCCCGAGTTAACACCTTCACTGCCCTGTCACCAGTGTCACTGATCAGTGAACCGATTTTTACTGATCACTGTATCAGTGTCGCTGGCGACTTCCAATAGTGTTAGCGCCCCTCCCAGATAGAGCCAGTTTGCCCGCCAGTACAACAGTAATCCCATTTAACCCCTTGATCGACCCCCACCCCACTTAACACCTTCACTGCCCTGTCACCAGTGTCATTGATCAGTGAACAGATTTTTACTGATCACTGTATCAGTGTCGCTGGCGACTTCCAATAGTGTTAGCGTCCCTCCCAGATAGCGCCAGATTTCCCGCTAATACACCAGTAATCCCATCTAACCCCTTGATCACCCCCCCCCCCAGTTAACCCCTTCACTGCCCTATCACTAGTGTCATTGATTACAGTGAACAGATTTTTACTGATCACTGTATTAGTGTCACTGGTGACTTCCGATAGTGTTAGCGCCCCTCCCATATAGCGCCAGTTTGCCCGCTAATGCACGGGATTTTTTTTTTACCAAAAACATGTAGCAGAATACATTTTGGCTTAAATTTATGACTAACTTTCAGTTTACGATATATTTTTTATAGCTGAAAGTAGAAAATATTGTTTTTTTTCAAAATTTTCGTGTTTTTTTTGTTTATAGCGCAAAAAATAAAAAGCGCACAGGTGATCAAATACCACCAAAAGAAAGCTCTATTTGTGTGAAAAAAAGGATGTAAATTTTGTTTGGGTACAGCATTGCATGACCGCGCAATTATCATTTGAATTAGTGCAGCGCTGTGTAGCAAAAAAAGGCATAAATTACAGTATCTATACCATAGTTTGTAGACGCTATAACGTTCACACAAAGCAATCAATATACACTTATTGGGATTTTTTTTACCAAAAACATGGAGCAGAATACATTTTGGCTTAAATTTATGACTAACTTCCAGTTTACGATATATTTTTTATAGCTGAAAGTAGAAAATATTGTTTTTTTTCGAAATGTTTGTGTTTTTTTTGTTTATAGCGCAAAAAATAAAAAGCGCACAGATGATAAAATACCATCAAAAGAAAGCTCTATTTGTGTGAAAAAAAGGACGTAAATTTCGCTTGGGTACAGCATTGCATGACCGCGCAATTATCATTTGAATTAGTGCAGCGCCAAACAGCAAAAAAAGGCCTGATCATTAAGGGGGGTAAATCCTCAGGAGCTCAAGTGGTTAAATACCACCAAAAGAAAGCTCTAGTTGTGTGACAAAAATGGTCAAATTTTAGTTTGGGTACAATGTTGTATGAGCGCGCAATTGTCATTCAAAGTGTGAGAGCGCTGAAAGCTGAAAATTGGCCTGGGCAGGAAGGGGGTAAAAGTGCCCGGTATGGAAGCTGTTAAGCACTGCACTATAGCTACTTGACATTGGGCAGGTGACAGTTGGCAGTTTTTGAAAACAAGGGTCAGTTTGACAGAGTCTATACCTGGTAACCTCCATAGCACAGTGGTTAGAGTGCCCGTCTAAAGAGTGCATGGTCGTAGGTTCGAGGCTTACCTCTGCCAAGTGCGTCTTTCAGCATGGCTATGCAGTACTGGACATGAGATAAATGGATGTTACCAAATTTTTTTTTTTTTTGGGCTTTGTTTTTTTTTTTTAACATTCATTTTCTCTCATTTTATCTATTTGGAAAGCCTTTCATGGTCCCAGTGCGGGTAAAAGAGTCCGGACTGGAAGTGGTTAACCACTTGATCTCCTGAGGATGTACCCCCTTAATGACCAGGCCTTTTTTTGCTGTTTGGCGCTGCACTAATTCAAATGATAATTGCGCGGTCATGCAATGCTGTACCCAAACGAAATTTACGTCCTTTTTTTCACACAAATAGAGCTTTCTTTTGGTGGTATTTTATCACCTGTGCGCTTTTTATTTTTTGCGCTATAAACAAAAAAAACACGAAAATGTTGAAAAAAAACAATATTTTCTACTTTCAGCTATAAAAAATATATCGTAAACTCAAAGTTAGTCATAAATTTAAGCCAAAATGTATTCTGCTCCATGTTTTTGGTAAAATAAATCCCAATAAGTGTATATTGATTGCTTTGTGTGAACGTTATAGCGTCTACAAACTATGGTATAGATACTGTAATGTATGCCTTTTTTTGCTATACAGCGCTGCACTAATTCAAATGATAATTGCGCGGTCATGCAATGCTGTACCCAAACGAAATTTACGTCCTTTTTTTCACACAAATAGAGCTTTGTTTTGGTGGTATTTGATCACCTGTGCGCTTTTTATTTTTTGCGCTATAAACAAAAAAAACACGAAAATTTTGAAAAAAAAACAATATTTTCTACTTTCAGCTATAAAAAATATATCGTAAACTGAAAGTCATAAATTTAAGCCAAAATGTATTCTGCTCCATGTTTTTGGTAAAAAAAAATCCCAATAAGTGTATATTGATTGCTTTGTGTGAAAGTTATAGTGTCTACAAACTATGGTATAGATAATTTGAAATTTACACAGCTTTTACTTTCTGACCGCCCATCACATCTCTTGAGGTGGTAAAATACCAGGATAGAACAAACACCCCCAAATGACCCCTTTTCGGAAAGCAGACACCCTAAGCTATCTGCTGAGAGACATATTGGCCCTGATTCACTATTGGGCGTGGGCGCATATTTATGGGCTTAAGCCCAATTTTCATGGGCGTCCGTCATTTTTTTACCCTGCAACCTAATTCACTATTGAGCAGAGCCCATAAGCAGATGCCCAATCTAATTCACAAACAGACACACGCCCGAAATCAGACTCACAAAACAGACTTGCTAAGAAGCAAGTCTAAAACCATGAAAAATCACTGTAGAGACATGTTCACTTAGAAATTTGCTTTGCCAAATATCAGGACTTCACTTTAAACAATATCTGCTATTTCCAAAAAAATTAAAAATGTGTTAAAAATCGTTTTTTTCAAGGAAATCGACACAGTAAAAATCTAGAAGCCCGTGCAGTGTCTTTGGCAGATACAACTGAGCATGTGCAGAACACATTTTAGACTTCTGCCATGGGCGTTTGCTTTTTAGCCACTGACTAATAGTGAATCTGATTGTGGATTCCTCTGACAGCCGGCACTCGCTCGCGACTATTGTGTTTAATAAACAGCACTCGGCATATCTTCATGTAATCTAACTAGATTTCCTTAGTTCTAGTGATTCTATTTTTGTTTCTTATCCTTTATAATTATTTCTGTAATGATTTTACTTATTTCAAAGGTCTAGATAATATTTATTTTGACAGCTGAATGTAAAAATAAAGGTCCACATTAAAAAAAAAAAAAAAAAAAAAACAGCGGGGGTCCCCCCTCTCATCCATACCAAGCCCTTCAGGTCTGGTATGGATATTAAGGGGGAACTCCACGCTGAAATTTAAAAAAAAAAACAGCGTGGGTCCCCCTCAATATCCATACCAGACCCTTATCCGAGCATGCAGCCCGGCAGGTCAGGAAAGGGGGGGGACGAGCGAGCGCCCCCCCCCCTCCTGAACCATACCAGGCCACATGCCCTCAACATGGGGGGGTGCTTTGAGGCAGGGGGGCTCCCCCCCCCCAAAGCACCTTGTCCCCATGTTGATGAGGACAAGGGCCTCTTCCCCACAACCCTGGCCGGTGGTTGTGGGGGTCTGCGGGCGGGGGGCTTATCAGAATCTGGAAGCCCCCTTTAACAAGGGGGCCCCCAGATCCCGGCCCCCCCCCCTACGTGAACGAGTCTGCGGTAGATGCTCCCGCAGACTCCTTCACAAAAAAAAAAAGTGTGGTGTAAAAAAAACACAGTACAGGGTCTTTGACAAGTCCTTTATTAAAACAATGTCCCCCGAAGTAGATCCAACGTCAATCACGGCGGCGGCGGCAGGGACCCGAAAAAAGAAAAAAAAAAAAGGTTCCGCTCCCGTCGGAGGCTCCCAGCCTTGTGAAGAAGAGGCTAGCTGACAGTTCTTATATAGGTATGGGGCGGGGCCAGCCGGGCACATCATCCCCGCCCCTTACCTATTTGAGAAATGTCACCCTGTCTCTCCGCTGAGGCTAACTAGCTGAATGCAGGAGACAGTCTGACATTTCTTATATAGCTATGGGGCGGGGCCAGCCGGGGACATCATCCGAGTGACCCGCCCCATGTCACATGCTTGCTGTTCCCGGCTGGCCCCGCCCCATAGCTATATATAAGAAATGTCAGACTGTCTCCTGCATTCAGCTAGTTAGCCTCAGTGGAGAGACAGGCTGACATTTCTCAAATATTTAAGGGGCGGGGATGATGTGCCCGGCTGGCCCCGCCCCATACCTATATAAGAACTGTCAGCTAGCCTCTTCTTCACAAGGCTGGGAGCCTCCGACGGGAGCGGAACCTTTTTTTTTTTTCTTTTTTCGGGTCCCTGCCGCCGCCGCCGTGATTGACGTTGGATCTACTTCGGGGGACATTGTTTTAATAAAGGACTTGTCAAAGACCCTGTACTGTGTTTTTTTTACACCACACTTAGTTTTTTTGTGAAGGAGTCTGCGGGACCATGTACCGCAGACTCGTCCACGTAGGGGGGGGGGCCGGGATCTGGGGGCCCCCTTGTTAAAGGGGGCTTCCAGATTCTGATAAGCCCCCCGCCCGCAGACCCCCACAACCACCGGCCAGGGTTGTGGGGAAGAGGCCCTTGTCCTCATCAACATGGGGACAAGGTGCTTTGGGGGGGGAGCCCCCCCTGCCTCAAAGCACCCCCCCATGTTGAGGGCATGTGGCCTGGTATGGTTCAGGAGGGGGGGGGGGGCGCTCGCTCGTCCCCCCCCTTTCCTGACCTGCCGGGCTGCATGCTCGGATAAGGGTCTGGTATGGATATTGAGGGGGACCCACGCTGTTTTTTTTTTAAATTTCAGCGTGGAGTTCCCCCTTAATACCCATACCAGACCTGAAGGGCTTGGTATGGATGAGAGGGGGGACCCACGCTGTTTTTTTTATTATTTATTTAATTCACGGAAATAATTTAAAATTCAGCTGTCAGTGGGAAACCCCGATGACAGCTGAAACATTCCTTCTGTCCCTGCAGAGAGCTCCGCTATTATATTTGACATTAAAAAGTATAGAGACTGCAACATTGTATCCATTTGTATCCATTCAATGTACAATGTTGCAACCTTTATACTTTTTATACTTTTTAATGTCAAATATAATAGCGCAGCTCTCTGCAGGGACAGAAGTAATTACTTCGCTATTATATTTGCAGGCCGTAGATGGGGCGAAAATCGAACAATTTTTTTGCCATTGGTGGTAACGTCGGCCCATTGAACAACCGATTTTTTTTTTTTAAAACGGTCAGTTTTCGCCCCATCTAAGGCCTGCATTTTTCTTTTTCTTATTCTTTTTTTTTATTCTTTTTCTTGCAGGTCATGGCTCATGTGCAGATTATTTATCTGTTAAAAGATCAGCCAATTTGCCGATCATTGCAGCTAAAATCGGCCGATCTGCAAAATCGGCCAATTTTTATCCAAATTTACCAATTAAAAACAGTTGCAAAATCCCCAAAAATGGCTGACCAATTAACCCACTAACGGGCTGAAAATCAGCCGATTTTTTTTGCGGACGATTTTAGACCCATGTAAAGCAGGCCATAGATGGGTCTAAAATCGGCCGATTTTTCTGCCAAAAAGAAAATCGAACGATTTTCGGGCCGTTAGTGGGTTAATTGGTCAGCTGTTTTTTGGGATTTTGGCACATTTTTTTTATCAGTAAATTTGGAACAAAAAATTTTCAACTTTACTGGTAAAAAAAATATGCTAAAATCCCAAAAAATGGCTGACCAATTATCCCAATAACGGAAGAGGCCCTTGTCCCCATTAACATGTTGAGGGCAGGTGGCCTGGTATAGTTCAGGAGGGGGGGCGCTCGCTCGTCCCCCCCCCTTTCCTGACCTGCCGGGCTGCATGCTCGGATAAGGGTCTGGTATGGATTTTGGGGGGATCCCCAAGCTGTTTTTTTTTATTTCAGCGTCGAGTTCCCCCTTAATATCCATACCAGATCCGAAGGGCTTGGTATGGATGGGAGGGGGGACCCCACGCTTTTTTTTTTTTTTTACATTCAGCTGTCAGTGGGGAACCCCGCTGACAGCTGAAACATTAACACATGGCTGTCGCTCCTACAATCCCGCATGAGTTATGTTATCAACTCATGCAGCATTTTAGTAGCGAAAACCAATGCAGCGCTCATGTTTCAGCTGTCGGCGGAGTTCCCCACTGACAGTTGATGTAAAAGTATTGCAGGGAATTATAAACAATTTGTAAAAAGCCCGGCGTGGGGTCCCCCCTCCCATCCATACTAAGCCCTTCGGGTCTCGTATGGATGTTAAGGGGTAACTCCACGCTGAAATTAAATAAAAAACAGCATGGGGTACCCCCCAAAATCCATAACAGATACTTATCTGAGCATGCAGCCCAGCAGGTCAGGAAAGGGGGGGGGACAAGCGAGCGCCCCCCCCCCTCCTGAACCATACCAGGCCACATGCCCATACCAAATTATTCAAACATTTGTAAACAGACCAATTAACTGAAATGGTTTGGCATTTGTACCCCAAATATGACGTTCCCTGAGGCATTGGTAAACCGAGGTACGCCTGTATTAGTATTGCAATCCTTTGTATTGGGATACATAGAACCATCATACATGTGAATTGGCAACATAGCACAACATTTGTGTCACATTGGAGATATCTGGTAGTTACACTGAACTTGCTCAGGGACCTAAGATTGATTCACAGCACAGAAATACAGGCTGGATTAGCAATGTAGCTCCGTGGATTAGTGGTTAGCACTACTGCCTCACAGCTCTAGGGTTGTCAGTTTGAATCCCAACCACGGCAAGGAAGTAGTATGATCTCCGTGTGTGGCTGTCTTCAAATAGATGTTCTGGCAACATCTTTGCTTTCTGTCTAAGTCATCCCTAAAATGTGAATTAGAATGAGGCCTTGTCTGTTGAAACACCTTCAAAGCTGCACCTTATGTGAATGTCATACAATGGGGTAAGATAAGAGCCTGGAGCACTAATAGATTTGATAATGATGGTTTACACTCCATCCACTTTTGTGAAGGATTTGGCAAGCAAAGAGCTGACAGAGAGAGAGAAGAGCGAGCCAGTGAGATGAAGAAGAGTGAGCGAGAAAAACATACTGAAGAGTGATAAAGAGAGACATACAGAAGAGTGAGCGAGAGAGAAGAGCGAGCCAGTGAGACAAAGAAGAGTGAGCGAGAGAGAAAAGACTTGGTTGGTGAATCCACACATCAAACTTGTCACAAATACTGGTATGGATTTTTCCACCAAATGCAAAGCAGACCGCACGCCTTCAAAGATTTATTTCCTTTGTTAATTTTCCTGCTTCGTTCACACTATATGCAAATGAAAATTACTGTTTAAGTTGCCAATTTTACTGTGTTTTCTAGAGAATTACTAACTAGTTGTGTTTTCAATTGTGTGTAGCATTGCGATTTCTATTTGAGTCTAGATGTTAAATTGCTAATAAATGGCCAAAATCTTCAAATACCTTTGAACTCTCACTGCAACAAATGGCGTATGTTAATACACTCACATTCACATTCATTATATCCAATATCAGGTACCATGTCAATTCACAAATCGCACCTGAAATTGCACACCCTGGATGCGACTTGTCATGTGATTGGCATGGCCAGCAACTTGCCCTTTGCATGGCAAATTGCACACAATGTTACTGGGGGCCAACACCACTGTCACATCTAATCCGATGCGGCAATTGCCCAACTTACAGTGAAGTTGCACGAGTTCACAATCCAATTGGATGTGAACAGAGCCTACAGTGGCCAATAGGGTGCGACTTGGTCTACGATTTGCAAGTCGCCTGTAATGCCAATTGCATGGCAATCGCAAACAATGTTACTGGGGGCTACCCGGTCACATTAAAGCAGATTTCTAAGTGGTGTTATTGACACCACAGTCACATCATGTGACTTGCATAGAAGTTGCATGATTTCAAAGTTAGGGTACATGGTGATTTCAAGTGCAATTTGCAAGACAATCGACACCGATCTCTCAGAGTAATGAATACACTACTTTTCATGCAATTTGCTATTATTACTTGCGGCTCCAACCAAGTTTGAACCACAACAATATGAACGCTCCAATAGCGTGCTCATTGAGTGGGACTTGGCATGTGATTTGCACAACATGCAAGTTGTAAATCGTCTGCAAAGTCGCACCCTATTGTCTGCTATTAGAGCGACCATATGGGTGCGTTTCAAACACTGATTTCTATAGTAGTACATGTACTACTTTAGGGGCAATTTGCATAGAGATCTGTGTCAGATGTCTTGAAAATTGCATTGAAATGGTCAACTTTACTGTAAGTCGCATGATTTGTAAATCAGCTTTGCCCAGAGTGTAATGTTTGGTGATGTTTGATTTCTGGAGTGTTTTGCCAATTGATGGGAAATTCACCATACTAGTCAAATCGATTTGTCATTTTCAGTATTGCATACAAGATGTGGTCATGTGACTGTCTTAACTCATGCGAGAATCTGGAGGGAATTGTGACCATAGTAGCAATAAAGGTTCCAATTGGGGTTCCCTTTCACATCCCTGCTCAATGTTCTGTTGTATGCTGCACACGTACATTTCACTGTATATATCTTTCTGATTTGTGGGGCCTGTATACCAAGGGTTAATGCAGGTAGGAAGGGGATTCATCAGGTGAAAACACTTTCACTGACCAAACTAAGGTCAGTGGTGGGTGTGGCTTCATTGGGGGTGGGGCCTTGTTTGGCGCGCTCCAAATACAACCTAGCTTATATAAAGATGTGCAGTAGGGAGTGATTTGGCCTGTTACTAGGCCGGGTGGTTTGTGACTAAGTCCTTGCTTGTAGTGGATTGGGGGAAGAAGAGATTTTGTGCTGAATTGCCCCAGACACCACTCAGGCTGTGTTTGGAAGTGGGCTGGAAATGTTTGCATATTTTTGGCCTTGTAAAGTGTTTGTGTGTTACTGCACAATGATTGTGTTTTTTCTCTTTGCATTGAAAGCCTCACACATGTCAATCGTTTTGTTTAAAATCTGCCCTTGTTTTAATTTGCTTGCTTATTTAGACTCCAATGCATTTTTCTGACAAACTTGCTGACAAATGTATGTGTAGGGGGTTTGTAGAGGTGGGAGGGGATTTGTAGAGGTGGGAGGGTTTTTTTCACATGCTTTGTTTTCTTGATATTTTGATCTGAAGACTTTTTTTTGTGAATGGATCTTTATACTAAGTGATTGTGTAAGTAAATCCTATGTGCATGAAAATGTTACTTGATTCATCTTCCCCTTTGTTTCCTGCTATAACCTGAGCACACACAGTTCACTAGAAGTATCTTTAGATTGTAAGCTCTTATGAGCAGGAGTGTTTTATTTTTGCCACATCAATCCTATTTTTGTGACTCACCAAGATATTGACTGTACCTACTTGTTCCTGCTGACCAAATAAATGACGATATATTTGATCAATAAATGTTTGACCGATGTTTTTGTGTTTATTTTATGTTCAATATATGAGCAACCTTAATAGTTACTTTGTATACTTATATAATCTGCTCAAATGTAGCTTGTAAGAGCGTGAATATGCAAGTGGGTGCAAACTGGCTTTTTCAAAACCAAAAAAAAAAACCCACTTGCACTACAATATTATGTACTAATGAATGTCACATTCACTGTGCAGCCAGCTACAGGTTTTCTACAATTCGATTTACAGTAATAAAATAGTTCACACTTTGTTGATTTTTGGCCTTTGGCAACAAATATTAGCCAAGGTTAAAAAAAACAAATCAATAAACACACATTTGTGAAAGCTATCATAGCCGCACATAAAAATGCGTGATTGCAAACAAATAAGCACCAAACAGGTGTCCGCATGGCGCATGAACGGCTATCCTGGAAGTCCGTCATCTGGTGCGCGCGCACCCGGAAGTGGTTGTGGGGAGTGTAAGTGGATGACAAGTGGTTGGAGGTTTTGTGTTGGTTGAAAATTTTGATAACCTTATTGGCATTTGGACAAGGCGAGAGCACAGTTCTCAACTGAGGAGATGATCCTTATATGTACAGTAAGTGTGGCCATTGCAAACATGTTTATAACATGTGAGGGACAGGTAATTGCAATTTTGTGGGTGGGGCCTAGCAGAATCTCACTTGGTGCACATGCTACTTATCTGTACATTAGCTCCTGTGTATTGATGGGTCAATGATATTAACCACTTGCCTACTGGGTACTCATACCCCCTTCCTGTCCTGGCCAATTTTCATCTTTCTGCACTGTTACCCTTTGAATGACAATTGTGCGGTCATGCCACATTGTACCCATCTTAAATTTATATCAGTTTTTTCAGACAAATAGAGCTTTCTTTGGGTGGTATTGACTTGCTGCTGTGAGTTTTACTTTTTGCTCGATAAACCACAAAATAGCTCATAATGAATAAAAGTCTGTTTATATTATAACATTTGGTAAACTGGTAATTTAGCAACACTGATGTGCGTTGATGAGGCAGCACTGGTGGGTGGCACTGCTGGCCACAGGTGGGCGGAACTGTTGGGTGGCACTGGTGGGCACTGATCATCGGGGCCGACCCCTGCTTTGATAACTGCTGGTTCTCGGCAGTACTTTCCACACATTCTGACAGCGTGATGAAAGTGCAGCCAAGACCCGGCAAATGCATTTCCCGGTGATCAGCGTGTCATTGGACATGGCTGATCACATGGTAAAAAGCCGCTGTGATTGGCCTTTACCACATCACGTGATCAGCTGTGTCCTTAGGACACAGCAATCACGGAGAGCGCGTTCTGCCAGGATGTCATATGACGCCCTCCCAGAGCTGCCTGGATGCAGTGTAGCGTTATTCGGCTATCTGCGGTCGCCAAATAGGAAACTAGCTAGGCCTTCATGGCTAATCTTTGAATATCTGGACATGTATACTGCGTATAATGCATTCCATTCTACAATGTGTTGGTGTACATGGTATTACAGTGTGCAATGCGTTGCTGGATTCTGCATGACAGTGGACAGCGTATCACAGTGTGCAATGCGTAGCTTCAGCCTGCATGACAGTGTACAGTGCATTACAGTCTACAATGTGTGGGTGTACACGGTATCACAGTGTGCAATGCGTTGCTCCATCCTGCATGACAGTGTACAGTACATTACAGTCTACAATGTGTGGGTGTACACGGTATTACAGTGTATTACAGTGTGCAATGCGTTGTACACTGCAGTGTGCACTAAAGCATTTTACACTCATGCACTGTACACACTAACGTATTTGACATTTTTAGTGTGCAATGCGTTAGTGTGCAATGCCTTGGACAGTACAATACATGTGCATACCCTGAAAAAGGGTCCTGCACATTTTTGGCCCGGATGCGGTGCAATTTGAGGTGTGCAAAATGTTTGTCTCTAATTGCAACGCACACAAATTGCATGTGATTTGCCCAGGAGTGCGGTGTTATACCACACTGCATGTATGTGAAGCCAGAATAAAAGGATGTGGATTTTGTCTATTTTTACTTGCGCATGTTAACATTATGGAAGTGCATTTTTCTTCTGTTTAACATGCTATAGAAATGCAACATGCATTTGGATGTAATGTTTTTGTATGTGCATTTTGGAAGTATTCTAAACACACATTGACCCTAGGGCCACACCATATCTTATGCAGGCCATAGATGGGTCGAAAATTGGCCGATTTTTCGGCCGAAAATAAAATCGGCCGATTTTTGGATCGTTAGTGGGCTATTTGTTCGGCCGTTTTTCGGTATTTTGGCAGATTTTTTTTTTCGGTAAAGTTGGGGAAAAAAACGGCCGAATTTGCCGATCGGCCGATTTTCGCGGCAATGATGGGCAAATTGGCCGATTTTTTTACTGATAAAAAATCTGCACATGAGCAGTGACCTGCAAGAGGAAGACAAAAAGAAGAAAAAGAAGAAGAGGATGAAGAAGAGGATGATGATGAAGAAGAGGATGATGATGATGATGATGAAGAAGAAGAAGAAGAGGATGATGATGATGAAGAAGAGGATGAAGAAGAAGAGGATGATGATGAAGAAGAAGAAGAAGAGGATGATGATGATGAAGAAGAAGAAGAAGAGGATGATGATGAAAAAGAAGAAGAGGATGATGATGAAGAAGAAGGATGAAAAATGAGAGGAATTCCAGTATGGCAAAAAGTGTCCCTGCAGAGAGCTCCGCTATTTCTTTGACAGTTCCTTGACATTTACAGCGGTTGCAACATTGTATCTATTTGTTTCCAAATAAAAACATCTGTATCCTAAATGGATACAAATAGATACATTGTTGCAACCGCTGTAAATGTCAAGGAACTGTCAAAGAAATAGCGGAGCTCTCTGCAGAGACACTTTTTGCCGGCTGTAGACGGGATGAAAATCGGACGATTTTTTTTTTACCATTGCTCTTAACGTCGGCCGCTTGAACAACCAATTTTTCATTTTTTAAAAGAAAAATCGTCCGTTTTTCTCCCCGTCTATGGCCTGCATAAGCATTAGTGTGCCTGGGGGAGGGGGGGCCTTTGGCCTTTCCAAACACAGTAGATGCTCCAAGAATGTTTCCTTGAACTCTTGAAATGGTTAAAAAGGAAAGACACTCTAGATAGCCTGCACTGAGAATTGACTGTCATGATGACGTGTCAATGATTATTTGCTCTCATTTTTCAGGAGTGGTACTGCTTGCGGTTGAAGCTGGTAGAAATCCACCTTCACGTCCTCCACTCACCTTCACTCGTGGCCAGTGGATATTTTGTGGCCGCAGGCAAGAACTGGCATCGAGGACCTGCATAATGACCCTGGCATGCCAGAGGTGGTTTGGAAGCAGCACAGCAATTTGACCATCCCTTTCCTCTATGTTGGTTTTAGGGGTGCAGAATTGCTTCTCGTTCGTGAACGGACTGTCGCCGGATATCAGAGTCCCCATATTTTCAAGATATGTTTTAGCCATGTTGGCTTATTTTTATGTTATTTTCCAAGTGTGTCGCACCTAACCGCACAGTAGTGTGGTGCCATGCGTATTTGTGGCTGTGAATGGGGCTGTTTTTAATAGACGTGTGTAGGTGCAACAACGTTTTCATCATGGTACCTGCGCACATCTACATAGGGCATTGCATTTCTTTGCTGTGCTGGAAAATGTGTGTTCTTGCATGCGTTTCTGCACCACCAATGGTGTGAACAAGTCCTAAGGGCTGGTTCACACTATAGAAACAGTCTAGATGTGTTCCTGATGGGTTTTTTTCATGCCCTTTTGGCATGCATGTTTAGTGTGTTCCAGTACATTTTGAATGCGTTTTGGACATGTTTACATTGCATTTTTATATCCCTTCCACTTATTTTTTTCTATTTTCTTTGTATTCAATGTAGTTAGGGACATGTGCGTTTTAGTACATTCAAGGACGTTTCAATGTGTTCCAGTACAGTTCTGTGCAGAAACAATGCAGCGTGGTCAACTTTGTTTACAGCACCTGCAATGCACTGAAAATGCAAGCGCTGATGTGAACTATGACATTGACAACCATATAACCTTCTTTCTGTGCGTTTGTGATGCCGAAAAAGCAACTGAAACACATGTAGTGTGAACTGGCCCTAAAGGTTATTAGAGGTCAGGGAACAGGACTGACCAGGAATTGTGAATTCAATCAGACTAGTGGTGAGATACAATCAGCAATTGTATAATAATGTGAGATCTGAGCTGTAGCTGATAGAAAATGAGGCACATTCACTTGATCAGTAAATAGATAGTTAAAGAGTGGGGCGGTGATCCATAGATTTGCATATGGGACAGGTGATGATGGGGTGGGGGAGGGGGTCAAGTTGTATAAGGAGACAGATTTAAAAGAGAAAAATGTTACAATGAAATATACACGACATGAAACTTGCACATTTCCTAATTGGCAGAAGAGTACATTCATCCACTTTCTAGTCATTAGGCAAAATCATAATTGTTTGATCAATATTCCTGGCACTGACACAACCCAGAAAATTGATCTCCATTTTTTAGGATGTAGCCATGACTGGGATTAGAACCCATGAGCCAAGTGCTGTAAGTTCTGAGCTCTAACCACTAAACCACTGTGGGAGACAGTTTGAGCTATAATGTAGAATAGTTACATTGTTTAAAAATGATAGAGCGAGCTGGTCGCTGATATAGACTAGTAAAATGGTATTACACAAGATAAATATAACCACGAACAGTAGTGCATGAACTCGTGAAAGGTCATCCACCCCTGTGACAGTGTACTACACTATTGAGCACCTTTCTGGCTCCTGTGGCTGAGCTAATTCCTCCCCAGGACCATTTGGGCACCCACCCTGATGGATGGATGGATGGATGGATGGAGCTGGATGACTAACCCATAACTGCCAGCATACCGCTGCACCCCCAGATGTGTGATGTGTATAACCCATGCACATTAATACTTTTGTTCTGGTGAGTGTAGACCAGTCCCAAGGGTGGTTTACCTTTCACGAGTTCATGCACTACTGTCCGTCACGGAGAGACCACACGTGCCATTCATAGGCACTCTCTGAGTTGGTACTCTCACACGAAGGACATTCCATTATTCAGGAATGATTCTATGAACTTATTTTAGCACCATTTACAATATTACATCATTGTTGCAATTCTTTGCACTTTTTGGTTTTTACATGCGTTCATTATTGATCACATGCATTTATAGCGCTGCACTTGTCTTTACCATAGAATAGTTACGTGATTAAAGAGAATGAAGATATATAATTATATTGGGAAATTAGAAGTATATAAATTATTTGAGATATAAGTGTGAAAATGTTTAACATTTGAGTACAGAATGTATGACATTCATTAGTAAATGCATTAGTTTCCTGATCATTTTGGAGACACAGCAAGAAAAGAAATAGAAGAAAATAGAAAATTCTAATACAGGTATACTATTTATTACATTCTAAGAATTCTTTTGCCATCATAAGAACGCCAATGTCAATAAAGCCCGCGCTTGTGCGCCATCTAGCGAACATATCCGGTATTGCACCTAAAAATGTGCCAGTGATAGCAAAGTAGTCAATAGAAGCTCGTCAATGAGCTTGCTAGACGCTGGTCAGACGACTGATTGATTGACCGGAGTCTGCCTGAATGGTCAGTCTCTGCTATTACACTCACATCTTAGTGAATCAGGGCCATTGTGTCCATGGAAGATTTATTTTTTTTCCACAAGTTTCTGAAAAATGACAAAAACATTTTTGTTTTTTTGTTTTTTTTTACACAAAATTGTCATTTAAATGATTTATTTCTTGCACAAGCCATGGGTATATGTGGAATTACACCCCAAAATACATTCTGCTACTTCTACCCAGTATGAGGATACCACACGTGTGACACTTTTTGGGAGCCTAGCCACATACAGGAGCCTGAAATCCAATGAGCACTTTGAAAGCCTGAAGGTGCGTAACTTCTTCATTTCACTTCCCCTGTCAGAAAAGACCAAGCCTTTTCTGACACTTTTGTTCACATAAAAAAAATGTGTATTTTTTGCTAGAAAATTAATTTAAACCCCCCAAACATTATGTATTTTTTTAAAGCAGACACCCTAGTGAATAAAATGGTGGGTACTACAATTTTTTATGGCACATAGTACTCGCGCAGCAATTTTTCAAAAGCAATTTTGTTTTAAAAAATACACTTTTTTTACTTTTAATGCATAAAAACACAATATATTGGCCAATTATTTGGTAAATTATAAAAGATGATGGTATGCCAAGTAAATAGATACCAAACATGATATGCTTTAAAACTGCGCATGCCCCGTGCAATGGCAACAAACTGCAAACATTTTTAATATCCATAGGCAGAGCTTTAAAAGCCTTTAAAAGCTACCATTTTAGATTTACAGAGGAGGTCTAGTGTTAGAATTACTGCCCTTGATCTGACGTTCACGGCAATACCTCACATGCATGGTGCAACCGCTGTTTACATAACGGCACAGGGTCAAGGCTTGTGCACACAGGTGTGCACGCATGGGAGGGACTATTTTTTTTTTTTTAGTTATTTTGATTTTTTTTTTATTATTTTTACATTGTACCTTTAATTATTTTTTTTTTTAATCACTTTTAATGTTTTAACAGGGAATGCAAATAACCCCTATAACTTCAATGGGCATTGTCATATATTCTTTTTTGAGAAATATGGGGTCTATCAGACTCTAGATATCTCCTCTGCCCTTACATTATCTAATCAAACCAAAATCGGTGTGATCAGATGCTTTCCCAATTTACAAATGGCGCTGTTTATATCCTGCGAAACTGAAGTGATGAAATGCTCGGAGCTTCTGAATTCTTAGACTATAGAGATGATTGGCACCATTCTGGTCTCCAATCAGCTCTATGGTCAGCTGGCAGAAACACCGGCTGCATTCTCAGGTTCCCCCGATGGCACGGGACTGCCCAAGAAGGCCGTGGAAGGCAGCGGGGGAGGGGGCATCATCTCCCGCTGCTTGTAAAAGCAATCTTGCAGCTAATTAGCCACTAGGATTGCTTTTACATGAAAGCCGATCCCCGGCTGAAAAAAACAACACCAGGATGATGTCTGCAGCTGTAGGCATCATCCTGGTATAACCATTCAAATCCAGTGATTTACTAGTACATCGCTGGTCCTTGTTGGTTATATACGCTATGTTTTTTTTTGTATGCAGCCTGTGGAATGAATGAAAAAATTAGAAGAACTCTCTGCCAGAAAAAAAGTGAGTAGTATGCCCACCATTAGAATATACCGCCCTGCTTCCACCCACTTCTAATGGTGGGCACACATTAGGTCACACTTTGCCACAAGTGCCAGTTCCAAGATTGAATAAATGTCTAAATAGTGGCACCCTTGAATAAAAATTGTCCACGTATAAGTGGTACCCCATATGGAGAAATGATGACACCAAGTCCCAAACTATCTTGTCACTGCTCCCCATGTAATCTGGGCATCCGGGCGGGCTCCACGTGACTATCTTTTCCCTCGTAAATCCGAAACGTATAAGTATAGCCTGTTGTCCTCTTACAGGTCTTCTACATCTTGACCCCATATCTGGCACGCTTGCTGGGAGAAATCGTTTGAATGCAAGGCGGCCAGAAAAATTAATGAGGGACTCATCAACGCAGATGTTTTGCTGGGGAGTATAGACATCTGCAAATTTTAGGTTAAGGTGATTTGCGAGGGGCTGAATTTTGTGGAGCCGGTCAAATTCAGGGTCACGCCGAGGATGACAGAGTGTATTGTCGCTGAAATGCATAAAACACATTATACTCTCATATCTATGCCTGGCCATGGCAGCAGAGAACACGGCATATGATGAATCGGGTCTGCGGACCAATACAACCGCAATTCATTTCTTTTAGTAATGCCCATGTTGAGGGTTAGGCCCAAAAAAAATGTAAATTTGAAAACCGTAATGAGTTTCCTTGCGAATGGTCTGGCAAGGTTTGAATTTGGGTTGGCGGCAATAAATTGTTGTGCATATAAACTGCTTTGATCCACAATCAACGCATACAGATATTCCGTGAAAAACAGCTCCAAAAATCAAGGAGGTATGTGAAAGACCAGGATGTACTAGACCGCTGGTACTCGTCAGTTCACCAAAAGGTAGCGCGGCACTAGTACTGGCACTCTGCTGCATGTGAGAGTCATCAAAATTTACCGACAAGTGCTAACAGAGATCAGGCCTGATTCTGCCAACACTGCGGTTTTGTGTGCAATGTATCAAGTAACAGTGACCTACTGACACTGCACTTGCTGGGGGAGAAGGGGGGGTAAGCGTAGGGGCTAAATGCAGGTGTTGACAGGTGCCGGGGCTGATCCCGCTAACGCTGCGTTTTTGGGGACGCTTTACTAATGTGAACGCTGGTATAGTGCTGACCTGATCAAAGATATTGACCCGTTCAGACACTATACTAGCAATGGAGGTTTATTGTACATGAGCGTACTCCAACAAGGGTTTAAATGTGATGACTGGTGTACTGACGGGCAATCTGACGCTATCTGGGAGGGGTGTGAAAACCACGGGAGTGCAAATCACGTGTATATATATATATACGTGATATTGCGTACCCATGCCGCCCTGTGGCAGTATTTCTGCTGTATGGTGGTCAGGAAGCGGTTACAGAAGAGGTTTGTGTTACGGCGCTGCGTTACTTTAACTTACAATTGCGCAGTCATGCAACACTGCACCCAAATTAAATTTACATCATTTTTTTTCCACAAATTGAGCTTTCTTTCGGTGGTATTTGATCGCCTGTGCGTTTTTAATTTTTTGCGCTTTAAAAAAAAAGGCTGACAATTTTGAGAAAAAAAAACAATATTTTGGACTTTTTGCTATAAAACATGTCCAGTAAAAAAAATTAAAAAATCAAATTTAGTCACAAATTCCATCCAAAATGCATTCTGCGACATGTCTCTGCTAAAAAAAAATCCCAATATGTGTAAATTAATTGGTTTACATGAAAGTTATAGCGTTTACAAATGGCGGGAAGATACTGGGATTTTTAATTTGTTTTATACTCGTAATGGCGGCGATCAGCGACATCCCCAGTGACACCAATACAGTGATCAGTGAAAAAAAACCCCACTGACACTGTACTCATGGCACTGGGGAGGAAGGGGTTAACATTTTTAGGGTTTACTGTGTGAAGGGAGTGTTTTACTAGGGGGCAGGGGTGTGTGCTGGACAGGGACAGGCTGATCGAGAGAGAGAAACTCTTCTCTCCTTCTTCAGCTTGTCACGAGCTGTCAGGGAACTGACAGATATCAGGGCTGTGTATAAACAATGCAGCCCTGCTCTCTATCAGCGATCACCGCGAATCGCGGGGAAACGGCCGGTAATGATCGGCCGTGACCCGGCGGCGGAGACCCGCTGCTGACACCCGCGGGACAGGTAGGGCGGACGCGCGCCCCCTACCTGTTTTGCAAAACTACATTTTAAAACGTGGTTTTGCGCAGCCGTGCCGCCCTGCAAACGTACATATGCAGTGGCTGGGGCTGAAGAGGTTAACCACTTCCCTCCTGGCCAACAGCCGAATGGCGGCAGGGAAAACGCACTAGATCGCAGCGGCGCGATCTGTCACCGGCAGTGTACCTCGGACACGGCCTATGACAGATCTGAGTACCGGCCCCCGTTGCCGGTACCATGTGACTTGCTGTGACCAATCACAGCAGGTCACATAACAGTGGTATACATTGGATGGCTACATTCATTCCATCCATTGTATACTAGTGTCTAGCTGTGAATGGTCCCAGAGATCACATGCACATGTCATGTGATTAGCTGTGGCCAAATCACAGCTAAGCACAACAAAAAAAAAAACCTGAATGAATCGATGTCATTCAGGTAAATGCTTGCTTATAGTAAAGTAATTCTTTGCTATAAGCAAATTGAGTAAAAAAAAAAAAAATACTGATCACTTCCCCAAAGTAGTACAATGTTACTATGGTAACATTGTACTATTTTGGACATAGTGAAATATGAAAAAAAAAATCATAGAAAAACCAAAAAACAATTTAATAAAAAATTAAAAATAATAAAAAAATTAAAAACAAATTTAAGAAAAATGTATATATATATTTTTTCATACTGTCACCAGTCAGTGTCCCTGATCACCGCCATGCCAGTAATATGATGACGCTGACGAATTGTGAAAATTATTTTTTGCATTTTTTCATTTTCCTAAAAATGATGACAAAAAAAATACAACTTCAAAAAACTTGCCATGCCTCTTATGAAGTACGTCAGACTGTCTACTCTGCAAAAAGGGGTCATTTGGGGATATCTGTACTGTTCTGACATTCTGGGACCTCAAGATATTAGATTGGCCGTCAGTACTTCAGGATTGATCAATTTTCAGATCTATCCCATAGTTTGCGAACTCTATAACTTTCCTACAAACTAAAAAATACATTCTAATTTGGGTTATTTTCACCAAAGACATGTAGCAGAATACATCTTGGCCTAAATTTATGAAGAACAATAATTTATTTGCAAACTTTTATAACAGAAACAAAGAAAAACGTGGGTTTTTTTTTCAAAATTTTCTGTCTTTTTTTGTTAATTTAGCAAAAAATAAAAACCCAAGTGGTGATTAACCGCTTGCCGCCCTGCCACTGCATATATACGTGTGCAGGGCGGAACTCAGGCGCAAAACCACGTTTTAAAACTGGTTCCGCGCTCCCGACATTTTCGCCGGCAGGGGGTGCGCGCGCTCCCGCCGACCCGCGGGTGACACCATTTGATCCCGGAGGGATCAATCATTAGATTTCAGCCAGTGATGTCTGGCTGAAATCAAATGATCGGTCCCTGTCCTATCCTGTCCTGTGTTGAAGTTTACACAGGACAGGATATGATGTCATTCTTCTCTGCCTGGACACATTCCGTTCCAGACAGAGAAGAAACAGTAAAAGTGAGTAAAACACTACACATTTACAGTTAGAACACACCTAGGTCACATTTACCCCCTGATCGCCCCCCCCAGTTAACCCCTCCCAGATAGCACCAGTTTGCCCACCAGTAATCCCGTTTAACCCCTTAATCCCCCCCCCCCAGTTAACCCCTTCACTGCCCTGTCACCAGTGTCACTGATCAGTGAACCGATTTTTACTGATCACTGTATCAGTGTCGCTGGCGACTTCCAATAGTGTTAGCGCCCCTCCCAGATAGCGCCAGTTTGCCCGCCAGTACAACAGTAATTCCATTTAACCCCTTGATCGACCCCCCCCAGTTAACCCCTTCACTGCCCTGTCACCAGTGTCATTGATTACAGTGAACAGATTTTTACTGATCACTGTATTACTGTCACTGGTGACTTCCGATAGTGTTAGCGCCCCTCCCATATAGTGTCATGGAAATTTTGTATTGTTGGTCGAACTTTAAATGTGTCATATATTCGTGTTATTCATATTTCTCTCGTGTGGCTTAATTAAAGCTCTGAAGGCTGCAATTGGGCCATGCGCATGTACAATGTATGTATTACAGTACTCAGCTTGGTAATGGATGAGATGGCAGATCTGCGCTTATAGACCGGCGTGTATACCACCACGGCATTCGATGCGAATGCTGCTGTCAGTAGACCGTGGGCCTGTATCCACATATCAGCAGCATAGTACCACATGGGCTTCATAACGCAAGGCGCCAAGCGGTGTGAACTCCACGTGTAGGCTTATGCATATCTTACAACCCATTACCAATCTGAACTGTATCTTGGATGGATGTGTTTTAATAAAGATCGTATCGGGCCCATCCAGGTACAGACTGATATTTTTAGGGAATGCTTGTACAAAGAATTTACATACCAATAGAAGCTAGTAGGACAGGAAATATGACCTCAGAAGGCTCATGGGGAGGGAAGGGGAGGAAGTTTGCTGACCTCAGAAGGCTCATGGGGGAGGACCAGTGATAGATAATAGGAAAGGCTATGCTCCAATTGGAATGTACATCCTGTGTATAGGCACTCCCCATTGCATTGTTCGGTGGGAGGGGATTGACTTTATTCATGTGGGGGGCATGTGTGTATTTTTAATAAAACAGAGAGCTGAGTCTGAAACCGGCCCTTATGTGAATTGCAACACTAGCCTTAGAGTGTCGTTTGATCATTCTAGGGTAACGGAGCTCCACCCCCACATTTCAACAGAAGCTAAAAGTATTTGGATGGGCAGGAATCATGTAGTTTAGCTGCAGTCGTGGTAAGCGAGATTCGCACAGCTTTATGGGGGATTTCTGCGCATCCAACTGCGAGTACTCACGGTAAGGAGAAATTCGTTAAAGCGAATTTCCAAGACAGTTTGGCGAGCCTGGTGGATACTAACGCGTATTCTTGCATATCTAACCCAGTACGAGGGGGGAATAGCCATCATGAACTAGCAAAAAGTATGCCGGCACATTTCAGGTCTCTCTGCCATTAAGAGGATCGCTTTTTGCGTGTTCGTGTGGCTGATTTCGCTCTCGGTTAGCTAACAAGAATTACCGCTTAGCAAGGACCTAGATTTTTGTCCTAAACTCTTGATTTGTGGGTGAAAGACAAGGGTTTGTCTCTGCGGAGAGCAGCAGAGGGGTGGGTTTGGTTGGCTGGATTTGGTCAAGTTTAAAAATCTTCCAACCAAAAATTAAACGGGTATATGTTTTAGCGGGTAAAAGTTGTTGCATAGTGTTAGGTAAGTATTTGCGGGTTGTAGGTACTGTGGTAATTGCTCTACCCCCCTCCACGTGAGGTAATTATTACAGTGCTGAAAGGTTTAGGTTAATTGTTAACTGCTGTAAGATCTCTGTGTGTATGTAGTCTGTGCAATGTTTTGTGGTACTACTGCTCCCAGCAAGCATGCAGCAGGGGATCCTTTCTGTTACATGTGCATGTTAGTGTGATATGTTGGTGTTTTATGTCTGTTCTGTGATCGTGCCAAATTGTGTTGTATGTGTGCTGTATATTGTTGTGTAATTGTCCAGTGTATGTTCTGTCCAAAAGTCTTTTTTATGTAAGAGGTTAGAGGCAATTTTGAGGCTAGAGTCTGCCGTGTGCTCCTCTGTGGGGGGCCATTCTAGTGTTACCATGTGCTTCCCTGTGGGGGGTCATTCTAGTGTTACCATGTGCTTCCCTGTGGGGGGTCATTCTAGTGTTACCATGTGCTTCCCTGTGGGGGGTCATTTTCTTGACTAACCACATGTACTCCTTTTGTTTGATGGCCATTTGTTGGCTACCATGTGCTTTCCCTGTTGGTGGCCATTTTGTTGAATACCACATGTGCAGTATTCTCTATGCAATGTGTATGCAGCTTTCTATATGCATTTGACCCATTTTGTGTTTTTAATCCAAATTTTTTACAGTTTCATTTGTTTGCTTTTAGCTTTAAATTTGCGTATTGCCAGCCAATTTAAAGTGTGTTAAGCGAGTTTTCCCTTCACGTGTTCCACATTTAGTGAGCGCGGTGAAGTCTGGGTTTTTGCACATAGATTTCTTGTATAGTGATTATGTTTTTCTTGTGTTTTTCCTGTTAAAAGTAGTTCCTTATTGTAAAGCGGGTTTGTTTTAAAGCTGCTGCGTTGCGTGTTTCGCGTCCAGCAGACTTTTTGTGTAAACGGTTCTAGGTGGTTGCAGCGAAGATTGCGTGTGTAATGTGGATCGTTTAGCGGAGCTGATAGGAGTGATTTTTGCGTCAGCAACAAGGTTACTTTTGGCGCAGTTTTTCGGTTTACCTCCGTGTAATTGTTTTACTGCGAAATGTCCCGTGTTTTTCATAAGGATCCACTTTGTCCTTTTTTAAACGGTTTTTCAGGTTGAAAAGGGGTTTTTCTGTGTGTATTAGGAAAGTTTTTTTCTTTACACAAATTTCCTAAAGGTCAGTTAGCAGGTTTCCGGCCAACCAGTGACCCCTAAGTAACATCCAAGAACCCCTCTTTTTGTTTTGACTTGTGTTAGCTACTGTGTGCAGGGAGAGAAAAGCCACTTTCATCATTGTGCGGTGTGGCCTGCCAAACACAGTGGGTGATGAGAACCACATAAATTACGCTGTGCGAGTGGGCGGTCCAGGGAAGTAACACTTAGCCTGGTTACCACAAACACTTCGGGTGGTCAGGATCACATAAATTGCGCTGTGGGAGTGGGAGGTGTGCTCTCAGTCTGACCGCCACTTGATGCGCTTCGGGTGATCGATAAGTATCACATAAATTACGCTGTGCTGGGAAAGTGGTGGAATCAGGCCTCTCGGTAGGATCCCACCGAGTGCTCCAGGGGGTAAACAGGTACCCGGACGCGGGATATATACCAGTGACTAGTCACGATGGGCAGTAGTCAGTCCATGAAGAGAGAGGGGGAACCAGCCCTCTTCAGGGTAAGGACAGCTGCACAACTGATGAAGGTGAGTTTGGGGGGGAAGTCTACAGAACCCCTCAAAAGGTGGAATAAATGGTCGAAGGGTACCAGATGGGAAATTCCCCGGGAAGGTACATTTGACGCATGGAGGTGGGAAAAATTCATCTCTGAATTTGAACCACGGATGCAGGCGTCAGAACTAGAGATCGCACAGCTATGGCTTCACAGGTCAATCCAATTAGGGAAGCAGGGCATACATAAACTGGTGTCTGTCCGGAAGAACCAGGTGATGTATACCTGGCCTCCAGAGGGAATAAAACAGGAGGATCCGGTGTCAGAGGTGGAGGAAGCTCTTTCAGGGCTGACTCTACTAAGGCAGGCAGGATCAGGGTCTGCTGGGGTTCCCGAACAACCAAGAGTGGCTGAGATAAGTATAACTGCACCTGTCTCTTCTGTTAGTGACATCACTCTTGACGTACCTTCTGTGTCTTCTGTATCTATGCCTCAGCCTCTACCTCTACCTCTCCCTTCTTCCTGCTTCACCCCAGCTCCTTCTGTTTCCAACTATGAAGCCTACTCAACAACCGATTTGCAGACTATCTGTGAATCAAGGGGAATAGACACCCGGTTAAGAAACAGGGCGGATTGCATCAAAGCGCTACGAACCACTGATCAGACCCCTGCCCCCCAGCTATACCCTGATCTGAGGGACCTCAAACCTGAAGGTGCAGTAAGCGATGTGGTTAATCTAAGCCCACCGATGAAGCTGGGTCAGCCCTTGCACTCTTCCCGGACCGAGGCCTATCCAGTCAGAGTGCAGCAATTTGAAGGTCCTCCCAATGCACAGGGGGAACGGACTTTAGGGGAACGGGTAGTTTGGCATGTCCCCTTCACCCCGGCAGAGATCCGCACTATTCTGGCTGAGCTCCCGGACTATCGAGTCAATCCGAGAGGATTTGCTCGAATGTTTGGACAAAACCAGTTCAGCTACGGTATGAGCGGGTCAGATTGTGCTCAGATCCTGCGGGCAAAGGTGGGTATGGAAGTGGCCAGTACAGTGATTGCAGGGTGCTCTATAACCACTCATGAGGAGATGACTTCAGGGGGCAAAGAGTTCTGTACACAGCTAAAGGCAAAGCTTCCAGAAATGTATGGTGCTACCTCTACTACGGACATGATGAAGCTCACCCAGGGTCCTAATGAGGAAAGCGCCTGCTTCTGGCGCCGTCTCAAGCAGACGGCACTGGATGCGGATCTGGAAGTTGGACCTGATGCTCCAACTGAAGGGGTAAAGGTGACGGCGACGCACATTCTGTTGCGGGCCAAATTTTTGGAAGGCATCAATATTAAAATTCGGGAAAGGCTGGTTCTGGCCCGACCCGAATATAATGAGATGTCTATCCCTGCTATCCTTTCCACTCTTGCGGCAATAGAGAGGGAAATGGATAGAAGAAAACAAGACAAGGCCAAAGTTCTTATGTCCCAGACCCCACACGAAAAACCAAGGGATCTGGGTCACAGGAAGGATAGGCCCCCACCCAGGTGCTTCCAGTGCCGCCAAACGGGGCATATGAGGAGGAGCTGTCCCCAATTACCTAAAGGTCGGTGGCAGTTCATTCCTGATGAGTCCTCCGCCCCTATGACCACCATGGTAAGTAACTCCTATGAATTCTCATAGGAAGTTGACAAATCGGTGTCGGCCCAGATCCATCTTTTTCTAGAGGAATTAAAATATCCCCTCCCTTGCCTCACCGACACCGGTGCAGCAAAAACGGTCCTGCGAAAACAGGACATCCAAGGCAAGGTACCCCTCTCAGGGGAAAGCCCTCCTAACCCCTACTAACCTCACTATCAAACGATGCACTATTCTTAACCCAGCTTCTCTTCTTCCTGTGTCGGAAGATGAGAAGGGGGGGGAGGACAGCAATGACAGTGCTGAATTTTGCAACACGACTAACAATACTAACACCTCTTCGGCTAACATGTCTTCTTTGTCCACTATTAACCTCTCTTCCAAAGGACACGACTGCATTTCTTTGGTGGAACTGGAGTCAGCGGCGACACACCCCATATCACCCCGAGAATAGCGGTAAGGTTGAACGTCTTAACGGAATCCTTAAAAACAGGATCTCCAACATCATGGCCGATACCCAAAAACCTTGGCCTGAGTGTCTCCCCATTGCCCCCTATTCCATCCGGAATGCCCCTCAGCAACCACATGGGCTGTCACCCTACGAGGTGTTGTTTGGGGGACCTCCCAAAAACAGGGTTGTACTTTCCTCAACAGTTGTCATCTTTGCATTCACAGCTTACAGGTTATGTGCAATCTCTGCAACGGGAGCTGCAGAAGATACACCATCGGGTTCGCAAATCGCTCCCCGATCCAAATGCAATAACTGGTGTTCTTTCTATTGAGCCAGGTGATTGGGTTGTCCTAAAGAAACATCAAAGAACCGGACTCGAGCCACGGTTCACCGGACCATACCAAGTCCAGCTGACGACACCTACCTCACTCAAACTCGAGGGACGAGACAACTGGGTGCACGCAAGCCACTGCAAGAAGCTTTTCAGCTACACCAGAGAATGAGGGGTGTCATTTTCCTTTTTCTTTTTGTTTGTATGTCTTACATGTGTGTGAACGGAGGAAAAGACGGCAGATACCCCAACCTTTTATTTAAAATGCACCTGCGTTTAGCCAGAACCGCCAACAAAACCAACTGTTGGGTATGCTCTAAGCCCCCACCCAGTCATCACATGTCCGCAATGGCCGCTGTTCATGCCCTATATGACATCCGCGTCGGCATGAAAAAGCAAGGGACCCCTGGTCAGCCCCCACGTAGACATTTGTCGGTAGAACTTAATGACACATTTTTAGCAGGTAACATCAGTTTTAGCACCAATATTAGCTCTAGCTCCTGTAGGACCCTCGTCAGTCCATTATGGGTAACTGGGCAGCTAGGCAGCCCTCAGGTGTGCTTTAACATCAGCTTTGGCACAGGTAACAAGTTTGTTGGGACTACCACCTGTGAGGGAGGTATAACTGTCAATCTGACTAACCAGACTTCCCTTCTGAGTAACAACACTGACCGACCAGACCACGTGTGTTGGAAGGACGGATGTGATGTGCAGACTGAGGGAGCAAACCCCCAGTCTGTGCAACTGTTGCTCAGTGCCAGAGGCCGAACGAGGAACTCCTCCTGCTCTGCTCTGACAGGTCCATACTATTTTCTTTGTGGTTCGGCAGCCTATAGAACATTTCCCCAGAACGCGAAAGGTTCGTGTGCCCTCATAAAGCTAGTCCCAGCATCCTATGTAGTGATGGATCATGAAGAGTTGATGGTCCACAAGAAGGTAAGGATGGCAGGGAGAGTTCGCAGGGAGCTGTTCTCTGAGGGCGACCAGGCATGGGCTTGGTTCCCCTCATGGACAGGATGGGGAATAGAACTTATGAAGCGCCTGAACAATTTTTCTGTCATTGTGGATAGTATGTTTAACGAGACCGTAGAGGCTGTCAGAGAAATTGCCCAAGAACAACGGCAGATGGGAATTTTAGTGCTTCAGGAGAAGATGGCCCTTGATTATCTTTTAGCCGCCAAAGGGGGGTTCTGTGAGTTCATCGGAGAGGATTGTTGTACTTGGATAGAAGACACCGATGACAAGGTCCAGGCCCATATGGACAAAGTTAGTGAACTACAGGGAAAAGCTAGAGCTATAGCTAGTGAGGGTTGGAATCCGTTCAAGGGTTTGGGAGGATTGGGAGATTTCCTGTTCTCCATCAGATCTTGGTTGAAGGAAGTGGGAGTGTATGTCCTGATGCTTCTCTTTTTCATCTGCCTTTTATATGCCGCGGTGAGATGTTCCTGTTGCCTCATCGACCGTGTAAACCAAGCTCGGGCAGACGACCACATCTCCATGCCCGCTCCTGGGATCCCACTCCAACCACTGATCGGAGGAAGACCTCACCAACCAACCACCTTCTCTACAGATTACGTCCTGGCTTCCCTCTAATTTATCTCTCTGAAGACCACATTCTCCAAGACCTTCAAGCAAGCTTCAGGCCTCATCATGGTTTGTGTCTGCGATTTGGAAAACTGTCTGGGTCGAGACCAGCCTTGTGTGGCCCCGTCTGCAGGGGCAATTTGAGAATCTGCTGCTGGATCTCCCCAGACCACCGTGGGATCACAAGCCTTATTCATACCACAAGTCTGTTTGTGGTTTTTGCAAGAGCCTTCCTGTAGTGAAGGTTCCAACGCTCTTGAGGATCATCGCTTCAATCAAGCCTGTTTGCGTCGAGTCTGCGTCGGGTCTTGTTGTTTCAGGTACCCCGTGGAGCTTTATTCTCAGGGACAACTACAGGAACTCTTTGAGGTTTTGAGACTACACCCATCAAGCTGAAGAAGATCAAGAAGGGACACGAGGAGAATATGATAAAACAGGAGGGAATGTCATGGAAATTTTGTATTGTTGGTCGAACTTTAAATGTGTCATATATTCGTGTTATTCATATGTCTCTCATGTGGCTTAATTAAAGCTCTGAAGGCTGCAATTGGGCCATGCGCATGTACAATGTATGTATTACAGTACTCGGCTTGGTAATGGATGAGATGGCAGATCTGCGCTTATAGACCGGCGTGTATACCACCACGGCATTCGATGCGAATGTCGCTGGCGGTAGACCGTGGGCCTGTATCCACATATCAGCAGCATAGTACCACATGGGCTTCATAACGCAAGGCGCCAAGCGGTGTGAACTCCACGTGTAGGCTTATGCATATCTTACAACCCATTACCAATCTGAACTGTATCTTGGATGGATGTGTTTTAATAAAGATCGTATCGGGCCCATCCAGGTACAGACTGGTGTTTAGCTTGGGGAATACTTGTACAAAGGATTTACATACCAATAGAAGCTAGTAGGACAGGAAATATGACCTCAGATGGCTCATGGGGGGGAAGGGGAGGAAGTCTGCTGACCTCAGAAGACTCATGGGGGAGGACCAGTGATAGATAATAGGAAAGGCTATGCTCCAATTGGAATGTACATCCTGTGTATAGGCACTCCCCATTGCATTGTTCGGTGGGAGGGGATTGACTTTATTCATGTGGGGGGCATGTGTGTATTTTTAATAAAACAGAGAGCTGAGTCTGAAACCGGCCCTTATGTGAATTGCAACACCAGCCTTAGAGTGTCGTGTGATCATTCCTGGGTAACGGAGCTCCACCCCCACATTTCAACAGAAGCTAAAAGTATTTGGATGGGCAGGAATCGTGTAGTTTGGCTGCAGTCGTGGTAAGCGAGATTCGCACAGCTTTATGGGGGATTTCTGCGCATCCAACTGCGAGTACTCACGGTAAGGAGAAATTCGTTAAAGCGAATTTCCAAGACACTATCTTCTTATAGCCTTCTCCAGCTTTGTGAGCGTCAACTATTTTCAGTTTCAGTTTTCTAGACAACTGCTTAGAAGAACCCATGGTGCTGATTGTTGGGGCAATGTCAGATGAGTCTGGGCATTTAAAACCTTTGAGATTGACATCACCTGGTCTTCCCAGACGATGATTGAGAACAATCCATGACACTGGCAGGTCTCAGCTTGGCAAAGGGGGCAGTGCATGCTATAAATTCTGCAGGGTGCCCAAACTTTTTTTGTTTTCTGTTATTTTGAAAGTGTAAATGATGGAAATAAAATCTAACTTTTGTTGACATATTATAAGAATGTCTAATCTGTAATTTGATGCCTTTTGGAGATTTTTCCATCTTTCCTTGGCTTCTTTATGCACATTAATACAAATTTTTAGCTGGGGTGCCCAAACGTTCGATACCCACTGTATATATACATACATACACACATATATATACACATATATATACACTCACATATGTACACACACACACACACACACATATATATACCCCCCCAACACACATATATACACACACACACATATATATACCCCCCCAACACACATACATACACACATATATATACACTCACATATGTACACACACACACACACACACATATATATATATACATACACACACACACAAATACATACATGTACACACACACACATATACATATATGTACACACACACACACACACACATACATGTACACACATACATGTACACACACACACACATATATATGTACACACACACACACACACACACACACATACATGTACACACAAACATGTACACACACAAACATGTACACACACACATATATGTACACACACACACACACATACATGTACACACACACACACACACACACACATACATGTACATACACACACATACATGTACACACACACACACACACACACACACACACACACACACATACATGTACACACACACACACATACATGTACACACACACATACATGTACACACACACACACACACACACACACACACACACACATACATGTACATACACACACATACATGTACACACACACACACATACATGTACACACACACATACATGTACACACACATACATGTACACACCCCCCATAGTCTGTAGATGTTATACCTTTCATACAAACCATCACTACACACTGATTGGATGTTATTTTCTTACCACAGACAAGCAGCAGAATACATTTTGCCCAACATTTCTGAAGAACATTTATTTATTGGATGTTTTGTAGCAGAAGATACATTTTTTTCCCCCCAAAAAAGGTTCATATTTTTTCAGTTTATATCACAAAAAATAAACATCCCAGTGGGGATCAAATACCACCTAAACAAAGCTCTATGTGTGTGAAATAATACTATAAATCTCATTTTGGTAAAGTTGCATGACCGTATAATTTTCAGTTAAAAGTAGCGCAGTGCTGAAAAGCAAATAAAAAGCCCTGGTCATAAAAGAGCTAAGCGCTAATGCACACTAGATGCAATCCAGAGGGCTTTTTTCTGCATCAAAGATGCATGCACGGCGGATTCCATGTATTCCAATGTCCCTGATGATGGGCACTGATGGTGGGCAGCACTGATGTTGGGCACTGATGGTAGGCTGTACTGATGATGGGCACTGATGTGGGGCACTGATGATGGGCACTGATGGTGGGCAGCACTGATGGTAAACGGCACTGAAAGTAGGCTGCACTGATGGTGGGCGGCACTGATGTGGGGCACTAATGGTAGGCGGCACTGATGGTGGGCGGCACATATGGTGGGCACTGATGGTAGGCGGCACTGAAAGTAGGCTGTACTGATGATGGGCACTGAAGGTAGGCGGCACTGATGTGGGGCACTGATGGTAGACTGTACTGATGATGGGCACTGATGGTGGGTGGCACTGATGTGGGGCACTAATGGTAGGCGGCTCTGATGATGGGCTCTGATGGTAGGCAGCACTGAAAGTAGGCTGTACTGATGATGAGCACTGATGGTGGGCGGCACTGATGTGGGGCACTGATGGTAGGCGGCACCGATGTGGGGCACTGATGGTAGGCGGCACTGATGTGGGGCACTGATGGTAGGCGGAACTGATGTGAGGCACTGATGGTAGGCGGCACTGATGATGGGCACTGATGGTAAGCGGCACTGAAGGTAGGCTGTACTGATGGGCACTGATGGTGGGCAGCACTGATGTGGGGCACTGATGGTATGCAGCACTGATGTGGGGCGGCACTGATGGTAGGCGGTACTAATGATGGGCACTGATGTGGGGCACTGATGGTAGGCGGCACTGATGTGGGGCGGCACTGATGATGGGCACTGATGGTGGGCGGCACTGATGTGGGGCACTGATGTGGGGAACTGATGGTAGGCGGCCCTGAAAGTAGGCTGTACTGATGGGCACTGATGGTGGGCAGCGCTGATGTGCGGCACTGATGGTAGGCGGCACTGATGTGGGGCACAGATGGTAGGCGGCACTGATGTGGGGCACTGATGTGGGGCACTGATGGTAGGCGGCCCTGAAAGTAGGCTGTACTGATGGGCACTGATGGTAGGCGGCACTGATGTGCGGCACTGATGGTAGGCGGCACTGATGTGGGACACTGATGGTAGGCGGCACTGATGTGGGGCACTGATGGTAGGTGGCACTGATGTGGGGCACTGAAAGTAGGCTGTACTGATGATAGGCACTGATGTGGGACACTGATGGTAGGCGGCACTGATGGTAGGCGGCACTGATGGGGGGCAGCACTGAAAGTAGGCTGTACTGATGGGCACTGATGGTGGGCAGCACTGATGTGGGGCACTGATGGTAGGCGGCACTGATGTGGGGCACTGATGGTAGGCGGCACCGATGTGGGGCACTGATGGTAGGCGGCACTGATGGTAGGCGGCACTGATGTGGGGCGGCACTGATGTGGGGCGGCACTGATGATGGGCACTGATGGTAGGCGGCACTGATGATGGGCGCTGATGATAGGCGGCACTAAAAGTAGGCTGTACTGATGATGGGCACTGATGGTAGGCGGCACTGAAAGTAGGCTGTACTGATGGGCACTGATGGCGGGCAGCACTGATGGTAGGCGGCACTGATGTGGGGCACTGATGGTAGACTGTACTGATGATGGGCACTGATGGTAGGCGGCATTGATGTGGGGCACTGATGGTAGGCGGCACTGATGTGGGGCGGCACTAATGGTAGGCGGCACTGATGATGGGCACTGATGATAGGCTGCACTAAAAGTAGGCTGTACTGATGACGGGCACTGATGGTGGGCGGCACTGATGTGGGGCACTGATGGTAGGCGGCACTGATGGTAGGCGGAACTGGTGTGGGGCACTGATGGTAGGCTGTACTGATGGGCACTGATGGTGGGCAGCACTGATGTGGGGCGGCACTGATGGTAGGCGGTACTGATGATGGGCACTGATGGTGGGCGGCACTGATGGTAGGCGGCACTGATGTGGGGCGGCACTGATGATGGGCACTGATGTGGGGCACTGATGGTAGGCGGCACTGATGGTAGGCGGAACTGATGTGGGGCACTGATGTGGGGCACTCATGGTAGGCGGCACTGATGTGGGGCACTGATGTTGGGCAGCACTGATGTGGGGCGGCATTGATGATGGGCACTGATGGTGGGCGGCACTGATGTGGGGCACTGATGGTAGGCGGCACTGATGTGGGGCACTGATGGTAGGCGGCACCGATGTGGGGCACTGATGGTAGGCGGCACCGATGTGGGGCACTGATGTGGGGCACTGATGGTAGGCGGCACTAATGTGGGGCACTGATGGTAGGCGGCACTGATGATGGGCACTGATGGTAGGCGGCACTGATGATGGGCGCTGATGATAGGCGGCACTAAAAGTAGGCTGTACTGATGATGGGCACTGATGGTAGGCGGCACTGAAAGTAGGCTGTACTGATGGGCACTGATGGCGGGCAGCACTGATGGTAGGCGGCACTGATGTGGGGCACTGATGGTAGGCGGCCTTGATGTGGGGCACTGATGGTAGGCGGCACTGATGTGGGGCGGCACTAATGGTAGGCGGCACTGATGATGGGCACTGATGATAGGCTGCACTAAAAGCAGGCTGTACTGATGACGGGCACTGATGGTGGGCGGCACTGATGTGGGGCACTGATGGTAGGCGGCACTGATGGTAGGCGGAACTGGTGTGGGGCACTGATGGTAGGCTGTACTGATGGGCACTGATGGTGGGCAGCACTGATGGTAGGCGGCACTGATGGGGGGGGGCTCTGATGATGGGCGCTGATGGTAGGCGGCACTGAAAGTAGGCTGTACTGATGGGCACTGATGGTGGGCAGCACTGATGTGGGGCACTGAAAGTAGGCTGTACTGATGATAGGCACTGATGTGGGACACTGATGGTAGGCGGCACTGATGGGGGCACTGATGCGGGGCGGCACTGAAAGTAGGCTGTACTGATGGGCACTGATGGTGGGCAGCACTGATGTGGGGCACTGGTGGTAGGCGGCACTGATGTGGGGCACTGATGGTAGGCGGAACTGATGTGGGGCACTGATGGTAGGCGGCACTGATGGGGGGCACTGATGTGGGGCGGCACTAAAAGTAGGCTGTACTGATGGTGGGCAGCACCGATGTGGGGCACTGATGGTAGGTGGCACTGATGTGGGGCACTGATTGTAGGCGGCACTGAAGGTAGGCGGCACTGATGGGGGGCGGCACTGATGGGGGGCACTAATGGTAGGCGGCACTGATGTGGGGCACTGATTGTAGGCAGCACCGATGGTAGGCGGCACTGATGTGGGGCACTGATTGTAGTCGGCACTAAAAGTAGGCTGTACTGATGATGGGCACTGATGGTGGGCGGCACTGATGTGGGGCACTGATGGTGGGCAGCACTGATGTGGGGTACTGATGGTAGGCGGCACTGATGTGGGGCACTGATGGTAGGCGGCACAGATGTGGGGCACTGATGGTAGGCGGCACTGATGTGGGGCACTGATGGTAGGCGGCACTGATGGTAGGCGGCACTGATGTGGGGCACTGATGGTAGGCGGCACCGATGTGGGGCACTGATGGTAGGCGGCACCGATGTGGGGCACTGATGGTAGGCGGCACCGATGTGGGGCACTGATGGTAGGCGGCACCGATTTGGGGCACTGATGGTAGGCGGCACCGATGTGGGGCACTGATGGTAGGCGGCACTGAAAGTAGGCTGTACTGATGATGGGCACTGATTGTGGGCGGCACTGATGTGGGGCACTGATGGTAGGCGGCACCAATGTGGGGCACTGATGGTAGGCGGCACTGATGGTGGGCGGCACTGAAAGTAGGCTGTACTGATGATGGGCACTGATGGTAGGCGGCACTGATGTGGGGCACTGATGGTAGGTGGCACTGATGTGGGGCACTGATTGTAGGCGGAACTGATGGTAGGCGGCACTGATGGGGGGCACTAATGGTAGGCGGCACTGATGTGGGGCACTGATGGTAGGCGGCACTGATGGTAGGTGGCACTGATGGGGGGGCGGCACTGATGTGGGGCACTGATGGTAGTCGGCACTAAAAGTAGGCTGTACTGATGATGGGCACTGATGTGGGGCACTGATGGTGGGCATCACTGATGGTAGGCGGCACTGATGTGGGGCACTGATGGTAGGCGGCACCGATGTGGGGCACTGATGTGGAGCACTGATGGTAGGCGGCACTAATGTGGGGCACTGATGGTAGGCGGCACCGATGGTAAAGGGCACTGATGTGGGGCACCGATGGTAGGCGGCACCGATGGTAGGCAGCACTGATGTGGGGCACTGATGATGGGCACTGATGGTAGGCGGAACTGATGTGGGGCACTGATGGTAGGCGGCACTGATGTGGGGCACTGATGGTAGGCGGCACCGATGTGGGGCACTGATGGTAGGCGGCACTGATGTGGGGCACTGATGGTAGGCGGCACTGATGTGGGGCGGCACTGATGATGGGCACTGATGGTAGGCGGCACTGATGATGGGCGCTGATGATAGGCGGCACTGAAAGTAGGCTGTACTGATGGGCACTGATGGCGGGCAGCACTGATGGTAGGCGGCACTGATGTGGGGCACTGATGGTAGGCGGCATTGATGTGGGGCACTGATGGTAAGCGGCACTGATGTGGGGCGGCACTAATGGTAGGCGGCACTGATGATGGGCACTGATGATAGTCTGCACTAAAAGTAGGCTGTACTGATGACGGGCACTGATGGTGGGCGGCACTGATGTGGGGCACTGATGGTAGGCGGCACTGAAAGTAGGCTGTACTGATCATGGGCACTGATTGTGGGCGGCACTGATGTGGGGCACTGATGGTAGGCGGCACCAATGTGGGGCACTGATGGTAGGCGGCACTGATGTGGGGCACTGATGGTGGGCGGCACTGAAAGTAGGCTGTACTGATAATGGGCACTGATGGTAGGCGGCACTGATGTGGGGCACTGATGGTAGGCGGCACCGATGTGGGGCACTGATGGTAGGCGGCACCGATGTTGGGCACTGATGGTAGGCGGCACCGATGTTGGGCACTGATGATGGGCACTGATGGTAGGCGGCACTGATGATGGGCGCTGATGGTGGGTGGCACTGATGTGGGGCACTGATGGTAGGCGGCACCGATGTGGGGCACTGATGGTAGGCGGCACCGATGTTGGGCACTGATGGTAGGCGGCACCGATGTTGGGCACTGATGGTAGGCGGCACTGATGTGGGGCACTGATGGTAGGCAGCACTGAAAGTAGGCTGTACTGATGATGGGCACTGATGGTGGGCAGCACTGATGGTAGGCAGCACTGATGGGGGGGACTCTGATGATGGGCACTGATGGTAGGCGGCACTGATGTGGGGCACTGATGGTAGGTGGCACTGAAAGTAGGCTGTACTGATGGGCACTGATGGTAGGTGGCTCTGATGATGGGTTCTGATGGTAGGCGGCACTGATGGTAGACGGCACTGATGTGGGGCACTGATGTGGGGCACTGATGGTAGGTGGCACTGATGGTAGGCGGCACTGAAAGTAGGCTGTACTGATGGTAGGCGGCACTGATGGTAGGTGGCACTGATGTGGGGCACTGATGGTAGGCGGCACTGATGTGGGGCACAGATGGTAGGCGGCACTTAAAGTAGGCTGTACTGATGATAGGCACTGATGGTGGGCAGCACTGATGTGGGGCACTGATGGCAGCTGGCACTGATGGTAGGTGGCACTGATGTGGGGCACTGATGGTAGGTGGCACTGATGTGGGGCACAGATGAGGGGCGACACTGATGGGGGACGGCACTGATGGGGGGCACTAATGGTAGGCGGCACTGATGTGGGGCACTGATGGTAGGCGGCACTGATATGGGGCACTGATGGTAGGCGGAACTCATGTGGGGCACTGATGGTAGGCGGCACTGAAAGTAGGCTGTACTGATGGGCACTGATGGTGGGCAGCACTGATGTGGGGCACTGATGGTATGCAGCACTGATGTGGGGCGGCACTGATGGTAGGCGGTACTGATGATGGGCACTGAAGGTGGGCGGCACTGATGGTAGGGCGGCACTGATGATGGGCACTGATGGTGGGCGGCACTGATGTGGGGCACTGATGGTAGGCGGAACTGATGTGGGGCACTGATGTGGGGCACTGATGGTAGGCGGCACTCATGGTAGGCGGCACTGATGTGGGGCAGCACTGATGTGGGGCGGCATTGATGATGGGCACTGATGTGGGGCACTGATGGTAGGCGGCACTGATGTGGGGCACTGATGGTAGGCGGAACTGATGTGGGGCACTGATGGTAGGTGGCACTGATGTGGGGCACTGATGGTAGGCAGCACTGAAAGTAGGCTGTACTGATGGGCACTGATGGTGGGCAGCACTGATGGTAGGCGGCACCGATGTGGGGCACTGATGGTAGGCGGCACTGAAAGTAGGCTGTACTGATGATGGGCACTGATGGTGGGCAGCACTGATGGTAGGCAGCACTGATGGGGGGGACTCTGATGATGGGCACTGATGGTAGGCGGCACTGATGTGGGGCACTGATGGTAGGTGGCACTGAAAGTAGGCTGTACTGATGGGCACTGATGGTGGGCAGCACTGATAGGGGGGGGGGGCTCTGATGATGGGCACTGATGGTAAGCGGCACTGATGGTAGACGGCACTGATGTGGGGCACTGATGTGGGGCACTGATGGTAGGTGGCACTGATGGTAGGCGGCACTGATGTGGGGCACTGAAAGTAGGCTGTACTGATGGTAGGCGGCACTGATGGTAGGTGGCACTGATGTGGGGCACTGATGGTAGGCGGCACTGATGTGGGGCACTGATGGTAGGCGGCACTTAAAGTAGGCTGTACTGATGATAGGCACTGATGGTGGGCAGCACTGATGTGGGGCACTGATGGCAGGCGGCACTGATGGTAGGTGGCACTGATGTGGGGCACTGATGGTAGGCGGCACTGATGTGGGGCACTGATGGTTGGTGGCACTGATGTGGGGCACAGATGAGGGGCGGCACTGATGGGGGGCACTAATGGTAGGCGGCACTGATGTGGGGCACTGATGGTAGGCGGCACTGATATGGGGCACTGATGGTAGGCGGAACTGATGTGGGGCACTGATGGTAGGCGGCACTGAAAGTAGGCTGTACTGATGGTGGGCAGCACTTATGTGGGGCACTGATGGTATGCAGCACTGATGTGGGGCGGCACTGATGGTAGGCGGTACTGATGATGGGCACTGAAGGTGGGCGGCACTGATGGTAGGCGGCACTGATGTGGGGCGGCACTGATGATGGGCGGCACTGATGTGGGGCACTGATGGTAGGCGGCACTGATGGTAGGCGGAACTGATGTGGGGCACTGATGTGGGGCACTGATGGTAGGCGGCACTCATGGTAGGCGGCACTGATGTGGGGCACTGATGTGGGGCAGCACTGATGTGGGGCGGCATTGATGATGGGCACGGATGGTAGGCGGCACTGATGTGGGGCACTGATGGTAGGCGGCACTGATGTGGGGCACTGATGGTAGGCGGCACTGATGTGGGGCACTGATGGTAGGTGGCACTGATGTGGGGCACTGAAAGTAGGCTTTACTGATGATAGGCACTGATGTGGGACACTGATGGTAGGCGGCACTGATGGTAGGCGGCACTGATGGGGGGCGGCACTGAAAGTAGGCTGTACTGATGGGCACTGATTGTAGGCGGCACTGATGTGGGGCACTGATGGTAGGCGGCACTGATGGGGGGCACTAATGGTAGGCGGCACTGATGGTAGGCGGCACTGATAGTAGGCGGCACTGATGGTAGGCGGCACCGATGGTAGGCGGCACTGATGGGGGGGCGGCACTGATGTGGGGCACTGATGGTAGGCGGCACTAAAAGTAGGCTGTACTGATGATGGGCACTGATGGTGGGCACTGATGGTGGGCGGCACTGATGGTAGGCGGCACTGATGTGGGGCACTGATGGTAGGCGGCACTGATGTGGGGCACTGATGGTAGGCGGCACTGATGTGGGGCACTGATGGTAGGCGGCATTGATGTGGGGCGCTGATGGTAGGCGCCACTGATAGTAGGAGGCACTGATGGTAGGCGGCACTGATGTGGGGCACTGATGGTAGGCGGCACCGATGTGGGGCACTGATGGTAGGTGGCACCAATGTGGGGCACTGATGGTAGGCGGCACCAATGTGGGGCACTGATGGTAGGCGGCACTGATGGGGGGGGGGGCTCTGATGATGGGCACTGATGGTAGGCGGCACTGAAAGTAGGCTGTACTGATGGGCACTGATGGCGGGCAGCACTGATGGTAGGCGGCACTGATGTGGGGCACTGATGGTAGGCGGCCTTGATGTGGGGCACTGATGGTAGGCGGCACTGATGTGGGGCGGCACTAATGGTAGGCGGCACTGATGATGGGCACTGATGATAGGCTGCACTAAAAGTAGGCTGTACTGATGACGGGCACTGATGGTGGGCGGCACTGATGTGGGGCACTGATGGTAGGCGGCACTGATGGTAGGCAGAACTGGTGTGGGGCACTGATGGTAGGCTGTACTGATGGGCACTGATGGTGGGCAGCACTGATGGTAGGCGGCACTGATGGGGGGCACTGATGGGGGGGGCTCTGATGATGGGCGCTGATGGTAGGCGGCACTGAAAGTAGGCTGTACTGATGGGCACTGATGGTGGGCAGCACTGATGTGGGGCACTGAAAGTAGGCTGTACTGATGATAGGCACTGATGTGGGACACTGATGGTAGGCGGCACTGATGGGGGCACTGATGGGGGGCGGCACTGAAAGTAGGCTGTACTGATGGGCACTGATGGTGGGCAGCACTGATGTGGGGCACTGGTGGTAGGCGGCACTGATGTGGGGCACTGATGGTAGGCGGAACTGATGTGGGGCACTGATGGTAGGCGGCACTGATGGGGGGCACTGATGTGGGGCGGCACTAAAAGTATGCTGTACTGATGGTGGGCAGCACCGATGTGGGGCACTGATGGTAGGTGGCACTGATGTGGGGCACTGATTGTAGGCGGCACTGAAGGTAGGCGGCACTGATGGGGGGCGGCACTGATGGGGGGCACTAATGGTAGGCGGCACTGATGTGGGGCACTGATTGTAGGCGACACCGATGGTAGGCGGCACTGATGGGGGGCGGCACTGATGTGGGGCACTGATTGTAGTCGGCACTAAAAGTAGGCTGTACTGATGATGGGCACTGATAGTGAGCGGCACTGATGTGGGGCACTGATGGTGGGCAGCACTGATGTGGGGCACTGATGGTAGGCGGCACTGATGTGGGGCACTGATGGTAGGCGGCACTGATGTGGGGCACTGATGGTAGGTGGCACTGATGTGGGGCACTGATGGTAGGCGGCACTGAAAGTAGGCTGCACTGATGTGGGGCACTGATGGTAGGCGGCACCGATGTGGGGAACTGATGGTAGGTGGCACTGATGTGGGGCACTGATGGTAGGTGGCACTGATGTGGGGCACTGATGGTAGGTGGCACTGATGTGGGGCACTGATGGTAGGTGGCACTGATGTGGGGCACTGATGGTAGGTGGCACTGATGTGGGGCAGTGATGGTAGGTGGCACTGATGGTAGGCGGCACTGATGTGGGGCACTGATGGTAGGCGGGATTTAAAGTAGGCTGTACTGATGATAGGCACTGATGGTGGGCGGCACTGATGTGGGGCACTGATGGGGGGCACTAATGGGGGGCGGCACTGAAAGTAGGCTGTACTGATGATGGGCACTGATGGTGGGCGGCACTGTTGTGGGGCACTGATGGTAGGCGGAACTGATGTGGGGCACTGAAAGTAGGCAGTACTGATGGTGGGCAGCACTGATGTGGGGCACTGATGGTAGGCGGCACTGATGTGGGGCACTGATGGTAGGTGGCACTGATGTGGGGCACTGATGGTAGGCGGCACTGAAAGTAGGCTGTACTGATAATGGGCACTGATGGTGGGCGGCACTGATGTGGGGCACTGATGGTAGGCGGCACCAATGTGGGGCACTGATGGTAGGCGGCACGGATGTGGGGCACTGATGGTAGGCTGTACTGATGATGGGCACTGATGGTGGGTGGCACTGATGTGGGGCACTGATGGTAGGCGGCACTGATGTGGGGCACTGATGGTAGGCGGCACCGATGTTGGGCACTGATGGTAAGTGGCACCGATGTTGGGCACTGATTGTAGGCGACACTGATGTGGGGCACTGATGGTAGGCGGCACTGATGGTAGGCGGCACTGAAAGTAGGCTGTACTGATGATGGGCACTGATGGTGGGCAGCACTGATGGTAGGCGGAACTGATGGGGGGGACTCTGATGATGGGCACTGATGGTAGGCGGCACTGATGTGGGGCACTGATGGTAGGTGACACTGAAAGTAGGCTGTTCTGATGGGCACTGATGGTGGGCAGCACTGATGGGGGGGGCTCTGATGATGGGCACTGATGGTAGGCGGCACTGATGTGGGGCACTGATGATAGGCGGCACTGATGTGGGGCACTGATGGTAGGTGACACTGAAAGTAGGCTGTTCTGATGGGCACTGATGGTGGGCAGCACTGATGGGGGGGGCTCTGATGATGGGCACTGATGGTAGGCGGCACTGATGTGGGGCACTGATGATAGGCGGCACTGATGTGGGGCACTGATGGTAGGTGGCACTGATGTGGGGCACTGAAAGTAGGCTGTACTGATGGTAGGCGGCACTGATGGTAGGTGGCACTGATGGTAGGTGGCACTGATGTGGGGCACTGATGGTAGGCGGCACTGATGGTAGGCGGAACTGATGTGGGGCACTGATGGTAGGTGGCACTGATGTGGGGCACTGATGGTAGGCGGCACTGAAAGTAGGCTGCACTGATGTGGGGCACTGATGGTGGGCGGCACTGATGTGGGGCACTGATGGTAGGTGGCACTGATGTGGGGCACTGATGGTAGGTGGCACTGATGTGGGGCACTGATGGTAGGTGGCACTGATGGTAGGCGGCACTGATGTGGGGCACTGATGGTAGGCGGGATTTAAAGTAGGCTGTACTGATGATAGGCACTGATGGTGGGCGGCACTGATGTGGGGCACTGATGGGGGGCACTAATGGGGGGCGGCACTGAAAGTAGGCTGTACTGATGATGGGCACTGATGGTGGGCGGCACTGTTGTGGGGCACTGATGGTAGGCGGAACTGATGTGGGGCACTGATGGTAGGCGGCACTGAAAGTAGGCTGTACTGATGGTGGGAAGCACTGATGTGGGGCACTGATGGTAGGCGGCACTGATGTGGGGCACTGATGGTAGGTGGCACTGATGTGGGGCACTGATGGTAGGCGGCACTGAAAGTAGGCTGTACTGATAATGGGCACTGATGGTGGGCGGCACTGATGTGGGGCACTGATGGTAGGCGGCACGGATGTGGGGCACTGATGGTAGGCTGTACTGATGATGGGCACTGATGGTGGGTGGCACTGATGTGGGGCACTGATGGTAGGCGGCACTGATGTGGGGCACTGATGGTAGGCGGCACCGATGTTGGGCACTGATGGTAAGCGGCACCGATGTTGGGCACTGATTGTAGGCGGCACTGATGTGGGGCACTGATGGTAGGCGGCACTGATGGTAGGCGGCACTGAAAGTAGGCTGTACTGATGATGGGCACTGATGGTGGGCAGCACTGATGGTAGGCGGAACTGATGGGGGGGACTCTGATGATGGGCACTGATGGTAGGCGGCACTGATGTGGGGCACTGATGGTAGGTGACACTGAAATTAGGCTGTACTGATGGGCACTGATGGTGGGCAGCACTGATGGGGGGGGCTCTGATGATGGGCACTGATGGTAGGCGGCACTGATGTGGGGCACTGATGATAGGCGGCACTGATGTGGGGCACTGATGGTAGGTGGCACTGATGTGGGGCACTGAAAGTAGGCTGTACTTATGGTAGGCGGCACTGATGGTAGGTGGCACTGATGTGGGGCACTGATGGTAGGCGGCACTGATGTGGGGCACTGATGGTAGGTGGCTCTTAAAGTAGGCTGTACTGATGATAGGCACTGATGGTGGGCAGCACTGATGTGGGGCACTGATGGCAGGCGGCACTGATGGTAGGTGGCACTGATGTGGGGCACTGATCTTAGGCGGCACTGATGTGAGGCACTGATGGTAGGTGGCACTGATGTGGGGCACTGATGAGGGGCGGCACTGATGGGGGGCGGCACTGATGGGGGGCACTAATGGTAGGCAGCACTGATGTGGGGCACTGATGGTAGGCGGCACTGATGTGGGGCACTGATGGTAGGCGGAACTGATGTGGGGCACTGATGGTAGGCGGCACTGAAAGTAGGCTGTACTGATGGGCACTGATGGTGGGCAGCACTGATGTGGGGCACTGATGGTAGGCGACACTGATGTGGGGCACTGATGGTAGGCGGAACTGATGTGGGGCACTGATGGTGGGCAGCACTGATGTGGGGCACTGATGGTAGGCGGCACTGATGTGTGGCACTGATGGTAGGCGGCACTGATGGGGTGCGGCACTAAAAGTAGGCTGTACTGAGGGTGGGCAGCACTGATTTGGGGCACTGATGGTAGGTGGCACTGATGTGGGGCACTGATTGTAGGCGGCACTGATGTGGGGCACTGATAGTAGGTGGCACTGATGGTAGGCGGCACTGATGGGGGGCACTAATGGTAGGCGGTACTGATGTGGGGCACTGATGGTAGGCGGCACCGATGGTAGGCGGCACTGATGTGGGGCACTGATGATGGGCACTGATGGTAGGCGGCACTAAAAGTAGGCTGTACTGATGATGGACACTGATGGTGGGCGGCACTGATGTGGGGCACTGATGGTGGGCAGCACTGATGTGGGGCACTGATGGTATGCGGCACTGATGTGGGGTGGCACTGATGGTAGGCGGTACTGATGATGGGCACTGATGGTGGGCGGCACTGATGTGGGGCACTGATGGTAGGCGGCACTGATGGTAGGCGGCACTAAAAGTAGGCTGCACTGATGGTGGGTGGCACTGATGTGGGGCACTGATGGTAGGCGGCACTGATGTGGGGCACCGATGGTAGGCGGCACTGATGTGGGGCACTGATGGGGGGGGCACTGATGTTGGGCACTGATGTGGGGCACTAAAAGTAGGCTGTACTGATGATGGGCACTGATGGTAGGCGGCACTGATGTGGGGCAGCACTGATGTTGAGCGGCATTGATGATGGGCACTGATGGTAGGCGGCACTGATGTGGGGCACTGATGGTAGGCGGCACTGATGTGGGGCACTGATGGCAGGCGGCACTGATGTGGGGCACTGATGGTAGGCGACACTGATGTGGGGCACTGATGGTAGGCGGAACTGATGTGGGGCACTGATGGTGGGCAGCACTGATGTGGGGCACTGATGGTAGGCGGCACTGATGTGTGGCACTGATGGTAGGCGGCACTGATGGGGTGCGGCACTAAAAGTAGGCTGTACTGAGGGTGGGCAGCACTGATTTGGGGCACTGATGGTAGGTGGCACTGATGTGGGGCACTGATTGTAGGCGGCACTGATGTGGGGCACTGATAGTAGGTGGCACTGATGGTAGGCGGCACTGATGGGGGGCACTAATGGTAGGCGGTACTGATGTGGGGCACTGATGGTAGGCGGCACCGATGGTAGGCGGCACTGATGTGGGGCACTGATGATGGGCACTGATGGTAGGCGGCACTAAAAGTAGGCTGTACTGATGATGGACACTGATGGTGGGCGGCACTGATGTGGGGCACTGATGGTGGGCAGCACTGATGTGGGGCACTGATGGTATGCGGCACTGATGTGGGGTGGCACTGATGGTAGGCGGTACTGATGATGGGCACTGATGGTGGGCGGCACTGATGTGGGGCACTGATGGTAGGCGGCACTGATGGTAGGCGGCACTAAAAGTAGGCTGCACTGATGGTGGGTGGCACTGATGTGGGGCACTGATGGTAGGCGGCACTGATGTGGGGCACCGATGGTAGGCGGCACTGATGTGGGGCACTGATGGGGGGGGCACTGATGTTGGGCACTGATGTGGGGCACTAAAAGTAGGCTGTACTGATGATGGGCACTGATGGTAGGCGGCACTGATGTGGGGCAGCACTGATGTTGAGCGGCATTGATGATGGGCACTGATGGTAGGCGGCACTGATGTGGGGCACTGATGGTAGGCGGCACTGATGTGGGGCACTGATGGCAGGCGGCACTGATGTGGGGCACTGATGGTAGGTGGCACTGATGGTAGGCCGCACTGATGGGCACTGATGGTAGGCGGAACTGATGTGGGGCACTGATGGTAGGCGGCACTGATGTGGGGCACTGATGGTAGGCGGCACTGATGGGGGCCGGCACTGAAAGTAGGCTGTACTGATGATGGGCACTGATGGTGGGCGGCACTGATGTGGGGCACTGATGGTAGGCGGAACTGACAGTAGGCTGTACTGATGATAGGCACTGATGGTAGGCGGCACTGATGTGGGGCACTGATGGTAGGCGGCACTGATGTGGGGCACTGATGGTAGGCGGAACTGACAGTAGGCTGTACTGATGATAGGCACTGATGGTAGGCGGCACTGATGGGGGGCGGCACTCAAAGTAGGCTGAACTGATGGGCACTGATGGTGGGCAGCACTGATGTGGGGCACTGATGGTAGGTGGCACTGATGTGGGGCACTGATGGTAGGCAGAACTGATGTGGGGCACTGATGGTAGGCGGCACTGATGATGGGCACTGATGGTAGGCGGCACTGAAAGTAGGCCGTACTGATGGGCACTGATGGTAGGCGGCACTGATGTGGGGCACTGATTGTAGGCGGCACTGATGATGGGCTCTGATGGTAGGCGGCACTTAAAGTAGGGTGTTCTGATGGGCACTAATGTTGGGCATCACTGATGTGGGGCACTGATGGTAGGCGGCACTGATGGTAGGCGGCACTGATGGGGGGCACTGATGGGGGGGCGGTACTAAAAGTAGGCTGTACTGATGGTGGGCAGCACTGATGTGGGGCACTGATGGTAGGTGGACCTGATGTGGGGCACTGATTGTAGGCGGCACTGATGTGGGGCACTGATGGTAGGCGGCACTGATGGGGGGCACTAATGGTAGGCGGCACTGATGGTAGGCGGCACTGATGTGGGGCACTGATGGTAGGCGGCACTGATGTGGGGCACCAATGGTTGGCGGCACTGATGTGGGGCACCAATGGTAGGCGGCACTGATGGGGGCAGCACTGATGTGGGGCACTGATAGTATGCGGCACTGATGTGGTGTGGCACTGATGTGGGGCGGCACTGAAAGTAGGCTGTACTGATGGGCACTGATGGTGGGCAGCACTGATGGTAGGCGGCACTGATGGGGGGGCACTGATGGGGGGGGGCTCTGATGATGGGCAATGATGGTAGGCAGCACTGAAAGTAGGCTGCACTGATGGTGGGCGGCACTGATGTGGGGCACTGAAAGTAGGCTGTACTGATGATAGGCACTGATGGTGGGCAGCACTGATGTGGGGCACTGATGGTAGGCGGCACTGATGGGGGGCACTGATGGGGGCGGCACTAAAAGTAGGCTGTACTGATGGTGGGCAGCACTGATGTGGGGCACTGATGGTAGGTGGCACTGATGTGGGGCACTGATTGTATGCGGCACTGATGTGGGGCACTGATGGTAGGCGGCACTGATGGTAAGCGGCACTGATGGGGGGCACTAATGGTAGGCGGCACTGATGGTAGGCGGCACTGATGTGGGGCACTGATGGTAGGCGGCACTGATGTGGGGCACCAATGGTTGGCGGCACTGATGTGGGGCACTGATGTGGGGCACCAATGGTAGGCGGCACTGATGGGGGCAGCACTGATGTGGGGCACTGATAGTATGCGGCACTGATGTGGTGTGGCACTGATGTGGGGCGGCACTGATGGTAGGCGGCACTGATGGTGGGCGGAACTGAAAGTAGCCTGTACTGATGGGCACTGATGGTGGGCAGCACTGATGGGGGGGCACTGATGGGGGGGGGGCTCTGATGATGGGCACTGATGGTAGGCTGCACTGATGGTGGGCGGCACTGATGTGGGGCACTGAAAGTAGGCTGTACTGATGATAGGCACTGATGGTGGGCAGCACTGATGTGGGGCACTGATGGTAGGCGGAACTGATGTGGGGCACTGATGGTAGGCGGCATTGATGTGGGGCACTGATGGTAGGCGGCACTGATGTGGGGCACTGAAAGTAGGCTGTACTGATGATAGGCACTGATGGTGGGCAGCACTGATGTGGGGCACTGATGGTAGGCGGCACTGATGGTAGGCGGCAGTGATGTGGGGCACTGATGGTTGGCGGAACTGATGTGGGGCACTGCTGGTAGGCGGCACTGATGGTAGGCGGCACTGATGTGGGGCACTGATGGTAGGCGGAATTGATGTGGGGCACTGATGGTAGGCGGCACTGATGTGGGCCACTGATGTGGGGCACTGATGGTGGGCGGCACTGATGGTGGGCGGCACTGATGTGGGGCACTGATGGTAGGCAGCACTGATGTGGGGCACTGATGGTAGGCGGCACTGATGTGGGGCACTGATGGTAGGCGGCACTGATGTGGGGCACTGATGGTAGGCGGCACCGATGGTAGGCAGCACTGATGTGGGGCACTGATGGGGGGCGGCACTGATGGTAGGCGGCACTGATGTGGGGCACTGAAAGTAGGCTGTACTTATGATAGGCACTGATGGTGGGCGGCACTGGTGTGGGGCACTGATGGTAGGCAGCACTTATGGTAGGCGGCACTGATGGGGGGCGGCACTGATGGGCACTGATGGTGGGCAGCACTGATGTGGGGCACTGATGGTAGGCGGCACTGATGTGGGGCACTGATGGTAGGCGGCATTGATGGTAGGCGGCACTGATGGGGGGCGGCACTAAAAGTAGGCTCTACTGATGGTGGGCAGCACTGATGTGGGGCACTGATGGTAGGTGGCACTGATGGTAGGCGGCACTGATGTGGGGCACTGATGGTAGGCGGCACTGATGTGGGGCACTGATGGTAGGCTGTACTGATGATGGGCATTGATGGTGGGTGGCACTGATGTGCGGCACTGATGGTAGGCGGCACTGACAGTAGGCTGTACTGATGGGCACTGATGGTGGGCAGCACTGATGTGGGGCACTGATGTTGGGCGGCACTGATGTGGGGCACTGATGGTAGGCGGCACTGATGGGCACTGATGGTAGGCAGCACTGAAAGTAGGCTGTACTGATGATGGGCACTGATGGTGGGCGGCACTGATGTGGGGCACTGATGGTAGGCGGAACTGATGATGGGCACTGATGTGGGGCACTGATGGTAGGCGGCACTGATGTGGGGCACTGATGGTAGGCGGCACCGATGTGGGGCACTGATGGTAGTAGGCACTGATGTGGGGCACTGATGGTAGGCGGCACTGAAAGTAGGCTGTACTGATGTGGGGCACTGATGATAGGCACTGATGGTGGGCGGCACTGATGGGCACTGATGGTAGGCGGCACTGAAAGTAGGCTGTACTGATGATGGGCACTGATGGTGGGTGGCACTGATGTGGGGCACTGATGGTAGGCGGCACTGACAGTAGGCTGTACTGATGGGCACTGATGGTGGGCAGCACTGATGTGGGGCACTGATGGTGGGCGGCACTGATGTGGGGCACTGATGGTAGGCAGTGAAATCCCGGGGGGGGGGGGTGGGCAGTGAAATCCCGGGGGGAGGGGGGGGTAGTGTCCGGTAGGTAGTGACATCCCGGGGGGGAGGGGGGCTGCACTGGCTCCGCGGACAGGTAAGTTGTACAGCCGCCGATCCCCCAAGACGAAGAGCGGACAGCGACGCTTAGAAGCTGGAGGTGGAACTGCAATTGGAATCGGCTCCTCCGGGGCGCACAGCAGGCACAGCGCGGATGCGGTTTTTCACTGCATTTGAATTCCAGCTGCCTGGCACGGGTACCGGTGTGCTCAGTATGGAGGGATGGCGGTAGAAGGCGGGGTGCCGGTGGGGTGTCGGTCCCTCCTCCCCGGTGTGCTCAGTATGGAGGGATGGCGGTAGAAGGCGGGGTGCCGGTGGGGTGTCGGTCCCTCCTCCCCGGTGTGCTCAGTATGGAGGGATGGCGGTAGAAGGCGGGGTGCCGGTGGGGTGTCGGTCCCTCCTCCCCGGTTTGCTCAGTATGGAGGGATGGCGGTAGAAGGCGGGGTGGAGGTGCTGCTCCGGGACGGTTGGTACAGAGTTGCGGGGAAGTTGTCGGAGGTCTCCCCGGTGCTGAGCGCGGACCGGTCCGGGGACAACGGGGTGACCAATGGATCGTTTCGGGGCCCCTCCGAGCCCCCCCAGCCCGAGGCCATCGCCAACCAGAAGCGGACGGTGCGGGTGGTGGAGCCGGGCGGGCTGGGGATCCATGAAGGGGGGCCGGGAGAACAAGATGCCCGTCCTCATCTCCAACATCTTCCGCGGGCTGGCCGCCGACCTCACCCACTCCCTCTGTCGGGGGCGCCATCCTCTCCGTCACTGGCACCGACCTCCGGGATGACACACGTGACGAGGGCGGGCAGGGAGGTCACCCTGGAGGGTAAGTACCACCTGTGACATGGGATGGGGGGGCATGTATGTGTAGGGGACATGGGGGGGTAAGTACCACCTGTGACATGGGATGGGGGGGCATGTATGTGTAGGGGACATGGGGGGTAAGTACCACCTGTGACATGGGATGGGGGGCATGTATGTGTAGGGGACATGGGGGGTAAGTACCACCTGTGACATGGGATGGGGGGCATGTATGTGTAGGGGACATGGGGGGGTAAGTATCCCCTGTCACATGGGATGGGGGGGCATGTATGTGTAGGGGACATGGGGTAAGTACCACCTGTGGCATTGGACGGGGGGTCATGTATGTGTAGGGGGCATGGGGGGGTAAGTACCACCTGTGGCATGGGATGAGGTGTCATGTATGTGTAGGGGACATGGGGGGGGTAAGTACCACCTGTGGCATGGGATGGGGGGGCATATATGTGTAGGGGACATGGTGGGGTAAGTACCACCTGTGTCATTGGACGGGGGGGCATGTATGTGTAGGGGACAAGGGGGGGTAAGTACCACCTGTGCATGCGATGGGGGTCATGTATGTGTAGGGGACATGGGGGGGGGGGGGTAAGTACCACCTGTGCATGTGATGGGGGTCATGTATGTGTAGGGGGCATGGGGGGGTAAGTACCACCTGTGGCATGGGATACGGGGTATTTATGTGTAGGGGACATGTGGGGGTAAGTACCACCTGAGACATGGGATGGGGGTGCCATGTATGTGTAGGGGACTTAGGGGGTACGTACCACCTGTGACATGGGATAGGGGGGCATGTATGTGTAGGGACATGGGGGGGAAGTACCGCCTGTGACATGGGATGGGGTGGCATGTATGTGTAGGGGTCATGGGGGGGTAAGTACCACCAATGGGATGGAGGTGTCGTGTATGCGTGGAGGACATGGGGGGTAAGTACCACCTGTGGCATGGGATGGGGGGTGCCATGTATGTGTAGGGGACATGGGGGGGTTAAGTACCGCCTGTGACATGGGATGGAGGGGTGCCATGTATGTGTAGGGGACATGGTGGGGTAAGTACCACCTATGGCATGGGATGGGGGGAATATATGTGTAGGGGGCATGAAAATGGGGGGCATGGGGGTAAGTACCATGTATGATAGGGGGGTGCCATGGTATTGGGGGCTCTGCCATGGCAGAGTCCTATTCTGCTGCCATTGGAGGGGGGAGGGTTGCCACAGCAATGGAAAAGTTTGATGAGGGGGAGTGGCCCCTCAGTCTACTGTGAATACTGTATACCATGGGGGGGGGGACCTGGCATGGCAGAATCTTTTTGGGGGTCTTGCCATGGCATTGGGGAAGTCTTACCCAGACGGTTCTGCCATGGTAAAGTCTTTTTCTGTATGTCATCCAGGGGGGGGGGACCTACCATGGTAATAGGAGAGTCGTTCTGGGAGGTCCTGCCCTGGGAAAGTCTTTTTCTGTATGTCATCCGGGGGGGGGGGGGGGACCTACCATGGTGATAGGAGAGTCGTTCTGGGAGGTCCTGCCCTGGGAAAGTCTTGTTCTGGTTCCATTGTAATGGGAGAGTCTTGCTGGGAGGGGTCCTGCCATGGCAAAGTCTGCTTTGAATAACATACACCAGTGGAGGATTTGGGGTCCTACCATTGTAATGGAAGACCCTTGCTGGGTGGCCCTTCCATGGGAAAGTCATCTTCTGGTACCTTTGGGGGGGGGTGCCATGTCATTGAGGTGGGGGACCTGCCATCAGCATTGGGAAAGTGTTATTGGACTGGGGGTCCTGCCATGGCAAAATCGTATTCTATATACCATTGGAGGTCTGGCTGTGCCAATGAGAGAGTTCCCTTTGGAGGCTCCGCCATGGAAAGTCTTATCCTGTATGTCATTGGAGGTTGGAGTCCTACCATGGTAATGAGAAAGTCTTATTGGGAGGTTCTGCCATGGAAAAATCTCTTTCTGGTGCTGCTGGGGGTCTTATTTTGGGGGTCCTGCTATGGGAAAGGCTTGTTCTGTATACCTTTGGGGGGGCCGGGTACCTACCATGGCAATTGAAGAGTCTTATGTGGGGTCCTACCATAGCAAAGTCTATTTTGAATACTGCACACCATTGGGGGGGGGGGGGGGACCTGTCATGGTAAAACGGTCAACACATGTACAAAGGATTTGCAGATGAACGTTTGACAATCTACTAGTGTATAGCCAGCTTTACTGCTCTCCAGCCAACCAGGTTGGATGGGTTGACTGCCTTCTTCCTCATCTCAAACAATGGTTCTTCCCACCACGCTGGCTATGATGTGGCTGCAGGATGCCTGGACCACCATTTCCAAATATATATAGAAAACAATGCCTTCAGTTATGACTGCGATCTCTTCTACAGGAGGAGGGATGCCCGCCCCCCTCCCCCGCCACCAATTCCTTTCCTGGGCTCTCTCATTCCATTGGGGATCCTGGGACCGCTCCAACCGGCAGCACCGACTTCAATACACACAGAGAAAGGAGCTGATGTAGTTCCTCCCTCTCTGTGGGATCACAAAATGGAAGCAACAAGGATTTTGTCACTTTTGGTTCTGGTTCTGTGTTTACTGGGCCGTTGGCGACCAGCTACTGTGCTGACCCATATGTGTCTGATCAGCTGCATTGGAGGCCAGAGGAGAGATCTGGGGTCTGATAGAGCCAGATGTCTCCATAAAGAGGACCTGTCATAGCCCATGCTGTCACAAGGGATGTTGTACATCTCTTGTGATAGCAATAAAGTTGATTTATAAAAAAAAAGGGACAGTTAAAAAAAAGTTTAAAATAAAAAGTGTCGTTCCCCCCCCCCCCCCCGTGCTCATGTGCAAATACATACACATACGTAAATCCAGCACACATATGTAAATGTTGATCACACCATACATGTGAGGTATCGCCACGAACGTCAGAACAAGAACAATAATTCCAGCACCAGACCTCCTGCATCACTCTAAACTAGTAACCTGTAGAGGCTTTTAAAGTGTCACCTGTGGAGATTCGTAGGTCCCGTAGTTTGTAGATGTTCCACGAGTGTACTGCACAGTCTATTCCAAATCAAAACAGAAAGAAAAATGTTTCAAATTTGTTATTACTTTACAAAAAGTGAAGAAAAGGGAATATTTGGCTGTTCAAAAAAAAAAACATGACCTCTTCAAGTATTCTGATGTGTTCAATCTGATCCATGATCCCTGGTATGCGATAAATAGGCCCAACACCGTAGTATGAGAAACATCCCCATATCATGATGCTTGCACCACCATGCTTCACGGTCTTCACAGTGTACTGTGGCTTGAATTCAGTGTTTGGGGGTCGTCTGACAAACTGTCTGCAGCAGATCCAAAAAGAACAATCTTACTTTCATCAGTCCACAAAATGTTGCCCCATTTCTCTTTTGCCAGTCAATGTGCTCTTTGGTAAATTGTAACCTCTTCAGCACATGTCGTTTCCCAACAGTGGGACTTTGCGGGGACTTCTTGCAGATAGCTTGGCTTCACATAGGCGTCTTCTAATTGTAACAGTCCTCACAGGGAACGTCACACCTTCTTTCATCTCCCCGGAGCTGATCATTGGCTGTCTTTGCCATTTTGGCTATTATTCGATCCATTCAAATGTCAGTTTTCTGTTTACTTTCACGTTTTGGTTTCCATTTTACAGCATTTGAGATCATTTTAGCTGAGCAGCCTATCAGTTTCTGCACTTCTTTATATATTTTCTCCTCTCTAATGAGCTTTTTAATCAAAGTACGCTGTTTTTCTACACTTTGTCTGGAATGAGCCGTTCCTCAGATTTGTAGAGATATATTATATATAGAGGTATATTCCTTTCAGCAACACTGGCTATATCCATATGAACGTCCAACCTCCAGGAGCCACAATATACCGGGCAGAAAACAAACCTTCCTCACAAATTCACTATTCAGTGTCTCTCCAAAGAAAAGCCAAAGGGATCTGCAATAATGTTCTGCCATAAAAAATGTTCTTTATTAAACCCGACCGGTACTTACATAATAGGAAGAAACAAGAGCGCCAATCATACAAAACGCACTCATATCTACATCTCATTGGTTGGTTTGTATTCCCACAGATGGGGGGCCCAGTTTTTATTTCTGGGGCCTGTTTGTTGCCACCTTAGGCAGACTGTAATGGTTATTATATGGGATTTATTTTGTTATTATATACAGTACATGTTGTTCCTTAAAGCAGTTAGGGTGGATCCTGTCATCTCTAGGTGCATGGAGTACACTCACAGTCCTAGAAAGCTGGACTCTAAATACAGATATGAGAAATGTTTTCCTGTCAGAAGATTTTTATATCTGTTCATCCATTGCTGGGATTTCCATAGCTCTGCCAGACAGCACAGCCAAGCAGACAAGACTACTTACAGTTAGGAAATACAGTGGTGTCCTCTGTCCACCCCCAACCGTCTGATTGGATGGTGAAACAACAACAGCAGACTGATTAGGTCATCTCTTTGCTCTCTTCTCCTATCAGTGTGTTCTATGTTGGTACATGTGCATGCAGCACACCTGATTGGCTCTCGGTTCTGCCCCTTCTTCTTCCAGTGCTGCTGCATAGTAAGAGGCTGATACCAAATCAATTTCAGGCACTTCCACTAGTGACATTAAAAAAACACACATTTCGAGATTTATTAACCCCTTCCTGTCGGATGTATGTATATACCGTATTTTTCGCTCCATAAGACGCACTTCCCCCCCAGAAAGGGGGAAATATGTCAGTGCGTCTTATGGAGCGAATGTAAAGTGGCCGGTCCCGTATTTCTGCCGCCACCATGTCAGAATACCGGGCCGGCCGCTTAGCTCTTCTCTCCTGTAGGTCCTTACCTATTCCTCGCTCCACCCTGCGCCATGTGCCTCTGTCGTCTGCTCACGCTGCTGACGGCTTCCGCTTTTTAACCGAGGCCTGTGTATGGCTTCCGAATACTGCTGCCTACACCGCCACCCTGCGCCATGTGCCACTTTTGGGTCTCCTCACACTGCTGCCAGGTCCATACTGATTCATGGCCCCCTGTACCGGCTCCTCATGAACGTGGTTCAGCGGGTTTGCATCACTTAACGGCAAATCGTTGACAAACGCTGGGACGTTCAGTGTTGTGCGCATTAAGCCAGACACCAAAGGGCAGCACAGACCTGTTATTACTCGCTCAAGCATGGCTGAACAAAACCAGTCTCTACCACAAATTGGACCCAGACCTGCCCAGGGTCTCGTAAGTAGATTGCACGGAGGAGTAGAGTTTGTTATTGGAATTAACTGTGAGGGACTTTTAAACCTAGGCCTGTGTATGGCCTTCAATTGAAGCTGCTTCTGCTCCGCCACTCTGCCATTGGACTCTTGATAGTCGTCTCCCCACGCTGCTGCTGGGGGGACTTTTTAACATAGGCCTCTGTATGGCCTTCAATTTTAGCTGCTTACGCTCCGCCACTCTGCCATGGGCCCCTGTACCGCCTCCTCATGCTGCTGCCAGGCCCGTAATCTGCCATGGGCCCCCGTACCGACTCCTCATGCTGCTGCCAGGCCCGTAATCTGTCATGGGCCCCTGTACCGCCTCCTCATGCTGCTGCCAGGTCCAGAGTGTGTCATGGGTCCCTGTACGGCCTCCCATTGCTGCTGTCTCCATCGCCACACTCTGCCATGTGCCACTTTCAGGTCTCCTCACACTGCTGGTGGGTTCCATTTTGTCATAGGGTGCTGTATGGCCTCCCATTGCTGCTGCCTCCACCGCCACACTGTGGCTCCACACTCTGGTTTTGGCCCCGTGACTGCCCAAATGAGTGAAGTGTGCGGTGATTCTAAGATCGACGGCACTCATCTGCATGTCATACTGACTGACCGTATTATTTCTCTTCCCCAGCAGACTCCAAGGGCATTTAAATTAAAGGTACAGTGTTCTGCACTAATATAAAGGCTCTCTGAAGCCTAGAAACACCCTTTTTATAAGTTAAATTCGCAGCGAATATATTCGACTCGAAGCAAATTTATTCGGCGAATTCGGCGAATCAGCCGAACCGAATTTTTGAATAATTCGCTCATCTCTAGTCCGCAGTCTCTGGTGATCCCCTGTACCGTGTCCGCAGTCTCTGGTCATCCCCTGTACCGTGTCCGCAGTCTCTGGTCATCCCCTGTACTGTGTCCGCAGTCTCTGGTCATCCCCTGTACCGTGTCCGCAGTCTCTGGTCATCTCCTGTCCTATGTCCACAGTCTCTGGTCATCCCCTGTACCGTGTCCGCAGTCTCTGGTCATCTCCTGTCCTATGTCCACAGTCTCTGGTCATCCCCTGTACTATGTCCGCAGTCTCTGGTCATCTCCTGTACTGTGTCCGCAGTCTCTGGTCATCTCCTATACTATGTCCGCAGTCTCTGGTCATCTCCTGTACTGTCCACAGTCTCTGGTCTTCTCCTGGACTATGTCCGCAGTCTCTGGTCATCCCCTGTACTATGTCCGCAGTCTCTGGTCATCTCCTGTACTGTTCACAGTCTCTGGTCATCTCCTGTACTGTGTCCGCAGTCTCTGGTCATCTTCTGTACTGTGTCCGCAGTCTCTGGTCATCCCCTGTACTGTGTCTGCAGTCCATTGGTTCAGAATATTTTTTTTCTTTTTTTTCTCCTCTAAAACCTGGGTGCGTCTTATGGAGCGAAAAATACGGTATGTGGCAGCACAGAGATTGGCCGTATTCTGTGCCTCCACGTATACACATACCTGTTTTGTGTTGGCAGCATGCCCCCAGCACTCTGACAGCACCGTCACTGACAATTGGAAGCTGGTAGGATGGGCTTCCAATTATCTAATCATCCAATCACAGTGATCACGTGGAGCGGAAGCTGAGCAAGCAGGTAACGATGCTCCGGTGTTGCGATCTCTTAAAAGGCTGGGAAGAAGGGGTTCATGAATACAGAGTTGCATTCATTTGTGTCTGTTATATCTGTCTGGAGATTAGTCCAAAGATGTACAGTTTTTATTCAACTGTGTGTGGCAAAATATCCTAAAAATCCAGAGCTATGAACAGGGGATTCTAAGAAGATCCTGGGATTTCCCGCTGTAAACGCATGTGTTCTGTATTGCAGACATCTAGAACTGCATTCACCTGATGCCAAGCATACTGCGGTGCTGCGAGCAAAAGATCCTGCGGCGGCCCAGACCTGGTTCAACGCAATTCACGGGGCGGTGACGGAACTTCTTCCCAAGGTGATGGCCGAAGTCCAAACTCACCTGGGAAAAAACGGAATCTCTGGAAGTCATGAAATTGGGCACATGGGCTGGCTAGCAGAAAAGGTCAGTTTGTTGTGTCTTTGGCTTTATATTGTTTATCTCACGAGCTAAATGACCACAAAAATGTCTCATCTGAAGTCCCTTTAACCCTTTTCCGCCTACTCCGGGGTCCTTGTATAAAGTTCTGAGTGCCTTGGGGGCGGGAAGATTTTCGATCATGTGACTACTGTGTTTGGCTGTCATAGTGGTCACATGATCAGGAGTCGTTCCACCGGCTATGGATTATTAGTGAGGGCCGAGAGCTGTCTGTGACAGCCCAGTGTCTGTGCTGGGAGCTTGCAGTGAGCTTGTTCTCAGCACAGAAACATTGGCTGCCCAACAACACACATGTGTGGGTGTTAAAGCCTGCCCCTGTGGCTGCAAATGTGTTATTTGGGTGACAACAGGTTAAAGTGGAACTTAACCCCCCCAGGTTTAATTTTACTGTAAACCCCCTCCTACCTTGTGTGCTGGGGTGAATGTAAATAACATACCCAGCCATCAACTGCAGCATTGCCCTGCAGTAATCTGCTGAAAGCGGAGCCCACAGGGCCTTGTGCCGCCATCATTGGAGCCAGCTTTCTCTTCCAGGTCCTAGCAAGCAGCTCCCGATGACACTCCACTGCGCATGCACAGCGTATTGTACATAGCCCCAAAGCCACCTGGGATGCATGATGTTGGTATCCTAGGGGGCTTCAAGTGTGGTGGGGAGGATGTCATTCTTACCTAAGCGAGGAAGGCAGAAGCATGGGGTGTGTTCTGCTAAAGAGAGAAAGAAGTACAGGAGTTGGACAAAAATATGGAAACACTACATGATTTGCAGGTATGAAAGTGACGACATGGTTTGCGTTGAAAGCGGAAGTGACGTAACATTCTTTTGCTTCCGCTTTGTGATGAGACACCTAGCTAACAGGTGGAAAGCCTCACGTCCATCATTTACTGCGTGCACAGCTAGTAATATGGAGTCATGTCAGAGCTTACTGAGCTTCAAAGAGGGCAAATTGTTGGTGCCACTCAGCTGGTGCCTCTGTGACTGAAGTTGCCAATTTATTTGCCGTGTCACGAGGTACAATATCAAAGGTTATGGCGACCTATACAGTTTCTGGGAAAACGATGTCTGGGCAGCCATATCTTGGTATTCTGCAGGTCCCATTGTCACCTTGAAAGATAGTCACTGCCAGTGACTATGTACAAATTTTGGCAGACTATGTGCACCCCATGGTGCAGACATTGTTTCCCGAAGACCGCGCCATTTACCAAGCTGACAATGCTCCGAATTCACACAGCTGGCGTTGTCAAATCACGGTTTGTCGAGGATGCAGACAAAGTCTCACACCTTCCCTGGGCGCCACAGTCGCCGGACCTCCATATCATAGAGCCATTATGGTCAACGAGATTTGGGCTCGTTTGCGCCTCCGGCATCTCTACGAGAACTGGAATGATTTTTGTATGAAGAGTAGTATCAGATTCCATTATCCACCACCCAAGACTTATATTTGTCAATTCCCAGGAGAATTCAGACCGTCTTGGATGCTAAAAGGCAGTCCAACACTATAGGAGCTAATGATTTTGTTCTTTTACCTAGTGTTTCCATAATTTTAGTTGTATGTGTTTCAGTGAGCACTAACGGGCGACAGCAGCTGATGCACTAAAAAGTGTTAAAATCTTAGTACCGTATTTTCCGGCGTATAAGACGACTTTTTACCCCTTGAAAATCTTCTCAAAAGTCGGGGGTCGTCTTATACACCGGTAACGGCGTGCTGACACTTTTTAGGGGGGCGGCGTGGTGCCGCCACCGCCCCCCCCCTTCCAACAGAAGGGACACTAAGTACAGGGGTGGGCAGGGGCTGCTGTCTCTTACCTGGCTCCGGTCCCACGACGATCCGGTCCAGGAAGCGCGGCTGCTCCTTCCTTCGTCCACTGGATGTTCGCGCAGCTGCTCGGCTCCGCCTCCTCACCGGTGATTGGCCGCCAGAACTGTAGCTCAGGAAAGGCACACAGGCGGCCAATCACCGGCGAGGAGGCGGAGCTGAGCGGCCCCGCGAAAATCGAGTGGAGATGCAGGTAAGTGTGCCGTGCTTAGGTGCTGCTGCAACCACATATGCTGGCTGCAGCAGCACCGTACTGGAACAGGGGTCAGCAAGTGTCAGTGGGAGGAATAGTGCCCCATCGTTGGTGTCACTGATACCAATGATGGGGCATTATTCCTCCCACTGACACCAACGATGGGGCACTTTTCCTCCCCCCCACTGACACCAACGATGGGGCACTATTCCTCCACCCCCCACTGACACCAACGATTGGGCACTATTCCTCCCCCCCCCACACTGACACCAATGATGGGGCACTATTCCACCCCCCAGTGACACCAATGATGGGGCACTATTCCACCCCCCACTGACACCAATGATGGGCACTATTCCACCCCCCCCACTGACACCAACGATGGGGCACTATTCCTCCCCCCCCCCCCACTGACACCAATGATGGGATACTATTCCTCCCACTGACACCAAAGATGGGGCACTATTCCACTGACACCAATGATGGGGTACTATTCCCCCCAATGATACTAATGATGGGGCACTATTCCTGCCACTGATACCAATGATGGGGCACTATTCCTCCCACTGTTACCAAAGATGGGGCACTATTCCACTGACACCAATGATGGGGTGCTATTCCCCCCAATGATACTAATGATGGGGCACTATTCCTGCCACTGATACCAATGATGGGACACTATTCCTCCCACTGATACCAATGATGGGGCACTATTCCTCCCACTGATACCAATGATGGGACACTATTCCTCCCACTGATACCAATGATGGGGCACTATTCCTCCCACTGACACCAATGATGGGGCACTATTCCTCCCACTGATACCAATGATGGGACACTATTCCTTCCACTGACACCAATGATGGGGCACTATTCCTGCCACTGATACTAATGATGGGGTGCTATTCCTCCCACTGACACCAATGATGGGGCACTATTCCTCCCACTGACACCAATGATGGGGCACGATTCTTCCCACTGACACCAACGATGGGGCACTATTCCCCCCCCCCCACTGACACCAATGATGGGATACTATTCCTCCCACTGACACCAAAGATGGGGCACTATTCCACTGACACCAATGATGGGGCACTATTCCTGCCACTGATACTAATGATGGGGCACTATTCCTCCCACTGGTGTGCACTGGAAGAGGGGTAGTCTTATATGGCGAGTATAGCCCAAACACTACATTTTAACAGGAAAAGTAGGGGGTCGTCTTATACACCGGAAAATACGGTAGTTTGACGTCATCGTGCTCTTGCTCTATCTGTTTAATGTGCTGATTGTCTGCTTGTTATTTGGGTCCACTTTAAACTGTGATCAGTTACTTAGGCGGAGACCTTTCTCTGCCACCTACTGGAATTTGTCATTTCTGTGCAATGTATGCGATTAAAGAGGGGACTCCGTATGCAGCTTTCATTGAATGTTGCCACTTAACAGCAAGCACTGAACACATCAAATATGCCACAGTCTCCTGGGAAGTGTAATTAGTCGGTTTGTTTGAATTTGGGGTTTTACTGTTACACTTAGGAATCGGGGGAGGCTGAGGATAGGGCCACTGTAGCTGACAAGCCCCCTTTGCCAGTCACACTCCGTGAACAGGGGATTGTGGCAGCTATGCTGTGTCTGAGATCAATGTTAGTGACGCCCACTAATTGGGCATTCATCGGGGAGGAGCAGAGAAGCTGGAAATTAAGGAACCAAAAAGAGATTTACTTCACATTTCAATACTGTTTCATTGGAGAAGTGAATACAGGCATTTAGACATGCAAGGATGGATCTGTATTTATGTTTTTAATTCCTTCAGGAGTTAGTTTTTTAAGGCTCAACACTGGAAACACTTTTTAGCCAGTTTATGTGTACCGAGAATACTATCTCTACAGTCACTGACCTTACATTTTCCAAAATACAATATTTTTCCCTAAAGCGGGCCTTTAACGTCTTAAGGGGCCATGCACGGTGCTTACAAGAAGGTGTCCGTTCCGATATTGGGAGCACGTGTAAAGGTGAAGGTACTCTGGGCTCTGATTTGGGTCACGCCGTGTACATCGTTCTCTGGGGAGGTACAGTAGTAAGTGTAGATGGTGAGACGACTTGTTCAGCTGAGCCAATGCAGATTTAATGAGCATCACACTTGTTAGCGTTGGCGGTTGGATTGGCTGGATGTCCGTAAAGACAGATGCATCCAGTGAATGCTTCCTGTTAATATGGAAGATGGACAGTCTAGGTGTTGATAGACATCGTTTATGTATTTACTTTGTACAGTTATTATTTGCTTTTTATGAACACGTAATTTCCAAAGGTTTTGCCCATTTATAACAGTCCCTGAGCGATTTCTCTGCTCCTTTTTTATGTTTCCACAGAAGTTGAAGCGAATCTAAACCTGAGAACAAAATCTTTTCCAGTTTACCAATCTTTAGATTTGGTGGCTGCCATTGTTTTATTTTTATTAGGATTATCTAGTGTTTATGTTAAGCTGGTAATCATGTTCACTTCCTGTCCTAGGGTGACAACACTCAATGTACTATATCTATTGTAATGTTTGGGGGTTGTTTAGCTCAGGGTAGCGCTCACCAGCAAGTAGAATTCACACCAGAAATTGTTGTTTTAGAGTTTCTTGGCCCACTTTTATTAAAGAAAAAAAAAAAAGTCCATACAATGTATGTTTGCCACATCAACAGAAAACAACCAATCCAGCCTCCTGGCTTGCACTTGCAACACAATAGTTCTTCATCCTCCTGGCTTATGTACAGCAGTTCTGCTCAGGCCTTCCACTATAGACCCTCGTCAGTCCCCCATAGACCACTTCCTCACCAACACTGTCCACACAGCTGGCAGCCCCTTGCTGCCCTGATCCTCAGGCTCTGGACTCTGTCCTTTCCAATGCACATATGCACTCCTCTGGATTCTCCCTTGCACATACCTGGATTCCTCGGGAGGATAGAGCCCAGAACCCTGGTCCTGTCTCTACAAAAAGCCCAGAACCCACCTGCATAATCAGTGTTCTGGCTATTCCTAAAACCTGGTCCCAGGATTGCAGATTTCTTCCCACCAAGATCACTTTGAAATTTCCAGGTTCCAGGTCCCAAAATGGACCTTTGTGTAATGCAGAGGAAACTGGCTTTTCGATTTCTTCATTGTTTCATAAACTCCCTGGAGCCCCTTAACCTGCCTTGTTGGGAATCCTGGGTAGCTTAACCACTTGCCCTCCTGAGGATTTACCCCCCTTAATGACCAGGCCTCTTTTTGCTACTCGGCGCTGCACTAATTCAACTGATAATTGCGCGGTCATGCAATGCTGCACCCAAACGAAATTTACGTCCTTTTTTTCACACAAATAGAGCTTTCTTTCGGTGTAATTTGATCACCTGTGCGCTTTTTATTTTTCACGCTATAAACAAAAAAAGGCCAAACATTTTGAAGAAAAACAATATTTTTTACTTTCAGCTATAAAAAATATATAGTAAACTCAAAGTTGGTTATAAATTTAGGCCAAAATGTATTCTGCTCCATGTTTTTGGTAAAAAAAAATCCCAATAAGTGTATATTGATTGCTTTGTGTGGAAGTTATAGCGTCTACAAACTATGGTATAGATACTGCAATTTACGCCATTTTTCTGCTATACAGCGCTGCGCTAGTTTAACGGACAATTGCGCAGTCATGCAATACGGTACATAAATGAAATTTATATCCTTTTTTTCCCACAAATTGAGCTTTCTTTCGGTGGTATTTGATCGCCTGTGCGGTTTTTATTTTTTGCGCTATAAAAAAAAAGGCTGACATTTTTGAGGAAAAAAAACAATATTTTGGACTTTTTGCTATAAAACATGTCCAGTAAAAAAAAAATGCAAAAATCAAATTTAGTCATAAATTTCTGCCAAAATGCATTCTGTGACATGTCTTTGCTAAAAAAAAAAAAATCCCAATACGTGTAAATTAATTGGTTTACGTGAAAGTTATAGCGTTTACAAATGGCGGGAAAGATACTGGAATTTTTCATTTTTATTTATACTAATAATGGCGCCGATCAGCGACTTTTGGCGGCAATCAGCGACATATGGCGGCGACCAGCGACTTATAGCAGGACTGCGGCGGACATTTTGACACTGGGGGGGAACTGACTTGGGGCCGCTGACATCCCCAGTGACACCAATACAGTGATTAGTGAAAAAAAACCACTGAAACTGTTCTAATGTCACTGGGGAGGAAGGGGTTAACATTTTTAGAAGTTGCTGTGTAAGGGGAGTGTTTTACTAGGGGGCGGGGGTGTGTACTGGAGGGGGAGGGGAGGGAGGGGGGAGCTGATCGAGGGAGAGAAACTCTGCAGCTTCTCACAAGCTGTCAGAGAACTGACACAGAACAGGGCTGTGTGTAAACAATGCAGCCCTGCTCTGTGTTAGCGATCACCGTCAATCGCTGGAAAACGGCCGGTAAAAAGTGACCCGTCGGCTGACACCCCCTGCTGACACCCGTGGGACAGGTAGGGCGGGCGCGTGCCTCGAGAGCGCCCCCTACCTGTTTTTGAAGACAGCCGTTTTAAAACGTGCTTTTGCCTACGAGTGCCGCCCTGCCACCGTTTATATGCGGTGGCTGGGCGGCAAGTGGATAATATCCTTTTACCAACATGACAGATCACCGCACTGTCACACTATGGAGAGCAGCATTGTCACCCTAGGACAAGAAGTGTGTCAGGGCTACAGAACAAACACGTGTCGGCTTGTGAGCTGCTATGTGAGTAATAAATCTTACCAAGTGCTGATGGTGAATCGCCTGCACCTAACACATGCTCATAGTAGTGTGTAAAATAACAAAAACCACAATGTGCCGCGCTTCACTTCAAAAATAATATGTGTATCCAATCACTAATATTTCTAATGCATATCCAAATATATAAATGAATATAAATATATGTAATTGTGCATCCAGTTACTATTAGTTATATATCAAAATAAATGAAAAAGTGAATAAACCAATGATGATTGTCAACAACCGTGTCCATATGATTGTTATAAGCAGTCAAAAGAAAAATCCAAATATGAGTTCCTTCAAATGTGCAAAATTTGCTTTATCGTATAATATCTCGTGCTTCTTAAAAAGTATTTGGTGCGAATAACTTGCATAAACGTGCCCCCCCCCACCGGTTGTGCTCTCACCTTTAATAATGAGGTTTAGGACTACAGAACACCTCCCCCTTTCTCCATCTATACAAGGCTAGGTTCACACCCTCTTTATGCTCTTTCTCTAAAAAGTTATTCACTATATTGTATAGATGTATGTATATTAAAAGCCATAGGAATGTCCATTTCAGGCATTCCCGCCCCTTTCTCATGCTCAATGCACATTTGAAATTGTGAAAGGGCAGGGATTCCCAAAACTCAAGAAGCGACTAATTAGGCGGTCACCTAATGCCTCACCCTCACTCACAGGGGCTTTGCGGCAGCATAATTTTCCTACGGCTAGGTTCACACATGCCTGGTGTGAATTTCCTGGTCATTTTCACTGCCAATTTCCAATGCAGCTATTCAGCGGTTCAGCTGCGGTTTTCAAATATGGTTCAGATGCAGATTTATGGCGCTGCTGGCCACTGGCGTCTTTAACAATTCCTGGTCCACTTCAGGTCCAGACACTTGCACCCCCTTCCAGTCTCGGACAATTTTCAGCTTTCAGCACTATCACACTTTGAGTGACAATTACTCAGTCATGCAACACTATACCCATATTACATTTTTATCTTTTTCTTGTGACAGATAGAACTTTCTTTTGGTGGTATTTGATCACCACGGGGTTTTTCATTTTTTGCTATATAAACAAAAAAAAACTGAAAATGTTGAAAAAAAAAACATTTTTTGCTTAGTTTTTGTTATATATTTTGCAAATAGATCATTTTTCTTCATAAATTTAGGCCAAAATGTATTCTGCTACATTTTTGGTATAAAAATAACCCAAAACAGTTTATATTATTTAGTCTGTGTGAAAGCTATAGAGTCTATAAACTATGGGATATATATGTGAAATATATGGCAAATGGCTGTGATCAGGATGCTGGTATGGAGTGTGGCTGTGATCAGGATGCTGGTATGGGGTGTGGCTGTGATCAGGATGCTGGTATGGGGTGTGGCTGTGATCAGGATGCTGGTATGGGGTGTGGCGGTGATCAGGATGCTGGTATGGGGTGTGGCTGTGATCAGGATGCTGGTATGGAGTGTGGCTGTGATCAGGATGCTGGTATGGAGTGTGGCTGTGATTAGGACGGTGGTATGGCAGTAGCCAAGATGCTGTTATGTGGTATGGGGGTGATCAGGATGCTGGTATGGGGTGTGGCTGTGATCAGGATGCTGGTATGGGGTGTGGCGGTGATCAGGATGCTGGTATGGGGTGTGGCTGTGATCAGGATGCTGGTATGGGGTGTGGCTGTGATCAGGATGCCGGTATGGGGTGTGGCTGTGATCAGGATGCTGGTATGGGGTGTGGCTGTGATCAGGATGCTGGTATAGGGTATGGCTGTGATCAGGATGCTGGTATGGGGTGTGGCTGTGATCAGGATGCTGGTATGGGGTGTGGCTGTGATCAGGACATTGGTATGGGGTATGGCTGTGATCAGGATGCTGGTATGGGGTTTGGCGGTGATCAGGACATTGGTATGGTGTATGGGGGGTGTTTTGTTTGCACTGGGACAGGTGACAAGGCCTCCTGAATGATGTATTATTGATATTGTGGGGCAGTGATCAGGGACACAGGGGAACTAAACTGGGGCACTGTGGAGGCTGGCAGTGCAGTGTGTGAGGGTACAAGCAGCCTGACATTCAGTGTAAACTCACACACTGCAGGATCGTTCACACTGAGAGCAGAGAGAAGCGATTGGTCACAGCAGTCACATGTGATACACCACGTGATCGCCCTAACACAGCGGTAATGTGATCCACTGTGTCCGGGCGACACACCGATCACCGGGTTTTGTGGTGAGCGCTCTGTGAGCCGCACACGAGCCATCGATGCAGCCTAACATAGTCTGCCGTCTATGTAGAATGGGCGGACGGGAAGAGGGTAAGGAGGGGGCCAGGTAGCTGGCTGCCACGTCCTTAACAACCGATGACTTATCAGCTGAAAGCGTGGGGTTCCCCCCCCAATCCATACCAGGCCTTTTTGGTCTGGTATGGGTTTTGAGGGTAACCCCATGCCAAGAAAAAAAAACCCCTTATCCGAGCATGTGGCCGGGCTGGCCAGTAAAGAGGGGAGACCCCCAGATCCTGCCAACCCACCCCCCCCCCATCCATGTGAATGACTATGGGGTACATTGGGCATTTTTTTGCTATCCCTCACTTCGCTTTATCTGGTAATAGCACGGTCATGCAACGCTGTACACAAATGACATTTTTTTCCCCACAAAAATTGATCTTTCTTTAGGTGATATATGAACACCACTAGGTATTTATTATATAAATGAAAATTTTGAAACAAAAAAAACCTATATTTTTTACTTTTTGTTATGAAACATATCCAATAAAAATTAAAAAAAAAATTGTTCATAAATTTAGGCCAACATATATTCTGTTACATGTTTTAGGTAAAAAAAACCCCCACAAATCAGTAAATGTGTATTAATTGGTTTGTGTGAAAGTTGCAGCGTCTACAAACAATGAGATAAATAATAAATACTGGAATTTTCTTTATCTTTTACATTTATTTATGTTTATACTATTAATGGCGATGATGAGTGGGGCTGTGATAGTGCGCCGAGCAATTTGACACTTTGTCACAACTGACACTGACATCTCCAGTGACACTGATACAGTGATCAGTGTTAATACTATACACTGTGATTGTATAAATGACACTGACTGGGAAGGGGTAACATCTAGGGGCAATCAAAGGGTTAGCGGTGTGTACTGTGTGTAGTATGGGCTGCTTTTACTAATCCAAGTGGCTGTTTTTACTCTCTGATTTGCATGGAGAAAAAAATAGACACATCGCTGCTGTTTGTAGAGAGGTCTGTGTTGCTTGTCAACACAGAGCTCTGCTAAGTCCTTCGCTCAGCCGTTCAGCAGGTCCCAGCCATAAATCGTTTGGCTGAACCTGCTGATTGGCTTGGGCTGTAGCGAATGGCAGCACAGATGGGGGTAACGGGCACACATGCCCCCTACCTAGAAATGAAAGATCACATACATGTACGTGATGTGGTGCAGAAGAGACCCCAGGCTGCTGTATATTTGCATGGGCCTGTCGGCAGCTGGTTAATTCATGGAACAGAGTTCTACTACCTAATAGTCTCTGATATGTTGTGGTGAGATGTCTGGAATCGGGATCCCAGATCTTCACATCCAGTGCAGCCATGACTAGAGGGTTCAACTCTTCTAGATGTGGGATTCATTTTATTGGATGGTCCATGCAGCAGAATTAGTGGGAACAGATGATACTATGAGAGACAGAAGAGGCCAGAGGGTGACTAAGCCCCGTAGACTCCACTGGGAACTAAAATATCACTTTTGGGTGGACTGACCCTTTAACTGTACAGGATATGGTGGTGGTACACAAATGAAAGGAGTACGGGACACACGGAATGATAGAAATGCCAGTCACCACAGACTTGGAATTACACTGTATCTGAGCACCACAAAGAGAAAATGATCATTTATTCATTTGTAATCATCGAAGAAAACTCCCCCATCCATCCATGTTTCCATGCTTTATGTTACTGAGAAATCACTTTGAAAAACTCTTGTCTAGCATTTCTGGCTGTGGCCACCTTGAGTAAGGGCAGATGACTGATGTAGCATTTACTTCCTGGAATCCATCTGCCCTTAGCTCAGGCACGAGGGTGTGCTTTGCTGAGAAAGCCCCTCCTCCACTCCTGAATACTCCTGGGATGTATGAGTTTATTTGCCTAGGCTAGAAACCAGGAAGTAACTGAGGAATTGTTAATAAAAAAGAATACGTTTAAAACAAGTAGATATGATCTACGTTCCTAAATACACTGCTCAAAAAAATTAAAGGAACGCTTTTTAATCAGAATATAGTGTCAAGTCAGTTAAACTTCTGGAATATTTATCTGGTCAGTTAAGTAGCAGAGGGGGTTGTAAATCAGTTTCAGCTGCTTTGGTATTAATGAAATGAACAACAGTTGTATTAGATGGGCAACAATGAGACAACCCCCAACACAGGAATGGTTTCACAGGTGAAGGCCACTGATATTTTTTCCCTACTCATCTTTTCTGACTGTTTTTCACTAGTTTTGTATCATATGACGCCCTCCCAGAACTGGACAACCGCGCTCTATCCGTTATTCAGCTATAGCGCACTTGGCAAGTGGTTAAAAAGATATTCCAGCATCCTCTGAGATATCATGTTTCAGTCCATCTGATGCTGCCACGTTGCACCTCAGACTGTCCAGGAGCTCAGTGGTGACCTGGTCCAGATCTGGGAGGAAATCCTCCAGGACACCATCCGTCGTCTAATTAGAAGCATGCCCTGACGTTGTCAGACATACATACAATCACGTGGGGGCCATACAAACTACTGAGGACCATTCTGAGTTGCTGCAATACAATTTTAGTAAAATGGACTCGTCTGCTGCATTTTTTTTTTCACTTTTTATTTTCGGGGTGTCTTTGAATTCAGTCCTCTGTTGGTTGATGATTTTCATCAAACGATGGGGCGTCCTTATGTTCCTAACACATCACCCCGTCCATGTCAGTATAGAGACCCAACATGAGATTTTCCCCATTGAGATCTGATGTGTTCTCAAAGTGTTCCTTTATTTTTTGAGCCGTGTATTTGCTAAGGATAGCAGCAGAAGGATTGAAAATAGCTCATGTTTATTGAGATCGAAGTGTATTTTATTTATTATTTATTTCAGGTACTTCTATATCGCCGTCAATTTACACAGCACTTTACATATATATTGTACATTCACATCAGTCCCTAACCCTCAAGGGGCGTCCAATCTAAGGTCCCTAACTCACATCCATACATACACTATCTATCTATCTATCTATCTATCTATCAATCTATCTATCTATCTATCCATCCAGTTGTATCCAACCCTTGGTGATTGCATGGACCGTCACTCGTAAGCAACTTTTTCCATGAATTCTCTTAGCAGTTATTTTACAGGGTAGGTTGCCAGGTCTTTCTCCAACCCCCACCATGCAGGAGATCCCACATGGCCAGGGATGAAACTAGGACAATTTAGACAGGAGCCAATTCACCTACCAGCATGTCTTTGGAGTGTGGGAGGAAACCGGAGTACCCAGAGGAAACCCACACAGGCACAGGGAGAACATGCAAACTCCAGGCAGGTGGTGCCGTGGTTGGGATTCAAACCAACGACCCAAGTACTGCCAGGCGGAAGTTTAGCCACTGTGCTGCCCAAGTTGTGCATTCAAGTTTTTCTGTTGCCTGAAGTTGCCCCTCCTTTGATCAATTTATAGTGTTCCATTGAACGGGCTGCCGCCACACGCCAGAATAGACCAAATATCGGACACGCATCGTTTCTTCTGACTAGATGTGCAGTGTGGTGCGCTGCAATGCATGTTTGTCAGATGTGCGTTCGGTTCCTATTGACAATGGATGGCACTGCAACACGCTAATGCATGGACCACGTGTCGTCCTATGTTGCAGGAATGCATCTTACCGCAACACAAAAGTATGATTGGATGCTTCATGTAAGGTGCGCATAGGCAGGGCAATTCACAGAACGTTACAATACACAGAGTCCTCCAGCATACTTACCAGCCAGCCAGCAAAATTGGAAAAAGCCTAAAATGTTTCAGCAATTTGTGTTCAGTTTGTTGGATACATTTGCAAATATATGTGAAGCCGCACTGCCACGTCAAGGCTCCTCTGTACAGTGCGGTCCCTAACTCCACTCTAATGTCATTTCCAAATTGTGACATACAGAGCAAGAAATACATTCAGAATGTAAACTAGTTCAACAAAAATTACATCAAAAACAGAGGTTTTGGTTGCATATATTTGCAATCATATACGAAACCATCGAAACCATCTATAGACGTCTGAAACATGAGTGAAAAAAAATACTGGCCTCCAACCTCCCCTTATAGCCAGTCCAACACACACCTTTAAAAAAGAATACCGGCCTCCAACCTCCCCTTATAGCCGGTCCAACACACACCTTGAAACAAAATATTGTAGCTCTCTTGTGGGTGAAGAGAGCTGGTGTAATTGCTTTCTTGGAGGCAGGTGCTGATGACAATCCTTCAATAGAGCGATGACGGAGCCTCCACGTGAATGTCACATGCTGACGGAGCCTCCACGTGAATAATACATGCTGACGGAGTCTCCACGTGAATATCACATGCTGACGGAGCCTCCATGTGCTCGGCACATTCTGACGGAGCCTCCACGTGCTTGGCACATGCTGTCGGAGCCCCCACATGCTCGGATCAAGCCGTCGAAGCCTCCACGTGCTCGGCACAAGCCGTCGGAGCCTCCACGTGCTCGGCACAAGCCGTCGGAGCCCCAACGTGCTCGGCACAAGCCGTCGAAGCCCCAACGTGCTCGGCACAAGCCGTCGGAGCCCCAACGTGCTCGGCACAAGCCGTCGGAGCCCCAACGTGCTCGGCACAAGCCGTCGGAGCCCCAACGTGCTCGGCACAAGCCGTCGGAGCCCCAACGTGCTCGTTACAAGCCGTCGGAGCCTCCACGTGCTCGGCACAAGCCGTCGGAGCCCCAACGTGCTCGGCACAAGCCGTCGGAGCCTCCACATGCTCGGCACAAGCCGTCGGAGCCTCCACGTGCTCGGCACAAGCCGTCGGAGCCTCCACGTGCTCGGCACAAGCCGTCGGAGCCCCAACGTGCTCGGCACAAGCCGTCGGAGCCTCCACGTGCTCGGCACAAGCCGTCGGAGCCCCAACGTACTCGGCACAAGCCGTCGGAGCCCCAACGTGCTCGGCACAAGCCGTCGGAGCCCCAACGTGCTCGGCACAAGCCGTCGGAGCCCGAACATGCTCGGCACAAGCCGTCGGAGCCCCAACGTGCTCGGCACAAGCCGTCGGAGCCCCAACGTGCTCGGAACAAGCCGTCGGAGCCTCCACGTGCTCGGCACAAGCCGTCAGAGCCTCCACGTGCTCGGCACAAGCCGTCGGAGCCCCAACGTGCTCGGCACAAGCCGTCGGAGCCCCAACGTGCTCGGCACAAGCCGTCGGAGCCCCAACGTGCTCGGCACAAGCCGTCGGAGCCCCAACATGCTCGGCACAAGCCGTCGGAGCCCCAACGTGCTCGGCACAAGCCGTCGGAGCCTCCACGTGCTCGGCACAAGCCGTCGGAGCCTCCACGTGCTCGGCACAAGCCGTCGGAGCCCCAACGTGCTCGGCACAAGCCGTCAGAGCCTCCACGTGCTCGGCACAAGCCGTCGGAGCCCCAACGTGCTCGGCACAAGCCGTCGGATCCTCCACGTGCTCGGCACAAGTCGTCGGAGCCTCCACGTTCTCGGCACAAGCCGTCGGAGCCTCCACGTGCTCGCCACAAGCCGTCGGAGCCTCCACGTGCTCGGCCCGTGCCGTCGGAGCCTCCACGTGCTCGGCCCATGCTGTCAGAGCCTTCCAGGCGGAAGTGCTAACCATTTAGCCAATGTGCTGCCTCCAACCATTTAGCTACCGGCCTCCAACCTCCCCTTATAGCCGGTCCAACACACACCTTGAAAAAAAATATTGTAACTCTCTTGTGGGTGAAGAGAGCTGGTGTAATTGCTTTCTTGGAGGCAGGTGCTGATGACAATCCTTCAATAGAGCGATGACATAGGGGACTTTCCGATGATGAAGGTCCTCCTCTTCTTCACCTCCTAGTGTAAAATTTCTTCCAACTTCTTGGCCATCTTAACTCCCAGAACAGTCGCACCCTGGCCATTTAAGTGCAGTCCGTCCCTGCTGTAGAGCTGGTAACTGAACGAAAAGTCTGCCCAGTTCTCCATGAACTCAAACCCCTCCTCTCTGCACCAGTTCTTCAGCCACTTGTTAAGCTCTCTAATCTCATTCTGCCTCACTGGTGTGGCTCGAGGTACAGGCAGTATTTCTGAAAATACTGCCTTGGAGGTTCTTTTCTTCAATATAGCTCCCAAGTCTCTGAAATCTTTTTGTAGGGCGTTCCATCTTCCTCTGACTTTGTCGTTGGTACCGACATGTACGATGACAGCTGGGTCCTCCCCAGCCCCTTTCAGCAATCTGTCCATGCGATCTGCAATGTCCCGAACCCGAGCGCCTGGTAAACTACAGACTGTTCGGCAATGACGGTCTTTGTGACAGATTGCTTTCTCTGTACCTCTAAGAATGGAGTCCCCTACCACCAGTATATGTCTATCCTTTCTTGTATCCTTGCCCCCATCTTCACTGGAGGAGATGTTCCCCTGGCATTTTGGTAGGGTCTTGTCATTAACGTCGCGTTCTGTCGGAGTCTCCACGTGAATGTCACATGCTGATGGAGCCTCCAAGTGAATGTCAACTACTGACGGATCCTCCACGTGCTGGGCACATGCTGTCAGAGCCTCCACGTGCTGGGCACATGCTGTCGGAGCCTCCACGTGCTGGGCACATGCTGTCGGAGCCTCCACGTGCTGGGCACATGCTGTCGGAGCCTCCACGTGCTGGGCACATGCTGTCGGAGCCTCCACGTGCTGGGCACATGCTGACGGAGCCTCCACGTGCTGGGCACATGCTGACGGAGCCTCCACGTGCTGGGCACATGCTGACGGAGCCTCCACGTGCTGGGCACATGCTGACGGAGCCTCCACGTGCTGGGCACATTCTGTCGGAGCCTCCACGTGCTGGGCACATGCTGTCGGAGCCTCCACGTGCTCGGCACATTCTGTCGGAGCCTCCACGTGCTGGGCACATTCTGTCGGAGCCTCCACGTGCTGGGCACATTCTGTCGGAGCCTCCACGTGCTGGGCACATTCTGTCGGAGGCTCCACGTGCTCGGCACATTCTGTCGGAGCCTCCACGTGCTGGGCACATGCTGTCGGAGCCTCCACGTGCTGGGCACATTCTGTCGGAGCCTCCACGTGCTCAGCAAATTCTGTCGGAGCCTCCACGTGCTCGGCACATTCTGTCGGAGCCTCCACGTGCTGGGCACATTCTGTCGGAGCCTCCACGTGCTCGGCACATTCGGTCGGAGCCTCCACGTGCTGGGCACATGCTGTCGGAGCCTCCACGTGCTGGGCACATGCTGTCGGAGCCTCCACGTGCTGGGCACATGCTGTCGGAGCCTCCACGTGCTGGGCACATGCTGTCGGAGCCTCCACGTGCTGGGCACATGCTGTCGGAGCCTCCACGTGCTGGGCACATGCTGTCGGAGCCTCCACGTGCTGGGCACATTCTGTCGGAGCCTCCATGTGAATGTCACATGCTATCTGAGCCTTTATGTGCTCGGCACATGCTGACGGAGTCTCCATGTCGATATCATATCTCTTCTCGCTCACTGTGGCAAGCCTGCCGGGTGAGCTGTGTTTGCAGTAAATAATATTTACATCTACAATAAAAAAGAATTGAATTTAGCACCTTAATCTACATTTTATATATTTTTCTTTATACAAAATCAAAATACAGAGAAAGTTAGAAACACCTGTGCCAGGGACAGTAAGGAGACCTGACATGATAGGGACACAGGGATGACTATAGTGGCCTTCATATAAAAATGCTAGTTGGGTGGCAGTTATGCCAAGCCTCTACAATTAAATGACTGAAGAAACCGGCAAGTTAAATGAGTGGGCGGGTCACAAGGGAAGTGGCAGTAGGAAGTAGTGGTGTCACCTGCCTGGCTCTGCATTGTGGCTGGGGTTTGTGAATCATTGGGCCAGCTAAGCACAGCCTTCTTTTACTGGCAGTTTTGCCCAGAAAGTGTCATTTATCAGTCCTGAGGTCAAACAGGATACGGGTCACCCACTATGGGGGGGTCATACACCAGCCTGACAACAGCTGATTGTTTGCATTGGCAGGGAGAGTAAACACGTGACTAATGTAGTAGGAATATTTATGTCTAGTCATATGTTTTTATCAATGTTATATGGATATTCATACTTTTGCTGGTGGAGTTGCAATGTGAGCGTCACGTGTATTCATGACCATCCCTATACATGTGTGCATATGGGAATGTCAGCCGTCATCAGTGTCTATGACCATCCCTGTACATGTGTGCATATGGGAATGTCAGCCGTCATCAGTGTCTATGACCATCCCTATACATGTGTGCATATGGTAATGTCAGCCGTCATCAGTGTCTATGACCATCCCTATACATGTGTGCATATGGGAATGTCAGCCGTCATCAGTGTCTATGACCATCCCTATACATGTGTGCATATGGGAATGTCAGCCGTCATCAGTGTCTATGACCATCCCTATACATGTGTGCATATGGGAATGTCAGCCGTCATCAGTGTCTATGGCGTTCTCTGTACATGGATACATATGGGAATGTCAGCCGTCATCAGTGTCTATGGCGTTCCCTGTACATGGATACATATGGGAATATCAGCCGTCATCAGTGTCTATGGCCATCCGTATACATGTGTGCATATGGGAATGTCAGCCGTCATCAGTGTCTATGACCATCCGTATACATGTGTGCATATGGGAATGTCAGCCGTCATCAGTGTCTATGACCATCCGTATACATGTGTGTATATGGGAATGTCAGCCGTCATCAGTGTCTATGGCCATCCGTATACATGTGTGCATATGGGAATGTCAGCCGTCATCAGTGTCTATGGCCATCCGTATACATGTGTGCATATGGGAATGTCAGCCGTCATCAGTGTCTATGACCATCCGTATACATGTGTGCATATGGGAATGTCAGCCGTCATCAGTGTCTATGACCATCCGTATACATGTGTGCATATGGGAATGTCAGCCGTCATCAGTGTCTATGACCATCCCTGTACATGTGTGCATATGGGAATGTCATCCGTCATCAGTGTCTATGGCGATCCCTGTACATGGATACATATGGGAATGTCAGCCGTCATCAGTGTCTATGGCCCAGGAATGATGAATTCCTATCTCCCTACACCTGGGACATCTTCAGCCCTGCTGCGGGCAAAATAAAAAAAAAAAATTTTCTAATTTTTTTAGTTGTAAACCATGAAAGGTGCACCCAAGTACATATCATCCAATCCCCCCCCCCAGACATATACGCACGTACAAACGTAAAAGCACACGCTGGGGCTCCTACACATGAAAACGTTGATTGCGATACACGTTACATATCGCCGCACACGCCAGAATGAGCGCAATAATTCTAGCAGCAGACCCCCTCCATACACTATACTGATCACCTAGAAGGGGCTGTAAAAGCGTCAACTACAGAAAATGTCGGACTGTTACAGCCCCTTCTAGGTGATCAGTATAGTGTATGGAGGGGGTCTGCTGCTAGAATTATTGCGCTCATTCTGGCGTGTGCGGCGATATGTAACGTGTATTGTAATCAATGTTTTCATGTGTAGGCGCCCCAGCGTGTGCTTTTACGTTTGTACATGTGTGTATGTGGGTGGGGGGGGGGTGTTATGTGATTGGGAGGAACTTTAATTTTTTCAATTAAAAAAAATATATTTTATTTTTCCTGAATTTGTTTCCATGACATTGGGAACAATGTGCCGTCTGTGATGTATTTTGGTGACAGGTTCTCTTTATGGAGACATCTGAGGTGTAATAGACCCCGGATGTCTCCCCTGTACTACACTGGATGGACTGCAATGCACATCCGATTCCATATGTCCCGCCCTCGGTGGGCGGGGATCTCTGACCGGTAACCAGGAAGTGACATCACACCGGCACTTCCTGGTCAGGACCAGACGGGGACGGGCGCTCTTCTCCTTCCTCTCCTGCTGAGGGCGGTGAGTCGGCCCCGGGGCCCGCAGATGAGGGGGCGGAGCCCGGGAGATAGTGGGTGGGGGGAGGGTCACACGGGGGGGTCGGCACTGTGTGGAAGCGGCTGCCCCGCCCCTCCAATGCTTCCACCTGACAGGTGAGCCCCGCAGCAGGGCTGAAGGGGAGAGGAAACTACCTGCCCCACCCCCGGGACGTGTCCGGACATGCCCGGCCATATGAATTCCCCATCCCTGCTGGAATGTCAGCTCTCCTCAGTGTCTATGGGGATCCCTGTACATGTGTCCATATGGGAATGTCAGCCGGGAAAAAGGGGAAAAAAGGGTCCAGTGAGAGGAGGTGAGTTCCCTCGTCTCTCTCTAGATCCACAATACATACCATTTTGGTGTTCTGCCTTGTGGTGGCGCCCATTGACTTTACAGCCGGCGCCTAAACATCCAGCAACGGCTCTGAAGCAGCCGCGCAGAAAAGCCCGAGTCCTCTTCATGGTGGTGGGCCTCTTGGTGGTGGGATCTGCAGACTGCTCAGTGATCCCTCCTTCCATAGGGGGCTTTCCTTCCCCCGATTCCTCTTTGGTGGTTTTCTGAGAAATAAACGTTTTAATCTTCAATTGTCTCATTACGGAAAATAATGAAACCCGCTTCAACCTGTGTGAGAGAGGAAGTGCAGCCAATCGGATCAAATCCGAACCGATGAGACTGCAAGCCAAACTCAGGAGAAGGAACAATCACGTCTGCTCTGTACCGGGTACAAGGAGCGACTGAAGGGACTCTGGGAGAGCTGGCTTAGGGGGAGAAAGGGGGGGGGGGAGGGGGGAAGGGGGAGGAGTCAGGCGATGACATCACGGTGCTGGAGAGCCTTTTTTTTTTTTTTTAATCAAAGTTTTCTTAAAGGGGCCACGTCCTTTTTAAATTCTGCCACCTGCAGGTTTAATTCAAAAATAAGGACGTGGTCCCTTTAAGAACTCTAGGAGACTGTTTTTTTTTTTTTTTCAAATCTCCTGGTACTCAGACAAACACAACTGACGATTTTTCCTAAAGGGGCGGCAGTTATGTGAATGCAGCCTCAGTATATAGATCTCATATACCAGGAGAAGAGGTTTTTTCTTTTTTTTTTTTAATTTAAGTGAGTTATTTTGATTGATATTTCAACCTTACAGTCCCACGGCTTAAAATAAAGGTCTTTATTCCTATGAGAACTCTGTGATTGGAGCCTTATCGCTGAATAGAAAGATTTCCTGCAGAACAAATATTTTCCTTTCTGTCTTGCTTTTTTTTTTTTTTTCGTCTTTTATCATTATTTTCCTAAATGATGGAATTTTTTTTTTTCAATGCGAAAACGTCTCCCATAGACTTTAATGCAAAATCCCCTCCCATAGACTTTAATGCAAAAACACCTTTCAGTAGCCATCCTATGTGAACACTTCTGTTCTCTTGAGGCTCTGCTCTATCACTTGTGATTCTGGAACGCACCGCAACAAACTCGCACAGAACCCTTTCCATAATGGCACTCAAAGCACAATGCGTGTGGGTGGCATCTGTGTGAACCTCCTCAATAGGAGCACATAATATCTCGCCTGTCATGTCAATCTGTGAGTTTGAAAATGCATCCAGAATGGCATATGTGTGAACCAGGGCTGCTCCTTTCACATTTGGGCATTTTGGGATTGCGGCAGAATCGCTGTGATCGCAAAACACAGGTTCAGGCGCCATTATTTATTATTAGGGTCATGTACACGGGGCGTTTGGAAAACTCTTCTGACCTCTGGAAACTGACTGCTAGAAAACGTAGGTTATAAAATGTCAGTTTAGCTGCGTTTGCATATCGCGTTTATGTGCGTTTGCGTTTAGAAGCGTTTTTAAACAATAGCGTCAGGAGACCTTCCAAATGCCCAGAATGCACTGAAAATAGTAAATATTGAAGTATTTCAGACATTTTGAGAGGAATAGAGAGAGCAGAAGCAGAGAGAGCAGTATGTGTGGAGATGACCTGTCTATTCTGGTTGTAGTCACTATGGATCCCATCATAATGCGACACGTTTTACCATTTTTTCCTTCACGCGAAACCTGGAAGTGACTGCGCTGGTGTACCGGGTCCATTGGAATACATGGAAAACGCTTTGCATGCATTTCTGATGAAGAAAATCGTCTCTGGACAGCATCTGGATATGGAGCTGTCAAAAAACGCGTCTAAACGCAAACGCTTGTAAAGGCGGTTAACAGCGTTCATAAGCGTTTGGCCTTTGAAATGGCAGTAAAATCTACTCCTGAACGCCTGTGTGTACATGGACACAGGGAGACATAAAGGAGAGTTCAGGGGCTGCTGAAAAATCTGCTCCACAGTTCCTGACCGTCAGTGTAGCAGCTGCAGTGTACATGAGCCCTGAAAACGTTTCAGTTTTGCCGTGATTGTCGTGCGGTAAGTCACATGGTGTGAAGCTTGTCCCCCAAAAGTCGCCTTGCCCCAGGAGCTGACAATCCACGCTACTCTTTACAAAAATCAGTCCGCTGGGTTGAATGAAAACAAAGCTTGTAGTGTGTACCCGGCTACAGCGCCCTCTGCTGGAGGTAGTGAGTAAACAGATGAAGGACTCCATCTCTTCCACTCTCTGCCCCTGATAACAGTCAGGTCTGCGATGGTTGAACAGTGACTGATGAAAGGTTATAGCCTGTGATAGCCGGGTGTGAAGAAGGGCAATAAACTCACAAATGATAATGTGTTCATTTCCAGGTCTTATCCCAGAGAGGTGCCTCTATGTCTGTACCACAGGGTGTTGCAGTTCATCTGCTCAGCCGGGATCAACTCTGTTGTCTCTCTTGTTACAAACTGTTCATGACCACTGTGGTTCTGGGTATGGTGCCGTGTGGTTCTGGGTATGGTGCTGTGTGGTTCTGGGTATGGTGCCGTGTGGTTCTGGGTATGGTGCCGTGTGGTTCTGGGTATGGTGCTGTGTGGTTCTGGGTATGGTGCTGTGTGGTTCTGGGTATGGTGCTGTGTGGTTCTGGGTATGGACTGTGTGGTTCTGGGTATGATGCTGTGTGGTTCTGGGTATGGACTGTGTGGTTCTGGGTATGATGCTGTGTGGTTCTGGGTATCAGACTGTGAGGTCCTGTGTCCGGCTGTGTGTGTGGCTCCTGGGTATCGGGCTGTGTGTGTGGCTCCTGGGTATCGGGCTGTGTGTGTGGCTCCTGGGTATGGGGCTGTGTGTGGCTCCTGGGTATCGGGCTGTGTGTGGCTCCTGGGTATCGGGCTGTGTGTGTGGCTCCTGGGTATCGGGCTGTGTGTGGCTCCTGGGTATCGGGCTGTGTGTGTGGCTCCTGGGTATCGGGCTGTGTGTGGCTCCTGGGTATCGGGCTGTGTGTGTGGCTCCTTGGTATCGGGCTGTGTGTGGCTCCTGGGTATCGGGCTGTGTGTGGCTCCTGGGTATCGGGCTGTGTGTGTGGCTCCTGGGTATCGGGCTGTGTGTGGCTCCTGGGTGTCCTGACCCGGAAGTGATGTGATGATATGACTTTTGGGGCCCCAATGACAGACTCCTGACCATGGAGGCCAGGATAGAATGTAATGCAGTGCACTGTATTCCTGTCAGTGTAGTACAGGGGACACACCCGGGGCTTTTAGACCTTTGATGTCTCAATAAAGAGAACCTGTCACACTAAATAAATAAAATTAATGTAACAAATGAAAGTTACACCCAAGCACATCTCCTCCCCCCTCCAAAAAATAAAAATTGAGACCCCCCCACATATATGCATGTTGAAGCGTCAAAGCACACAGTGGGGCCCCTACACATGAAGATGTGGATTGCGATACACGTTACATATCAGCGCACACGCCAGGATGAGGCAATAATTCCAGCACCAGACCTCCTCCATACACTACACTGATGACCTTTAAGGGGCTCTAACCCCTCCCACCTGACCAATGTACGTAAACGGCCAGCTGGGAGATCCCCCGTTCTGATTGGACGTTCCTGTACGTCCCTCAGAACATGCACTTGTGTGCGGCCCCGGGGCCACGCAACAGCACGGATCTGTGATGGCCGCGCCCGTTGGACTCAGCCCATTACGTATTGGGATATGGGCTCTCTGATTGGACCTTCCAATGGTGATGGCAGTGTCCAATCACAGCCATCTCTGAATGTCAGCTGACACGTGTCTCTGTAGCTGTTCCCTCAGCTGAGGTCTGTGAGAGCTCAGTGAGGGGGGGAGGGGGGGATGCTGCAAATTGTGACAGTTGATGTGTGTAGCTGATGATTTTATTCCTCCATTACACAGCTCTGCAGCCCCCCCACACCAGGACACCAAGCAGCATCTGTCCCTGTCCACATGTCAGCGTCTGTCAGTGTCCCACAAACATGTCATCACCTGTCAGTGTCCCACAAACATGTCATCACCTGTCAGTGTCCCACATACATGTCATCACCTGTCAGTGTCCCACAAACATGTCATCACCTGTCAGTGTCCCACAAACATGTCATCACCTGTCAGTGTCCCACAAACATGTCATCACCTGTCAGTGTCCCACATACATGTCATCACCTGTCAGTGTCCCACAAACATGTCATCACCTGTCAGTGTCCCACAAACATGTCATCACCTGTCAGTGTCCCACATACATGTCATCACCTGTCAGTGTCCCACATACATGTCATCGTCTGTCAGTGTCCCACATACATGTCATCACCTGTCAGTGTCCCACAAACATGTCATCACCTGTCAGTGTCCCACAAACATGTCATCACCTGTCAGTGTCCCACATACATGTCATCGTCTGTCAGTGTCCCACATACATGTCATCACCTGTCAGTGTCCCACATACATGTCATCGCCTGTCAGTGTCCCACATACATGTCATCACCTGTCAGTGTCCCACAAACATGTCATCACCTGTCAGTGTCCCACATACATGTCATCACCTGTCAGTGTCCCACAAACATGTCATCACCTGTCAGTGTCCCACATACATGTCATCACCTGTCAGTGTCCCGCATACATGTCATCGCCTGTCAGTGTCTCACAAACATGTCATCACCTGTCAGTGTCCCACAAACATGTCATCGCCTGTCAGTGTCCCACATACATGTCATCACCTGTCAGTGTCTCACAAACATGTCATCACCTGTCAGTGTCCCACATACATGTCATCACCTGTCAGTGTCCCACAAACATGTCATCACCTGTCAGTGTCCCACAAACATGTCATCACCTGTCAGTGTCCCACAAACATGTCATCACCTGTCGGTGTCCCACAAACATGTCAGCGTCTGTCAGTGTCCCACAAACATGTCATCGCCTGTCAGTGTCCCACAAACATGTCATCACCTGTCAGTGTCCCACAAACATGTCATCACCTGTCAGTGTCCCACAAACATGTCATCACCTGTCAGTGTCCCACAAACATGTCATCACCTGTCAGTGTCCCACAAACATGTCATCACCTGTCAGTGTCCCACATACATGTCATCGCCTGTCAGTGTCCCACAAACATGTCATCGCCTGTCAGTGTCCCACAAACATGTCATCACCTGTCAGTGTCCCACATACATGTCATCACCCGTCAGTGTCCCACAAACATGTCATCACCTGTCACAGTGTACAGGGCACAAAAACATAAAGAATAAAAAACAATGTAAAGTGCCCCCATCCCCCCCTCGCTGAAGTGTAAAGTTGAACGCAGGCATTGGTGTCATACACATACATGACCAGTGATCACACCACACATGTGAGGTATCGCGGTGAATGTCGGAGGAGAGCAATAATTCTATCACCTGACCTCCTCTGTAACTCTAAACTGGTAACCTGGAACGGCTTATAAAGTGTCTCCTATAAAGATTTGTAAATCACGTAGTTTGGCGCCATTCCATAATCGTGACAATTATAAAGCGTGACGGGTTTTATCTATTACTTGGTGCAACACCAGATTTTCTATTTTACCAAAAATGTGGGTATTATATAGTGTTTGTGCATCAAAATTCTTTAACCGCTTCCCCCCCCCCCCCGACCACTGCACATAATCGGCCAGGTGGGATCATCGCTGTTCTGATTGGACGTTCCTGAACAGTAGTAAAGTACAGGCACAGTGTTGTGGGGTCTGTGCTTTGTGCAGGCATGGAGTCACAGAGGGGAGGAGGGGGAGTTATGAGAGGAGGGGACTGGCATGGAGGGTAAAGCAGGGGGTGTAGGAATGGTGCTGAAAGGTGAAGAGGAGCCTGCAGGTGCAATGCTGACAGTGAAGGGCTGGGGGTCAGTTGGAGAGAAGGGGGGAGCAGGCATAATGGTGTTAGGGGGGCAGGTGTGCTGTCTGCAAGGGGGGGGGGGTGCAGGCATAATGGTGTTAGGGGGGCAGGTGTGCTGTCTGCGGGGGGGGGGGGGGTGCAGGAATAATGGTGTTAGGGGGGCAGGTGTGCTGTCTGCAGGGGGGGGTGCAGGCATAATGGTGTTAGGGGGGCAGGTGTGCTGTCTGCGGGGGGGGGGGTGCAGGCATAATGGTGTTAGGGGGGCAGCTGTGCTGTCTGCGGGGGGGGGGGGGGTGCAGGCGTAATGGTGTTAGGGGGGCAGGTGTGTTGTCTGCGGCGGGGGGGGGGGGGTGCAGGCATGATGGTGTTAGGGTGTTAGGGGAGCAGGTGTGCTGTCTGCAGGGAAGGGCAGGGTGCAGGCACAATGGTATTAGGGAAGCAGGTGCGCTTTTTGCGGGGGGGGGGCAGGGTGCAGGCACACTGGTGGGGGCTATAAGCATTAGCTGTGGGTGAAGGGGAGCTGGACAGGTGCAGTAGTGATAGAGGGGTGAGATGGAGGAGTGTAGGGGGGGTGGGGAGAAGAAGATGCAGTGCTGAGAGTCAGCGTAAGAGGAAGGAGTGCAGGCATGGAGGGCAGGCATGGGGTGCAGGCATGGGGGGCAGGCATGGGGTGCGGGCATGGAGTACGGGCATGGGGTGCGGGCATGGGGTGCAGGCATGATGTGCAGGCATGGGGTGCAGGCTTGGGGTGCGGGTATGGAGTGGAGGCATGGGGTGCGGGCATGGAGGGCAGGCACGGGGTGCAGGCATGGGGTGCAGGCATGGGGTGCAGGTATGGGGTGCAGGCATGGAGTGCAGGCATGGGGTGCAGGTGTGGAGTGCAGGCATGGGGTGCAGGCACGGGGTGCAGGCATGGGGTGCAGGCACGGGGTGCAGGCATGGGGTGCAGGCACGGGGTGCAGGCATGGGGTGCAGGCATAGGGTGCAGGCTTGGAGTGCAGGCCCGGTGGGAGGTGATAGAAGGTGGGCTGCAGAAATGGTGAGTGTGGTGCTTAGAAAGGGGTGGTGCGGGTGCAGTGGGTGCGGAGAGAAGGGTGCTGAGAAGAGAGCAGATGCAGGAACAGTCGGTGGAGAGTACGAGGACTACAGGAGCGTGTGCCCCGAGTGAGGAGTGCGGGGGTGGTGTTTGTGCAGCGGGTGCTAAGACAAGGGGGGGTGTAGGGATGGAGAGTGACAACAGACGGGGGGCTCATTCACATGAATGGACTGTCATCCACATCACAATGATCACATAAAGTGGGCGTGGACTGTTACTGACAACATGAATTCCGGCATCATCTCCCCAATGCACACGTTCCTGAGGAGTGGCTGTGAATGGCAGTGAGTGCTGCAGCGACCACCAGCTGGGAACCGAAGACATTGAAAGTGGGAAGTATATGACCAGCACACCATGGATCTCCAGAACCGGTCCGAAGCTTTATTCAGTGATCACATGACCATTACAGAAGCAGCGCTTCGGATCCTCGCAGGACCCATCATCAGGCATGTGAAGCCCATGTTAGAACTCTGCTGTTTGTAACTGTTAACCCTTTTCCTGCCGCCATTGTATATCAAACATTGGGGGGGGGGGGGGGGGTTACATTAGTGGTGAGCCAAAATGAGAATTCTGGTGCCGAAACCTCAGGATGCACTTGGCCGAAAACTGAAACCAGAATGTCTGTGTATGTGGGGGTGGGGGGGTCATATTATTTTTTATTTCTTTTTTATACTTTTAATGATTTTTAACTTATGATTTAATCGCTATCACATAGAGACCAATAGTCCCCCACATGATAGCATGTAAGTGGCAGGTCTTCTTTGTGGGGGGGGGGGGCAGTATGTACAAGGAGGGGGTAGGCAGTAGCAGTGTTTACAGACAGGCTCCCTCACTTGCTGCCACTAACTGTCATTGCCGGTTTATAAATGCACCCGCTGACTTTTTTTTCCTCCACTTTATAGATCGGAGGAGGAGCTGTCATTCACCCCCCCACTAAAATAAACAAAGGGGCGGGGTCATTAAGTGATGTCACTGGGTGACTCCACCCCTTTGTTTTCTTTAGCAGCTGACCGCTCCTTCTCGGAGCTTTAAAGTGAAAAAAAAAAGTCGGTAATTGCTTTTAAAAACCGTCAATGATATTTATCATCATCCAGTGAGGGAGCCTGTGTGTGTACACTGCATCCTCACTGTATACACTGCTTACCCCCCTCCTGCCCCCTCCCCCATGTGCAGTACACACAGCCCCTCCAACCCCCTCCGGCTGTAATAATCGGCACCTGTATCGGCTCACTTTTTTCTGTAAGGCTTTTTTCAGCCGATTATGTTTTGAAATTTCAGTGCATCCCGACACACAGTGGGCTGGATTTACTAAAGGCAAATAGACTGAGCACTCTGCAAGTGCAATTGTTTCACAGCTTAGTAAATGAGCAGAAGATCTGCTGACTTCCATCATCCAATCATGTGCAAGTAAAACTGCTTTATTTATTTATTTATTTTCCTTGCACATGATTGGGTATTCTTGGCAAGGTAGAGCTTTACCTCATTTACTAAGCTCTGGAGCAACTGCAAAGTGCACCGTCTATTTGCCTTTAGTAAATCAACCCCAGTGTGTGTACACTTGACAAGCCGTCTGTCAGCTTTCTGATGAAAGTGATTGGATGGCTGTACAGGGTGACCCCCGAAACTGTGTCTGCTCCTCCCCCTTGTGTTCTGTCAGCTTCATTGGAAGGCAGGTGAGACATCAGGGGTGTAAAAGGCCTCTGATATTCCATCCAGCATTTCCCATCCATAGGATGCACTTGTACGTCCTTCATTGGGAAGGGTGATATCTCTGTCATCTCTGCAGCTGCAGAGCCAACAATTCCCTTCTATGCAAAAGTATCCTAGCAGCTGGATTACTTTTAGAGGCGGCAGAAGGGTGTCCCCTCCCCCCTCCCGACGCCTCCTCCGCCTTTACCGCAAAACAATTGTGATTTGTACATGAGAGAAATGTCAGAATTGGCCGGGGTGGCAAGTGGTTAAAGTGGAACTTCACTCTCTCAATCAACATTGACTATTTATAATCCGACTATTTCTGCCTGAGCTAAGGGCAGATGCATTTCAGAAAGTAAATGCTGCGTGAATCATCTGCCCTTACTCAAGAGGGTCACAGTAAGAAATGCGGGGGGGGTTCAAAATGAATTCTCAGCAAAATAAAGCATGGAGACATGGATGGATGGGGGGGTTTGCTTTGAATATTAACAATGGGTTAAATAGCATTCTTGATTTGTGGTGCTTAGATGCAGCGCAGTTCCACATTACAGAGAAGCTGTCACACAGAGTTGGTCACATGGGGTAGATTTCATTTGTGTGCCAGAAACTTAAAGCGATTCTAAAGATTGATTTTTTTTTTTTAAATAACAAACATTTCTATACTTCCCTACTGTGTGCAGTGGTTTTACACAGAGCAGTCTGGATCCTCCTCTTCTCGGGTCCCCCGCAGGCTCTCCTGGCCCTTCGTTTCTGTCGGGTGGCCCCACAGAAAGCATTTTGCTATGGGGGCACCCGCTGCTCCTTGTGTCCATTCACAAGGAGCCGCAGCTTGACCCTGCCCTCTCTCTCTCCTGATTGGCTGACTGGCTGTGATTGACAGCAGCTGGAGCCAATGGCTCTCAGTTGCTGTCTCAGCCAATGAGGAGGCAGAGACCTGGGACAGGCGAGGCTGTCATTCACATTGCTGGATCAGGTAAATATTGGGGGGCTGGGGGCATTGCTGCACTCAGTAGGTTTTTTACCTTCATGCATACAATGTACGAAGGTACAAAACCTTGAGCCTTTACAACCACTTTAACTTTAGTTACTGTGCCCCTGATAACCCATTGCACAAATAACACGTGACATACAAAATTGGAACTGCCATCATTTTATTCTCCAGGGTGTCTGCTTTCAGAAAATGTGTAAAGTTTGGGGGTTTTAACTAATCTTCAGGCCTAAAATGATGTTTTAAATGTGTGTAGAAACAAGCAAAAATGGCAGCGGAAAGGTTAAAGGTCCGGCTCCCCCGGCTGGTAAGGGTTAATGATGGGGCAAAGGGCCTACATGGAGTACGCGGATCTTGCGTTTTTTCTGTGTCGGCTTAGAGGGCGGACCATGGTGAAGAAGTCAGCATTACCTTTGTATGTTGGTAGTTTTCATCAGAACTGGGGATTCCTTGTAAGTCGATGAGACACAATAACCTGGCAGATGATCTGACTTCCCATTAAGCCGGCATGTCGCCGATCCCAAATAAATGGACAACCTTGACTTGCCCTCATGTGGAAGCGCCTCTGTGAAGGATTTGGAAAACATTTCAGGCTTTTTTCTGCCTGGCCAAGTGCATGACACGCCGAGAACGAGACGGTCCGTTTGTGTCTCCCCGTCACCAACAACTGTCCTCAGATGCAGCGAACATACTAATCAGAGAACGCCGGAGGTCTTATGTCTGAAGCCCCGAAATAGCGATCCATTCGTGCTCTCTAGCAATCACTCGGGAGAAATTCTCTGCGGTTCTCTGTTCTCTAGGCTGGTGATGGGAGCTGCTCGGCGGCAGCTATCTGGGATCACAGCTATTACCTGGGGCACAGTAAAAACTCCCATAGACTGTAATGACATCTGGCAGATGAGGTCTGGGAATGCGTACAACACGGGGATTACCTGGACCATTGCTTTTTAATATGAAGACGCAGGAAAGTCATATCGCTGAAATTCAGAGATCGCAGGCGGGAGGGGTCAGAGGGACGTGGAATTAGTGAGAAATCGTCTTGTGACAGGAGTGACTTTTGGGGGTGGGGGGACCTCTGTGTCAGCTCATGTTCTCCCCATTATGTTTAAGGCACCCTGTGCCTGTTAAGGGGTACAGAGTGTGTATGTGAATGTCCTAGTATTGTGTATTGGTGTGTTGTCCTTTGTCCCTGCCATGTGGTTGCCTATTGTACTGCCATGTGGTTATTCCTTTGTCTCGGCCACATGGCTGTCTATTGTCCTTGCCATGTGCTGCCCCATTGTTCTGTGTCTTGGTTGGATGGGGAGGGGTGATGATGTGTTTCCTGCCCATACTGTAGCCCTCCCCACTGATGTGGCGGGCTGATGATGTGTTTCCTGTTCCTGGTTGTGTTTCCCCGCCCTGTGTATATAACTTGTTGTTTGTGTAGAAATAAAGAATTGGCTTCCTGTTTTAAGAAGAGCCGGGTGCTGTCTATTTCCTGAGGGATTTCAGGGTGTGGTCCGTGGATGGTGTTCGGACGGGAATCTGCGGTATAACGGAATATACTCAAGAGTGGTCGGGTTCCGGTTCTGTTACAAGTCTATTATTGGATTTGGAGAAATACGCTATTTATTGTAGACTGGATCCTTTTCACTTTCATGATAATTAAAGGAAAGTTGTACGGAGTTTCTCTAAAATTACAAGTCACCTGATTGTTCTACTGATCTGTTGCCTTCAGTACTCTGAACTTTTATGCAGATCAGGGATTCTAATTTTAAAGTGGAACTAAACTGTATCTGAGCGCCATAAAGTGAGAGCGCTATTTCATCCATTTGTAATATTCACCGCAAACCCCCCCATCCATCTATGTCTCCGTGCTTTATTTTGTTGAGATATCACTTTGAGAAACACCTTTTTATATTTCCACCTGTGGGCATCTTGAGTAAGTGCAGAAGATTCATGTAGCTTCTACTTCCTGGAATCCATCTGCCGTTAGCTCAGGCATGCAGACAGGAGGTTGTGCTTGGGTGAGAAAGTCTCCACTCCTCGCCTCCAGATGAAAGGAAAAAAATGCCCAAGAAGACTCCTGGGATCTATGACATCATAATGGCCCAGAAACCAGAAGCAACTCAAGAAATGTGAACAAAAAAGTTTAACAAAATTAAATAGAAAATACTTTCCTATCTATCCAGCAGTAAAAGGATTAAAAATAGGTAATGTTGATTAAGAGAGAGAGGTTAGCTTCACTTTAAATCCGGGCTAAAGTTTTATTTGTAAAAATGCAGTTTGCATCTCTTGTATCATGTCTGCAGTCTCTGACCATCTCTTGTATCATGTTCGCAGTCTCTGACCATCTATTGTATTATGTCCACAGTCTCTGATCATCTCTTGTATCATGTCCACAGTCTCTAACCATCTCATATATCATGTCTGCAGTCTCTGACCATCTCTTGTGTCATGTCTGCAGTCTCTGACCATCTCTTGTATCCTGTCCGCAGTCTCTGACCATCTATTGTATCATGTCCGCAGTCTCTGACCATCTATTGTATCATGTCCACAGTCTCTGACCATCTCTTGTATCATGTCCACAGTCTCTGACCATATCTTGTATCATGTCCACAGTCTCTGATCATCTCTTGTATCATGTCCACAGTCTCTAACCATCTCATATATCATGTCTGCAGTCTCTGACCATCTCCTTTATCATGTCTGCAGTCTCTGACCATCTCTTGTGTCATGTTTGCAGTCTCTGACCAGCTCTTGTCTGCAGTCTCTGACCAGCTCTTGTATTATGTCTGCAGTCTCTGACCATCTCCTGTATCATGTCTGCAGTCTCTGACCATCTCTTGTATCATGTCTGCAGTCTCTGATCATCTCTTGTATCATGTCTGCAGTCTCTGACCATCTCACAGCCACCCCTTGACAACAAAACAAGAAGTCTTTAGAACATCTTTATTGTCATTTTACCAGCTTGACCTCAGTGGTCCTGTCACATATTAATAAATGGCGGCCTTGCCTATTCCTGAGACAGGACCTTGGAGCTTACAGCTACAATCCATAGCCCACTTTTACTTAAAGCAGAACTCTGGGCAAAATCTTCATTACATGTCCTTGCTGATTTCCTACCTTCACTGAATATGTCTTCCATCTTCTGGTTCATTCAGTAGTTGCTGTGAAATAATCTTTTCATTTTCAAGTCAAACCGTTAATTTTCCTTGGTTTCCTGTTTGTAAGAGTGGTGGCTGCTATGCCACTGGTCTTGGCACATCCCTTCTGTAGTTCTTTCTCCAGGAAGCAGTGATATAATTCAGCACCACTTGCAGTGGTGGGCAGACCGAGACTCTCAGACACATTCATCATGTACAGACCCGCCCACATTCACTACAATTCCCTGTGGTTGATGGGAACTGTAGTTTCCTTTTACTGCAGAGAGAGGAGAGGATATGATGTCATCCCGGCTGTTACTCCTCCTCCTTGGTACAGAAGATACTGTTATCTTTTGAATTACAGAGATGAGGTCATGAAAATTCAATGAGACTTTTCTCCTAAATGGTAAAGATTTTCAGCATTTTATTATCTGTTTAGTGTTTTGTGTAGGGTGGTGTACTAATGGGTGATTGTTATGCCTATCCCGGAGTTCTTCTTTAAGTGCGGCCCTTTTAAAATGTCAAGGACTGCACTTGAGGCTCTTCATAATAAACATGTTGGCCACCACCGGAATAAATGGGTCCGCATGGAGTAACTACTTCAAGTGTTTGTTCACCTTCTCATTCTGTTCATTCTTTCTGGAAAGGTGAAGCAACCCTTTAAGGAGCCTGTAGCAGCAATCAGTCTGGTAGGATTGCACATTGCTCCATCCATGTGTGCTATGATCCATTGCTTTGGAATACCGATAGCTATTGGTGGAGCTCACCACCAAGCAAACCATCGTAAACGAGATGGTGAATGCATCTGGCCGTACACCAGGATGTTCGTTGGAAAATGTTCTTTTTGGGTGTTGATTTGAATTTCCAAAGGGTAGCGGGTTCAAATCGATGTTTGTTTTCAGATGTAGTGATGAGAAAATTCGAAGGATCAGGATGGAAGATTGCTTTAAATAAATGACCTTCTAACAGAGAATGCGGATTTTGTTCAGGAAATTACATTTCATTCCAAAACTGAGTGTTAAAAGGAAGAGAAATTTTGAAGTCGGATGTTCGCACGGTCAACAAATGTACAAAGGATTTGCAGATGAACGTTTGACAATCTACTAGTGTATAGCCAGCTTTACTGCTCTCCAGCCAACCAGGTTGGATGGGTTGACTGCCTTCTTCCTCATCTCAAACAATGGTTCTTCCCACCACGCTGGCTATGATGTGGCTGCAGGATGCCTGGACCACCATTTCCAAATATATATATAAAACAATGCCTTCAGTTATGACTGCGATCTCTTCTACAGGAGGAGGGATGCCCGCCCCCCTCCCCCGCCACCAATTCCTTTCCTGGGGTCTCTCATTCCATTGGGGATCCTGGGACCGCTCCAACCGGCAGCACCGACATCAATACACACAGAGAAAGGAGCTGATGTAGTTCCTCCCTCTCTGTGGGATCACAAAGTGGAAGCAACAAGGATTTTGTCACTTTTAGTTCTGGTTCTGTGTTTACTGGGCCGTTGGCGACCAGCTACTGTGCTGACCCATATGTGTCTGATCAGCTGCATTGGAGGCCAGAGGAAAGATCTGGGGTCTGATAGAGCCAGATGTCTCCATAAAGAGGACCTGTCATAGCCCATGCTGTCACAAGGGATGTTGTACATCCCTTGTGACAGCAATAAAGTTGATTTATAAACAAAAAAGGGACAGTTAAAAAAAAGTTTAAAATAAAATAAATTATGTTTTAAAGTGCCCCCCCCCCCCCCCCGTGCTCATGTGCAAATGCATACACATACGTAAATCCAGCACACATATGTAAATGGTGATCACACCATACATGTGAGGTATCGCCACGAACGTCAGAACAAGAACACTAATTCCAGCACCAGACCTCCTGCATCACTCTAAACTAGTAACCTGTAGAGGCTTTTAAAGTGTCACCTGTGGAGATTTGTAGGTCCCGTAGTTTGTAGATGTTCCACGAGTGTACTGCACAGTCTATTCCAAATCAAAACAGAAAGAAAAATGTTTCAAATTTGTTATTACTTTATAAAGAGTGAAGAAAAAGGAATATTTGGCTGTTCAAAAAAAAAAACATGACTTGTTGAAGTATTTGGATGTGTTCAATCTGATCCATGATCCCTGGTATGCGATAAATAGGCCCAACACCGTAGTATGAGAAACATCCCCATATCATGATGCTTGCACCACCATGCTTCACGGTCTTCACAGTGTACTGTGGCTTGAATTCAGTGTTTGGGGGTCGTCTGACAAACTGCAGCAGATCCAAAAAGAACAATCTTACTTTCATCAGTCTACAAAATGTTGCCCCATTTCTCTTTTGCCAGTCAATGTGCTCTTTGGTAAATTGTAACCTCTTCAGCACACGTCGTTTTCCCAACAGTGGGACTTTGCGGGGACTTCTTGCAGATAGCTTGGCTTCACATCGGCGTCTTCTAATTGTAACAGTCCTCACAGGGAACGTCACACCTTCTTTCATCTCCCCGGAGCTGATCATTGGCTGTGTCTTTGCCATTTTGGCTATTCTTCTATCCATTCAAATGGCAGTTTTCTGTTTACTTTCACGTTTTGGTTTCCATTTTACAGCATTTGAGATCATTTTAGCTGAGCAGCCGATCAGTTTCTGCACTTCTTTATATATTTTCTCCTCTCCAATGAACTTTTTAATCAAAGTACGCTGTTTTTCTACACTTTGTCTGGAATGAGCCGTTCCTCAGATTTGTAGAGATATATTATATATAGAGGTATATTCCTTTCAGCAACACTGGCTATATCCATATGAACGTCCAACCTCCAGGAGCCACAATATACCGGGCAGAAAACAAACCTTCCTCACAAATTCACTATTCAGTGTCTCTCCAAAGAAAAGCCAAAGGGATCTGCAATAATGTTCTGCCATAAAAAATGTTCTTTATTAAAACCCGACCGGTACTTACATAATAGGAAGAAACAAGAGCGACAATCATACAAAACGCACTCATATCTACATCTCATTGGTTGTTTGTATTCCCACAGATGGGGGGCCCAGTTTTTATTTCTGGGGCCTGTTTGTTGCCACCTTAGGCAGACTGTAATGGTTATTATATGTGATTTATTTTGTTATTATATACAGTACATGTTGTTCCTTAAAGCAGTTAGGGTGGATCCTGTCATCTCTAGGTGCATGGAGTACACTCACAGTCCTAGAAAGCTGGACTCTAAATACAGATATGAGAAATGTTTTGCCTGTCAGAAGATTTTTATATCTGTTCATCCATTGCTGGGATTTACACAGCTCTGCCAGACAGCACAGCCAAGCAGACAAGACTACTTACAGTTAGGAAATACAGTGGTGTCCTCTGTTCACCCCCAACCGTCTGATTGGATGGTGAAACAGCAGCAGCAGACTGATTAGGTCATCTCTTTGCTCTCTTCTCCTATCAGTATGTTCCATGTTGGTACATATGCATGCAGCACACCTGATTGGCTCTCGGTTCTGCCCCTTCTTCTTCCAGTGCTGCTGCATAGTAAGAGGCTGATACCAAATCAATTTCAGGCACTTCTACTAGTGGCATTAAAAACACACATTTCACGATTTATTAAGCCCTTCCTGTCGGATGTATGTATATATGTGGCAGCACAGAGATTGGCCGTATTCTGTGCCTCCACGTATACACATACCTGTTTTGTGTTGGCAGCATGCCCCCAGCACTCTGACAGCACCGTCACTGACAATTGGAAGCTAGTAGGATGGGCTTCCAATTATCTAATCTTCCAATCACAGTGATCACATGGTGCGGAAGCTGAGCAAGCAGGTAACGATGCTCCGGTGTTGCGATCTCTTAAAAGGCTGGGAAGAAGGGGTTAATGAATACAGAGTTGCATTCATTTGTGTCTGTTATATCTGTCTGGAGATTAGTCCAAAGATGTACAGTTTTTATTCAACTGTGTGTGGCAAAATATCCTAAAAATCCAGAGCTATGAACAGGGGATTCTAAGAAGATCCTGGGATTTCCCGCTGTAAACGCATGTGTTCTGTATTGCAGACATCTAGAACTGCATTCACCTGATGCCAAGCATACTGCGGTGCTGCGAGCAAAAGATCCTGCGGCGGCCCAGACCTGGTTCAACGCAATTCACGGGGCGGTGATGGAACTTCTTCCCAAGGTGATGGCCGAAGTCCAAACTCAGCTGGGAAAAAACGGAATCTCTGGAAGTCATGAAATTCGGCACATGGGCTGGCTAGCAGAAAAGGTCAGTTTGTTGTGTCTTTGGCTTTATATTGTTTATCTCACGAGCTAAATGACCACAAAAATGTCTCATCTGAAGTCCCTTTAACCCTTTTCCGCCTACTCCGGTGTCCTTGTACAAAGTTCTGACTGCCTGGGGGGCAAGAAGATTTTCGATCATGTGACTACTGTGTTTGGCTGTCATAGTGGTCACATGATCAGGAGTCGTTCCATTGGCTATGGATTATTAGTGAGGGCCGAGAGCTGTCTGTGACAGCCCAGTGTCTGTGCTGGGAGCTTGCAGTAAGCTTGTTCTCAGCACAGAAACATTGGCTGCCCAACAACGCACATGTGTGGGTGTTAAAGCCTGCCCTTGCGGCTGCAAATATGTGTTATTTGGGTGACAACAGGTTAAAGTGGAACTTAACCCCCCAGGTTTAATTTTACTCTAAACCCCCTCCTACCTTGTGTGCTGGGGTGAACTTAAATAACATACCCAGCCATCAACTGCAGCATTGCCCTGCAGTAATCTGCTGAAAGCGGAACCCACAGGGCCTTGTGCCGCCATCATTGGAGCCAGCTTTCTCTTCCAGGTCCTTGCAAGCAGCTCCCGATGACACTCCACTGCGCATGCACAGCGTATTGTACATAGCCCCAAAGCCACCTGAGACACATGATGTTGGTATCCTAGGGGGCTTCAAGTGGGGTGGGGAGGATGTCATTGTTACCTAAGGCAGAAGCATGGGGTGTGTTCTCCTAAAAAAAGAAAGAAAGAAGTACAGGAGTTGGACAAAAATATGGAAACACTACATGATTTGCAGGTGTGAAAGTGACGACATGGTTTGCGTTGAAAGCGGAAGTGACGTAACATTCTTTTGCTTCTGCTGTGTGATGAGACACCTAGCTAACAGGTGGAAAGCCTCACATCCGTCATTTACTGCGTGCACAGCTAGTAATATGGAGTCATGTCAGAGCTTACTGAGCTTCAAAGAGGGCAAATTGTTGTTGCCACTTAGCTGGTGCCTCTGTGACTGAAGTTGCCAATTTATTTGCCGTGTCACGAGGTACAATATCAAAGGTTATGGCGGCATATACAGTTTCTGGGAAAACGATGTCTGGGCAGCCATATCTTGGTATTCTGCAGGTCCCATTGTCACCTTGAAAGATAGTCACTGCCAGTGACTATGTACAAATTTTGGCCGACTATGTGCACCCCATGGTGCAGACATTGTTTCCCGAACACCGCGCCATTTACCAAGCTGACAATGCTCCGAATTCACACAGCTGGCGTTGTCAAATCACGGTTTGGGGAGGATGCAGACAAAGTCTCACACCTTCCCTGGGCGCCACAGTTGCCAGACTTCCATATCATAGAGCCATTATGGTCAACGAGATTTGGGCTTGTTTTCCTCCTCCGGCATCTCTGCGAGAGCTGGAACAATTGTTGTGTGAAGAGTAGTATCAGATTCCATTATCCACCACCCAAGACTTATATTTGTCAATTCCCAGGAGAATTCAGACCGTCTTGGATGCTAAAGGCAGTCCAACACTATAGTAGCTAATGATTTTGTTCTTTTACCTAGTGTTTCCATAATTTTGTCCAACCCCTATAACTGGGACTGAAGGTTCGTGTTAAAATCTTAGTAGTTTGACGTCATCGTGTTCTTGCTCTATCTGTTTAATGTGCTGATTGTCTGCTTGTTATTTGGGTCCACTTTAAACTATGATCAGTTACTTAGGCGGAGACCTTTCTCTGCCACCTACTGGAATTTGTCATTTCTGTGCAATGTATGCGATTAAAGAGGGGACTCCGTATGCAGCTTTCATTGAATGTTGCCACTTAACAGCAAGCACTGAACACATCAAATATGCCCCAGTCTCCTGGGAAGTGTAATTAGTCGGTTTGTTTGAATTTGGGGTTTTACTGTTACACTTAGGAATCGGGGGAGGCTGAGGATAGGGCCACTGTAGCTGACAAGCCCCCTTTGCCAGTCACACTCCGTGAACAGGGGATTGTGGCAGCTATGCTGTGTCTGAGATCAATGTTAGTGACGCCCACTAATTGGGCATTCGTCGGGGAGGAGCAGAGAAGCTGGAAATTAAGGAACCAAAAAGAGATTTACTTCACATTTCAATACTGTTTCATTGGAGAAGTGAATACAGGCATTTAGACATGCAAGGATGGATCTGTATTTATGTTTTTAATTCCTTCAGGAGTTAATTTTTTAAGGCCCAACACTGGAAACACTTTTTAGTCAGTTATTGTGTACCGAGAATACTATCTCTACAGTCACTGACCTTACATTTTCCAAAATACAATATTTTTCCCTAAAGCGGGCCTTTAACGTCTTAAGGGGCCATGCACGGTGCTTACAAGAAGGTGTCCGTTCCGATATTGGGAGCACGTGTAAAGGTAAAGGTACTCTGGGCTCTGATTTGGGTCACGCCGTGTACATCGTTCTCTGGGGAGGTACAGTAGTAAGTGTAGATGGTGAGACGACTTGTTCAGCTGAGCCAATGCAGATTTAATGAGCATCACACTTGTTAGCGTTGGCGGTTGGATTGGCTGGATGTCCGTAAAGACAGATGGATCCAGTGAATGCTTCCTGTTAATATGGAAGATGGACAGTCTAGGTGTTGATAGACATCGTTTATGTATTTACTTTGTACAGTTATTGTCATTTGCTTTTTATGAACACGTAATTTCCAAAGTGTGGTGGTTTATGTAAGGATATATATTATTTATAAAGGGCGTGTCCCTTTCCCTTAGATGAAATATTACAGTGCCTCCAGCCGTTAAAATACGGCAAATATTTAGTAAACCAATAATTTGGACACCTTGATAATTTGATCACCACTTATTATTATACCTTGAATTCTTTTAGCCAATATGATTTCGTACCATACACACAAAATTTGCCTTATAATAGATAAATATAAAAATTTATTTATGTACAAAAATTATATATATATTAACACAAAACGCAAAAGACTGGTGATAAATGAATATTGGTACACACAATCAAGAATATATCCTACCAATGTAAGACACAATAATAAAGTTTCTAACTAATTACATCAATCACAATTTTTAAATGATCTGATTATTTATTAAATTTATTAATAATTAATAATTTCGAATATCTCAAAGGTTATATTCTCGCAAGCCGTGGCCATAGGATTGCAAGAAGCAAGCCCTTGATATATGATACTCTGGTTATTAATATTCAATAAATTATGAAATATGAAAAAAAAAAAAAAATTATAATATGGCAACAAACAATTTTTAACAGTAAAACAGGATCTCTCTACATATATCTAACTACCCAATATTGTTGTGATACACTAAGATAATTTTATGATTCCACACAACAGAGAAAATAGGTTAATACAAAATCAAATAAACATCTCACCACACCCGGAATTCAGACTAGGCAACTCTCCCGTGGATTTAGCTGGCAGTGGAACGCCTTTGGACTGATATATAGGGCAAGTGAAAGATTCTAAGTAGGGGAGAATGTAGGAAGTTATAAGATTAGAGGTTTAGGAATTTAGTTAAAGTTTTAGGAAGTTTTAAAAGATGGAAGAGTAGTTGTTCAGCAGAGATCTTCTTCTTGATCAGGTCTTTCCATGAGGTTTTTATGAGGGTCTTCTTTTTCTTAAAGCACAAGGGCTTTTATATCCACTAGTCCATTGTTCTAAGATACCTTCCCACCAGGCTTCCTGATTGGCTAGTTGAGAAATGTGTGTACATAAGCTATTTCTCACCTGCCCGCCAGGTGGCGGTCATGTATCACAGAACAATGTGAGTATTTGAGATGACTCATACCTTGGGTGGAATCTTAAGGTAATTTCAGGAATTAAATATACGGCTTTTTCCAGATATAGCAGTGATCATACCTATAATATTCTAAATAGGGACCATGGAATATAGGTGTATATTCAGTTATTCCTCCTTGAAGTACCATCCTGTTTGTTTCCTGATAAGACATGTAACTAATGCTAGTCTATAATACATCTTACTTCCCATCATCTCAATACTCAAATTAGTGATATATAGTTCCCATTGCTGAGTATTTAGTGGTGTTTAAAATCTATAACATCTTATTTATAATCTGTTTTTGTAGTATATTTTTGTAATTATATACAGTGAACTTTTAGACTTAAATGTCCTGAATTTCACCTCTTTGTTTCAGAATCAACATTTTCTCTGTGTAGGAAAAAAAACTCTCTGTTTGCCTGGCCCTTGTATTGGACTCATGGTAAACAACTGTTAATGCTTTCACCCTTGGTGAACAATAGTATATGGTAATAGTTTCAGAGGTCTGTTGGTTCATCACACTCTACAAGGTTTGGGTAAGCTCTCAGACAATCAGTTTGGTTCCTCTATTGTCATGTCCAGACCTTGTATATGTTTACCTGCTTATTGAAGTCTGAATAATGGTGTTTGATCACCTGTAGAACTTCAAAATAGTATTGTCTCTAGGAGGAAAGAAAAACAATCCCTTCACCCATTACATTTCTCTAGCTAGATGGTCATTCGACTTTCCAACCAAGACAAATTAACCCCTTAACATCCGGCTATGCTGACTTGATGTTATATAGGATTATGTCTTGATAAATCATGTTTTTGAGACATAATTCAAAAGCCCACAACAAAAGGTTTTGCCCATTTATAACAGTCCCTGAGCGATTTCTCTGCTCCTTTTTTGTTATGTTTCCACAGAAGTTGAAGCGTATCTAAACCCGAGAACAAAATCTTTTCCAGTTTACCAATCTTTAGATTTGGTGGCTGCCATTGTTTTATTTTTATTAGGATTATCTAGTTTTTATGTTAATCTGGTAATCATGTTCACTTCCTGTCCTAGGGTGACAACACTCAATGTACTATATCTATTGTAATGTTTGGGGGTTGTTTAGCTCAGGGTAGCGCTCACCAGCAAGTAGAATCCACACCAGAAATTGTTGTTTTAGAGTTTCTTGGCCCACTTTTATTAAAGAAAAAAAATAGTCCATACAATGTATGTTTGCCACATCAACAGAAAACAACCAATCCAGCCTCCTGGCTTGCACTTGTAACAAAATAGTTCTTCAGCCTCCTGGCTTATGTACAGCAGTTCTGCTCAGCCTTCCACTATAGACCCTCGTCAGTCCCCCATAGACCACTTCCTCACCAACACTGTCCACACAGCTGGCAGCCCCTTGCTGCCCTGATCCTCAGGCTCTGGACTCTGTCCTTTCCAATGCACATATGCACTCCTCTGGATTCTCCCTTGCACATACCTGGATTCCTCGGGAGGATAGAGCCCAGAACCCTGGTCCTGTCTCTACAAAAAGCCCAGAACCCACCTGCATAATCAGTGTTCTGGCTATTCCTAAAATCTAGTCCCAGGATTGCAGATTTCTTCCCACCAAGATCACTTTGAAATTTCCAGGCTCCAGGTCCCAAAATGGACCTTTATGAAACAATGAAGAAACTGAAAAGCCAGTTTCCTCTGCATTACACAAACCCTCTGGAGCCCCTTAACCTGCCTTGTTGAGGATCCTGGGTAGCATAATATCCTTTTACCAACATGACAGATCACCGCACTGTCACACTATGGAGAGCAGCATTGTCACCCTAGGACAAGAAGTGTGTCAGGGCTACAGAACAAACACGTGTCGGCTTGTGAGCTGCTATGTGAGTAATAAATCTTACCAAGTGCTGATTGTGAATCGCCTGCACCTAACACATGCTCATACTAGTGTGTAAAAAAACAAAAAACCACAATGTGCCGCGCTTCACTTCAAAAATAATATGTGTATCCAATCACTAATATTTCTAATGCATATCCAAATATATAAATGAATATAAATATATGTAATTGTGCATCCAGTTACTATTAGTTATATATCAAAATAAATGAAAAAGTGAATAATCCAATGATGATTGTCAACAACAGTGTCCATATGATTGTTATAAGCAGTCAAAAGAAAAATCCATATATGAGTTCCTTCAAACGTGCAAACTTTGCTTTACCGTATAATATCCCGTGCTTCTTAAAAAGTATTTGGTGCGAATAACTTGCATAAACGTGCTCCCCCCCCCCCGGTTGTGCTCTCACCTCCAATATATGAACAAACCGTTAAGTAAGGTCATATAGCGCTTGTGTCCCTTTAAATGGACCAACGTGTGGATGGGACGGTATCCTGCTGTTTGGGGTCCTTCTCCACTCAGACAATAAACTCCCCTTCCACGGTGGTTATTATAGAGGAATAAATCAAATCATAGTGTATTACCCTTTAAAAATCATTTTTATTAATAAAGGTAATGCACTCACATTTACTCTATGTTAAAACTGCTTTGTGCACAAAATGTGTCCTCAAGAACTTTTTCCCAGGTGAAAATCCTAAAATTGCCAGCTGGTGTCAGTATGGTACCATCGAGCATCGTGAGGGGCTTTGACGTCATGACGCTGGATGGAGCACGTTTATGCAAGTTATTCGCACCAAATACTTTTTAAGAAGCACGGGATATTATACGATAAAGCAAAGTTTGCACGTTTGAAGGAACTCATATATGGATTTTTCTTTTGACTGTTTATAACAATCACATGGACACTGTTGTTGACAATCATCATTGGTTTATTCACTTTTTTATTTATTTTGATATATAACTAATAGTAACTGGATGCACAATTACATATATTTATATTCATTTATATATTTGGATATGCATTAGAAATATTAGTGATTGGATACACATATTATTTTTGAAGTGAAGCGCGGCACATTGTGAGGTTTAGGACTACAGAACACCTCCCCCTTTGTCCATCTATACAAGGCTAGGTTCACACCCTCTCTATGCTCTTTCTCTAAAAAGTTATTCACTATATCGTATGGATGGATGTATATTAGAAGCCATAGGAATGACCGTTTCTGGCATTCCCGCCCCTTTGTCGTGCTCAATGTACATTTGAAATTGTGAAAGGGCAGGGATTCCCAAAACTCAAGAAGCGGCTGATTCGGCGGTCGCCTAATGCCTCACCCTCACAGGGGCTTTACGGCAGCATAATTTTCCTACGGCTAGGTTCACACATGCCTGGTGTGAATTTCCTGGTCATTTTCACTGCCAATTTCCAATACTGCTATTCAGCGGTTCAGCTGCGGTTTTCAAATATGGTTCAGATGCAGATTTATGGAGCTGGTGGCCACTGGCGTCTTTAACAATACCTGGTCCACTTCAGGTCCAGACACTTGCACCCCCTTCCAGTCTACGACAATTTTCAGCTTTCAGCACTATCACACTTTGAGTGACAATTACTCAGTCATGCAACACTATACCCATATTACATTTTTATCTTTTTATTGTGACAGATAGAACTTTCTTTTGGTGGTATTTGATCACCACGGGGTTTTTTATTATTTGCTATATAAACGAAAAAATACTGAAAATTTTGAAAAAAAACATTTTTGCTTAGTTTTTGTTATATAATTTTGCAAATAGATAATTTTTCTTCATAAATTTAGGCCAAAATGTATTCTGCTACATTTTGGGGATAAAAATAACCCAAAACAGTTTATATTATTTAGTCTGTGTGAAAGCTATAGAGTCTATAAACTATGGGATATATATATGAAATATATGGCATATGGCAGTGATCAGGATGCCGGTATGGGGTGTACGTGACCTGTTGCAGAAGAGACCCCAGGCTGCTGTATATTTGCATGGGCCTGTCGGCAGCTGGTTAATTCATGGAACAGAGTTCTACTACCTAATAGTCTCTAATATGTTGTGGTGAGATGTCTGGAATCGGGATCCCAGATCTTCACATCCAGTGCAGCCATGACTAGAGGGTTCAACTCTTCTAGATGTGGGATTCATTTTATTGGATGGTCCATGCAGCAGAATTAGTGGGAACAGATGATACTATGAGAGACAGAAGAGGCCAGAGGGTGACTAAGCCCCGTAGACTCCACTGGGAACTAAAATCTCACTTTTGGGTGGACTGACCCTTTAACTGTACAGGATATGGTGGTGGTACACAAATGAAAGGAGTACGGGACACACGGAATGATAGAAATGCCAGTCACCACAGACTTGGAATTACACTGTATCTGAGCACCACAAAGAGAAAATGATCATTTATTCATTTGTAATAATCAAAGAAAACTCCCCCATCCATCCATGTTTCCATGCTTTATTTTACTGAGAAATCACTTTGAAAAACTCTTGTCTAGCATTTCTGGCTGTGGCCACCTTGAGTAAGGGCAGATGACTGATGTAGCATTTACTTCCTGGAATCCATCTGCCCTTAGCTCAGGCATGAGGGTGTGCTTTGGTGAGAAAGCCCCTCCTCTACTCCTGAATACACCTGGGATTTATGAGTTTATTTGCCTAGGCTAGAAACCAGGAAGTAACTGAGGAATTGTTAATAAAAAAGAATACGTTTAAAACGAGTAAATGTGACCTACGTTCCTAAATACACTGCTCAAAAAAATTAAAGGAACGCTTTTTAATCAGAGTATAGTGTCAAGTCAATTAAACTTCTGGGATATTTATCTGGTCAGTTAAGTAGCAGAGGGGGTTGTTAATCAGTTTCAGCTGCTTTGGTATTAATGAAATGAACAACAGTTGCATTAGATGGGCAACAATGAGACAACCCCCAACACAGGAATGGTTTTACAGGTGGAGACCACTGACATTTTTTTCCCTACTCATCTTTTCTGACTGTTTTTCACTAGTTTTGTATCATATGACGCCCTCCCAGAACTGGACAACCGCGCTCTATCCGTTATTCAGCTATAGCGCGCTTGGCAAGTGGTTAAAAAGATATTCCAGCATCCTCTGAGATCTCATGTTTCAGTCCATCTGACGCTGCCACGTTGCACCTCAGACTGTCCAGGAGCTCAGTGGTGACCTGGTCCAGATCTGGGAGGAAATCCCCCAGGACACCATCCGTCGTCTAATTAGGAGCATGCCCTGACGTTGTCAGACATACATACAAGCACGTGGGGGCCATACAAACTACTGAGGACCATTCTGAGTTGCTGCAATACAATTTTAGCAAAATGGACTCGTCTGCTGCATTTTTTTTTCACTTTGATTTTCGGGGTGTCTTTGAATTCAGTCCTCTGTTGGTTGATCATTTTCATGAAACGATGGGGCGTCCTTATGTTCCTAACACATCACCCCGTCCATGTCAGTATAGAGACCCAACATGAGATTTTCCCCATTGAGATCTGATGTGTTCTCAAAGTGTTCCTTTATTTTTTGAGCCGTGTATTTGCTAAGGATAGCAGCAGAAGGATTGAAAATAGCTCATGTTTATTGAGATTGGAGTGTATTTTATTTATTATTTATTTCAGGTACTTCTATATCGCCGTCAATTTACACAGCACTTTACATATATATTGTACATTCACATCAGTCCCTAACCCTCAAGGGGCGTCCAATCTAAGGTCCCTAACTCACATTCATACATACACTGTCTGTCTATCTATCTATCTATCTATCTATCTATCTATCTATCTATCTATCCAACCCTTCGCGATTGCATGGACCGTCACTCGTAAGCGACTTTTTCCATGAATTCTCTTACCAGTTATTTTACAGGGTAGGTTGCCAGGTCTTTCTCCCACCCCCACCATGCAGGAGATCCCACATGGCCAGGGATGAAACTAGAACAATTTAGACAGGAGCCAATTCACCTACCAGCATGTCTTTGGAGGGTGGGAGGAAACCGGAGTTCCCAGAGGAAACCCGCACAGGGAGAACATGCAAACTCCAGGCAGGTGGTGCCGTGGTTGGGATTCAAACCAACGACCCAAGTACTGCCAGGCGAAAGTGCATTTAGCCACTGTGCTGCCCAAGTTGTGCATTAAAGTTTTTCTGTTGCCTGAAGTTGCCCCTCCTCTGATCAATTTATTGTGTTCCATTGAACGGGCTGCCGACACACGCCAGAATAGACCAAAAATCGGACACGCATCGTTTCTTCTGAGTAGATGTGCAGTGTGGTGCGCTGCAATGCATGTTTGTCAGATGTGCGTTCGGTTCCTATTGACAATGGATGGCACTGCAACACGCAAATGCATGGACCATGTGTCGTCCTATGTTGCAGGAATGCATCTTACCGCAACACAAAAGTGTGATTGGATGCTTCATGTAAGGTGCGCATAGGCAGGGCAATTCACAGAACGTTACAATACACAGAGTCCTCCATCATACTTACCAGCCAGCCAGCAAAATTGGAAAAAGCCTAAAATGTTTCAGCAATTTGTGTTCAGTTTGTTGGATACATTTGCAAATATATGTGAAGCCGCACTGCCACGTCAAGGCTCCTCTGTACAGTGCGGTCCCTAACTCCACTCTAATGTCATTTCCAAATTGTGACATACAGAGCAAGAAATACATTCAGAATGTAAACTAGATCAACAAAAATTAAATCAAAAACAGAGGTTTTGGTTGCATATATTTGCAATTATATACGAAACTACCATCTATAGACGTCTGAAACATGACTGAAAAAAAATACTGGCCTCCAACCTCCCCTTATAGCCAGTCCAACACACGCCTTTAAAAAAGAATACCGGCCTCCAACCTCCCCTTATAGCCGGTCCAACACACACCTGGAAAAAAAATATTGTAGCTCTCTTGTGGGTGAAGAGAGCTGGTGTAATTGCTTTCTTGGAGGCAGGTGCTGATGACAATCCTTCAATAGAGCGATGACGGAGCCTCCACGTGAATGTCACATGCTGACGGAGTCTCCACGTGAATGTCACATGGTGACGGAGCCTCCACGTGAATATCACATGCTGACGAAGCCTCCACGTGATTGGCACATGCTGTCGGAGCCTCCACGTGCTTCGCACATTCTGACGGAGCCTCCACGTGCTTGGCACATGCTGTCGGAGCCTCCACGTGCTCGGCACAAGCCGTCGGAGCCCCCACGTGCTCGGCACAAGCCCTCGGAGCCTCCACGTGCTCGGCACAAGCCGTCGGAGCCCCCACGTGCTCGGCACAAGCCCTCGGAGCCTCCACGTGCTCGGCACAAGCCCTCGGAGCCTCCACGTGCTCGGCACAAGCCCTCGGAGCCTCCACGTGCTCGGCACAAGCCCTCGGAGCCTCCAGGTGCTCGGCACAAGCCCTCGGAGCCTCCAGGTGCTCGGCACAAGCCCTCGGAGCCTCCAGGTGCTCGGCACAAGCCCTCGGAGCCTCCACGTGCTCGGCACAAGCCCTCGGAGCCTCCACGTGCTCGGCACAAGCCCTCGGAGCCTCCACGTGCTCGGCACAAGCCCTCGGAGCCTCCACGTGCTCGGCACAAGCCCTCGGAGCCTCCACGTGCTCGGCACAAGCCCTCGGAGCCTCCACGTGCTCGGCACAAGCCCTCGGAGCCTCCACGTGCTCGGCACAAGCCCTAGGAGCCTCCACGTGCTCGGCACAAGCCCTCGAAGCCTCCACGTGCTCGGCCCAAGCCCTCGGAGCCTCCACGTGCTCGGCCCAAGCCCTCGGAGCCTCCACGTGCTCGGCCCATGCTGTCGGAGCCTTCCAGGCGGAAGTGCTAACCATTTAGCCAATGTGCTGCCTCCAACCATTTAGCTACCGGCCTCCAACCTCCCCTTATAGCCGGTCCAACACACACCTTGAAACAAAATATTGTAGCTCTCTTGTGGGTGAAGAGAGCTGGTGTAATTGCTTTCTTGGAGGCAGGTGCTGATGACAATCCTTCAATAGAGTGATGACATAGGGGACTTTCCCATGATGAAGATCCTCCTCTGCTTCACCTCCTAGTGTAAAATTTCTTCCAACTTCTTGGCCATCTTAACTCCCAGAACAGTCGCACCCTGGTCATTTAAGTGCAGTCCGTCCCTGCTGTAGAGCTGGTAACTGAACGAAAAGTCTGCCCAGTTCTCCATGAACTCAAACCCCTCCTCTCTGCACCAGTTCTTCAGCCACTTGTTAAGCTCTCTAATCTCATTCTGCCTCACTGGTGTGGCTCGAGGTACAGGCAGTATTTCTGAAAATACTGCCTTGGAGGTTCTTTTCTTCAATATAGCTCCCAAGTCTCTGAAATCTTTTTGTAGGGCGTTCCATCTTCCTCTGACTTTGTCGTTGGTGCCGACATGTACGATGACAGCTGGGTCCTCCCCAGCCCCTTTCAGCAATCTGTCCATGCGATCTGCAATGTCCCGAACCCGAGCGCCTGGTAAACTACAGACTGTTCGGCAATGACGGTCTTTGTGACAGATTGCTCTCTCTGTACCTCTAAGAATGGAGTCCCCTACCACCAGTATATGTCTATCCTTTCTTGTATCCTTGCCCCCATCTTCACTGGAGGAGATGTTCCCCTGGCATTTTGGTAGGGTCTTGTCATTAACGTCGCGTTCTGTCGGAGTCTCCACGTGAATGTCACATGCTGATGGAGCCTCCACGTGAATGTCACATGCTGATGGAGCCTCCACGTGAATGTCAACTACTGACGGAGCCTCCACGTGCTGGGCACATGCTGTCGGAGCCTCCACGTGCTGGGCACATGCTGTCGGAGCCTCCACGTGCTGGGCACATGCTGTCGGAGCCTCCACGTGCTGGGCACATGCTGTCGGAGCCTCCACGTGCTGGGCACATGCTGTCGGAGCCTCCACGTGCTGGGCACATGCTGACGGAGCCTCCACGTGCTGGGCACATGCTGTCGGAGCCTCCACGTGCTGGGCACATTCTGTCGGAGCCTCCACGTGCTGGGCACATGCTGTCGGAGCCTCCACGTGCTGGGCACATTCTGTCGGAGCCTCCACGTGCTGGGCACATTCTGTCGGAGCCTCCACGTGCTGGGCACATTCTGTCGGAGCCTCCACGTGCTGGGCACATTCTGTCGGAGCCTCCACGTGCTGGGCACATTCTGTCGGAGCCTCCACGTGCTGGGCACATGCTGTCGGAGCCTCCACGTGCTGGGCACATTCTGTCGGAGCCTCCACGTGCTCGGCACATTCTGTCGGAGCCTCCACGTGCTGGGCACATTCTGTCGGAGCCTCCACGTGCTGGACACATTCTGTCGGAGCCTCCACGTGCTGGGCACATGCTGTCGGAGCCTCCACGTGCTGGGCACATGCTGTCGGAGCCTCCACGTGCTGGGCACATGCTGTCGGAGCCTCCACGTGCTGGGCACATGCTGTCGGAGCCTCCACGTGCTGGGCACATGCTGTCGGAGCCTCCACGTGCTGGGCACATGCTGTCGGAGCCTCCACGTGCTGGGCACATGCTGTCGGAGCCTCCACGTGCTGGGCACATTCTGTCGGAGCCTCCACGTGAATGTCACATGCTATCTGAGCCTTTACGTGCTCGGCACATGCTGACGGAGTCTCCATGTCGATATCATATCTCTTCTCGCTCACTGTGGCAAGCCTGCCGGGTGAGCTGTGTTTGCAGTAAATAATATTTACATCTACAATAAAAAAGAATTGAATTTAGCACCTTAATCTACATTTTATATATTTTTCTTTATACAAAATCAAAATACAGAGAAAGTTAGAAACACCTGTGCCAGGGACAGTAAGGAGACCTGACATGATAGGGACACAGGGATGACTATAGTGGCCTTCATATAAAAATGCTAGTTGGGTGGCAGTTATGCCAAGCCTCTACAATTAAATGACTGAAGAAACTGGCAAGTTAAATGAGTGGGCGGGTCACAAGGGAAGTGGCAGTAGGAAGTAGTGGTGTCACCTGCCTGGCTCTGCATTGTGGCTGGGGTTTGTGAATCATTGGGCCAGCTAAGCACAGCCTTTTTTTACTGGCAGTTTTGCCCAGAAAGTGTCATTTATCAGCCCTGAGGTCAAACAGGATACGGGTCACCCACTATGGGGGGGTCATACACCAGCCTGACAACAGCTGATTGTTTGCATTGGCAGGGAGAGTACACACGTGACTAATGTAGTAGGAATATTTATGTCTAGTCATATGTTTTTATCAATGTTATATGGATATTCATACTTTTGCTGGTGGAGTTGCAATGTGAGCGTCACGTGTATTCATGACCATCCGTATACATGTGTGCATATGGGAATGTCAGCCGTCATCAGTGTCTGTGACCATCCCTATACATGTGTGCATATGGGAATGTCAGCCGTCATCAGTGTCTATGACCATCCCTATACATGTGTGCATATGGGAATGTCAGCCGTCATCAGTGTCTATGGCCATCCCTATACATGGATACATATGGGAATGTCAGCCGTCATCAGTGTCTATGGCCCAGGGATGATGAATTCCTATCTCCCTACACCTGGGACATGTTCAGTCCTGCTGCGGGCAAAATAAAAAAAAAAATTTTCTACTTTTTTTAGTTGTAAACCATGAAAGGTACACCCAAGTACATATCATCCAATCCCCCCCCCCCCCCAGACATATATGCACGTACAAACGTAAAAGCACACGCTGGGGCGCCTACACATGAAAACGTTGATTGCAATACACGTTACATATCGCCGCACACGCCAGAATGAGCGCAATAATTCTAGCAGCAGACCCCCTCCATACACTATACTGATCACCTAGAAGGGGCTGTAAAAGCGTCAACTACAGAAAATGTCGGACTGTTACAGCCCCTTCTAGGTGATCAGTATAGTGTATGGAGGGGTCTGCTGCTAGAATTATTGCGCTCATTCTGGCGTGTGCGGCGATATGTAACGTGTATTGCAATCAACGTTTTCATGTGTAGGCTCTCCACCGTGTGCTTTTACATGTGTACGTGTGTATATGTCTGGGGGGGGGGGGGGGGTGTTATGTGATTGGGAGGAACTTTAATTTTTTCAATTAAAAAAATATATTTTATTTTTCCTGAATTTGTTTCCATGACATAGGGAACAATGTGCCGTCTGTGATGTATTTTGGTGACAGGTTCTCTTTATGGAGACATCTGAGGTGTAATAGACCCCGGATGTCTCCCCTGTACTACACTGGATGGACTGCAATGCACATCGGATTCCATATGTCCCGCCCTCGGTGGGCGGGGATCTCTGACCGGTAACCAGGAAGTGACATCACACCGTCACTTCCTGGTCAGGACCAGACGGGGGTGGGCGCTCTCCTCCTTCCTCTCCTGCTGAGGGCGGTGAGCCGGCCCCGGGGCCCGCAGATGAGGGGGTGGAGCCCGGGAGATAGTGGGCGGGGGGAGGGTCACACGGGGCGGGGGGGCCGGCACTGTGTGGAAGCGGCTGCCCCGCCCCTCCAATGCTTCCACCTGACAGGTGAGCCCCGCAGCAGGGCTGAAGGGGAGAGGAAACTACCTGCCCCACCCCCGGGACGTGTCCGGACATGCCCGGCCATATGAATTCCCCATCCCTGCTGGAATGTCAGCTCTCCTCAGTGTCTATGGGGATCCCTGTACATGTGTCCATATGGGAATGTCAGCCGGGAAAAAGGGGAAAAAAGGGTCCAGTGAGAGGAGGTGAGTTCCCTCGTCTCTCTCTAGATCCACAATACATACCATTTTGGTGTTCTGCCTTGTGGTGGCGCCCATTGACTTTACTGCCGGCGCCTAAACATCCAGCAACGGCTCTGAAGCAGCCGCGCAGAAAAGCCCGAGTCCTCTTCATGGTGGTGGGCCTCTTGGTGGTGGGATCTGCAGACTGCTCAGTGATCCCTCCTTCCATAGGGGGCTTTCCTTCCCCCGATTCCTCTTTGGTGGTTTTCTGAGAAATAAACGTTTTAATCTTCAATTGTCTCATTACGGAAAATAATGAAACCCGCTTCAACCTGTGTGAGAGAGGAAGTGCAGCCAATCGGATCAAATCCGAACCGATGAGACTGCAAGCCAAACTCAGGAGAAGGAACAATCACGTCTGCTCTGTACCGGGTACAAGGAGCGACTGAAGGGACTCTGGCAGAGCTGGCTTAGGGGGAGAAAGGGGGGGGGGGAGGGGGGAGGGGCCAGGCGATGACATCACGGTGCTGGAGAGCCTTTTTTTCCCCCAAAGTTTTCTTAAAGGGGCCACGTCCTTTTTAAATTCAGCCACCTGCAGGTTTAATTCAAAAACAAGGATGTGGCCCCTTTAAGAACTCTAGGTGACTGTTTTTTTTTTTTTTTTTTTTTTTACAAATCTCCTGGTACTCAGACAAACACAACTGACGATTATTCCTAAAGGGGCGGCAGTTATGTGAATGCAGCCTCAGTATATAGATCTCATATACCAGGAGAAGAGGTTTTTTCTTTTTTTTTTAATTTAAGTGAGTTATTTTGATTGATATTTCAACCTTACAGTCCCACGGCTTAAAATAAAGGTCTTTATTCCTATGAGAACTCTGTGATTGGAGCCTTATCGCTGAATAGAAAGATTTCCTGCAGAACAAATATTTTCATTTCTGTCTTGCTTTTTTTATTTATATTGTCTTTTATCGTTATTTCTCTAAATGGTGGAATTTTTGTTTTTTTTTCAATGCGAAAACGTCTCCCATAGACTTTAATGCAAAATCCCCTCCCATAGACTTCAATGTGAAATCCCCTCCCATAGACTTTAATGCGAAAACACCTTTCAGTAGCCATCCTATGTGAACACTTCTCTTCTCTTGAGGCTCTGCTCTATCACTTGTGATTCTGGAACGCACCGCAACAAACTCGCACGGAACCCTTTCCATAATGGCACTCAAAGCACAATGCGTGTGGGTGGCATCTGTGTGAACCTCCTCAATAGGAGCACATAATATCTAGCCTGTCATGTCAATCTGTGAGTTTGAAAATGCATCCAGAATGGCATATGTGTGAACCAGGGCTGCTCCTTTCACATTTGGGCATTTTGGGATTGCGGCAGAATCGCTGTGATGGCAAAACGCAGGTTCAGGCGCCATTATTTATTATTAGGGTCATGTACACGGGGCGTTTGGAAAACTCTTCTGACCTCTGGAAACTGACTGCTAGAAAACGTAGGTAAAAAATGTCAGTTTAGCCGCGTTTGCATACCGCGTTTATGCGCGTTTACGTTTAGACGCGTTTTTAAATAATAGCGTCAGGAGACCTTCCAAATGCCCAGAATGCACTGAAAATAGTAAATCATGAAATATTTCAGACATTTTGAGAGGAATAGAGAGAACAGAAGCAGAGAGAGCAGTATGTGTGGAGATGACCTGTCTATTCTGGTTGTAGTCACTATGGATCCCATCATAATGCGACGCGTTTTACCATTTTTTCCTTCACGCGAAACCTGGACCTGACTGCGCTGGTGTACCGGGTCCATTGGAATACATGGAAAACGCTTTGCATGCATTTTTGATGAAGAAAATCGTTTGGCGTTTGAAATGGCGGTAAAATCTACTCCTGAATGCAATTTTGGGGCGTTAAAAAAAAGCCGACTAAACTAAGCGTTTGGCGTTTGAAATGGCGGTAAAATCTACTCCTGAATGCAATTTTGGGGCGTTAAAAAAAAGCCGACTAAACTGATCTGCCTGTAAACGTCTGTAAACGCCTGTGTGTACATGGACACAGGGAGACATAAAGGAGAGTTCAGGGGCTGCTGAAAAATCTGCTCCACAGTTCCTGAACGTCAGTGTAGCAGCTGCAGTGTACATGAGCCCTGAAAACGTTTCAGTTTTGCCGTGATTGTCGCGCGGTAAGTCACATGGTGTGAAGCTTGTCCCCCAAAAGTCGCCTTGCCCCAGGAGCTGACAATCCACGCTACTCTTTACAAAAATCAGTCCGCTGGGTTGAATGAAAACAAAGCTTGTAGTGTGTACCCGGCTACAGCGCCCTCTGCTGGAGGTAGTGAGTAAACAGATGAAGGACTCCATCTCTTCCACTCTCTGCCCCTGATAACAGTCAGGTCTGCGATGGTTGAACAGTGACTGATGAAAGGTTATAGCCTGTGATAGCCGGGTGTGAAGAAGGGCAATAAACTCACAAATGATAATGTGTTCATTTCCAGGTCTTATCCCAGAGAGGTGCCTCTATGTCTGTACCACAGGGTGTTGCAGTTCATCTGCTCAGCCGGGATCAACTCTGTTGTCTCTCTTGTTACAAACTGTTCATGACCACTGTGGTTCTGGGTATGGTGCTGTGTGGTTCTGGGTATGGTGCTGTGTGGTTCTGGGTATGGTGCTGTGTGGTTCTGGGTATGGTGCCGTGTGGTTCTGGGTATGGGGCTGTGTGGTTCTGGGTATGGTGCTGTGTGGTTCTGGGTATGGTGCCGTGTGGTTCTGGGTATGGTGCCGTGCGGTTCTGAGTATGGGGCTGTGCGGTTCTGGGTATGGTGCCGTGTGGTTCTGGGTATGGTGCTGTGTGGTTCTGGGTGTGGTTCTGGGTATGGTGCTGTGTGGTTCTGGGTGTGGTTCTGGGTATGGGGCTGTGTGGTTCTGGGTATGGGGCTGTGTGGTTCTGGGTATGGTGCCGTGTGGTTCTGGGTATGGTGCCGTGTGGTTCTGGGTATGGTGCCGTGTGGTTCTGGGTATGGTGCTGTGTGGTTCTGGGTATGGTCCTGTGTGGTTCTGGGTGTGGTGCTGTGTGGTTCTGGGTATGGTGCCGTGTGGTTCTGGGTATGGTGCCGTGTGGTTCTGGGTATGGTGCCGTGTGGTTCTGGGTGTGGTGCTGTGTGGCTCCTTGGTATCGGGCTGTGTGTGGCTCCTGGGTATCGGGCTGTGTGTGGCTCCTGGGTATCGGGCTGTGTGTGGCTCCTGGGTATCGGGCTGTGTGTGGCTCCTGGGTATCGGGCTGTATGTGTGGCTCCTGGGTATCGGGCTGTATGTGTGGCTCCTGGGTATCGGGCTGTATGTGTGGCTCCTGGGTATCGGGCTGTATGTGTGGCTCCTGGGTATTGGGCTGTGTGTGGCTCCTGTGTGTCCTGACCCGGAAGTGACGTGATGATATGACTTCTGGGGCCCCATTGGAGGCCAGGATAGAATGTAATGCAGTGCACTGTATTCCTGTCAGTGTAGTACAGGGGACACACCCGGGGCTTTTAGACCTTTGATGTCTCAATAAAGAGAACCTGTCACACAGAAAAAAGTACAAAAAAATAAAAGTAATAAATGAAAGTTACACTCAAGCACATTTCCTCCCCCCTCCAAAATATAAAAATTGAGACCCCCCCACATATATGCATGGTGAAACGTCCAAGCACACAGTGGGGCCCCTACACATGAAGATGTGGATTGCGATACACGTTACATATCAGCGCACACGCCAGGATGAGGCAATAATTCCAGCACCAGACCTCCTCCATACACTACACTGATGACCTTTAAGGGGCTTTAACCCCTCCCACCTGACCAATGTACATAAACGGCCAGCTGGGAGCTTCCCCGTTCTGATTGGACGTTCCTGTACATCCCTCAGAACATGAGCTTGTGTGCGGCCCCGGGGCCACGCAACAGCACGGATCTGTGATGGCCGCGTCCGTCGGACTCAGCCCATTACGGATTGGGATATGGGCTCTCTGATTGGACCTTCCAATGGTGATGGCAGTGTCCAATCACAGCCATCTCTGAATGTCAGCTGACACGTGTCTCTGTAGCTGTTCCCTCAGCTGAGGTCTGTGAGAGCTCAGTGAGGGGGGGAGGGGGGGATGCTGCAAATTGTGACAGTTGATGTGTGTAGCTGATGATTTTATTCCTCCATTACACAGCTCTGCAGCCCCCCCACACCAGGACACCAAGCAGCATCTGTCCCTGTCCACATGTCAGCGTCTGTCAGTGTCCCACACACATGTCATCACCTGTCAGTGTCCCACATACATGTCATCACCTGTCAGTGTCCCACATACATGTCATCACCTGTCAGTGTCCCACAAACATGTCATCACCTGTCAGTGTCCCACAAACATGTCATCACCTGTCAGTGTCCTACAAACATGTCATCACCTGTCAGTGTCCCACAAACATGTCATCACCTGTCAGTGTCCCACATACATGTCATCACCTGTCAGTGTCCCACAAACATGTCATCTCCTGTCAGTGTCCCACAAACATGTCATCTCCTGTCAGTGTCCCACAAACATGTCATCACCTGTCAGTGTCCCACAAACATGTCATCACCTGTCAGTGTCCCACAAACATGCCATCACCTGTCAGTGTCCCACAAACATGCCATCACCTGTCAGTGTCCCACAAACATTTCATCATCACCTGTCAGTGTCCCACAAACATGTCATCATCACCTGTCGGTGTCCCACAAACATGTCATCATCACCTGTCGGTGTCCCACAAACATGTCATCATCACCTGTCGGTGTTCCACAAACATGTCATCCCCTGTCAGTGTCCCACAAACATGTCATCACCTGTCAGTGTCCCACATATATGTCATCACCTGTCAGTGTCCCAGAAACATGTCATCACCTGTCAGTGTTCCACATACATGTCATCACCTGTCAGTGTCCCACAAACATGTCATCACCTGTCAGTGTCCCACATACATGTCATCACCTGTCAGTTTCCCACAAACGTGTCATCACCTGTCTGTGTCCCACAAACATGTCATCACCTGTCAGTGTCCCACATACATGTCATCACCTGTCAGTTTCCCACAAACGTGTCATCACCTGTCTGTGTCCCACAAACGTGTCATCACCTGTCAGTGTCCCACATACATGTCATCACCTGTCAGTGTCCCACAAACATGTCATCACCTGTCAGTGTCCCACATACATGTCATCACCTGTCAGTGTCCCACAAACATGTCATCACCTGTCAGTGTCCCACATACATGTCATCACCTGTCAGTTTCCCACAAAGGTGTCATCACCTGTCTGTGTCCCACAAACATGTCATCACCTGTCAGTGTCCCACATACATGTCATCACCTGTCAGTGTCCCACAAACATGTCATCACCTGTCAGTGTCCCACATACATGTCATCACCTGTCAGTGTTCCACAAACATGTCATCACCTGTCAGTGTCCCACATACATGTCATCACCTGTCAGTTTCCCACAAACGTGTCATCACCTGTCTGTGTCCCACAAACATGTCATCACCTGTCAGTGTCCCACATATATGTCATCACCTGTCACAGTGTACACGGCACAAAAACATAACTAATAAAAAACAATGTAAAGTGCCCCCATCCCCCCCTCGCTGAAGTGTAAAGGTGAACGCAGGCATTGGTGTCATACACATACATGACCAGTGATCACACCACACATGTGAGGTATCGCGGTGAATGTCGGAGGAGAGCAATAATTCTATCACCTGACCTCCTCTGTAACTCTAAACTGGTAACCTGGAACGGCTTATAAAGTGTCTCCTATAAAGATTTGTAAATCACGTAGTTTGGCGCCATTCCATAATCGTGACAATTATAAAGCGTGACGGGTTTTATCTATTACTTGGTGCAACACCAGATTTTATATTTTACCAAAAATGTGGGTATTATATAGTGTTTGTGCATCAAAATTCTTTAACCGCTTCCCCCCCCCCGACCACTGCACATAATCGGCCAGGTGGGATCATCGCTGTTCTGATTGGACGTTCCTAAACAGTAGTAAAGTACAGGCACAGTGTTGTGGGGTCTGTGCTTTGTGCAGGCATGGAGTCACAGAGGGGAGGAGGGTGAGTTATGAGAGGAGGGGACTGGCATGGAGGGTAAAGCAGGGGGTGTAGGAATGGTGCTGAAAGGTGAAGAGGAGCCTGCAGGTGCAATGCTGACAGTGAAGGGCTGGGGGTCAGTTGGAGAGAAGGGGGGTGCAGGCATAATGGTGTTAGGGGGGCAGGTGTGCTGTCTGTGGGGGGGGGGGTGCAGGCATCATGGTGTTAGGGGGGTAGGTGTGCTGTCTGCGGGGGGGGGAGGGGGGGTGCAGGAATAATGGTGTTAGGGGGGCAGGTGTGCTGTCTGCGGGGGGGGGGGGTGCAGGCATAATGGTGTTAGGGGGGCAGGTGTGCTGTCTGCAGGGGGTGTGTGTGCAGGCATAATGGTGTTAGGGGGGCAGGTGTGCTGTCTCCGGGGGGGGGGGGTGCAGGCATAATTAATGGCGTTAGGGGAGCAGGTGTGCTGTCTGCGGGGGGGGGGGGTGCAGGCATAATGGTGTTAGGGGAGCAGGTGTGCTGTCTGCGGGGGGGGGGGGGGTGCAGGCATAATGGTGTTAGGGGAGCAGGTGTGCTGTCTGCGGGGGGGGGGGGTGCAGGCATAATGGTGTTAGGGGGGCAGGTGTGCTGTCTCCGGGGGGGGGGGGGTGCAGGCATAATGGTGTTAGGGGAGCAGGTGTGCTGTCTGCGGGGGGGGGGGGGGGGTGCAGGCATAATGGTGTCAGGGGAGCAGGTGTGCTGTCTGCGGGGGGGGGGGGGGGGTGCAGGTATAATGGTGTTAGGGGATCAGGAGAGAAGGGGGTAGGAGGCAGGCACAATGGTGGGGGCTATAAGCATTGGGTGTGGGTGAAGGGGGGCTGGACAGGTGCAGTAGTGATGGAGGGGTGAGATGGAGGAGTGTAGGGGGGGGGGAGGAAAGAAGACGAAGATGCAGTGCTGAGAGGCAGTGTAAGAGGATGGGGTGCAGGCATGGAGTACAGCCATGGGGTGCAGCCATGGGGTGCAGGCACGGGGTGCTGGCACGGGGTGCAGACATGGGGTGCTGGCACGGGGTGCAGACATGGGGTGCAGGCATGGGGTGCGGGCGTGGGGTGCAGGCGTGGGGTGCAGGCGTGGAGTGCAGGCATGGGGTGCAGGCATGGGGTGCAGGCATGGAGTGCAGGCATGGGGTGCAGGCCCGGTGGGAGGTGATAGAAGGTGGGCTGCAGAAATGGTGAGTGTGGTGCTTAGAAAGGGGTGGTGCGGGTGCAGTGGGTGCGGAGAGAAGGGTGCTGAGAGCAGATGCAGGAACAGTCGGTGGAGAGTACGAGGACTACAGGAGCGTGTGCCCCGAGTGAGGAGTGCAGGGGTGGTGTTTGTGCAGCGGGTGCTAAGACAAGGGGGGGTGTAGGGATGGAGAGTGACAACAGACGGGGGGCTCATTCACATGAATGGACTGTCATCCACATCACAATGATCACATAAAGTGGGCGTGGACTGTTACTGACAACATGAATTCCGGCATCATCTCCCCAATGCACACGTTCCTGAGGAGTGGCTGTGAATGGCAGTGAGTGCTGCAGCGACCACCAGCTGGGAACCGAAGACATTGAAAGTGGGAAGTATATGACCAGCACACCATGGATCTCCAGAACCGGTCCGAAGCTTTATTCAGTGATCACATGACCATTACAGAAGCAGCGCTTCGGATCCTCGCAGGACCCATCATCAGGCATGTGAAGCCCATGTTAGAACTCTGCTGTTTGTAACTGTTAACCCTTTTCCTGCCACCATTGTATATCAAACATTGGGGGGGGGGGGGTTACATTAGTGGTGAGCCAACATGAGAATTCTGGTGCCGAAACTTCAGGATGCACTTGGCCGAAAACTGAAACCAGAATGTCTGTATGTGGGGGTGGGGGGGGCTCATATTATTTTTTATTTCTTTTTTATACTTTTAATGATTTTTAACTTATGATTTCATCGCTATCACATAGAGACCAATAGTCCCCCACATGATAGCGTATAAGTGGCAGGTCTTCTTTGTGGGGGGGGGCAGTGTGTGCAAGGAGGGGGTAGGCAGTAGCAGTGATTACAGACAGGCGTCCTCACTTGCTGCCACTAACTGTCATTGCCGGTTTATAAATTCACCTGCTGACTTTTTTTTTTTTCTCCACTTTATAGATCGGAGGAGGAGCTGTCATTCACCCCGCCACTAAAATAAACAAAGGGGCGGGGTCATTAAGTGATGTCACTGGGTGACCCCACCCCTTTGTTTACTTTAGCAGCTGACCGCTCCTTCTCGGAGCTTTACCCCCTTCCAGTCCAGACACTTCCCCCCCTTCCTGTCCAGGGCAATTTCCAGCTTTCAGCGCTATCATACTTTGAATGACAATTGCGCGGTCATGCAACACTGTATCCATATGAATTTTTTACCATTTTTTTGAGACAGATAAAACTTTATTTTGGTGGTATTTATTCACCGCTGGTATTTTTATTTTTTTTGCTATGTAAATGAAAATGTTCAAAAATTTTGAAAAAAAGTGTTTTTCTTAAACATTTTTGCAAATAAATAATATTTCATCATAAATCTTGGCCAAAATTTATTCCGTTATCTTTTTAGTAAAAAAAAAAAAATAAGCCAAGTTAGTTTATAACCAAAAATTATAATTTTTAAACTTTTTTTTTACATTTTTATTTTTTTTATATTATTATTTATTTTATGTTATTTTTTTTTACATACTGTCACTCTAGCAGTACAGTCACCATGGTGACACTGTACTACTTTTGGGGGGTGATGAAGATTTTTTTTTTATTTTTACACTGATTGCTTTTACACCCATATAGGATGTAAAAGCAATACTTTCTCCTTCTTTCTGGCTGCATTCTTGCAACCATTGAGAACTACTGAGTGAGCTGTGATTGGTCACAGCTTGTAATATGGTACAAGGCTGTTGTGAATAGCCCTGTACCATGTGACCTCTGTGATCATTCACAGATTTCAAACGTAGTAAGCAATGATGTCACAAGTGACATCTTGCTTACTACTTTGCATGTGATCACTGATTGGCCAACCAGTGATCACATGATCGGGACCTCGTACAGAGGTCCTGTACAACGATCGGTGTTCTGCTGCATCCGGAGGACTCAGTGGGCACCGGATCGCGGTGCTGTGCACTCCCGGGGAGCGCGCACAAGCAGGGGACGGGGAGGCTGTTTATAAACTACCACCCGACCCTGCAGTGCCACCGTCTGGCCGTTTATATACAACAGCCGGTCAGGAAGTGGTTAAAGTGAAAAAAAACAAAAGTCGGTAATTGCTTTTAAAAACCGTCAATGATATTTATCATCAGCCAGTGAGGGAGCCTGTGTGTGTACACTGCATCCTCACTGTATACACTGCTTACCCCCCCTCCTGCCCCCTCCCCCATGTGCAGTACACACAGCCCCCCCAACCCCTCCGGCTGTAATAATCGGCACCTGTATCGGCTCACTTTTTTCTGTAAGGCTTTTTTCAGCCGATTATGTTTGAAATTTCAGTGCATCCCTACACACAGTGGGCTGGATTTACTAAAGGCAAATAGACTGAGCACTCTGCAAGTGCAATTGTTTCACAGCTTAGTAAATGAGCAGAAGATCTGCTGACTTCCATCATCCAATCATGTGCAAGCAAAATTGCTTTATTTATTTATTTATTTTCCTTGCACATGATTGGGTATTCTTGGCAAGGTAGAGCTTTACCTCATTTACTAAGCTCTGGAGCAACTGCAAAGTGCACCGTCTATTTGCCTTTAGTAAATCAACCCCAGTGTGTGTACACTTGACAAGCCGTCTGTCAGCTTTCTGATAAAAGTGATTGGATGGCCGTACAGGGTGACCCCCGAAACTGTGTCTGCTCCTCCCCCTTGTGTTCTGTCAGCTTCATTGGAAGGCAGGTGAGACATCAGGGGTCTAAAAGGCCTCTGATATTCCATCCAGCATTTCCCATCCATAGGATGCACTTGTACGTCCTTCATTGGGAAGGGTGATATCTCCGTCATCTCTGCAGCTGCAGAGCCAACAATTCCCTTCTATGCAAAAGTATCCTAGCAGCTGGATTACTTTTAGAGGCGGCAGAAGGGTGTCCCCTCCCCCCTCCCGACGCCTCCTCCGCCTTTACCGCCCAAAAATTGTGATTTGTACATGAGAGAAATGTCAGAATTGGCCGGGGTGGCAAGTGGTTAAAGTGGAACTTCACTCTCTCAATCAGCATTGACTATTTTTAATCCGACTATTTCTGCCTGAGCTAAGGGCAGATGCATTTCAGGAAGTAAATGCTGCGTGAATCATCTGCCCTTACTCAAGAGGGTCACAGCCAGCAAGAAATGCGGGGGGGGGGGTTCAAAATGAATTGTCAGCAAAATAAATCATGGAGACATGGATGGATGGGGGGGTTTGCTTTGAATATTAACAATGGGTTAAATAGCATTCTTGATTTGTGGTGCTTAGATGCAGCGCAGTTCCACATTACAGAGAAGCTGTCACACAGAGTTGGTCACATGGGGTAGATTTCATTTGTGTGCCAGAAACTTAAAGCGATTCTAAACATTGATTTTTTTTTTTTAAATAACAAACATTTCTATACTTCCCTACTGTGTGCTGTGGTTTTACACAGAGCAGCCTGGATCCCCCTCTTCTCGGGTCCCCCGCAGGCTCTCCTGGCCCTTCGTTTCTGTTGGGTGGCCCCACAGCAAGCATTTTGCTATGGGGGCACCCGCTGCTCCCTGTGTCCATTCACATATGGAGCCGCGGCTTGGCCCTGCCCCCTCTCTCTCTTGATTGGCTGACTGGCTGTGATTGATAGCAGCGTGAGCCAATGGCTTTCATTTTCTGTCTCAGCCAATGAGGAGGCAGAGACCTGGGACAGGCGAAGCTGTCATTCACATTGCTGGATCAGGTAAATATTGGGGGGCTGGGGGCATTGCTGCACTCAGTAGGTTTTTTACCGTCATGCATACAATGTACGAAGGTACAAAACCTTGAGCCTTTACAACCACTTTAACTTTAGTTACTGTGCCCCTGATAACCCATTGCACAAATAACACGTGACATACAAAATTGGAACTGCCATCATTTTATCCTCCAGGGTGTCTGCTCTCAGAAAATGTGTAAAGTTTGGGGGTTTTAACTAATTTTCAGGCCTAAATGATGTTTTAAATGTGTGTAGAAACAAGCAAAAATGTCTCTGGCAGCGGAAAGGTTAAAGGGCCGGCTCCCCCGGCTGGTAAGGGTTAATGATGGGGCAAAGGGCCTACATGGAGTTTGCGGATCTTGCGTTTTTTCTGTGTCGGCTTAGAGGGCGGACCATGGTGAAGAAGTCAGCATTACCTTTGTATGTTGGTAGTTTTCATCAGAACTGGGGATTCCTTGTAAGTCGATGAGACACAATAACCTGGCAGATGATCTGACTTCCCATTAAGCTGGCATGTCGCCGATCCCAAATAAATGGACAACCTTGACTTGCCCTCATGTGGAAGCGCCTCTGTGAAGGATTTGGAAAACATTTCAGGCTTTTTTCTGCCTGGCCAAGTGCATGACACGCCGAGAACGAGACGGTCCGTTTGTGTCTCCCCGTCACCAACAACTGTCCTCAGATGCAGCGAACATACTAATCAGAGAACGCCGGAGGTCTTATGTCTGAAGCCCCGAAATAGCGATCCATTCGTGCTCTCTAGCAATCAATTGGGAGAAATTCTCTGCGGTTCTCTGTTCTCTAGGCTGGTGATGGGAGCTGCTCGGCGGCAGCTATCTGGGATCACAGCTATTACCTGGGACACAGTAAAAACTCCCATAGACTGTAATGACATCTGGCAGATGAGGTCTGGGAATGCATACAACTCGGGGATTACCTGGACCATTTCTTTTTAATATGAAGACGCAGAAAAGTCATATCGCTGAAATTCAGAGATCGCAGGCGGGAGGGGTCAGAGGGACGTGGAGGTGGAATTAGTGAGAAATCGTCTTGTGACAGGAGTGACTTTTGGGGGTGGGGGGACCTCTGTGTCAGCTCATGTTCTCCCCATTATGTTTAAGGCACCCTGTGCCTGTTAAGGGGTACAGGGTGTGTATGTGAATGTCCTAGTATTGTGTATTGGTGTGTTGTCCTTTGTCCCTGCCATGTGGTTATTCCTTTGTCTCGGCCACATGGCTGTCTATTGTGCTTGCCATGTGCTGCCCCATTGTTCTGTGTCTTGGTTGGATGGGGAGGGGTGATGATGTGTTTCCTGCCCATACTGTAGCCCTCCCCACTGATGGGACAGGCTGATGATGAGTTTCCTGTTCCTGGTTGTGTTTCCCCGCCCTGTGTATATAACTTGTTGTTTGTGTAGAAATAAAGAGTTGGCTTCCTGTTTTAAGAAGAGCCGGGTGCTGTCTATTTCCTGAGGGATTTCAGGGTGTGGTCCATGGATGGTGTTCGGACAGGAAGCTGCGGTATAACGGAATACACTCAAGAGTGGTCGGGTTCCGGTTCCGTTACAAGTCTATTATTGGATTTGGAGAAATACGCTATTTATTGTAGACTGGATCCTTTTCACTTTCATGATAATTAAAGGAAATTGTACGGAGTTTCTCTAAAATTACAAGTCACCTGATTGTTCTACTGATCTGTTGCCTTCAGTACTCTGAACTTTTATGCAGATCAGGGATTCTAATTTTAAAGTGGAACTAAACTGTATCTGAGCACCATAAACTGAGAGCGCGATTTCATCCATTTTTAATATTCACCGCAAACCCCCCCCATCCATCTATGTCTCCATGATTTATTTTGTTGAGATATCACTTTGAGAAACACCTTTTTAGAGTTCCAGCTGTGGCCATCTTGAGTAAGTGCAAAAGATTCATGTAGCTTCTACTTCCTGGAATCCATCTGCCATTAGCTCAGGCATGCAGACAGGAGGATGTACTTGGGTGAGAAAGTCCCTACTCCTCTCCTCCAGATGAAAGGAAAAAAATGCCAATGAAGACTCCTGGGATCTATGACATCATAATGGCCCAGAAACCGGAAGCAACTCAAGAAATGTGAACAAAAAAGTTTAACACAAGTAAATAGAATATATCTTCCTATCTATCTAGCAGTAAAAGGATTAAAAATAGGAAATGTTGATTAAGAGAGAGAGGTTAGCTTCACTTTAAATCCGGGCTAAAGTTTTATTTGTAAAAATGCAGTTTGCATCTCTTGTATCATGTCCGCAGTCTCTGACCATCTCTTGTATCATGTCCGCAGTCTCTGACCATCTCTTGTATCATGTCCGCAGTCTCTGACCATCTCTTGTATCATGTCCACAGTCTCTGACCATCTCTTGTATCATGTCCGCAGTCTCTGACCATCTCTTGTATCATGTCCGCAGTCTCTGATCATCTCTTGTATGATGTCCACAGTCTCTAACCATCTCTTGTATGATGTCCACAGTCTCTAACCATCTCTTGTATGATGTCCACAGTCTCTAACCATATCTTGTATCATGTCCACAGTCTCTGACCATCTCTTGTATCATGTCCGCAGTCACTGACCATCTCTTGTATCATGTCCGCAGTCTCTGACCATCTCTTGTGTCATGTCTGCAGTCTCTGACCATCTCTTGTATCATGTCCGCAGTCTCTAGTCATCTCTTGTGTCATGTCTGCAGTCTCTAGTCATCTCTTGTATCATGTCCGCAGTCTCTGACCATCTCTTGTATCATGTCCACATTCTCTGACCATCTCTTGTGTCATGTCTGCAGTCTCTAGTCATCTCTTGTATCATGTCCACATTCTCTGACCGTCTCTTGTATCATGTCCTCAGTCTCTGACCATCTCTTGTATCATGTCTGCAGTGTCTGACCATCTCTTGTATTATGTCTGCAGTCTCTGACCATCGCACAGCCACCCCCTGACAACAAAACAAGAGGTCTTTAGATAATCTTTATGTCATTTTACCAGCTTGACCTCCATGGTCCTGTCACATATTAATAAATGGCTGCCTTGCCTATTCCTGACACAGGACCTTGGAGCTTACAGCTACAATCCATAGCCCACTTTTACTTAAAGCAGAACTCTGGGCAAAACCTTCATTACATGTCCTTGCTGATTTCCTACCTTCACTGAATATGTCTTCCATTTTCTGGTTCATTCAGTAGTTGCTGTGAAATAATCTTTTCATTTTCAAGTCAAACCGTTAATTTTCCTTGGTTTCCTGTTTGTAAGAGTGGTGGCTGCTATGCCGCTGGTCTTGGCACATCCCTTCTGTAGTTCTTTCTCCAGGAAGCAGTGATGTAATTCAGCTCCACTTGCAGTGGTAGGCAGACCGAGACTCTCAGACACATTCATCATGTACAGACCCGCCCACATTCACTGCAATTCCCAGTGGTTGATGGGAACTGTAGTTTCCTTTTACTGCAGAGAGAGGAGAGGATATGATGTCATCCTGGCTGTTACTCCTCCTCCTTGGTACAGAAGATACTGTTATATTTTGAATTACAGAGATGAGGTCATGAAAATTCAATGAGACTTTTCTCCTAAATGGTAAAGATTTTCAACATTTTATTATCTGTTTAGTGTTTTGTGTAGGGTGGTGTACTAATGGGTGATATTATGCCTATCCCAGAGTTCTTCTTTTAAAATGTCAAGGACTGCACTTGAGGCTCTTTATAATAACCAAGTTGACCACCACCGGAATAAATGGGTCCGCATGGAGTAACCACTTCAAGTGTTTGTTCACCTTCTCATTCTGTTCATTCTTTCTGGAAAGGTGAAGCAACCCTTTAAGGAGCCTGTAGCAGCAATCAGTCTGGTAGGATTGCACATTGCTCCATCCATGTGTGCTATGATCCATTGCTTTGGAATACCGATAGCTATTGGTGGAGCTCACCACCAAGCAAACCATCGTAAACGAGATGGTGAATGCATCTGGCCATACACCAGGATGTTCGTTGGAAAATGTTCTTTTTGGGTGTTGATTTGAATTTCCAAAGGGTAGCGGGTTCAAATCGATGTTTGTTTTCAGATGTAGTGATGAGAAAATTCGAAGGATCAGGATGGAAGATTGCTTTAAATAAATGACCTTCTAACAGAGAATGCGGATTTTGTTCAGGAAATTACATTTCATTCCAAAACTGAGTGTTAAAAGGAAGAGAAATTTTGAAGTCGGATGTTCACACGGTCAACACATGTACAAAGGATTTGCAGATGAACGTTTGACAATCTACTAGTGTATAGCCAGCTTTACTGCTCTCCAGACAACCAGGTTGGATGGGTTGACTGCCTTCTTCCTCATCTCAAACAATGGTTCTTCCCACCACGCTGGCTATGATGTGGCTGCAGGATGCCTGGACCACCATTTCCAAATATATATATAAAACAATGCCTTCAGTTATGACTGCGATCTCTTCTACAGGAGGAGGGATGCCCGCCCCCCTCCCCCACCACCAATTCCTTTCCTGGGCTCTCTCATTCCATTGGGGATCCTGGGACCGCTCCAACCGGCAGCACCGACTTCAATACACACAGAGAAAGGAGCTGATGTAGTTCCTCCCTCTCTGTGGGATCACAAAATGGAAGCAACAAGGATTTTGTCACTTTTGGTTCTGGTTCTGTGTTTACTGGGCAGTTGGCGACCAGCTACTGTGCTGACCCATATGTGTCTGATCAGCTGCATTGGAGGCCAGAGGAGAGATCTGGGGTCTGATAGGTCAGATGTCTCCATAAAGAGGACCTGTCATAGCCCATGCTGTCACAAGGGATGTTGTACATCCCTTGTCATAGCAATAAAGTTGATTTATAAAAAAAAAAGGGACAGTTAAAAAAAAAGTTTAAAATAAATTATTAAAAACACATTTTAAAGTGTCCCTACCTCCCCCCCCCCCCTGTGCTCATGTGCAAATACATACACATACGTAAGTCCAGCACACATATGTAAATGGTGATCACACCATACATGTGAGGTATCGCCACGAACGTCAGAACAAGAACAATAATTCCAGCACCAGACCTCCTGCATCACTCTAAACTAGTAACCTGTAGAGGCTTTTAAAGTGTCACCTGTGGAGATTTGTAGGTCCCGTAGTTTGTAGATGTTCCACGAGTGTACTGCACAGTCTATTCCAAATCAAAACATAAAGAAAAATGTTTCAAATTTGTTATTACTTTACAAAAAGTGAAGAAAAGGGAATATTTGGCCGTTCAAAAAAAAAACATGACCTCTTCAAGTATTTGGATGTGTTCATTCTGATCCATGATCCCTGGTATGCGATAAATAGGCCCAACACCGTAGTATGAGACACATCCCCATATCATGATGCTTGCACCACCATGCTTCACGGTCTTCACAGTGTACTGTGGCTTGAATTCAGTGTTTGGGTTTCGTCTGACAAACTGCAGCAGATCCAAAAAGAACAATCTTGCTTTCATCAGTCTACAAAATGTTGCGCCATTTCTCTTTTGCCAGTCAATATGTTATTTGGTAAATTGTAACCTCTTCAGCACACGTCGTTGTCCCAACAGTGGGACTTTGCGGGGGCTTCTTGCAGATAGCTTGGCTTCACATCGGCGTCTTCTAATTGTAACAGTCCTCACAGGGAACGTCACACCTTCTTTCATCACCCCGGAGCTGATCATTGGCTGTGTCTTTGCCATTTTGGCTATTATTCGATCCATTCAAATGGCAGTTTTCTGTTTACTTTCACGTTTTGGTTTCCATTTTACAGCATTTGAGATCATTTTAGCTGAGCAGCCTATCAGTTTCTGCACTTCTTTATATATTTTCTCCTCTCCAATGAACTTTTTAATCAAAGTACGCTGTTTTTCTACACTTTGTCTGGAATGAGACGTTCCTCAGATTTGTAGAGATATATTATATATAGAGGTATATTCCTTTCAGCAACACTGGCTATATCCATATGAACGTCCAACCTCCAGGAGCCACAATATACCGGGCAGAAAACAAACCTTCCTCACAAATTCACTATTCAGTGTCTCTCCAAAGAAAAGCCAAAGGGATCTGCAATAATGTTCTGCCATAAAAAATGTTCTTTATTAAAACCCGACCGGTACTTACATAATAGGAAGAAACAAGAGCGACAATCATACAAAACGCACTCATATCTACATCTCATTGGTTGGTTTGTATTCCCACAGATGGGGGGCCCAGTTTTTATTTCTGGGGCCTGTTTGTTGCCACCTTAGGCAGACTGTAATGGTTATTATATGTGATTTATTTTGTTATTATATACAGTACATGTTGTTCCTTAAAGCATTTTCAAAATAGATAGTGCCGCGCTCCCATGTACCAATATGTATATCTTATACTTTCAAAGTGCTAATGAATAGCTTTCAAGATACTGCATGTATCAAACAATTATTACTAGTGACTCAAAACATCATTGTGAATATTAATCTTCATGCAAGTGACATTAATAACTGATAATCCTAAGGTGATAGTGCCTATTAAAGTACAGTGATATACAAATCAGAAATACTCCTCTATTCTACTGTGATCCTTATATTTATATTGTGCAAACACATATATATTATGTGCACGTGCTTATGATATATTCAATAGAAAAAAAAAAAAAAAAAAAAAAAATTTCAAAGGGTAAGCCAGGACTACCAACAAAAATCAGTATTCAAATGGCAGACTAACCCTAATTCCAATGAGATCAAATCCACAGAATCTACACCAGTGAAAACCAATGAGAAACCACCCCCTAAAAAAGCAATAGGGTTCAAAACACCCAATAAAGATAATAAGGGACATTCACAGTATAAAGGAGGGAACCCCAACAATTGGAGACCACCATATTATAATCCGGGACCATATAGACCCCCACAGAATCAACCATATCAAGGAGGGAAACCATATTATAATGGCAACAGAGGCCACAACCAGAGAGGCCCCCAAGGATATTACACACAAGAATACTATGGGAGACCTGATTATAATAGAGGCCCATATTATCCTAAACCACAAAGGCCACAATACCAAGCACAATACCAAGCACAATACCCAGTAATGAACAAACCCTACCAAGTACCCACACAAAACAGGTACTCACCCCTGGAAAGGGAAGAATTCAACTCACCCCTCCCCAATCCTTTTTTAGGATGGGATTTGAATCCCCAAGGGGGGAGGGAAGAAGAAGCACAACACACACAAGAAAGAGAGGGAAAAGAGGAGGAAGAAGGTCACAACAAAAAAAGAAGAAGGAATTAAAGGGAGAAGGCATTTTCAATATCAGTGGATTACCCCTTACAGAAGAAGAAACACATGCGCTTAGCAAGGGTCTTAAGTATGCCCCACAAAAGGGATTAAATAAATTTGATACATATGTAAGCATTCAGAAATTGATCAGGAAACTCAATCTTAAAAAGTATTATGCCAACAACCCCATTACACACAACACAGGAGCAACAGAAAATACTATGCATAGCCAACTTAAAAACAAATCAGTGTTTAATCCCCAGATTGGAGATAATAAATATATAGACACATTTAAACAAATGGTATTACAAGATTTAGAATCTCTCAAAATTAAAAAACCTAAAATAGAGGTGAATTTAAAGAGAGGTTTAAGCACCACCTGTTAAACATCAACAAATTAGTTTTTTTCAAGGAAAAGGGTTTTATACCTGTGGTAGATGCTATAGTTGCATCAGACTGAAAAATAACCCCAGGAGAAGATTTACATTTCAGAACCCCCTAAATGAAAAGGAATACACCATCCAGCAATTTATATCATGTGATACAAGAGGGGTTATCTATGCCCTCAAATGCCCATGTAATCTCATCTACATTGGACGCACGAAAAGGATGTTAAGGGAAAGAATAAAAGAACATGTATATAATATAAACAGAGGATACAAGTATCACCACTTATCGCAGCATTTCAAAAAATACCACAATAAAGATGCAAGAAAATTAGAGTTCTGGGGTGTAGAAAAACATGTACAACACTGGAGGGGAGATAACCTGATAAGGGAAATTAGCAAGAAAGAATCGAAGTGGATCTATGAAATGGGCTGTCTGGCTCCCAATGGGTTAAATAAGGAGTTTGACCTTACATGCTTTATTAGTAACAAATAAGTATAGAAATAGTTCCCAATCTAACTTTGAGGCGTTGAATATATATAGATTGGGGATTGAAGTAATGTATCTGACATGAATTTAGGAATATGTGGAGTGAGTTTAGGGTAGAATTAGAGAATTTATGACTAGCACAAAACGCATGTAAGTTATATCAAGTATCATATCCTCAAGTAATACCTTCTTAAATACAAAACCAAAACCCAGATGTAAAGAAAGATGTAAGTTAAATAATATCTCAAAATTGAAGGAATTAGATAATTAATGACAAATAGGTTACTTGAGAAGTAACATACATGCGTTTTCTATTATTTATTTTTTTATTTTTTTATTATCTTTTATTATTTGATTTTTAAAAAAAAAAAATATTTTTTTTTATTTTATTTTATTGGTTAAATTTATAATTTTGAATTTTATATTTTTAATATTGTATTATTAATAAAACATGGTTTTAATTTAGCCTAATAGGTATACTTTCAGCAATATAATGTATAGCCAACAGCCACTGTTTAGAAACTGCAGAGCAAGAGACAGATCACAGCTGACCCAGTTAGCAATGTCTGGCAGACAGATATCACGTTATAATTTGAGTAGACACACAGGTGTAAACACTCACCATACATAGAGTTTAAGAAAATCACTGGGAAAATGGCCGCGCCCATTGGGCTCCAGTAAAAAGGCGGCCGAGAGATATAAATAGGAGTATTAGCATAGTCGTGGCATCTAATCATTCCCCCTGATGAAGTCACGTGACCCTGTGACGATACGCGTAGGGGAGGGGCTCTGACGTCACGACATTGCACTGGAGAGGCTCGGTGATCTGAATACAGACACAGGTAGACAGCACTGCAGGAACAGAGGCAGAGCACATTTATGCTGGACTACAATTGTATACTACTGTGCAACTGGCAGCAATAAACCCCCTTTTTGCACAAGGATAAGACACTATGGTCTGTTTGTCTTCCTTTCTCAATTGAACAACACCCTTTGAGCTGATATAAGGAGGACTGGAAAAGGAAACAGCCCCAGGAGGGGAATTGGGAGATCCTCAGAGAGATGGTCAGTATACCCACTCATGAGCAGCTACAGGAGAACAAATATAAATCCACATCCACCTTCTGAGATAATTCAAGAGCATCATTCCATCCCATCTATCCTGGAAGGATAAAAAGTGTATTTGCCTGGATTTATTCAGGCAAATATAGAGGTGAGCACATAGGGAGACCATTAAGCACTCGGCGAGAGGGAACCAAGAATCCACCTGCACATTTATTTTGAAAGACTTTTTTTTTTTTTTTTTTTTTTTTATTGAATATATCATAAGCACGTGCACATAATATATATGTGTTTGCACAATATAAATATAAGGATCACAGTAGAATAGAGGAGTATTTCTGATTTGTATATCACTGTACTTTAATAGGCACTATCACCTTAGGATTATCAGTTATTAATGTCACTTGCATGAAGATTAATATTCACAATGATGTTTTGAGTCACTAGTAATAATTGTTTGATACATGCAGTATCTTGAAAGCTATTCATTAGCACTTTGAAAGTATAAGATATACATATTGGTACATGGGAGCGCGGCACTATCTATTTTGAAAATATTATATATACACTAGCATATGAGTCAGTGCAAGTGCCAGCGAACCTCACGTGAGAAATAAGGACATCTAAAGTCACATATTGAACACCTCATTTCATAATAGCTCACAAGCATTCACCATTTATATTTATTCACACTCATTTATCACTTGTTAGTAGAAATTATGGAGGTTTTCACATTCTTGGAGAACAGAGAACTAGATCTTAACAATATATTTCTAGGAGAAGAACAGGAGGATCCAGGAATTAATAATACATTTAGAAAATTAGGGAGCCTTATGGAGAAGAAAATTAATATTTGGTGGGATATAGCCACCATGGAAAAATATATAAAAGAAAGAATGATCCCGAGGAAGCTTAGATGGGAATTACCTATCAATGATGGTTTATTGGAGGAGGGGGATAGGGAAGAATGGTACAATTTCTTTAGTGAAAAAGGAATGGAGGTTTTACAATTCCTAATAAAAAGAAAACAAAGAAAAATGAGAAAAATAGAAAAAGTAATAAAGGAGTACCAAAATAAGGTAGAGATCATCAAAGATCACCCAGAGTTTACAAAATACTTATCCCAGTTGAATAAAAATGTCCAGAAAAAAGACACAGAAATTAAGAATAAGAAAAAGAAAAAATTTCAAAGGGTAAGCCAGGACTACCAACAAAAATCAGTATTCAAATGGCAGACTAACCCTAATTCCAATGAGATCAAATCCACAGAATCTACACCAGTGAAAACCAATGAGAAACCACCCCCTAAAAAAGCAATAGGGTTCAAAACACCCAATAAAGATAATAAGGGACATTCACAGTATAAAGGAGGGAACCCCAACAATTGGAGACCACCATATTATAATCCGGGACCATATAGACCCCCACAGAATCAACCATATCAAGGAGGGAAACCATATTATAATGGCAACAGAGGCCACAACCAGAGAGGCCCCCAAGGATATTACACACAAGAATACTATGGGAGACCTGATTATAATAGAGGCCCATATTATCCTAAACCACAAAGGCCACAATACCAAGCACAATACCAAGCACAATACCCAGTAATGAACAAACCCTACCAAGTACCCACACAAAACAGGTACTCACCCCTGGAAAGGGAAGAATTCAACTCACCCCTCCCCAATCCTTTTTTAGGATGGGATTTGAATCCCCAAGGGGGGAGGGAAGAAGAAGCACAACACACACAAGAAAGAGAGGGAAAAGAGGAGGAAGAAGGTCACAACAAAAAAAGAAGGAATTAAAGGGAGAAGGCATTTTCAATATCAGTGGATTACCCCTTACAAAAGAAGAAACACATGCGCTTAGCAAGGGTCTTAAGTATGCCCCACAAAAGGGATTAAATAAATTTGATACATATGTAAGCATTCAGAAATTGATCAGGAAACTCAATCTTAAAAAGTATTATGCCAACAACCCCATTACACACAACACAGGAGCAACAGAAAATACTATGCATAGCCAACTTAAAAACAAATCAGTGTTTAATCCCCAGATTGGAGATAATAAATATATAGACACATTTAAACAAATGGTATTACAAGATTTAGAATCTCTCAAAATTAAAAAACCTAAAATAGAGGTGAATTTAAAGAGAGGTTTAGATTCATTGAAAAAGAGGGATGACATAATAATACGCCCAGCAGACAAAGGAGGGGGTATAGTGATACAATCAAGGATTTATTATGAATCAGTAATGGCAGATATGCTTAATGACAGAGACACATATGAAGTGCTTATCAGTAATCCTATTAAGGAATATAAGAAACAGCTTATCAAACTAGTCACAAAAGGGAAAAAGAAAGGAGTTATTAATGAGAAAGAACATCAATATCTAATACCATCAGTATGTAGGTTACCTATCATGTATTCAGTTCCGAAAATTCACAAAGACAACACCAACCCGCCAGGTAGGCCCATCATTAATGGAATAGATTCACTCACAGCGAGGTTAGGTGAATATGTAGATTATCATCTACAACCATTGGTCACTAAAACTACAGCATATCTAAGGGATACAAAACATGTGATACAAGAAATGAAGGATACACTGACAGATAAAAACACGCTTTTAAGTACAGCAGATGTAGCAGCACTGTATACTAACATAGACCATCAGGGGGCTATAGAAGCAGCTATATGGGCACTTAATAAATATGGAAATAACACCACCAGACACAACAGATTCATCATAAGGTGTATAAAGTTCTGCCTTACTCATAATTATTTTTGGTATGGTAATACATACTATTCACAAAGGAAAGGAGTTGCTATGGGCGCTAAATTCGCCCCTAGCATCGCTAATCTTTATATGGCAAAATGGGAAGATGAATCAGTGTTCAAAAATAAGAACCCAGGAATAAAAATATACAAAAGGTATATTGATGACCTCTTGGTGATATGGAGTGGAGAAAAGGTAGAACTTGAGAAATTTTATAACGATTTAAATATGAATGAAGCCAATATAAAACTGAGCTATGACATACATGAAACTTCTATTAATTTTTTAGACATTCAAATCTACAAAGAGGGATTACAATTGTATACCAAGAATCATTTCAAATCTGTTGATAGAAACTCATATATCCCCATAGATAGCTGCCATCATAAAGCGTGGCTAAGCAATATCCCTAGAGGCCAATTTATTAGATTAAAAAGGAACTGTACAAACATGAAAGACTATGTAGAACAAAGTGGAATAATATCAGAAAGATTTATTGATAAAGGATATAAGAAAGAAATAATACAAAAAGAAAGGGAGCAAATAGGCCTTATGGACCGTAATGTATTAATAGCAGACAAACATAAAGAGAATACTGAAAAGGAGGAATTGGCGGTAGTGTTGAGTTATAATACCCAGTATAAATCAATACAAAACATAATAAAGAAACATTGGAAGATCTTAGCATTAGATAAGCACCTGAAAAATAATATTCCCACAATACCTAGGTTTATATATACAAAAGCTCCAAATATTAGGGACAAAGTGGTGAAGAGTATAATAGCACCACCTGTTAAACATCAACAAATTAGTTTTTTTCAAGGAAAAGGGTTTTATACCTGTGGTAGATGCTATAGTTGCATCAGACTGAAAAATAACCCCAGGAGAAGATTTACATTTCAGAACCCCCTAAATGAAAAGGAATACACCATCCAGCAATTTATATCATGTGATACAAGAGGGGTTATCTATGCCCTCAAATGCCCATGTAATCTCATCTACATTGGACGCACGAAAAGGATGTTAAGGGAAAGAATAAAAGAACATGTATATAATATAAACAGAGGATACAAGTATCACCACTTATCGCAGCATTTCAAAAAATACCACAATAAAGATGCAAGAAAATTAGAGTTCTGGGGTGTAGAAAAACATGTACAACACTGGAGGGGAGATAACCTGATAAGGGAAATTAGCAAGAAAGAATCGAAGTGGATCTATGAAATGGGCTGTCTGGCTCCCAATGGGTTAAATAAGGAGTTTGACCTTACATGCTTTATTAGTAACAAATAAGTATAGAAATAGTTCCCAATCTAACTTTGAGGCGTTGAATATATATAGATTGGGGATTGAAGTAATGTATCTGACATGAATTTAGGAATATGTGGAGTGAGTTTAGGGTAGAATTAGAGAATTTATGACTAGCACAAAACGCATGTAAGTTATATCAAGTATCATATCCTCAAGTAATACCTTCTTAAATACAAAACCAAAACCCAGATGTAAAGAAAGATGTAAGTTAAATAATATCTCAAAATTGAAGGAATTAGATAATTAATGACAAATAGGTTACTTGAGAAGTAACATACATGCGTTTTCTATTATTTATTTTTTTATTTTTTTATTATCTTTTATTATTTGATTTTTAAAAAAATATTTTTTTTATTTTATTGGTTAAATTTATAATTTTGAATTTTATATTTTTAATATTGTATTATTAATAAAACATGGTTTTAATTTAGCCTAATAGGTATACTTTCAGCAATATAATGTATAGCCAACAGCCACTGTTTAGAAACTGCAGAGCAAGAGACAGATCACAGCTGACCCAGTTAGCAATGTCTGGCAGACAGATATCACGTTATAATTTGAGTAGACACACAGGTGTAAACACTCACCATACATAGAGTTTAAGAAAATCACTGGGAAAATGGCCGCGCCCATTGGGCTCCAGTAAAAAGGCGGCCGAGAGATATAAATAGGAGTATTAGCATAGTCGTGGCATCTAATCATTCCCCCTGATGAAGTCACGTGACCCTGTGACGATACGCGTAGGGGAGGGGCTCTGACGTCACGACATTGCACTGGAGAGGCTCGGTGATCTGAATACAGACACAGGTAGACAGCACTGCAGGAACAGAGGCAGAGCACATTTATGCTGGACTACAATTGTATACTACTGTGCAACTGGCAGCAATAAACCCCCTTTTTGCACAAGGATAAGACACTATGGTCTGTTTGTCTTCCTTTCTCAATTGAACAACACCCTTTGAGCTGATATAAGGAGGACTGGAAAAGGAAACAGCCCCAGGAGGGGAATTGGGAGATCCTCAGAGAGATGGTCAGTATACCCACTCATGAGCAGCTACAGGAGAACAAATATAAATCCACATCCACCTTCTGAGATAATTCAAGAGCATCATTCCATCCCATCTATCCTGGAAGGATAAAAAGTGTATTTGCCTGGATTTATTCAGGCAAATATAGAGGTGAGCACATAGGGAGACCATTAAGCACTCGGCGAGAGGGAACCAAGAATCCACCTGCACATTTATTTTGAAAGACTTTTTTTTTTTTTTTTTTTTTTTTTTTATTGAATATATCATAAGCACGTGCACATAATATATATGTGTTTGCACAATATAAATATAAGGATCACAGTAGAATAGAGGAGTATTTCTGATTTGTATATCACTGTACTTTAATAGGCACTATCACCTTAGGATTATCAGTTATTAATGTCACTTGCATGAAGATTAATATTCACAATGATGTTTTGAGTCACTAGTAATAATTGTTTGATACATGCAGTATCTTGAAAGCTATTCATTAGCACTTTGAAAGTATAAGATATACATATTGGTACATGGGAGCGCGGCACTATCTATTTTGAAAATATTATATATACACTAGCATATGAGTCAGTGCAAGTGCCAGCGAACCTCACGTGAGAAATAAGGACATCTAAAGTCACATATTGAACACCTCATTTCATAATAGCTCACAAGCATTCACCATTTATATTTGTTCCTTAAAGCAGTTAGGGTGGATCCTGTCATCTCTAGGTGCATGGAGTACACTCACAGTCCTAGAAAGCTGGACTCTAAATACAGATATGAGAAATGTTTTTCCTGTCAGAAGATTTTTATATCTGTTCATCCATTGCTGGGATTTCCACAGCTCTGCCAGACAGCACAGCCAAGCAGACAAGACTACTTACAGTTAGGAAATACAGTGGTGTCCTCTGTCCACCCCCAACCGTCTGATTGGATGGTGAAACAACAGCAGCAGACTGATTAGGTCATCTCTTTGCTCTCTTCTCCTATCAGTATGTTCTATGTTGGTACATGTGCATGCAGCACACCTGATTGGCTCTCGGTTCTGCCCCTTCTTCTTCCAGTGCTTCTGCATAGTAAGAGGCTGATACCAAATCAATTTCAGGCACTTCCACTAGTGGCATTAAAAAACACACATTTCCAGATGTATTAACCCCTTCCTGTCGGATGTATGTATATATGTGGCAGCACAGAGATTGGCCGTATTCTGTGCCTCCACGTATACACATACCTGTTTTGTGTTGGCAGCATGCCCCCAGCACTCTGACAGTACCGTCACTGACAATTGGAAGCTGGTAGGATGGGCTTCCAATTATCTAATCATCCAATCACAGTGATCACATGGTGCGGAAGCTGAGCAAGCAGGTAACGATGCTCCGGTGTTGCGATCTCTTAAAAGGCTGGGAAGAAGGGGTTAATGAATACAGAGTTGCATTCATTTGTGTCTGTTATATCTGTCTGGAGATTAGTCCAAAGATGTACAGTTTTTATTCAACTGTGTGTGGCAAAATATCCTAAAAATCCAGAGCTATGAACAGGGGATTCTAAGAAGATCCTGGGATTTCCCGCTGTAAACGCATGTGTTCTGTATTGCAGACATCTAGAACTGCATTCACCTGATGCCAAGCATACTGCGGTGCTGCGAGCAAAAGATCCTGCGGCGGCCCAGACCGGGTTCAACGCAATTCATGGGGCGGTGACGGAACTTCTTCCCAAGGTGATGGCCGAAGTCCAAACTCAGCTGGGAAAAAACGGAATCTCTGGAAGTCATGAAATTCGGCACATGGGCTGGCTAGCAGAAAAGGTCAGTTTGTTGTGTCTTTGGCTTTATATTGTTTATCTCACGAGCTAAATGACCACAAAAATGTCTCATCTGAAGTCCGTTTAACCCTTTTCCGCCTACTCCGGTGTCCTTGTACAAAGTTCTGAGTGCCTGGGGGGCGGGAAGATTTTCGATCATGTGACTACTGTGTTTGGCTGTCATAGTGGTCACATGATCAGGAGTCGTTCCACTGGCTATGGATTATTAGTGAGGGCCGAGAGCTGTCTTTGACAGCCCAGTGTCTGTGCTGGGAGCTTGCAGTGAGCTTGTTCTCAGCACAGAAACATTGGCTGCCCAACAACGCACATGTGTGGGTGTTAAAGCCTGCCCTTGTGGCTGCAAATATGTGTAATTTGGGTGACAACAGGTTAAAGTGCAACTTAACCCCCCCAGGTTTAATTTTACTCTAAACCCCCTCCTCCCTTGTGTGCTGGGGTGAACTTAAATAACATACCCAGCCATCAACTGCAGCATTGCCCTGCAGTAATCTGCTGAAAGCGGAACCCACAGGGCCTTGTGCCGCCATCATTGGAGCCAGCTTTCTTTTCCAGGTCCTAGCAAGCAGCTCCCGATGACACTCCACTGCGCATAGACAATATTCGTAGTCCTCCTGGGCTTAAGTGAACCTGTGGCTAAAGCTGCTAGTACCTAACCATATACCAGAAATGGTCATTCCAAAGTGTAAAGTGAGGTGCTGCTCTAATAACTAAACTATATGTAAATCCCAATGTGAATAAGTGGTGAACAGTAAATAAATGAGTGAACAATACTATAATACCCAGTGACTATATTAACAGCATAAGTGACATAAACCCCAAACTAAACATCTACACCGCCTCTCCTAAATGGGTTAAATCAACATAAAAACATATATAAATACAATAATTAAATACACATACTGTACATATAATAAATGCCGTGGTACTGAATATGCGCCTATTACACAACACCAGTAAATACATATCATGTGGTGACATAAACGCATGTATGCTTTACATTCCCAAAACCAACTGATGTGAAAGAAATGGCAGTGATCCCACTAAGGGATAAGAAACAAAGTGAATCAGTGAAACCACTCCTTGTGGTAAACGTACAAAAAAGGAATCGGATTATAAACGCATGTATACCTACATGCTCAAGGATAACTGGTGAATAGGAACAATAGCAGTGATCCCACTAAGGGACAAACAAAGTGAATCCGTGATACCACAAATTGTGGTACTTGTGAAAAAAGAGAGAAGTCAGGCTCACCGCCTGTAAATCACTAACAATCACTAAATGTACACAATTGTGACCCCCCTACTGGGGATACGTGAACAGAAAACATCGGCTATAGTGCCTATAAATAATGAAGGGATTTGTAACCCCCAAATGGGGGGTTCTGAATAAGCAGAGAAATAAGTGACGGCAAACAGTGCCTCACACTCTCCGTGTATCCACAAACATACATAAACATGGCTAATCCACCAATCAACAGCAAGCACTGAACACATCAAATATGCCACAGTCTCCTGGGAAGTGTAATTAGTCGGTTTGTTTGAATTTGGGGTTTTACTGTTACACTTAGGAATCGGGGGAGGCTGAGGATAGGGCCGCTGTAGCTGACAAGCCCCCTTTGCCAGTCACACTCCGTGAACAGGGGATTATGGCAGCTATGCTGTGTCTGAGATCAATGTTAGTGACGCCCACTAATTGGGCATTCGTCGGGGAGGAGCAGAGAAGCTGGAGATTAAGGAACCAAAAAGAGATTTACTTCACATTTCAATACTATTCATTGGAGAAGTGAATACAGGCATTTAGACATGCAAGGATGGATCTGTATTTATGTTTTTAATTCCTTCAGGAGTTAATTTTTTAAGGCCCAACACTGGAAACACTTTTTAGTCAGTTATTGTGCACCGAGAATACTATCTCTACAGTCACTGACCTTACATTTTCCAAAATACAATATTTTCCCTAAAGCGGGCCTTTAACGTCTTAAGGGGCCATGCACGGTGCTTACAAGAAGGTGTCCGTTCCGATATTGGGAGCACGTGTAAAGGTAAAGGTACTCTGGGCTCTGATTTGGGTCACGCCGTGTACATCGTTCTCTGGGGAGGTACAGTAGTAAGTGTAGATGGTGAGACGACTTGTTCAGCTGAGCCAATGCAGATTTAATGAGCATCACACTTGTTAGCGTTGGCGGTTGGATTGGCTGGATGTCCGTAAAGACAGATGGATCCAGTGAATGCTTCCTGTTAATATGGAAGATGGACAGTCTAGGTGTTGATAGACATCGTTTATGTATTTACTTTGTACAGTTATTGTCATTTGCTTTTTACGAACACGTAATTTCCAAAAGTTTTGCCCATTTATAACAGTCCCTGAGCGATTTCTCGGCTCCTTTTTTGTTATGTTTCCACAGAAGTTGAAGCGTATCTAAACCCGAGAACAAAATCTTTTCCAGTTTACCAATCTTTAGATTTGATGGCTGCCATTGTTTTATTTTTATTAGGATTATCTAGTTTTTATGTTAAGCTGGTAATCATGTTCACTTCCTGTCCTAGGGTGACAACACTCAATGAACTATATCTATTGTAATGTTTGGGGGTTGTTTAGCTCAGGGTAGCGCTCACCAGCAAGTAGAATCCACACCAGAAATTGTTGTTTGAAGTTTCTTGGCCCACTTTTATTAAAGAAAAAAAAAGTCCATACAATGTATGTTTGCCACATCAACGGAAAACAACCAATCCAGCCTCCTGACTTGCACTTGTAACAAAATAGTTCTTCAGCCTCCTGGCTTATGTACAGCAGTTCTGCTCAGGCCTTCCACTATAGACCCTCGTCAGTCCCCCATAGACCACTTCCTCACCAACACTGTCCACACAGCTGGCAGCCCCTTGCTGCCCTGATCCTCAGGCTCTGGACTCTGTCCTTTCCAATGCACATATGCACTCCTCTGGATTCTCCCTTGCACATACCTGGATTCCTCGGGAGGATAGAGCCCAGAACCCTGGTCCTGTCTCTACAAAAAGCCCAGAACCCACCTGCATAATCAGTGTTCTGGCTATAACTAAAACCTGGTCCCAGGATTGCAGATTTCTTCCCACCAAGATCACTTTGAAATTTCCAGGCTCCAGGTCCCAAAATGGACCTTTATAAAACAATGAAGAAACTGAAAAGCCAGTTTCCTCTGCATTACACAAACCCCCTGGAGCCCCTTAACCTGCCTTGTTGAGGATCCTGGGTAGCATAATATCCTTTTACCAACATGACAGATCACCGCACTTTCACACTATGGAGAGCAGCATTGTCACCCTAGGACAAGAAGTGTGTCAGGGCTACAGAACAAACACGTGTCGGCTTGTGAGCTGCTATGTGAGTAATAAATCTTACCAAGTGCTGATTGTGAATCGCCTGCACCTAACACATGCTCATACTAGTGTGTAAAAAAACAAAAACCCACAATGTAACTGTCTTGGAAATTCGCTTTAACGAATTTCTCCTTACCGTGAGTACTCGCAGTTGGATGCGCAGAAATCCCCCATAAAGCTGTGCGAATCTCGCTTACCACGACTTCAGCTAAACTACACAATTCCTGCCCATCCAAATACTTTGGTTCTGTTGAAATGTAGGTGATTGGAGCTCCGTTACCCTAGAATGATCACACGACACTCTAAGGCTGGCTGCAATCCACATAAGGGCTGATTTTAGACCCAGCTCTCTGTTTTATTAAAAATACACACATGCCCCCCACATGAATAAAGTCAATCCCCTCCCACCGAACAATGCAATGGGGATTGCCTATACAGAGGATGTACATTCCAATTGGAGCATAGCCTTTCCTATTATCTATCACTGGTCCTCCCCCATGAGTCTTCTGAGGTCAGCAGACTTCCTCCCCTTCCCCCCTATGAGCCATCTGAGGTCATATTTCCTGTCCTACTAGCTTCTATTGGTATGTAAAATTCTCTGCACAAGCACTCCCTAAAAATATCAGCCTGTACCTGGATGGGCCCGATACGATCTTTATTAAAACACATCCATCCGAGATACAGTTCAGATTAGTAATGGGTTGTAAGATATGCATAAGCCTACACGTGGAGTTCACACCGCTTGCGCATTGCGTTATGAAGCCCATGTGGTACCATGCTGCTGATATGTGGATACAGGCCCACGGTCTACTGACAGCAGCATTCGCATGGAATGCCGTGGTGGTATACACGCCGGTCTATAAGCGCAGATCTGCCATCTCATCCATTACCAAGCTGAGTACTGTAATACATACATTGTACATGCACATGGCCCAATTGCAGCCTTCAGAGCTTTAATTAAGCCACACGAGAGACATATGAATAACACGAATATATGACACATTTAAAGTTTGACCAACAATACAAAATTTCCATGACATTCCCTCCTGTTTTATCATATTCTCCTCGTGTCCCTTCTTGATCTTCTTCAGCTTGATGGGTGTAGTCTCAAACTTCAAAGAGTTCCTGTAGTTGTCCCTGAGAATAAAGCTCCACGGGGTACCTGAAACAACAAGACCCGACGCAGACTCGACGCAAACAGGCTTGATTGAAGCGATGATCCTCAAGAGCGTTGGAACCTTCACTACAGGAAGGCTCTTGCAAAAACCACAAACAGACTTGTGGTATGAATAAGGCTTGTGATCCCACGGTGGTCTGGGGAGATCCAGCAACAGATTCTCAAATTGCCCCTGCAGACGGGGCCACACAAGGCTGGTCTCGACCCAGACGGTTTTCCAAATCGCAGACACAAACCATGATGAGGCTTGAAGCTTGCTTGAAGGTCTTGGAGAATGTGGTCTTCAGAGAGATAAATTAGAGGGAAGCCAGGACGTAATCTGTAGAGAAGGTGGTTGGTTGGTGAGGTCTTCCTCCGATCAGTGGTTGGAGTGGGATCCCAGGAGCGGGCATGGAGATGTGGTCGTCTGCCCGAGCTTGGTTTACACGGTCGATGAGGCAACAGGAACATCTCACCGCGGCATATAAAAGGCAGATGAAAAAGAGAAGCATCAGGATATACACTCCCACTTCCTTCAACCAAGATCCGATGGAGAACAGGAAATCTCCCAATCCTCCCAAACCCTTGAACGGATTCCAACCCTCACTAGCTATAGCTCTAGCTTTTCCCTGTAGTTCACTAACTTTGTCCATATGGGCCTGGACCTTGTCATCGGTGTCTTCTATCCAAGTACAACAATCCTCTCCGATGAACTCACAGAACCCCCCTTTGGCAGCTAAAAGATAATCAAGGGCCATCTTCTCCTGAAGCACTAAAATTCCCATCTGCCGTTGTTCTTGGGCAATTTCTCTGACAGCCTCTACGGTCTCGTTAAACATACTATCCACGATGACAGAAAAATTGTTCAGGCGCTTCATAAGTTCTATTCCCCATCCTGTCCATGAGGGGAACCAAGCCCATGCCTGGTCGCCCTCAGAGAACAGTTCCCTGCGAACTCTCCCTGCCATCCTTACCTTCTTGTGGACCATCAACTCTTCATGGTCCATCACTACATAGGATGCGGGGACTAGCTTTATGAGGGCACACGAACCTTTCGCGTTCTGGGGGAATGTTCTATAGGCTGCCGAACCACACAGAAAATAGTATGGACCTGTCAGAGCAGAACAGGAGGAGTTCCTCGTTCGGCCTCTGGTACTGAGCAACAGTTGCACAGACTGGGGGATTGCTCCCTCAGTCTGCACATCACATCCGTCCTTCCAACACACGTGGTCTGGTCGGTCAGTGTGGTTACTCAGAAGGGAAGTCTGGTTAGTCAGATTGACAGTTATACCTCCCTCGCAGGTGGTAATCCCAACAAACTTGTTACCTGTGCCAAAGCTGATGTTAAAGCACACCTGAGGGCTGCCTAGCTGCCCAGTTACCCATAATGGACTGGTGAGGGCCCTACAGGAGCTAGAGCTAATATTGGTGCTGAAACTGATGTTACCTGCTAAAAATGTGTCATTAAGTTCTACCGATAAATGTCTACGTGGGGGCTGACCAGGGGTCTCTTGCTTTTTCATGCCGACGCGGATGTCATATAGGGCATGAACAGCGGCCATTGCGGACATGTGATGACTGGGTGGGGGCTTAGAGCATACCCAACAGTTGGTTTTGTTGGCGGTTCTGGCTAAACGCAGGTGCATTTTAAATAAAAGGTTGGGGTATCTGCCGTCTTTTCCTCCGTTCACACACATGTATGACATACAAACAAAAAGAAAAAGGAAAATGACACCCCTCATTCTCTGGTGTAGCTGAAAAGCTTCTTGCAGTGGCTTGCGTGCACCCAGTTGTCTCGTCCCTCGAGTTTGAGTGAGGTAGGTGTCGTCAGCTGGACTTGGTATGGTCCGGTGAACCGTGGCTCGAGTCCGGTTCTTTGATGTTTCTTTAGGACGACCCAATCACCTGGCTCAATAGAAAGAACACCTGTTATTGCATTTGGATCGGGGAGCGATTCGCGAACCCGATGGTGTATCTTCTGCAGCTCCCGTTGCAGAGATTGCACATAACCTGTAAGCTGTGAATGCAAAGACGACAACTGTTGAGGAAAGTACAACCCTGTTTTGGGAGGTCCCCCAAACAACACCTCGTAGGGTGATAGCCCATGTGGTTGCCGAGGGGCATTCCAGATGGAATAGGGGGCAATGGGGAGACACTCAGGCCAAGGTTTTTGGGTATCGGAAGACGTTCAACCTTACCGCTACTCTCGGGGTGATATGGGGTGTGTCGCCGCTGACTCCAGTTCCACCAAAGAAATGCAGTCGTGTCCTTTGGAAGAGAGATTAGTAGTGGACAAAGAAGACATGTTAGCAGAAGAGGTGTTAGTATTGTTAGTCGTGTTGCAAAATTCAGCACTGTCATTGTTGTCCTCCCCCCCCTTCTCATCTTCCGACACAGGAAGAAGAGAAGCTGGGTTAAGAATAGTGCATCGTTTGATAGTGAGGTTAGTAGGGGTTAGGAGGGTTTTCCCCTGAGAGGGGTACCTTGCCTTGGATGTCCTGTTTTCGCAGGACCGTTCTTGCTGCACTGGTGTCGGTGAGGCAAGGGAGGGGATATTTTAATTCCTCTAGAAAAAGATGGATCTGGGCCGACACCGATTTGTCAACTTCCTATGAGAATTCATAGGAGTTACTTACCATGGTGGTCATAGGGGCGGAGGACTCATCAGGAATGAACTGCCACCGACCTTTAGGTAATTGGGGACAGCTCCTCCTCATGTGCCCCGTTTGGTGGCACTGGAAGCACCTGGGTGGGGGCCTATCCTTCCTGTGACCCAGATCCCTTGGTTTTTCGTGTGGGGTCTGGGACATAAGAACTTTGGCCTTGTCTTGTTTTCTTCTATCCATTTCCCTCTCTATTGCCGCAAGAGTGGAAAGGATAGCAGGGATAGACATCTCATTATATTCGGGTCGGGCCAGAACCAGCCTTTCCCGAATTTTAATATTGATGCCTTCCAAAAATTTGGCCCGCAACAGAATGTGCGTCGCGGTCACCTTTACCCCTTCAGTTGGAGCATCAGGTCCAACTTCCAGATCTGCATCCAGTGCCGTCTGCTTGAGACGGCGCCAGAAGCAGGTGCTTTCCTCATTAGGACCCTGGGTGAGCTTCATCATGTCCGTAGTAGAGGTAGCACCATACATTTCTGGAAGCTTTGCCTTTAGCTGTGTACAGAACTCTTTGCCCCCTGAAGTCATCTCCTCATGCGTGGTTATAGAGCACCCTGCAATCACTGTACTGGCCACTTCCATGCCCACCTTTGCCCGTAGGATCTGCGCACAATCTGACCCACTCATACCATAGCTGAACTGGTTTTGTCCAAACATTCGAGCAAATCCTCTCGGATTGACTCGATAGTCCGGGAGCTCAGCCAGAATAGTGCGGATCTCTGCCGGGGTGAAGGGGACATGCCAAACTACCCGTTCCCCTAAAGTCCGTTCCCCCTGTGCATTGGGAGGACCTTCAAATTGCTGCACCCTGACTGGATAGGCCTCGGTTCGGGAAGAGTGCAAGGGCTGACCCAGCATCATCGGTGGGCTTAGATTAACCACCTCGCTTACTGCACCTTCAGGTTTGAGGTCCCTCAGATCAGGGTATAGCTGGGGGGCAGGGGTCTGATCAGTGGTTCGTAGCGCTTTGATGCAATCCGCCCTGTTTTTTAACCGGGTGTCTATTCCCCTTGATTCACAGATAGTCTGCAAATCGGTTGTTGAGTAGGCTTCATAGTTGGAAACAGAAGGAGCTGGGGTGAAGCAGGGAGAAGGGAGAGGTAGAGGCAGAGGCTGAGGCATAGAGACAGAAGACACAGAAGGTATGTCAAGAGTGACGTCACTAACAGAAGAGACAGGTGCAGTTATACTTATCTCAGCCACTGTTGGTTGTTCGGGAACCCCAGCAGACCCTGATCCTGCCTGCCTTAGTAGAGTCAGCCCTGAAAGAGCTTCCTCCACCTCTGACACCGGATCTTCCTGTTTTATTCCCTCTGGAGGCCAGGTATACATCACCTGGTTCTTCCGGACAGACACCAGTTTATGTATGCCCTGCTTCCCTAATCGGATTGACCTGTGAAGCCATAGCTGTGCGATCTCTAGTTCTGACGCCTGCATCCGTGGTTCAAATTCAGAGATGAATTTTTCCCACCTCCATGCGTCAAATGTACCTTCCCGGGGAATTTCCCATCTGGTACCCTTCGACCATTTATTCCACCTTTTGAGGGGTTCTGTAGACTTCCCCCCCCAAACTCACCTTCATCAGTTGTGCAGCTGTCCTTACCCTGAAGAGGGCTGGTTCCCCCTCTCTCTTCATGGACTGACTACTGCCCATCGTGACTAGTCACTGGTATATATCCCGCGTCCGGGTACCTGTTTACCCCCTGGAGCACTCGGTGGGATCCTACCGAGAGGCCTGATTCCACCACTTTCCCAGCACAGCGTAATTTATGTGATACTTATCGATCACCCGAAGCGCATCAAGTGGCGGTCAGACTGAGAGCACACCTCCCACTCCCACAGCGCAATTTGTGTGATCCTGACCACCCGAAGTGTTTGTGGTAACCAGGCTAAGTGTTACTTCCCTGGACCGCCCACTCGCACAGCGTAATTTATGTGGTTCTCATCACCCACTGTGTTTGGCAGGCCACACCGCACAATGATGAAAGTGGCTTTTCTCTCCCTGCACACAGTAGCTAACACAAGTCAAAACAAAAAGAGGGGTTCTTGGATGTTACTTAGGGGTCACTGGTTGGGCAGAAACCTGCTAACTGACCTTTAGGAAATTTGTGTAAAGAAAAAAACTTTCCTAATACACACAGAAAAACCCTTTTTCAACCTGAAAAACTGTTAAAAAGGACAAAGTGGATCCTTATGAAAAACACGGGACGTTTCACAGTAAAACAATTACACAGAGGTAAACCGAAAAACTGCGCCAAAAGTAACCTTGTTGCTGACGCAAAAATCACTCCTATCAGCTCCGCTAAACGATCCACATTACACACGCAATCTTCGCTGCAACCACCTAGAACCGTTTACACAAAAAGTCTGCTGGACGCGAAACACGCAACGCAGCAGCTTTAAAACAAACCCGCTTTACAATAAGGAACTACTTTTTAACAGGAAAAACACAAGAAAAACATAATCACTATACAAGAAATCTATGTGCAAAAACCCAGACTTCACTGCGCTCACTAAATGTGGAACACGTGAAGGGAAAACTCGCTTAACACACTTTAAATTGGCTGGCAATACGCAAATTTAAAGCTAAAAGCAAACAAATGAAACTGTAAAAAATTTGGATTAAAAACACAATATGGGTCAAATGCATATAGGAAACTTCATGCACATTGCATAGAGATTACTGCACATATGGTAGCCAACAAAATGGCCACCAAACAAAAGGAGTCCATGTGGTTTAGTCAAGAAAATGACCCCCCACAGGGAAGCACATGGTAGATACTAGAATGACCCCCCACAGGGAAGCACATGGTAACACTAGAATGACCCCCCACAGGGAAGCACATGGTAACACTAGAATGACCCCCCACAGGGAAACACACGGCAGACTCTAGCCTCAAAATTGCCTCTTACATAAAACAGACTTTTAGACAGAACATACACTGGACAATTACACAACAATATGAAGTACACATACAACACAATTTGGGCACAATCACAGAACGGACATAAAACACCAACATATCACACTAACATGCACATGTAACAGAAAGGACCCCCTGCTGCATGCTTGCTGGGAGCAGTAGTACCACAAAACATTGTACAGACCACATAACACAGATCTTACAACAGTTAACAATTAACCTAAGCCTTTCAGCACTGTAATAATTACCACACGTGGAGGGGGGTAGAGCAATTACCACAGTACCTACAGCCCACAAATACTTACCTAACACTATGCAACAACTTTTACCCACTAAAACATATACCCGTTTAATTTTTGGTTGGAAGATTTTTAAACTTGACCAAATCCAGCCAACCAAACCCACCCCCCCGCTGCTCTCAGCAGAGACAAACCCTCGTCTTTCACCCACAAATCAAGAGTTTAGGACAAAAAATGAGGTCCTTGCCAAGCGGTATTTCTTGTTAGCTAACAGAGAGCGAAATCAGCCACACGAACACGCAAAAAGCGATCCTCTTAATGGCAGAGAGACCTGAAATGTGCCGGCATACTTTTTGCTAGTTCATGATAGTTCATTTCCCCCTCGTTCTTGGTTAGCTACGCAAGAATACGCGTTAGTATCCACCAGGCTCGCCAAACTGTCTTGGAAATTCGCTTTAACGAATTTCTCCTTACCGTGAGTACTCGCAGTTGGATGCGCAGAAATCCCCCATAAAGCTGTGCGAATCTCGCTTACCACGACTGCAGCTAAACTACACGATTCCTGCCCATCCAAATACTTTGGTTCTGTTGAAATGTAGGTGATTGGAGCTCCGTTACCCTAGAATGATCACACGACACTCTAAGGCTGGTTGCAATCCACATAAGGGCTGATTTTAGACCCAGCTCTCTGTTTTATTAAAAATACACACATGCCCCCCACATGAATAAAGTCAATCCCCTCCCACCGAACAATGCAATGGGGATTGCCTATACAGAGGATGTACATTCCAATTGGAGCATGGCCTTTCCTATTATCTATCACTGGTCCTCCCCCATGAGTCTTCTGAGGTCAGCAGACTTCCTCCCCTTCCCCCCTATGAGCCATCTGAGGTCATATTTCCTGTCCTACTAGCTTCTATTGGTATGTAAAATTCTCTGCACAAGCACTCCCTAAAAATATCAGTCTGTACCTGGATGGGCCCGATACGATCTTTATTAAAACACATCCATCCGAGATACAGTTCAGATTAGTAATGGGTTGTAAGATATGCATAAGCCTACACGTGGAGTTCACACCGCTTGCGCATTGCGGTATGAAGCCCACGTGGTACTATGCTGCTGATATGTGGATACAGGCCCACGGTCTACTGACAGCAGCATTCGCATGGAATGCCGTGGTGGTATACACGCCGGTCTATAAGCGCAGATCTGCCATCTCATCCATTACCAAGCTGAGTACTGTAATACATACATTGTACATGCGCATGGCCCAATTGCAGCCTTCAGAGCTTTAATTAAGCCACACGAGAGACATATGAATAACACGAATATATGACACATTTAAAGTTCGACCAACAATACAAAATTTCCATGACATGCCGCGCTTCACTTCAACAATAATATGTGTATCCAATCACTAATATTTCTAATGCATATCCAAATATATAAATGAATATAAATATATGTAATTGTGCATCCAGTTACTATTAGTTATATATCAAAATAAATGAAAAAGTGAATAAACCAATGATGATTGTCAACAACAGTGTCCATATGATTGTTATAAGCAGTCAAAAGTAAAATCCAAATATGAGTTCCTTCAAACGGGCAAACTTTGCTTTACCGTATAATATCCCGTGCTTCTTAAAAAGTATTTGGTGCGAATAACTTGCATACACTTGGATACACATATTATTTTTGAAGTGAATACCAGGATGCTGGTATAAGGTATGGTTGTGACCAGAATGCTGGTATGGGGTGTGGCTGTGATCAGGATGCTGGTATGGGGTGTGGCTGTAATCAGGGTGCTGGTATGGGGTGTGGCTGTGATCAGGGTGCTGGTATGGGGTGTGGCTGTGATCAGGATGCTGGTATGGGGTGTGGCTGTGATCAGGATGCTGGTATGGGGTGTGGCTGTGATCAGGATGCTGGTATGGGGTGTGGCTGTGATCAGGATGCTGGTATGGGGTGTGGCTGTGATCAGGATGCTGGTATGGGGTGTGGCTGTGATCAGGATGCCTTTTATGGGGTGTTGCTGTGATCATGGTGCTGGTATGGGGTGTGGCTGTGATCAGGATGCTGGTATGGGGTGTGGCTGTGATCAAGATGCTGGTATGGTGTGTGGCTGTGATCAGGATGCTGGTATGGGGTGTGGTTGTGATCAGGATGTTGGTATGGGGTGTGGCTGTGATCAGGATGCTGGTATGGTGTGTGGCTGTGATCAGGATGCTGGTATGGGGTGTGGTTGTGATCAGGATGTTGGTATGGGGTGTGGCTGTGATCAGGATGCTGGTATTGGGTATGGCAGTGATCAGGATGCTGGTATGGGGTTTGGCTGTGATCAGGATGCTGGTATGGGGTGTGGCTGTGATCAGGACGCTGGTATGGGGTGTGGCTGTGATCAGGATGCTGGTATGGGGTGTGGCTGTGATCAGGATGCTGGTATGGGGTTTGGCTGTGATCAGGACGCTGGTATGGGGTGTGGCTGTGATCAGGATGCTGGTATGGGGTGTGGCTGTGATCAGGATGCTGGTATAGTGTATGGGGGTGATCAGGACATTGGTATGGGGTGTGGCTGTGATCAGGATGCTGGTATGGGGTGTGGCTGTGATCAGGACATTGGTATGGGGTGTGGCTGTGATCAGGACATTGGTATGGTGTATGGGGGGTGTTTTGTTTGCACTGGGACAGGTGACAAGGCCTCCTGAATGATGTATTATTGATATTGTGGGGCAGTGATCAGGGACACAGGGGAACTAAACTGGGGCACTGGGGAGGCTGGCAGTGCAGTGTGTGAGGGTACAAGCAGCCTGACATTCAGTGTAAACTCACACACTGCAGGATCGTTCACACTGAGAGCAGAGAGAAGCGATTGGTCACAGCAGTCACATGTGATACACCACGTGATCGCCCTAACACAGCGGTAATGTGATCCACTGTGTCCGGGCGACACACCGATCACCGGGTTTCGTGGTGAGCGCTCTGTGAGCCGCACACGAGCCATCGATGCAGCCTAACGTACAGGAACATTAGCCCGCATCGGCGCTGCTTCCCGTCTGCCGTCTATGTAGAATGGACGGACGGGAAGAGGGTACGGAGGGGGCCAGGTAGCTGGCTGCCATGTCCTTTACAACCGATGACTCATCAGCTGAAAGCGGGGGGGTCCCCCCCCAATCATTTCCAGGCCCTTTAGGTCTGGTATGGATTTTGAGGGTAACCCCATGCCAAGAAAAAAAAAAATCCTTATCCGAGCATGTGAATGGGCTGGCCAGTAAAGGGGGGAGACCCCCAGATCCTGCCAACCCCCCCCCCATGTGAATGACTATGGGGTACATTGAGCATTTTTTTGCTATCCGTCACTTCGCTTTATTTGGCAATAGCACGGTCATGCAACGCTGCACACGAATAAAAATTTTTTCTCCACAAAAATAGAGCTTTCTTTTGGTGATATATTTTGATATATTTTGAAACAAAAAAAACTATTGTTTACTTTTTGTTATAAAACATATCCAATAGAAATAAAAAAAAATGTCTTCATAAATTTAGGTGAACATATATTCTGTTACATGTTTTAGGTAAAACAAAACTGTGTAATAATTGGTTTTCTTGAAAGTTGCAGCGTCTACAAACAATGGGATAAATAATAAATACTGGAATTTTCTTTATCTTTTACATTTATTTATGTTTATACTATTAATGGCGATGATGAGTGGGGCTGTGATAGTGCGCCGAGCAATCTGACACTTTGTCCCAACTGACACTGACATCTCCAGTGACACTGATACAGTGATCAGTGTTAATACTATACACTGTGACTGTATAAATGACACTGACTGGGAAGGGGTAACATCTAGGGGCAATCAAAGGGTTAGCGGTGTGTACTGTGTGTAGTATGGGCTGCTTTTACTAATCCATTTGGCTGTTTTTACTCTCTGCTTTGCAGGGAGAAAAAAATAGACACAATGCTGCTGTTTGTACAGAGGTCTGTGTTGCTTGTCAACACAGAGCTCTGCTAAGTCATTCGCTCAGCCGTTCAGCAGGTCCCAGCCATAAATCATTTGGCTGAACCTGCTGATTGGCTTGGGCTGTAGCGAATGGCAGCACAGATGGGGGTAACGGGCACACATGCCCCCTACCTAGAAATGAAAGATCACATACATGTACGTGATGTGGTGCAGAAGAGACCCCAGGCTGCTGTATATTTGCATGGGCCTGTCGGCAGCTGGTTAATTCATGGAACAGAGTTCTACTACCTAATAGTCTCTTATATGTTGTGGTGAGATGTCTGGAATCGGGATCCCAGATCTTCACATCCAGTGCAGCCATGACTAGAGGGTCCAACTCTTCTAGATGTGGGATTCATTTTATTGGATGGTCCATGCAGCAGAATTAGTGGGAACAGATGATACTATGAGAGACAGAAGAGGCCAGAGGGTGACTAAGCCCCGTAGACTCCACTGGGAACTAAAATATCACTTTTGGGTGGACTGACCCTTTAACTGTACAGGATATGGTGGTGGTACACAAATGAAAGGAGTGCGGGACACACGGAATGATAGAAATGCCAGTCACCACAGACTTGGAATTACACCGTATCTGAGCACCACAAAGAGAAAATGATCATTTATTTCTGGCTGTGGCCACCTTGAGTAAGGGCAGATGACTGATGTAGCATTTACTTCCTGGAATCCATCTGCCCTTAGCTCAGGCATGAGGGTGTGCTTTGCTGAGAAAGCCCCTGCTCCACTCCTGAATGCTCCTGGGATGTATGAGTTTATTTGCCTAGGCTAGAAACCAGGAAGTAACTGAGGAATTGTTAATAAAAAAGAATACGTTTAAAACAAGTAGATATGATCTACGTTCCTAAATACACTGCTCAAACAAATTAAAGGAACGCTTTTTAATCAGAGTATAGTGTCAAGTCAATTAAACTTCTGGGATATTTATCTGGTCAGTTAAGTAGCAGAGGGGGTTGTTAATCAGTTTCAGCTGCTTTTGTATTAATGAAATGAACAACAGTTGCATTAGATGGGCAACAGTGAGACGACCCCCAAAACAGGAATGGTTTTACAGCTGGAGACCACTGACATATTTTTCCCTACCCATCTTTTCTGACTGTTTTTCACTAGTTTTGTATCATATGACGCCCTCCCAGAACTGGACAACCGCGCTCTATCCGTTATTCAGCTATAGCGCGCTTGGCAGGTGGTTAAAAAGATATCCCAGCATCCTCTGAGATCTCATGTTTCAGTCCATCTGATGCTGCCACGTTGCACCTCAGACTGTCCAGGAGCTCAGTGGTGACGTTGTCCAGATCTGGGGGGAAATCCTCCAGGACACCATCCGTGGTCTAATTAGAAGCATGCCCTGACGTTGTCAGACATACATACAAGCACGTGGGGGCCATACAAACTACTGAGGACCATTCTGAGTTGCTGCAATACAATTTTAGCAAAATGGACTCGTCTGCTGCATTTTTTTTTCACTTTGATTTTCGGGGTGTCTTTGAATTCAGTCCTCTGTTGGTTGATAATTTTCATGAAACGATGGGGCGTCCTTATGTTCCTAACACATCACCCCGTCCATGTCAGTATAGAGACCCAACATGAGATTTCCCCATTGAGATCTGATGTGTTCTCAAAGTGTTCCTTTATTTTTTGAGCCGTGTATTTGCTGAGGATAGCAGCAGAAGGATTGAAAATAGCTCATGTTTATTGAGATTGAAGTGTATTTTATTTATTATTTATTTCAGGTACTTCTATATCGCCGTCAATTTACACAGCACTTTACATATATATTGTACATTCACATCAGTCCCCAACCCTCAAGGGGCGTCCAATCTAAGGTCCCTAACTCACATCCATACATACACTATCTATCTATCTATCTATCTATCCAACCCTTGGTGATTGCATGGACCGTCACTCGTAAGCGACTTTTTCCATGAATTCTCTTAGCAATTATTTTACAGGGTAGGTTGCCAGGTCTTTCTCCCACCCCCACCATGCAGGAGATCCCACATGGCCAGGGATGAAACTAGGACAATTTAGACAGGAGCCAATTCACCTACCAGCATGTCTTTGGAGTGTGGGAGGAAACCGGAGTACCCAGAGGAAACCCACACAGGCACAGGGAGAACATGCAAACTCCAGGCAGGAGGTGCCGTGGTTGGGATTCAAACCAACGACCCAAGTACTGCCAGGCGGAAGTTTAGCCACTGTGCTGCCCAAGTTGTGCATTCAAGTTTTTCTGTTGCCTGAAGTTGCCCCTCCTTTGATCAATTTATTGTGTTCCATTGAACGGGCTGCCGCCACACGCCAGAATAGACCAAATATCGGACACGCATCGTTTCTTCTGAGTAGATGTGCAGTGTGGTGCGCTGCAATGCATGTTTGTCAGATGTGCGTTCGGTTCCTATTGACAATGGATGGCACTGCAACACGCTAATGCATGGACCACGTGTCGTCCTATGTTGCAGGAATGCATCTTACCGCAACACAAAAGTGTGATTGGATGCTTCATGTAAGGTGCACATAGGCAGGGCAATTCACAGAACGTTACAATACACAGAGTCCTCCAGCATACTTACCAGCCAGCCAGCAAAATTGGAAAAAGCCTAAAATGTTTCAGCAATTTGTGTTCAGTTTGTTGGATACATTTGCAAATATATGTGAAGCCGCACTGCCACGTCAAGGCTCCTCTGTACAGTGCGGTCCCTAACTCCACTCTAATGTCATTTCCAAATTGTGACATACAGAGCAAGAAATACATTCAGAATGTAAACTAGTTCAACAAAAATTAAATCAAAAACAGAGGTTTTGGTTGCATATATTTGCAATCATATACGAAACTACCATCTATAGACGTCTAAAACATGAGTGAAAAAAAATACTGGCCTCCAACCTCCCCTTATAGCCAGTCCAACACACGCCTTTAAAAAAGAATACCGGCCTCCAACCTCCCCTTATAGCCGGTCCAACACACACCTGGAAAAAAAATATTGTAGCTCTCTTGTGGGTGAAGAGAGCTGGTGTAATTGCTTTCTTGGAGGCAGGTGCTGATGACAATCCTTCAATAGAGCGATGACGGAGCCTCCACGTGAATGTCACATGCTGACGGAGTCTCCACGTGAATGTCACATGCTGACTGAGCCTCCACGTGAATATCACATGCTGACGGAGCCTCCACGTGAATATCACATGCTGACGGAGCCTCCACGTGCTCGGCACATTCTGACGGAGCCTCCACGTGCTTGGCACATGCTGTCGGAGCCCCCACGTGCTCGGCACAAGCCGTCGGAGCCTCCACGTGCTCGGCACAAGCCGTCGGAGCCTCCACGTGCTCGGCACAAGCCGTCGGAGCCTCCACGTGCTCGGCACAAGCCGTCGGAGCCTCCACGTGCTCGGCACAAGCCGTCGGAGCCTCCACGTGCTCGGCACAAGCCGTCGGAGCCTCCACGTGCTCAGCACAAGCCGTCGGAGCCCCAACGTGCTCGGCACAAGCCGTCGGAGCCTCCACGTGCTCGGCACAAGCCGTCGGAGCCTCCACGTGCTCGGCACAAGCCGTCGGAGCCCCAACGTGCTCGGCACAAGCCGTCGGAGCCTCCACGTGCTCGGCACAAGCCGTCGGAGCCTCCACGTGCTCGGCACAAGCCGTCGGAGCCTCCACGTGCTCGGCACAAGCCGTCGGAGCCTCCACGTGCTCGGCACAAGCCGTCGGAGCCTCCACGTGCTCGGCACAAGCCGTCGGAGCCCCAACGTGCTCGGCACAAGCCGTCGGAGCCTCCACGTGCTCGGCACAAGCCGACGGAGCCCCAACGTGCTCGGCACAAGCCGTCGGAGCCCCAACGTGCTCGGCACAAGCCGTCGGAGCCCCAACGTGCTCGGCACAAGCCGTCGGAGCCCCAACGTGCTCGGCACAAGCCGTCGGAGCCCCAACGTGCTCGGCACAAGCCGTCGGAGCCCCCACGTGCTCGGCACAAGCCGTCGGAGCCCCCACGTGCTCGGCACAAGCCGTCGGAGCCCCCACGTGCTCGGCACAAGCCGTCGGAGCCTCCACGTGCTCGGCACAAGCCGTCGGAGCCCCAACGTGCTCGGCCCATGCCGTCGGAGCCTCCACGTGCTCGGCCCATGCTGTCAGAGCCTTCCAGGCGGAAGTGCTAACCATTTAGCCAATGTGCTGCCTCCAACCATTTAGCTACCGGCCTCCAACCTCCCCTTATAGCCGGTCCAACACACACCTTGAAACAAAATATTGTAGCTCTCTTGTGGGTGAAGAGAGCTGGTGTAATTGCTTTCTTGGAGGCAGGTGCTGATGACAATCCTTCAATAGAGCGATGACATAGGGGACTTTCCGATGATGAAGATCCTCCTCTGCTTCACCTCCTAGTGTAAAATTTCTTCCAACTTCTTGGCCATCTTAACTCCCAGAACAGTCGCACCCTGGCCATTTAAGTGCAGTCCGTCCCTGCTGTAGAGCTGGTAACTGAACGAAAAGTCTGCCCAGTTCTCCATGAACTCAAACCCCTCCTCTCTGCACCAGTTCTTCAGCCACTTGTTAAGCTCTCTAATCTCATTCTGCCTCACTGGTGTGGCTCGAGGTACAGGCAGTATTTCTGAAAATACTGCCTTGGAGGTTCTTTTCTTCAATATAGCTCCCAAGTCTCTGAAATCTTTTTGTAGGGCGTTCCATCTTCCTCTGACTTTGTCGTTGGTGCCGACATGTACGATGACAGCTGGGTCCTCCCCAGCCCCTTTCAGCAATCTGTCCATGCGATCTGCAATGTCCCGAACCCGAGCGCCTGGTAAACTACAGACTGTTCGGCAATGACGGTCTTTGTGACAGATTGCTCTCTCTGTACCTCTAAGAATGGAGTCCCCTACCACCAGTATATGTCTATCCTTTCTTGTATCCTTGCCCCCATCTTCACTGGAGGAGATGTTCCCCTGGCATTTTGGTAGGGTCTTGTCATTAACGTCGCGTTCTGTCGGAGTCTCCACGTGAATGTCACAAGCTGACGGAGCCTCCACGTGAATGTCAACTACTGACGGAGTCTCCACGTGCTGGGCACATGCTGTCGGAGTCTCCACGTGCTGGGCACATGCTGTCGGAGCCTCCACGTGCTGGGCACATGCTGTCGGAGCCTCCACGTGCTGGGCACATGCTGTCGGAGCCTCCACGTGCTGGGCACATGCTGTCGGAGCCTCCACGTGCTGGGCACATGCTGTCGGAGCCTCCACGTGCTGGGCACATGCTGTCGGAGCCTCCACGTGCTGGGCACATGCTGTCGGAGCCTCCACGTGCTGGGCACATGCTGTCGGAGCCTCCACGTGCTGGGCACATGCTGTCGGAGCCTCCACGTGCTGGGCACATGCTGTCGGAGCCTCCACGTGCTGGGCACATGCTGTCGGGGCCTCCACGTGCTGGGCACATGCTGTCGGGGCCTCCACGTGCTGGGCACATGCTGTCGGAGCCTCCACGTGCTCGGCACATTCTGTCGGGGTTTCCACGTGCTCGGCACATTCTGTCGGTGCCTCCACGTGCTGGGCACATTCTGTCGGAGCCTCCACGTGCTCGGCACATTCTGTCGGGGTTTCCACGTGCTCGGCACATTCTGTCGGGGCCTCCACGTGCTGGGCACATTCTGTCGGAGCCTCCACGTGCTGGGCACATTCTGTCGGAGCCTCCACGTGCTGGGCACATTCTGTCGGAGCCTCCACGTGCTGGGCACATTCTGTCGGAGCCTCCACGTGCTGGGCACATTCTGTCGGAGCCTCCACGTGCTGGGCACATTCTGTCGGAGCCTCCACGTGCTCGGCACATTCTGTCGGAGCCTCCACGTGCTGGGCACATTCTGTCGGAGCCTCCACGTGCTCGGCACATTCTGTCGGAGCCTCCACGTGCTGGGCACTTTCTGTCGGGGCCTCCACGTGCTGGGCACATGCTGTCGGAGCCTCCTCGTGCTCGGCACATTCTGTCGGAGCCTCCACGTGCTCGGCACATTCTGTCGGAGCCTCCACGTGCTGGGCACATGCTGTCGGAGCCTCCACGTGCTGGGCACATGCTGTCGGAGCCTCCACGTGCTCGGCAAATGCTGTCGGAGCCTCCATGTCGATATCATATCTCTTCTCGCTCACTGTGGCAAGCCTGCCGGGTGAGCTGTGTTTGCAGTAAATATTGGTTACATCTGCAATAAAAAAGAATTGAATTTAGCACCTTAATCTACATTTTATATATTTTTCTTTATACAAAATCAAATTACAGAGAATAAAGTTAGAAACACCTGTGCCAGGGACAGTAAGGAGACCTGACATGATAGGGACACAGGGATGACTATAGTGGCCTTCATATAAAAATGCTAGTTGGGTGGCAGTTATGCCAAGCCTCTACAATTAAATGACTGAAGGAACCGGCAAGTTACATGAGTGGGCGGGTCACAAGGGAAGTGGCAGTAGGAAGTAGTGGTGTCACCCGCCTGGCTCTGCATTGTGGCTGGGGTTTGTGAATCATTGGGCCAGCTAAGCACAGCCTTTTTTTACCGGCAGTTTTGCCCATAAAGTTTGTCATTTATCAGCCCTGAGGTCAGACAGGATACGGGTCACCCACTATGGGGGGTCATACACCAGCCTGACAACAGCTGATTGTTTGCATTGGCAGGGAGAGTAAACACGTGACTAATGTAGTAGGAATATTTATGTCTAGTCATATGTTTTTATCAATGTTATATGGATATTCATACTTTTGCTGGTGGAGTTGCAATGTGAGCGTCACATGTATTCATGACCATCCGTATACATGTGTGCATATGGGAATGTCAGCCGTCATCAGTGTCTATGACCATCCCTATACATGTGTGCATATGGGAATGTCAGCCGTCATCAGTGTCTATGACCATCCCTATACATGTGTGCATATGGGAATGTCAGCTGTCATCTGTGTCTATGACCATCTGTATACATGTGTGCATATGGGAATGTCAGCTGTCATCTGTGTCTATGGCCATCTCTATACATGTGTGCATATGGGAATGTCAGCCGTCATCAGTGTCTATGGTGATCCCTGTACATGGATACATATGGGAATGTCAGCCGTCATCAGTGTCTATGGTGATCCCTGTACATGGATACATATGGGAATGTCAGCCGTCATCAGTGTCTATGGTGATCCCTCTACATGGATACATATGGGAATCCGAGCCGTCATCAGTGTCTATGGCCCAGGGATGTTGAAATCCTATCGCCCAACACCTTTTGCTGCGGGCAAAATAAAATTTTTTTCCCTCATTTTTTTAAATGTAAAAAATGAAAGGTACACCCAAGTACATATCATCCAATCCCCCCCCCCAGACATATACACATGTACAAACGTAAAAGCACACGCTGGGGCGCCTACACATGAAAACATTGATTACAATACACGTTACATATCACCGCACACGCCAGAATGAGCGCAATAATTCTAGCAGCAGACCCCCTCCATACACTATACTGATCACCTAGAAGGGGCTGTAAAAGCGTCAACTACAGAAAATGTCGGACTGTTACAGCCCCTTCTAGGTGATCAGTATAGTGTATGGAGGGGGTCTGCTGCTAGAATTATTGCGCTCATTCTGGCGTGTGCGGCGATATGTAACGTGTATTGCAATCAATGTTTTCATGTGTAGGCGCCCCAGCGTGTGCTTTTACATGTGTACATGTGTATATGTCTGGGGGGGGGGGGGGGGTGTTATGTGATTGGTTGTTACTTTAATTTTTTCAATTAAAAAAAATATATATTTTGTTTCTGAATTTGTTTCCATGACATAGAGAACAATGTGCCGTCTGTGATGTATTTTGGTGACAGGTTCTCTTTATGGAGACATCTGAGGTGTAATAGACCCCGGATGTCTCCCCTGTACTACACTGGATGGACTGCAATGCACATCGGATTCCATATGTCCCGCCCTCGGTGGGCGGGGATCTCTGACCGGTAACCAGGAAGTGACATCACACCGTCACTTCCTGGTCAGGACCAGACGGGGACGGGCGCTCTCCTCCTTCCTCTCCTGCTGAGGGCGGTGAGCCGGCCCCGGGGCCCGCAGGTGAGGGGGTGGAGCCCGGGAGATAGTGGGCGGGGGGAGGGTCACACGGGGCGGGGGGGCCGGCACTGTGTGGAAGCGGCTGCCCCGCCCCTCCAATGCTTCCACCTGACAGGTGAGCTCCGCAGCAGGGCTGAAGGGGAGAGGAAACTACCTGCCCCACCCCCGGGACGTGTCCGGACATGCCCGGCCATATGAATTCCCCATCCCTGCTGGAATGTCAGCTCTCCTCAGTGTCTATGGGGATCCCTGTACATGTGTCCATATGGGAATGTCAGCCGGGAAAAAGGGGAAAAAAGGGTCCAGTGAGAGGAGGTGAGTTCCCTCGTCTCTCTCTAGATCCACAATACATACCATTTTGGTGTTCTGCCTTGTGGTGGCGCCCATTGACTTTACTGCCGGCACCTAAACATCCAGCAACGGCTCTGAAGCAGCCGCGCAGAAAAGCCCGAGTCCTCTTCATGGTGGTGGGCCTCTTGGTGGTGGGATCTGCAGACTGCTCAGTGATCCCTCCTTCCATAGGGGGCTTTCCTTCCCCCGATTCCTCTTTGGTGGTTTTCTGAGAAATAAACGTTTTAATCTTCAATTGTCTCATTACGGAAAATAATGAAACCCGCTTCAACCTGTGTGAGAGAGGAAGTGCAGCCAATCGGATCAAATCCCAACCGATGAGACTGCAAGCCAAACTCAGGAGAAGGAACAATCACGTCTGCTCTGTACCGGGTACAAGGAGCGACTGAAGGGACTCTGGGAGAGCTGGCTTAGGGGGAGAAAGGGGGGGGAGGGGGAGGAGTCAGGCGATGACATCACGGTGCTGGAGAGCCTTCTTTTTTTTTCTCAAAGTTTTCTTAAAGGGGCCACGTCCTTTTTAAATTCAGCCACCTGCAGGTTTAATTGAAAAACAAGGATGTGGCCCCTTTAAGAACTCTAGGTGACTGTTTGTTTGTTTTTGGGTTTTTTTCAAATCTCCTGGTACTCAGACAAACACAACTGACGATTTTTCCTAAAGGGGCGGCAGTTATGTGAATGCAGCCTCAGTATATAGATCTCATATACCAGGAGAAGAGGTTTTTTCTTTTTTTTTTAATTTAAGTGAGTTATTTTGATTGATATTTCAACCTTACAGTCCCACGGCTTAAAATAAAGGTCTTTATTCCTATGAGAACTCTGTGATTGGAGCCTTATCGCTGAATAGAAAGATTTCCTACCCAACAAATATTTTCATTTCTGTCTTGCTTTTTTTATTTATATTGTCTTTTATCGTTATTTCCCTAAATGATTGAATTTTTTTTTTTTCAATGCGAAAACGTCTCCCATAAACTTTAATGCAAAATTCCCCCCATAGACTTTAATGCGAAATCCCCTCTCATAGACTTCAATGTAAAAACACCTCCCATAGACTTTAATGCGAAAACACCTTTCAGTAGCCATCCTATGTGAACACTTCTCTTCTCTTGAGGCTCTGCTCTATCACTTGTGATTCTGGAACGCACCGCAACAAACTCGCACGGAACCCTTTCCATAATGTCACTCAAAGCACAATGCGTGTGGGTGGCATCTGTGTGAACCTCCTCAATAGGAGCACATAATATCTCGCCTGTCATGTCAATCTGTGAGTTTGAAAATGCATCCAGAATGGCATATGTGTGAACCAGGGCTGCTCCTTTCACATTTGGGCATTTTGGGATTTCGGCAGAATCGTTGTGATCGCGAAACGCAGGTTCAGGCGCCATTATTTATTATTAGGGTCATGTACACGGGGCGTTTGGAAAACTCTTCTGACCTCTGGAAACTGACTGCTAGAAAACATAGGTTATAAAATGTCAGTTTAGCCGCGTTTGCATACCGCGTTTATGCGCGTTTGCGTTTAGACGCGTTTTTAAACAATAGCGTCAGGAGACCTCCCAAATGCCCAGAATGCACTGAAAATAGTAAATATTGAACTATTTCAGACATTTTGAGAGGAATAGAGAGAGCAGAAGCAGAGAGAGCAGTATGTGTGGAGATGACCTGTCTTTTCTGGTTGTAGTCACTATGGATCCCATCATAATGCGACGCGTTTTACCATTTTTTCCTTCACGCGAAACCTGGACCTGACTGCGCTGGTGTACCGGGTCCATTGGAATACATGGAAAACGCTTTGCATGCATTTTTGATGAAGAAAATCGTTTGGCGTTTGAAATGGCGGTAAAATCTACTCCTGAATGCAATTTTGGGGCGTTAAAAAAAAGCCGACTAAACTGATCTGCCTGTAAACGTCTGTAAACGCCTGTGTGTACATGGACACAGGGAGACATAAAGGAGAGTTCAGGGGCTGCTGAAAAATCTGCTCCACAGTTCCTGAACGTCAGTGTAGCAGCTGCAGTGTACATGAGCCCTGAAAACGTTTCAGTTTTGCCGTGATTGTCGTGCGGTAAGTCACATGGTGTGAATCTTGTCCCCCAAAAGTCGCCTTGCCCCAGGAGCTGACAATCCACGCTACTCTTTACAAACATAAGTCCGCTGGGTTGAATGAAAACAAAGCTTGTAGTGTGTACCCGGCTACAGCGCCCTCTGCTGGAGGTAGTGAGTAAACAGATGAAGGACTCCATCTCTTCCACTCTCTGCCCCTGATAACAGTCAGGTCTGCGATGGTTGAACAGTGACTGATGAAAGGTTATAGCCTGTGATAGCCGGGTGTGAAGAAGGGCAATAAACTCACAAATGATAATGTGTTCATTTCCAGGTCTTATCCCAGAGAGGTGCCTCTATGTCTGTACCACAGGGTGTTGCAGTTCATCTGCTCAGCCGGGATCAACTCTGTTGTCTCTCTTGTTACAAACTGTTCATGACCACTGTGGTTCTGGGTATGGTGCTGTGTGGTTCTGGGTATGGTGCTGTGTGGTTCTGGGTATGGTGCTGTGTGGTTCTGGGTATGGTGCCGTGTGGTTCTGGGTATGGCGCCGTGTGGTTCTGGGTATGGCGCCGTGTGGTTCTGGGTATGGCGCCGTGTGGTTCTGGGTATGGCGCCGTGTGGTTCTGGGTATGGTCCTGTGTGGTTCTGGGTATGGTCCTGTGTGGTTCTGGGTATGGTGCTGTGAGGTCCTTGATATTCGGCTGTGTGGTTTTGGGTGTTGGGCTATGTGGCTCCTGGGTATCGGGCTGTGTGTGGCTCCTGGGTATCGGGCTGTGTGTGGCTCCTGGGTATTGGGCTGTGTGTGTGGCTCCTGGGTATCGGCTGTGTGTGGCTCCTGGGTATCGGGCTGTGTGTGGCTCCTGGGTATCGGGCTGTGTGTGTGGCTCCTGGGTATCGGGCTGTGTGTGTGGCTCCTGGGTATCGGGCTGTGTGTGTGGCTCCTGGGTATCGGGCTGTGTGTGGCTTCTGGGTATCGGGCTGTGTGTGGCTTCTGGGTATCGGGCTGTGTGTGGCTTCTGGGTATCGGGCTGTGTGTGGCTTCTGGGTATCGGGCTGTGTGTGGCTTCTGGGTATCGGGCTGTGTGTGGCTCCTGGGAATCGGGCTGTGTGTGGCTCCTGGGAATCGGGCTGTGTGTGTGGCTCCTGGGTATCGGGCTGTGTGTGTGGCTCCTTAGTATCGGGCTGTGTGTTTGGCTCCTGGGTATCGGGCTGTGTGTGTGGCTCCTGTGTATGGGGCTGTGTGGCTCCTGGGTATGGAGCTGTGTGTGTGGCTCCTGGGTATGGGGCTGTGTGTTTTGCTCCTGGGTATGGGGCTGTGTGTGTGGCTCCTGGGTATCGGGCTGTGTGTAGCTACTGGGTATCGGGCTGTGTGTGGCTCCTGGGTATCGGGCTGTGTGTAGCTCCTGGGTATCGGGCTGTGTGTAGCTCCTGGGTATCGGGCTGTGTGTGTGGCTCCTGGGTATCGGGCTGTGTGTGTGGCTCCTGGGTATCGGGCTGTGTGTGGCTCCTGGGTATCGGGCTGTGTGTGTGGCTCCTGGGTATCGGGCTGTGTGTGTGGCTCCTGGGTATCGGGCTGTGTGTGTGGCTCCTGGGTATCGGGCTGTGTGTGGCTCCTGGGTATCGGGCTGTGTGTGTGGCTCCTGGGTATCGGGCTGTGTGTGTGGCTCCTGGGTATCGGGCTGTGTGTGTGGCTCCTGGGTATCGGGCTGTGTGTGTGGCTCCTGGGTATCGGGCTGTGTGTGTGGCTCCTGGGTATCGGGCTGTGTGTGTGGCTCCTGGGTATCGGGCTGTGTGTGTGGCTCCTGGGTATCGGGCTGTGTGTGTGGCTCCTTGGTATCGGGCTGTGTGTGGCTCCTGTGTATGGGGCTGTGTGGTTCCTGGGTATGGGGCTGTGTGTGTGGCTCCTGGGTATCGGGCTGTGTGTGGCTCCTGGGTATCGGGGTGTGTGTGGCTCCTGGGTTTGGGGCTGTGTGTGTGGCTCCTGGGTATCGGGCTGTGTGTGTGGCTCCTGGGTATCGGGCTGTGTGTGTGGCTCCTGGGTATCGGGCTGTGTGTGTGGCTCCTGGGTATCGGGCTGTGTGTGTGGCTCCTGGGTATCGGGCTGTGTGTGTGGCTCCTGGGTATCGGGCTGTGTGTGTGGCTCCTGGGTATCGGGCTGTGTGTGTGGCTCCTGGGTATCGGGCTGTGTGTGTGGCTCCTGGGTATCGGGCTGTGTGTGGCTCCTGGGTATCGGGCTGTGTGTGGCTCCTGAGTATCGGGCTGTGTGTGTGGCTCCTGGGTATCGGGCTGTGTGTGTGGCTCCTGGGTATCGGGCTGTGTGTGTGGCTCCTGGGTATCGGGCTGTGTGTGTGGCTCCTGGGTATCGGGCTGTGTGTGTGGCTCCTGGGTATCGGGCTGTGTGTGTGGCTCCTGGGTATCGGGCTGTGTGTGGCTCCTGGGTATCGGGCTGTGTGTGTGGCTCCTGGGTATCGGGCTGTGTGTGTGGCTCCTGGGTATCGGGCTGTGTGTGTGGCTCCCGGGTATCGGGCTGTGTGTGTGGCTCCTGGGTATCGGGCTGTGTGTGGCTCCTGAGTATCGGGCTGTGTGTGGCTCCTGCGTGTCCTGACCCGGAAGTGACGTGATGATATGACTTCTGGGGCCCCATTGGAGGCCAGGATAGAATGTAATGCAGTGCACTGTATTCCTGTCAGTGTAGTACAGGGGACACACCCGGGGCTTTTAGACCTTTGATGTCTCAATAAAGAGAACCTGTCACACAGAAAAAAGTAAAAAAAAATAAATGTAATAAATGAAAGTTACACCCAAGCACATCTCCTCCCCCCTCCAAAAAAAAAAATTGAGACCCCCCCCCATATATGCATGTTGAAACGTCAAAGCACACAGTGGGGCCCCTACACATGAAGATGTGGATTGCGATACACGTTACATATCAGCGCACACGCCAGGATGAGGCAATAATTCCAGCACCAGACCTCCTCCATACACTACACTGATGACCTTTAAGGGGCTCTAACCCCTCCCACCTGACCAATGTACATAAACGGCCAGCTGGGAGATCCCCCGTTCTGATTGGACGTTCCTGTACATCCCTCAGAACATGCGCTTGTGTGCAGCCCCGGGGCCACGCAACAGCACGGATCTGTGATGACCGCGCCCGTCGGACTCAGCCCATTACGTATTGGGATATGGGCTCTCTGATTGGACCTTCCAATGGTGATGGCAGTGTCCAATCACAGCCATCTCTGAATGTCAGCTGACACGTGTCTCTGTAGCTGTTCCCTCAGCTGAGGTCTGTGAGAGCTCAGTGAGGGGGGGAGGGGGGGATGCTGCAAATTGTGACAGTTGATGTGTGTAGCTGATGATTTTATTCCTCCATTACACAGCTCTGCAGCCCCCCCACACCAGGACACCAAGCAGCATCTGTCCCTGTCCACATGTCAGCGTCTGTCAGTGTCCCACACACATGTCATCACCTGTCAGTGTCCCACACACATGTCATCACCTGTCAGTGTCCCACAAACATGTCAGCGTCTGTCAGTGTCCCACAAACATGTCATCCCCTGTCAGTGTCCCACATACATGTCATCACCTGTCAGTGTCCCACAAACATGTCATCACCTGTCAGTGTCCCACACACGTCATCACCTGTCAGTGTCCCACATACATGTCATCACCTGTCAGTGTCCCACATACATGTCATCACCTGTCAGTGTCCCACAAAGATGTCATCACCTGTCAGTGTCCCACAAACATGTCATCGCCTGTCAGTGTCCCACAAACATGTCATCACCTGTCAGTGTCCCACATACATGTCATCGCCTGTCAGTGTCCCACAAACATGTCATCCCTTGTCAGTGTCCCACAAACATGTCATCCCTTGTCAGTGTCCCACAAACATGTCAGCGTCTGTCAGTGTCCCACATACATGTCATCACCTGTCACAGTGTACAGGGCACAAAATAAATAAAGAATAAAAAACAATGTAAAGTGCCCCCATCCCCCCCTCGCTGAAGTGCAAAGGTGAACGCAGGCATTGGTGTCATACACATACATGACCAGTGATCACACCACACATGTGAGGTATCGCGGTGAATGTCGGAGGAGAGCAATAATTCTATCACCTGACCTCCTCTGTAACTCTAAACTGGTAACCTGGAACGGCTTATAAAGTGTCTCCTATAAAGATTTGTAAATCACGTAGTTTGGCGCCATTCCATAATCGTGACAATTATAAAGCGTGACGGGTTTTTCCCCCCTGACCACTGCACATAATCGGCCAGGTGGGATCATCGCTGTTCTGATTGGACGTTCCTGAACAGTAGTAAAGTACAGGCACAGTGTTGTGGGGTCTGTGCTTTGTGCAGGCATGGAGTCACAGAGGGGAGGAGGGGGAGTTATGAGAGGAGGGGACTGGCATGGAGGGTAAAGCAGGGGGTGTAGGAATGGTGCTGAAAGGTGAAGAGGAGCCTGCAGTTGCAATGCTGACAGTGAAGGGCTGGGGGTTAGTTGGAGAGAAGGGGGGGGTGCAGGCATAATGGTGTTAGGGGGGCAGGTGTGCTGTCTGCGGGGGGGGGGGGGGGGTGCAGGCATAATGGTGTTAGGGGGGCAGATGTGCTGTCTGCAGGGGGGGGGGGTGCAGGCATAACGGTGTTAGGGGAGCAGATGTGCTGTCTGCAGGGGGGGGGTGCAGGCACAATGGTGGGGGCTATAAGCATTGGGTGTGGGTGAAGGGGGGCTGGACAGGTGCAGTAGTGATAGAGGGGTGAGATGGAGGAGTGTAGGGGGGGTGGGGAGAAGAAGATGCAGTGCTGAGAGGCAGCGTAAGAGGAAGGAATGCAGGCGTGGGGTGCAGGCATGGAGGGCAGGCATGGGGTGCAGGTATGTGGTGCAGGCACGGGGTGCAGGCACAAGGTGCAGGCATGGGGTGCAGGCATGGGGTGCAGGCATGGGGTGCAGGCATGGGGTGCAGGCACGGGGTGCAGGCACGGGGTGCAGGCACAAGGTGCAGACACGGGGTGCAGACATGGGGTGCAGGCATGGGGTGCAGGCACAGGGTGCAGGCATGGAGTGCAGGCATGGAGGGCAGGCACGGGAACAGGCATGGAGGGCAGGCATGGGGTGCGGGCATGGGGTGCAGGCATGGGGTGCAGGCATTGGGTGCAGGCATGGAGTGCAGGCCCAGTGGGAGGTGAAAGAAGGTGGGCTGCAGAAATGGTGAGTGTGGTGCTTAGAAAGGGGTGGTGCGGGTGCAGTGGGTGCGGAGAGAAGGGTGCTGAGAGCAGATGCAGGAACAGTCGGTGGAGAGTACGAGGACTACAGGAGTGTGTGCCCCGAGTGAGGAGTGCGGGGGTGGTGTTTGTGCAGCGGGTGCTAAGACAAGGGGGGGTGTAGGGATGGAGAGTGACAACAGACGGGGGGCTCATTCACATGAATGGACTGTCATCCACATCACAATGATCACATAAAGTGGGCGTGGACTGTTACTGACAACATGAATTCCGGCATCATCTCCCCAATGCACACGTTCCTGAGGAGTGGCTGTGAATGGCAGTGAGTGCTGCAGCGACCACCAGCTGGGAACCGAAGACATTGAAAGTGGGAAGTATATGACCAGCACACCATGGATCTCCAGAACCGGTCCGAAGCTTTATTCAGTGATCACATGACCATTACAGAAGCAGCGCTTCGGATCCTCGCAGGACCCATCATCAGGCATGTGAAGCCCATGTTAGAACTCTGCTGTTTGTAACTGTTAACCCTTTTCCTGCCACCATTGTATATCAAACATTGGGGGGGAGGGGGGGGTTACATTAGTGGTGAGCCAACATGAGAATTCTGGTGCCGAAACTTCAGGATGCACTTGGCCGAAAACTGAAACCAAAATGTCTGTGTATGTGGGGGTGGGGGGGTCATATTATTTTTTGTTTCTTTTTTATACTTTTAATGATTTTTAACTTATGATTTCATCGCTATCACATAGGAAAGAATAGTCCCCCACATGATAGCATGTAAGTGGCAGGTCTTCTTTGTGGGGGGGGGGCAGTATGTACAAGGAGGGGGTAGGCAGTAGCAGTGATTACAGACAGGCTCCCTCACTTGCTGCCACTAACTGTCATTGCCGGTTTATAAATGCACCCGCTGACTTTTTTTTTTTTCTCCACTTTATAGATCGGAGGAGGAGCTGTCATTCACCCACCACTAAAATAAACAAAGGGGCGGGGTCATTAAGTGATGTCACTGGGTGACCCCACCCCTTTGTTTACTTTAGCAGCTGACCGCTCCTTCTCGGAGGTTTAAAGTGAAAAAAAAAAAAGTCGGTAATTGCTGTTAAAAACCGTCAATGATATTTATCAGCAGCCAGTGAGGGAGCCTGTGTGTGTACACTGCATCCTCACTGCATCCTCACTGTATACACTGCTTACCCCCCCCCTCCTGCCCCCTCCCCCATGTGCAGTACACACAGCCCCCCCAACCCCTCCGGCTGTAATAATCGGCACCTGTATCGGCTCACTTTTTTCTGTAAGGCTTTTTTCAGCCGATTATGTTTTGAAATTTCAGTGCATCCCGACACACAGTGGGCTGGATTTACTAAAGGCAAATAGACTGAGCACTCTGCAAGTGCAATTGTTTCATAGCTTAGTAAATGAGCAGAAGATCTGCTGACTTCCATCATCCAATCATGTGCAAGCAAAATTGCTTTATATATTTATTTATTTTCCTTGCACATGATTGGGTATTCTTGGCAAGGTAGAGCTTTACCTCATTTACTAAGCTCTGGAGCAACTGCAAAGTGCACCGTCTATTTGCCTTTAGTAAATCAACCCCAGTGTGTGTACACTTGACAAGCCGTCTGTCAGCTTTCTGATGAAAGTGATTGGATGGCTGTACAGGGTGACCCCCGAAACTGTGTCTGCTCCTCCCCCTTGTGTTCTGTCAGCTTCATTGGAAGGCAGGTGAGACATCAGGGGTGTAAAAGGCCTCTGATATTCCATCCAGCATTTCCCATCCATAGGATGCACTTGTACGTCCTTCATTGGGAAGGGTGATATCTCCGTCATCTCTGCAGCTGCAGAGCCAACAATTCCCTTCTATGCAAAAGTATCCTAGCAGCTGGATTACTTTTAGAGGCGGCAGAAGGGTGTCCCCTCCCCCCTCCCGACGCCTCCTCCGCCTTTACCACCCAAAAATTGTGATTTTTACATGAGAGAAATGTCAGAATTGGCCGGGGTGGCAAGTGGTTAAAGTGGAACTTCACTCTCTCAATCAGCATTGACTATTTTTAATCGACTATTTCTGCCTGAGCTAAGGGCAGATGCATTTCAGGAAGTAAATCCTAGATTGTAAGCTCGAAAGAGTAGGGCCCTCTTACCCCTTGTGTGCTGTTTGTTGTTACTGTACTGTTTCATGTATTGTCCCCCCCTCTATTGTACAGCGCTGAGCAAACCCTTTGGCGCTATATAAACTCGATAGATAAATAAATAAATAAGTAAATGCTGCGTGAATCATCTGCCCTTACTCAAGAGGGTCACAGCAAGAAATGCGGGGGGGGGTTTTCAAATGAATTCTCAGCAAAATAAATCATGGAGACATGGATGGATGGGGGGGTTTGCTTTGAATATTAACAATGGGTTAAATAGCATTCTTGATTTGTGGTTCTTAGATGCAGCGCAGTTCCACATTACAGAGAAGCTGTCACACAGAGTTGGTCACATGGGGTAGATTTCATTTGTGTGCCAGAAACTTAAAGCGATTCTAAAGATTGATTTTTTTTTTAAATAACAAACATTTCTATACTTCCCTACTGTGTGCTGTGGTTTTACACAGAGCAGCCTGGATCCTCCTCTTCTCGGGTCCCCCGCAGGCTCTCCTGGCCCTTCGTTTCTGTCGGGTGGCCCCACAGCAAGCATTTTGCTATGGGGGCACCCGCTGCTCCTTGTGTCCATTCACATATGGAGCTGCGGCTTGGCCCTGCCTTCTCTCTCTCCTGATTGGCTGACTGGCTGTGATTGACAGCAGCAGGAGCCAATGGCTCTCAATTTCTGTCTCAGCCAATGAGGAGGCAGAGACCTGGGACAGGTGAGGCTGTCATTCACATTGCTGGATCAGGTAAATATTGGGGGGCTGGGGGCATTGCTGCACTCAGTAGGTTTTTTACCTTCATGCATACAATGTACGAAGGTACAAAACCTTGAGCCTTTACAACCACTTTAACTTTAGTTACTGTGCCCCTGATAACCCATTGCACAAATAACACGTGACATACAAAATTGGAACTGCCATCATTTTATTCTCCAGGGTGTCTGCTTTCAGAAAATGTGTAAAGTTTGGGGGTTTTAACTAATCTTTAGGCCTAAAATGATGTTTTAAATGCGTGCAGAAAAAGCAAAAATGTCTCTGGCAGCGGAAAGGTTAAAGGGCCGGCTCCCCCGGCTGGTAAGGGTTAATGATGGGGCAAAGGGTCTACATGGAGTACGCGGATCTTGCGTTTTTTCTGTGTCGGCTTAGAGGGCGGACCATGGTGAAGAAGTCAGCATTACCTTTGTATGTTGGTAGTTTTCATCAGAACTGGGGATTCCTTGTAAGTCGATGAGACACAATAACCTGGCGGATGATCTGACTTCCCATTAAGCCGGCATGTAGATAGAATGCGCGGTGACGTCACTTCCCCCTCCCCAAGGGGCAGTGACGTCACCGCGCATTCTATCTACGATACGGCGAGTACTGAAGGTGTGTGGACACACCCCCTCCGCTCTGTTTGAGCTGCAAGCTGTGGGATCTTATATATACAAAGCGCAATTGTATTATACTAAATGTGAGTGCGACATGGAAGCACATTAAAGCTGTTTTACCCCGGGGATGAGACACTATATCTTTTATCTCTTTTTTTTGCATGAGACATACGAGGAATACAAAGGCAGAGGACTAAGGAGTGGATCAAAAGAGGGAGTTTCCCTCACAGTCCTGCAGCCACACAGGTTTACAACATCACTGCAAAGATCTTCACACCGAAGGAGAGTATATCTGTTCAGGCTGGAGATTCATTTGCACATTGGGACAGTTTTCTCACAATAGACTTTTTATTTTATTTTTTAATTATCTTTCAGATTATTGCATTTTTATATTATATTATTGATTTTTCTTGAGGTTTACAAATGGAAGATTTGCACATTGTCATAAGGATTGCACATATAGGGATCTAGATAATGAAACAAACTCCTGCGCTCAATGGAACACCTATTAATAAGCAGCACACACTCGCCTCAACCACAAGGAAAGAACATAAAAATACAAAAAATAGTGCAGCGCTAACAACCTATACTAAAATACAAATGAGATAAATGGAAATATCACATATAGAATGCACAATAAATATTCAGTGTTAGGTGCTCATAAAATGAATACTATGTGCAGCAGTCCATAAATGCCAATGATGGTGAAAAATCACAGCAAAACTCCGTGAGGTGATCACAGTGCCACTCAGTGTGCGGTCAATCCACGGATGGCCAAGATGGCCCCTCACCTCCTTGATGCCACCCACTGGGCCAAACAGCTATGTAGGTGACCTTATACACCCGATAAGGTATCATCAAAGGATGGAACGTATGGATAGATCCCTCCAATATCTTCTCCTATCTCCTAGGTACTCGATTCCACAAAACCAACAAATCCTTTTCGTGATAAAACATATAAATCCCCCATAAAACTCAAAATAAAATCTACAAATATAATCAATTTATACAATCAAAATTTGTATAAATTTGTTGGATTGTATACTTTCTAGGGAGAAAGTGTGACTTTTTGATGGGAGTGGAAGTGAAGGAGTTGATTGATTGATTTTTACACCAGGGGGTGTTAAGTTCTCGTTTGGGTAGGTGGATTTGGGTTAAGAATAGAGAGATTATTATAGAATTTTGGGTATTTGAATATTGGTTTTCGGATTTATTGAAAATGGATGTGTTTAATTTTATGGATACTACGAAAATAAATTTTGAGGAAGTATTCTCAACTACTCAGCCTGTGATGCAAATTTTGAGTTATTGATGAAAAAAGTGGGCTACACTATGGAAAGGAAGTTGCAATTATGGTGGGATATTGTAACATTTGAGAAATACATTGCAGAGGGTATAGTACCAAGGAGATTAAGATGGGATCTAATTCCCAATGATGGACTTAATGATGAAGATTCCTTGACTGAGTGGAAGAAATTCTTTCACACATGTGAGGAACAATTACTTACTATGCTGATAGAGAGGAAAAAGAGGAAATTAAGGACGGTAGAAATAAAATTGGAGAAGATGAAAAAGAAGGTTGAAGAATTTAAAGATAAAAGGGATCTAAATGGACTATTTCAGACTTTACAGGAACAGCTTAATAAGAAAGATGGGGAAATTAAGAAAAAGAAACATAAAAATTTGTTAGAGATATGGGTGATTATCAGGCTAACAAAATGTATAAATGGCAAGAATCGGCTACTATTAATAATTGTCCATCAACTGAATCATCACCAGCTAAATCATTATCAGAGGATAATGAAAGGAATAGGCCAGTACAAGGACAGATTTCCCAGGGTCAAAATAGGAATAAGGACAGTTTGTCAATCCCAGGGAAAAGAGTGGAATCAAAAGTAGTGTCGGGGAGAGATAACCCTAAGCCTAAGAACTCATCTAATCAGGCATTTAGTATCCCGGTACAAAATAGGTTTCAGCCTCTAGAGGGCTGGAATAATTACTATAGCCCAAGGGGTAATTTTCATACCCCAAATAGGAATAGAGGAAGGGGAAATTTTTTTCAGAGGAACTACAGAGGCCGTCCCCCAGGCCCGCCACCGTTCATGAGACCATTTTATCAACCCCAATGGGGAAGAGGAGGACTGAGGAATCCTCCATATTATCAGAGGAGGGAATGGGAAGAAAGTTATGCTCCAAGAGAGGAGGAAGGAAGCGGACCCCAGAACTATTATACAGGGGACCAAACACAAGACAAAGGGAATACAAACAAAAGAAAGAGAAAGGAGGTATAGGAGAAGGTATTTATAATTTAAGTTCGGTTCCTTTGACAGAAAATGAAATCTTGGTGTTAGATAAGGGTCTTAAGTACGCTCCAAAATTGAATTTTAATAAGTTTGAGACATATATCGATATAAATAAATATATTAGGAAATTAAATATTAAAAAATATTTTGCTTCCTTACCAGGCCCAACGCAAACTGCGAACCCCATGTCAAGGTCTAAATATGCTGATAGTGACTTAAAAAATAAGTCTACTTTTAACCCGTCGAATTCTAGGAATATGAATATAGAAGTATTCAAGCAGATGGTAGTAGATGATTTATATGAAGCAAATGTACGTAACTTTAAGGAAGAAGAATGTATACATCAGGGTTTGGTCGCTTTAACTAGTTGCCGACCGCAGATAGCCGAATGACGGCTGCACTGCGGCCGGCCAGTTCTGGGTGGACGTCATATGACGTCCTCCCAGAACGCGCTCTCTGGGGCGCGCACCCGGCGATCTCCATGATCGCTGTGTCCTACGGACACAGCTGATCACGTGATGTGGTAAAAGGCCAATCACAGCGGCCTTTTACCACGTGATCAGCGGTGTCCAATGACACGCTGATCACAGGGAAATGCAAGTGCCGGTTCTCGGCTGCACTTTCCTCACGCTGTCAGATCGTGAGAACCGGCAGTTGTCAGAGCGGGGATCGGCACCGATCATCAGGGCACTGATGATCAGTGCCCAGCAGTGCCACCCACAAGTTCCGCCCACCTGTGCCCAGCAGTGTGCCCACTAGCTCCACCCATCTGTGCACTGTGCCCTGCAGTGCACCCACCTGTGCCACTCTGCAGTGTCACACACCTGTGCCCAGAAGTGCCACCTACCTGTGCCCAGCAGTGCCACCCACCTGTGCCCACCAGTGCCACCCACCTGTGCCCACCCACCAGTGCCACCCACCAGTGCAGCCCAGAAGTGCTGCCAGTCAGTGCCACCAGTCAGTGCCCAGCGGTTGTGCCAGTCAGTGCCACCAGTTAGTGCCCAGCAGTGATGCCTGTCAGTGCCGCCTATCAGTGCTGCATATTAATGCCGCCTATCCGTGACACCTCATTAGTGCTGCCTATCAGTGCCGCCTATCCGTGCCACCTCATTAGTACTGCCTATTAGTGCCCTTTAGTGCTGCCTATCAGTGCCCATCAGTGCCGCCTATCAGTGCCCATCAGTGCTGCCTCATCAACGCACATCAGTGAAGGAGAAAAATTACCTGTTTGAAAAATTTTATAATAGAAACAAAAAAACGTTTTGTTTTTTTTTTTCAATTTTTTTGCAATTTTTTTATTTATAGCGCAAAAAGTAAAGAGCCCAGTGGCGATTAAATACCACCAAAAGAAAGCTCTATTTGTGAGAAAAAAATGATCAAAATTTCATATGGGTACAATGTTGCATGACCGCGCAATTGTCAATCAAAGTGCGGCAGCGCTGAAAGCTTAAAATTGGCCTGGTAAATAAGGGGGTATAAGTGCCTGGTAGGCAAGTGGTTAAAGAAAAAGAAGAACATTGTTATTAGACCAGCAGATAAGGGTGGAGGGGTGGTGATAATGGATAGAATCAAATATGAAGATGAAATGGACCGGATTTTAAGTGATACTGAAACGTGAAGATTTTAAAAAATCCAATTATTTTATATAAAAAACAGCTCCAGAAATTAGTTAAAAAAGCAGAGGAAGATAAGATTATTAATGAAAAAGAAGCTCTATATCTGGTTCCTTCATTTTGTAAGGTACCATATATGTATATTTTACCAAAAATTCATAAGAGTTTGATAGAACCTCCAGGTAGGCCCATCATTAATGGGATTGGTTCGATACATTCAAGGGTGGGACAATACATTGATTTTTATTTACAACCAGTGGTTAAGAGAATGCCGTCATATTTGAAAGATATGTTTATACAAAAAAACTTATTCCTGCGCCAAAACTTTCCAAATAACACTCTAAAACTGCTGCTGTGCCAATCGTGAAAACACAAACAATATGAATATAAATAAACAGCGCAAATTTAGATGATTAATCAATATAATAAAAAATATACAATAGGTGCATAAATTAATCGTGTTTGTCCTTAATCTTAAACAAAGACACCCAAAAGTCCATGTGATGAAAACATAATTAAATTGTAAAAATAAAAGTGCAAACTTCTTTTCTTCAAAAAATACTTTCACCTTCCACCCGTGCACAAACCAACATCGAATACACTCACCAGAACTTGGTGAGTAAAAGACCTTTAAGGAATTTTTAGGGATCCTAAACCCTCTTTGGTGCCACGCTAGGGAAAATCTTCACCCTCCGAATAGACTCCACCATCCAACCAAAAGAAAAAAACTCACATAGCATAATATTGTCACACAATAGTAACTTTTTCCAAATGGAGATTAAGGCCACTCACATGTTAAACACTTGTTAAAGGCATGTTTATTATGTATAATAGGCTTCAGTTCCAGCAAATATACAAACTTTTCCTTCTAGGGATGTGAGATTCCTGATGTGAGGTTTGTGCACGGGTGGAAGGTGAAAGTATTTTTTGAAGAAAAGAAGTTTGCACTTTTATTTTTACAATTTAATTATGTTTTCAGCACATGGACTTTTGGGTGTCTTTGTTTAAGATTAAGGACAAACACGATTAATTTATGCACCTATTGTATATTTTTTATTATATTGATTAATCATCTAAATTTGCGCTGTTTATTTATATTCATATTTGAAAGATAGTCAGGATGTTATTAATTTATTGGAAGGAATGGAAAGTACTCAAGAAATGTATCTAGTCACCATAGACTTGAACTCCCTATACACAAGTATTAAGCATAAGGATGGAGTAGAAGCTATCAAGTGGGCTTTAAAAAACTATACTGATTTGCATATCAAACAGAGGAAATTCATTATCCAATTGTTGGAATTTACAATGGGAAAGAATTACTTCTGGTATAATGGAGATTATTATGAGCAAAAGAAGGGTGTTGCAATGGGCGCTAAATTCGCCCCAAGTTTGGCCAACATTTTTTTAGCTAAGTGGGAGGATAAAGAAATCTATGGTAAAAGTTGGGAAGGGTTAAAAATATGGAAAAGATATATTGATGATATTCTGGTAATTTGGGAAGGGACAGAGGAGAGTTTACAAGGGTTTTTGAATTTTATCGGGACTAATAGTTATGAATTGGAATTTACTCATAATATCAGTACCGAATTGGCCAATTTTTTGGATTTAACTATTTTTAAATTTAATAATAAATTATGTTTTAAAACTTTTTTTAAAGATACGGATAGAAATGGATACATTCCTACGAGTAGCTGTCATCATCCTCATTGGATTCAGGGTATACCGAAAGGACAGTTTACAAGAATTATGAGAAATTGTTCTAGGTTGGAAGACTATATTGCACAATCTGATATCATCAAAGACAGGTTTTTGTCCAAGGGTTATGACCCAAATAAATTGGAGGATTTGAGATTTAAAATCAGTCAGAACTATTTAGGGGATGGAAAAGTTAAGAAAAAATTGAAAATGAAAGAAAATAATACAAGAATAGAGTATGCATTCATTTTGCGTTTTAATTGTCAGTTTAAAGAAATTGAAAAGGTTTTTATGAGACATTGGCCAATATTGCAGAAAGATAATGTCCTGGGTCCAGTTTTACCAAAGAAACCAACTTTTATATATAGGAAAACAAATAATTTAAGAAGTACTCTGGTTAAAGGAATAATTTCCCCACCAAATAAAAAGGTTATTAAAATGTTTGATTTAAAAGGATTCTATCCTTGCAAAAAATGCAGGATGTGTAAAACCACTGGAATTAGGAATAGGGTGATTTCATCCTTTAGGTCCTACTCAACCGGAGAAGAGGTTTTTATAAAACAATTCATTACATGTAATACACGGTATGTTACATACATGTTGGAATGTCCGTGCCAATTCCAATATATAGGTAGAACAAAGAGAAATGTATGCGTGAGGCTTGAAGAACATGTTAGGAATATTATAAAGGGCAAAAAAGATCAGTGTCTTGAGACATTTCAAAGAATTTCACAACTCGGATCCGAGTTTGTTAAAATTTTGTGGAATTGATACTGTGGAAGGACACTGGAGAGGGGGTAATAGAATTCAGAAATTATCTCAGAACAAAACCTTTTGGATTTTTCGGCTAAATACACTCAAACCTAAGGGATTAAATATAGAGTTGGATTTAAATTGCTTCATTTCGGATAGATAGTAAAATATATGGTCGGATATATTTTAATTGAGGAGATAGGATATAGAGCTTGAGATAATATGAGTGGGGGTTTTATATTTTATTTATTTATTTTAGTCTATTTTATTTATTTTAAATTATATTATATATATAGATGAGTTATATATGAGCTGTGGTTTTAATAACTTGGGTATTTGTTGTAATAGTACTGAATTAATGATGAGTTCTAAGTATATTTTATTTATTTTGTATACTGGAGTGTAATGTAGAGGGCTATGACAAGAAGGACCAGTACAGAGAGTATTTGAATGTATTTAATAGATTTCTAATGATGAAGGGATATTAAAGATTGTATTTACTGATTTTATTTATTTATATTTATAATTTTTGTTAGGGTGACTATCTAAGTATTAGTTTATAAAATAAATGTAATTAATTATAGGAATAAATATCGTATGTGGTGAAATAGGATATAATTGTTGATAGATTTATAATATACTTTATCTTATGTATTTGTATGTAGAGAGATTTTGAATGTAAACCTATTATGTAGTGAGGTTAGATTGAGATAATAAGGAAGGTATCCGGCATTTCCGGATTTGCGATAGGTAGAATCATGTTTTGCGGTATTTTTCCATCATCCAAAATGGCGGTGTTAGCCTCAGTTAATTAAGAGACATTCTGATAAAAGGAGAGGCCAATGAGACGTCGGTATCCCTTCAGACGAAGTCCGGAAGTGACGAAACGCGTTAGGGAGTGACGTCAAGACGCACGCACGCCAACCGGAAGTGTCGCCGCGGCCATTTTGTTGGTTGTATACATGTGGTTTCAACCAAAAGTTTGTTCAGTTAGTACAGAGCCATTGAGAGAGCAATGTTGGAAGCTGGATTTTCCTGTTTTTAATGTAAGTTACGATTAAATTTAGATAAAATAAAATAAACTTATATATAAAATATATATATAAAATCGAGCGCAGTATGTGGATGTTGATAGGGTAGCTGCTGGCACTAAAAGGCACCTCGTGAACCTCCAGAGTAAATGGTAAAATATGAAAGTGCAGCGCTAACTTAAAACAATGATTACACATATGATAGATCCCATATGAATGTGGATCGGCAAAAAGACGGCGTCAGTTCATCAGATGTGCTAAATACGTATACAGTCTCCAACACTTGAGGAGCCAGGGATAGTAGATATCAGAAATGATAAAGAAAAGCCAAGTAATGCACTAACCAGATAGCGCATGTTAAAGCGCATGGGACATTTAAGACCTGTCCCTGGTACTCAGCCACTGTATCACTGGAGCAAGGCTCGATTAAATTTGTTTCTATAATGTGGACTCTGCCTAAGAGCCTTTATTTCTTTATGAGGAGTTTGGAGGAATACCCCTGAAATGAAGGATTGAAAGATATGGATTCCCTATGTTAGCCCATGCTTGAGAATAACTTCAAGAGGGTAATAGTACCTGCTATCACTTTTGGCTGGATTATAGAGGGTACTAGTACCTAGGATCACTATTCACAAGTGGTTGGAGTGATCACGAGTTTTTCACGTTTTGGGTTTTATTTATTCATTGATTTATGCAGTGGGAGAATAAGTATACATTTATATTACTTGCACGAGTTTTTTTTTTTTTTTTGAGTGATTTTGTGTTTTGCACAGAGTGAAGTACATATATTTAAAAAAGATAATACACTATGAATTTTCTTTTTTTTGAGGTTTTCATGGAATATTTAGGATCAATTTCCTTTAACTGGATTGAAGTGAAAAATTTGGAACTTGGATTTTGGACACATTGGGATTTTATTTTATTTTGTTTTATGAATTTTATTTTGTGATTTTGAGACATAACTGGGAGTGAATTTAATTGAACACAATTTTTAAATTTCTAAGTTTAAGTGATTAACATTTATTTTGATTGTATAAATTGATTATATTTGTAGATTTTATTTTGAGTTTTATGGGGGATTTATATGTTTTATCACGAAAAGGATTTGTTGGATTGTATGCTTTCTAGGGAGAAAGTGTGACTTTTTGGTGGGAGTGGAAGTGAAGGAGTTTATTGATTGATTCCACAAAACCGTTTAAGATACCATTAAAAACAAAGAAGATCCTCCATAGTGTAATCCAGTTTTAATAACATGAATATAAATAAAATGCCCACTCATATGTAAAATGACAAAGATCAGCTTTTTCCCGTATCATGGGTGTGTTTCCATGGTTCTCATGCTAAGAAATGCATGCAGCTCCACTTGCTCCACAATCCCTCCAGAAATGGCACCGACGCCAGAAATGACGTCACCGCGCCACCGGAAATGATGTCAGCGCGTACCTTAACGCGTTTACGTCACGATCCACGTGACTTCTTTAGAGTGAAACGTCCATACTGACACATCAGCCATTTATAGGCTGCAGGGGCGTCACCCTGCCCAGTGGGAAGACGCCCACCGCAGCCATGATAACGGAGCACAATACACTACTTGCAGCGATGCATTAATGCCCACTATGTCCTTATAACTGGCAGAAAAAAACAAAAACACCAACTTTAATATTTAAAACCAAACCACTTTAAATGGCAAAACGCCCTGAGAAAGGTAATCTAAATCTAAATTAATTTCATGGGAATTTGCAAAGAGTATATATATATATATATATATATATATATATATATATATATATATATATAATCATGAAGGTGCGGGACAGCCTTCATCATAGACAGAATAGGCTAAAATACCTGCAATCTTTACCATAAATAATCAGAAGGTGCGGGAAATCCTTCCTCCCTATAAAAATCTAAATATGTGTATATATAAACATATACACACATGTATATTTGTCTTTATAGCATCATGCCCCATGTAAACACACACATCCCAGGATCACAGATATAATGAACTATATATATTTAAAAACATAAAATGCCATTACAATAAAAATAAATTAAATAAAAATAAAATAAAATAAAAATTCCACATATCCTCAGAGTTAGCAGCATATATTCAAATCTTCAAAAAAAACCCCAAAAAATACATTATTTATTTGTCACACAATTCTGCAGATAAAGAAAAATGTTCCATTCCTAATAGTCACTGATGAAGCAGTTAAGGTCAAACTCCACATTGAGACCCTTAGGTGTCAAAGTTTGCATTAAAAAAATCCACTTCGATTCAGTTCTACTGAGTGACCTCACTTTGTGACTGCCCCTCCAATGACCATTATATTTTTCAATCCCCCAAAAGTGGAGAGAAGAAGGGTCCTTATTATGATGAATCAGAAAATGCTTCGTAACATTATGTTTCAGGAAACCTTTTTTAATGTTCTGTATATGTTCACGAATACGTTTCCATAACGGTCTCTTTGTCCGACCCACATACTGCAACCCACATTTACATTGTAGGCCATATACCACCCCCTCCGTATTGCATGAAATGAAGTCTCTGATCTTAAATTCCACTATGGGTGGTTGTAAAGGTTTTAAGCCTCGTGTTAGTACCTCTCGTCTCTTTACAGGCAAAGCACCTCTTACAGGGATAAAAACCAATATGGTCCAAGGAAGTGACAGATTTGTTCTTCCCCGCTATATAGATGAAGTGTTTATCCTCTGGGAAGGTGATTTTGAAGCTCTATCTATGTTTCTAGATTCGCTCAATTCTAACAATAAAAATATAAAATTAACTTGGGAGGTCGGTGATGTGCGGATCCAGTTTTTGGATTTGGAAATCAATCTAAATGAGGGAATTATCAATACAAAAAATGTGGACCGTAATGGCTATATTCCCTGGGACAGTTGCCATTTTCCTCCTTGGCTCTGTAACATCCCCAAGGGACAATTTGTTAGATTGAGAAGGAATTGTACGGACAAGGAAGTATATATGGAACAAGCTGAAAAGATAAGAGACAGATTTTGTGACAAAGGGTATACATATAAGGAAGTGGAGGCCAAACGTAAGATGGTGGCTGATATGCCAAGAGAGTCGTTACTGCTGGATAATACTAGGGACAATAAGGTAGCTAAAGATAATCAGGTGGCCAGAATTCTGGACTATAATATACATTATAAAAGGGTAGAAAGAATTTTTAAAAAACATTGGCCACTGTTGAGGATGGACCCCATTTTAAATAATATTTTGACCCAATATCCAAAATTTATATATAGGAAAGCCCCCACACTTCGGACAAAACTAGTGAAAAATGTTCTCGACCCACCGGGGAAAAACAAATCACTTTCTTGGACCATATTGATTTTTATCCCTGTAAGAGGTGCTTTGCCTGTAAAGAGACGAGAGGTACTAACACGAGGCGTAAAACCTTTACAACCACCCATAGTGGAGAGGAATTTAAGATCAGAGACTTCATTTCATCCAATACGGAGGGGGTGGTATATGGCCTACAATGTAAATGTGGGTTGCAGTATGTGGGTCGGACAAAGAGACCGTTATGGAAACGTATTCGTGAACATATACAGAACATTAAAAAAGGTTTCCTGAAACATAAAGTTTCAAAGCATTTTCTGATTCATCATAATAAGGACCCTTCTTCTCTCCAATTTTGGGGGATTGAAAAATATAATGGTCATCGGAGGGGCAGTCACAAAGTGAGGTCACTCAGTAGAGCCGAATCAAAGTGGAGTTTTTTAATGCGAACTTTGACACCTAAGGGTCTCAATGTGGAGTTTGACCTTAACTGCTTCATCAGTGACTATTAGGAATGGAACATTTTTCTTTATCTGCAGAATTGTGTGACAAATAAATAATGTATTTTTTGGGAGGTTTTTTTGAAGATTTGAATATATGCTGCTAACTCTGAGGATATGTGGAATTTTTATTTTATTTCATTTTTTTTATTTCATTTTTAATTTATTTTTATTTATATTTTTTTATTTTTATATTTTTATTTATTGTAATGGCATTTTATGTTTTTAAATATATATTATTATTATTATTATACAGTATTTATAAAGCGCTGTACATTACAAAGGGGGACAGAACAATACCAATACAATGCAAAACATGAGGGGATTATAGTTCATTATATCTGTGATCCTGGGATGTGTGTGTTTACATGGGGCATGATGCTATAAAGACAAATATACATGTGTGTATATGTTTATATATACACATATTTAGATTTTTATAGGAGGAAGGATTTCCCGCACCTTCTGATTATTTATGGTAAAGATTGCAGGTATTTTAGCCTATTCTTTCTATGTTGAAGGCTGTCCCGCACCTTCATGATTTTATATATATATACACTCTTTGCAAATTCCCATGAAATTAATTTTGATTTAGATTACCTTTCTGAGGGGGTTTTGCCATTTAAAGTGCTTTGGTTTTAAATATTAAAGTTGGGGTTTTTGTTTTTTTCTGCCAGTTATAAGGACATAGTGGGCATTAATGCATCGCTGCAAGTAGTGTATTGTGCTCCGTTATCATGGCTGCGGTGGGCGTCTTCCCACTGGGCAGGGTGACGCCCCTGCAGCCTATAAATGGCTGATGTGTCAGTATGGGCGTTTCACTCTAAAGAAGTCACGTGGATCGTGATGTAAACGCGTTAAGGTACGCGCTGACATCATTTCCGGTGGCGCGGTGACGTCATTTCTGGCGTCGGCGCCATTTCTGGAGGGATTGTGGAGCAAGTGGAGCTGCATGCATTTCTTAGCATGAGAACCATGGAAACACACCCATGATATGGGAAAAAGCTGATCTTTGTCATTGTACATGTGAATGGGCATTTTATTTCTATTCATGTTATTAAAACTGGATTACACTATGGAGGATCTTCTTTGTTTTTAATGGTATCTTAAATGGTTTTGTGGAATCGAGTACCTAGGAGATAGGAGAAGATATTGGAGGGATCTATCCATACGTTCCATCCTTTGATGATACCTTATCGGGTGTATAAGGTCACCTACATAGCTGTTTGGCCCCGTGGGTCGCATCAAGGAGGTGAGGGGCCATCTTGGCCATCTGTGGATTGACCGCACACTGTGTGGCACTGTGATCACCTCACGGAGTTTTGCTGTGATTTTTCACCATCATTGGCATTTATGGACTGCTGCACATAGTATTCATTTTATGAGCACCTAACACTGAATATTTATTGTGCATTCTATATGTGATATTTCCATTTATCTCATTTGTATTTTAGTATAGGGTGTTAGCGCTGCACTATTTTTTGTACATATAGGGATCTGCTAATATGATATGATTGTATCAATTTTTCACATGCTTTAATTTATTTATTTAATTAGCCACGGCACATCAATAATTATTATTATTTATATTTATTTATAAGCACTTTTTGATTACCGTATATACTCGAGTATAAGCCGAGTTTTTCAGCACATTTTTTGTGCTGAAAAACGGCCCCCTCGGCTTATACTCGAGTCAACGTCTGTAGATGTCTAGCAGGGGGCGCTGCTTCTAAAGCAGCGGTTCTCAACCTGTGGGTCGCGACCCCTTTGGGGGTCGAACGACACTTTCACAGGGGTCGCCTAAGACCATCGGAAAACACATATTTCCGATTGCCTTAGGAACCGAGACACCGCTCCTCTATCCGTCTCCAGGTGTGGGCGGGATGACATGCCGTCCCTGTCATCTGGACACACCCCCGGGATCAATCCTCGCCGGTGATTGGCCGCCGGAACTGTAGCTCAGGAGAGGCACACAGGTGCCCAAACACCGGCGAGGAGGTGGAGCTTGGAGAGGAGGAGCGGAGCGGCACCGCGAAGATCGAGCGAGTGAAGAGTAGGAGAGCGGCCGGAGAAGGAAGGCATCTGACCGGTAAGTGTGTACCATGGGAGAGGGAGGGAGCGAGCGAGCCCAGGCTGGAGCAGGGGTCAGCAAGGTAAGTATCATTGGTGTCAGTGGGAGGAATAGTGCCCAATCATTGGTGTCCCTCCCCCCACTGACACCACCGGCTTATACTCGAGTCAATAGTTTTTCCCAGTTTTTTGTGGTAAAATTAGGTACCTCGGCTTTTATTCAGGTCAGCTTATACTCGAGTATATACGGTACACCTTTTTGATGATATTAGAGTGCGGTAATTATTTAAATATTTTGTTGATGGGAACTGTAGTTTCCTTTTACTGCAGAGAGAGGAGAGGATATGATGTCATCCCGGCTGTTACTCCTCCTCCTTGGTACAGAAGATACTGTTATCTTTTGAATTACAGAGATGAGGTCATGAAAATTCAATGAGACTTTTCTCCCAAATGGTAAAGATTTTCAACATTTTATTATCTGTTTAGTGTTTTGTGTAGGGTGGTGTACTAATGGGTGATTGTTATGCCTATCCCGGAGTTCTTCTTTTAAAATGTCAAGGACTGCACTTGAGGCTCTTCGTATTAAGCAAGTTGACCACCACCGGAATAAATGGGTCCGCATGGAGTAACTACTTCAAGTGTTTGTTCACCTTCTCATTCTGTTCATTCTTTCTGGAAAGGTGAAGCAACCCTTTAAGGAGCCTGTAGCAGCAATCAGTCTGGTAGGATTGCACATTGCTCCATCCATGTGTGCTATGATCCATTGCTTTGGAATACCGATAGCTATTGGTGGAGCTCACCACCAAGCAAACCATCGTAAACGAGATGGTGAATGCATCTGGCCATACACCAGGATGTTCGTTTGAAAATTGTTCTTTTTGGGTGTTGATTTGAATTTCCAAAGGGTAGTGGGTTCAAATCGATGTTTGTTTCCAAATGTAGTGATGAGAAAATTCGAAGGATCAGGATGGAAGATTGCTTTAAATAAATGACCTTCTAACAGAGAATGCGGATTTTGTTCAGGAAATAACATTTCATTCCAAAACTGAGTGTTAAAAGGAAGAGAAATTTTGAAGTCGGATGTTCGCACGGTCAACACATGTACAAAGGATTTGCAGATGAACGTTTGACAATCTACTAGTGTATAGCCAGCTTTACTGCTCTCCAGCCAACCAGGTTGGATGGGTTGACTGCCTTCTTCCTCATCTCAAACAATGGTTCTTCCCACCACGCTGGCTATGATGTGGCTGCAGGATGCCTGGACCACCATTTCCAAATATATATATAAAACAATGCCTTCAGTTATGACTGCGATCTCTTCTACAGGAGGAGGGATGCCCGCCCCCCTCCCCCGCCACCAATTCCTTTCCTGGGCTCTCTCATTCCATTGGGGATCCTGGGACCGCTCCAACCGGCAGCACCGACTTCAATACACACAGAGAAAGGAGCTGATGTAGTTCCTCCCTCTCTGTGGGATCACAAAATGGAAGCAACAAGGATTTTGTCACTTTTGGTTCTGGTTCTGTGTTTACTGGGCAGTTGGCGACCAGCTACTGTGCTGACCCATATGTGTCTGATCAGCTGCATTGGAGGCCAGAGGAGAGATCTGGGGTCTGATAGAGCCAGATGTCTCCATAAAGAGGACCTGTCATAGCCCATGCTGTCACAAGGGATGTTGTACATCCCTTGTCATAGCAATAAAGTTGATTTATAAAAACAAAAGGGACAGCTAAAAAAAAAGTTTAAAATAAAATAAATTATTAAAAAAATGTTTTAAAGTGTCCCCCCCCCGTCGTGCTCATGTGCAAATGCATACACATATGTAAGTCCCGCACACATATGTAAATGGTGATCACACCATACATGTGAGGTATCGCCACGAACGTCAGAACAAGAACAATAATTCCAGCACCAGACCTCCTGCATCACTCTAAACTAGTAACCTGTAGAGGCTTTTAAAGTGTCACCTGTGGAGATTTGTAGGTCCCGTAGTTTGTAGATGTTCCACGAGTGTACTGCACAGTCTATTCCAAATCAAAACAGAAAGAAAAATGTTTCAAATTTGTTATTACTTTACAAAAAGTGAAGAAAAAGGAATATTTGGCTGTTCAAAAAAAAACATGACCTCTTCAAGTATTTGGACGTGTTCAATCTGATCCATGATCCCTGGTATGCGATAAATAGGCCCAACACCGTAGTATGAGAAACATCCATATATCATGATGCTTGCACCACCATGCTTCACGGTCTTCACAGTGTACTGTGGCTTGAATTCAGTGTTTGGGGGTCGTCTGACGAACTGTCTGCAGCAGATCCAAAAAGAACAATCTTGCTTTCATCAGTCCACAAAATGTTGCCCCATTTCTCTTTTGCCAGTCAATGTGCTCTTTGGTAAATTGTAACCTCTTCAGCACATGTCGTTTTCCCAACAGTGGGACTTTGCGGGGACTTCTTGCAGATAGCTTGGCTTCACATAGGCGTCTTCTAATTGTAACAGTCCTCACAGGGAACGTCACACCTTCTTTCATCACCCCGGAGCTGATCATTGGCTGTGTCTTTGCCATTTTGGCTATTATTCCATCCATTCAAATGGTAGTTTTCTGTTTACTTTCACGTTTTGTTTTCCATTTTACAGATTTGAGATCATTTTAGCTGAGCAGCCTATCAGTTTCTGCACTTCTTTATATATTTTCTCCTCTCCAATGAACTTTTTAATCAAAGTACGCTGTTTTTCTACACTTTGTCTGGAATGAGCCGTTCCTCAGATTTGTAGAGATATATTATATATAGAGGTATATTCCTTTCAGCAACACTGGCTATATCCATATGAACGTCCAACCTCCAGGAGACACAATATTCCGGGCAGAAAACAAACCTTCCTCACAAATTCACTATTCAGTGTCTCTCCAAAGAAAAGCCAAAGGGATCTGCAATAATGTTCTGCCATAAAAAATGTTCTTTATTAAAACCCGACCGGTACTTACATAATAGGAAGAAACAAGAGCGACAATCATACAAAACGCACTCATATCTACATCTCATTGGTTGGTTTGTATTCCCACAGATGGGGGGCCCAGTTTTTATTTCTGGGGCCTGTTTGTTGCCACCTTAGGCAGACTGTAATGGTTATTATATGTGATTTATTTTGTTATTATATACAGTACATGTTGTTCCTTAAAGCAGTTAGGGTGGATCCTGTCATCTCTAGGTGCATGGAGTACACTCACAGTCCTAGAAAGCTGGACTCTAAATACAGATATGAGAAATGTTTTTCCTGCCAGGAGATTTTTATATCTGTTCATCCATTGCTGGGATTTACACAGCTCTGCCAGACAGCACAGCCAAGCAGACAAGACTACTTACAGTTAGGAAATACAGTGGTGTCCTCTGTCCACCCCCAACCGTCTGATTGGATGGTGAAACAACAGCAGACTGATTAGGTCATCGCTTTGCTCTCTTCTCCTATCAGTGTGTTCTATGTTGGTACATGTGCATGCAGCACACCTGATTGGCTCTCGGTTCTGCCCCTCCTTCTTCCAGTGCTGCTGCATAGTAAGAGGCTGATACCAAATCAATTTCAGGCACTTCCACTAGTGGCATTAAAAACACACATTTCCAGATGTATTAACCCCTTCCTGTCGGATGTATGTATATATGTGGCAGCACAGAGATTGGCCGTATTCTGTGCCTCCACGTATACACATACCTGTTTTGTGTTGGCAGCATGCCCCCAGCACTCTGACAGCACCGTCACTGACAATTGGAAGCTGGTAGGATGGGCTTCCAATTATCTAATCATCCAATCACAGTGATCACATGGTGCGGAAGCTGAGCAAGCAGGTAAGGATGCTCCGGTGTTGCGATCTCTTAAAAGGCTGGGAAGAAGGGGTTAATGAATACAGAGTTGCATTCATTTGTGTCTGTTATATCTGTCTGGAGATTAGTCCAAAGATGTACAGTTTTTATTCAACTGTGTGTGGCAAAATATCCTAAAAATCCAGAGCTATGAACAGGGGATTCTAAGAAGATCCTGGGATTTCCCGCTGTAAACGCATGTGTTCTGTATTGCAGACATCTAGAACTGCATTCACCTGATGCCAAGCATACTGCGGTGCTGCGAGCAAAAGATCCTGCGGCGGCCCAGACCTGGTTCAACACAATTCACGGGGCGGTGATGGAACTTCTTCCCAAGGTGATGGCTGAAGTCCAAACTCAGCTGGGAAAAAACGGAATCTCTGGAAGTCATGAAATTCGGCACATGGGCTGGCTAGCAGAAAAGGTCAGTTTGTTGTGTCTTTGGCTTTATATTGTTTATCTCACGAGCTAAATGACCACAAAAATGTCTCATCTGAAGTCCCTTTAACCCTTTTCCGCCTACTCCGGGGTCCTTGTACAAAGTTCTGAGTGCCTGGGGGGCGGGAAGATTTTCGATCATGTGACTACTGTGTTTGGCTGTCATAGTGGTCACATGATCAGGAGTCGTTCCACTGGCTATGGATTATTAGTGAGGGCCGAGAGCTGTCAGTGACAGCCCAGTGTCTGTGGGTGTTAAAGCCTGCCCTTGTGGCTGCAAATATGTGTTAATTGGGTGACAACAGGTTAAAGTGGAACTTAACCCCCCCAGGTTTAATTTTACTCTAAACCCCCTCCTACCTTGTGTGCTGGGGTGAACTTAAATAACATACCCAGCCATCAACTGCAGCATTGCCCTGCAGTAATCTGCTGAAATCGGAACCCACAGGGCCTTGTGCCGCCATCATTGGAGCCAGCTTTCTCTTCCAGGTCCTAGCAAGCAGCTCCCGATGACACTCCACTGCGCATGCACAGCATATTGTACATAGCCCCAAAGCCACCTGGGACACATGATGTTGGTATCCTAGGGGGCTTCAGGTGGGGTGGGGAGGATGTCATTCTTACCTAAGCGAGGAAGGCAAAAGCATGGAGTGTGTTCTCCTAAAGAAAGAAAGAAGTACAGGAGTTGGACAAAAATATGGAAACACTGCATAATTTGCAGGTGTGAATTGACATGGTTTACTTTGAAAGCGGAAGTGACGTAACATTCTTTTGCTTCCGCTGTGTGATGAGACACCTAGCTAACAGGTGGAAAGCCTCACGTCCGTCATTTACTGCGTGCGCAGCTAGTAATATGGAGTCATGTCAGAGCTTACTGAGCTTCAAAGAGGGCAAATTGTTGGTGCCGCTCAGCTGGTGCCTCTGTGACTGGATTTGCCAATTTATTTGCCGTGTCACGAGGTACAATATCAAAGGTTATGGCGGCATATACAGTTTCTGGGAAAACGATGTCTGGGCAGCCATACTGTATGTACAAATTTTGGCAGACTATGTGCACCCCATGGTGCAGACATTGTTTCCCGAAGACCGCGCCATTTACCAAGCTGACAATGCTCTGAATTCACACAGCTGGCGTTGTGAAATCACGGTTTGGCGAGGATGCAGACGAAGTCTCACACCTTCCCTGGGCGCCACAGTCGCCGGACCTCCATATCATAGAGCCATTATGGTCAACGAGATTTGGGCACGTTTTCGCCTCCGGCATCTCTGCGAGAACTGCAACGATTTGTGTTGAAGAGTAGTATCAGATTCCATTATCCTATAACTAAAATCTAGTCCCAGGATTGCAGATTTCTTCCCACCAAGATCACTCGGCTTGTGAGCTGCTATGTGAGTAATAAATCTTACCAAGTGCTGATTGTGAATCGCCTGCACCTAACACATGCTCATACTAGTGTGTAAAAAAACAAAACCCACAATGTGCCGCGCTTCACTTCAAAAATAATATGTGTATCCAATCACTAATATTTCTAATGCATATCCAGATATATAAATGAATATAAATATATGTAATTGTGCATCCAGTTACTATTAGTTATATATCAAAATAAATGAAAAAGTGAATGAAAAAGTGAATGAACCAATGATGATTATCAACAACAGTGTCCATATGATTGTTATAAGCAGTCAAAAAAAAAATCCATATATGAGTTCCTCACCTCCAATATATGAACAAACCGTTAAGTAAGGTCATATAGCGCTTGTGTCCCTTTAAATGGACCAAAGTGTGGATGGGACTGTATCCTGCTGTTTGGGGTCCTTCTCCACTCAGACGATAAACTCCCCTTCCACGGTGGTTATTATAGAGGAATACATCAAATCATAGTGTATTACCCTTTAAAAATCAATTTTATCAATAAAGGTAATGCACTCACATGTACTCTATGTTAAAACTGCTTTGTGCACAAAATGTGTCCTCCAGAACTTTTTCCCAGGTGAAAATCCTAAAATTGCCAGCTGGTGTCAATATGGTACCATCGAGCATCGTGAGGGGCTTTGACGTCATGACGCTGGATGGAGCACGTTTATGCAAGTTATTCGCACCAAATACTTTTTAAGAAGCACGGGATATTATACGGTAAAGCAAAGTTTGCACATTTGAAGGAACTCATATATGGATTTTTCTTTTGACTGCTTATAACAATCATATGGACACTGTTGTTGACAATCATCATTGGTTTATTCACTTTTTCATTTATTTTGATATATAACTAATAGTAACTGGAGGCACAATTACATATATTTATATTCATTTATATATTTGGATATGTATTAGAAATATTAGTGATTGAATACACATATTATTTTTGAAGTGAAGTGCGGCACATTGTGGGGTTTAGGACTACAGAACACCTCCCCCTTTCTCCATCTATACAAGGCTAGGTTCACACCCTCTCTATGCTCTTTCTTTAAAAAGTTATTCCCTATATCGTATGGATGTATGTATATTAGAAGTCATAGGAATGACCGTTTCTGGCATTCCCGCCCCTTTCTCGTGCTCAATGCACATTTGAAATTGTGAAAGGGCAGGGATTCCCAAAACTCAAGAAGTGGCTGATTAGGCGGTCTCCTAATTCCTCACCCTCACAGGGGCTTTGCGGCAGCCTAATTTTCCTATGGCTAGGTTCACTCATGTCTGGTGTGAATTTCCTGGTCATTTTCACTGCCAATTTCCAATGCAGCTATTCAGCGGTTCAGCTGCGGTTTTCAAATATGGTTCAGATGCAGATTTATGGAGCTGGTGGCCACTGGCGTCTTTAACAATACCTGGTCCACTTCAGGTCCAGACACTTGCACCCCCTTCCAGTCTCGGACAATTTTCAGCTTTCAGCCCTATCACACTTTCAGTGACAATTACTCAGTCATGCAACACTATACCCATATTACATTTTTATCTTTTTATTGTGACAGATAGAACTTTCTTTTGGTGGTATTTGATCACCACGGGGTTTTTTATTATTTGCTATATAAACAAAAAAATACTGACAAGTTTGAAAAAAAACCCAAAACATTTTTTGCTCAGTTTTTGTTATATATTTTGCAAATAGATCATTTTTCTTCAGACATTTAGGCCAAAACGTATTCTGCTACATTTTTGAGATAAAAATAACCCAAAACAATTTATATTTAGTCTGTGTGAAAGCTATAGAGTCTATAAACTATGAGATATATATTTGAAATATATGGCATATGGCAGTGATCAGGATGCTGATATAGGGTATGGCTGTGATCAGGATGCTGGTATGGGGTGTGGCTGTGATCAGCGAGCTGGTATGGGGTGTGGCTGTGATCGGGATGCTGGTATGGGGTGTGGCTGTGATCAGGGTGCTGGTATGGGGTGTGGCTGTGATCGGGATGCTGGTATGGGGTGTGGCTGTGATCAGGATGCTGGTATGGGGTGTGGCTATGATCATGATGCTGGTATGGGGTGTGGCTGTGATCATGATGCTGGTATGGGGTGTGGCTGCGATCAGGATGCTGGTATGGGGTGTGGCTGTGATCAGGATGCTGGTATGGGGTGTGGCTGCGATCAGGATGCTGGTATAAGGTATGGCTGTGATCAGGATGCTGGTATGAGGTGTGGCTGCGATCAGGATGCTGGTATGGGGTGTGGCTGTGATCAGGATGCTGGTATGGGGCGTGGCTGTGATCAGGATGCTGGTATGGGGTGTGGCTGTGATCAGGATGCTGGTATGGGGTGTGGCTGTGATCAGGATGCTGGTATGGGGTGTGGCTGTGATCAGGATGCTGGTATGGGGTGTGGCTGTGATCATGATGCTGGTATGGGGTGTGGCTGTGATCAGGGGGCTGGTATGGGGTTTGGCTGTGATCAGGATGCTGGTATAAGGTATGGCTGTGATCAGGATGCTGGTATGGGGTGTGGCTGTGATCGGGATGCTGGTATGGGGTGTGGCTGTGATCGGGATGCTGGTATGGGGTGTGGCTGCGATCGGGATGCTGGTATGGGGTGTGGCTGCGATCAGGATGCTGGTATAAGGTGTGGCTGTGATCAGGATGCTGGTATGGGGTGTGGCTGTGATCATGATGCTGGTATGGGGTGTGGCTGCGATCAGGATGCTGGTATAAGGTATGGCTGTGATCAGGATGCTGGTATGGGGTGTGGCTGTGATCAGGATGCTGTTATGGGGTGTGGCTGTGATCAGGATGCTGGTATGGGGCGTGGCTGTGATCAGGATGCTGGTATGGGGTGTGGCTGTGATCAGGATGCTGGTATGGGGCGTGGCTGTGATCAGGATGCTGGTATGGGGTGTGGCTGTGATCAGGATGCTGGTATGGGGCGTGGCTGTGATCAGGATGCTGGTATGGGGCGTGGCTGTGATCAGGATGCTGGTATGGGGCGTGGCTGTGATCAGGATGCTGGTATGGGGCGTGGCTGTGATCAGGATTCTGGTATGGGGCGTGGCGGTGATCAGGATGCTGGTATGGGGCGTGGCTGTGATCAGGATGCTGGTATGGGGCGTGGCTGTGATCAGGATGCTGGTATGGGGCGTGGCTGTGATCAGGATGCTGGTATGGGGCGTGGCTGTGATCAGGATGCTGGTATGGGGCGTGGCTGTGATCAGGATTCTGGTATGGGGCGTGGCGGTGATCAGGATGCTGGTATGGGGCGTGGCTGTTATCAGGATGCTGGTATGGGGCGTGGCTGTTATCAGGATGCTGGTATGGGGCGTGGCTGTGATCAGGATGCTGGTATGGGGTGTGGCTGTGATCAGGATGCTGATATGGGGTGTGGCGGTGATCAGGACATTGGTATGGGGTGTGGCTGTGATCAGGATGCTGGTATGGGGTGTGGCGGTGATCAGGATGCTGGTATGGGGTGTGGCTGTGATCAGGGTGCTGGTATGGGGTGTGGCGGTGATCAGGATGCTGGTATGGGGTGTGGCTGTGATCAGGATTCTGGTATGGGGCGTGGCGGTGATCAGGATGCTGGTATGGGGCGTGGCTGTGATCAGGATGCTGGTATGGGGCGTGGCTGTGATCAGGATGCTGGTATGGGGCGTGGCTGTGATCAGGATGCTGGTATGGGGCGTGGCTGTGATCAGGATGCTGGTATGGGGCGTGGCTGTGATCAGGATGCTGGTATGGGGCGTGGCTGTGATCAGGATGCTGGTATGGGGCGTGGCTGTGATCAGGATGCTGATATGGGGTGTGGCGGTGATCAGGACATTGGTATGGGGTGTGGCTGTGATCAGGATGCTGATATGGGGTGTGGCGGTGATCAGGACATTGGTATGGGGTGTGGCTGTGATCAGGATGCTGGTATGGGGTGTGGCGGTGATCAGGATGCTGGTATGGGGTGTGGCTGTGATCAGGGTGCTGGTATGGGGTGTGGCGGTGATCAGGATGCTGGTATGGGGTGTGGCTGTGATCAGGATTCTGGTATGGGGCGTGGCGGTGATCAGGATGCTGGTATGGGGCGTGGCTGTGATCAGGATGCTGGTATGGGGCGTGGCTGTGATCAGGATGCTGGTATGGGGCGTGGCTGTGATCAGGATGCTGGTATGGGGCGTGGCTGTGATCAGGATGCTGGTATGGGATGTGGCTGTGATCAGGATGCTGGTATGGGGTGTGGCTGTGATCAGGATGCTGGTATGGGGTGTGGCGGTGATCAGGATGCTGGTATGGGGTGTGACTGTGATCAGGATGCTGGTATGGGGTGTGGCTGTGATCAGGACGCTGGTATGGGGTGTGGCGGTGATCAGGACATTGGTATGGTGTATGGGGGGTGTTTTGTTTGCACTGGGACAGGTGACAAGGCCTCCTGAATGATGTATTATTGATACTGTGGGGCAGTGATCAGGGACACAGGGGAACTAAACTGGGGCACTGGGGAGGCTGGCAGTGCAGTGTGTGAGGGTACAAGCAGCCTGACATTCAGTGTAAACTCACACACTGCAGGATCGTTCACACTGAGAGCAGAGAGAAGCGATTGGTCACAGCAGTCACATGTGATACACCACGTGATCGCCCTAACACAGCGGTAATGTGATCCACTGTGTCCGGGCGACACACCGATCACCGGGTTTCGTGGTGAGCGCTCTGTGAGCCGCACACGAGCCATCGATGCAGCCTAACGTACAGGAACATTAGCCCGCATCGGCACTGCTTCCCGTCTGCCGTCTATGTAGAATGTGCGGACGGGAAGAGGGTAAGGAGGGGGCCAGGTAGCTGGCTGCTTGTCCTGGTTTGGTATGGATTTTGAGGTAACCCCATGTCAAAAAAAAACCCCTTATCCGAGCATGTGGCCGGGCTGGCCAGTAAAGGGGGGAGACCCCCAGATCCTGCCAACCCCCCCCCCCCCATCCATGTGAATGAGTATGGGGTACATTGGGCATGTTTTCACTATCCCTCACTTCGCTTTATCTGGCAATAGCACGGTCATGCAACGCTGCACACAAATTACATTTTTCATTTTTTTCCCCACAAAAATAGAGCTTTCTTTTGGTGATATATGAACACCACTAGGTATTTATTATATAAATGAAAATTTTGAAACAAAAAAAAAATATATTGTTTACTTTTTGTTATAAAACATATCCAATAAAAATTAAAAAAAAGTCTTCATAAATTTATGCCAACATATATTCTGTTACATGTTTTAGGTAAAAAAAAACAAAAAACGCAAATCAGTAAATGTGTATTAATTGGTTTGTGTGAAAGTTGCAGCGTCTACAAACAATGGGATAAATAATAAATACTGGAATTTTCTTTATCTTTTACATTTATTTATGTTTATACTATTAATGGCGATGATGAGTGGGGCTGTGATAGTGCGCCGAGCAATCTGACACTTTGTCACAACTGACACTGACATCTCCAGTGACACTGATACAGTGATCAGTGTTAATACTATACACTGTGACTGTATAAATGACACTGACTGGGAAGGGGTAACATCTAGGGGCAATCAAAGGGTTAGCGGTGTGTACTGTGTGTAGTATGGGCTGCTTTTACTAATCCATTTGGCTGTCTTTACTCTCTGCTTTGCAGGGAGAAAAAAATAAGACACATCGCTGCTGTTTGTACAGAGGTCTGTGTTGCTTGTCAACACAGAGGTCTACTAAGTCATTCGCTCAGCCATTCAGCAGGTCCCAGCCATAAATCATTTGGCTGAACCTGCTGATTGGCTTGGGCTGTAGCGAATGGCAGCACAGATGGGGGTAACGGGCACACATGCCCCCTACCTAGAAATGAAAGATGACATACATGTACGTGACCTGGTGCAGAGGAGACCCCAGGCTGCTGTATATTTGCATGGGCCTGTCGGCAGCTGGTTAATTCATGGAACAGAGTTCTACTACCTAATAGTCTCTTATATGTTGTGGTGAGATGTCTGGAATCGGGATCCCAGATCTTCACATCCAGTGCAGCCATGACTAGAGGGTTCAACTCTTCTAGATGTGGGATTCATTTTATTGGATGGTCCATGCAGCAGAATTAGTGGGAACAGATGATACTATGAGAGACAGAAGAGGCCAGAGGGTGACTAAGCCCCGTAGACTCCACTGGGAACTAAAATCTCACTTTTGGGTGGACTGACCCTTTAACTGTACAGGATATGGTGGTGGTACACAAATGAAAGGAGTGCGGGACACACGGAATGATAGAAATGCCAGTCACCACAGACTTGGAATTACACTGTATCTGAGCACCACAAAGAGAAAATGATCATTTATTCATTTGTAATAATCAAAGAAAACTCCCCCATCCATCCATGTTTCCATGCTTTATTTTACTGAGAAATCACTTTGAAAAACTCTTGTCTAGCATTTCTGGCTGTGGCCTCCTTGAGTAAGGGCAGATGACTGATGTAGCATTTACTTCCTGGAATCCATCTGCCCTTAGCTCAGGCACGAGGGTGTGCTTTGGTGAGAAAACCCCTGTTCCACTCCTGAATACTCCTGAGATGTATGACTTTATTTGCCTAGGCTAGAAACCAGGAAGTAATTGAGGAATTGTTAATAAAAAAGAATACGTTTAAAACAAGTAGATATGATCTACGTTCCTAAATACACTGCTCAAAAAAATTAAAGGAACGCTTTTTAATCAGAGTATAGTGTCAAGTCAGTTAAACTTCTGGGATATTTATCTGGTCAGTTAAGTAGCAGAGGGGGTTGTAAATCAGTTTCAGCTGCTTTGGTATTAATGAAATGAACAACAGTTGCATTAGATGGGCAACAATGAGACGACCCCCAACACAGGAATGGTTTTACAGGTGGAGGCCACTGACATTTTTTTCCCTACTCATCTTTTCTGACTGTTTTTCACTAGTTTTGTATCATATGACGCCCTCCCAGAACTGGACAACCGCACTCTATCCGTTATTCAGCTATAGCGCGCTTGGCAAGTGGTTAAAAAGATATCCCAGCATCCTCTGAGATCTCATGTTTCAGTCCATCTGATGCTGCCACGTTGCACCTCAGACTGTCCAGGAGCTCAGTGGTGACCTGGTCCAGATCTGGGAGGAAATCCTCCAGGACACCATCCGTCGTCTAATTAGAAGCATGCCCTGACGTTGTCAGACATACATACAAGCACGTGGGGGCCATACAAACTACTGAGGACCATTCTGAGTTGCTGCAATACAATGTTAGCAAAATGGACTCGTCTGCTGCATTTTTTTTCACTTTGGTTTTTGGGGTGTCTTTGAATTCAGTCCTCTGTTGGTTGATCATTTTCATCAAACGATGGGGCGTCCTTATGTTCCTAACACATCACCCCGTCCATGTCAGTATAGAGACCCAACATGAGATTTTCCCCATTGAGATCTGATGTGTTCTCAAAGTGTTCCTTTATTTTTTGAGCCGTGTATTTGCTGAGGATAGCAGCAGAAGGATTGAAAATAGCTCATGTTTATTGAGATTGAAGTGTATTTTATTTATTATTTATTTCAGGTACTTCTATATCGCCGTCAATTTACACAGCACTTTACATATATATTGTACATTCACATCAGTCCCTAACCCTCAAGGGGCGTCCAATCTAAGGGCCCTAACTCACATTCATACATACACTATCTATCCATCTATCCATCTATCCATCCATCCCTTGGCGATTGCATGGACTGTCACTCGTCAGCGACTTTTTCCATGAATTCTCTTAGCAGTTATTTTACAGGGTAGGTTGCCAGGTCTTTCTCCAACCCCCACCATGCAGGAGATCCCACATGGCCAGGGATGAAACTAGGACAATTTAGACAGGAGCCAATTCACCTACCAGCATGTCTTTGGAGTGTGGGAGGAAACCGGAGTACCCAGAGGAAACCCACACAGGGAGAACATGCAAACTCCAGGCAGGTGGTGCCGTGGTTGGGATTCGAACCAACGACCCAAGTACTGCCAGGCGAAGGTGCATTTAGCCACTGTGCTGCCCAAGTTGTGCATTCAAGTTTTTCTGTTGCCTGAAGTTGCCCCTCCTCTGATCAATTTATTGTGTTCCATTGAACGGGCTGCCGACACACGCCAGAATAGACCAAATATCGGACACGCATCGTTTCTTCTGACTAGATGTGCAGTGTGGTGCGCTGCAATGCATGTTTGTCAGATGTGCGTTCGGTTCCTATTGACAATGAATGGCACTGCAACACGCTAATGCATGGACCATGTGTCGTCCTATGTTGCAGGAATGCATCTTACCGCAACACAAAAGTGTGATTGGATGCTTCATGTAAGGTGCACATAGGCAGGGCAATTCACAGAACGTTACAATACACAGAGTCCTCCAGCATACTTACCAGCCAGCCAGCAAAATTGGAAAAAGCCTAAAATGTTTCAGCAATTTGTGTTCAGTTTGTTGGATACATTTGCAAATATATGTGAAGCCGCACTGCCACGTCAAGGCTCCTCTGTACAGTGCGGTCCCTAACTCCACTCTAGTGTCATTTCCAAATTGTGACATACAGAGCAAGAAATACATTCAGAATGTAAACTAGTTCAACAAAAATTAAATCAAAAACAGAGGTTTTGGTTGCATATATTTGCAATCATATTCGAAACTACCATCTATAGACGTCTGAAACATGAGTGAAAAAAATACTGGCCTCCAACCTCCCCTTATAGCCAGTCCAACACACGCCTTTAAAAAAGAATACCGGCCTCCAACCTCCCCTTATAGCCGGTCCAACACACACCTGGAAAATAAAATATTGTAGCTCTCTTGTGGGTGAAGAGAGCTGGTGTAATTGCTTTCTTGGAGGCAGGTGCTGATGACAGTCCTTCAATAGAGTGATGACGAAGCCTCCACGTGAATGTCACATGCTGACGGAGCCTCCACGTGAATGTCACATGCTGACGGAGTCTCCAGGTGAATATCACATGCTGACGGAGCCTCCACGTGAATATTACATGCTGACGGAGTCTCCACGTGAATATCACATGCTGACGGAGCCTCCACGTAAATATCACATGCTGACGGAGCCTCCACGTGCTTGGCACAAGCCGTCGGAGCCTCCACGTCCTCGGCACAAGCCGTCGGAGCCCCAACGTGCTCGGCACAAGCCATCGGAGCCCCAACGTGCTCGGCACAAGCCGTCGGAGCCTCCATGTGCTCGGCACAAGCCGTCGGAGCCTCCACGTGCTTGGCACAAAAAAAATACTGGCCTCCAACCTCCCCTTATAGCCAGTCCAACACACGCCTTTAAAAAAGAATACCGGCCTCCAACCTCCCCTTATAGCCGGTCCAACACACACCTGGAAAATAAAATATTGTAGCTCTCTTGTGGGTGAAGAGAGCTGGTGTAATTGCTTTCTTGGAGGCAGGTGCTGATGACAATCCTTCAATAGAGCGATGAGGGAGCCTCCACGTGAATGTCACATGCTGAGGGAGCCTCCACGTGAATATCACATGCTGACGAAGCCTCCACGTGAATATCACATGCTGACGGAGCCTCCACGTAAATATCACATGCTGACGGAGCCTCCACGTGCTCGGCACATTCTGACGGAGCCTCCACGTGCTCGGCACATTCTGACGGAGCCTCCACGTGCTCGGCACAAGCCGTCGGAGCCTCCACGTGCTCGGCACAAGCCGTCGGAGCCTCCACGTGCTCGGCACAAGCCGTCGGAGCCTCCACGTGCTCGGCACAAGCCGTCGGAGCCTCCACGTGCTCGGCACAAGCCGTCGGAGCCCCAACGTGCTCGGCACAAGCCGTCGGAGCCCCAACGTGCTCGGCACAAGCCGTCGGAGCCCCAACGTGCTCGGCACAAGCCGTCGGAGCCTCCACGTGCTCGGCACAAGCCGTCGGAGCCTCCACGTGCTCGGCACAAGCCGTCGGAGCCTCCACGTGCTCGGCACAAGCCGTCGGAGCCTCCACGTGCTCGGCACAAGCCGTCGGAGCCTCCACGTGCTCGGCACAAGCCGTCGGAGCCTCCACGTGCTCGGCACAAGCCGTCGGAGCCTCCACGTGCTCGGCACAAGCCGTCGAAACCCCAACGTGCTCGGCACAAGCCGTCGGAGCCTCCACGTGCTCGGCACAAGCCGTCGGAGCCTCCACGTGCTCGGCACAAGCCGTCGGAGCCTCCACGTGCTCGGCACAAGCCGTCGGAGCCTCCACGTGCTCGGCACAAGCTGTTGGAACCCCAACGTGCTCGGCACAAGCCGTCGGAGCCTCCACGTGCTCGGCACAAGCCGTCGGAGCCTCCACGTGCTCGGCACAAGCCGTCGGAGCCTCCACGTGCTCGGCACAAGCCGTCGGAGCCTCCACGTGCTCGGCACAAGCTGTTGGAACCCCAACGTGCTCGGCACAAGCCGTCGGAGCCTCCACGGGCTCGGCACAAGCCGTCGGAACCTCCACGGGCTCGGCACAAGCCGTCGGAGCCTCCACGGGCTCGGCACAAGCCGTCGGAGCCTCCACGGGCTCGGCACAAGCCGTCGGAGCCTCCACGGGCTCGGCACAAGCCGTCGGAGCCTCCACGTGCTCGGCACAAGCCGTCGGAGCCTCCACGTGCTCGGCACAAGCCGTCGGAGCCTCCACGTGCTCGGCACAAGCCGTCGGAGCCTCCACGTGCTCGGCCCATGCTGTTGGAGCCTTCCAGGCGGAAGTGCTAACCATTTAGCCAATGTGCTGCCTCCAACCATTTAGCTACCGGCCTCCAACCTCCCCTTATAGCCGGTCCAACACACACCTGGATAAAAAATATTGTAGCTCTCTTGTGGGTGAAGAGAGCTGGTGTAATTGCTTTCTTGGAGGCAGGTGCTGATGACAATCCTTCAATAGAGCGATGACATAGGAGACTTTCCGATGATGAAGATCCTCCTCTTCTTCACCTCCTAGTGTAAAATTTCTTCCAACTTCTTGGCCATCTTAACTCCCAGAACAGTGGCACCCTGGCCATTTAAGTGCAGTCCGTCCCTGCTGTAGAGCTGGTAACTGAACAAAAAGTCTGCCCAGTTCTCCATGAACTCAAACCCCTCCTCTCTGCACCAGTTCTTCAGCCACTTGTTAAGCTCTCTAATCTCATTCTGCCTCACTGGTGTGGCTTGAGGTACAGGCAGTATTTCTGAAAATACTGCCTTGGAGGTTCTTTTCTTCAATATAGCTCCCAAGTCTCTGAAATCTTTTTGTAGGGCGTTCCATCTTCCTCTGACTTTGTCGTTGGTGCCGACATGTACGATGACAGCTGGGTCCTCCCCAGCCCCTTTCAGCAATCTGTCCATGCAATCTGCAATGTCCCGAACCCGAGCGCCTGGTAAACTACAGACTGTTCGGCAATGACGGTCTTTTTGACAGATTGCTCTCTCTGTACCTCTAAGAATGGAGTCCCCTACCACCAGTATATGTCTATCCTTTCTTGTATCCTTGCCCCCATCTTCACTGGAGGAGATGTTCCCCTGGCATTTTGGTAGGGTCTTGTCATTAACGTCGCATTCTGTCGGAGTCTCCACATGAATGTCGCATGCTGACTGAGCCTCCACGTGAATGTCACAAGCTGACGGAGCCTCCACGTGAATGTCACATGATGATGGAGCCTCCACGTGAATGTCAACTACTGACGGAGCCTCCACGTGCTCGGCACATTCTGTCGGAGCCTCCACGTGCTGGGCACATGCTGTCGGAGCCTCCACGTGCTGGGCACATGCTGTCGGAGCCTCCAAGTGTTGGGCACATGCTGTCGGAGCCTCCACGTGCTGGGCACATGCTGTCGGAGCCTCCACGTGCTGGGCACATGCTGTCGGAGCCTCCACGTGCTGGGCACATGCTGTCGGAGCCTCCACGTGCTGGGCACATGCTGTCGGAGCCTCCACGTGCTGGGCACATGCTGTCAGAGCCTCCACGTGCTGGGCACATTCTGTCGGAGCCTCCACGTGCTCGGCACATTCTGTCGGAGCCTCCACGTGCTCGGCACATGCTGTCGGAGCCTCCACGTGCTGGGCACATTCTGTCGGGGCCTCCACATGCTGGGCACATGCTGTCGGAGCCTCCACGTGCTCGGCACATTCTGTCGGGGTTTCCACGTGCTCGGCACATTCTGTCGGGGCCTCCACGTGCTCGGCACATTCTGTCGGGGCCTCCACGTGCTGGGCACATTCTGTCGGAGCATCCACGTGCTGGGCACATTCTGTCGGAGCCTCCACGTTCTGGGCACATGCTGTCGGAGCCTCCACGTTCTGGGCACATTCTGTCGGAGCCTCCACGTGCTCGGCACATTCTGTCCGAGCCTCCACGTGCTCGGCACATGCTGTCGGAGCCTCCACGTGCTGGGCACATGCTGTCGGAGCCTCCACGTGCTGGGCACATGCTGTCGGAGCCTCCACATGCTGGGCACATGCTGTCGGAGCCTCCACGTGCTGGGCACATGCTGTCGGAGCCTCCACGTGCTGGGCACATTCTGTCAGAGCCTCCACGTGCTCGGCACATGCTGTCGGAGCCTCCACGTGCTGGGCACATGCTGTCGGAGCCTCCACGTGCTGGGCACATGCTGTCGGAGCCTCCACGTGCTGGGCACATGCTGTCGGAGCCTCCACGTGCTGGGCACATGCTGTCGGAGCCTCCACGTGCTGGGCACATGCTGACGGAGCCTCCATGTCGATATCATATCTCTTCTCGCTCACTGTGGCAAGCCTGCCGGGTGAGCTGTGTTTGCAGTAAATATTGGTTACATCTACAATAAAAAAGAATTGAATTTAGCACCTTAATCTACATTTTATATATTTTTCTTTATACAAAATCAAATTCCAGAGAATAAAGTTAGAAACACCTGTGCCAGGGACAGTAAGGAGACCTGACATGATAGGGACACAGGGATGACTATAGTGGCCTTCATATAAAAATGCTAGTTGGGTGGCAGTTATGCCAAGCCTCTACAATGAAATGACTGAAGAAACCGGCAAGTTAAATGAGTGGGCGGGTCACAAGGGAAGTGGCAGTAGGAAGTAGTGGTGTCACCCGCCTGGCTCTGCATTGTGGCTGGGGTTTGTGAATCATTGGGCCAGCTAAGCACAGCCTTTTTTTACTGGCAGTTTTGCCCAGAAAGTGTCATTTATCAGCCCTGAGGTCAGACAGGATACGGGTCACCCACTATGGGGGGTCATACACCAGCCTGACAACAGCTGATTGTTTGCATTGGCAGGGAGAGTAAACACGTGACTAATGTAGTAGGAATATTTATGTCTAGTCATATGTTTTTATCAATGTTATATGGATATTCATACTTTTGCTGGTGGAGTTGCAATGTGAGCGTCACATGTATTCATGACCATCCGTATACATGTGTGCATATGGGAATGTCAGCCGTCATCAGTGTCTATGACCATCCCTATACATGTGTGCATATGGGAATGTCAGCCGTCATCAGTGTCTATGACCATCCGTATACATGTGTGCATATGGGAATGTCAGCCGTCATCAGTGTCTATGGCCATCCCTATACATGTGTGCATATGGGAATGTCAGCCGTCATCAGTGTCTATGACCATCCCTATACATGTGTGCATATGGGAATGTCAGTCGTCATCTGTGTCTATGACCATCCGTATACATGTGTGCATATGGGAATGTCAGCCGTCATCAGTGTCTATGGTGATCCCTGTACATGGATACATATGGGAATGTCAGCCGTCATCAGTGTCTATGACCATCCCTATACGTGGATACATATGGGAATGTCAGCCGTCATCAGTGTCTATGACCATCCCTATACATGGATACATATGGGAATGTCAGCCGTCATCAGTGTCTATGGTGATCCCTGTACATGGATACATATGGGAATGTCAGCCGTCATCAGTGTCTATGGTGATCCCTGTACATGGATACATATGGGAATCCGAGCCGTCATCAGTGTCTATGGCCCAGGGATGTTGAAATCCTATCGCCCAACACCTTTTGCTGTGGGCAAAATAAAAATTTTTTCCCTCATTTTTTTAAATGTAAAAAATGAAAGGTACACCCAAGTACATATCATCCAATCCCCCCCCCCCAGACATATACACACGTACAAACGTAAAAGCACACGCTGGGGCGCCTACACATGAAAACATTGATTACAATACACGTTACATATCGCCGCACACGCCAGAATGAGCGCAATAATTCTAGCAGCAGACCCCCTCCATACACTATACTGATCACCTAGAAGGGGCTGTAAAAGCGTCAACTACAGAAAATGTCGGACTGTTACAGCCCCTTCTAGGTGATCAGTATAGTGTATGGAGGGGGTCTGCTGCTAGAATTATTGCGCTCATTCTGGCGTGTGCGGCGATATGTAACGTGTATTGTAATCAATGTTTTCATGTGTAGGCGCCCCAGCGTGTGCTTTTACATTTGTACATGTGTATATGTCTGGGGGGGGGGGGGGGGGGTGTAATGTGATTGGTTGTTACTTTAATTTTTTCAATTAAAAAAAATATATATTTTGTTTCTGAATTTGTTTCCATGACATAGGGAACAATGTCCCGTCTGTGATGTATTTTGGTGACAGGTTCTCTTTATGGAGACATCTGAGGTGTAATAGACCCCGGATGTCTCCCCTGTACTACACTGGATGGACTGCAATGCACATCGGATTCCATATGTCCCGCCCTCGGTGGGCGGGGATCTCTGACCGGTAACCAGGAAGTGACATCACACCATCACTTCCTGGTCAGGACCAGACGGGGTCGGGCGCTCTCCTCCTTCCTCTCCTGCTGAGGGCGGTGAGTCGGTCGTGGTGGGCGGGGGGAGGGTCACACGGGGCGGGGGGGCCGGCACTGTGTGGAAGCGGCTGCCCCGCCCCTCCAATGCTTCCACCTGACAGGTGAGCCCCGCAGCAGGGCTGAAGGGGAGAGGAAACTACCTGCCCCACCCCCGGGACGTGTCCGGACATGCCCGGCCATATGAATTCCCCATCCCTGCTGGAATGTCAGCTCTCCTCAGTGTCTATGGGGATCCCTGTACATGTGTCCATATGGGAATGTCAGCCGGGAAAAAGGGGAAAAAAGGGTCCAGTGAGAGGAGGTGAGTTCCCTCGTCTCTCTCTAGATCCACAATACATACCATTTTGGTGTTCTGCCTTGTGGTGGCGCCCATTGACTTTACTGCCGGCGCCTAAACATCCAGCAACGGCTCTGAAGCAGCCGCGCAGAAAAGCCCGAGTCCTCTTCATGGTGGTGGGCCTCTTGGTGGTGGGATCTGCAGACTGCTCAGTGATCCCTCCTTCCATAGGGGGCTTTCCTTCCCCCGATTCCTCTTTGGTGGTTTTCTGAGAAATAAACGTTTTAATCTTCAATTGTCTCATTACGGAAAATAATGAAACCCGCTTCAACCTGTGTGAGAGAGGAAGTGCAGCCAATCGGATCAAATCCGAACCGATGAGACTGCAAGCCAAACTCAGGAGAAGGAACAATCACGTCTGCTCTGTACCGGGTACAAGGAGCGACTGAAGGGACTCTGGCAGAGCTGGCTTAGGGGGAGAAAGGGGGGAGGGGAGGGGGGAAGGGGGAGGGGCCAGGTGATGACATCACGGTGCTGGAGAGCCTTCTTTTTTTTTTTCTCAAAGTTTTCTTAAAGGGGCCACGTCCTTTTTAAATTCAGCTACCTGCAGGTTTAATTCAAAAACAAGGACGTGGCCCCTTTAAGAACTCTAGGTGACTGTTTTTTTTTTTTGTTTTTTTTCAAATCTCCTGGTACTCAGACAAACACAACTGACGATTTCTCCTAAAGGGGCGGCAGTTATGTGAATGCAGCCTCAGTATATAGATCTCATATACCAGGAGAAGAGGTTTTTTTTTTTTTTTTTTTTTATTTAAGTGAGTTATTTTGATTGATATTTCAACCTTACAGTCCCACGGCTTAAAATAAAGGTCTTTATTCCTATGAGAACTCTGTGATTGGAGCCTTATCGCTGAATAGAAAGATTTCCTGCCCAACAAATATTTTCATTTCTGTCTTGCTTTTTTTATTTTTTTTTTTGTCTTTTATCGTTATTTCCCTAAATGATGGAATTTTTTTTTCCAATGCAAAAAAGCCTCCCATAGACTTTAATGCGAAATCCCCTCCCATAGACTTTAATGAGAAATCCCCTCCCATAGACTTCAATGTGAAATCCCCTCCCATAGACTTCAATGTGAAATCCCCTCCCATAGACTTTAATGCGAAAACACCTTTCAGCAGCCATCCTATGTGAACACTTCGGTTCTCTTGAGGCTCTGCTCTATCACTTGTGATTCTGGAACGCACCGCAACAAACTCGCACGGAACCCTTTCCATAATGGCACTCAAAGCACAATGCGTGTGGGTGGCATCTGTGTGAACCTCCTCAATAGGAGCACATAATATCTCGCCTGTCATGTCAATCTGTGAGTTTGAAAATGCATCCAGAATGGCATATGTGTGAACCAGGGCTGCTCCTTTCACATTTGGGCATTTTGGGATTGCGGCAGAATCGCTGTGATCGCAAAACGCAGGTTCAGGCGCCATTATTTATTATTAGGGTCATGTACACGGGGCGTTTGGAAAACTCTTCTGACCTCTGGAAACTGACTGCTAGAAAACGTAGGTTATAATATGTCAGTTTAGCCGCGTTTGCATACCGCGTTTATGCGCGTTTGCGTTTGGAAACGTTTTTAAACAATAGCGTCAGGAGACCTTCCAAATGCCCAGAATGCACTGAAAATAGTAAATATTGAACTATTTCAGACATTTTGAGAGGAATAGAGAGAGCAGAAGCAGAGAGAGCAGTATGTGTGGAGATGACCTGTCTTTTCTGGTTGTAGTCACTATGGATCCCATCATAATGCGACGCGTTTTACCATTTTTTCCTTCACGCGAAACCTGGACCTGACTGCGCTGGTGTACCGGGTCCATTGGAATACATGGAAAACGCTTTGCATGCATTTTTGATGAAGAAAATCGGCTCTGGACAGCATCTGGATATGGACCTGTCAAAAAACGCGTCTAAACGCAAACGCTTGTAAAGGCGGTTAACAGCGTTCATAAGCGTTTGGAGTTTGAAATGGCGGTAAAATCTACTCCTGAATGCATTTTTGGTGCGTTATAAAAAAAGCCGACTAAACTGATCTGCCTGTAAACGTCTGTAAACGCCTGTGTGTACATGGACACAGGGAGACATAAAGGAGAGTTCAGGGGCTGCTGAAAAATCTGCTCCACAGTTCCTAACCGTCAGTGTAGCAGCTGCAGTGTACATGAGCCCTGAAAATGTTTCAGTTTTGCCGTGCGGTAAGTCACATGGTGTGAATCTTGTCCCCCAAAAGTCGCCTTGCCCCAGGAGCTGACAATCCACGCTACTCTTTACAAAAATAAGTCCGCTGGGTTGAATGAAAACAAAGCTTGTAGTGTGTACCCGGCTACAGCGCCCTCTGCTGGAGGTAGTGAGTAAACAGATGAAGGACTCCATCTCTTCCACTCTCTGCCCCTGATAACAGTCAGGTCTGCGATGGTTGAACAGTGACTGATGAAAGGTTATAGCCTGTGATAGCCGGGTGTGAAGAAGGGCAATAAACTCACAAATGATAATGTGTTCATTTCCAGGTCTTATCCCAGAGAGGTGCCTCTATGTCTGTACCACAGGGTGTTGCAGTTCATCTGCTCAGCCGGGATCAACTCTGTTGTCTCTCTTGTTACAAACTGTTCATGACCACTGTGGTTCTGGGTATGGTGCCGTGTGGTTCTGGGTATGGTGCTGTGTGGTTCTGGGTATGGTGCTGTGTGGTTCTGGGTATGGTGCTGTGTAGTTCTGGGTATGGTGCCGTGTGGTTCTGGGTATGGTGCCGTGTGGTTCTGGGTATGGGGCCGTGTGGCTCTGGGTATGGTGCCGTGTGGCTCTGGGTATGGTGCCGTGTGGTTCTGGGTATGGTGCCATGTGGTTCTGGGTATGGTGCCGTGTGGTTCTGGGTATGGTCCTGTGTGTGGCTCCTGGGTATCGGGCTGTGTGTGGCTCCTGGGTATCGGGCTGTGTGTGTGGCTCCTGTGTATCGGGTGTGTGTGGCTCCTGGGTATCGGGCTGTGTGTGTGGCTCCTGGGTATCGGGTGTGTGTGGCTCCTGGGTATCGGGCTGTGTGTGGCTCCTGGGTATCGGGTGTGTGTGGCTCCTGGGTATCGGGCTGTGTGTGTGGCTCCTGGGTATCGGGCTCTGTGTGTGGCTCCTGGGTATCGGGCTGTGTGTGGCTCCTGGGTATGGGGCTGTGTGTGTGGCTCCTGTGTGTGGCTCCTGCGTGTCCTGACCCGGAAGTGACGTGATGATATGACTTCTGGGGCCCCATTGACAGACCCCTGACCGTGGAGGCCAGGATAGAATGTAATGCAGTGCACTGTATTCCTGTCAGTGTAGTACAGGGGACACACCCGGGGCTTTTAGACCTTTGATGTCTCAATAAAGAGAACCTGTCACACAGAAAAAATAAAAGTTATGTAATAAATGAAAGTTACCCCCAAGCACATCTCCTCCCCCCTCCAAAAAATAAAAATTGAGACCCCCCCACATATATGCATGTTGAAACGTCTGAGCACACAGTGGGGCCCCTACACATGAAGATGTGGATTGCGATACACGTTACATATCAGCGCACACGCCAGGATGAGGCAATAATTCCAGCACCAGACCTCCTCCATACACTACACTGATGACCTTTAACCCCTCCCACCTGACCAATGTACATAAACGGCCAGCTGGTAGCTCCCCCGTTCTGATTGGACGTTCCTGTACGTCCCTCAGAACATGCGCTTGTGTGCGGCCCCGGGGCCACGCAACAGCACGGATCTGTGATGGCCGCGCCCGTTGGACTCAGCCCATTATGGATTGGGATATGGGCTCTCTGATTGGACCTTCCAATGGTGATGGCAATGTCCAATCACAGCCATCTCTGAATGTCAGCTGACACGTGTCTCTGTAGCTGTTCCCTCAGCTGAGGTCTGTGAGAGCTCAGTGAGGGGGGGAGGGGGGGATGCTGCAAATTGTGACAGTTGATGTGTGTAGCTGATGATTTTATTCCTCCATTACACAGCTCTGCAGCCCCCCCACACCAGGACACCAAGCAGCATCTGTCCCTGTCCACATGTCAGCGTCTGTCAGTGTCCCACACACATGTCATCACCTGTCAGTGTCCCACAAACATGTCATCACCTGTCAGTGTCCCACAAACATGTCATCACCTGTCAGTGTACCACAAACATGTCATCGCCTGTCAGTGTCCCACAAACATTACATCGCCTGTCAGTGTCCCACAAACATGTCAGCGTCTGTCAGTGTCCCACATACATGTCATCACCTGTCAGTGTCCCACATACATGTCATCCCCTGTCAGTGTCCCACAAACATTTCATCACCTGTCAGTGTCCCACAAACATGTCATCACCTGTCAGTGTCCGACAAACATGTCATCGCCTGTCAGTGTCCGACAAACATGTCATCGCCTGTCAGTGTCCCACAAACATGTCATCGCCTGTCAGTGTCCCACAAACATGTCATCGCCTGTCAGTGTCCCACACACATGTCATCACCTGTCAGTGTCCCGCAAACATGTAATCACCTGTCAGTGTCCCACAAACATGTCATCACCTGTCAGTGTCCCACAAACATGTCATCACCTGTCAGTGTCCCACACACATGTCATCACCTGTCAGTGTCCCACATACATGTCATCACCTGTCAGTGTCCCACATACATGTCATCACCTGTCAGTGTCCCACAAACATGTCATCACCTGTCAGTGTCCCACAAACATGTCATCGCCTGTCACAGTGTACAGGGCACAAAACAAAGAATAAAAAACAATGTAAAGTGCCCCCATCCCCCCCTCGCTGAAGTGTAAAGGTGAACGCAGGCATTGGTGTCATACACATACATGACCAGTGATCACACCACACATGTGAGGTATCGCGGTGAATGTCGGAGGAGAGCAATAATTCTATCACCTGACCTCCTCTGTAACTCTAAACTGGTAACCTGGAACGGCTTATAAAGTGTCTCCTATAAAGATTTGTAAATCACGTAGTTTGGCGCCATTCCATAATCGTGACAATTATAAAGCGTGACGGGTTTTATCTATTACTTGGTGCAACACCAGATTTTATATTTTACCAAAAATGTGGGTATTCTATAGTGTTTGTGCATCAAAATTCTTTAACCGCTTCCCCCCCCCGACCACTGCACATAATCGGCCAGGTGGGATCATCGCTGTTCTGATTGGACGTTCCTGAACAGTAGTAAAGTACAGGCACAGTGTTGTGGGGTCTGTGCTTTGTGCAGGCATGGAGTCACAGAGGGGAGGAGGGTGAGTTATGAGAGGAGGGGACTGGCATGGAGGGTAAAGCAGGGGGTGTAGGAATGGTGCTAAAAGGTGAAGAGGAGCCTGCAGGTGCAATGCTGACAGTGAAGGGCTGGGGGTCAGTTGGAGAGAAGGGGGGAGCAGGCATCATGGTGTTAGGGGGGCAGGTGTGCTGTCTGCGGGGGGGGGGGGTGCAGGCATAATGGTGTTAGGGTAGCAGGTGTGCTGTTCGCAGGGGAGGGTGGGGGGGGGGTGCAGGCGTAATGGTGTTAGGGAAGCGGGTGTGCTCTGTCTGCGGGGGGGGTGCAGGCATAATGGTGTTAGGGGGGCAGGTGTTCTTTCTGCCGGGGGGGGAGCAGGCATTACTGTGTTAGGGGAGCACGTGTGTTCTGTCTGCAGGGGGGGGGGTGCAGGCACAATGGTGGGGGCTTTAAGCATTGGGTGTGGGTGAAGGGGGGCTGGACAGGTGGAGTAGTGATAGAGGGGTGAGATGGAGGAGTGTGGGGGGGGGTGGGGAAAAGAAGACGAAGATGCAGTGCTGAGAGGTAGTGTAAGAGGATGGGGTGCAGGCATGGGGTGTGGGAATGGGGTGCAGGCATGGAGGGCAGGCATGGGGTGCGGGAATGGGGTGTAGGCATGGGGTGTAGGCATGGAGTGCAGGCATGGAGTGCAGGTATGGAGTGCAGGCCCGGTGGGAGGTGATAGAAGGTGGGCTGCAGAAATGGTGAGTGTGGTGCTTAGAAAGGGGTGGTGCGGGTGCAGTGGGTGCGGAGAGAAGGGTGCTGAGAAGAGAGCAGATGCAGGAACAGTCGGTGGAGAGTACGAGGACTACAGGAGCGTGTGCCCCGAGTGAGGAGTGCAGGGGTGGTGTTTGTGCAGCGGGTGCTAAGACAAGGGGGGGTGTAGGGATGGAGAGTGACAACAGACGGGGGGCTCATTCACATGAATGGACTGTCATCCACATCACAATGATCACATAAAGTGGGCGTGGACTGTTACTGACAACATGAATTCCGGCATCATCTCCCCAATGCACACGTTCCTGAGGAGTGGCTGTGAATGGCAGTGAGTGCTGCAGCGACCACCAGCTGGGAACCGAAGACATTGAAAGTGGGAAGTATATGACCAGCACACCATGGATCTCCAGAACCGGTCCGAAGCTTTATTCAGTGATCACATGACCATTACAGAAGCAGCGCTTCGGATCCTCGCAGGACCCATCATCAGGCATGTGAAGCCCATGTTAGAACTCTGCTGTTTGTAACTGTTAACCCTTTTCCTGCCACCATTGTATATCAAACATTGGGGGGGGGGGGGGTTACATTAGTGGTGAGCCAACATGAGAATTCTGGTGCCGAAACTTCAGGATGCACTTGGCTGAAAACTGAAACCAAAATGTCTGTATGTGGGGGTGGGGGGGGCTCATATTATTTTTTATTTATTTTTTATACTTTTAATGATTTTTAACTTATGATTTAATTGCTATCACATAGAGACCAATAGTCCCCCACATGATAGCATGTAAGTGGCAGGTCTTCTTTGTGGGGGGGGGGGGGCAGTATGTGCAAGGAGGGGGTAGGCAGTAGCAGTGATTACAGACAGGCTCCCTCACTTGCTGCCACTAACTGTCATTGCCGGTTTATAAATGCACCTGCTGACTTTTTTTCTTTTTCTCCACTTTATAGATCGGAGGAGGAGCTATCATTCACCCCGCCACTAAAATAAACAAAGGGGCGGGGTCATTAAGTGATGTCACTGGGTGACCCCACCACTTTGTTTACTTTAGCAGCTGACCGCTCCTTCTCGGAGCTTTAACCCCTTCCAGTCCGGACACTTTCCCCCCCTTCCTGACCAGGACAATTTTCAGCTTTCAGCGCTATCACACTTTGAATGACAATTGCGCGGTCATGCAACACTGTACCCATATGAATTTCTTACCATTTTTTTGAGACAGATAAAACTTTATTTTGGTGGTATTTATTCATCGCTGGGATTTTTTATTTTTTTTGCTATGTAAATGAAAATGTCCAAAAATTTTGAAAGTCTTTTTCTTATAAAATTTTGCAAATAAATAACATTTCATCATAAATCGTGGCTAAAATGTATTCCGTTATGTTTTTAGTAAAAACAAAATAAGCCAAGTTAGTTTATAACCAAGAATTATAATTTTTTTTAAATTTTTTTTTACATTTTTATTTTTTTATATATTATTTATTCATTTATTTATTTTTTTACATGCTGTCACCCTACTTTTGGGGGGTGATGAAGATTTTTTTTTTTTTTTTTTTTACACTGATTGCTTTTACGCCCTTATAGGATGTAAAAATAATCATTTCTTCTTCTCTCTGGCTGCATTCTTGCAGTCATTGAGAACTACTGAGTGAGCTGTGATTGGTCACAGCTTGTCACATGGAACAATGCTGTTGTGAATAGCCCTGTACCATGTGACCTCTGTGATCTTTCACAGATTTCACACGTAGTAAGCAATGATGTCACAAGTGACATCTTGCTTACTATTTTGAATGTGATCACTGATTGGCCAATCGGAGATCACATGATCGGGACCTCGTACAGAGGTCCCGTACAACGATCAGTGTTCTGCTGCATCCGGAGGACACAGCGGGCACCGGATCGCGGTGCTGTGCACTCCCAGGGAGCGCGCACAAGCAGGGGGTGGGGAGGCCGTTTATAAACTACCACCCCACACTGCAGTGCCACCGTCTGGCCGTTTATATACAACAGCCGGTCGGGAAGTGGTTAAAGTGAAAAAAAAACAAAAGTCGGTAATTGCTTTTAAAAACCATCAATGATATTTATCAGCAGCCAGTGAGGGAGCCTGTGTGTGTACACTGCATCCTCACTGTATACACTGCTTACCCCCCCTCCTGCCCCCTCCCCCATGTGCAGTACACACAGCCCCCCCAACCCCTCCGGCTGTAATAATCGGCACCTGTATCGGCTCACTTTTTTCTGTAAGGCTTTTTTCAGCCGATTATGTTTTGATATTTCAGTGCATCCCTACACACAGTGGGCTGGATTTACTAAAGGCAAATAGACTGAGCACTCTGCAAGTGCAATTGTTTCACGGCTTAGTAAATGAGCAGAAGATCTGCTGACTTCCATCATCCAATCATGTGCAAGCAAAATTGCTTTATTTATTTATTTATTTTCCTTGCACATGATTGGGTATTCTTGGCAAGGTAGAGCTTTACCTCATTTACTAAGCTCTGGAGCAACTGCAAAGTGCACCGTCTATTTGCCTTTAGTAAATCAACCCCAGTGTGTGTACACTTGACAAGCCGTCTGTCAGCTTTCTGATGAAAGTGATTGGATGGCCGTACAGGGTGACCCCCGAAACTGTGTCTGCTCCTCCCCCTTGTGTTCTGTCAGCTTCATTGGAAGGCAGGTGAGACATCAGGGGTGTAAAAGGCCTCTGATATTCCATCCAGCATTTCCCATCCATAGGATGCACTTGTACGTCCTTCATTGGGAAGGGTGATATCTCCGTCATCTCTGCAGCTGCAGAGCCAACAATTCCCTTCTATGCAAAAGTATCCTAGCAGCTGGATTACTTTTAGAGGCGGCAGAAGGGTGTCCCCTCCCCCCTCCCGACGCCTCCTCCGCCTTTACCGCCCAAAAATTGTGATTTTTCCATGAGAGAAATGTCAGAATTGGCCGGGGGGGCAAGTGGTTAAAGTGGAACTTCACTCTCTCAATCAATCAGCATTGACTATTTTTAATCCGACTATTTCTGCCTGAGCTAAGGGCAGATGCATTTCAGGAAGTAAATGCTGCGTGAATCATCTGCCCTTACTCAAGAGGGTCACAGCAAGAAATGCGGGGGGGGGGGTTCAAAATGAATTGTCAGTAAAATAAATCATGGAGACATGGATGGATGGGGGGGTTTGCTTTGAATATTAACAATGGGTTAAATATCATTCTTGATTTGTGGTGCTTAGATGCAGCGCAGTTCCACATTACAGAGAAGCTGTCACACAGAGTTGGTCACATGGGGTAGATTTCATTTGTGTGCCAGAAACTTAAAGCGATTCTAAACATTGATTTTTTTTCTATACTTTTTCTATACTTCCCTACTGTGTGCAGTGGTTTTACACAGAGCAGCCTGGATCCTCCTCTTCTCGGGTCCCCCGCAGGCTCTCCTGGCCCTTCGTTTCTGTCGGGTGGCCCCACAGCAAGCATTTTGCTATGGGGGCACCCACTGCTCCTTGTGTCCATTCACACATGGAGCCGCGGCTTGGCCCTGCCCTCTCTCTCTCCTGATTGGCTGACTGGCTGTGATTGACAGCAGCAGGAGCCAATGGCTCTCAATTTCTGTCTCAGCCAATGAGGAGGCAGAGACCTGGGGCAGGCGAGGCTGTCATTCACATTGCTGGATCAGGTAAATATTGGGGGGCTGGGGGCATTGCTGCACTCAGGCCATCTTGAGTAAGTGCAGAAGATTCATGTAGCTTCTACTTCCTGGAATCCATCTGCCATTAGCTCAGGCATGCAGACAGGAGGATGTACTTGGGTGAGAAAGTCCCCACTCCTCTCCTCCAGATGAAAGGAAAAAAATGCCCATGAAGACTCCTGGGATCTATGACATCATATTGGCCCAGAAACCGGAAGCAACTCAAGAAATGTGAACAAAAAAGTTTAACACAAGTAAATAGAATATATCTTCCTATCTATCTAGCACTAAAAGGATTAAAAATAGGTAATGTTGATTAAGAGAGAGAGTTTAGCTTCACTTTAAATCCGGGCTAAAGTTTTATTTGTAAAAATGCAGTCTGCATCTCTTGTATCATGTCCGCAGTCTCTGACCATCTCTTGTATCATGTCCGCAGTCTCTGACCATCTCTGGTATCATGTCCGCAGTCTCTGATCATCTCTTGTATCATGTCCGCAGTCTCTGACCGTCTCTTGTATCGTGTCTGCAGTCTCTGACCATCTCTTGTATCATGTCCGCAGTCTCTGACCGTCTCTTGTATCATGTCTGCAGTCTCTGACCATCTCTTGTATCATGTCCGCAGTCTCTGACCATCTCTTGTATCATGTATGCAGTCTCTGACCATCTCTTGTATCATGTCCGCAGTCTCTGACCATCTCTTGTATCATGTCTGCAGTCTCTAACCATCTCTTGTATCATGTCCGCAGTCTGATCATCTCTTTTATCATGTCTATAGTCTCTGACCATCTCTTGTATCATGTCCGCAGTCTCTGACCATCTCTTGTATCATGTCCGCAGTCTCTGACCATCTCTTGTATCATGTCCGCAGTCTCTGACCATCTCTTGTATCATGTCCGCAGTCTCTGACCATCTCTTGTATCATGTCCGCAGTCTCTGACCATCTCTTGTGTCTTGTCTGCAGTCCCTGACCATCTCTTGTGTCATGTCCGCAGTCTCTAGCCATCTCTTGTATCATGTCCACATTCTCTGACCGTCTCTTGTATCATGTCTGCAGTTTATGACCATCTCTTGTATTATGTTTGACCATCGCACAGCCACCCCCTGACAACAAAACAAGAGGTCTTTAGAAAATCTTTGTCATTTTACCAGCTTTACCTCCATGGTCCTGTCACATATTAATAAATGGCTGCCTTGCCTATTCCTGAGACAGGACCTTGGAGCTTACAGCTACAATCCATAGCCCACTTTTACTTAAAGCAGAACTCTGGGCAAAACCTTCATTACATGTCCTTGCTGATTTCCTACCTTCACTGAATATGTCATCCATCTTCTGGTTCATTCAGTAGTTGCTGTGAAATAATCTTTTCATTTTCAAGTCAAACCGTTAATGTTCCTTGGTTTCCTGTTTGTAAGAGTGGTGGCTGCTATGCCACTGGTCTTGGCACATCCCTTCTGTAGTTCTTTCTCCAGGAAGCAGTGATGTAATTCAGCCCCACTTGCAGTGGTGGGTAGACCGAGACTCTCAGACACATTCATCATGTACAGACCCGCCCACATTCACTACAATTCCCTGTGGTTGATGGGAACTGTAGTTTCCTTTTACTGCAGAGAGAGGAGAGGATATGATGTCATCCCTGCTGTTACTCCTCCTCCTTGGTACAGAAGATACTGTTATCTTTTGAATTACAGCGATGAGGTCATGAAAATTCAATTAGACTTTTCTCCTAAATGGTAAAGATTCCCAACATTTTATTATCTGTTTAGTGTTTTGTGTAGGGTGGTGTACTAATGGGGGATTTTTATGCCTATCCCGGAGTTCTTCTTTAAGTGCGGCCCTTTTAAAATGTCAAGGACTGCACTTGAGGCTCTTCATAATAAACATGTTGACCTCCACCGGAATAAATGGGTCCGCATGGAGTAACTACTTCAAGTGTTTGTTCACCTTCTCATTCTGTTCATTCTTTCTGGAAAGGTGAAGCAACCCTTTAAGGAGCCTGTAGCAGCAATCAGTCTGGTAGGATTGCACATTGCTCCATCCATGTGTGCTATGATCCATTGCTTTGGAATACCGATAGCTATTGGTGGAGCTCACCACCAAGCAAACCATCGTAAACGAGATGGTGAATGCATCTGGCCGTACACCAGGATGTTCGTTGGAAAATGTTCTTTTTGGGTGTTGATTTGACTTTCCAAAGGGTAGTGGGTTCAAATCGATGTTTGTTTTCAAATGTAGTGATGAGAAAATTCGAAGGATCAGGATGGAAGATTGCTTTAAATAAATGACCTTCTAACAGAGAATGCGGATTTTGTTCAGGAAATTACATTTCATTCCAAAACTGAGTGTTAAATGGAAGAGAAATTTTGAAGTCGGATGTTCACACGGTCAACACATGTACAAAGGATTTGCAGATGAACGTTTGACAATCTACTAGTGTATAGCCAGCTTTACTGCTCTCCAGCCAACCAGGTTGGATGGGTTGACTGCCTTCTTCCTCATCTCAAACAATGGTTCTTCCCACCACACTGGCTATGATGTGGCTGCAGGATGCCTGGACCACCATTTCCAAATATATATATAAAACAATGCCTTCAGTTATGACTGCGATCTCTTCTACAGGAGGAGGGATGCCCGCCCCCCTCCCCCACCACCAATTCCTTTCCTGGGCTCTCTCATTCCATTGGGGATCCTGGGACCGCTCCAACCGGCAGCACCGACTTCAATACACACAGAGAAAGGAGCTGATGTAGTTCCTCCCTCTCTGTGGGATCACAAAATGGAAGCAACAAGGATTTTGTCACTTTTGGTTCTGGTTCTGTGTTTACTGGGCAGTTGCCGACCAGCTACTGTGCTGACCCATATGTGTCTGATCAGCTGCATTGGAGGCCAGAGGAGAGATCTGGGGTCTGATAGGTCAGATGTCTCCATAAAGAGGACCTGTCATAGCCCATGCTGTCACAAGGGATGTTGTACATCTCTAGTGATAGCAATAAAGTTGGTTTATAAAAAAAAGGTACAGTTAAAAAAAAAAAGTTTAAAAAAAAATTAAAAAAATGTTTTAAAGTGTCCCCCCCCCCCCCCCCCCGTGCTCAGCTCATGTGCAAATACATACACATACGTAAGTCCCGCACACACATGTAAATGGTGATCACACCATACATGTGAGGTATCGCCACGAACGTCAGAACAAGAACAATAATTCCAGCACCAGACCTCCTGCATCACTCTAAACTAGTAACCTGTAGAGGCTTTTAAAGTGTCACCTGTGGAGATTTGTAGGTCCCGTAGTTTGTAGATGTTCCACGAGTGTACTGCACAGTCTATTCCAAATCAAAACATAAAGAAAAATGTTTCAAATTTGTTATTACTTTACAAAAAGTGAAGAAAAAGGAATATTTGGCTGTTCAAAAAAAAAAACATGACCTTTTCAAGTATTTGGATGTGTTCAATCTTGATCCCTGGTATGCGATAAATAGGCCCAACACCGTAGTATGAGAAACATCCCCATATCATGATGCTTGCACCACCATTCTTCACGGTCTTCACAGTGTACTGTGGCTTGAATTCAGTGTTTGGGGGTCGTCTGACAAACTGTCTGCAGCAGATCCAAAAAGAACAATCTTACTTTCATCAGTCTACAAAATGTTGCCCCATTTCTCTTTTGCTCTTTGGTAAATTGTAACCTCTTCAGCACACGTCGTTTTTCCAACAGTGGGACTTTGCGGGGGCTTCTTGCAGATAGTTTGGCTTCACATCGGCGTCTTCTAATTGTAACAGTCCTCACAGGGAACGTCACACCTTCTTTCATCTCCCCGGAGCTGATCATTGGCTGTGTCTTTGCCATTTTGGCTATTATTCGATCCATTCAAATGGCAGTTTTCTGTTTACTTTCACGTTTTGGTTTCCATTTTACAGCATTTGAGATCATTTTAGCTGAGCAGCCTATCAGTTTCTGCACTTCTTTATATATTTTCTCCTCTCCAATGAACTTTTTAATCAAAGTACGCTGTTTTTCTACACTTTGTCTGGAATGAGCCGTTCCTCAGATTTGTAAAGATATATTATATATAGAGGTATATTCCTTTCAGCAACACTGGCTATATCCATATGAACGTCCAACCTCCAGGAGCCACAATATACCGGGCAGAAAACAAACCTTCCTCACAAATTCACTATTCAGTGTCTCTCCAAAGAAAAGCCAAAGGGATCTGCAATAATGTTCTGCCATAAAAAATGTTCTTTATTAAAACCCGACCGGTACTTACATAATAGGAAGAAACAAGAGCGACAATCATACAAAACGCACTCATATCTACATCTCATTGGTTGGTTTGTATTCCCACAGATGGGGGGCCCAGTTTTTATTTCTGGGGCCTGTTTGTTGCCACCTTAGGCAGACTGTAATGGTTATTATATGTGATTTATTTTGTTATTATATACAGTACATGTTGTTCCTTAAAGCAGTTAGGGTGGATCCTGTCATCTCTAGGTGCATGGAGTACACTCACAGTCCTAGAAAGCTGGACTCTAAATACAGATATGACAAATGTTTGCCTGTCAGAAGATTTTTATATCTGTTCATCCATTGCTGGGATTTACACAGCTCTGCCAGACAGCACAGCCAAGCAGACAAGACTACTTACAGTTAGGAAATACAGTGGTGTGCTCTGTCCACCCCCAACCGTCTGATTGGATGGTGAAACAACATCAGCAGACTGATTAGGTCATCTCTTTGCTCTCTTCTCCTATCAGTATGTTCTATGTTGGTACATGTGCATGCAGCACACCTGATTGGCTCTCAGTTCTGCCCCTTCTTCTTCCAGTGCTGCTGCATAGTAAGAGGCTGATACCTAATCAATTTCAGGCACTTCCACTAGTGGCATTAAAAAACACACATTTCTAGATGTATTAACCCCTTCCTGTCGGATGTATGTATATATGTGGCAGCACAGAGATTGGCCGTATTCTGTGCCTCCACGTATACACATACCTGTTTTGTGTTGGCAGCATGCCCCCAGCACTCTGACAGCACCGTCACTGACAATTGGAAGCTGGTAGGATGGGCTTCCAATTATCTAATCATCCAATCACAGTGATCACATGGTGCGGAAGCTGAGCAAGCAGGTAACGATGCTCCGGTGTTGCGATCTCTTAAAAGGCTGGGAAGAAGGGGTTAATGAATACAGAGTTGCATTCATTTGTGTCTGTTATATCTGTCTTGAGATTAGTCCAAAGATGTACAGTTTTTATTCAACTGTGTGTGGCAAAATATCCTAAAAATCCAGAGCTATGAACAGGGGATTCTAAGAAGATCCTGGGATTTCCCGCTGTAAACGCATGTGTTCTGTATTGCAGACATCTAGAACTGCATTCACCTGATGCCAAGCATACTGCGGTGCTGCGAGCAAAAGATCCTGCGGCGGCCCAGACCGGGTTCAACGCAATTCACGGGGCGGTGACGGAACTTCTTCCCAAGGTGATGGCCGAAGTCCAAACTCAAATGGGAAATACGGAACCTCTGGAAGTCATGAAATTCGGCACATGGGCTGGCTAGCAGAAAAGGTCAGTTTGTTGTGTCTTTGGCTTTATATTGTTTATCTCACGAGCTAAATGACCACAAAAATGTCTCATCTGAAGTCCCTTTAACCCTTTTCCGCCTACTCCGGTGTCCTTGTACAAAGTTCTGAGTGCCTGGGGGGCGAAAGATTTTCGATCATGTGACTACTGTGTTTGGCTGTCATAGTGGTCACATGATCAGGAGTCGTTCCACCGGCTATGGATTATTAGTGAGGGCTGAGAGCTGTCTTTGACAGCCCAGTGTCTGTGCTGGGAGCTTGCAGTGAGCTTGTTCTCAGCACAGAAACATTGGCTGCCCAACAACGCACATGTGTGGGTGTTAAAGCCTGCCCTTGCGGCTGCAAATATGTGTTATTTGGGTGACAACAAGTTAAAGTGCAACTTAACCCCCCCAGGTTTAATTTTACTGTAAACCCCCTCCTCCCTTGTGTGCTGGGGGGAACTTAAATAACATACCCAGCCATCAACTGCAGCATTGCCCTGCAGTAATCTGCTGAAAGCGGAACCCACAGGGCCTTGTGCCGCCATCATTGGAGCCAGCTTTCTCTTCCAGGTCCTAGCAAGCAGCTCCCGATGACACTCCACTGCGCATGCACAGCGTATTGTACATAGCCCCAAAGCCACCTGAGACACATGATGTTGGTATCCTAGGGGGCTTCAAGTGGGGTGGGGAGGATGTCATTCTTACCTAAGCAAGGAAGGCAGAAGCATGGGGTGTGTTTTCCTAAAGAAAGAAAGAAAGTACAGGAGTTGGACAAAAATATGGAAACACTACATGATTTGCAGGTATGAAAGTGACGACATGGTTTGCGTTGAAAGCAGAAGTGACGTAACATTCTTTTGCTTCCGTTGTGCGATGAGACACCTAGCTAACAGGTGGAAAGCCTCACTTCCATCATTTACTGCGTGCGCAGCTAGTAATATGGAGTCATGTCAGAGCTTACTGAGCTTCAAAGAGGGCAAATTGTTGGTGCCACTTAGCTGGTGCCTCTGTGACTGAAGTTGCTAATTTATTTGCCGTGTCACGAGGTACAATATCAAAGATTATGGCGGCATATACAGTTTCTGGGAAAACGATGTCTGGGCAGCCATATCTTGGTATTCTGCAGGTCCCATTGTCACTTTGAAAGATAGTCACTGCCAGTGACTATGTACACATTTTGGCCAACTATGTGCACCCCATGGTGCAGACATTGTTTCCCGAAGACCGCGCCATTTACCAAGCTGACAGTGCTCCAAATTCACACAGCTGGCGTTGTCAAATCACGGTTTGGCGAGGATGCAGACAAAGTCTCACACCTTCCCTGGGCGCCACAGTCGCCGGACCTCCATATCATAGAGCCATTATGGTCAACGAGATTTGGGCTTGGTTTCTGCCTCTGGCATCTCTGCGAGAACTGGAACGATTGTTGTATGAAGAGTAGTATCAGATTCCATTATCCACCACCCAAGACTTATATTTGTCAATTCCCAGGAGAATTCAGACCGTCTTGGATGCTAAAGGCAGTCCAACACTATAGTAGCTAATGATTTTGTTCTTTTACCTAGTGTTTCCATAATTTTGTCCAACCCCTGTAACTGGGACTGAAGGTTCGTGTTAAAATCTTAGTAGTTTGACGTCATCGTGTTCTTGCTCTATCTGTTTAATGTGCTGATTATCTGCTTGTTATTTGGGTCCACTTTAAACTATGATCAGTTACTTAGGCGGAGACCTTTCTCTGCCACCTACTGGAATTTGTCATTTCTGTGCAATGTATGCGATTAAAGAGGGGACTCCGTATGCAGCTTTCATTGAATGTTCCCACTTAACAGCAAGCACTGAACACATCAAATATGCCACAGTCTCCTGGGAAGTGTAATTAGTCGGTTTGTTTGAATTTGGGGTTTTACTGTTACACTTAGGAATCGGGGGAGGCTGAGGATAGGGCCACTGTAGCTGACAAGCCCCCTTTGCCAGTCACACTCCGTGAACAGGGGATTGTGGCAGCTATGCTGTGTCTGAGATCAATGTTAGTGACGCCCACTAATTGGGCATTCGTCGGGGAGGAGCAGAGAAGCTGGAAATTAAGGGACCAAAAAGAGATTTACTTCACATTTCAATACTGTTTCATTGGAGAAGTGAATACAGGCATTTAGACATGCAAGGATGGATCTGTATTTATGTTTTTAATTCCTTCAGGAGTTAATTTTTTAAGGCCCAACACTGGAAACACTTTTTAGTCAGTTATTGTGTACCGAGAATACTATCTCTACAGTCACTGACCTTACATTTTCCAAAATACAATATTTTTCCCTAAAGCGGGCCTTTAACGTCTTAAGGAGCCATGCACGGTGCTTACAAGAAGGTGTCCGTTCCGATATTGGGGGCACGTGTAAAGGTAAAGGTACTCTGGGCTCTGATTTGGGTCACGCCGTGTACATCGTTCTCTGGGGAGGTACAGTAGTAAGTGTAGATGGTGAGACGACTTGTTCAGCTGAGCCAATGCAGATTTAATGAGCATCACACTTGTTAGCGTTGGCGGTTGGATTGGCTGGATTTCCGTAAAGACAGATGGATCCAGTGAATGCTTCCTGTTAATATGGAAGATGGACAGTCTAGGTGTTGATAGACATCATTTATGTATTTACTTTGTACAGTTATTGTCATTTGCTTTTTATGAACACATAATTTCCAAAAGTTTTGCCCATTTATAACAGTCCCTGAGCGATTTCTCTGCTCCTTTTTTGTTATGTTTCCACAGAAGTTGAAGCGAATCTAAACCCGAGAACAAAATCTTTTCCAGTTTACCAATCTTTAGATTTGGTGGCTGCCATTGTTTTATTTTTATTAGGATTATCTAGTGTTTATGTTAAGCTGGTAATCATGTTCACTTCCTGTCCTAGGGTGACAACACTCAATGTACTATATCTATTGTAATGTTTGGGGGTTGTTTAGCTCAGGGTAGCGCTCACCAGCAAGTAGAATCCACACCAGAAATTGTTGTTTTAGAGTTTCTTGGCCCACTTTTATTAAAGAAAAAAAAAAGTCCATGCAATGTATGTTTGCCACATCAACAGAAAACAACCAATCCAGCCTCCTGGCTTGCACTTGCAACACAATAGTTCTTCAGCCTCCTGGCTTATGTACAGCAGTTCTGCTCAGGCCTTCCACTATAGACCCTCGTCAGTCCCCCATAGACCACTTCCTCACCAACACTGTCCACACAGCTGGCAGCCCCTTGCTGCCCTGATCCTCAGGCTCTGGACTCTGTCCTTTCCAATGCACATATGCACTCCTCTGGATTCTCCCTTGCACATACCTGGACTCCTCGGGAGGATAGAGCCCAGAACCCTGGTCCTGTCTCTACAAAAAGCCCAGAACCCACCTGCATAATCAGTGTTCTGGCTATAACTAAAATCTAGTCCCAGGATTGCAGATTTCTTCCCACCAAGATCACTTTGAAATTTCCAGGCTCCAGGTCCCAAAATGGACCTTTATGAAACAATGAAGAAACTGAAAAGCCAGTTTCCTCTGCATTACACAAACTCCCTGGAGCCCCTTAACCTGCCTTGTTGAGGATCCTGGGTAGCATAATATCCTTTTACCAACATGACAGATCACCGCACTGTCACACTATGGAGAGCAGCATTGTCACCCTAGGACAAGAAGTGTGCCAGGGCTACAGAACAAACACGTGTCGGCTTGTGAGCTGCTATGTGAGTAATAAATCTTACTAAGTGCTGATTGTGAATCGCCTGCACCTAACACATGCTCATACTAGTGTGTAAAAAAACAAAAACCCACAACGTGCCGCGCTTCACTTCAACAATAATATGTGTATCCAATCACTAATATTTCTAATGCATATCCAAATATATAAATGAATATAAATATATGTAATTGTGCATCCAGTTACTATTAGTTATATATCAAAATAAATGAAAAAGTGAATGAACCAATGATGATTGTCAACAACAGTGTCCATATGATTGTTATAAGCCGTCAAAATAAAATCCATATATGAGTTCCTTCAAACGTGGAAACTTTGCTTTACCGTATAATATCCCGTGCTTCTTAAAAAGTATTTGGTGCGAATAACTTGCATAAACGTGCTCCCCCCCCCGGTTGTGCTCTCACCTCCAATATATGAACAAACCGTTAAGTAAGGTCATATAGCGCTTGTGTCCCTTTAAATGGACCAAAGTGTGGATGGGACGGTATCCTGCTGTTTGGGGTCCTTCTCCACTCAGACGATAAACTCCCCTTCCACGGTGGTTATTATAGAGGAATACATCAAATCATAGTGTATTACCCTTTAAAAATCATTTTTATTAATAAAAGTAATGCACTCACATTTACTCTGTTAAAACTGCTTTGTGCACAAAATGTGTCCTCCAGAACTTTTTCCCAGGTGAAAATCCTAAAATTGCCAGCTGGTGTCAATATGGTACCATCGAGCATCGTGAGGGGCTTTGACGTCATGACGCTGGATGGAGCACGTTTATGCAAGTTATTCGCACCAAATACTTTTTAAGAAGCACGGGATATTATACGGTAAAGCAAAGTTTGCACGTTTGAAGGAACTCATATTTGGATTTTTCTTTTGACTGCCTATAACAATCATAGGACAGAGAGATGTTTCATAAGCTTGTTTTCATCACCTCGATGGAAGCTATATAGGTCGTTCTCTGATCGAAGGAGTTTTACACACAGGTTGGACTGATTTTAAGAAAGTTGTAGATCTTTGCATTTGTACACCAGAACATGCAAACCTATTACTTGATGTAAACACAGCCGGGAATCATCTGTGCATATCAGATGGCATGAAAACTGTATCCTGGACCCATAAAAAGCAGATTTGCCCAGGATTGCCAAACAGATTCCAGCAGCTTCCTTAGGTGTTAAGCACTGGGACATTTTCCTCAGGGCGACATTACTGGGAGGTAGAGATTCTAAAAGAATGAGGGGGGGGGATAGGGATGTGCTATTCCAGCATGGACAGATTAGGACCTTTTTTGTGGATTGCATTTAATAACAAGTACTTGTGTTTGATGAGGTTTTACAGCAATTATGACTTCTCTCATGACCTTTGTCTGCAACAGCTATCAGGAATTTCCATGAGGAGGTTCAGGGTGTATCTGGATTATGAGGCTGGTGAGATCTCTTTTTCTGAGCTATGTGACCCCATCAGACACCGCTTCACTTTCACTGAGACCTCCACACTGTACTGTATGTAGAGAAAAGTTGTGTACAGATGCAAGACCAACCACCACAAAGAGGACCTGTCAGCTCTTGTACTGTCCTAGCTGAGTGTATTCATCCTGCCGGATTCCTGTTTTATAGGAAATGATTGCTATATTTTTATATTTTTATGTTCTTCATCAGTGTCACACCTTGCTTACATGTTAAAGTCATCATTGTCATTCCTCAGCTTGGCAGTGTTAGACTACACTGGGTTTTTTTCCTACACATGACCATTTGGGTGCATAAAACAGATTCCAGCAGCAAGAGTCATCGGATTCTTGTGATTGGAGTGACAGGTGCATGCGAAGAGAGGAGGCCGCTCAGCCTATGTAAACTATTGACAGGCTGACAGTGGCCACCACAGTTCACATGTAGCCGCACACCAAGCAGGTGCCTGTGGTTAGGGGCTGTGTCCAGGCTAAGACATCTGTTCCTGACCTCAGGTAACCCCGTGGTGTGCGGCTACTCAGTCACTATTTGTGTGTACCTGTCATTCCGATGGCGGGAGTCTACTGATTCTTGCTGCGGAAATCCAATGTATGCAGCTAAATGGCTGTGTGAAGGAGCCCTTAGTGTTGTTTCCTATAGTTAAATCATGTGTATACGTGTGTGTACGTATAAAGTCATTTATAACTCTGCCCCAAATTACATCAACAATCTTGTCTCTAAATATCACCCAAACCGTCCCCTCCGCCCCTCGCAAGACCTCCTGCTCTCTAGCCCCCTTGTCTCCTCCTCCCATGCTCATCTCCAGGACTTTTTCCAGAGCTTCCCCTATCCTCTGGAACTCTCTACCCCAATCTATCAGACTATCGTCTACTCTGCTCACTTTTAGGCGATCTCTGAAAACCTATCTCTTCAAGGAAGCCTATCCTGCCCTCAGCTAATAATGGAGTCTTCTACTTTTCCAACCAGTCCATCCCCCACAGTTACTACCTTTTGTACCACTAGCCCCTCCCTCCTAGATTGTAAGCTCCAAGGAGCAGGGCCCTCCTAACCCTCTTGTATTGTTGCTGTATTGTCTCCCGTTATATTGTAAAGTGCTGAGAAAACTGTTGGCGCCATAAATCCTGTATAATAATAACAATCATATGGACACTGTTGTTGAAAATCATCATTGGTTTATTCACTTTTTCATTTATTTTGATATATAACTAATAGTAACTAGATGCACAATTACATATATTTATATTCATTTATACATTTGGATATGCATTAGAAATATTAATGATTGGATACACATATTATTGTTGAAGTGAAGCGCGGCACATTGTGGGGTTTTAGGACTACAGAACACCTCCCCTTTGTCCATCTATACAAGGCTAGGATCACACCCTCTCTATACTCTTTCTCTAAAAAGTTATTCTCTATATCGTATGGATGTATGTATATTAGAAGCCATAGGAATGACCGTTTCTGGCATTCCCGCCCCTTTCTCAAGCTCAATGCACGTTTGAAATTGTGAAAGGGCAGGGATTCCCAAAACTCAAGAAGCGGCTGATTAGGTGGTCGCCTAATGCCTCACCCTCACAGGGGCTTTGCGGCAGCATCATTTTCCTACGGCTAGGTTCACACATGTCTGGTGTGAATTTCCTGGTCATTTTCACTGCCAATTTCCAATGCTGCTATTCAGCGGTTCAGCTGCGGTTTTCAAATATGGTTCAGATGCAGATTTATGGAGCTGCTGGCCACTGGCGTCTTTAACAATACCTGGTCCACTTCAGGTCCAGACACTTGCACCCCCTTCCAGTCTAGGACAATTTTCAGCTTTCAGCGCTATCACACTTTGAGTGACAATTACTCAGTCATGCAACACTATACCCATATTACATTTTTATCTTTTTCTTGTGACAGAACTTTCTTTTGGTGGTATTTGATCACCACGGGGTTTTTTATTTTTTGCTATATAAACGAAAAATACTGAAAAGTTTGAAAAAAAACAAAACATTTTTTGCTTAGTTTTTGTTATATAGTTTTGCAAATAGATCATTTTTCTTCATAAATTTAGGCCAAAATGTATTCTGCTACATTTTTAGTATAAAAATAACCCAAAACAGTTTATATTATTTAGTCTGTGTGAAAGCTATAGAGTCTATAAACTATGGGATATATATTTGAAATATATGTCATATGGCTGTGATCAGGATGGTGGTATGACAGTAGCCAAGACGCTGTTATGTGGTATGGGGGTGATTAAGATGCTGGTATGTGGTATGGCTGTGATCAGGATGCTGGTATAGGGTGTGGCTGTGATCAGGATGCTGGTATGGGGTGTGGCTGTGATCAGGGTGCTGGTATGGGGTGTGGCTGTGATCAGGATGCTGGTATGGGGTGTGGCTGTGATCAGGGTGCTGGTATGGGGTGTGGCTGTGATCAGGTTGCTGGTATGGGGTGTGGCTGTGATCAGGGTGCTGGTATGGGGTGTGGCTGTGATCAGGATGCTGGTATGGGGTGTGGCTGTGATCAGGATGCTGGTATGGGGTGTGGCTGTGATCAGGATGCTGGTATAGGGTGTGGCTGTGATCAGGATGCTGGTATGGGGTGTGGCTGTGATCAGGGCGCTGGTATGGGGTATGGGGGTGATCAGGATGCTGGTATTGGGTGTGGCTGTGATCAGGATGCTGGTATGGGGTGTGGCTGTGATCAGGGCTCTGGTATGGGGTTTGGCTGTGATCAGGATGCCGGTATGGGGTGTGGCTGTGATCAGGGCTCTGGTATGGGGTGTGGCTGTGATCAGGATGCTGGTATGGGGTGTGGCGGTGATCAGGACATTGGTATGGGGTGTGGCTGTGATCAGGATGCCGGTATAGGGTATTGCTGTGATCAGGACATTGGTATGGTGTATGGGGGTGATCAGGACATTGGTATGGTGTATGGGGGGTGTTTTGTTTGCACTGGGACAGGTGACAAGGCCTCCTGAATGATGTATTATTGATATTGTGGGGCAGTGATCAGGGACACAGGGGAACTAAACTGGGGCACTGGGGAGGCTGGCAGTGCAGTGTGTGAGGGTACAAGCAGCCTGACATTCAGTGTAAACTCACACACTGCAGGATCGTTCACACTGAGAGCAGAGAGAAGCGATTGGTCACAGCAGTCACATGTGATACACCACGTGATCGCCCTAACACAGCGGTAATGTGATCCACTGTGTCCGGGCGACACACCGATCACCGGGTTTCGTGGTGAGCGCTCTGTGAGCCGCACACGAGCCATCGATGCAGCCTAACGTACAGGAACATTAGCCCGCATCGGCGCTGCTTCCCGTCTGCCGTCTATGTAGAATGGGCGGACGGGAAGAGGGTAAGGAGGGGGCCAGGTAGCTGGCTGCTTGTCCTGGTTTGGTATGGATTTTGAGGGTAACCCCATGCCAAAAAAAAACCCTTATCCGAGCATGTGACCGGGATGGGCAGTAAAGGGGGGAGACCCCCAGATCCTGCCAACCCAACCCCCCCATCCATGTGAATGACTATGGGGTACATTGGGCATTATTTTGCTATCTGTCACTTCGCTTTATCTGGCAATAGCACGGTCATGCAACGCTGCACACAAATGACATTTTTCATTTTTTTCCCCACAAAAATAGAGCTTTCTTTTGGTGATATATGAACACCACTAGGTATTTATTATATAAATGAAAATTTTGAAACAAAAAAAACTATATTTTTTACTTTTTTTAATAAAACATATCCAATAAAAATTAAAAAAAAAAATTTCTTCATAAATTTAGGCCAACATATATTCTGTTACATGTTTTAAGTAAAAACAAAAATTGCAAATCAGTAAATGTGTATTAATTGGTTTGTGTGAAAGTTGCAGCGTCTACAAACAATGGGATAAATAATAAATACTGGAATTTTATTTATCTTTTACATTTATTTATGTTTATACTATTAATGGCGATGATGAGTGGGGCTGTGATAGTGCGCCGAGCAATCTGACACTTTGTCACAACTGACACTGACATCTCCAGTGACACTGATACAGAGATCAGTGTTAATACTATACACTGTCACTGTATAAATGACACTGACTGGGAAGGGGTAACATCTAGGGGCCATCAAAGGGTTAGCGGTGTGTACTGTGTGTAGTATGGGCTGCTTTTACTAATCCATGTGGCTGTTTTTACTCTCTGCTTTGCAGAGAGAAAAAAAATAGACACAATGCTGCTGTTTGTACAGAGGTCTGTGTTGCTTGTCAACACAGAGCTCTGCTAAGTCATTTGCTCAGCCGTTCAGCAGGTCCCAGCCATAAATCATTTGGCTGAACCTGCTGATTGGCTTGGGCTGTAGCGAATGGCAGCACAGACGGAGGTAACGGGCACACATGCCCCCTACCTAGAAATGAAAGATTACATACATGTACGTGATCTGGTGCAGAGGAGACCCCAGGCTGCTGTATATTTGCATGGGCCTGTCGGCAGCTGGTTAATTCATGGAACAGAGTTCTACTACCTAATAGTCTCTTATATGTTGTGGTGAGATGTCTGGAATCGGGATCCCAGATCTTCACATCCAGTGCAGCCATGACTAGAGGGTCCAACTCTTCTAGATGTGGGATTCATTTTATTGGATGGTCCATGCAGCAGAATTAGTGGGAACAGATGATACTATGAGAGACAGAAGAGGCCAGAGGGTGACTAAGCCCCGTAGACTCCACTGGGAACTAAAATATCACTTTTGGGTGGACTGACCCTTTAACTGTACAGGATATGGTGGTGGTACACAAATGAAAGGAGTACGGGACACACGGAATTATAGAAATGCCAGTCACCACAGACTTGGAATTACACTGTATCTGAGCACCACAAAGAGAAAATGATCATTTATTCATTTGTAATAATCAAAGAAAACTCCCCCATCCATCCATGATTCCATGCTTTATTTTACTGAGAAATCACTTTGAAAAACTCTTGTCTAGCATTTCTGGCTGTGGCCACCTTGAGTAAGGGCAGATGACTGATGTAACATTTACTCCCTGGAATCCATCTGCCCTTAGCTCAGGCATGAGGGTGTGCTTTGCTGAGAAAGCCCCTCCTCCACTCCTGAATACTCCTAGGATGTATGACTTTATTTGCCTAGGCTAGAAACCAGGAAGTAACTGAGGAATTGTTAATAAAAAAGAATACATTTAAAACAAGTAAATGTGATCTACGTTCCTAAATACACTGCTCAAAAAAATTAAAGGAACGCTTTTTAATCAGAGTATAGTGTCAAGTCAATTAAACTTCTGGGATATTTATCTGGTCAGTTAAGTAGCAGAGGGGGTTGTAAATCAGTTTCAGCTGCTTTGGTATTAATGAAATGAACAACAGTTGCATTAGATGGGCAACAATGAGACAACCCCCAACACAGGAATGGTTTTACAGCTGGAGACCACTGACATTTTTTTCCCTACTCATCTTTTCTGACTGTTTTTCACTAGTTTTGTAACATATGACGCCCTCCCAGAACTGGACAACGCGCTCTATCCGTTATTCAGCTATAGCGCGCTTGGCAGGTGGTTAAAAAGTTATCCCAGCATCCTCTGAGATCTCATGTTTCAGTCCATCTGATGCTGCCACGTTGCACCTCAGACTGTCCAGGAGCTCAGTGGTGACCTGGTCCAGATCTGGGAGGAAATCCTCCAGGACACCATCCGTCGTCTAATTAGGAGCATGCCCTGACGTTGTCAGACATACATACAAGCACGTGGGGGCCATACAAACTACTGAGGACCATTCTGAGTTGCTGCAATACAATTTTAGTAAAATGGACTCGTCTGCTGCATTTTTTTTTCACTTTGATTTTCGGGGTGTCTTTGAATTCAGTCCTCTGTTGGTTGATCATTTTCATCAAACGATGGGGCGTCCTTATGTTCCTAACACATCACCCCGTCCATGTCAGTATAGAGACCCAACATGAGATTTTCCCCATTGAGATCTGATGTGTTCTCAAAGTGTTCCTTTATTTTTTGAGCCGTGTATTTGCTAAGGATAGCAGCAGAAGGATTGAAAATAGCTCATGTTTATTGAGATTGAAGTGTATTTTATTTATTATTTATTTCAGGTACTTCTATATCGCCGTCAATTTACACAGCACTTTACATATATATTGTACATTCACATCAGTCCCTAACCCTCAAGGGGCGTCCAATCTAAGGTCCCTAACTCACATCCATACATACACTATCTATCTATCTATCTATCTATCTATCCATCCAGTTGTATCCAACCCTTGGTGATTGCATGGACCGTCACTCGTAAGCGACTTTTTCCATGAATTCTCTTAGCAGTTATTTTACAGGGTAGGTTGCCAGGTCTTTCTCCCACCCCCACCATGCAGGAGATCCCACATGGCCAGGGATGAAACTAGGACAATTTAGACAGGAGCCAATTCACCTACCAGCATGTCTTTGGAGTGTGGGAGGAAACCGGAGTACCCAGAGGAAACCCACACAGGCACAGGGAGAACATGCAAACTCCAGGCAGGTGGTGCCGTGGTTGGGATTCGAACCAACGACCCAAGTACTGCCAGGCGGAAGTGCATTTAGCCACTGTGCTGCCCAAGTTGTGCATTAAAGTTTTTCTGTTGCCTGAAGTTGCCCCTCCTCTGATCAATTTATTGTGTTCCATTGAACGGGCTGCCGACACACGCCAGAATAGACCAAATATCGGACACGCATCGTTTCTTCTGACTAGATGTGCAGTGTGGTGCGCTGCAATGCATGTTTGTCAGATGTGCGTTCGGTTCCTATTGACAATGGATGGCACTGCAACACGCTAATGCATGGACCACGTGTCGTCCTATGTTGCAGTAATGCATCCCTCCGCAACACAAAGTGTGATTGGATGCTTCATGTAAGGTGCGCATAGGCAGGGCAATTCACAGAACGTTACAATACACAGAGTCCTCCAGCATACTTACCAGCCAGCCAGCAAAATTGGAAAAAGCCTAAAATGTTTCAGCAATTTGTGTTCAGTTTGTTGGATACATTTGCAAATATATGTGAAGCCGCACTGCCACGTCAAGGCTCCTCTGTACAGTGCGGTCCCTAACTCCACTCTAATGTCATTTCCAAATTGTGACATACAGAGCAAGAAATACATTCAGAATGTAAACTAGATCAACAAAAATTAAATCAAAAACAGAGGTTTTGGTTGCATATATTTGCAATCATATACGAAACTACCATCTATAGACGTCTGAAACATCAGTGAAAAAAAAATACCGGCCTCCAACCTCCCCTTATAGCCAGTCCAACACACGCCTTTAAAAAAGAATACCGGCCTCCAACCTCCCCTTATAGCCGGTCCAACACACACCTGGAAAAAAAATATTGTAGCTCTCTTGTGGGCGAAGAGAGCTGGTGTAATTGCTTTCTTGGAGGCAGGTGCTGATGACAGTCCTTCAATAGAGCGATGACGGAGCCTCCACGTGAATGTCACATGCTGACGGAGCCTCCACGTGAATATCACATGCTGACGAAGCCTCCACGTGCTCGGCACAAGCCGTCGGAGCCCCCACGTGCTCGGCACAAGCCCTCGGAGCCTCCACGTGCTCGGCACAAGCCCTCGGAGCCTCCACGTGCTCGGCACAAGCCCTCGGAGCCTCCACGTGCTCGGCACAAGCCCTCGGAGCCTCCAGGTGCTCGGCACAAGCCCTCGGAGCCTCCAGGTGCTCGGCACAAGCCCTCGGAGCCTCCACGTGCTCGGCACAAGCCCTCGGAGCCTCCACATGCTCTGCACAAGCCCTCGGAGCCTCCACGTGCTCGGCACAAGCCCTCGGAGCCTCCACGTGCTCGGCACAAGCCCTCGGAGCCTCCACGTGCTCGGCACAAGCCCTCGGAGCCTCCACGTGCTCGGCACAAGCCCTCGGAGCCTCCACGTGCTCGGCCCAAGCCCTCGGAGCCTCCACGTGCTCGGCACAAGCCCTAGGAGCCTCCACGTGCTCGGCACAAGCCCTCGGAGCCTCCACGTGCTCGGCCCAAGCCCTCGGAGCCTCCACGTGCTCGGCCCAAGCCCTCGGAGCCTCCACGTGCTCGGCCCAAGCCCTCGGAGCCTCCACGTGCTCGGCCCAAGCCCTCGGAGCCTCCACGTGCTCGGCCCAAGCCCTCGGAGCCTCCACGTGCTCGGCCCAAGCCCTCGGAGCCTCCACGTGCTCGGCCCATGCTGTCGGAGCCTTCCAGGCGGAAGTGCTAACCATTTAGCCAATGTGCTGCCTCCAACCATTTAGCTACCGGCCTCCAACCTCCCCTTATAGCCGGTCCAACACACACCTTGAAACAAAATATTGTAGCTCTCTTGTGGGTGAAGAGAGCTGGTGTAATTGCTTTCTTGGAGGCAGGTGCTGATGACAATCCTTCAATAGAGCGATGACATAGGGGACTTTCCGATGATGAAGATCCTCCTCTGCTTCACCTCCTAGTGTAAAATTTCTTCCAACTTCTTGGCCATCTTAACTCCCAGAACAGTCGCACCCTGGCCATTTAAGTGCAGTCCGTCCCTGCTGTAGAGCTGGTAACTGAACGAAAAGTCTGCCCAGTTCTCCATGAACTCAAACCCCTCCTCTCTGCACCAGTTCTTCAGCCACTTGTTAAGCTCTCTAATCTCATTCTGCCTCACTGGTGTGGCTCGAGGTACAGGCAGTATTTCTGAAAATACTGCCTTGGAGGTTCTTTTCTTCAATATAGCTCCCAAGTCTCTGAAATCTTTTTGTAGGGCGTTCCATCTTCCTCTGACTTTGTCGTTGGTACCGACATGTACGATGACAGCTGGGTCCTCCCCAGCCCCTTTCAGCAATCTGTCCATGCGATCTGCAATGTCCCGAACCCGAGCGCCTGGTAAACTACAGACTGTTCGGCAATGACGGTCTTTGTGACAGATTGCTTTCTCTGTACCTCTAAGAATGGAGTCCCCTACCACCAGTATATGTCTATCCTTTCTTGTATCCTTGCCCCCATCTTCACTGGAGGAGATGTTCCCCTGGCATTTTGGTAGGGTCTTGTCATTAACGTCGCGTTCTGTCGGAGTCTCCACGTGAATGTCAACTACTGACGGAGCCTCCACGTGCTGGGCACATGCTGTCGGAGCCTCCACGTGCTGGGCACATGCTGTCGGAGCCTCCACGTGCTGGGCACATGCTGTCGGAGCCTCCACGTGCTGGACACATTCTGTCGGAGCCTCCACGTGCTGGGCACATGCTGACGGAGCCTCCACGTGCTGGGCACATGCTGACGGAGCCTCCACGTGCTGGGCACATTCTGTCGGAGCCTCCACGTGCTGGGCACATGCTGTCGGAGCCTCCACGTGCTCGGCACATTCTGTCGGAGCCTCCACGTGCTCGGCACATTCTGTCGGAGCCTCCACGTGCTGGGCACATTTTGTCGGAGCCTCCACGTGCTGGGCACATGCTGTCGGAGCCTCCACGTGCTGGGCACATTCTGTCAGAGCCTCCACGTGCTGGGCACATGCTGTCGGAGCCTCCACGTGCTGGGCACATGCTGTCGGAGCCTCCACGTGCTGGGCACATGCTGTCGGAGCCTCCACGTGCTGGGCACATGCTGTCGGAGCCTCCACGTGCTGGGCACATGCTGTCGGAGCCTCCACGTGCTGGGCACATTCTGTCGGAGCCTCCACGTGAATGTCACATGCTATCTGAGCCTTTACGTGCTCGGCACATGCTGTCGGAGCCTCCACGTGAATGTCACATGCTATCTGAGCCTTTACGTGCTCGGCACATGCTGACGGAGCCTCCATGTCGATATCATATCTCTTCTCGCTCACTGTGGCAAGCCTGCCGGGTGAGCTGTGTTTGCAGTAAATAATATTTACATCTACAATAAAAAAGAATTGAATTTAGCACCTTAATCTACATTTTATATATTTTTCTTTATACAAAATCAAATTACAGAGAATAACGTTAAAAACACCTGTGCCAGGGACAGTAAGGAGACCTGACATGATAGGGACACAGGGATGACTATAGTGGCCTTCATATAAAAATGCTAGTTGGGTGGCAGTTATGGCAAGCCTCTACAATTAAATGACTGAAGAAACCGGCAAGTTAAATGAGTGGGCGGGTCACAAGGGAAGTGGCAGTAGGAAGTAGTGGTGTCACCTGCCTGGCTCTGCATTGTGGCTGGGGTTTGTGAATCATTGGGCCAGCTAAGCACAGCCTTTTTTTACTGGCAGTTTTGCCCAGAAAGTGTCATTTATCAGCCCTGAGGTCAGACAGGATACGGGTCACCCACTATGGGGGGGTCATACACCAGCCTGACAACAGCTGATTGTTTGCATTGGCAGGGAGAGTAAACACGTGACTAATGTAGTAGGAATATTTATGTCTAGTCATATGTTTTTATCAATGTTATATGGATATTCATACTTTTGCTGGTGGAGTTGCAATGTGAGCGTCACATGTATTCATGACCATCTGTATACATGTGTGCATATGGGAACGTCAGCCGTGATCAGTGTCTATGACCATCCGTATACATGTGTGCATATGGGAATGTCAGCCGTCATCAGTGTCTATGACCATCCCTATACATGTGTGCATATGGGAATGTCAGCCGTCATCAGTGTCTATGACCATCCCTATACATGTGTGCATATGGCAATGTCAGCCGTCATCAGTGTCTATGACCATCCCTATACATGTGTGCATATGGGAATGTCAGCCGTCATCAGTGTCTATGGCGATACCTATACATGTGTGCATATGGGAATGTCAGCCGTCATCAGTGTCTATGACCATCCCTATACATGGATACATATGGGAATGTCAGCCGTCATCAGTGTCTATGGCGATCCCTGTACATGGATACATATGGGAATGTCAGCCGTCATCAGTGTCTATGGCCCAGGGATGATGAATTCCTATCTCCCTACACCTGGGACATGTTCAGTCCTGCTGCGGGCAAAATAAAAAAAAAAAAATTCTAATTTTTTTAGTTGTAAACCATGAAAGGTACACCCAAGTACATATCATCCAATCCCCCCCCCCCCCCCAGACATATACGCACGTACAAACGTAAAAGCACACGCTGGGGCGCCTACACATGAAAACATTGATTACAATACACGTTACATATCGCCGCACACGCCAGAATGAGCGCAATAATTCTAGCAGCAGACCCCCTCCATACACTATACTGATCACCTAGAAGGGGCTGTAAAAGCGTCAACTACAGAAAATGTCGGACTGTTACAGCCCCTTCTAGGTGATCAGTATAGTGTATGGAGGGGTCTGCTGCTAGAATTATTGCGCTCATTCTGGCGTGTGCGGCGATATGTAACGTGTATTGTAATCAATGTTTTCATGTGTAGGCGCCCCAGTGTGTGCTTTTACATTTGTACATGTGTATATGTCTGGGGGGGGGGGGTGTTATGTGATTGGGAGGAACTTTAATTTTTTCAATTAAAAAAAATATATTTTATTTTTCCTGAATTTGTTTCCATGACATAGGGAACAATGTGCCGTCTGGGATGTATTTTGGTGACAGGTTCTCTTTATGGAGACATCTGAGGTGTAATAGACCCCGGATGTCTCCCCTGTACTACACTGGATGGACTGCAATGCACATCGGATTCCATATGTCCCGCCCTCGGTGGGCGGGGATCTCTGACCGGTAACCAGGAAGTGACATCACACCGTCACTTCCTGGTCAGGACCAGACGGGGACGGGCGCTCTCCTCCTTCCTCTCCTGCTGAGGGCGGTGAGTCGGCCCCGGGGCCCGCAGATGAGGGGGCGGAGCCCGGGAGATAGTGGGCGGGGGGAGGGTCACACGGGGGGGCCGGCACTGTGTGGAAGCTGCTGCCCCGCCCCTCCAATGCTTCCACTTGACAGGTGAGCCCCGCAGCAGGGCTGAAGGGGAGAGGAAACTACCTGCCCCACCCCCGGGACGTGTCCGGACATGCCCGGCCATATGAATTCCCCATCCCTGCTGGAATGTCAGCTCTCCTCAGTGTCTATGGGGATCCCTGTACATGTGTCCATATGGGAATGTCAGCCGGGAAAAAGGGGAAAAAAGGGTCCAGTGAGAGGAGGTGAGTTCCCTCGTCTCTCTCTAGATCCACAATACATACCATTTTGGTGTTCTGCCTTGTGGTGGCGCCCATTGACTTTACTGCCGGCGCCTAAACATCCAGCAACGGCTCTGAAGCAGCCGCGCAGAAAAGCCCGAGTCCTCTTCATGGTGGTGGGCCTCTTGGTGGTGGGATCTGCAGACTGCTCAGTGATCCCTCCTTCCATAGGGGGCTTTCCTTCCCCCGATTCCTCTTTGGTGGTTTTCTGAGAAATAAACGTTTTAATCTTCAATTGTCTCATTACGGAAAATAATGAAACCCGCTTCAACCTGTGTGAGAGAGGAAGTGCAGCCAATCGGATCAAATCCGAACCGATGAGACTGCAAGCCAAACTCAGGAGAAGGACCAATCACGTCTGCTCTGTACCGGGTACAAGGAGCGACTGAAGGGACTCTGGGGGAGCTGGCTTAGGGGGAGAAAGGGGGGGGGAGGGGGGGAGGGGGAGGGGCCAGGCGATGACATCACGGTGCTGGAGAGCCTTTTTTTTTTTTGTTTCCAAAGTTTTCTTAAAGGGGCCACGTCCTTTTTAAATTCAGCCACCTGCAAGTTTAATTCAAAAACAAGGACGTGGCCCCTTTAAGAACTCTAGGTGACTGTTTTTTTTTTTTTTTTTTTCAAATCTCCTGGTACTCAGACAAACACAACTGACGATTTTTCCTAAAGGGGCGGCAGTTATGTGAATGCAGCCTCAGTATATAGATCTCATATACCAGGAGAAGAGGTTTTTTTCTTTTTTTTTTTTTTTAATTTAAGTGAGTTATTTTGATTGATATTTCAACCTTACAGTCCCACGGCTTAAAATAAAGGTCTTTATTCCTATGAGAACTCTGTGATTGGAGCCTTATCGCTGAATAGAAAGATTTCCTGCCCAACAAATATTTTCATTTCTGTCTTGCTTTTTTTATTTTTATTGTCTTTTATTGTTATTGCCCTAAATGATGGACTTTTTTTTTTTTTTTTAATGCGAAAACGTCTCCCATAGACTTTAACGCAAAATCCCCTCCCATGGACTTCAATGTGAAATCCCCTCCCATAGACTTTAATGCAAAAACACCTTTCAGTAGCCATCCTATGTGAACACTTATGTTCTCTTGAGGCTCTGCTCTATCACTTGTGATTCTGGAACGCACCGCAACAAACTCGCACGGAACCCTTTCCATAATGGCACTCAAAGCACAATGCGTGTTGGTGGCATCTGTGTGAACCTCCTCAATAGGAGCACATAATATCTCGCCTGTCATGTCAATCTGTGAGTTTGAAAATGCATCCAGAATGGCATATGTGTGAACCAGGGCTGCTCCTTTCACATTTGGGCATTTTGGGATTGCGGCAGAATCGCTGTGACCGCAAAACGCACTTTCAGGCGCCATTATTTATTATTAGGGTCATGTACACGGGGCGTTTGGAAAACTCTTCTGACCTCTGGAAACTGACTGCTAGAAAACGTAGGTTATAAAATGTCAGTTTAGCCGCGTTTGCATACCGCGTTTATGCGCGTTTGCGTTTAGAAGCGTTTTTAAACAATAGCGTCAGGAGACCTTCCAAATGCCCAGAATGCACTGAAAATAGTAAATATTGAACTATTTCAGACATTTTGAGAGGAATAGAGAGAGCAGAAGCAGAGAGAGCAGTATGTGTGGAGATGACCTGTCTTTTCTGGTTGTAGTCACTATGGATCCCATCATAATGCGACGCGTTTTACCATTTTTTCCTTCACGCGAAACCTGGAAGTGACTGCGCTGGTGTACCGGGTCCATTGGAATACATGGAAAACGCTTTGCATGCACTTTTGATGAAGAAAATCGTCTCTGGACAGCATCTGGATATGAACCTGTCAAAAATCGCGTCTAAACGCAAACGCTTGTAAAGGCGGTTAACAGCGTTCATAAGCGTTTGGCGTTTGAAATGGCGGTAAAATCTACTCCTGAATGCAATTTTGGGGCGTTATAAAAAAGCCGACTAAACTGATCTGCCTGTAAACGTCTGTAAACGCCTGTGTGTACATGGACACAGGGAGACATAAAGGAGAGTTCAGGGGCTGCTGAAAAATCTGCTCCACAGTTCCTGACCGTCAGTGTAGCAGCTGCAGTGTACATGAGCCCTGAAAACGTTTCAGTTTTGCCGTGATTGTCGTGCGGTAAGTCACATGGTGTGAAGCTTGTCCCCCAAAAGTTGCCTTGTCCCAGGAGCTGACAATCCACGCTACTCTTTACAAAAATCAGTCCGCTGGGTTGAATGAAAACAAAGCTTGTAGTGTGTACCCGGCTACAGCGCCCTCTGCTGGAGGTAGTGAGTAAACAGATGAAGGACTCCATCTCTTCCACTCTCTGCCCCTGATAACAGTCAGGTCTGCGATGGTTGAACAGTGACTGATGAAAGGTTATAGCCTGTGATAGCCGGGTGTGAAGAAGGGCAATAAACTCACAAATGATAATGTGTTCATTTCCAGGTCTTATCCCAGAGAGGTGCCTCTATGTCTGTACCACAGGGTGTTGCAGTTCATCTGCTCAGCCGGGATCAACTCTGTTGTCTCTCTTGTTACAAACTGTTCATGACCACTGTGGTTCTGGGTATGGTGCCGTGTGGTTCTGGGTATGGTGCTGTGTGGTTCTGGGTATGGTGCTGTGTGGTTCTGGGTATGGTGCCGTGTGGTTCTGGGTACGGTGCCGTGTGGTTCTGGGTATGGTGCTGTGTGGTTCTGGGTATGATGCTGTGTGGTTCTGGGTATGGGGCTGTGTGGTTCTGGGTATGATGCTGTGTGGTTCTGGGTATGGGGCTGTGTGGTTCTGGGTATGGTGCCGTGTGGTTCTGCGTATGGTGCCGTGTGGTTCTGGGTATGGTGCCGTGTGGTTCTGGGTATCGGGTTGTGTGGTTCTGGGTATCGGGTTGTGTGTGGCTCCTGGGTATCGGGCTGTGTGTGGTTCCTGGGTATCGGGCTGTGTGTTTGGCTCCTGGGTATCGGGCTGTGTGTGTGGCTCCTGGGTATCGGGCTGTGTGTGTGGCCCCTGGGTATCGGGCTGTGTGTGTGGCTCCTGGGTATCGGGCTGTGTGTGGCTCCTGGGTATCGGGCTGTGTGTGTGGCTCCTGGGTATCGGGCAGTGTGTGTGGCTCCTGGGTATCGGGCCGTGTGTGTGGCCCCTGGGTATCGGGCCGTGTGTGTGGCCCCTGGGTATCGGGCCGTGTGTGTGGCTCCTGGGTATCGGGCCGTGTGTGTGGCTCCTGGGTATCGGGCTGTGTGTGGCTCCTGGGTATCGGGCTGTGTGTGGGGCTCCTGGGTATCGGGCTGTGTGTGTGGCTCCTGGGTATCGGGCTGTGTGTGGCTCCTGGGTATCGGGCTGTGTGTGTGGCTCCTGGGTATCGGGCTGTGTGTGTGGCTCCTGGGTATTGGGCTGTGTGGCTCCTGGGTATCGAGCTGTGTGTGGCTCCTGGGTGTGGGGCTGTGTGTGGCTCCTGAGTATCGGGCTGTGTGTGGCTCCTGGGTATGGGGCTGTGTGTGGCTCCTGGGTATCGGGCTGTGTGTGGCTCCTGGGTATCGGGCTGTGTGTGGCTCCTGGGTATCGGGCTGTGTGTGGCTCCTGGGTATCGGGCTGTGTGGGGCTCCTGGGTATCGGGCTGTGTGTGGCTCCTGGGTATCGGGCTGTGTGTGTGGCTCCTGGGTATCGGGCTGTGTGTGGTTCCTGGGTATCGGGCTGTGTGTGGCTCCTGGGTATCGGGCTGTGTGTGGCTCCTGGGTATGGGGCTGTGTGTGTGGCTCCTGGGTATCGGGCTGTGTGTGGCTCCTGGGTATGGGGCTGTGTGTGGCTCCTGGGTATGGGGCTGTGTGTGTGGCTCCTGGGTATCGGGCTGTGTGTGTGGCTCCTGGGTATCGGGCTGTGTGTGGCTCCTGGGTATCGGGCTGTGTGTGTGGCTCCTGGGTATCGGGCTGTGTGTGGCTCCTGGGTATTGGGCTGTGTGTGGCTCCTGGGTATCGGGCTGTGTGTGGCTCCTGGGTATCGGGCTGTGTGTGTGGCCCCTGGGTATCGGGCTGTGTGTGTGGCTCCTGCGTATCGGGCTGTGTGTGGCTCCTGGGTATCGGGCTGTGTGTGGCTCCTGCGTGTCCTGACCCGGAAGTGACGTGATGATATGACTTCTGGGGCCCCATTGACAGACCCCTGACCATGGAGGCCAGGATAGAATGTAATGCAGTGCACTGTATTCCTGTCAGTGTAGTACAGGGGACACACCCGGGGCTTTTAGAACTTTGATGTCTCAATAAAGAGAACCTGTCACACAGAAAAAAAGAAAAAAAAACAATAAAATTAATGTAATAAATGAAAGTTACCCCCAAGCACATCTCCTCCCCCCTTCAAAAAAAAAAATTGAGACCCCCCCACATATATGCATGTTGAAACAACAAAGCACACAGTGGGGCCCCTACACATGAAGATGTGGATTGCGATACACGTTACATATCAGCGCACACGCCAGGATGAGGCAATAATTCCAGCACCAGACCTCCTCCATACACTACACTGATGACCTTTAAGGGGCTTTAACCCCTCCCACCTGACCAATGTACATAAACGGCCAGCTGGGAGCTCCCCCGTTCTGATTGGACGTTCCTGTACGTCCCTCAGAACATTCGCTTGTGTGCGGCCCCGGGGCCACGCAACAGCACGGATCTGTGATGGCCGCGCCCGTCGGACTCAGCCCATTACGGATTGGGATATGGGCTCTCTGATTGGACCTTCCAATGGTGATGGCAGTGTCCAATCACAGCCATCTCTGAATGTCAGCTGACACGTGTCTCTGTAGCTGTTCCCTCAGCTGAGGTCTGTGAGAGCTCAGTGAGGGGGGGAGGGGGGGATGCTGCAAATTGTGACAGTTGATGTGTGTAGCTGATGATTTTATTCCTCCATTACACAGCTCTGCAGCCCCCCCACACCAGGACACCAAGCAGCATCTGTCCCTGTCCACATGTCAGCGTCTGTCAGTGTCCCACATACATGTCACCACCTGTCAGTGTCCCACATACATGTCATCACCTGTCAGTGTCCCACAAACGTGTCAGCGTCTATCAGTGTCCCACAAACATGTCATCACCTGTCAGTGTCCCACATACATGTCATCACCTGTCAGTGTCCCACAAACATGTCATCACCTGTCAGTGTCCCACAAACATGTCATCACCTGTCAGTGTCCCACAAACATGTCATCCCCTGTCAGTGTCCCACAAACATGTCAGCGTCTGTCAGTGTCCCACACACATGTCATCGCCTGTCAGTGTCCCACAAACATGTCATCGCCTGTCAGTGTCCCACAAACATGTCATCGCCTGTCAGTGTCCCACAAACATGTCCTCACCTGTCAGTGTCCCACAAACATGTCCTCACCTGTCAGTGTCCCACAAACATGCCATCACCCGTCAGTGTCCCACAAACATGCCATCACCTGTCAGTGTCCCACAAACATGTCATCACCTGTCAGTGTCCCACAAACATGTCCTCACCTGTCAGTGTCCCACAAACATGTCATCACCTGTCAGTGTCCCACAAACATGTCATCACCTGTCAGTGTCCCACAAACATGTCCTCACCTGTCAGTGTCCCACAAACATGTCATCACCTGTCAGTGTCCCACAAACATGTCATCACCTGTCAGTGTCCCACAAACATGCCATCACCTGTCAGTGTCCCACAAACATGTCATCACCTGTCAGTGTCCCACAAACATGTCATCACCTGTCACAGTGTACAGGGCACAAAAACAAATAAATAATAAAAAACAATGTAAAGTTCCCCCATCCCCCCCTCGCTGAAGTGCAAAGGTGAGTGCAGGCATTGGTGTCATACACATACATGACCAGTGATCACATCACACATGTGAGGTATCGCGGTGAATGTCGGAGGAGAGCAATAATTCTATCACCTGACCTCCTCTGTAACTCTAAACTGGTAACCTGGAACGGCTTATAAAGTGTCTCCTATAAAGATTTTTATGTTTCAATATTTTTATTAAGTGTTTTCAGAGATAAACAGGAAAAAAAACATTGAAAAGAGAAATGGTTCAATCATCCAATATTGCAATAGACAAGATATGGCTGATAATTGTGTTGCGGTTCCCCCCGTTGGACGGAGGAGGTGTTGGTCTTATTTAGCAATATCATCAGAGGTATTCGTGTGCAATTGGTGCACCCCGGTGAGGAGATTGGTATATTAGGGGGGTTTTGGTGGGGGGGTGGGGGAGGATAGGATTGGGGGAGGAGATTGGTATATTAGGGGGGTTTTGGTGGGGGGGTGGGGGAGGATAGGATTGGGGGAGGAGATTGGTATATTAGGGGGGTTTTGGTGGGGGGGTGGGGGAGGATAGGATTGGGGGAGGAGATTGGTATATTAGGGGGGTTTTGGTGGGGGGGTGGGGGAGGATAGGATTGGGAGAGGAGATTGGTATATTAGGGGGGTTTGGTGGGGGGGTGGGAGAGGATAGGATTGGGAGAGGAGATTGGTATATTAGGGGGTTTTGGTGGGGGGGTGGGGGAGGATAGGATTGGGGGAGGAGATTGGTATATTAGGGGGGTTTTGGTGGGGGGGTGGGGGAGGATAGGATTGGGGGAGGAGATTGGTATATTAGGGGGGTTTTGGTGGGGGGGTGGGGGAGGATAGGATTGGGAGAGGAGATTGGTATATTAGGGGGGTTTGGTGGGGGGTGGGAGAGGATAGGATTGGGTGAGGAGATTGGTATATTAGGGGGTTTTGGTGGGGGGGTGGGGGAGGATAGGATTGGGGGAGGAGATTGGTATATTAGGGGGGTTTTGGTGGGGGGGTGGGAGAGGATAGGATTGGGGGAGGAGATTGGTATATTAGGGGGGTTTTGGTGGGGGGTGGGGGAGGATAGGATTGGGGGAGGAGATTGGTATATTAGGGGGTTTTGGTGGGGGGGTGGGGGAGGATAGGATTGGGGGAGGAGATTGGTATATTAGGGGGGTTTTGGTGGGGGGGGTGGGGGAGGATAGGATTGGGGGAGGAGATTGGTATATTAGGGGGTTTTGGTGGGGGGGGGGTGGGGGAGGAGATTGGTATATTAGGGGGGTTTTGGTGGGGGGGTTGGGGAGGATAGGATTGGGGGAGGAGATTGATATATTAGGGGGGTTTTGGTGGGGGGGAGTGGGGGAGGATAGGATTGGGGGAGGAGATTGGTATATTAGGGGTTTTTGTGGGAGGGTGGGGGAGGATAGGATTGGGTGAGGAGATTGATATATTAGGGGGGTTTTGGTGGGGGGGTGGGGGAGGATAGGATTGGGGGAGGAGATTGGTATATTAGGGGGGTTTTGGTGGGGGGGGGTGGGGGAGGATAGGATTGGGGGAGGAGATTGGTATATTAGGGGGGTTTTGGTGGGGGGGTGGGGGAGGATAGGATTGGGGGAGGAGATTGGTATATTAGGGGGGTTTTGGTGGGGGGGTGGGGGAGGATAGGATTGGGAGAGGAGATTGGTATATTAGGGGGGTTTGGTGGGGGGGTGGGAGAGGATAGGATTGGGAGAGGAGATTGGTATAATTAGGGGGTTTTGGTGGGGGGGTGGGGGAGGATAGGATTGGGGAGGAGATTGGTATATTAGGGGGGTTTTGGTGGGGGGGTGGGGGAGGATAGGATTGGGGGAGGAGATTGGTATATTAGGGGGGTTTTGGTGGGGGGTGGGGGAGGATAGGATTGGGAGAGGAGATTGGTATATTAGGGGGGTTTGGTGGGGGGGTGGGAGAGGATAGGATTGGGTGAGGAGATTGGTATATTAGGGGGTTTTGGTGGGGGGGTGGGGGAGGATAGGATTGGGGGAGGAGATTGGTATATTAGGGGGGTTTTGGTGGGGGGGTGGGAGAGGATAGGATTGGGGGAGGAGATTGGTATATTAGGGGGGTTTTGGTGGGGGTGGGGGAGGATAGGATTGGGGGAGGAGATTGGTATATTAGGGGGTTTTGGTGGGGGGGTGGGGGAGGATAGGATTGGGGGAGGAGATTGGTATATTAGGGGGGTTTTGGTGGGGGGGGTGGGGGAGGATAGGATTGGGGGAGGAGATTGGTATATTAGGGGGTTTTGGTGGGGGGGGGGGGTGGGGGAGGAGATTGGTATATTAGGGGGGTTTTGGTGGGGGGGTTGGGGAGGATAGGATTGGGGGAGGAGATTGATATATTAGGGGGGTTTTGGTGGGGGGGAGTGGGGGAGGATAGGATTGGGGGAGGAGATTGGTATATTAGGGGTTTTGGTGGGAGGGTGGGGGAGGATAGGATTGGGTGAGGAGATTGATATATTAGGGGGGTTTTGGTGGGGGGGAGTGGGGGAGGATAGGATTGGGGGAGGAGATTGGTATATTAGGGGGTTTTGGTGGGGGGGTTGGGGAGGATAGGATTGGGGGAGGAGATTGGTATATTAAGGGGGTTTTGGTGGGGGGGTGGGGGAGGATAGGATTGGGGGAGGAGATTGGTATATTAGGGGGTTTTGGTGGGGGGGTGGGGGAGGATAGGATTGGGGGAGGAGATTGGTATATTAGGGGGGTTTTGGTGGGGGGTGGGGGAGGATAGGATTGGGGGAGGAGATTGGTATATTAGGGGGGTTTTGGTGGGGGGGTGGGGGAGGATAGGATTGGGAGAGGAGATTGGTATATTAGGGGGGTTTGGTGGGGGGGTGGGAGAGATAGGATTGGGAGAGGAGATTGGTATATTAGGGGGTTTTGGTGGGGGGGTGGGGGAGGATAGGATTGGGGGAGGAGATTGGTATATTAGGGGGGTTTTGTGGGGGGGTGGGGGAGGATAGGATTGGGGGAGGAGATTGGTATATTAGGGGGGTTTTGGTGGGGGGGTGGGGGAGGATAGGATTGGGAGAGGAGATTGGTATATTAGGGGGGTTTGGTGGGGGGTGGGAGAGGATAGGATTGGGTGAGGAGATTGGTATATTAGGGGGTTTTGGTGGGGGGGTGGGGGAGGATAGGATTGGGGGAGGAGATTGGTATATTAGGGGGGTTTTGGTGGGGGGGTGGGAGAGGATAGGATTGGGGGAGGAGATTGGTATATTAGGGGGGTTTTGGTGGGGGGTGGGGGAGGATAGGATTGGGGGAGGAGATTGGTATATTAGGGGGTTTTGGTGGGGGGGTGGGGGAGGATAGGATTGGGGGAGGAGATTGGTATATTAGGGGGGTTTTGGTGGGGGGGGTGGGGGAGGATAGGATTGGGGGAGGAGATTGGTATATTAGGGGGTTTTGGTGGGGGGGGTGGGGGAGGAGATTGGTATATTAGGGGGTTTTGGTGGGGGGGTTGGGGAGGATAGGATTGGGGGAGGAGATTGATATATTAGGGGGGTTTTGGTGGGGGGGAGTGGGGGAGGATAGGATTGGGTGAGGAGATTGATATATTAGGGGGGTTTTGGTGGGGGGGAGTGGGGGAGGATAGGATTGGGGGAGGAGATTGGTATATTAGGGGGTTTTGGTGGGGGGGTTGGGGAGGATAGGATTGGGGGAGGAGATTGGTATATTAGGGGGTTTTTGGTGGGGGGGTGGGGGAGGATAGAATTGGGGGAGGAGATTGGTATATTAGGGGGTTTTGGTGGGGGGTGGGGGAGGATAGGATTGGGGGAGGAGATTGGTATATTAGGGGGTTTTTGGTGGGGGAGGATAGGATTGGGGGAGGAGATTGGTATATTAGGGGGGTTTTGGTGGGGGGAGGGTGGGGGAGGATATGATTGGGTGAGGAGATTGGTATATTAGGGGGGTTTTGGTGGGGGGGTGGGGGAGGATAGGATTGGGGGAGGAGATTGGTATATTAGGGGGTTTTGGTGGGGGGGGGTGGGGGAGGAGATTGGTATATTAGGGGGGTTTTGTGGGGGGGTTGGGGAGGATAGGATTGGGGGAGGAGATTGATATATTAGGGGGGTTTTGGTGGGGGGGAGTGGGGGAGGATAGGATTGGGGGAGGAGATTGGTATATTAGGGGTTTTGGTGGGAGGGTGGGGGAGGATAGGATTGGGTGAGGAGATTGATATATTAGGGGGTTTTGGTGGGGGGGAGTGGGGGAGGATAGGATTGGGGGAGGAGATTGGTATATTAGGGGGTTTTGGTGGGGGGGTTGGGGAGGATAGGATTGGGGGAGGAGATTGGTATATTAGGGGGTTTTTGGTGGGGGGGTGGGGGAGGATAGAATTGGGGGAGGAGATTGGTATATTAGGGGGTTTTGGTGGGGGGGTGGGGGAGGATAGGATTGGGGGAGGAGATTGGTATATTAGGGGGTTTTTGGTGGGGGAGGATAGGATTGGGGGAGGAGATTGGTATATTAGGGGGGTTTTGGTGGGGGGAGGGTGGGGGAGGATATGATTGGGTGAGGAGATTGGTATATTAGGGGGTTTTGGTGGGGGGGTGGGGGAGGATAGGATTGGGGGAGGAGATTGGTATATTAGGGGGGTTTTGGTGGGGGTGTGTGGTAGGATAGGATTGGGGGAGGTGATTGGTATATTAGGGGGGTTTTGGTGGGGGGGGGGGATAGGATTGGGGGAGGAGATTTGTATATTAGGGGGTTTTGGTGGGGGGGTGGGGGAGGATAGGATTGGGGGAGGAGATTGGTATATTAGGGGGGTTTTGTTGAGGATAGGATTGGGGGAGGAGATTGGTATATTAGGGGGGTTTTGGTGAGGATAGGATTGGGGGAGGAGATTGGTATATTAGGGGGTTTTGGTGGGGGGGATAGGATTGGGGGAGGAGGGATATATCTGGGTAATTGAGGAGACACCAGTCTCGGTATGGGATGTGATTCCATCTCATGAAAGGTCATCAGGGTTGTACAGGACATTTCGGGTGGTTTTCGGCTCCATTGGATAATAGATGTGTGATGGGATGAAGTGTTCATTGCGGATAATGTTTCCATCTGACATTGAATGTTAAGGTCTGTAATCAGTGAAGTGATTGGGGGGGATTGTTTGTGTTCCAGAATCTAGTAATATTCATTTTGGCAGCAAAGAGTATGTGGGTAATAATTGTTGGGGGATGGGAAGGGAGTTCCTCGATCCCGATGTGTAGGAGTGCTAATGAGGGGTTCAGGACTATCACGATTTTGTGTATTTCGGAGATTAATTGAACAGTAGTATTCCAGAAGGATGGAAGTGACTTGCATGACCACAGAATATGTAATGTGGAGCCTGGCTCACCACGTTGTCTCCAGCATGTAGGAGATTGTTTCGGGGAGTAGATGGAGAGTCTGACCGCGGTCAGGTACCATTGGTGGAGTATTTTTCGATATGACTCCCACTGGGAGCTGCATCGGGTCACTTTATAGGTCACGTTGAAGGTATTTTCCCAGCATTTTAAAGTTATTTAGTCTGATAAGATTTTTTCCCAGTTGGTTAGGGAGGTTGTTTGTAGAGTGAATTGTGAGTTTATGAGGTGTGTATAGAAGGTGGATATACAGGTGAAACTCCAAAAATTAGAATATCGTGCAAAAGTTCATTTATTTCAGTGCAGCAACTTAAAAGGTGAAACTAATATATGAGATAGACTCATTACATGCAAAGCAAGATAGTTCAAGCCGTGATTTGTCATCATTGTGATGATTATGGCTTACAGCTCATGAAAACCCCAAATCCACAATCTCAGAAAATGAGAATATTCCATGCAATCAATAAAACACGGATTGTACATAGAACAATATCGGACCTCTGAAAAGTAGAAGCTGCATATGTACTCAGTACTTGGTTTGGGCCCCTTTTGCAGCAATTACTGCCTCAGTGCGGCGTGGCATGGAAGCTATCAGCCTGTGGCACTGCTGAGGTGTTATGGAAGACCAGGATGCTTCAATAGCGGCCTTCAGCTCTTCTGCATTGTTCGGTCTCATGTCTCTCATCTTTCTCTTGGCAATGCCCCATAGATTCTCTATGGGGTTCAGGTCAGGCGAGTTTGCTGGCCAGTCAAGCACAGTAATCCCACGGTCATTGAACCAGGTTTTGGTGCTTTTAGCAGTGTGGGCGGAGCCAAGTCCTGCTGGAAAATGAAGTCAGCATCCCCACAAAGCTCGTCTGCGGAAGGAAGCATGAAGTGCTCCAAAATCTCCTGCGTTTACCCTGGACTTAATGAAGCACAGTGGACCAACACCAGCAGATGACATGGCTCCCCAAATCAACACAGACTGTGGAAACTTCACACTGGACTTCAAGCATCTTGCAGTGTGTGCCTCTCCATTCTTCCTCCATACTCGGGGTCCTTGGGCCTCTCCATTCTTCCTCCATACTCGGGGTCCTTGGGCCTCTCCATTCTTCCTACATACTCGGGGTCCTTGGGCCTCTCTATTCTTCCTCCATACTCGGGGTCCTTGTGCCTCTCCATTCTTCCTCCATACTCTGGGTCCTTGTGCCTCTCCATTCTTCCTCCATACTCGGGGTCCTTGGGCCTCTCCATTCTTCCTCCATACTCGGGGTCCTTGGGCCTCTCCATTCTTCCTCCATACTCGGGGTCCTTGGGCCTCTCTATTCTTCCTCCATACTCGGGTCCTTGGGCCTCTCCGTTCTTCCTCCATACTCGGGGTCCTTGGTTTCTAAATGAGATGCAAACGTTGCTCTCATCAGAAAAGAGGACTTTGGACCACTGAGCAACAGACCAGGTCTGTTTTTCTTTAGCCCAGGTAAGACGCTTCTGATGTTGTTTGTTGTTCAGGAGCGGTTTGACCTGAAGAATACGATATTTGAAGCCCATGTCCAAGATCCGTCTGTGTGTGGTGGCTCTTGATGCACTGACTCCAGCCTCAGTCCACTCCTTGTGAAAGTTCCCAACACTTTTGAATGGCCTTTTCCTGACAATCCTCTCCAGGCTGCGGTCATCCCTGCTGCTTGTGCACCTTTTTCTTCCACACTTTTCCCTTCCACACAACTTTCTATTAATGTGCTTTGATACAGCACTTCGGGAACATCCAACTTCTTTTGCAATTACCTTTTGAGGCTTTCCCTCCTTATGGAGGGTGTCAATGATGGTTTTCTGTACAACTGTCAGGTCAGCAGTCTTTCCCATGATTGTGATTCCTACTGAACCAGACTGAGAGACCATTTAAAGGCTCAGGAACCCTTTGCAGGTGTTATGGCTTAATTATCTGATTAGAGTGGGACACTTTGAGCCGAGAATATTCCACCTTTTCACAATATTCTCATTTTCTGAGATTGTGGATTTGGGGTTTTCATGAGCTGTAAGTCATAATCATCACAATGATGACAAATCACAGCTTGAACTATCTTGCTTTGCATGTAATGAGTCTATCTCATATATTAGTTTCACCTTTTAAGTTGCATAACTGAAATAAATTAACTTTTGCACGATATTATAATTTTTGAGTTTCACCTTTACCTTTACCTGGGTATTGGGGTTTGGTGAAGAAGATGTAGGCTGTAATTGGTATCGTAGTGTTGTTGGGTAAGCTTCTTGTTTGTAGACAATGAGCGATTCTTAGGTATGTATATTTTCGGTAGAAGGGATATTATATTTGGATTGAAGAATTTAGAAGGGGCATAAGGATTGATTGATATAGAGGTCTGTTATGTTGGTTATTCCTTGTTCTGTCCATTGGGATAGGTCTAATGAGGGAATGAGGAGGTGTAGTATGTTGGTTGGAGTAGGTATATGTTTAATGTCTTTGAATTTAGTGGATAGGAGGCCCCGCCAAGCTTGTAGGGAGGCTATAATACAGGGAAGTTTTAGTTGGGGTTCTATTCGTTTGGACGGTGGGGTCAAGAGTATATTTTGGGGTTTAAGTGGCTGAACAGGGAGGGTTTCCATTATGGACCAAATTTTTTCCTTCGATGGATTCCACCAAAAATATAATTGGTCTAAGAGAGTAGCTGTGTAATAAGATTTGAGGTGTGGGAGTCCTGCTCCTCCTTTAGTTGTAGGTCGTATTAGAAGATTGGTGGTACATTTCGTTTTTTTTTGAGTTCCATAGGAACTTTGTGAGGATTGTTTGAAGGTTAGAGAAGAATGAATTAGGGATTGGTATGGGGAGTGTGCGGAATATGTACAAGGTTTTTGGTAAAATATACATTTTTAGAGTCACCACTCGGCCTAGTTTGGAGAGTTCTGAGGTGTGTAGAGTGTTTAGTTCTCGGGGGATAGTTTCAAGCAACGTTTTGTGGATTGCTGTGTATAGATGGTCTGTCGATGGTGTGAGTCTGATTCCTAAGTAAGGAAGGCTGTTTGTTTCCCATAAAAGTGGGAATTGTTTGGCTAATTGGGTTTTGGAGTTGGGCTGAGATGTGAAGGTTAAGTATGGAAGATTTGGGTTCATTTAGTTGTAATATGAAACTGTAGAGTAGGAATATAGGTGTGAGCGAATCGTTTGGAGGGATTTTTTTGGGTTGGTTACCATTAATATTATATTGTCCGCAATTAGGCTGATTTTGTGTTCCATATTAAGATGTGCGATTCCTGTGAATGTTCAGTCCTCTCTGAGTTTGGAAGCTAGGGGTTCAATAAGGAGTGTAAATATTATCGGGGAGAGTGGGCAGCCTTGTCTTGTACCGTTTGAGATGTCAAAGGGATCAGATAATGTGCCATCTGTCAGAACTCTAGCAGATGGGTGTCAATATAATGACAAGATGGCTTTCATCATCCATCCTGTAATGCCAAATTTTTGGAGTGTGAGTTGCATGAATTGCCAATGTATCCGGTCGAATGCTTTCTCTGCGTCCAAAGATAGGAGCAAGGAGGGCAGTAAGGAGGGGGTCTTAGTAGTTTCTAAGTTGTGTAGGAGGGATATAATTCTACTGGTAGCATCGGGTACTTGGCGACGTGGGATGAAACCAACTTGATCCGGGTCTATAAAGATTTGTAAATCACCTAGTTTGGCACCATTCCATAATCGTGCACAATTATAAAGCATGACGGGTTTTTATGTATTTACTTGGCGCAACACCAGATTTTCTATTTTACCAAAAATGTGGGTATTATATAGTGAGGAACAGAAGTATTTGAACCCCCTGCGATTTTGCAAGTTCTCCCACTTAGAAATCATGGAGGGGTCTGACATTCACATTGTAGGTGCATTCCCACTCTGAGAGACAGAATTAAAAAAAAAATTCAGGAAATCACATTGTATGATTTGTAAAGAATGTATTTGTCTTGCACTGCTGAACAGAAGTATTTGAACCCCTGAGAAAATCCGTGTTAATATTTGGTACAGAAGCCTTTGTTTGCAATTACAGAGGTCAAACGTTTCCTGTAGTTCTTGACCAGGTTTGCACACACCGCACACTTCACATTGCACCTACAATGTAAATTTCAGACTCCTCCATGATTTCTAAGTGGGAGAACTTGCAAAATTGCAGGGTGTTCAAATACTTCTGTTCCTCACTGAGCCGCTCACTCAGCCGTGGGGAAACCTGTCACTGGTTGTGTCCACGGAACACAGCCGATGACACATCACTACACCCACCCGTTACCAGTGTCATGTGACCGATGTGGCCAATCACAGCAGATCACATGTCAATTGTCAATAGTAAAAAAAAAAAAAAAAAAAATAGAAACATTTGAAAAAAAAATACAAATTCAATTATTATTATTATTGTCACCAAAGAAATGTAGCAGAATACATTTTGACTTAAATTTATGAAGAAAGTTTATTTTATTTGTACAATTTTATAACAGAAACAAAGAAAAGGGTTTTTTTCAAGTTTCCGTTGTTTTTTGTTTTAATTAAGCAAAAAAATTTAAAAAAAATTAGTGGTGATTAAATACCACCAAAAGAAAGCTCTAATTACGTGAAAAAATGATAAAAATGTCATATGGGTACGGTGTTGCATGACCGCGCAATTGTCAATGTGTGACAGTGCTGAAAGCTGAAAATTGGCCTGGGCAGGAAGGGGGTATAAGTGCCCAGTATGGAAGTGGTTAAATGATTTCATTTATTAAAGGAAAAAAGCTGTCCAAACCTGCTTGGTCCTATGTGAAAAAGTAATTGCCCCCTAAACCTAATAACTGGTTGTGTCACCCTTGGCGGCAACAACTGCAATCAAGCGTTTGTGATACCTGGCAATGAGTCTTTCACATCACTGTGGAGGAATTTTGGTCCACTCTTCTTTGCGGAATTGTTTTAATTCAGCCACATATGAGGGTTTTCCAGCATGAATGGTTTGTTTAAGACCATGCCATGGCGTCTCATCCAGACTTAAGTGACGCCAAAACCTTCATTTTTTTATTTTTTTTGAGCCCTTCAGAAATAGACCTGCTGGTGTGTTTCGGATCATTGTCCTGCTGCATAATCCAAGTGCTCTTGAGCTTGAGGTCGGGAACTGATGGCCGGATATTCTCTTTCAGGATTTTCTGGTAGAACGCAGAATTTTTGGTTCCATCAATTATGGCAAGTCATCCAGGTCCTGAAGCTGCAAAGCAGCCCAGGACCATCACACTACCACCACCATGTTTGACTGCTGGTATGATGTTCTTTTTATGAAATGCTGTGTTAGTTTTACGTGAGATGTACCGGGACGCACACCTTCCAAAAAGTTCAACTTTTGTCTCATCAGTCCACAGAATATTTTCTCAAAAGTCTTGGGGATAATCAAGATGTTTTTCGGCAAATGTGAAACAAGCCTTTGTGTTCTTCTTGGTCAGCAGTGGCTTTCACCTAGGAACTCTCCCATGAAGGCCATTTTTGCTTGGTCTCTTTCCAATTGTTCAATCATGAACACTGACTGACACTGAGGCAAGTGAGGCCGGCAGTTCTTTAGATGTTGTTTTGGGTTCTTTTATGACCTCCTGGATGAGCTGTTGTTGTGCTGTTGGAGTAATTTTGGTAGGCCAGCCACTCCTGGGAAGGTTCATCACTGTTCCAAGTTTTCTCCATTTGTGGACAATGGCTCTCAAAGTGGTTTGCTGGAGTCCCAAAGTGGCTTTGTAACCCTTTTCCAGACTGATACATGTCAATTACAGGTGAAACTCGAAAAATTAGAATATTGTGCAAAAGTTCATTTATTTCAGTAATGCAACTTAACCTCCCTAGCGGTCTGATTATGTCCATATTTCTGTGCTCAAAGCGGTACATTGCATGGAAATATGTATTTTTTTTATTGTAGGCCTGTAATTTTTAGGAATAATTCACTGAAATCTGTCCGAAAAAGAGTCTAGTAAACATTCCGGGTATGATAAAACTTGAAACACGAAATCATAAATTATAATTTAATAAATAATCATAAAAAATAATATAATAATAATAAATTTAATTCAATAATATAATCAAACCAAAAACACTGAAATGTGAAATATAGCGCCAAGTTCGCACATCGCTGAGCTCAGTCGCAGAATCGTTTTCAGTGTCTGATGATGAATTTCCCCCACCAATCATTATCACTCAATTCTGCAAGTGGTTCTGATTTACTATCGCTGTTCTCTAGCCGGTCTAAAACCGCTTTTGACGTAAAGAGACGCTTTTTGGACGCCATGGACGTTTCTCAGTTTCCAGGCAGAAAGAACAGTAAAAATGCAGGCAGGGCGCCGGACAAAGCACTCGGGACAAAATGTATGTGAAATGGTTTGATACAGGAATGTTATACTATGTGATTTTAGTGTATTTAGTGAATGTCACTTTTTGACATTTTCAAATTTCCCGCCAGTTCCGTCCCCCGTACGTCCCGATGCTCGCAGGGGACGGAACACAGATAACAGATGCCGGCATCGGCCGGAGGAGATGGCCGGGGACACTGCAGGGGGGACATCGCGGGAGCGCAGGACAAGGTAAGAGAAGAACAGATCCCGGATCGGCGCTGAAAGGTATTCCTGAGTGTAGCTCGGGGGGGTTACCGCTTGTGGTACTGAAACTTTACCCCGAGCTACACTCGGGAATACCGCCAGGGAGGTTAAAAGGTGAAACTAATATATGAGACTCATTACATGCAAAGCAAGATAGTTCCAGCCGTGATTTGTCATAATTGTGATGATTATGGCTTACAGCTCATGAAAACCCCAAATCCACAATCTCAGAAAATGAGAATATTGTGAAAAGGTGCAATATTCTCGGCTCAAAGTATCCCATTCTAAATCATCATGTAAAAACTGCATTTTGTATTTACTTATTTTTGTGTAATATTAAACTTTGTTTGATGATCTATATCATTTAAGGTTGAGAAATAAGCAAAAATAAATTAAAAACCCAAAATAAAATATCAGGAAGGGGGGGCAAATACTTATTTCATGGCACTGTAAGGGGACACTTTTTCACTGACCACCAATGTAAGATGTAATTTTTTTTCTCTGACCAGCAAGGGTACACCCACTGACCACTAATGTAAGGGTACACTTCTCCCACTGACCCCTAATGTAAGGGTACACTTCTCCCACTGACCACTAATGTAAGGGTACACTTCTCCCACTGACCACTAATGTAAGGGTACACTTCTCCCACTGACCACTAATGTAAGGGTACACTTCTCCCACTGATCACTAATATAAGGGTACACTTCTCCCACTGACCACTAATGTAAGGGTACACTTCTCCCACTGATCACTAATATAAGGGTACACTTCTCCCACTGACCACTAATGTAAGGGTACACTTCTCCCACTGATGCCTAATGTAAGGGTACACTTCTCCCACTGATCCCTAATGTAAGGGTACACTTCTCCCACTGACCACTAATGTAAGGGTACACTTCTCCCACTGACCACTAATGTAAGGGTACACTTCTCCCACTGACCACTAATGTAAGGGTACACTTCTCCCACTGACCACTAATGTAAGGGTACACTTCTCCCACTGACCACTAATGTAAGGGTACACTTCTCCCACTGACCACTAATGTAAGGGTACACTTCTCCCACTGACCCCTAATGTAAGGGTACACTTCTCCCACTGACCACTAATGTAAGGGTACACTTCTCCCACTGACCCCTAATGTAAGGGTACACTTCTCCCACTGATCCCTAATGTAAGGGTACACTTCTCCCACTGACTCCTAATGTAAGGGTACACTTCTCCCACTTATCACTAATGTAAGGGTACACTTCTCCCACTTATCACTAATGTAAGGGTACACTTCTCCCACTGATCACTAATGTAAGGGTACACTTCCCCCACTGATCACTAATGTAAGGGTACACTTCTCCCACTGATCCCTAATGTAAGGGTACACTTCTCCCACTGATCCCTAATGTAAGGGTACACTTCTCCCACTGGCCCCTAATGTAAGGGTACACTTCTCCCACTGACCACTAATGTAAGGGTACACTTCTCCCACTGACCACTAATATAAGGGGACACTTCTCCCACTGACCCCTAATGTAAGGGTACACTTCTCCCACTGATCACTAATGTAAGGGGGACATTTTTCGCTATCGTGTGCTGGTTGTTGATCGTGATCACGTGTACATATGGAATGCTTCCTGTAAGATATTTAGTTTTCTTTGTTTATCTATTTGTTATTAAATAAATGCTTCGCTTTATCAGATGGTTATTATAGTATTAATTGGTCAGAGGAAGGGGAGAGGGGCAGACAGACCCTGACATGTTATGGGATGCCTTTAAATGTCCCCTGTAATAAGCAATGTTAGATCACCAGATTTAAATGTGCCTGAAAATTTTTACTTGTTAGTCAGGCACATCTAAATCTGCTGATCTAACATTGCCTTCTTCCCAGACTGACAAAGCTGCTGTCCAAAGGTGGCTCCATTGCCCCTGCATCCAGAAAACAGACACCCTAAGACAGGAAGTTTGTTACTGGATGGATCACCAGGTGCAATACAGGGAAAACAACCTAAAAAAGAAAACTAATGCAGCCACCACATCTAAGGATTGATACTGGCTTACACCCTACCCATATACCTGGAGAGGATATCGCCACTTATACGCACATCTCTGAGAGGGAGATCGTTGAAGGGAGATGTATCCAGAGTTAGAGGAATCATATGCATGGAGGATCCGGTTTTGTGATCCCAAAAGTGTTTTGACCCCTGCGGGTGGAAGCAAGGAGGTGAGCGGCTAATTCGGCTACTTCGGATACCATTCTGTGGTTACCCACATTCACCATCCATGGGCATGTGTTGTTTTGGTTTTCTGGACTACATGGTGTTGTCAACACCAATTTTGGACTTTTCACAGATATATTTGTTGTTTTGGGTCATGCGTGTTTTCCATGATATAGTCACACAGATATTTGTCACTATTGTATAGATTGTTTGTTTGTTTATTTCATATATATATATACTTATATCTGTGTATGGAAACACTATGTAGTGTTTGGGGTTTATTTATTTTTTATGCACTTCTGATATGCACTTGCATGTTTATGCATTTTTTTTTGAGTCCTAATTGTTGGACATTCCACTTATTAGTCCCCATTTGGATGAAGTTTATATATATTTTATTCATATTCACCATCACTTCCGATCCCATTCAGGATTCATTCACCTTTATACCATACGTTTTTAGTATTGGTTCACATAACTCTGCTATTACCATCCTTGTGGTGGTTTAGTATTCACTGCGTTCACTTCTGGATCCATTGAGGATCAGCTCACAGTTAGATAACTGAAGATCCCAGGAGGATCAGGTCACTTTTACGTTCTTCTGCACATTGTGTCACTTTATATATTGCTTTCACATTTATTTATATTATGTATATATTAGGTTATATTATATGATTTGTATCTTTGGAGTAGCGCTGCATCATTTCCTTTTAATCCTATTACACCGTGATCATTTGGTATATGATTGGATGTAGCAGCTTCTCCCTATTTTTTGCATCTATCATAGGTAGAAGCGCAGGAGGTTTACACCATTATTTATTGAAGAAGTATTGCCCAGACTTCTCCTATGGGTCACAGGAGTGCACTTAGCTCTGAACTTCTGTGACCCAGATTCATAGCAGCAGTGTGGACTATTGCACTCCTGGCGTATGACATTAAATACCATAAATTCTGAGCTGTCTGTATAAAGGTAAGAAAATATTGTCCCATTTCCTTTGTCACCATTTTTTGCCTGTTTTTCCCTCCAGGGGAGGGCTGTCAGCCCTCTGTATTTTTACAGATAGTTTGAAAAAAAACAAAAAACCCTCCTTGCCCCCATGTCTGTGATGTGAGTTTATGTAAAAGTTTATGTAATAAAGTCTCAGGTACTGAAAGGTGGAGCATTTCACCACTTGGTACTGCAGTTGTGCTGGCACTGTTAGTCCAACAGTGACACCATAGTTCTGGTGTCTGTAGAGAAGCACCGCTGACCACCAATACTAGGTGTTTGTAGTGGGATGTCTGGGTCACACAACAGGATTGCCCCTGTTATGGGTTCTTCTGGGCTACACTAGGCACCTGTAACAGGATCACCTAACTTTACACCCACATGGAAGAAAAATATATTTGAAATATATTTTAAAAATATTCTTCCCAAATATATTTACATATATTTCAAATGCTACAATTTTGGACATATTCAATATATTTAAAATATATTTCAGTATATATATATATATCCACTCTTAGAGATGAACACACATCGTGTACACTTGCACAATAACTGTCCTTCAGGTAACTCTTGGGTACCCGTACAAATACACACCTTCACTATCCACTTGCAATTATGAGAGATACGCTGAGTCTGTGTCCACATCCACCTGCCCAGCATTCTCCACTACCTCCCTCCCAGTAGCAGAATGGAACCCCACCGTGCACCTAGTGTGGGCTCCATGCATGCACTTGACTCTTGACTTCTCTACCTCTGCACTAGCTGGGAACCTCAGGGGTGCTGAGCCGCTCCCATTGTTCTGGGAAACAGACAGCTTTGGAAGGAGTGCTTCCAACACCTCCCTTGCTGCTAAAGGTTGTCCCACCTGACACAGGCACACGCTTATAGGATGCTTGACTGATTGCTGGCTTCCATTACCCTCAGTAACCACTTGCTGTACGGCACTAGGATGACTCTGTAAGTTCTGTCTTCATACCCCAATGTGCTTAGTGACCCAAAGTTTTAAGTGAAGTGTACAATGTGTCGGTTACTAGCGTTACACTTATTTAAGAACTTCGGACCAAGCAGAAGGCTGGCTTTACTCAGAAAAGTGCCAGAAACATTAGAGTCCAACATATGAGAACAGTCCTTTTTTCTATGTCCCTAAACCCTAACTCAGGCTTGTGTGCTGTCCTGGCATACCTACAAAATGTAGAGTCCATTAGTGGTAAGTCCATTAGGATCTGCAGAGTCCAGCAACTGGTGTCTTCGGTGTGAACCCCGGACCCCAGTGGCTTCCTACATCACATTGGGTTCCAAGATAACAGAGAGGTGTAATGTCATTCTCTTTCAGGCCCAGGATTCACAGCAAGAGCCTCAGATTAGTGGGTCTGACCCAAGAAGCCCGCCGAGCGGAAAACCCGGGAACTCAGGTCAACCCTAATCCTCACATCCTGGGACATCACCTAGCTAGCTGTATTGCAACCTGCTTAAATGTTTAAAGTGGTTCCAAAGGCTGAAAGTTTTTCTATGCATAAAGGTAACAAAGCTTCAGTGTGCAGTTCCCCCCTCAGCCCTCTAATACTTACCTGAGCCCGAAATTAAAGCCCCATGAAGAAAATTATGCCACCATTGAGAAAGGAATGCTTAGCAATAAAGTGGACTTTAGACTCTCTCCGGTACTATGTCTTGGGTAGACAGTTTGAACTGGTAACAGATCATGACCAATAAAGTGGATGGCACAAACCAAAGACCAATAGGAGGGTGAATAGGTGGTTCCTGGCCCTTCAAGAAATCAGTTTTATCATAAAACACCGCCCCGGTGTTTGGGGAATGCAGATGCCCTGTCCTGAGTGCACGCATGCTTGCCAACCTGTGTTTGTTCCAACCCCAACCCCGTTTGAAACGGCAAGGGGGGGTGTATGTGACAGGAAGCCAGGAAGAACTATGGGTGTGTCCAGGATGGGGGTATTTGTTCCAGATTCATGCTGTACACTGACTGTTTTTCCTTTTGTGCTGTAAAGTGAATCTGTTTGGGTTAGTGAGCTCAGCTGTAGCAGGTTGAGTTTGTAGTGTGGCTTTCTGGGTTGAAGTGTGATCACTGCAGTGTGGTATACACAGTATTGGAGTGAAATATTGTTTTTGTAGTGCACATTTGTTGTGTTTTTCACGTTTGTAGGAGTTGCATAGGTGTGTGTATTTGTGTATGTATATATATATATGTATATGTGTGTGTATATATATTAATATATATATATTTTTTTTTTTTTCTTCTCCACGTGTGATGTGCACAAATTATATGTGTTTGCATGATCCACTATTAGTGGCACATATGTTTGATTTTTTTTTTTGAAGGGTATAACACTATGTTAGTTTATATATTTTTTTGAGGTACATGAATATTGGAAACTTCACATTGTAATCACAGGAGAGAGAATCATCTTGGAGGAAGAAGAAGGATTTTTATTATATGGTACTTTTTGAATATTGAGGACACTTTTCATTAGGGGTTTAGTGTTCATATAACAGCAATGGTCAAACTACGGCCCGGCGGACCTTTTAATCCGGCCCGCGGAGCTAGGCTCCCGCTAGGCTCCTCTCACAATCCACCCTGAAGACCGGTGTAGCATGAAAATCTGTCTCCTATGAGGATCTGTCCCCCTCGACGTATCTGCGTATGTGCCGGAGATCGCCGATCGGCTGCTAATGCCTGAAACTGGCACATGCGCAGATACGTCGAGGGGGACAGATCCTCATAGGAGACAGATTTTCATGCTACACCGGAACGGCGCTGGAACACGGCGAGAGGAACGCGCGGAGCAAAGGTAAGTGAATTGACACAGGGGGGACTTGGGGACTTAATATGGGGGATGAATTACTATATGGGGGATGAATTACTATGGGGGATGAATTACTATGGGGGATGAATTACTATGGGGGATGAATTACTATATGGGGGATGAATTACTACGGGGGATGAATTACTATATGGGGGATGAATTACTATATGGGGGATGAATTACTATGGGGGATGAATTACTATATGGGGGATGAATTACTATGGGGGATGAATTACTATATGGGGGATGAATTACTATATGGGGGATGAATTACTATATGGGGGATGAATTACTATATGGGGGATGAATTACTATATGGGGGATGAATTACTATGGGGGATGAATTACTATAGGGGGGATGAATTACTATGGGGGATGAATTACTATATGGGGGATGAATTACTATATGGGGGATGAATTACTGTATGGGGGATGAATTACTATGGGGGATGAATTACTATATGGGGGATGAATTACTACATGGGGGATTAATTACTATGCTTACTATGGGGGAATATTACTATACTTACTATGGATGACACATACACATCATTCATCTACTCTTGGTCCGGCCCCCGGGTCCAATATATGAACCCATTGCGGCCCTCAAGTCAAAAAGTTTGCCCACCCCTGTCATATAAGAAAAGGTTTTGGACTTTAAATGAGGTTTAATGTTGATAAATGTAAAGTTCTGCACTTAGGAACTAAGAAAATGCATACATCATACATACTAGGGGGGGTACAACTGGGGGAATTAATGGTCAAGAAGGTTTTGGTAGATTACAAGCTTAGTAATGGCATGCAATGCCAAGCTGCGGTTTCTAAAGTGAGCAAAATCCTCTTGGGGGGAGGGGGGGGGAGAGATCATTTTACACCGGTACAAATCATTCACCTTTCTCTCCTCTCCTTGCAGTGATGACAATACGGACTAGACATCATCTGATTGATCAGAACCGTCCATGTGACCGTGTTGACCAATCAAAAGCCTTCTAGCCCAAACTGTCATCTATGCAAGGAGAGGAGAGAAAGCCGCTTCACAGGTCTGGGGATTTGAAATCTCTGCGGCTTTTTCTCCTCTGCTTGCAGTGATGACAGTAAGGGCTAGACGGCATATGATTGGTCAGCACCATCCATGTCTCCTCCTGCTGAGAATATGGAAAATATGTCACTGTAGTATACATACCTACTCTCCCACTCTCCGCTGCCAGAAACTTCCCTGCACCGCTCCTGTGTGAACTCTGGCTATGACAGTCCGGGTTCACAGGAGCAGTGGGAAAACCACATGCGATTTGGACAGGAATCACATTCCTGTTCAAACCGCATGCTGTTCTTTGCAGTGCAATTTGCGCCAATACATTTTTATATTGACTCAAATCGTACCGCAAAGTATTAGTAATCGATATCGTACTTGCACTTGCCGGGTATGGATATCGTACTTGCACTTGCCGGGTATGGGTATGTTGTGGGCTTTTGAATCACGTCTCAAGAATATGACTTTTATCAAGACATAGTATTATATGGCAAACAGCTCAGCATAACCGGATATTAAGAGTTAATTTTGTCTTGGTTGAACCACCAAGAATTCTAGTTAAAGAACTGGAGAGAATGGGTGAAGGGATTGTTTTTTCTTTCCTCCTAGAGACAATACTATTTTGAAGTTCTACAGGTGATCAAACACCATTATTCAGACTTCAATAAGCAGGTAAACATATACAAGGTCTGGACATGACAATAGAGGAACCAAACTGATTGTCTGAGAGCTTACCCAAACCTTGTAGAGTGTGATGAACCAACAGACCTCTGAAACTATTACCATATACTATTGTTCACCAAGGGTGAAGGCATTAACAGATGTTTACCATGAGTCCAATACAAGGGCCAGGCAAATAGAGAATTTTTTTTCCCTACACAGAGGAAATGTTGATTCTGAAACAAAGGGGTGAAATTCAGGACATTTAAGTTTAAAAGTTCACTGTATATCATGACAAAAATGTACTACAAAAACAGATTATAAATAAGATGTCATAGACTTTAAACACCACTAAATACTCAGCAATGGGAACTATATATCACTAACTTGAGTATTGAGATGATGGGAAGTAAGATGTATTATAAACTAGCATTAGTTACATGTCTTATCAGGAAACAAACAGGATGATATTTCAAGTAGGAATAACTGAATATACACCTATATTCCATGGTCCCTATTTAGAATATCATAGGTATGATCACTGCTATATCTGGAAAGAGCCGTATATTTTATTCCTGAAATTACCTGAAGATTCCACCCAAGGTATGAGTCATCTCAAATGCTCACATTGTTCTGTGATACATGACCGCCACCTGGCGGGCAGGTGAGAAATAGCTTATGTACACACATTTCTCAACTAGCCAATCAGGAAGCCTGGTGGGAAGGTATCTTAGAACAATGGACTAGTGGATATAAAAGCCCATGTGCTTTAAAAAAAAGAAAAACCCTCATAAAAACCTCATGGAAAGACCTGACATCTGAAGAAGATCTGCTGAATAACTACTCTTCCATCTTTTCAAACTTCCTAAAACTTTAAACCTCTAATCTTATAACTTCCTACATTCTCCCCTAATGAATCTATCACTTGCTATATATATCAGTCTAAAGGCGTTCCACTGCCAGCTAAATCCACGGGAGAGTTGCCTAGTCTGAATTCCGGGTGTGGTGAGATATTTATTTGATTTTTGTATTAATTATTTTCTCTGTTGTGTGGAATCATAAAATTACCTCAGTGTATCATAACAATATTGAGTAGTTAGATATATGTAGAAAGATACTGTGTTACTGTTAAAAATTGTTTATTGCCATATTATAAATTTTTCCATATTTCATAATTTATTGAATATTAATAACCAGAGTATCACATATCAAGGGCTTACTTCTTGCAATCCTATGGCCACGGCGTGCGAGAATATAACCTTTGAGATATTCGAAATTATTAATTATTAATAAATTTAATAAATAATCATATCATTTAAAATTGTAATTGATGTAATTAGTTAGAAACTTGATTAGTGTGTCTTACATTGGTAGGATATATTTTTGATTGTGTGTACCAATATTCATTTATCACCAGTCTTTTGCGTTTCGTGTTAATATATATATAATTTTTGTACATAAATAAATTTTTATATTTATCTATTATAAGGCAAATTTTGTGTGTATGGTACGAAATCATATTGGCTAAAAGAATTCAAGGTATAATAATAAGTGGTGATCAAATTGTCAAGGTGTCCAAATTATTGGTTTACTAAATATTTGCCGTATTGTAACGGCTGGAGGCACTGTAATATTTCATCTAAGGGAAAGGGACACGCCCTTTATAAATTATATATATCCTTACATAAACCACCACAACATAAATTTGGAGGCACTGCTGAGATCCATAGAAATCGTACCATAACACAAAACGCACTGGTGATTGTATATTTGTACACTTTATCAAACATATATTTTGTATCAAAATGGCATCCAGTAATCACGGATCCACTTCTTCCAAGCATAACGAGGAAAATATGGCGGCTCAAGGCATTGAGCAAGAAGCTATGAAGCCAGCTCGGAAAGCTGCCGGTGCTTGGCAGAAGTATGTTGAAAATGAAGTAATAGATTATCTCCGCAAGAGATTAAGTTTGGGGGATAGCAATAAGGAATTTGTGGATGAAGAGAAAAAGCAGGCTATTAGCACCTTTGAGGACCTGTTCAACCAAAAGGGCCAGGTTGTTGGGTTTTTAATAGCATTTGCTGGAGCAGAAAGTGATAGAAGCCGTGACAGACTTCTCCTAGAAGCTTGGCCCATGTTATGGTTCATGACCGCTGGAGCTGCCCAGCAGACCATGACTCTAAGGGAAGAGTTGTCAGAGGCCCGCCTCTTGTTAGAAAGCAAAAATCAGGACATTGAGTCTTTGAAAGGGAAGCTTGGTCATGCCGGTGTTCGTTTAGACGAATCCGAGAAACATTATGATAGATTGGTCGGAGACTTTCGAAGTGCTCAGGACCTATATGAAAGAAACTTTCAGGAATTAAAACAACTTCAAAAGAAGTATCAGGACTTAAAAGATGAGGTGGAGTACTTCAGATCAGAGAGGTTATCTCCTGTCAAAATTAAAGTTCACCCAGGGGATAAGCATGACCAGTCAGAACTTACCTTGATAAAATCTGAGCAGAAAACTATGGAGGAGCAGATTATAAGGTTGACGGCCCAAATAAATTCTGGGGTCCAAAGACGGACCAACCCAGTCAAGCCAGAGGCTGATGAGCGGAGATACCCGCATCACAGCGAAGTATCTGATAGTGAGTCAGGGTCAGAATATAGGTCACCTCCTAAGCTTTCAAGATACACTCCAGAGCGCTCTGAAGGAAAATATGAGGTTTCATATAGGCAGGAAGGGAAATCCCAGGGGTCATTCAGGAGATATGACACCCCAAAGGTTATTAAGTTCCTGAAGGACACTGTTCCTATGTTTTCTAAGAAAGGGTCCCTTGAGATCACCGAACACATGAGAACATATGAACAGACGTTAGAGATTCTGGGCATTAGAGATGACCACACCAAAATAGAATTGTTGCCATGGGTGTTTGAAGAGAAATACCGGCAATTCTTTGAGACCTTGAGGGCCTATTCCAATCAGTCCTGGAGAGAGGTTAAACATAAGTGCCACATGGAATTTGGGCCTTATAAAACTGTAACCTCTGCCAAGGCTGCGGCCTACAATTTAAAGTGTGGTCCTCACCAAAGCCCTGCAGAATTTCTGGCTGTCCTCAGAAATGCCTATTTCCTGGCTGAAAAGGATCCCAATCCTAACCAGCCAGAATTCAAGACACTATTCTATGAAGCATTACCTGCTTACATAAAATTGGGACTTGCAAAGGATTACAGAAAGGGATGCTCTCTTGATTGGTTGGTGAGAGAGAGTGACTATTTATTCTCGATCCAACAGTCCAGTGAGGGCGGGATAAAAAGAGAACCTAAAAATAGCCCCAAGATAGTAGCAGCCACTACCGTATCCCCTCCAAATCCAAATTTGCAGGCAGAGAAGAAATCATATGCGGAAGTAGTCCGTGGGGGTAAAACCAATGGTTCCCCTAGATTTGTACCTCAAACCCAGCAAGTGAAGGAGGTCCAAAACTTTGCACCCCAAAACCAGTGGGTGAGAAAGGATAGACAAAAGCCAGGGAACTACGGTAGTGGAAGTGAGAAGAATAAAAAGTATGGTAAGGGCCAGTATAGTGATGAGAATCAAAGGAGGCAATGGTATCCTCAGAGGTTCTATTATCCTCGCCAAAACCAACATGGGAATTTTTATGGGAACCCCAATTTCAACAGGCCCCATAATCACAATAAGAATCCCAATTTTAATAAAAATTCCGACTTCCAAAGATTTCCTCCACGCCAAGAACACCCTCAGGCTCAAAGGGGGGATACAGTACCCCAGGCTCCCTTTAATAACAGGGAGACCCCAAAACCTCAGAGAGAACAATGGCGTCGGGATCAGAGCAGTAGTTCTGACTCTGAGTCTCATTACCAGTCTCGTCCAAAATACAAGCGCAAGTATAGGAAAAGGGAGAATCAACAGAATGACTCCTCTGAGCGTATTGGACAAATAGAGGCACAGGTCAGCAAAATGGCTGAACAAATGGACAGGCTTGTCACTCAATTTCCATCCAATCCTTTTTTAGGAGCAGCTCCTGTGACCAACCAAGGGTCACAGAATTAACAGGCAACCAAGCCTTAAACCAACAGGGGAGGACACTGAGTCAAATGACAGGAGATGTGTGCCCCGTCCCTGACACGCCTACTAATGGAGAAGCTAGTTCTCAGGCAAAGGGGGACCAGTTGTTGGTTATTAATGATTCTCCTGTTTTTCAGTGTCCATCTATTGCCCCTAATATAGTCGCGGCATCGGAAGTCGTCGGGATTGACAAGCCAGACGGAGCACCAACTTCTAGTTGTGCTTCTGTCTTGAGACAGTCCAAGAATCCCACCAGGGAGGATAAGGGTGATGTGTCCACCACATGCGGTGAGATAAGAGCTAGTCATAGGTTATTGAAGGGCCCACAGATCTTCAACCACACCAATTTCATGTGTGAGCTGACTGAATCTGATGGGAGATATTATGCCACGGTGCAGGTGCAGGATGCCAGTGATCTTTCGATTGTCGGCTTAATAGACACTGGATCCCAAGCAACCATCATGTCACAGGAACATTTTGACAAAGTGGCGAATGTCATGCCCACCAAGCCGAGACTTAAAAGTTTTGACAGCTCATTGATTGGTGTAGGTGGAGACCCGTTACAAGTCATGGGTACCGCCTGGCTTAAATTGAAACTGGGTAATAAGGAACTGAGACACCCCATCATCATTGCCAGTATCTCCCAGCACCACATGATAATTGGGATGGACTTCCTAAAAAGGCTGAACACCATAGTTGACTGTGTGAACCAAGTCCTGTGGTCACAGGTAAATACCCCAATTAAATATGGGAAACTTAAAACTCCCCATTCCCGACAACACTGCCACCTGGTGGAAGAAAGGCCTGGATCATTAGAAATCCATTTCAGGAACAGCCAACTTCCTGATGTAACGGTTATCAAACCTGATGACCATAACCCTATCAGAAGAGATGAGGAACACATTTTTAGAATTCCCCAAGATAAAATAAAAGATATTTCCCTCCAAGATGACATCCTTACGATATCTTTTCATCAGGAGGATAAACCAAGAAAAGGGGGAGATCATACCCAATTCTTGACAGGTATTGAAAGGGTTAACAGCGACTTGTTTATCCCCATCCGGATAAATGGTCTTAATAGGTCAAAATATGCCAAACTAGATTTGAGACAGGAACACAGCTTTGTAAGCCATGGACTGATAAAACACCTAACCGAAATGGAAATGATCCGTTTCTCCACACCTCAGCGTCATTGGATTTCAGACTCCCTTGATGACTCTGATGATCACAATTCAATGGCTAGGTGTCTCTTAAACGTCACTGTAGGAAACAAAACAGCCACCCATGTGTTCCTAGTCTTGGATAATCCCCAAACGAAAATTTATTTTGGCAACGATATATTACATCGCTTTGCAACGCAAGTCGACCTAATTAATGACTGTTTATGGAGTCGACTAAAGGGGGACCCCGAAAAATACCAAAATCTGGACTTAGCTTTAAAATCCCAGCAACAGATGCCTTATGCTGTTGAAGTCCAGGTAGCCCAAAAGATTACAATTCCTAAGGGCATAAATAATTTCATACTCCCCATCCAAGTTAAAAAGGGACATAGACTGAAGGGGTCAGATGCATTGGTATGCCTCTCCCATAAAATGCAGGGGGAGGGACTGAACATTACACACACGCCCCTAGTCAACACACATCAATCCCCGATGTACATTTACATACATAATCTGTCCAATCAGGACATCGTCTTACCCAAAGAGACCCTTATTGGTCTAGCGGTAGAGACTGAATATTATACCTTTGGGGTTACTAACCAGGTGATTGGACTCATCCCCGATGAATATTTGTCGGAGGAACAATTAATTGAACAAACATTCCATTCATTACCAGAGGGTATTTTCACCATAGAGTCCATTTATCCATTCGATTCTAAAGATGGCACCTGTCGAGTCGAAGAGACATCAATTGTCTTTGATCACCCAATCAAAGAACAAGAGTACCCCAAAGAACCTGGATGGCAGGAGAACACACACACACACATCACATACCCAATGACCTCACCACGAAACTTGAGGAGGCATATGAGATAGGTCAGCCGGAAAGCTTTCCTGGATTCAAGGAGTTAGTGGAAGAGATGGTGGCCCTCGCCGATGCGTGTTCCAATGATCTCGACCGACAATTGCTCCGAGAGCTTCTCCTTGAATTCCAAGAGATCTTTGCCAAGGATTCTTACGATTGTGGGACTACTGACCTACACATCGCTAGGATCCAAACAGATCCAGATGCCCCACCAGTATTCGTAAGACAGTATAGGTTACCATTAGCTTCCTATGAATCTCTAGCTGAGATTATCAGGAAGTTACATGAAAGGGGTATAATTAGGCCCATCCACAGCTCCTACAACCACCCGATCCTGGGTATCTTAAAACCCAATGGACAATGGCGTCTGTGCGCTGACCTCCGTCAGCTAAACAAACGTGTGTACATGTCAGGATGGCCTGTCCCATACATAGACCAATGTCTCGCCCAGCTCCAAGGATCCCAGGTTTTTACAGCCTTGGATTGTGCACAAGGGTATTGGACCATAAAGGTGAGTGAGGAAGACCAATACAAACTGGCTTTCAGTTTTGGGAATCGACAATATTGTTGGGTACGAATGCCTTTCGGATTCATAAATTCCGGACATGAATTTGCTGTGTTCATGCACAAGGCCATGCCAGACGCCTTCGAAAGGGGGACGTTGCCATATGTGGACGATATCCTGATCAAAAGTACGGATATGGCCAAACACATTACAGAACTTCGGCATGTCCTGGGCCAATTAAAAGCAGCAGGAGTTAAACTGTCCTTACAAAAAGCCCAGTGGTGTCGCACGAAGGTAAACTTCCTAGGCCATGAAGTTACTGCTGAAGGTTTGAACCCACAAAAGAAGAAAGTTGAGGCGGTTCTGAATTGTAAAGTCCCTATTAACCTTAAAGAATTGAGATCATTCCTAGGTATGGTAAACTACTCGCGTAAGTTTATTGATAATTACGCCGAGATAAGCAAGCCACTGCTTCACCTACTGAAGAAGGATGTCGAATGGTCGTGGGGTAAGAAACAGGAGGACGCCATGAAGGAATTAAAGGAACGTCTCACACAAGCTCCGTGTCTCGGATATCCCGAAGGGGGTAAAAATTTCTATCTAGAGACAGGGTTTACGCAGGTAAGTATGAGTTCTGTTCTTTACCAGAAACGTGATGATGTCAGTAAGGTGATTGCCTATGCCAGTAAAACTTTGTCCCCGGTTGAAGTAAAGTTCAGTGACTGTGAAAAAGCTCTATTGTCCACCGTGTGGGCATTACAGAATTTCCGCAGTTACATTCAGGGAGAGAGAATCATTGTTGAAACGGCACACCAGCCTTTACAGTATTTAAAGAGTGAACGTATCAAGGGAGGAAATGTGTCTAATAGCCGCATCACTGCTTGGACTTTGTCTTTGCAAGGGTGGCCTCTTGAAATTCGATACAAACAGAACAAGGAAAGTCCAGTAGCCCAGGGCCTAGCCGAGCTCCATGATTGTTCCGCAACTACGCCTACTATGGAGGGCCCGGACACTGACTTTCTGGAAGAACAACTGTTCTCTCCTTACAAGGTTTACGATGAAGAATACTGTAAACAGCTGCCGTGTGTATATGTAGATGGTTGTGCTTTTCATCACAAGGATGGGGAACAGCTCCAACTAGTGGCAGGTATTGGAATCGTTTGGACCCAAGGTGTCACCCCAATTTCTGTGGGATACAAACTTGGACCAAAGAGCAGTCAGGTTGCTGAACTTACTGCAATTCTTAGAGCAGTTGAGATGGCTATAGAGTTCAACATTAAAGAGTGTGCCATCATAACCGATTCCAATTATGTCAGGAATAGTTTTGTGGAGTATTTCCCTAGGTGGAAGCGAAACAACATGAACAAGAGTAATCACAAACCCGTGAAACATGGTAAGCTCTTTTGTCACATCGATGAACTGGTAAGGTCCAATGATCTCACCCTGCACTTCAAGAAGACCAAAGGCCACTCCAAGGTTCTAGGTGCCGAGAAAGAAGGGAACGATTTGGCCGATTCTCTAGCCAAGGAAGGGGCAATCACCGGTGAACTGTTAGACATTGATCAATTTTTAGGTACCGTACAGGTTGAAGCTGTCACCAGGCAACAGGCCAGAACAGCTGGTGATCCGAATGCAATACAGTGGAGTCACGATTCTCCTAGTGAGGATTTAATTACTGCCCAAAAAGAAGACCCAATAATTGGCTTGTTTTATAGTCATATAGAAGATCCCAACCAAAATCCCATAAATAAGGAAGTATATAGTGGGAAGGAGGATTTACGTATCTTAATGAAATCCAAATCCCAATTCTCTTTATACCAGGGATTGTTGATACGAACCTCAAAGGGTGGCGTACAACAATGGGTCGTCCCACTTAAATTTAGAGGTTTGATGCTACAGCATGCCCATGATGCTCCCACTTCCGGTCATCGTGGAGAGAAGATCACGTATGAGATCCTGCGGGATTATGCCTACTGGCCTCATATGTTGCGTGATGTGAAGGAGTACTGCCAAGGTTGCCTAATATGTCCCCAATTTCAACCTACCAAGCCAACTCACAGAGCACCTCTCCAGAAGAGGGGGATATGTATGCCTTGGTCAGACCTTCAGATGGATTTTATTGGGCCAGTAACAAAATCTTCCCGAGGAAATCGGTATATGTTAACAGTTACATGTTTATTCACCAAGTATGTCGAATGTATACCAGCACCAAATAATAGCTCCGAGACATGTGCTGCATTGCTAATAAATCATGTATTTTCTCGTTTTGGTTTACCTCAGAGGATAGAGTCTGATAGAGGATCGCACTTCACTAGCGAAGTGATGGCCAAATTGTGGAAAATTTTGGGGGTTAAAAGGAAATTGCATATCGCCTATCGGCCAGCCTCTAGTGGTGGTGTAGAACGATACAATCAGACCATCGTTAATGTCCTTAAGAAATTTGTTAAGGAAACAGGCAAAGATTGGGATGTCAAGCTCCCGCTGGTCCTGATGGCGTTGAGGGCTACTCCGAATACAGTTACAAAAATGTCATCTTTTGAACTGATGACAGGTAGACGGATGGTACTGCCCCAGCACTTATTGTATCGCACTACAGATCAAAATTTGATCAATGCTACCACCACACACCAGTACATAGAGGATTTACGTAAACATCTGCAATATGCTTTTGCCTTTGCCCAGCGAAATTTGGAAAGAGCTGCAACTAGTGCTAAGACATACTATGATCTCAAAACCTCCAAGAAGGAATATGAGATTGGTGACAAGGTCTATCTATACAACTTTGCAAGAGACCAGATCAAGGAACGGAAATTCCTTCCATCTTGGAAAGGTCCGTTCTCTATCATTGATAAAATCTCTCCGGTCGCATATAAATTGCAGGTTACCCGGTATGGTGAAATCAGTGATAGATGGGTGCACATCAACCAATTACGTGCTTGCCATCCGAAGTCTCAATTGCAGTTGTTGGAAGACTGAACCCACCAATTCCTATCTGGAGATATTGAGATCATTATTAAATTTCCTTTAAACATATAATTCATCTTTTGCCTTACAGGATCCAGTAACATAATTTTATGTATATCCATTACTCAAACTGTTCATTTTAATAATTTAGAAAGGAAGGCCCAGACTATGACCAGACCGGCGATCGGAGGTGTCAATGACCGGACCCTAGAAGGAAGCTATAATGTCCTGTGGGAAAGACCAGATGCCAGAGATCGATCCGGAGACGATAACCTGATGTCCCAGGCCACCAAGGGCCAGTCCAGAGGAAAAGACCCGCCTAGGAGACCGTCTAAGAGACCTGTCGTGCGGAGGACCCATGGACCCCAAGGTGGATGTGCCAGGCCAGGCCGGCCTCATCACAAGACCAGGATCGTCATCGGAAGTGTCCATCTAAAGACGCCGAGTCAAGTTGAGGAACAACCAGCATGACCGCTGCCATTTTATTATCGAAAATTTTTTTTTTTTTGAATTTCATTCCCTTCACCGGAGAAGACGAACGATCACTCTAACCCAAAAGTCCCACTCATGTTTTTTGATACAGACACCCCTCTACGCGTGCCTATACCCCAAAAACAAAGGGGGATTTTGTTGTGGGCTTTTGAATCACGTCTCAAGAATATGACTTTTATCAAGACATAGTATTATATGGCAAACAGATCAGCATAACCGGATGTTAAGAGTTAATTTTGTCTTGGTTGAACCACCAAGAATTCTAGTTAAAGAACTGGAGAGAATGGGTGAAGGGATTGTTTTTTCTTTCCTCCTAGAGACAATACTATTTTGAAGTTCTACAGGTGATCAAACACCATTATTCAGACTTCAATAAGCAGGTAAACATATACAAGGTCTGGACATGACAATAGAGGAACCAAACTGATTGTCTGAGAGCTTACCCAAACCTTGTAGAGTGTGATGAACCAACAGACCTCTGAAACTATTACCATATACTATTGTTCACCAAGGGTGAAGGCATTAACAGATGTTTACCATGAGTCCAATACAAGGGCCAGGCAAATAGAGAATTTTTTTTCCCTACACAGAGGAAATGTTGATTCTGAAACAAAGGGGTGAAATTCAGGACATTTAAGTTTAAAAGTTCACTGTATATCATGACAAAAATGTACTACAAAAACAGATTATAAATAAGATGTCATAGACTTTAAACACCACTAAATACTCAGCAATGGGAACTATATATCACTAACTTGAGTATTGAGATGATGGGAAGTAAGATGTATTATAAACTAGCATTAGTTACATGTCTTATCAGGAAACAAACAGGATGATATTTCAAGTAGGAATAACTGAATATACACCTATATTCCATGGTCCCTATTTAGAATATCATAGGTATGATCACTGCTATATCTGGAAAGAGCCGTATATTTTATTCCTGAAATTACCTGAAGATTCCACCCAAGGTATGAGTCATCTCAAATGCTCACATTGTTCTGTGATACATGACCGCCACCTGGCGGGCAGGTGAGAAATAGCTTATGTACACACATTTCTCAACTAGCCAATCAGGAAGCCTGGTGGGAAGGTATCTTAGAACAATGGACTAGTGGATATAAAAGCCCATGTGCTTTAAAAAAAAGAAAAACCCTCATAAAAACCTCATGGAAAGACCTGACATCTGAAGAAGATCTGCTGAATAACTACTCTTCCATCTTTTCAAACTTCCTAAAACTTTAAACCTCTAATCTTATAACTTCCTACATTCTCCCCTAATGAATCTATCACTTGCTATATATATCAGTCTAAAGGCGTTCCACTGCCAGCTAAATCCACGGGAGAGTTGCCTAGTCTGAATTCCGGGTGTGGTGAGATATTTATTTGATTTTTGTATTAATTATTTTCTCTGTTGTGTGGAATCATAAAATTACCTCAGTGTATATTGAGTAGTTAGATATATGTAGAAAGATACTGTGTTACTGTTAAAAATTGTTTATTGCCATATTATAAATTTTTCCATATTTCATAATTTATTGAATATTAATAACCAGAGTATCACATATCAAGGGCTTACTTCTTGCAATCCTATGGCCACGGCGTGCGAGAATATAACCTTTGAGATATTCGAAATTATTAATTATTAATAAATTTAATAAATAATCATATCATTTAAAATTGTAATTGATGTAATTAGTTAGAAACTTGATTAGTGTGTCTTACATTGGTAGGATATATTTTTGATTGTGTGTACCAATATTCATTTATCACCAGTCTTTTGCGTTTCGTGTTAATATATATATAATTTTTGTACATAAATAAATTTTTATATTTATCTATTATAAGGCAAATTTTGTGTGTATGGTACGAAATCATATTGGCTAAAAGAATTCAAGGTATAATAATAAGTGGTGATCAAATTGTCAAGGTGTCCAAATTATTGGTTTACTAAATATTTGCCGTATTTTAACGGCTGGAGGCACTGTAATATTTCATCTAAGGGAAAGGGACACGCCCTTTATAAATTATATATATCCTTACATAAACCACCACAACAGGTATCGTACTTGCACTTGCCGGGTATGGGTATCGTACTTGCACTTGCCGGGTATGGGTATCATACTTGCACTTGCCAGGTATAGATATCGTACTTGCCGGGTATGGATATCGTACTTGCACTTGCCGGGTATGGGTATCGTACTTGCACTTGCCGGGTATGGGTATCGTACTTGCACTTGCCGGGTATGGATATCGTACTTGCACTTGCCGGGTATGGGTATCGTACTTGCACTTGCCGGGTATGGGTATCGTACTTGCACTTGCCGGGTATGGGTATCGTACTTGCACTTGCCGGGTATGGGTATCGTACTTGCCGGGTATGGATATCGTACTTGCACTTGCCGGGTATGGGTATCGTACTTGCACTTGCCGGGTATGGGTATCGTACTTGCACTTGCCAGGTATGGATATCGTACTTGCACTTGCCGGGTATGGGTATCGTACTTGCACTTGCCGGGTATGGGTATCGTACTTGTACTTGCCAGGTATGGATGTCGTACTTGCACTTGCCGGGTATGGGTATCGTACTTGCACTTGCCGGGTATGGATATCGTACTTGCACTTGCCGGGTATGGATATCGTACTTGCACTTGCCAGGTATCGGTATCGTACTTGCACTTGCCGGGTATCGGTATCGTACTTGCACTTGCCAGGTATGGGTATCGTACTTGCACTTGCCGGGTATGGGTATCGTACTTGCACTTGCCGGGTATGGGTATCGTACTTGCACTTGCCGGGTATGGATATCGTACTTGCACTTGCCAGGTATGGATATCGTACTTGCACTTGCCGGGTATGGGTATCGTACTTGCACTTACCAGGTATGGGTATCGTACTTGCACTTGCCAGGTATGGGTATCGTACTTGCACTTGCCAGGTATGGATATCGTACTTGCACTTGCCGGGTATGGATATCGTACTTGTACTTGCCAGGTATGGATATCGTACTTGTACTTGCCAGGTATGGGTATCGTACTTGCACTTGCCGGGTATGGGTATCGTACTTGCACTTGCCGGGTATGGATATCGTACTTGCACTTGCCAGGTATGGATATCGTACTTGCACTTGCCAGGTATGGGTATCGTACTTGCACTTGCCAGGTATGGGTATCGTACTTGCACTTGCCGGGTATGGATATCGTACTTGCACTTGCCGGGTATGGATATCGTACTTGCACTTGCCGGGTATGGGTATCGTACTTGCACTTGCCGGGTATGGGTATCGTACTTGCACTTGCCGGGTATGGATATCGTACTTGCACTTGCCGGGTATGGGTATCGTACTTGCACTTGCCGGGTATGGGTATCGTACTTGCACTTGCCGGGTATGGATATCGTACTTGCACTTGCCGGGTATGGGTATCGTACTTGCCAGGTATCGGTATCATACTTTGTATTTGCACTTACTGGGTATTGGTATCAGCATCGTACTGTGTTTTTATTTTTAACAAATCCTCTAACCCAGCTGATCAGAAGTCCTTGCAGCATATTAAGTTAAAAGAATTTGGGCCAGTGAATTCCCGCATTAGTTTGCTGGGACCCCAAACCTCAAAATACACAGAAATACCCTCAGACCCAAACCCCACCTTCATCCCTACTTGAGATCTGGAAGTTCTTGTTAGACAGGTTGATAAGGTAATGTTACACAAGACAAGATCATATCCAGTGACTGCGCACTCCTTGTTTACAGGTACTGATGGCTTAATCATTAGCAGGATCCATGGGGAGGACTTTACTGAGGACAGTCAGGACTGTTAACACCAAGCCACCAGTAAAGATACAGGGAAGGCACTGATTAGTGGTCCCACCTCTACTAAAGAGCAGGTAATGATAATGGGGTTCTTTATGGGGGGCTATCATTCTGTACCTACTATTCCACCTTTTATAGAAGTGTGCATTGAATTCTTTGATAAGTGTGTCCATTTATGATGTATACCTCCAATCGTGTGTTTCCCATAGGATCTCTTGAAGGGGAATTGTAGTCTTTGTAATGCTTCTTTCTTTTTATTTATATACTGTATGAAAGATCAGCTGTACATAACCTTTTTATTATAAAAAGTGACTTTGTGGCCCAAATGTGATCATTGATCAGTGCCCCCCACCCTTGCTGTGAGTCAAAAAGCTCTTCTTCTGGTGAGGATTATCTTTCTGTTCCACTTGCTGTTCTCCGATCTCCTCCAAGCACTCAGTAGTACAGAGCATAGTAATGATGGTGCTTCAAACAAAAAAGAGGGGAAGAGGGACCACTCATAGTGTAGTAATAACTTTATTAACAATAGATTGTAGAAATACATTTATATTTTCATAAAAAACATTCAGCTTTAAGTATGTAAACCTGTTGGGCAGCTGGATTGCATTCTGGGAACACCACTGTTCCATGTTCATTACACTGATCGGATGTGACGTCACCGGACACCAGAAACTCCATCCAACACGTTTCACCCCTCCCACTGGGCATCTTCAGAGGTCTCGTAATGGAGAACAGCAAGTGGAACAGATCTTCCTCACCAGAAGGAACACGGTTTTTGTTTTTATTATAACCTTTTTATTGTATGAATTTCCTAACATCTTTTTATTTATGTGTAGATTGTATTATACATGTACATAGAAGGCAGACCTGTTTACTTAGACCAGCTCTGCTTGCTGCTCAGTGATTTTGTCTGGCTGCTCCTTATATCTCACTGTGGGTCCAGGGAGAACTTGTCCCCCTCCAACCAATACAAATTTGATATGTTGCGCTGGTAGCCCTGAGTGGAGATACTCCTCCATTCACACATTGATCAAGAGAGGGGTCCACAGTGAGTGGCCCATGCTGGGCATTAGAAAGCTACCTGCTCCCTCAGGGCCGGTGCTTCCAATAGGCAAACTAGGCGGCAGCCTAGGGCATACTGCCACGTAAGGGCACCTGCAGCACTCTCTCTGTATATGATACCGCCACGTCATGAATGATCCTCCAGCTGGAAGGAGGGTTGACAGAGGGGAGGAAGAAAGGACAGAGGAAGATGTCGGGTGTCTGGGGCCAGTGTAGCAGCTGAACTGCGGCTCCTTCCAGTACTCCTCTCAGACTCAGTTCCTTACTGCAAGCCGACTGGCAGCTGCTGATCAATGTTGAGTTCCAGCCCTTCTCTTCCCATTCAACAGAGGAGGCAGAGCTGTGCCTGCGGAGGTAGGTAATGTCTGTGTGAGTGTGACCCGGCCATCCATCACATGTGCAATGTGTCAGTGAGTGATGACATCACAATCCCACAGCCTGCTCTTCTAGTGCCTGCTGATCTGTGTCAGTGTTGGTGGTGGGTTGTTGTGTCGGACCTGTCACTGTGTGGGATCACTCAGTTCAGCTGCCTGCTGTCATGGCATGTTATCCCCCCCCCCTCCATTGCCTGGGGAATTCCAGCCTGGGATCTGTCAGTGTGGGTCCATCATCCTCCACTCACTGCAACTGTCTCTTTGCCACTGCCAGCCACAGACACAGTCAATCCGAGGCTCTGATTTTGTCTTTAATATTGGTGCTGGTGCATCTTATGGCACTTATTTTTGCAAATCAAAAGAAATTTAGCAGTTTCATGTTTTGTTGATAGAATTTTTTTAAATTAATTATGGTATATCTTTTTTGGGGGGTACAAGTAGCTGGTCTTGCCTTAGACCTACAATCACAGCTTCTGGCGTAGTGACAGGTGCTGTGATCAGTGGTCTGAACTTGGGGCAGGTATGCTATAAAATGCCTAACCTCTATCACTGCCTGCGGATACATATACAATGGGGAGGATTTACTAAAACTGGAGCACTCAGAATATGGTGCAGTTGTGCATGGTAGCCAATCAGCTTCTATCTTCAGCTTGTTCAGTTAGGCATTGGCAATAAAATCTGGAAGCTGATTGGTTTCTCTGCAGAGCTGCTCCAGATTTTGCACACACCAGTTTTAGTAACCTCCGCTATATACTGTATATACATGCATTCCACTTGTCTGTCATTCTTCCACAGCCAAGCCTCGTTGCTTATAATCTGTCTTGTTTCCACAATCTACTTTCACTTCACACCTCTCCCTCACACAATATGATCTTGTCGACTCCTGCACCACATTTAATACTCTGCCCTGCTTCCTCCATGTTCCCCTTAACAACCTGGTCTTTCTGCCTTCTCCCTCCCATTCCTTTATAATCCAATCTCATTGCTTTTGTTTTCTTCCTCCTCCACAAATTTTGATTCTGCTGCCTCTTCTGTTCCACACCTTCTCATCTCCCAACAATTCCATCTTTCTGCCCCACCTTAAAATGTCTTGCTGCCTCTTCTCAACCCATTTCCACTATCGTGATTCATTGCCTTCCCTCTACTCCCTTCCATTACCCAACTCCACTGTCTTCCCACTATTCTCTTCCATTATCCAATTCTCCCTACTCCCCTGTGTTATCCAACCCCACTGTCTTCTGTGTTTCTGCCTTCTCTCTACTATCTTCCATTATCCAGCCCCACTCCCTTCTGTCCACTCCCTTCCGTTATCCAACCTCACTCCCTTTCATTATAAAAACCCCACTGCCATCACTTCACTCCCTTTCCATTATGTGGCTTCACTCCCTTCTCACTACTCCTTTCCATTATCTATTCCCTACTGCCTTCCTTCTATTCCCTTCCATTATCCAACCCAAATGCCTTCTCTTTTCTCCCTTCCATTATCCAACCATCAGTGCCTTCCCTCTACTCCCTTCTATTATTCAGCCTCACTGCCTTCTCTCTACTCCCTTCCATTATCCAACCATCAGTGCCTTCCCTCTACTCCCTTCCATTATTCAGCCTCACTGCCTTCTCTCTACTCCCTTCTATTATCCAACCCAATTGCTTTCTCTCTACTCGCTTCCTCCAATTTTCCAGCCTCAATTATTTCTCTTCTTTCCATTATCCAATCACACTAGTTTCTCTCTACTCCCTTCCATTATCCATCATCACAGCCTTCCCTCTACTCTCTTCCATTATCCAGCCTCACTGCCTTTATTTGAACCCCTTTTATTACCAAGCTTCATTCCCTTCTCTCTACTCCCTTTCATTATCCAGCCTCACTCCCTTCTCTCAGTGCCTTTTCATTATCAAACCCTGCTCTCTTCGCTTTACTCCCTTCCATTTTGCAGCTTCACTGCTTTACCAACACTCCATGATCCATCCCTACTGCCTTCCCTTGACTCCCTTCCATTATGCAACTCAATTGCCTTCCCTCTATTCCCCTCCATTATGGCTCTCTGTTCTCCTAGATTGTAAGCTCTAATGAGCAGGGCCCTCTGTTTCCTCTTGTACCAAATTGTATTGTAACTGTTATGTCTATCTTCATTTTGTAAAGTGCTGATCAAACTGTTGGCGCCATATAACTCCTGTATAATAATAATTATCCAACTCAACTGTCTCCTCTCTACTCCTTTGCATTATCAAACCCAAATGTTTACTCTTTACTCACTTGCATTATCCAACCTGAATGCCTTCTCTCTACTCCTTTCCATTATCCAGCCTTTCTCTATTCCTTTCCATTATCCAGTCACACTGGTTTCTCTCTACTCCATTCCACGATCCAGCCTCAATGTCTTCCCTCTACTTCCTTCCATTATCCAGTGTCACTGCTTCCTCTCTACTCCCTTCCATCATCCATCCCTACTGTCTTTATTCTACTCCCTTCTATTATCCAACCCAACTGCTCTCTACTCTTCCATCATCCAACCCCATTGTCTTCCCTCTACTCTCTTCTATTATCCAGAGGTCTGACATTCCTTCTACTAAGTCAAACCTCATACTCCCTTTTAATCATAGAGCTCTGACTAAGCAGGGGTTATATGAAACCTCTGAAAGGAGAGCAATGGTCCTTCACTACAGCATGCTGGCAGTGGACAGGTGTTTCTACTCGGGTTGTGGCTGTTTTTTAAAAGAAAACAAACTGTAGGTCTTTGCACACCTGAATGCCCTCTAGGTTCTTTTGGTATATAGAGAAGTTATTATTCCCACAATCAAACCTCGCTCATAGACTCTGAAAAACAGGAACTGTAAAGCAGAGTTTCTAACCAGCAAAGGAGGGTTTGGAATATTTGACCTGGGGGCAGGGGCGGGCTGACAACTCATGGGGCCCCCCGGCAATAGGGGATCATGGGGCCCCTGTGTCCTTGCCCAAACTCAAAAAAGCCTATGAAAAAGGTACCAGGGGCATCTCATGGGGCCCCCTACTGACCCCGAGCCCTCGGGCATTGCCCGAGTTTCCAAATGGTCAGTCCGCCCCTGGCTGGGGGCAAGCACAACCAACTAGTCTTTTCATGGTGGGGATGGATTTCTGAGGGCTAATTAAAGTCTACAGCACAAAGTGTACTATGGTGCCACAATGATTGGTGAGAAAGGTGGGTGTTCCTAAAGGATGTGGTTTATTGTGACTCAATATTTCATATCTTCTAGAATTGGCTTCTCTTGCAGCTTTTAGCATTCAGTCACATGATATGAGGTCAATGTTAGGAGACTTTCCTCTGCCAGACACAAGACCTAGTGGAGTGCAGATAGCTATATAATGCCCACCATGTGTCAATGACTACAGATCTCTATAATTCCATTTATAAAATAGAACCAAAGGAAGGAGAAAGCACATGGACAGGATGAATTGAACTATCAGAACCTCCAGTTTTCGGAGAGCATATGGAAAGGACAACATTGTGAGGTCATTTTAAAGTAAATCTAAAAGGAAAGGTTTTGGTTTTACATACACGAATGTATCTTTTCCAGTCTTCGTTCCTGGAGCTCTTTTAATCACAAATGAAATATAATCTTTGGCACAGTGAGCGTCCAGCCCAGAGAAGCGATAAGATAAGAGCAATGCAGGCGGCTTCTAGTCTGATGGACTAATATGATAAAAGGATAGCAGATAGATAGATCGATAGATATTTTGTTTTTGTTCCACATTTTGCTTTTTGATGCTATTTTGAGAAAATTGAGTCATCAACTTCAGGTGGCGAAAACTAACAGTAAGATACTATTAGTCAGGAAGTCTTAAAATGCTAAATAAAAATTATACAATAATAAATAGTAATATATAAAATACTATAAATGTAATATTACTACTAACAAAATAAATAAAAACCTAATAAAAAGTAAAGTTCTCCCAAATTACCTTAAAAAACCTATACAGAAATGTATGCTTGCAATAATCTGAGTCAGAGCCATGGCAATAGCTATAGCAGCCCAGTTGGCTGCTATGGAGCCGAGGGTGGAAGGGAGCTCCTTCGGAGGGGTTGTTGAGGCAATTTGAACATTTGAATTTCAAATCAAAAAATGTTATCAAATGTACAGGAGAATTCAGAATTATTGCTGCCAATAATAGATTTAATTTGTTGGCTTGCAGTACGGAGAATTTGTTTGGTTGTCTCACACAGTGTAGATTTATTATTACTACAGCTTCTGGTCATCCCAGCAAGCACTGAAACTGAATCCTATCTTTGATTTAGAAATACTCTTACATTAAGCTCAATGACAGTAGGGAGGTCGCTGGGGAGCCCCATCAAAATTTTGCTGTGAAGCCCCACAGTCTGTAGTTATGCCCCAATTTAAATTGCTGCATCTAAAGCCTAACTTCACCCCATTGCTTTTGCTGTCCTGGATAGAGTTTAAATTTGTCACATTTCTATTTCTCACAGTAACCTCCTTGGGGAGGTTTTCCCTCAATTCCTGTGTCCATTACACAAAAACAGGAAATGGGGAGGATGTTTTTACTGGGAAAGAAGAGCCGAGAAAACAAGGAATATGCCATCAGATGTTCTAACACCTTCCTTATTCTACTGTAACACCCCCTGACCCCCAAAGACATGTGGGACCCCATAGGGGCAAGTTCGGCCAACGTCAAGCTATAGACTTCATACTTCTGGGAAAGAGGATTAAGGCACATAATACTCCTGGATTAGGCAGACTCCAAATAAAAAATGATATTTAGAGCTGCCAGAGAAAGAGAACCTTGAAGCTACTCCTACACTCTGTGAATTTGGCTATTATGTACAACATGGTCTAACACCCTAGGGAGTAGCCACCATACTCCACTGATGTACAAGCTTCAATTCAGCTTCTCAATACATTTGGCATTACAGCATGGCACTTTGATCTCCGTGTTACACAAGCTAGGCCTCATGCCCAAGCCCCTATCCAACCACATGGTCACTCTCCTCTGGCAGCAGGTTCTAGGAGGATCTCACAGCCAATAACATCTGTACCCCCAGATAGGAGGTCCAGAGGAGAATTGCCTTCCACAGGTCACTCCTGAATATTTATACCCTCCCCCATTCCCCACCACTGACAAATCTCCTAGCGAGATGCACAATCACTGGTGACACTTACTGGAAGTAGGCAAAAGAAAACAATAACTAGATCCCAGGAAAGCTGTACTATCCAGCTAAGGCTGACTACAGCTTGGCAAATACTACATCTAAATAGAAACGCCTGTCTTGGGGTGGCTACATTAAAAAAAAAAAAAATTGTCTATGTTCCTGCTGGACAGATTGTCAAGGAAATACAGGGACATCTCTTGCAGGGAGACACAGGAAAAAGGAGTACAGAAAGGAGCTGATTTCAGTTATTTTGCAACTAGAGAAGAGCAAAAAAAGTATAATTAAATAATTTGAACTGAGTCATAGTCATGTGAAGAGGTGGGCTGTACAGTAGAAGGAATATTGACCTCTCTCATAGTTGGTATCTATGTGTTTCTTCCAGGAAGATGGGATTCTCCACAATCCTCGCTCTGTTGGTCACTGTTCTCATCACCCTCCATTTTATTATATCGTGGTGGAGACAGCACATACGGTACAGGTCACTGCCCCCCGGACCCACCCCACTGCCTTTCCTGGGCAACCTGAAGTATATGGATATGAGAACTGCTGATAAAAATTACACCTTGGTAAGTGACTTCTGGGATCTAATCAGATTTTGAGAGACTGTTTATTTCACGATCAGGGGTCAGGCTCAAAGACCAGTTGCTATAGCAGTGGAAAGGCTTACCTGAAACCAGCAGGATAGGTACACAGGCAGGTCACTGTGGCAGAGGAGTGGGCTCATCTAAGGTGCGAAGTCTAAGTACTAACTGGTGTTCACCAGAGCTTCTGATGTTGGAGATGGAGTTTGCTGCGTGTTAGCACCAGGTTGCGGTCCTCAGGATCACCCCACCAGGAGGTGAGCAAGGGGAGGTCCAGTAGTGTATTAAGCAGGTAAGGAAAACACGGAAGCGTGGTCAGTACACAAGCCAAAGTCAGTAATGAACAGTTGCAGGTTGGGATCAGACAGAAGCGTAGACAAAGGTCCATAACGAGTGGTAGCTAAATATGGATGACAGCAGAGAAGGCAAGGAGCACAATACTGGCTGGACAGCACAATAATCTGACAAACAGGAAGTGCAGAGACATGGCTTATATCAGGAAGTTCATGGGAGGAGCAAGGGGTTCAAGGTTCATGACAAACAAGATCAAAGCAGGATTATCCAAATATTTGTCAAGGGAGCTGACAACATTCCAGGTGGCTCAGCAAGAAGAAACATTGCCACTCACAGCAGAAGGCCCAGGTTTGGACCCAGGCTCTGACAGTTATAGTGCTGCCTTTGATGGAACTGCTGGTTAAGATGGGTTCTTAGCCTCCACCTCCAAGCGCCTCAACCCTTCTGACACACCAGGATAAGAGAATACAAACCCAATGAAACACAGCAAATAACTCTGGCGTTAGGTAACAGGAATTATCTTAAAACCAGACCCCAAGCAATGATGGGGGTAAATTCAATGTATTATTCTCTCAGACAGCTGATAACCCCACAGGTACAAGCAAAATAAAATATAAAAAGTTACAGGGGTAGCACAGTCCAGCACCCTAAAGGACTAACAAAAAAAAAACTAGGTATAAGAGGTGTAGGACAACTTAATCAACAGGAACAGTAGCAGTGCCATCCTAGGATGCAATTACAGGTAGTAGTGAAACAGTCTAACAATAACAGGACTATACTGCTAGTATGCACTAATGGTGGCTGTGCTAGGCCTTGACAAGCTGATTAAATGTAGTTAGAATTTAAATAACATAAACAGTGTAAGAGTATGAGGGGAACATGTAAAATGGCTGGTTGGGTCAGGGGAAGGGGGGCACTCTCTAAGGTTGATCTCCTGCCGGCTAACATTGGGCCCCCTTTGAGGAGCATTGGTGCACTTATGATGGCCCTTAAACCTGCATGCAGTTAAGAGGTGAGGGTGCAATGTAGACTGTGGTACAAGGAACAAACTGGGCCAGAGGTGGTGATGATGCACTACAGCTGCCGTTCATAAATGGCAATAATGCGGCAGAGATATTGAGGGCGACAGTAATAAAAAATGGAGGGGTGTGGAAAGAGTACTACTTTCAGTAACTTGAATACTGCTGACAGTACAAAGTGGGTCAGAGTCCCTCTCAATGACTCCCAAAGGTGGTGATAGGCTGTTAGCGGTGGAAAGGTTCCCTTCAGTCTGGTTCCAGTGTGGTTGCAATTCATTCAAGAGGAAGGAGGATGGTGAACTCTCCAGTCTCTCCTCACCAATCTCTTATGGTCGGAGAGGCTGTTGGATGTGACTAGCTCCTTGGCGATGTCACCCATGGGTCCTCTGGCTCGATTTCCTGATCCCACCAACAGGTTTGAACCTGGACTCCTGGAATATTATGAGGGCAGGCTTTTCCTGGGCAAAAAAAGGCCTCTAGGCTCCTTCTGCATCCCACAGCCAGTTTGCATCATTCTACGGCTGCCACCTCGAACTACACCTCCCATGATTCCAGATGTCTTGCATAAGTCTATGAGAAATGAAAACAGAACCATGTATTTGTGTCAATATGTAGTAGCCCAGTGCCTGGCTACACTGTACTCAGTGGTTGTGCAAAATTTGTTTCCTACACTTGATGACAAATCATCATCCATAGCAGCAGGCAAGTAAAGCTCCTCAGTAGGCGTCCAGTGGGGTTCCAGTGTGTAGTACAGGTATTTATAGTTAGCAACTTTTTTAGGTAGCAAAAAAACAGCAGAACAGTATAATATAGCACTGATGTCATCATAACAACACAGTTAAGCTTGGCCCCCATCACCCCCCACGCCCCTCTAGTGGACCTTTTTTAAAGTAGTATTAAAACCAAAAACATTTTTTGAATATTGCTGTGTATTAAATATGTTGGCTGCATTGATTTTATTTTTTAGGATTTTTTTTCCCTTCCTGCCTTGAAATGTCTATACTTAAGATGGAGGAGCAATGGAGCCACCCTTTGGGCAGCAGCATTGTCAATCTGGGGGGAGGGTAATGTTGATTGGACTTGATTAAAGCAGACCTCCAGCTAACAATGGTAGTTGTAGGCAGTTAAGTATTTTTTTTCCCCTTTTGGGATAAAGGTTTTACATAAATGAATAAAAGCTGATCATTGTAAGAACCCCTGTCAGTGTTAAATGGTTTGTTCCAATCATCTATTTGCCGCTTTTGCTATAACAGACTTGCTGGCAGGATCATCAGGTGAAAATGAAGGCAAAAAGTAAACAAATGCAGTCACAGCATCTAAAAAGTGGTGTTTTTGGGTTTAATATAACTTTAACATGATTCAGAATGTGTAGGAAAACTGAAGTGTTACACCAATAGTTCTGGAGTCCGTAATAGAAATCCAAAGTACCAATCCAACTCCTTTTGGGGATAATACAGTATCCCCCTTTCATCATGGCTGAAAGAATCTTATTATTGATGTAACAATAGAGACATTTTTTATTATTTACATACACATTATCTATGTTTTTTTTTTTTGCCCTGATGGGGGGGGGGGGTACTTTATAACCCCACAAAAAGTGTTGGCTAGTTATCGTTGATGAAATTTATATTTTTGGATTCCAAAACTATTTGCAGTGCCCTCCTAGTGTAGACTAGGCCACTAGGTAAATTTAGTTTGCCTCGCCTGTAATCAGAGGAGTAGAGGTTGATTACTTAGGTCTGCTCACTGTTTCACTGGGTGCTGCTCTGCTACTTTCTCCTTTCGTCTAGAGGATTCTAGAATCGGAGTGGGAGGAAGGACAGAGCATGCGGCCTGAATATTTATGGGACTCTAGCTAATCCCTGTGGAGGTGTGCCCAGTAGGTGGTGAGAGAGCCCATAAATAGTTTGGGCTTCAGGGTGCATTGTTCCTGGGTCCAGTCTTGCAGGAGGAGACCCCTGTGCAAGGGCTCTACCCTTGGTGCACAATGAAGAGGAAGTCTTCAAGAAGACCCTGAGGTCCCAGCTACAGTTGTGTCCAAAATTATTCAACCCCCAATGCTGTAAAGGGGTTTAGGGACTATAGTGTACATTTGGAATTGTATTCAGAATCAAATCCTACAAGGACGTTGTAACTACCCAAATGCAACTAAAATGACATCAATTGTTTATGTAATACAGTAGTAAATGGTTCTTATGTGGTTTCTTCATTGCCACAATTATTCAACCCCTTAAAGACTACCACTCTGAAGAACAGAGGTTCATACAGGTGCTTTCCATCAGGTATTGAAAACACCTGTGGATGTCACCGAGCAGCAATCAAGCATAATAAGCACCAATTAGGCAGCTTTAAAATGACTGTGATACTCAGCTCCTTCTAGACATTTACTGGTGTGGTTACAAACATGGTGAAGGCAAGAGAATGGTCCAGGAAGACAAGAGAAGAGGTGATTTCTCTTCACAGGAAGGGCAATGGCTATAAGAAGATTGCAAAGATGTTAAACATACCAAGAGACACCTTAGGAAGCATCATTCGCAAATTCAAGGCAAAGGGCACTGTTGAAACGCTACCTGGTCGTGGCAGAAAGAAGATGCTGACTTCGACTGCTGTGCGCTACCTGAAGCGTAGAGTGGAGAGAAGTCCCCGTGTGACTGCTGAGGAACTGAGAAAAGATTTGTCAGATGTGGGTACAGAAGTTTCAGCCCAGACAATAAGACGCACACTGCGTAATGAAGGCCTCCGTGCCAGAACTCCCAGGCGTACCCCCTTGCTGTCTCCAAAGAATAAGAAGAGTCGACTGCAGTATGCCAAAAGCCATGTGGACAAACCACAAAAGTTGTGGGATAGTGTTCTGTGGACTGATGAAACAAAATTAGAACTGTTTGGGCCCATGGATCAACGCTATGTTTGGAGGAGGAAGAACAAGGCCTATGATGAAAAGAACACCTTGCCTACTGTGAAGCATGGTGGAGGGTCAATCATGCTTTGGGGCTGTTTTGCTTCTGCAGGTACAGGGAAGCTTCAGCGTGTGCAAGGTACCATGAATTCTCTTCAGTACCAGGAGATATTGGATGGAAACGTGATGCAGTCCGTCACACACCTGAGGCTTGGGAGACGTTGGACCTTTCAACAGGACAATGATCCCAAGCATACCTCCAAGTCCACTAGAGCATGGTTGCAGAGGAAAGGCTGGAACATTTTGGAGTGGCCATCGCAGTCACCAGACTTAAATCCGATTGAGAACCTCTGGTGGGACTTAAAGAAAGCAGTTGCAGTGCGCAAGCCTAAGAATGTGACTGAACTGGAGGCCTTTGCCCATGAAGAATGGGCGAAGATACCCGTAGATCGCTGCAAGACACTTGTGTCAAGCTATGCTTCACGTTTAAAAGCTGTTATAACTGTAAAAGGATGCTGTACTAAGTACTAAGATTGAATGTCACTTGGGGGTTGAATAAAACTGATAATGCTGTGAGCACAGAAAAGACATTTGTGGTTATTTCATTATAACTGTTATGTTATATTTGTCTGACCTACAAGTGCCTCTTTAATGTAAATGTAAGCAAGATGACTGAATGATCAAAAGCAATGTCAAACTGGCCAAAACACTCAATTTCAGTGGGGGTTGAATAATTTTGGACACAACTGTAGGCTTAGCCAGGGGGTCTATTTGCAAATCCACTTCTGGAGATCAAGTCTGGTCAGGAAAAGCTCACTGGAGAAAGCCATGAGTAAGGTGGTGGGAAAGAGTCCTATGGTGGTGTGAGTCTGCATGTCCCTCACTAGGATGAGCCTGGTGCATATCAACAAGATGCAACTGGTGATCCTGTGGCTATGTAAGTAGATGACCCCAGTGCTGCAGAATGGTGACCGCATGTAGCTTTTAACTCTGGAAGGAGTACAAGTCACCATCAGCATAGAGATCCTGTGGGACATTCATTTTTGGGCATCGCAGCCAGAATTTGAGGAATCCTCAAGTTGTTCAGTTTTACAGTTTATTGGGGTAAACCATGCTCTCTATCACTATCGAAGTTCATCGTACCCAAAAAGAAATCCCTAGACTGTTCTTTGGAGCCAGTGGAAAAGTGCAGAAAATGTGGTGTGCCTGGCAGAGTGTGCTCTAAGGGGGAAATGGGACCAAATTCACCTTAGAGGGTGCACTACATATTGGTGGGAGTTCCTGTTTCTGTACAGCTTCTGGATTTTATCTACGATAAAAAGGTAAAAAAATCAAAGATGGCTGCAAGTGTTCACTCATGCGTGGTGGCGTACATCCCTGCTTCACCCAATGAGTTTAGTCAGATATGACGTCATCAGGGGAACTGACACCAGGATCTGTACCATCCATTCATCGGGAACAAACAATAAAAAGCGCACTTTAATAGAAGTATTTTTTTAATACTAGTAATGGCAGTGATCAGCAACTTATAGTGGGACTGTGGAGGGCATTCTGACACTGGTGGGGAACTGACTAACTGCCACTGACATCCCCAGTGACACCAATACAGTGATCAGTGCTAATAAAAAGTACTGACACTGTACTAACGACACTGGACAGGAAGGGGTTAACATATGTGGCGCGATCAAAGTGTTAACTGTGCTGTGTGTGGTTTTACTAGGGAGACATGCTGTGCAGAGCAATACAAAGCAAGTGTAAGGAGCATTCTTCTCAATGACCACAAGTGTAAGGAGCATTCTTCTCAATGACCACAAGTGTAAGGAACATTCTTCTCAATGACCACAAGTGTAAGGAACATTCTTCTCAATGACCACAAGTGTAAGGAACATTCTTCTCACTGACCACAAGTGTAAGGAGCATTCTTCTCACTGACCACAAGTGTACGGAACATTCTTCTCACTGACCACAAGTGTAAGGAACATTCTTCTCAATGACCACAAGTGTAAGGAACATTCTTCTCAATGACCACAATTGTAAGGAACATTCTTCTCACTGACCACAAGTGTAAGGAACATTCTTCTCACTGACCACAAGTGTACGGAACATTCTTCTCAATGACCACAAGTGTAAGGAACATTCTTCTCAATGACCACAAGTGTAAGGAACATTCTTCTCAATGACCACAAGTGTAAGGAACATTCTTCTCAATGACCACAAGTATAAGGAACATTCTTCTCAATGACCACAAGTGTAAGGAACATTCTTCTCACTGACCATCACACTAATGTATCATGAGCTGTAGATTCAGTAATGTTTAGCAAGGGTTCCCCGAGACCAAAAATCATTTCAAGGGTTCCTTTGTGTTGAAAAGGAGGTCCTAGAAAATCAGACCAGTCATTGTTACTTAAATGAAACTTCTTTTACAGAAGCAAATCATTTGTACATACGGCTCTTTAGATTTTAATCGCATACAGTGCAACATTACAGAGAAACATGACATGGACCTTCTCCTATTAAAGTGCGCTTTTTATTGTTCGTTCCCGATGAATGGATGGTACAGATCCTGGTATCAGGGTCACTCCACACCTCAGCTGTATGGTCTCCTTCCAACTCCCAAGAGAGCCCGAGGGTCCAAACTCCTCCTACATACATTGCTTCTCAACCTGAAGTGACATATGCAGGAGGAAGACATTATTAACCCCTGTGTTACCAAACATTAACCCATCTGTGTTGACTATTATTATTAGTACAGGTACTTATATATCGCCGTGAATTTACGCAGCACTTTACATATATATTACACATTCACATCAGTCCCTAACCCTCACAAGGTGTACAATCTAAGGTCCCTAATGCACATTCCTACATACACATACTAGGACCAATTTACACAGGAGCCAATTAACCTCCCAGCATGTCTTTGGAGTGTTGGAGGAAACTGGAGTACCCGGAGGAAACCCACACAGGCACAGGGAGAACATGCAAACTCCAGGCAGGTGGTGCCGTGGTTGGGATTCAAACCAACAACTCCAGTGCTGCCAGGTGGAAGTGCTAACCATTTAGCCACTGTCCTACCCAAATACTACAGCATTCTCGCACCTGCCTACACATTGACTGAAATGTTATCTCTAGACATGGGCAGAATGAAAAAAAATTTGTTTTGTTTCAATCCAGTATTTAAATCAGCTGTGATTCGAACCATCTTTGGCCGGCCTTATTCCCAGCTCCCCCCTCCTTGCATGTCCTGAAGCAAGAGACAGGCAGGGAACAGGGAGGTACATCTACATTAAATATTGGGTTTAGCTGCTACATATTTGGCAACAAGGCGTGATCTGGGGGTGCCCTGCAAGTCTCTGATCCCGCAGAGGGACAATTCCTGATGCTACTGACCTCTGACTCTCTCTTGTCATTTTATTTTATCTATGACAGCTCAGCCAAAAGTACGGCTCGGTGTTCACCATCTGGAAACTGACGGAGCCGGTGGTGGTCCTCTGTGGTTATGAGACGGTGAAGGACGCACTGCTGACCCACGCCGAGGAGTTCAGTGCCCGCCCATTTATACCCACACTGCACATCCCCACCAAAGGATACAGTAAGAATTCAAGGACACTTAGAACTCATCCCTCTATATTGTACATTACGGATGAGCTGAACACACCTTGGTTCAGGTCATGGGAGGTTTGCCAAATGAGCCAAAGTACGAGGGTTATTCTGAACCCCATTTTCTCCCCACAAATAGAGCTTTATTTTTGGTGGGATTTGATTGCCTCTGTATTTTGTTTTGTTTTTTTGAGCTATAAACAAAGACTGACAATTTTGAAAAAAAAACCTCCAACATATCCAGTAAAAAAATAAAAAAAATAAAATTTCTTCATAAGTTTAGGCCAAAATGTATTCTGCTACGTGTCTTTGGTAAAAAAAAAAAAAAAAAAAGAAATCCCAATAAGGGTACAGTACATTTACCACTTGCCCTCCAGAGGATTCCCCCCCCCCCCCCCTTCCTGACCAGGCCATTTTTTGCAATATGTCACTGTGTCACATTAACTGACAATTGCGCAGTCATGTAATGCTGCACCCAAATGAAATTAATGTCCTTTTTCCCCCCCCCCACAAATAGAGCTTTCTTTTGGTGGTATCTGATCAAAAAAGACCAGGTAGGTGGCGCCCGGTGATTGCCAAGCATCTCTGATGGGGAGGGGGACTGGTTTGTTTACCAACAGTCCTCCTCTCTGTCGGCTCCGGCACATTGCTCTGGATGGCTGTGCACATATGGTTTAATATCTTGCTCTGTAGCTGTTCCCTATGTAAATTGACACTCCAGTCATAGAACATTGTCTGCCGTTTCAATAAGAATTACAATGTAGCAAAATTGTTACATTGTAATTACTCTGTTTCATTCAAAGCAGATCAAGGATTCACTTTTGACCTGCATATGATAGGGGTTAGTTAACCCCTTGACCTGCGCTACTTTTACTGGAAATTGCTCGATCATGCAACACTGTACGGCAATGAAATTTATATCCTGGTTTTTTTTGTGTTTGGTTTTTTTTCACACAAATAGAGCTTTCTTTTGGTAATATTTGATCACCACTGGTTTTTTTTTTAAGTTTTTATTATATAAACAAGATAAACTTTTCTGTGAAAATCCCCCAATATGTTCTAATTTCTGTTATAAAACCTATCCAACAAACAAAAATTAAAAATCAAATTTCTATATACAAATGTTTGCCAAAATCTACCTTGCTACATGTCTTTGGTAAAAAAACAAAAACAAAATTCCAATAAGTACGTAGTAATTGGGTTTGTGTTAAAGTTATAGCGTCTACAATCTATGTTGTGTGTGTATATATATATAATATATATATATATATATATATATATATATGTGTGTGTGTGTGTGTGAAGAAACAGTCAGATCGCTGTTCTTATATACACAGAGCTCTTTGCGTTTTGTAAACACAGAACTCTGTGTATGATTGGACACAGCTGATCAGCAGGTTTCAGCTGAAATCTTCTGCCAAATTTCTGCTGTGTCCAATCACAGCATGGGTCGCCAAGGAAGTAGCCAGCCACATACATGTACATGACTGTACCTGCCGCCCGCTCATAGTATATTTACTGTCTGGTGGTTTTTAAAGCAACCTTGCAAATAGCAAAAATGAAAAGTAAATAAATGTAAACCGTGTTCCTAATTAACTCTTAATGTACCCCTTATACACTACAATGAATCCCTTCCTTCCACTCCTCCTGTTTTTGTTGATTTATTTTTTTTGTACCATGTTTAAATGTTTTTAATCATTTGTTTTCCTTAATTTTTTCATGGACACATTATAAAAAAATGCGCACAATCAATAAAAAAAAAACAAAAAACCATCTTCATTTAATTTAAAAACAAGTTTGCCATACTTTCTAATAGAAATGTAATTTTTTAGAGCCATTATAAATGCTCCCCTGTAGAATGTGGCTTGGTTTGCCTTTTTATTGTTGGTCGTGTGGTTTGTAACTTATTGCTGATGATGATTTTCTTCTTCAGGTATTAGTGGCCCCCGATGGCGTCCTCTGCGCCGCTTCACCATCTCCTCTCTGAGGAACTTTGGGATGGGAAAGAAGAATATGGAATCCCGTGTGCAGGAGGAGTCGAATCATCTAGCACAGGCAGCAGCCGAGACGGAAGGTGGGAAAAATGTATTTGTATTGAAAAATTGGCTGAAGTGAAAAACGTAGAAGCTTTCATGTTCAGAAAATGTAAAGGGGGCCTAACTGTCTAGGAATTAAGGCCCACTGGCTGCTTCACTCAGCTCCTCCAGCAACAGAGTACTATTGCATGTACACACAAACATCATTATTATTATTATTATTCAGGATTTATACAGTTTGTGCAAAAAGTTTGTGCAAAATAGGAAGCAACGCAAGATTACGTCACTTTTCCCAGAGCTGCTGTTCGCCCGTAAAATGCGGGTAAGCTGTCAGCAAGTAGCTTGTAAAAAAAAAAACCCTTAAAAAAAATTCTCAGTATGGCGTTTTTTATTTTATTATTTTAGCATTTAAATTTTTAATTGTAACATTGTACTAGTGTGTGTGTGTGTGTGTGTGTGTGGGTGTGGGGGTGGGTGTGGGGGTGTGTGTGGGTGTGGGGGGGGAGGGGGGGTGATCAGGGATTTTTTATTTTTTCTTACTTTGCTTTGCAGGAGAAATAAAGATCATTTTCTCCTGCAATGCATAGCTTGCTGCCATGAACCTAACTCATTCATGAACTGTCATAAAGGAGTTAGGTTTTTGACAGCTTAATAGTGATTTGTAATTGGCTGGAGCTGGTCACATGGTACAGGCTGCTGTGATTGGCCCCATGTATCAGCTGTGGGCCAATCACAGCTCACTAGGAAGAGAAGCAGAGCTGCTATGAATTAGATTGATTCATAACAGCTTTGCTTACATTGTGATCGTGTAGTGATCACATGATCACCAGGTCCCATTCCCCGGGATCTTCATTCCGCTGGACACAGCAGTCAAGGGTGGGAAGCGCTGCGCACCCCCCTGTGTTAGTACAGCCAGAGCGATGTACCCGTACATTGCTTTGCCTGTAGCTGCCACCTGGTACAGCGGACGGGAAGCCATTAAAATATAAAAGGAGACAGTACAATTACAATACATTTTAATACAGAAGGAATAGCAGAGAACTGCTCACAGAGCTTACAATCTAGAGAGGTGGAACTGGTACAAAAGGTAATAGCTGTGGGGGATGATCTGATGTGGAACTAGTTTTAGGGGGAGGTGGGGTAGGCTTCCCTGAATAAATACGTTTTCAAGGATCTCCTAAAAGCAGACAGGGTAGGAGCTAACTGGACATATTGGGGTGAGGAGTTCCTGAGTATGGGAGATGTTCTGGAGAAGTCCTGGAGTAGAGCATCGAAGGAGGTAACGGGAACTAGAGAGCAGGAGGTCTTGGAAGAAGTGGTGAGGACAATTTGGGTTGTAGCTGCAGATCAGATTGGTGATGTAGCTGGGGGAAGTGTTGTGGATGGCTTTGTACATTGTTAGTATTTTGAATTTTATATGTTGGGCTAGTGGAAGCCAGTGAAGGGATTGGCAGAGAGGCATGGATCAGCAGCATTCATGATAGACTGAAGGGGGGATAGTCTGTATGAAGGTGGTGTAGCACCATCCTAGGTAGCTAGGGGGAGCTAGATTCTAATTTGTAGATAGGGGCTGAGTGGCAGCCCAGGTGTAATAGTTGGGGGCAGATTTCAGTCAGGGGCTGAGAGGCTCTGCAGACCAGCTCTCTGGGACTTACCCCTGCTTTAGGATTTTTGCAGAAAAAAATAGAAGCAGTGGGAGGGAGTGAGGAGTGGCTTTCTGCGCTGTCAAGGGATCCTGACCAATCCTCAACAGGAGGCTTGGCATGGAGCCAGGACAGCCCTTGAGAGTGTTTGAGTCTGCTCAGCAGTGGGGGAGTTCGGGTGGAAGATGGAGACGTGAGGCTGGAGAGGAGGAGCTTGGGAAGGGGCCCAGATGGAAAGGGGCTCATCTACAGGCAGGGAAGCTTGGAAGGAGAAGCTTGGGACTTCACTAGCCCTTAGAGCGAGGACCACCTATGCAGCAGTGAGTGGCCCAGCAAAAGGCCTGAGAACAGCCACCAACCCAACAACAGCATAGGAGAAGGACTGAGTGAGTAGACCTGCACCTCCTGGCCCAGTAAGGGGAAGGAGCACTCTGATTGGAAACTGGATTAGCTACTATCCAGGACTTTCTTCTCTTAAATTGACTGCCCAGGGATTCACCCAGAACAGCTGTATAAGGGGTATCTAGGGTCTTGGGAGGTATTACAGGAGATGCTGGCTAGCTCTCCAAGAAGGATTTGTTCTTTTGCTGCTAAGAGACTTGTATATAGTTTAGGAAGATTGTCCTGTTGCCATTACCCATACACACCTTACCCCATCCACATTTATATTCCCCTAATAAAATCCAAAAAACAAGCTCAAGGACTGGTTACTATCTCATGGATGCAAGTTTGAATTGAAAAATGTGAGCAGGACTATGGAGGGAACCAAAACTCAGCAACTCCTAAGAGGGTAGTGCTACAGTAGGCCAGTAAGGAGAGAGCTGCAGTAATCAAGGTGGGATATATCCAGGGAGTGAATAGGTTGTTTTGTGGTGTCATTAGTTAAAGTGGTTGCAAAAGTAATTTTTTTTTACATGAATGCCTTCTGTGCACTGAGGTAAAAACCCTCTTAATAGTATCTCCCCTGCAGCCCTCCAAATACTTACCTGAGCCCAGACTCTGTCCAGTGCTGTGAGATGTGTAAACTCTCCAGCGCATGAGAGATCCAATGCCAGGGGAAGGCCAGGGGATCAGATGCATAAATATTCTATGGATAACGTTCCAGAGATGCATCCCTCCTCAGATGGGGAGATCAACAAACTGGAAGAAAGCATGCAGGTGGTGCAAACACCTAGTGCATTATCCAAGGTTTATTAAAAGTATAAAAGGACAAAAAATATACACGTTTCATATAGCTCTGAGGAAAGGGATTTGTCTTCGAAAGCTTATTTTAGACACATTTGGGAGGTTCTCACGTTTTTAGGGTTGACCATATGATTGTACAAAGATAACCTGGGTATTGTGGGGGTTACCCATAAATATTTAATGCTATATTTAAGTAAGTAGATTCAGGTGAAGAACATAAGTTGTGTAGAAGACAATATTAATTGTGATTGGACAAATATTGGGTATAAAGCAAAGACAGGAAACATAAGAAAACGGTAACCAAGATTTAGCATCGTTCTGCTGTGTTGGTGGGACACATGCCATTTGCTGCTAAAAAAGGAAGGGTTTCCCTATGCTTGGTTTACACTGACTTCATGTGGTTAACCCGACATGTTACCTTCTCTCTAGAAGATGCAGACACATTCAAGGATATTCTTAAATGGCATATAGTGAAGATTTAGATATTGAAAAGATCTACTTTTACCACAGGTGGATCTTTCCATCCAGTGGCTGCCCTTACACCAGTGGCCAAAGGCGGTTTGGACCAATCATGTTGAGGCAGCAATTTTGGCTGCTTCTCCTATAGAGGATACAGTAGCTGCCTTGCAAAACATCAGACTTATGTCTTGTTTTGTTGGAGAACCAACTATCAACATTGTATGTTTGTGTGCCAGAATTGCTCTGGTCCATGACAGCCAAAATTGTGCTCTGACTCAAGCTGTGGTTGGTTGACTCATCCTCAAAACAATGATGTGAAATACCCTTATAAGGCTACTCCTTGTTCAATGACAAGTTGGAGACTATCAATAAAGCTACTAGGGGAAGTCTTTGATGATTCTGCAGGACCAAAATCTTCCTAAACAGCAACAAAACTCCAGACCAGAAGATGAAGCTCAGAACCTGCTGGAAAAATCCAATAACTTGGAAAGGCATTCCAGTGAAAACTTTCTAAGGTTACCACCTCAGCTCGACTTGAATCCAGCCCAATATAAGGGATGGCTATCCAGGCCTACAAGATCAGGCAAGACTTGTAGGTTTTAGGCAGGTCTGGATGGAGAACATTTCAGAACCCTGGGTACTATTCCTTAGAGGCATTCATAGAAATTTGTTAGAATGAAATAAGAAAAATCCACCATTACCTGGATGGTCTGTAGCATCTGGCTCATTCCAAAAGAAATCTAATCACATTCGGAGAAGTAACTGTTTGGACTCTGACCAACTTTGGCTTGATAGTCCACTTTAGGCCATCCTCAAGATCTGGCCTACCTCAGAGCTAGCTTAAAACAGGGTCCACCCAAAATGGCGAGCTTACTGCTAGGTTCAGTCTCTGACTGAGGTCTTCCATGCCCCAAAAAATAAATAGGACCCCAGTTAGTAACTGAACCTAGCAGTTAGCTCGCCATTTTTGGTGGACCCTGTTTTCAGCAAACCTTTGGAGTTAAGTTTCTACCTCAGAGCTAGACTGAAAACCCAGTTAAAAATATTATTTCTTCCACAAGAAAAGATTGCAGTAGTCAGGGTCTAAGAGTGCTTAGCTCTAGGTGTTTATCATCTAAAAGCATTGCAGTGCCTCAGTTATGACATGATGGCTTTGTCTATCCCCCATGGACCCATATTGGCCCCAATGGCACAGTTCCCTTTCAGACAAGTGGCTCTTATTTTTTTAATCTCAAAAGTGTAACGAAATTGTAAAAAAAATTTGAACTGTAAAAGTTACTTAATTTTTTTTCCCTATTTCAGGAAAACCATTCAATCCACTACTGATCATGGCCAGTGCTGTTGGGAATATTATCAGTTCAGTGCTGTTTGGAGAACATTTTGACTACAAAGACACAAAGTTACATGATCTGATGTCTCACACCTCCCGGCACATTAAGAATGTTACATCCCCATTGCACATGGTAGGTTACAATCATTGGTGGATTTGTCTTCCACTAGCACCTCTAATTACATAGTCACTGGAGGAAACCAGTAGAGCATATTACTAGGTTTTCTTGAATGACTTATACTGGGCTTAAAATTTCAGTGCTGTTTTTTGGCAAACTTTTCTTCTTGTATTGTATTTTATCAAAATTGTTAGCATATCATTGCATTTCCTATCTTTAGAAATTTCGGGTGCACATTTAAAGTATTTTAGATTTTATGGTTAGGTTTAGAGTTTACACCGAGGATAAAGTATATGTAAACCCAAAATCTATTAAAAAAACATGGAAAATGTGCATTATTGCAGAGATGTACATATGTGCATTTTTATTTTGCACCAACATGCATTGTAATTCTTCATTTGTTTACTCCTTGTGTTTCTTATGGTCAGCTCTGCAACGTCTTCCCATTCCTGCTCAAGCTGCCATTATTACGAAAAATTGCCTTTAAGGAAAACTCCTACCTGCAGAACTTTGTGCTAGATTACATCGAGGAACACAAACGTACCCTGAAGCTGGAGGCCCCCCGAGATTTGATTGATTATTTCCTGCTGAAGATAAAGGAGGTACATACACTGAACCTTATCTATTTGAAGAGCCTTTGATTATCTTTGGCCGTATCGCCATAAACCAGCCAATCCGAATTGAACTGGAGAATGGTGGTGTGCAGGGCTGGTGCTACTACTAGGCGAACTAGGCAGCCCCCTAGGAACACTGATGACTATGGTGCAGCCACAGCTGCTGGTTTCCTTACTCTCCACCATGGCTGGATCTAGGGGGTCGCTGGGGTGAGCTACACTACCCCCCAGATTGTGGTTGTACTACCCCAGACCGGTCTTTCCATAGACACTGAACCTAGGGGATTTGGGTAAGGTGGGACGATTTCATGCTGGGAAGGGTAATTTGGAGATGTGTTAGCTAGAGAAGGGATTTGGGGGAATTTTTCATAGGTGGGGGGGGGGGGGATTGAAGGAAGTGGATTGGTGGTGGGAGAGGAGATTTGTGCTCTGAGGGGGAGTTGGGAAGGAATTTGTGTTAGGAGAGGGGATGGGGGGGATTTGTGTTAGGAGAGGGGATGGGGGGGGATTTGTGTTAGGAGGGGAGATAGGAGGGGAGATAGGCGGGGAGGGATTTGTGAAAGGAGAGGGGATGGGGGGGATTTGTGATAGGAGAGGGGGGGGATTTGTGATAGGAGAGAGGATGGGGGGGGATTTGTGATAGGAGAGGGGATGAGGGGGGGGATTTGTGATAGGAGAGGGGATGGGGGGGATTTGTGATAGGAGATTGGATGGGGGGGATTTGTAATAGGAGAGTGGATGGTGGGGATTTGTGATAGGAGAGTGCATGGGGGGAATTTGTGATAGAAGATGGGATGGGGGGGGGATTTTTGATAGAAGAGGGGATGGGGGGGGGTGATTTGTGATAGGAGAGGGGATTGAGGGGTTTTGTGATAGGAGAGGGGATGGAGGGGATTTGTGATAGGAGAGGGGATGGGGATTTGTGATAGGAGAGGTGATGGGGGGAATTTGTGATAGAAGAGGGGATGGAGGGGATTTGTGATAGAAGAGGGGATGGAGGGGATTTGTGATAGGAGAGGGGATGGGGGGGATTTGTGATAGGAGAGGGGATAGGGGGGATTTGTGATAGGAGAGGGGATGGGGGGGGATTTGTGATAGGAAAGGGGATTGGGGAGGTGGGAGTCTGTGCTAGGAGGAGGGATTGAGGGGGAGGATTTGTGATACGAGAGGGGATTGGGGGGGTTTTGTGATAGGAGAGCGGATTGGGGAGGTTGGAATTTGTGCTAAGAGGGGGATTGTACGAGGAGAGATTGGGGGGGGATTTGTGATAGCAGATGGTATTGGGGGGGGATTTGTGATAGGAGAGGGGATTGGGGAGGTGGAACTGTGTGCTAAGAGGGAGGATTGTACTAGGAGGAGGGATTGGGGATGGGGGGAGGATTTGTGCCTGGAGAAGGGATTGGGGGGGTTTTGTGTTAGGAGGGGGGATTTGGGGGAGAGTATTTGTGCTATCATGGACAATTTGAGGTAAGAGAGGATGTGTGCTAGGAGGGGTGAAGTAAAACTACAGTTAAAGTCGTTGGTTTAGCCTAAGGCACACAATAGTCTGGCACCAGCCCTGGTGGTGTGAATGTAATCGGTTGTAGTGGAGAGGATGACATCTTCGGGATTGCTTTGAATGGTCCTTTATGGTGTTATATACTCACCACCCTACCAGATATACCAATGTTATATACACAGAAGTTATTTATGAGGGCTATTTGTGAATGGTGCTGTCAGCCTTGGGATTGTGTCATTTCCTGTCATAGGGTATCTAGATTTGGGCTTCTTGCTTCTATGGGAAAGCAGTAAAGGCCATACAGGAGAGATATAGTTACTACTTCGCGTGGATGAGTAAACCTTGGTGGGATCCAAACATGGGAATGGAGGAAAGAGCTGAATAGTCACTAGTGGGAGGGGTCATAATTAAAGGTATGCACCCCACTGCCATAACCACAGCTGTGTATACTGTATATTGAGTCTTTGCTGGCCTTCCTAATAACCATCTTTGCTGTATGTGAAAACCGCTCTGTTGCTGGACTATATTCAGTGGTGTATTTAGGTTTCATGCTGCCCTAGGCAACACAAACATAGTCTGCCCCCAGGGACACTGACCAACACAACCCCCCCTCCTTCCCCCTCCATCAGAGAGCCTGACATTTACCAACAACACCCCTTCCCCCCACCCTGAAGAACTTTCCACTACACCCCCCCCCCCCCCCAGTGATAGGGAGACACTCTTCACAACTCCGAACATCACCGGAAACAAAAGTCAGGCTCTACATACACCATCAAGCGGTCTCTCTGAGATCCCACATGGTTCCCACAGTGCCACGTGTCAGTCCCTTCTTTCATCCCTTCTTCTGGGGGGAGGTTCTTCCCCCTTGAAAAATGCCACCCTAGGCAAGTGCCTTGTGGTAAATACGCCGCTCACTATATAGATACAGTGCATAAAGTGTAAAGACACCATCTTCAGTAAAGCAAGTTTTGTTTATTCAACAATGTCTGGTTTGGTCATTGGATGAGAAAGGAAAGTGTGCTCCTGCGCTGAGTAAATTGATGGTGCTATACAGTATAAATACCTGTAATAAATAACTATTAGCCGCCTGGCCAATGGCCAAATGGCGGCCGGCAAATCCTCTTAGCGTTCCGGGTGGACGCCATATGGTGTCCTCCCGCACATGCACAGTTTGCGCGCCTGCAGAGCCGCGCAGCAACGCGATCTGTCACCGGCCGTGTACCTCAGACACGGCCGATGACAGATCTGAGTACCGGCCCCCGTTGCCGGTACCATGTGACCTGCTGTGACCAATCACAGCAGGTCACATGATAGTTGCATACAATGGATGGCTTCATTCATGCCATCCATTATATACTAGTGTCTAGCTGTGAATGGTCACAGCGATCACATGCACATGTCATGTGATTAGCTGTGGCCAAATCACAGCTAAGAACAAAAAAAAAAAACCTTGAATGAATCGATGTCATTCAGGTAAATGCTTGCTTATAGCAAAGTAATTCTTTGCTATAAGCAAATTGTGTAAAAAAAAAAAAAAAATACTGATCACTTCCCCAAAGTAGTACAATGTTACTATGGTAACATTGTACTACTTTTGTTATAGTGAAATCTGGAAAAAAAATCTTAAAAAAAATCTTAAAAAAAAGAAAACAAAATTAATAAAAAATTAAAAATGAAAAAAAAATATATTTTTTTTTTCATACTGTCACCAGTCAGTGTCCCTGATCACCGCCATGCCAGTTATATGATGACGCTGTACTGCACTGGTGACAGTATGTAAAAAAAAAAATAGTGAAAATAATTTTTTTAATTTTTTAATTTTCAGAAAAATTATGACAAAAAAAATACAACTTCAAAAAAACTCGCCATGCCTCTTATGAAGTACGTCGGACTGTCTACTCTGCAAAAAGGGGTCATTTGGGGGATGTCTGTACTGTCCTGACATTTGGGGGATATCTGTACTGTTCTGACATTTGGGGGATATCTGTACTGTTCTGACATTTGGGGGATATCTGTACTGTCCTGACATTTGGGGGATATCTGTACCGTTCTGACATTTGGGGGATATCTGTACTGTTCTGACATTTGGGGGATATCTGTACTGTCCTGACATTTGGGGGATATCTGTACTGTCCTGACATTTGGGGGATATCTGTACCGTCCTGACATTTGGGGGATATCTGTACCGTCCTGACATTTGGGGGATATCTGTACTGTTCTGACATTCTTGGACCTCAAGAAATTAGATTGGCTGCCAGTACTTCAGGATTGATCAATATTCAGATCTATACCATAGTTTGTGAACTCTATAACTTTCCTACAAACTAAATAATACATCCTAATTTGGGTTATTTTCACCAAAGACATGTAGCAGAATACATCTCGGCCTAAATTTATGAAGAACAATTATTTATTTGTAAACTTTTATAACAGAAACCAAGAAAAACATGTTTTCTTTTCAAAATTTTCGGTCTTTTTTTGTTAATTTAGCAAAAAATAAAAACCCCGGCGGTGATTAAATACCACCAAAAGAAAGCTCTAGTTGTGTGAAGAAAATTATAAAATTTTAGTTTGGGTACAATGTTGTATGACCGCGCAATTTTCATTCAAATTGTGAGAGCGCTGAAACCTGAAAAATGGCCTGGACAGGAAGGGGGAAAAGTGCCCAGTATGGAAGTGGATAAGAAAATACATTTCTGACAGCATGCTTGCTGTGCTCAGCATCCTCCCTTCTCTATTCCTCTCTTCCCATCTCAGTTCCATCCTTTTCCTCTCCTCTCCACTTTTCCTATATCTTTTCTTCTCTTCCCCTCTCAATTCCATCCTTTTTCCTCTCCTCTCCATTCTTCCTATCTCTTATCCCCTTTCCTATTCTCTCTTACCTCTTTTCTGTTTCTTTCCTCTTCATTTCTCTCCCCAGCCCCTTCACCTCTCTTTCTCCTCTTTTTACCTCTCCACTCCATCTAGCCCTCCTTTCCTAACTGTTAGAAATTCTATTCTACAGAACTGACCGCGCACAGACCACATGTTTTCTGCTTCACTACAAGCAAGGAAATGGGAAACTTTATTCAGAGTAAAGACATCGGGGTTGATTCTCTAAAACTGGAGAGTGCAAATCTGGTGCAGCTGTGCACGGTAGCCAATCGCCTTGTTCAATTAAGCTTTGACAAAAAAAAAAAAACTGGAAGGTGATGGCGTCTATGCAGAGCTGCTCCAGAGTTTGCACTCTCTAGTTTTAGTAAATCAACCCCAGAGTATACCATAGATGCAGTTACAAACTTAAAAACACTGCCATCTATTGGTTGAAAAATATATCTCTACTGAATAGTGATGTAGTTGCACAAAATACATAAACACTGTATTCCAGCACCCCCACTCAACAACTACTCCTTATATTAGTCCCATTTCAGATCTTGGTTCTATAAATCTGTTCTTTGTCAGCGAGCAGTTTTAGGTAGCTCTGAAAGTGTCCATGTCTGCAGTTCACTAAGAGATGTCATCTCTTCATCAGCAGCTCTGATCCAACTTTGTTTCTCATGGGTTGGAAGTCTTTGCATCTGATCCCATGAATCTGGCTCTGGTTTTAATTCTACATGAGCAACATAGGACAAACGTTTGGCTGGGATGCCTTTTATTACTTCTGGAGGATTTCCTGATTGAAGCCTCTCATGGCCTGGTTTCTTCTTTTAAAGTAATTGAATTGTCTGTGTTAATTTTATTTCTGTGTCACTTTGTTGCTTATCTTCATTTGACACTGATGTGGAATTTCCAGTTTTTTCAGTTGGAAGCATTTGTGTTCATGAAATGTTGAACACACTGCAGTTTCATCGACAATTGCACTTCTACTGATGGTTACCTAGTTTGTGTCTTGGTGTAGAATTCTGTATCCCTTTTGAGATTCACTGTACCCTGCAAGTACACCTTTCTTTTGGGATGTGCATATAGGCTTTGCTTCCCAAAAATTTTAGATGGTTTATATTTCATAGTTCATATAGAGTTTTCTCAGCTAATTTTCCTGGTAGTCCTTTTTTGGAGATGGCATACGGTCATAATTGCCTCCCCCAGTATGTGGTTGGCATATCTGCATTCAACAGCATGGTTCTTCCACTCTCACATAGAGTACAGCTCATTCCTTCTGCAACCCTGCTTTTTGTTCTGGGTTGTATGGTACAGTAGTTTAAAATATTATGCCATGCTTTCTGAGAATCGCCTGTGTATTATCACCTGTATATTGAGCTCCATTGTCTGTGCGCATTACATTCTGCAATTTGCCAAATTTGTTGCTTACGTGATCCAAATGTTGTTCAAGTTTCTCTGGCAATTTCTTACATTTTTCTTTTTATACAGCTGGTGCATTTCATTGTTTGATCACATGGACTAATTTTTATTCCACTTGCATAGTCATTCTCAGTTAATTTTTTTATTATGTTAGCACTTTTGTACCCAATCTGTCTGTGCCCTGCAGTTTGAATTTTTATCCTCCTTGGTAGTATTAACCATCTCACTGTAATGTTAGCCTTTTCAAGCAATATATCTCTTTGTGATGGCACAACTGTCATCTTGGCAGATCACTACATTGCTTTGTTTTTGTGAGCTTCTTCACTGATAAAAGATTAGTTTTAAGAGCAGGGACACTCTGGGAAATAGGACAGTAAAGAAAATATCTCCTATTCCTTCTGATTCCATTATTTGCCCATTAGCTATGGTGATTTTTTTTCTGTTTTTACTCTGGTCAAGGTGAATAAACACACCATGCCTGTGTAGCACCACCCCCTTAGGAGTTGCAAGATATTTGGGTCCCCCTATAGTACTGCAGAGCCAGGCAACACACATTTCCTTCACTCAGACTTGCAGTAGGAGACAGTAACCAGTCCTTGAGCTTTGTTTTTGAAGTTTTTTTTACTGAAGGGTTTAGAACTTGGATGGGGTAAAGGGGTGTATGGCATTCCCAAGGAATGGCAACTGAGGACAAACTCCTTAGCAACTATGTACAAGTATTTACAGCAAAGTTTTTCTTCTGGAGAGCTAGCTAGCATCTCCTGTAGTACCACCCCAGATGTCTCCTCTCCTCATCCAGCTGTACTGGATGAATCCCTGGGCAGGAGATCCACTGCCTGCCACTGCAGTGTGAAACAGTCCCGGGTAAGATAGCAAATCCAGTCCCCACTACAGTGCTCCTTCCCCCTTACTGGCTCAGGGGGTGCAGGTTTACTAACTTGGTCCCTCTTCTGTGTTGTCAGTGGATACTACCAGGCCTTCTGCTGGGCCACTCCTTCCCTGCCACACAGGTGGTCCTCTTTCAGGGGGGCAGTGAAGTCCAATGTTTTCCACCTTCCAAGGTCCTCTGTCTGCAGGTGAGCCTCTTTCCATCTGGGCCTCCTCACAGGCTCCTGCCCCCAGCCTCACATCCTTCTCTCTCTCTTCCACCTGAACTCTTCTGCTGCTGATCAGGCTCAGTCACATTAAAGGGTTGCCCTGGCCCCTTGTCAAGCTTCCTCTTGGGGATTAGCCAGGATCGCCTAAGAGTACAAACCAGCCACTTCTCAGATCCACCAATTGCTTCTAGACCTTTCCCCAAAGATCTGGAGCAGGGGGGAATTCCAAAAGGCTGGTCTGCAGAGCCTCTCAGCTCCTGACCCAAATTTAACCTTCTGACTATTACACCTGTACAGCTACTCATCCCCTGACTGTCAATTTAGGATCTAGCTCCCCCTAACTACCGAGGAGGGCACTACACCTGCAAAGATGAGGTCCAACTTTTGGATTGCAAAACATATTCATTATCTAAAGAAAACTGTTTTTCTTACTTCACACTTTTGGCCTTTTGCAGTTTAGTTCGATTTTGCATTCCAGCTTTCCAGATTCTGCAATCTGCTTTTAAAGTACCTTGTTTTTTGCACACGTAGCAATCAAGTGTTTTCTTGTTGCATGTTACTGTTTTTTATTTTTATTTTTCATCTTTAAAGCAGACCTTGCAACAGAAGCACCGTCACTATTAATGCTGCTTTGCACTTATATTCATCCACCAGCTTGCCCTTACACATTCCATTGTCCATTCATTATCTGGATATGCATAAAGTGCTGTGACAAGCGTTTCATAACTTTTCTGGTAAACCTCTAAAAGTGATAGTGCTGTGACATGAAAATCTTTATTTCTTCTCCTATAACTCACAGGCGTTAAACCATTTCCATGGTGTGCCTTATGTAATCCTGCATATCCTGACTTTTCATCAGCTTGGTTTGGTATAATCAAAAACAGTTTATTGCTGAGATTAGCTCTTTCATGCAGCTTTTGTAATCCTTCCCACATTTCTTTAGCAGTTTCATACTTGGCGTAGAAGATGATCAAATCATACATATATTTAAGAGACATTGAATTCCAAGCTTTCTGATCTTTCTCTTTCCACTCCTCCTGAAGGGTGTTATGGCCTAACTTACTTTATACATTTCCACATACAGTCATGACCAAAAATATTGTCCCCTCCTGCATTTGTCAGATAATGCAACACTTCGCACAGAAAATTGTTGCAATTACAAATGTTTCAGCATTCTCATGTTTCTTTTGTTTGTATTGGTATGATACAAAAAAGTGGAGAAACAAAAAGCCAAATCTGACACATTCCACGCAAAACCCCAAAAATGGGCTGGACAACATCAATTTAATATTTGTTAGCACGTCCCTTGGAAAAAAATAAATTAATGGCTTCATGTAACCATCAATGAGTTTCTTCCACCTCTCTACTGGAATTTTGGAGCGCTCTTCTTTCTCCAACTGCTCCAGGTCTCTCAGATTGGAAGAGTTCCTTTTCCCAACTGCTGTTCTGTGATCTCTCCACAGGAGCTCTATGGGATTGAGATCTGGACTCATTGCTGGCCAGTTCAGTCCTCTCCAGCGCTTTGTGTGAAACCATTTCTGGGGGCTTTTTGATGTGTGCTTTGGGTCATTGTCCTTCTGTAAGACCCATGACCTCTGACAGAGACCCAACTTTCTGACACTGGGCCTACATTGCCTCCCAGAATTATTTGGTAGTCTTCAGATTTCATAATGCCATGCACATGGTCAGGACATCCAGTGCCTAAAGTAGCAAAGCACCCCAAAACATCAGTAACCCCCCCCCACCATGTGTGACTGGAGGCACTGGATTCTTTTCTTTAAAGGCTTCATTGTTTTCTCTGAAAACAGTAGAATGATGGGCTATACCAAAAGGCTGGAATTTTGTTTCGTCTGTCCAAAGCTCATTCTCCCAGAAGGATTTTGGCTTCCTCAGGTAAGTTTTGGCAAACTCCAATCTGGCTTTTATATGTTTTTGTGTCAGCAGTGGGGTCCTCCTGGGTCTCCTCCCATAGTGTCCCTTTTCATTCAGATAGGGAGAGCTGTAACAGTTGTACCCTGGAAGTTATCCACCAGTCAAACAATTGCAATCTTTGATCAATTTTTCACTTTTGTCCATGTCCAGGGAGATTAGATACAGTGTCATGGGCTGTAAACTTGACAATGTTGCACACAGTGGAAACAGGAACATTCAGATCTTTGGAGATGAACTTGTAGCCTTGAGATTGTCATGCTTTTCCACAATTTTTGTTCTCAAATCCTCAAACAATTCTGTGCTGCTCTTTCTCTTCTCCATGCTCCATGTGGCACAGACGCACAACAGAAAGGGTTACATTTTTCACCATTTTAGCTTGTTGCGCGTATGATTTCTATATTGTCAGCGTCTGGTCATTGATACAGATGAGTTTAACTACAAATTACAGGAGCATCACAAACTTAGGATGCAATTATTTCTTAGTTTTAAGAATGTGCCAATATTTTTGTCCAGTCCATTTTTGGAGTTTTGTGTGGAATGTTGTAGATTTGGCTTTTTGTATCTCTATTTCTTTACTTGTATTGGTATGACACAAAAAAGTGAACATGAAAATGCCGAAACATTTATGATTGCAACACATTTCTGGACGAAGTGGTGCATTATCTGACAGAAATGGGGGGGTGCCAATATTTTTGGCAAAGACTGTACCATCTCTTATTAGCAGCATTTTCATATTGAATTTCCAAGATTGGTAGTTCTGGTTTGTCAGATTTGCAAAAGAAAGCTTTGTTACAGCTGTGTTACTGGTCATTTTTTCATTTATTATGTTGCGCAAAACATACCATGGATGCAGCTACAAACTTTTATAAACACTGCCATCTGCTGGTTGAAAAATATATCGCTAGTGAATACTGATGTAGTTGTTGCACAAAATACAGGAACACTGTATTCCAACACTTACCTCTCCTCTTCTTTCCACTCCTCTCCTTTCCCTCCTCTCCTGTCATTTCTTCTCATATTCCTCTCTCTTTTTATCCCCCCCCCTCCACCTTCATCTAATTATCTTCTCTTCTAATTCTCCCCCTCTATTCCCTTTCCTTACCACAGCATATTGCCTTCCCTTTCTTCTCCTCTCCACAACTTTTCACTTTTTTTACACCCAACAAAAAATAAAAATTGATCAATTATGTAATTGTTTGGTGGGTAGTGAGACCTTTATTTGCTCAGTTAAAGAACTGCAGACACGCTTCTGGGTTTTATGTTGCCTTGTCCCTCACTGAAGAAACATCGGCACGCCATAAAGACCCAGGCACATGACCTACAGCAGGACATAGCTTCTCAACTTAAAGAAATCTGAACAGGTAAGTATTAAAATATATATACTTTTTTTTTTACATATATTAAATATTATTTTTGCAGGGTGCTTAAAAAAATTATATAGTATGTGTATATGTTATACTGTCATGCCATGGCAACCTGCTGTAGTATGTGGCTCATTCATGTTGCTTATGCCTCCTGGTGTTATTCCCCCTTCTGTCTTCTCAGGTGGAGAATGAAAAGGACCCAGATTTTTGTGATGACAGCCTGATGGCCATGGCGGTGGGTCTGTTAGCAGCAGGTTCTGAAACCACCGCTACCACCCTGACATTCTGCCTGATCTTCTTGGCTCACTATTCTGAAGTCCAGGGTAAGATCAATAATACCCACGCAGAATTCAATATGACCTCTTATGTTTATCTGTCAGATATTCCAACCCTTACCCACTTCATCCAACACTTCACCACAAAAAAAAATGGCTGCAGTTCAACTTTTGAGTTGATAATGTTAACATAGGCAGTGCTCCGAAAAGACACAGAAACATAGAAAAGCAGAAAGATCAACTGGTCTATAAAGTCAGCCCCATTTTATGTAAATGTATACATGTTTTGGATTTTTTATTTTTTTTTATATATATAATGTTTAGATCTGTGACTGTACCAAGCATGATTGAATTCACTTGTGGTTGGCTAACTTCCTACCTTTGCTGGAAGTCTATTCCAAGCATCAACTACTCTTTTGGTAAAATGATTCTTTCTAAGGTTAGTTTTGAACGTTCACACATCTAGTTTGAGGTCGTGTCCCCCTGTTCTTCATATTTAAAATACTGCCCTCCTGAACCTTATTCAACCCCTTGCTGTATTTAAAGGATTCAGAATTTACATATGAAGTTCCTCTCCTGATATGATTTATCCCTCAGACCTTTCACCATATTGGTTCCCCGTCTCTGGATTTCTTATCAATATCTTTTTGTAAGTGAGGTCTCCAGAATTGGACACAGTACTCTATATGAGGTCTAACTAAAGGTCTATATAGGGGAATCAGGATCTCCTTCCTCCTGCTGGTGACCCCTCTAGTGATATAAAGATCTATATAGAGGAATCAGGACCTTCTTCCTCCCCCTGGTGACCCCTCTAGTGATATAAATATCTATACAGAGGAATCAGGACCTCCTTCCTCCTGCTGGTGACCCGTCTAGTGATATAAATATCTATACAGAGGAATCAGGACCTCCTTCCTCCTGCTGGTGATCCCTCTAGTGATATAAAGGTCTATATAGAGGAATCAGGACCTCCTTCCTCCTGCTGGTGACCCCTCTAGTGATATAAAGATCTATATAGAGGAATCAGGACCTCCATCCTCCTGCTGGTGACCCCTCTAGTGATATAAAGATCTATATAGAGGAATCAGGACCTCCATCCTCCTGCTGGTGATCCCTCTAGTGATATAAAGATCTATATAGGGGAATCAGGACCTCCTTCCTCCTGCTGGTGACACCTCTAGTGATATAAAGATCTATATAGAGGAATCAGGACCTCCTTCCTCCTGCTGGTGATCCCTCTAGTGATATAAAGATCTATATAGAGGAATCAGGACCTCCTTCCTCCTGCTGGTGACCCCTCTAGTGATATAAATATCTATACAGAGGAATCAGGATCTTCAGGGATATCATCAGCAAACAGATACACCTGACCCACCAATCCTCTAGTTATATTACCTATATACTGTATAGATTAAATAGAACAGCACCTAGTACAGAGCCTTGTTCTACACCAGTAGTGAGTGGTCTCTGTTCTGAATGAACCCTCTTTACAACCACACTCTGGTATCTATCCTTTAGCCAGTTGTGTGTAGCACTACAGCGCATCCAGAAAGTATTCCCAGCGCTTAACTTTTGCCACATTTTGTGTACAGACTGATTCTAAAATGGATTCAATTATTTTTTTCCTCAACATTCTACAAACAATACCCCATAATGACAACATGAAAGAAGTTTCTTTTGAAATCTTTGCAATTTATTAAAAATAAAAACTAAAAGAAAATGTACATAAGTATTTGGAGCTCTCCAGCCTCTCCTAGTATACCACCCCAGACCCCAGATAAATCATTCTCTTATCCAGCTGCCTGAGGGAATCCCTGGGCAAGGGGGTCCAGTGCCTGCCACAGTAAGTTGAACAGTCCCCGGTACGGCGCTAATGAGGTTTCCCACCAGAGTGCTCTCTTCCCCTTAACTGGCCCGGGAGGTGTAGGATTACTCACTCAGTCACTCTCTTGTGAGCTGGTGTAGGTAGTTAGCTGACTTCAGGTCTTCTGCTGGCCGGCTCCTTTCCTGGCTGTACAGGTGGTGCTCGCTTTGGGGGCCAGTGAGGATGAGTGATCCTCCTTTCCATCTTCCTGCCTGTAGGTAGGCCCATTCAATGTGGGCTTCCTCACATCTTCCACCCGCACTCTCCTGCTGCTGAGTAGGCTCAGTCACACTTAAGGGCTGGTTCCATGCCAAGCCTCCTGCTTAGGGATTGTCCAGAGTCCCTTGAGTAGCAGAACAGTCCCTCCTCATTTCTGCTCATTGCTTCTAGAATCTTCTCCAAGATTCTAGAGCAGGGGGAGGCATCAAGGAAGTGATCTGCAGAGCCTCTCAGCCCTGACCTGAATTTGACCCAGCTGACTATCACCCAGGCTGCTGCTCAGCTTTTCTAATTAAAAAAAACCTAACTAGCTCCCCCTAGCTAACTAGGAGGGTACTACATGTGTATTCACTGAACCACCCAAGGGATAAGCACAACTTTTGTATTCGATCATTATGCGGAACTGTATCAAATGCTTAGCTAGGGTAGGCTGTGTCCACAGCACCACCTTAGTCCAAAACATTGGTAACATAGTAAAAAAAAAATAATAATAATTAGTTAGATTAGTCTGATATGATCTGCCACCAGTAAAGCGATGCTGCTATGGGTCCAGCAAGTTGTCTGTTTTTAAGTATTCATTGATCCTTCTTTTCAGGAGTGATTCCATTAACTTGACTGCTACCGATGTTGAACTCACTGGCCTGTAATCACCAGATTTTACCTCGCTGCCCTTCTTGTGGATAGGTACAATATTAACTGTCTGCCAGTCATGGGGAACTTTTCCTCTTAGAAGAGATTGATTAAAAAGATCCATTAATGGTTCAGCAACTAGACCTCAAAGTTCTCTTAGAACTCTGGGATGATCCATCACGGCCCATTGCTTTATTAAGCTCTAACCGAGTCAGTTCCTCTGCTACCTCTGCCTCCGGAAATCCTAAAAATGAACCATCATTATTAGGCTGCATGCACACTGGGCATTTTAATAACGCTGGTAGCGTTCGCTGTGTAAAACCGTGTTAAAAATGCAAGTTTTTCAGCTTTTTTTGTTAGTGTTTTTGCATTAGCATTTAGCTGCATTTTTCCACGTTTATAAATTTTTACCATTTTTTTTTTTTTACACAGAAAAAAAATATTTTTTGCTAAAAAAAAGTCCAAACACGCAGTTTTGCCATGTTAGAGTGTTTTTACAGCTAAACAAAATCCTCTAGAAACCCCACTAATTCTGAGGGGGGTTTCAGCCAAAAAATGCTTATTAAAACCTATGTGTGCATAGATACCTAGGATAACATGCTGGGGAGTTTACCGGATGTAGAAAAAAAACAAAACTCCAAAAACCACAAACAGCCGCTGTAAAAACGTCCCGTGTGCATGAGGACTAAGAACTAATATGATTTCTGACTGGGAAGACTGAACAGAAGTAATTGTTTAAATGGTTTGCTACATCCAGGCCTCCCTCAACATAAGTGTTGTGCCCAGTTCTCATTTTAGGGATCCCATTGTACATTTTTCCTTCCATCACTGATGTACCTAAAAAAGGTTTTATCGCCTTTCTTAACCACTTCCCGACCGGACGTTGCATATAAACGGCCGGACGGTGGCAGTGCAGGGTCGGGTGGCCGTTTATAAACGGCCTCCCCGCACCCTGCTTGTGCGCGCTCCCTCGGAGCGCGCAGCACCGTGATCCGGTGCCCGCTGTGTCCTCCGGACACAGTGAAACACCGATCGTCAGATGGGACCTCTGTACAAGGTCCCGATCATGTGATCACTGATTGGCCAATCAGTGATCATATGCAAAGTAGTAAGCAAGATGTCACTTGTGACATCATTGCTTACTACGTGTGAAATCTGTGAATGATCACAGAGGTCACATGGTACAAGGCTATTCACAACAGCCTTGTACCATGTGACAAGCTGTGACCAATCACAGCTCACTCAGTACTTCTCAATGAGTGCAAGAATGCAGACAGAGAGAAAGAGAAATGATTGCTTTTACATCCTTTATGGGTGTAAAAGCAATCAGTGTAAAAAAAAAAAAAAAAAATTTTAATCACCTCCCACAAGTAGTACAGTGTCACCATAGTGACACTGTACTGCTAGGGTGACAGTGTGTAAAAAAAATAAAATAAAAAATAATAATATAAAAAAATAAAATAAAAATGTAAAAAAAAATGTTTAAAAACTATAATTTTTGGTTATAAACTAATTTGAATTTTTTTTTTACTAAAAAGATAACGGAATAAATTTTGGCAAAGATTTATGATGAAATATTATTTATTTGCAAAATTTTATAAAAAAAAAAAACACTTTTTTTCAAAGTTTTTGGACTTTTTCATTTACATAGCAAAAAAAATAAAAACCCCAGCAGTGAATAAATACCACCAAAATAAAGCTTTATCTGTCTCAAAAAAATGGTAAAAAATTCATTTGGGTACAGTGTTGCATGACCGCGCAATTGTCATTCAAAGTGTGCTAGAGCTGAAAGCTGAAAATTGCCCTGGACAGGAAGGGGATAAAAGTGTCCGGACTGGAAGTGGTTAATAGGTTTGGCCAATTCCTCCTCTTTCTGTGCTTTGGCAGCTCTGATAATGTGTTTGGCTTTCTTTTGGCTATTTTTATACACTTCTCTGTCAGCTTCATCTCCTTTTTCTCCTATAGGCTGATTTTTCTTCTCCCTTGCTATCCTACATACCTCTTTAGTGAACCATTTAAAACATTTAAGTGAAGATTAAGAACCTAAAAAAATGTTCTTTATACCTACACGTCTCATGGAACCCACAGGTCACATTCTTCATTGACCACCACGTGTTTCTTCTGAGCTTCTCTTTAGCATAGCAAATTCCTGAGACTGTCTCCGGCCAACAAGTGCACAGCGCTGCAAGAGACGACTAGACTTGATGGCTGCATGGAGACAACTGATAGATCGAAGTGTTGCCATGCACATGAATAAAGCATGGAGTTTGTTGTCCAATGCTTGCCAGGACTAGCTGAAGCCTTGAAAAAGAAGGGGAGCACGCTATTGCAATGTTCGGTGATTACGGATGAGTACCACTTATCCTATACAATTGCCCAGTACTTTGCAACACTCAACTCCATCAGTTGTCTCCATGAAGCTATCAAACAACCAGCCATTTCCTGCAGCTCTGTGCAGTTTGTTTTCTTTTTTTTTTTTTTCAAAAAGTCTACCAATTCCCTAGATGTTTTTAGGAACTCACAGCCACTTCCTTTTTATATTTCAGAAAAGGTTCAACAGGAAATTGATGAGGTGACACAGTCATTGCGTCTACCTGGAATTGAAGACAGACCTCAACTGCCGTACACCAATGCCGTCATCCATGAAATACAGAGAGTTCTAGATTTGGCACCAATTGCTCTCTTCCATGCCGTGACCAATGATATCAAGTTCCGTGGATACATCATCCCGAAGGTATACGACTGTGATATACGTCACAGCGACCTAAAATGTTTGGCACAACCAGGACTCTTCCAAGAGCTGGTGGCCCGGCCAAACTGAGCAATGGGGGGAGAAGGACCTTAGTAAGAGAGGTGACCAAGAACCCGATTGTCCCATCTCCACACAGGATCTCTGGAGCTCAGTCAGAGTGACCAAGTTCCAGAAGCTCTGATTTTGCAAACTCCAAGCGGGTTTTCATGGGTTTTGCAAAAAACATTCTGCACTGAAGGTTTCCAAAGAGCACAGCGACCTCCATAAATCTCAAATGGAAAATGTTTGGCACAACCAGGAGTCATCCAAGAGCTGGTGGCCCGGCCAAACTGAGCAATCGGGGGAGAAGGAAGTTAGTGAGAGAGGTGACCAACAATCCGATGGTCAGTCTGACTGAGCTCCAGATATCATGCGTGGAGATGGGACAAAGTTCCAGAAGCTCTGATTTTGCGAACTCCAAGCGGGTTTTCATTGGTTTGGCACGAAGGAGAGGCTTACATCTGGCCACTCTGCCATAAAGTCCAGATCTGGTGGAGGGCTGTAGTGATGGTTGTCCTTCTGGAAGGGGAAAACGTGCACTCTGACTGAGCTCCAGAGATCCTGCGTGGAGATGGGACAAAGTTCCAGAAGCTCTAATTTTGCGAACTCCAAGCGGGTTTTCATGGGTTTTGCAAAAAACAATCTGCTGCACTGAAGGTTTCCGAAGAGCACAGCAACCTCCATAAATCTCAAATGGAAAATGATGTATTTCTGCCTGCCAAAAAAATGACCACTTACTTGTACTGCACTTGGCCAATTATTATTATATCATGCAGCCGCTTCATTCTGAGTTTTTCTATTAATATTTTATGTTAGCAGAATGTATTCTACTGTTGTGTAGAAAAGCTTATGAAAAACAATCCTCTTCGTGTTCGGGCACCTAATACTCCTCGTTACTATACTCTTCCTCATTATTCCAACATTTACTGCTAGATAAATAAGTTACATTTTCACCCAGATATTCACATGATTTAATTGGCATTGAGCTTGTACAATGTATAATGTGATTGTTCTCATGTATAATAGTGACTCTCTCCTTTACCAGGGCGCCATCATCATCCCATTCCTGACATCGGTGCTTAATGATCCTTCTCAATGGGAGACACCAGAACGATTCAATCCTGGACACTTCCTGGATGAGGAGGGCCAGTTCCGCAATCGGGTGGCCTTCATGCCATTCTCAGCCGGTAAGAAATCCATAACATTATTCTGTCAGTGCCAGGCTGGGGTAAAGTAAACAATTTCTTCACTGAAATACATAGAAAGATATCACACAAGTGTCTGAAGATCTGACTTCTTGTAGAGTTTTTAAAGCAGAGCTCAACAAATTCCAGGTTCCAGGTCACCATGGCTACTAGAAATTGCCTCCTGGCACTTGGCTTCACACACTGCCTCCCATAGTCTCCAATGGGGAAGTCACGCCACATAGTCTACAATGGGGAAGTCGTGCCCCATAGACTCCAATGGGGAAGTCGCGCCCCATAGATTTCAGTAGGGACATTGCGCCCCATAGACTCCAGTGGGGACGTCGCGCCCCATAGACTCCAGTGGGGAAGTCTTGCCCCATAGACTCCAGTGGGGAAGTCACGCCCCATAGACTCCAGTGGGGAAGTCGCGCCCCATAGACTCCAGTGGGGAAGTCGCGCCCCATAGACTCCAATGGGGACGTCGCGCCCCATAGACTCCAATGGGGACGTCGCACCCCATAGACTCCAATGCGGGAAGTCGTGCCCCATAGACACCAGTACAAAAACTCCTTTCAATAGCAATCCTATGTGAACACTTATCTCCACATGCCACTCTACTCTTTCACTTGCGAGTCTGGAATGCAATGCTACAAACTCACACAGGACCCTGTTCATGATGGCACTCAAAATACAATTTGTGTGGATCGTATCTGCTTAAACCACCTCAATAGGAACACAAAATATCTAGCCTGTCATGCGAACCTGTGAGTTTCAAAGCGAGTCCAAAATCGCATACAATATGTGTGAACTAGGGCGGCTCTATTCACACCCGAGGCATTTTGGGATAGCAGAAAAATTGTTGTGGTCACAAAATGCAGGTTCGGGTACCATTATTTTCAAAGGTGCCTAAAATGTGGTGCGGTTTTGCCATGATTGTCACGAGGCAAATTACATTGCGTGAAGTCCCAGGTGCTGACAAACCCACTTCACGATAAAAAAAACCTGGCTCCTAACTTTTTTAGCTAGCTTCTAGATTCTAAGCAAATTTTGTCAAGCCCTGTTTTTAAAGAGACCTTGTTGCCTTGCCCTCTTAGGGAAAAGAGACACCCTCAACCACCTTATACTTCCCCCTTACCACCTTCACAGTGCTCCATTGCCAGTCCTTCCACTGTCATTCATCCTGCAGAATATCCATTGTTGGAGCTTACATGGGATGCTGATGTCATCCCTCAACCATGTGACAGTGTTCGGGCCTAGTTATTAGTCACTAGTCCCAAGGACTGCATCACAGGTGTGGATCATGTCTTCTTCATACTTGGAAGCACTGGGTATTTTGTGGTGACCAACAGAAGGAGTGACGGGAGGATTGTGAAGATGGATATCAGATTGTTGGGATATGGGCTTTAAACAGACCTATTACATTGTCCTGAACAGACAAGGAGCCAGACAAGGAATAAACACTTCAGTCAAGACTGAAAAAAAGGCACTAAAATTCCGTCATAGAGCCCAACCTATAACATGATTTCATTTAATGTTCGTTGTAAACAACGAGCACATACTGGAAAGATAAAAACACTCAACTTAAGTAGAACAAATTTTCCAAGGATGAGGCTGTTCTCTAGGACTTTGACTCGGAGGTAATATTGGCATCGATGAACACAGGATTAAAAATTGGAATTCTTCAAAAAGACTGAATGTGAACACACTGAAAAATACACCATATTGCCAAAAGTATTGGGCCGCCTGCCTTTACACGCACATTTGTCAGGTCAGGCACTGATGTCGGGGGAGGAGGCCTGGCTCGCAGTCTCCGCTCTAATTCATCCCAAAGGTGTTCTATGGGGTTGAGGTCAGGACTCTGTGCAGGCCAGTCAAGTTCCTCCACCCCAAACTGGCTCCTCCATGTCTTTATGGACCTTACTGTGTTCACTGGTGTGCAGTCATGTTGGAACAGGAGGGGACCATCCCCAAACTCTTCCCACAAAATTGGGAGCATGAAATTGTCCAAAATGTCTTGGTATGCTGACACCTTAAGAGTTCCCTTCACTGGAACTAGGGGGCCAAGCCCAAGCCCTGAAAAACAACACCACACCATAACCCCCGCTCCACCAAACTTTACACTTGGCACAATGCTGTCAGGCAACTACTGTTCTCTTGTTGACCACCAAACACAGACATGTCCATCAGATTTCCAGACAGAGAAGTGTGATTCGTCACTCCAGAGAACATGTCTCCACTGCTCTAGAGTCCAGTGGCGGTGTGCTTTACACCACGGCATTATTATACAGGATTTATATAGCACCAACAGTTTGCGCAGAGCTTTACAAAATGAAGGTAGACATTACAGTTACAACACAATTTGGTACAAGAAGAAACAGAGGACCCGGCTCATTAGAGCTTACAATCTAGGAGGAAGGGTTGAGCGATACAAAAGGTAATAGCTGTGAGAGGATGAGCTGATGGAGGAAATAAATGGCGGTTTGCTAGGTAGAAGAAGGATAGGCTTCTTTAAAGAGAGAGGTTTTCAGGGATCATCTAAAAGGTGGACAGATTAGGAGAAATCCGGACAGATTGGGATAGGGAGTTCCATAGGATGGGAGAAGCTCGGGAGAAGCCCTGGAGGTGAGCATGGGAGGAGGTGACACAGGTACTAGAGAGCAGAAGGTCTTGGGAGGATCAAAGAGATAGGCAGACAGCTATCCTGAGAGTCTGCAGGAGCCTGAGACTACACCTGTGCTCTGCGTTGTTTTACCTTAATGCATTCTGTACATTAAGGTAAAATAAAATAACCTTCTGCATGCAGCTCCACCGCCTCCCCAACCCTGTTTATACTTACCTGAGCCCAATTCTGAGCCAGCACTGTGCAGAACAGAGCCTTTCCCTCCTTATCAGCTCAGAGAGACTGCAGTGAGAGCCATTGGCTTCCGCTCCTGTCAACCACAGCCAGTGAGGAGGGAGCAGGGCCCAGCAGCGCTCTGTGGGGCTATGGACATACAGTGGTACCTCGGTTTATGAATTTAATGCATTCTCTGGGACATTTCGTATTGCAAAAAATTTGTAAACCCGAAAATCGGTTTCCCATAGGAATGCATTGAAAACACCTCAACAGCATCCGACGCTTTGCATTGCACTTGGTGATGGAAGGCTTGGATGCAGCTGCTCGGCCATGGAAACCCATTCCATGAAGCTCTCTACGCACTGTTGTTGTGCTAATCTGAAGGCCACACCAAGTTTGGAGGTCTTTAACTATTGACTCTGCAGACAGTTGGCGACTTCTTTGCACTGTGCACTTCAGCATGCGCTGACCCCGCTCTGTCATGTGACGTGGCCGACCACTTGGTGGCTGAGTTGCTGCTGTTCCCAGTTGCTTCCACTTTGTTATAATCCCACTAACAGTTGAGCGTGGAATATTTAGTAGCCAGGAAATGTCACGGATGGACTTATTGCACAGGTGACAACCTATCATGGGACCACGCTTGGAGTCACTGAGCTCCTGAGAGCGACCCATTCTTTCACCAATGTTTGTAGAAGCAGTCTGCATGCCTAGGAACTTCATTTTATACACCTGTGGCCATGGAGGTGATTGGAACACCTGAATCACATGATTTGGAAGGGTATCCCAATTCTTTTGGTAATATTGTGTATATACACTAATCTCTATATCATGTATAAACAAGTTAAACAGAATTGGTCCCGGGACAGAGCCCTGGGGCACCCCACTCACAACTCCTGACTATTCAGAAGTTACGCTGTTTATCACCACCCTTTGCATTGGCCCTGCAACCAACTTTCTCTCCAGGTATATACACTATTGTTGATGCCAACAGACCTCAATTTGCACATTAAGCGTTTATAGGGTATCGTGTCAAACGCTTTGGTGAAATCTAGATACACTACATCCACAGGCTTTCCTCTATCCAGATTACAGCTCACTTCCTCATAGAGTGTTAACAGGTTGGTCTGGCAAGAATAATCTTTCATAAAGCCATGCTGGTTACCGCTAATGATACTTTTTTTCATCAGCAAACTCTTGGATATGGTCCCTTATTTGGTGAATCCCTACATTAATCCGGGGATTCCCTCCTCAGTTCTTGTTCTGCATTGATCTACAACCTTGTGCACATTATTTCTAACAAATATTGTATTTACAATTAGTGTCATTCTAATCTGTGTTACTAATCTGGGCTGAGCAAATCTTTTGATGCATTTGATGAAATATTAAACAGAGTAAAACAGCCATGTTGCTTGTGTGGATTCATAACACTGCCTCATTTTCCTCAACCTCAACTCTTCTACAGGAAAGCGTGTTTGTGCCGGAGAGGGTTTGGCCCGAATGGAGCTCTTCCTTCTCCTCTCTGCTCTGCTCCAGAAATTCACCCTCAAGCTGCCCCCAGGAGATGAGCGTCGGGACTCCAAATGGCTGCATGCTAATAAACGTGACGTTGTGTCTAATACTAAGCTATGTGCCGTGCCCCGAGCATTACCCACCAAGTAACTTGTTATGAAAAAAGCATCTTAGGGGTTTGTGATGGACCTCATCATAGGGATTTGTGATGGACCTCATCATAGGGGTTTGTGATGGACCTCATCATAGGGGTTTGTGATGGACCTCATCATAGGGGTTTGTGATGGACCTCATCTTAGAGGTTTGTGATGGACCTCATCTTAGGGGTTTGTGATGGACCTCATCATAGGGGTTTGTGATGGACCTCATCTTAGGGGTTTGTGATGGTCCTCATCATAGGGGTTTGTGATGGTCCTCATCTTAGGGGTTTGTGATGGACCTCATCATAGGGGTTTGTGATGGACCTCATCATAGGGGTTTGTGATGGTTTTATCTGTCCAAACTCTTTAATTAAAAACAATATTATAAAAATCAGTTGGGCCCCGCTCATGTATAAATAGTTACATACAAAATACATAGGAAGTGCTATCATTGCAAATTATGAACAAATTAAATGTTCAATCCAAGTTATGTTCAATCCAACTTATGTGTACCAAACAGCTGATAAACACCATCCAAGGACCTGTATCAGTGTATGTCTCCATTGAACTCTACAAGGATAATTCAACCAGGTTAGAAATATGGTGCATACACATTTTCCACACGTGTAATATTGTAATATCACTGAATAGTTTATCCTGTTGGATCAATGTAGTAATGTTGCTTCTTAGGCCACTGTAAATATAGACCACCAGAGTTGAAAATCTAATATAAATGCTCATGTGGTGGTACTGGGTTCCTGCTTGGACAGTCCATGCAAACTCCAGATGTAGAGATAAATGCTTCATGAATTGTGGCCAGCAAGGGGATGTCTTACATATTTGGTGGTCGTGTCTGCAGTTGACTGGTTTTTGGTCCAGAGTCTTAGGTCTCTTACATACTGTTTCACCTGACGATTGTTAAGAATGCAATGTTAGCTCCACTACATTGCCTCATTCAGAAATTGGTTTCCAATTTATTTTTTGTCTGCTAAGCGGACCATTCCACAGGCCTGGAAGAACCCAACTGTCTTCTTTTAATGAGCGAAAGACCATATGACCACTTTAATGATCAATGAACAGAAGTCCAGCATATTAAAGGACTCTCTCACTAAGTTTCTCAAAAATGTGTAATCTTGGATCGATTATTCTTTCCCTTCTTTGCACCTGGCCAGTTTTGGCCGTTTATAGTTGATGCCTGAGATGGTCCTGAGTCTATGGTACCTCTTTGCCCTCTCTTCCCCCCTCCCTTCATTCTATTTCTTTTTATTTACTCATATTTTCTTAGGTTCTTTCATATTTTCTGGTTGCATCCATTGAAAGGAAACCTGCTTTTATGGAACTTGCCAAATTATGCATTTTTTTTTTTTAGCATTTGAATCAGACTCCCCATACAGTCGACTTAATCTTAGTGTTTGATTCATTTGGATACAATGTATATTTGCTATTCTGTGTCATTTCTTAGCCCCCTTGTTGTGGGTGCACTTGGAGCATGTTATGTTTTTGGAAAATGAAAATAAAAATTATTGAAAAGAAAATGTAATATAAAGACAATACTCTGAATATTTGTATATTGTTGTCATGATGCTATTCAACAACTTCCAACTATTCTGGACAAACAGGAAATTGAATGTTTAGATGAATCCAAAAAATGTATTTGTTAGGTGAGTAGTAATTGGTGCCCCAGAGTCATGACAGTGGCAGGTGTAAGGGCTCATGATTCGTATTTTACCAGTAGCAGCTCTTTTTCAGTATCATACACAGATGAACATAGGATTACCTTCAGCAATTCCACTGGAAATCTCTTGCGGATTTTAGTACAAAACGAAAGAGTTCAAACTACCCTTGGGCAAATGACTGCATGCTAATACAATGCTGAGCTATGTGCTGTGCCCCCAGCCGTATCCACCAAGTAACCTGTAACATCCTCAGATATGAAGGGGAACTCCTTTTACACTTCAATTCCGGGCACTTTTACCCCCTTCCTGCCCAGGCCAATTTTCAGCTTTCAGCACTGTTGCACTTTGAATGACAATTGCGTGGTCATGCAACACTGTACCCATATGACATTTTTATAATTTTTTTTCAAGTAAATAGAGCTTTCTTTTGGTGGTATTTAAACACCACTGAGTTTTTTTTTTTTGCTAAATAAAACAAAAAACACCTGAAACTTTTGAAAAAAAACCCACACTTTTCTTTGTTTCCATTATTATTATTATTTATTATTATTATTATACAGTATTTATAAAGCGCCAATAGTTCACTCAGCGCTGTACATTACACATTATAAAATTTTGCAAATAAATAACAATTCTGCATAAATTTAGGTCAAAATGTATTCTGCTACATTTCATTGGTGAAAATAATAATAATTGAATTTGTATTTTCTTGGTTATGTTTCTATTTTTTTTTATTACATTTTCTATTTTTTATACTATTATTTTTCAGCACACTGTGACCAAAGCGATACAATGTTACCATAGTAACATTGAACTACTCTGGGCAAGTGATCTGGATTTTTTTTTTAAGAAACTTTATTGGGTTTTCAATTATACATAACCTCAGCCGGTGAAATCCTTCAAGGGTGTATCATGGCAACATAGCATCATTAGTAATAGAACTGACAGATTAACCAAGACAGGCAATAATAAAAATTTTGCATTGAAAATCTGAGCATAGAAATTCACATAATACTTAATACCTCTGAAGAGTTTTCAGAAAATAATGATGAATCAACTAGATGGCACAAATTCTTGTGCGTTGGAGTAAATAAGACCTACTCCAAGGTACTCTGGAGATGGGAACTCTGCATACAGGTGACGTCATCAGGTGGGGTTGAGTCACTAGATATCATCAAACCATGGCAGATTTCCTCATTCCAGTAATGTGCAAAACCATCAGATTAAATGCATCTTGTAGTCTGGATTTCAGCCATCGGGGGATCATACACTTAAGTGTGAATCGCCTATTAAAACGCACATTGAAGGGGGGGGGGGGGTTCAAAATATCAAAAAAATGAGCCGACCAGCCTGCAAAACAACCGAATTAGCCCTCTCTAACAGTTTGCGCTAAGAACAGAGGGTTTTGTTTGCACACATTTTGCAAATATATGCGGAATCCACAGTGCCCACACCAAGGGAACTCTGTATATACTCTGCTCCTAATTTAGCATTAGAAGTAATGAACTTTGGGGTCCAAAAATCTGAAAGCAAGTTACTCGCTGGGAGGAGAACCATTGGGGGATTCCGGGATGGAAAAGGATCTGGGGGTCTTAGTAGATCACAGGCTCAGCAATGGCATGCGATGTCAAGCCGCAGCAAGCAAAGCCAGCAGAATATTAGCGTGCATTAAACATGGAATCTCCTCCACAGATTGGACTATAATTCTACCACTTTATAAAACTCTGGTTTGGCCACATCTGGAGTGTGCCGTCCAGTTCTGGTCACCAGTCCTCAGGAAGGATGTGCTGGAACTGGAGAGAGTCCAGAGAAGGGAAGCAAAGCTAATAAGGGGACTGGAGGACCTCAATTATGAGGAACGACTATAAACACTAAATGTATTCTCCCTGAAGAAGAGACACTTGAGAGGAGATATGAGAGCGATATACAAATACCTCCATGGTGATGTAATGTACCTTCACACATGGGGATTCCTTTCCTGACAGGAGATTCCAGGGTCCTCCTGTATGGGGCCCAGGCCAGACAGCTGGGTGAATCTAATGTGGGCAGGGATAGCTTTCTGCACAATGGGGGTGCAATTCATGGAATTGATCCCCTGCATGGCTCTCTCTGCAGCAGCTGAAAGCTGGCTTCCTCTCCCTCCTGCCATTTTTCAGCCACAGCAGAGAAAGCCATACAGGGGATTGGTTTCAGTAAATAACCCCCCCCCCCCCGCTGCACCCATCACCCTCACTGTGCACCACACATTTCCCCCTGTTGCCCAAGCCCCTTTGTGTGTCCCCACCCCCACAGTGCTTCCTTCTTCTCCTTCCCACCAGCAGCTGCAAGCACACAATAGGATCTTCAAGGATGGAGAGTGGGGGAAGGGTAAATATGTCACATTTACCAGCCCCTTCCTTTCCTTAATGAACATAATGAAGCAATCTCACCAATCACTCACTGTGTTCATTCATAACTGAAACATAGAAAACTGTGTGTGTGGGGGGGGGGGGGCGCTATCGGGCTGGCTGTATGGGGTTTCTAGCAGCAGCCCTGGGTGATTCCAGCATACAGAGAAAACAATTCATTTTCCGGGGGGCTTAAGAAGCCACATGGCCCCTCCATGATACTAGAGGAGAAGTGGTTAAACCTTAAACTGCAATGGGGGTTCTTTACATGTAAAGCGGTAAGGATGTGGAACTCCCTTCCACAATCGGTGGTGTCCGTGGGAAGTATAGATAGTTTAAAAAACCTATTAGATGGGTGAATGTAGTATACAGGGATATGGGACATGATATGGACATACACACACGGATACACACCCACACAGGTTCAACTGGATGGACTGGAGTCTTTATTCAACCTTACCATCTATGTAACTATGTAAACAAACTGCATTTTCTCTTATTGAGCAATGTTAGTTTAAAAATAAATCATGTTCCTGTACATGAAATGTGCGCCTTTTATGCTTCAATTTGTCCTGTTTAAAATGACACCAAAATTATGATTCTGGTACAAAGCATTGCAAAGTTATTAACAAATGAAATAAAGTTGTTTTTTTTTAATTGTGTGCTATTTTTAAATGGGAATATGTAAATTTATGTTAAATGAGTAAAAAAAAATTAACAAACAAAAGTTACCATATTAACAGTTAATTAACCAGTTAACAACCGCCCTCGAGCAGATATACTGCTACAGGGCTGCACCTGTGCACAGGATGACGTACAGTATATATACGTGATTTTGCATTTCCAGGTAGGGGGCACAAGCAAGCTGTGTATTCGCACCGTACCTGTGTTGCCGATCGTGGCCACGGCCGGTGATTACCGGCAATCACAGACAGGGAGGAGAGCTGCATTGTTTACCAACAGCCCTCCTCCCTGTCAGTTTGGGCACACTGTTCTGGATGGATGAGCTCAGCCTTCCGGATCAGTGTGCTTACAGTGAAGCACACCCCCCTTCCCCCTAGTAAAACAATCCCATCAAAGGCATCCCTAGGGTTGGTGTCACCCAGTGTGGTAACACTGAGTGACACCCCCTCCGACAATCCCTGCAGAATGGCTCAGATCTGCGGACTGAGCATAATGGATCGGACTCTGATCCATTATGCTCAATCCGCAGATCCGATCCATCCTGCGGGGATCGTCGGCTTTCTTAACAACTTACCTTTTTGTGGAGCTGGTCCGGCATCACCCCGTATACGTTGCATGCCATTTTATTCACTAGGGTGTTTGCTTTAAAAAAATATATAACGTTTGGGGGTTTAAATTAATTTCCTAGCAAAAAATACTATTTTTTTTCATGTGAACAAAAAGTGTCAGAAAAGGCTTGGTCTGAAGGTGGTTTGAAAAGTGAGTGATGTGTGGCATAAACTTCTAATGCTGGGCATAAAATGCCCCACCCCCCAAAATGACCCCTTTTTGGAAAGTAGACACCCCAAGCTAAGTTTTTGGAAAATGAATCAAAAATTTTTTTTACACAAAATTGTCACTTAAATGACTTATTGCTCACACATGCCATGGGTATATGTGGAATTACTCCCTAAAATACATTCTGCTACTCCTCCCGAGTGTGGGGGTACCACATGTGAGAGACGCTTTGGCAGTCTAGCCAAGTACAGGACCCCAAAATCCAATAAGCACCTTCAGGCTTTTAAAGGGCTTTATTTCCTCATTACTCTTCCTGACTACCTCACAGTTTTGGAGGCTCTGAAATGCCAGGATAGCACCACCCCCCCCCCCCCCCCATGACCACTTTTTGAAAAGTAAACACCCCAAGGAATTTGATAAGAAGCATGGTGAGTATTTTGCAGATCTCCTTTGTTGCCACAAGTTTTTGGAAAATGAAGAAAAAAAAAGAAAAATTTTTTCTTTTTATATTTCAAACCCTTGTGGGAAAAAATGAGATCTGCAAAATACTCACCATGCCTCTTTTTAAATTCCTTGGGGTGTCTATTTTCCAAAAAGGAGTTTGATGCTATCCTGGCATGTCAAGGCCTTCAAAACTGTGATAGGTAGTGAGGAAGTGAAATGAGGAAGTTACGCACCTTCAGGCTTTCAAAGTGGTCATTGGATTTCAGGCTCCTGTATATGTAGCTAGGCTCCGAAAAAGTCTCACACATGTGGTATCCCCATACTCGGTAGAAGTAGCAGAATGTATTTTGGGGTGTAATTCCACATATACCCATGGCTTGTGCGAGAAATATATCATTTAAATGACAACCTTGTGTAAAAAAAAAAAAAGTTTTTGTCATTTTCCAGAAACTTGTGGAAAAAAAAAAAAAAATCTTCCATGGACTCAATATGCCTCTCAGCAGATAGCTTAGGGTGTCTACTTTCTGTAAAGGGGTCATTTGGGGGTGTTTGTACCGTTCTGGTAATTTAGCTCCTCAAGAAATGTGATGGGCAGTCAGAGAGTAAAAGCTGTGTAAATTCCATTGTCTATAACATAGTTTGTAGATGCTATAACTTTCACACAAAGCAATAAATATACACTTATTGGGATTTTTAAAAAAAAACATGGAGCAGAATACATTTTGGCCTAAATTTATGATGACATTTTTTTTTGTTTTGAATATATTTTATGACAGAAATGAGAAAATTTTTTTGTTTATAGAGCCAAAAATAAAAAGTGCACAGGTGATCAAATACCACCAAAAGAAAGCTCTATTTGTGTAAAAAAAGGACATAAATTTAATTTATGTACTGTATTGCATGATCGCGCAATTGTCAGTTAAACAAATGCAGCGCTGTACAGCAAAAAAATGGAGTAAATTGCAGAATCTATACCATAGTTTGTAGACGCTATAACTGTCACACAAAGCAATCAATATACACTTATTGGGATTTTTTTTACCAAAAACATGGAGCAGAATACATTTTGGTATAAATTTATAACTAACTTTGAGTTTACGATATATCTTTTATAGCCGAAAGTAAAAAATATAGTTTTTCTTCACAATATTTGGTCTTTTTTTGTTTATAGGGCAAAAAATAAAAAGCGCACAGGTGATGAAATACCACCAAAAGAAAGCTCTGTGTGAAAATAAGGAGATGTAAATTTCATTTGGGTACAGCATTGCATGACCGCGCAATTACCAGTTGAATTAGTGCAGCGCCGAGTAGCAAAAAGAGGCCTGGTCATTAAGGGGGGGTAAATCCTCCAGAGGGCAAGTGGTTAAGCATTTATTTTGTATTGCATTGTATATCATATATTATTTGACGGTATATGTATTGCAGGTTGCACAGTTTTGCATATTATACACATTATTTGATGACACGTGAATTTTTAGTTTGCACATACCGCTTTATTTGTTTATCACAGTTTACGTGAATAACACACTTTTTTATGTGTTGTAATAAAATAAACAACCCAAACGTGAAACATAATCCTCCAATATACACCTTGTTGAATCTATGCCACGAAGAATTGAAAACAGTTCTGAGGGCCAAAGGGGGTCCAACCGGATACTAGCAAGGTGGACCTAATAAAGTGCAAATATAATAAAATAAGCAATCCAAATGTGAAACATAATCCTCCAATATTTGTGTATAAAATAACATTCATGAATCTATATGTAATGATCAAAAGTTCCAACATATGATCCCCAGATCACTTAGATGGAGTGTGCCTCCAGATACCAATGATACCACTGATTTAACAGAATGGTTTGATTTCTTTAATAATGCTGGTAATGACCTACTCAAATTTCTCATTGCCCGCAAGAAAAAGAAATTGATACACCTTGACACTGAGATTAACCTAATACGGGAAGATCTCAGTCCACATAAAGGGAATGAGGAATATAAGGCTGAATCAGAAAAATTAAGACTATACCTAGAAGGGATTGAAAAAGAACAACGTAATTAAAAAAAGAAAGAAATATAATAGGGATGTAAGAGATTACCAAGATCAACTTGTCTTTAAATGGCAACTAAAAGACGAGGTAATAGAAACTCCTGCACAGAGTACACTCTACCCTACACCAAAATCTAAGAAATCTAAAAAATTCAAGCCTTACATTCCCCCCACTAACATCAATACCTATAATAATTATCCTAATAAACCCACCTACAATGTCCCCATCCAAAACAGATTTGAACCCCTTTCCGATCCCAACATAGGGGCAAGGGACTCATATTGGCACCCCAACAATGGGCCCCAATATATGGAGTCGCCTAGATCATATTATCAACCGAATGGTTATCATAACAAACCTAACAATTCGTATCATGGTGGATATCAGCATCCTTCCAACAACAGTAATAATTATTACAAACCCTATAATCAACCACCTCGCAAAAAACAGCCTTATACCACAGGACCCAATCAATATGGACCTGTTCCAGCACCACCACCACTCCTCCCCCCTCCCAACTCACAATCCAACTCAAACCCCCAGGTTCGTTTTTTAGGGGGAAAGAAAACCCGAAAAAGAAGCAATTCCACAGGGGAAGGAGGGGAGGAACCAAAATTAATAGATACAGGAAAAAAGAGGAAAGTATAAGGAAGGATGGGATCTTCAATCTTAGTAAAGTCACCTTTTCTCAACAGGAGGTACAATTATTAAATAATGGTCTTAAATTTGCACCAAGTAAGAAATTGGACAAGTTTCAAACATATATAGATATTCAGAAATTTTCTAGACGACTGTCCCTGAAAAGATATTTCACATCCAACCCTATCACTCATAATGACACAACCAGTTCAGTATATTCCAATCTCAAGAACGCATCTACCTACAATCCCCCACCTCAGGCACAATCCTATGTGCAATTGTTCAGAGATATGACTTTGAGAGATTTAGACAAAATGACCATCAAACCAGCCCCACGGACACAAATGACTAATGCCATGAAAACCCTTTTGGATCATAGAGATCTGGTAATTAGACCTGCCGACAAGGGGGGCGGAGTAGTCATACTAGATAAGTCTGACTATATTAAAGAAGTCTATAATATCTTAGAAGATAAGACAACATATACTGTTTTATCTAAAAATCCTGTTTTTACTTTTAAATGAGTTTTAAAGAATATCATTAAAGAAGGTTTTACCAAAGAGATTATCAATAAGAAAGAAAGGGAGTTTCTATGTCCCATAGCCCCTAAGCTTCCGGTTTTATACATCCTTCCGAAAATTCACAAGGACCCCATTAATCCCCCTGGGAGGCCAATCGTAAGCGGCATAGGTTCATTATGTTCAAGGATTGGACAATACATTGATTTTTTCCTCCAACCGTTGGTCTCCCAGACACCAGCTTTCCTAAGAGACACCAAGCAGATGCTGAATGATATCAAAGATTTGTCCATCACTCCCCATACGTTTCTCGTAACTGCTGATGTGTCCTCTCTGTACAGTAATATTGCACATAAGGATGGGTTAGAAGCCGCAGAATATTATTTACGTACTTACAGCACTTTATCTTCTCCACATACAGATTTTATTTTAACTTTACTCAATTTCGCCATTAATAACAATTATTTCTGGTTCAACCAGAAATATTATCTTCAGACGAAGGGCGTAGCGATGGGGGCAAAATTTGCCCCCAGCCTCGCTAATCTGTTCATGGCACATTGGGAGGAGATGATAATTTTTTCCAGGGAATGGCCTGAACTCGCTTTCTACAGACGCTACATTGATGATGTCTTCCTTCTTTGGAATGGGGAAGAACAATCCTTGATCAATTTTTTTACCACACTTAACCACAACGACCTCAATATTGAGTTGTCTTATAGTTATAGTACTAAGGAAATAAGTTTTCTTGACTTAACATTGATCAATTATCAAGGTGGAATAGTGACAAAAACATTCTTCAAAAAGACAGACCGCAATGGTTACATACCCAAAAATAGCTGCCATCACCCCAGATGGTTGGCTAACATTCCTAAAGGGCAGTTCATTAGGCTACGTAGGAACTGTACTGACTTGGAAACATTCCAAGAACAATCCTTAATATTAAAAAATCGATTCTTAGAAAAAGGGTATGAAGAAAAAACTCTGGAGGATACTATTGACTCTGTAGCTCAGCTAAATAGGAAGGACCTCCTTATTGATAAACAGAGACCTAAGAAAAGCCAGATATGTCCATTTGTTACGACATTTTCGAGACAATATAAAGAAATTAATCACATCATTCATAAGAATTGGAAGGTTTTAAAATCTGATCCAGTACTCGCTAATATACTACCAGAGAAACCAGAGATTGTTTTTCGGAGGGCAACTAATTTACGCCATTATCTTGCACCAAATGTGATAGACCCTCCCAAAGAGGTCTCCTTGTTTAATGATCTAAATGGCTACCATCCATGTAATAAATGTATAGCTTGCAGATGTGATAACACTAGAAAACGCAAACAAACCACCTTTATGTCACACATAACGGGTAACACCTATAACATTAACAAATGTATTACTTGTAATAGTAAATTTGTTGTCTATTTGCTTGAATGCCCGTGCAAATTGCAGTATATTGGACGCACCACCAGGAGATTAAGGGACAGGTTGCGGGAACATGTCAACAACATTAAACGTGGGTACAGAGAACATTCGGTTTCGAATCATTTTAGGAGGTTTCACAATAAAGATCCCACTTCACTTAAATTTACGGGAATAGATTTAATCAAACCCCACTGGAGAGGAATGCACAAAAAAAGAGCTGTGTCGCAACTAGAAATGAAATGGATATACGAACTCCATTCTTTACAACCTAAGGGACTTAATATAGAGGTAGACATTAATTGTTTTATTGAAAACAGTTAATTGGGTAATAGTTTGTCCTTATCACCTGTCCTCTGTTGTTCTATATGAAGAAATACATTTAGGATAAGGGTGTCCTTATCACCAGCCCTCTGTTGTTTTATATGAAGAACTATTCATAGTTCCTTTGATTTTAGGGCTTCATCTATTTTAACTGATTTTTATCTTTCTATTATTTTATTTTTGTTATTTTACGCTTTCACTCTATATATGTGTATGTGGGTTTACACATATATATATACATTTTTAACATATTTACAGTTTTATACAATTTTGTTAGTTTCATCTATGGTCCTAATAATTTGATACTTCATTTGTGTTTTTGTCTTTGTGTGATACCTCATATCTATATGCAAAGATTTTATAATATTCTGTTTTTGTGAGGGCCATATGATGTTACATCACCTCCATTTGGAACATTTGGCCGCCTTGGAGGTGGCTGGTACATATTATTCGGTCTTTTACTGATGTCATTATTGATCTTGATTGTATTATGTTTGTTTTGGATTAGCACATGCGCAGTAATTACTTTTTATATGTAGCACTGATTATCCCTATAACTCCTTCATTAGGGGGTCATATATACCGTTCCAGTTCTTCCTGCTGGGGTATAGTCATTCTCATGGTTTTAATATCTTTACCAAACCTCTGCTCAAGGGCGTTATATTCTTCGCCCTATGTAGTCTCAGCAGTTTACAGTATATACAGACAGTCTTGCCTGTATTGCTTATCTACCCGGGGAGACCAAGGGAAAATGGCGCGCGTCTATTCGCGCATGCGCAGTTTGTTCTGCATGTCCCGTCAGGCTACACCACATTGCGCATGTGCGCACTTCCGTTTAAATACAAGTGACGGACGGCATGGCGTGTTTGGCAACCCCCCTCTGAAGACGTGCTGGAGCACGACACGCGTAAGGAGGACGCCATAACACGCCGTGAAGTCACGCCGTCAGAGCAACGCGGAGCTCTGGCGGCCATTTTATCATTCCAGACGGTTAGTTGTGTACTATTGACTGTCTGCAACGCTGTATACCTAAGCTCAATAAAACCATATCCTATTACAAAATACTACACTATGGGAGTATCTTTGTTACCCCCTGGGGGAGCATTCTAATTTGCAGACCTACTCCTGGACACACTGGAGGGACCCAGACCAGATCTCTATACGTCCAATATCAGGGGGACCCCTAAGTGGAGAGGATCATCAGCCTCATACACAGCTGAGGGAGGACCACCCAGTATCGGATGACATCTGGATTACTCATACACAAAGGCGCATATTTGATGCGGGTCTGGTGAGTGCGCATTGTTTATCACTTACGTGCACGGATACCAGAACCAAGTCACTTGAATACCTGAGCACCTACTTTTTGTCATCTAATTAAGGAGGACTTTTGTACTTGAATCGAACTGATTGTATATATATCAGTACCTATACATGTTTAGCGCTGCACTTTATTCTATGTTTTATAAAAGTTCCAACATGTCCAAAGAAATAGAGTGAACCATCAAAAAATGTCCAACATCCCAAAACACCACCACGTGAATCTTCCAAGAGTTTGCCTCCAGCAGTGTTCCCTTCACCACAGTTAGGAAATGTTCTTACCCAAAGTGCATGCTGATCCTATTACAGAGGAGGAATACACAGCTTGTATAACCCCAACAGAGATTACCATCCCACTTGCACCGCATCTAGGGGGATTCTTGTGGTGGTGTTCGTGATGTTGGACTTTTTTTTGATGATTCACTATATTTCATTAGACTGTTTGGAACTTTTAAGTACTACAGTTGCAAGAAAAAGTATGTATGTGAACCCCTTGGGATTACGTGGAGTTTTGCATGAATTGGGCATAAAATGTGCTCTGAACGTCATCTAAGTCACAACAATAGAAGAACACAGTCTGCTGAACATAATACTACACAAACATTAGATGTTGCCATGGTTTAATTGCACATAACATGTAAACATTCACAGTGCGGGGAGGAAAAAGTATGTGAGGCCCTAGCTTAATGACTTCTCCCAGAGCTAATTGGAGCCAGGAGTGAGCCAACCTTGACTCCAATCAGTGTGATGATATTGGATGTGTTGCTGACAGCTGTCCTGCCCTTAAAAAACACACACCTGTTTTGGGTTTACTGGTTTCAAGAAGCACTGTCTGATGTGAACCAGAACAGAGCTCTATTGTGACTTAGATGACGTTCAGAGCACATTTTATGCCCAATTCATGGAAAACTCCACGTAATCCCAAGGGGTTCACATACTTTTTCTTGCAACTGTATATGTGGATTAATGAACAATATTTTTCAGTTTTTTCTATTATATATTTTTCACATTTCATGCACAAATATTGGATGATTATGTCTCACATTTTATTGTGTTGTTTATTTTAATATATAATGTTTGAATACATGTACAGTCAGGTCCATAAATATTGGGACATCAACACAATTCTAACATTTTTGGCTCTATACACCACCACAATGGATTTGAAATGAAACGAACAAGATGTGCTTTAACTGCAGACTGTCAGCTTTAATTTGAGGGTATTTACATCCAAATCAGGTGAACAGTGTAGGAATTACAACAGTTGCATATGTGCCTCCCACTTATTAAGGAACCAAAAGTAATGGGACAGAATAATAATCATAAATCAAACTTTCATTTTTTAATACTTGGTTGCAAATCCTTTGCAGTCAATTACAGCCTGAAGTCTGGAACACATAGACATCACCAGACGCTGGGTTTCATCCCTGGTGATGCTCTGCCAGGCCTCTACTGCAACTGTCTTCAGTTCCTGCTTGTTCTTGGGGCATTTTCCCTTCAGTTTTGTCTTCAGCAAGTGAAATGCTCAATCGGATTCAGGTCAGGTGATTGACTTGGCCATTGCATAACATTCCACTTCTTTCCCTTAAAAAACTCTTTGGTTGCTTTTGCAGTCTGCTTTGGGTCATTGTCCATCTGCACTGTGAAGCGGTGTCCAATGAGTTGTGAAGCATTTGGCTGAATATGAGCCGATAATATTGCCCGAAACACTTCAGAATTCATCCGGCTGCTTTTGTCAGCAGTCACATCATCAATAAATACAAGAGAAGCAGTTCCATTGGCAGCCATACATGCCCACGCCATGACACTACCACCACCATGCTTCACTGAGGAGGTGGTATGCTTAGGATCATGAGCAGTTCCTTTCCTTCTCCATACTCTTCTCTTCCCATCACTCTGGTACAAGTTGATCTCGGTCCCATCTGTCCATAGGATGTTGTTCCAGAACTGTGAAGGCTTTTTTAGATGTCGTTTGGCAAACTCTAATCTGGCCTTCCTGTTTTTGAGGCTCACCAATGGTTTACATCTTGTGGTGAACCCTCTGTATTCACTCTGGTGAAGTCTTCTTTTGATTGTTGACTTTGACACACATACACCTACCTCCTGGAGAGTGTTCTTGATCTGGCCAACTGTTGTGAAGGGTGTTTTCTTCACCAGGGAAAGAATTCTTCGGTCATCCACCACAGTTGTTTTCCGTGGTCTTCCAGGTCTTTTGGTGTTGCTGAGCTCACCGGTGCGTTCCTTCTTTTTAAGAATGTTCCAAACAGTTGTTTTGGCCACGCCTAATGTTTTTGCGATCTCTCTGATGGGTTTGTTTTGTTTTTTCAGCCTAATGATGGCTTGCTTCACTGATAGTGACAGCTCTTTGGATCTCATCTTGAGAGTTGACAGCAATAGATTCCAAATGCAAATAGCACACTTGAAATGAACTCTGGACCTTTTATCTGCTCATTGTAATTGGGATAATGAGGGAATAACACACACCTGGCCATGGAACAGCTGAGAAACCAATTGTCCCATTACTTTTGGTCCCTTAATAAGTGGGAGGCACATATGCAAACTGTTGTAATTCCTACACCGTTCACCTGATTTGAATGTAAATACCCTCAAATTAAAGCTGACAGTCTGAAGTTAAAGCACATTTTGTTCGTTTCATTTCAAATCCATTGTGGTGGTGTATAGAACCAAAAATGTTAGAATTGTGTTGATGTCCCAATATTTATGGACCTGACTGTATATACTGTATTTTTTCATTGATCACTAGTGCTTTATAAGTTGACGATTTTGGTTGTCCGTGGTCTTCACATACTATAGTTGTTTTTATTATAGCAGTTAAGTGGCAGATACTTTATTCATCTAAATAGACATTTTGGGTGTTGTTGGTTTTGGCCATGGCACAGAGGGGTTTATCTATAGTGTCTTTATTTTACTATTACTGAATTTTTTATTTTGTGCAATGTTGGGGTTTTAAAATTTAATTTAGGTTGGAGTTTGTCAGGAGTCAAAACCCTTTGTATAATTTGAGGGGCTCCAAAAGAGGGGGGCAAAATAACTTGGAGGGTAATTAGAGTTATTACAGGGATCACATTATAGAAACCCATTGGCTGCATTGTTAAAGCACAACTTTGGGCTTCATACTTTTCCAGGCGGAGCCCCCCTCCCCCATTCCTGTGCATATCACATGCAATGTCTGTGCGGACCCTTTTTTCCAGCACCTGATTCACATTGCATGGTTCATACCCATGTGATCCGATTTCTGGCAATCACTCTGCATTTTGCGATCTGTTTTAGGATGTCATTAATTTAACATTGACACCCGCACCAGATCACATGGACGACGTGCGATTGCAATGCGGTGCGGGAAACGTTCAGGATTCGCTGCATTTCACGCATCACATTAGTGTGAACCAGGTCTTAAAGAGAAGCAGAAAGCTGCCATTGAGGACCTCTAACATTCAAATATTAGTTGCCTGGTTGTCATGCAGCTTTCTGACTCCAACACTTTTTTAGAACAAGTATTTTTGATTGAAAGTTCTCACCAAAAGTTTCTAAAAGAAGGTCACCAGTAACACCGTCCATATATCGCTCAGGACGGGTTTCTTTTAACTTTGGAAATGATTTTCTCTGAGGCCGGGTTCACACTGATGTGATTCACCACATCGTATGATATTCACCCAGCAATCGCACCACATTCCTGTGCAAATCACATGCCATTCTGTGCGGGGCAATTTGAGCCCATCATTTTGTATGGCTCATATCGCACCACATCCACATGGAGAAGTGCAGGCACCTTTTTTTTTTACCACGCTGGAATCGGATCGGAAGGATGTTCATACCCATGTGATCTGATTCAAGCAAATGCAATATGTTCTGCAACCTGCTTTCGGGGCGTTGGTGGGAGAAATGCAGCGATTCCTGTGCGTTTGTGTGAACTCAGCCTTAAACACAAAATACAACAAACAGAAACATGCCAATAGCATTTCACGATGCGGTATATAACCCAGTTTTATGTCTTGTCTGCAGATGTCATTTACAATTTAAAATCAATATGATGTATAAAAAAAACAGATCAGATCACAAATGTCGGAATATATTCCTTTAATTTATAAACATTTGCTTTATCCACAAACTTCCTGCAGATAAAACTGCAACACCAGCTCAGCCCCGCCCTGTGCTGAGAAATGTGAGACGACCTTTAGATTTTCCGTGTCGGAGACTTTCACTTCTCTCTTCTGCTGTCAGCAATGGCGTCTGCTGATCTGAGAGAGGAGCTGGACTGTTCCATCTGTCTGAACATTTATACCGATCCTGTAATGCTGAGATGTGGACACAACTTCTGCCGGGTCTGTATTGATCGATTGTTGGATACACAGGAGGGGTCTGGAGGTTATTCCTGTCCTCAGTGCAGAGAAGAGTTCCAGGTTCGGCCTGCATTGCAGAGGAACATAGCACTACGTAACATAGTGGAGACCTTCCGGTCTACTCATCCAGATGAGAAGAAGGCTGGAATCTTCTGTACTTACTGCATTCACTATCCTGTACCCGCTGTTAGATCCTGTCTGATGTGTGAAGCTTCTCTGTGTGATAATCACCTGAGAATCCACAGCAAGTCACCAGAACATGTCCTAACTGACCCCACCACTTCCATGGAGAACAGAAAATGCGCCATCCATAGGGAGCTTCTTAAATATTACTGTGCTGCAGATGCCGTCTGTATCTGTGTGTCCTGCAGGCTGGATGGAGAACACCAGGGACACAAGGTGGAGACTCTGGATGAGGCTTCTGAGAAGAAGAAACAAAAACTGAGAAACGTTCTGCAGAAACTGATGACAGAGACAGAGAAGATGGAGAAAAGAGTCCAGAGTCTGCAGGAACGTAAGGGAAAAGTACAAGAAAAATCAGCTGGTCTAACAGAGAGAGTCACTGCCCTGTTCATAGAGCTCAGGAGACAGATGAAAGACCTGAAGAAGAGAGTCCTGAGGGAGATCGTTAGCCAGGAAGAGCGGCTTTCATGTCCATTGTCTGAGATGATCCATCAACTGGAGATAAAGAAGAAGGATCTGTCCAGGAAGATGGGGGACATTGAGGAGCTGTGTAACATGACCGACCCCCTGACTGTCCTCCAGGAATCAGACACAGGGGACTTGTGTGATACTGAGGAGGGAGATGATGAGGACAGAGAGAGACATGGTAGACTCCTCCATGATGGAGGGGATCTGGATGTGGCTGGAATCTCACACACATTACACACAGGGATATCTGATATGATAAAAGGGGGAAATGTATGCTTCAATATACAGGAAGCTTCAGACTTATTACTGGATGTGAACACAGCTCAGAATAATCTACAGATATCAGATGACATGAAAACTGCATCCTGGTCACGTACAAAGCAGAATCGTCCAGAAACACCAGAGAGATTTCAGGGCTGGGAACAGGTATTAAGCAGTCAGAGTTTTTCCTCGGGGCGACATTACTGGGAAGTGGATGTCAGTGAGGGAGAAGATTGCGTAGTCGGGATGTGTTATCCCAGTATAGAGAGGAGAGGAGGATTGCAGTCAGTGATTGGAAATAATAACAAGTCCTGGGGTTTGTGGATGTATAACAGTGAGTGTGATCTATCACATGATGGTAAATCAATCCTCATATCTCCTGATACCCCCCCTGATAGAGTCAGGATCTATGTGGATTATGAGGCCGGGCAGCTGTCCTTTTATGATCTGTGTGACCCCATCAGACACCTCCACACCTTCACCACCACCTTCACTGAGCCCCTCCATGCCAGGTTGTTTGTAGGAAAAGGTCGTATAAAGATCTCTGGGGGGGTCAGGAGACGTGTAAAATGATCATATGACAGGAAATCTGACCTGAATCTGGTGAAATCTGCTGAGAAATGTGAATCTGGTTCATAGGATGACACCGTTTGTAGAGATAATATATTTCTTCAATCGGTAGATCTGGTAGATCTCAGCCGAGGAGAGTGTCCTCCATCACTTCCACACCCAACAAGGCAAGATTTTTTTGGGGGGGGGTTATTTAGCATTAGGCTGACCACACACTATACAATCTGATTGTACAATAACCTTTAGATCTCCCATCAGCTGTGTAGTATACGGGTCTGCCTGATGTGACCCAATAAAGAGCTGATTCACACATGTGCGGTGCGGATTGAAGCTCAGGATTCACAGCTAATTGGCACAGTAGTTGTTCAGCGGTTCAGATCAGGTTTACATCGGGTTCAGGTCAGGATTTTATCCCGTTCACACACGTGCGGTTAAGTAACGGTTCCCATAGAAGTCAGTAGCCTGTAATCCGCACCTGAACCGGACCGCACTGCTCAGAAATCGCACATGACTCCTTCTCACCGCCAGTGCACCGGACCTATGTGGACAGGCACCATAGGAAGCAATGTTATGTCACATGTCATGCCGATTGGATGCGGTTCAAACCAATCCAATCCACATATGTGTGAACCGGCACTCAGAGGATTGTTTAAGTTTGTCTTCATAGGAGATAGTTTTGGTAAAGCTAAAGGAGATTTGGTGGTGTAGAGTGTGGTCAGCCTTAGATTTACCAAAAGTATGTCATATAAAGCCGGACATGAGCAATCCACTCATATTGTATCCAGGCAGACCCTCGCATTACATACAGTAGTTGCTGGCAGATCCGAAACAGATTGTATAGTGTATGGTCAGCTTTAGGGGTTCAGGTTGGGGGTTATGTTCAGGTTGGGGGTTATGTCAAGGTTGGGGGTTATGCTATGGTTAGAGGTTTTGCTATGGTTGGGGGTTAAGTAACTTTAGCTCCCGCCCCCTGTTTTCTGAACTTTTGCACAAGCTGTATAAATTCTGCACTTTGAACAGATGTAGAGAAGAGAAGACTGCAGATACACAGGTACAACTTTTGTAGGAGGATTTGTTTCCTCTCTGTGTATCTCCTGAGGCCAGTCACTGCACTGGGTATAGGTAAGGGTTGACAACCCCTTTGAAGATTTAATCATGAGTCGGTTTTATGGCCCTTTTACCCGTCTGACTGCTGAACAGCAGAGATTATGCTGGATGGTTATTCACTGTTATAAATAAGTCATCTAGAAAGGTGAAAATATTTTATTCTGTAAAGTGGTTATAAGGGAAGGACATTCTGTACCTCAAAGCCGTATTAAACCCAAAGGGAGACATTTGTTATATTGCAGCTTACCAATTCTTAGATGTGACGGCTGCTTTGGTTTAATGTTTTAGGCTCTCTTTCCTCTATTTTTATCTGGTGATCCTGCCAGTATGTCTGTTGTTTTTCAAAGGAACAAGCTCTCTTCCAGATATAGCGGTTACATGGATGAGACAAACCATCTGCCAATTACAGGGGTGATTACAATACTCAGCTTTTATTTAGTTATTTAAAAAATGTATCCTAAAAGAGAAAGCATGTTTGGTGTAACTGCTTGGAGTTTGGCTTCAATTTGTTAGTGTATTTAAATCTGCTAGTCCATTTAACACTCCCCTCCCCCTAGACAGATAATTCTGCTGTCCAAAGCTGCCCCATGTGCTCCTTCCTCCAGAGTGGGGGCAATCTAATACAGGAGGAGTGTTACTGACCAGCAGTGCCGGGACAAGATCATCTAGAGCCCAGGGTGAACATGCTGAATTGTGCCCCCCCCCCAAGATGTATGAGCATTATGTGTTAGCAAAAATCCCCTCCCCCCCACAAAAAAAATCGAGAACTAATCTGCATGTCTACCCCCTAAGCAAAAATTCCCCCTCCTTCAAGTACAAATCTGCTCCTTCCTGAATTCTCCTTCCCAGAACAAATATTTGCCCCCCCCCAACCCCCCAGCTCAAATCCACTCATTCCTCATATGCCCCCAGCACAAATCCACCCCTTTGCGAAAGAAAATCCCACCCGCCTAGTACAAATCTTCTACGTCTCAAATTTCAGTTCTGAGCACAAATCTTCTCCCCCCACTCTAAATCCCCCTCCGAGCAAAAATTCTCTCCAATCCCACAAATCCTCCCAAATTTCCCCTCCTAGCACAAATCCCCCCACAAAAACAATTCCCCTACTTACACAAATCCCACCCCCAACCTTTTCTTGGTGCCCCCCTTCTCCCATGATATCACAGTGCCCAGGGCAACCGCCCCCCTACCCACCCCTTGTCCCAGCCCTGCTGACCAGATCATCAGGTGAAAACAGAGGAAAAAAAGCCTAAAAAAAGAAATCTAATGCAGCCAAGAGAAAAAACACATCGGGTGGTAAAATAGCAAAATCCACCTGTTGGTTGTCTCTGTGGAATTCTACTGAGAAGTCATTTTACCCTTTTATATGTGTTGTTTTATATATTCCATGCATTTTAAGGTTTTAGATTCCACTTTTATGCATTTTATCTTGTCTCTATTTTTGTGCCATTTTATGTTCTGGGATTTGATTATTGTGTGCCGACATTTTATTGTACATTTTATTGTCCAACTTTCATCTTTCATGGTTCAATAAAGTTTTGTTGAAACCTTGAAGTGTTCGGTTTAGTATTTTGAAGCGTTCATTTTCAGGCTTTGGTTACAATGTATCTAAAGCCTTCCTTTGTTTTAGTTTTGAGTTAAGGCTTAGAAGCTCGCTCAGTTTTTTTTTTGTTTTTTTCTTACATATTTTCATTTCCTGCTCACAGTGACACAAGGAAATCTCTTCAAGGTCAAAGGAATCACCCTCTTAGTGTAGGTGTCACTGGAACAATTTGGGGGGGGGGGAGATTTATGAAAACTGGAGCACTCAGAATCTGGTGCAGCTGTGCATGGGAGCCAATCAGCTTCTAGCTTCTGCTTGCTCAATTAACCCCTTTGCACCTAAGGGTAAAACAAATGTTAATGCCTAAGCACAATTTTGCAACTTTGACATGTGTTAGTGAAACTGTACATATCATCACTACTACTGTGTGCATCCAGGTGGGTTATACCGCAGTTTTTTTCAGGAGAAATTGTGCTTTCACTTGATGGTAAATGGTAATGGATATATCCTGAATTTTTTTATTATTATCGATGGAAAACTGTCCCAAAATAGTAAAATAAATCATTTCTTTTTTTAATGTGGCTGTATATTTCTTGCTACTACCATAACCCATCACCAAAGAACAACCCAAAATAAATTATGCCCCTGACGATCGCAGCGATACCACATGTGTGTATGTTAGTTGTTGTTTGTACCCGTAGTACATCCTAGAATCAACAGTGCGCATTCTGATTTTTTTTTAAATACCTAAAAACACACCGACACTAACTGACACTGACACTGATTTAGGAAAAAAAAATCCTGATCAAAAAAATACTGACCCTGACCTTGACCCAAACACTAACCCTGGCACTGACCTAGGTTTGACAAACCTCCATCTAGGTTTTTTTTTTTTAAATTATTTTTTTATAATGTTTCTTACACCCAGTTCATCATCAGACCACTGAGCAATGAGGAGGCCATAGAGATGTACAGATCCCATCTCATGGAAGATCAGAGATAATATTTGTAGTTATCACTGTTTGTGACGTCACGGCATTGCTGTCTTTTATTTAAGATGATAATATGTGATTGTATATATAAAAACTTCAGTAAGATCCAGAATCCCCATTAAAAGGTCAGAAAATGATGTATTGTGGGATCTGTCATTTCTGAATGAGACGTTCATAACGTCTCCTATTGGTGGATGAAAAAACATTCCTTGAAGATGTAAATTAATAGAATAAAATGCCCCATGTGGGCCGGGTGATGGTCAACGTGAACGACCAACTGCAAATCCTTCATCGCCTTCCTTCTACTGATTGCAGCATTGGACACAAAGTGAAATGAGTGTTACCCAACACTTAGGGGTCTATTTATGAAACAATTTGCATAGCCATTGGTCCAGTGGATCTCCATGTATATTTGTTCTGTGTTCAAATGTTCTTTAACCACATCACCTCTCACACCTGTTCACCCCCTATGGACCAGAGCAATTTTTACGTTTCTGCTATGGGCCTGTTTATTCAGCAATACCTTTGCCAATAACAAGGTAATACATATTGTTTTGAAGGACAAACAAGGCTTTCTTTTCATGATATTGTCTAGTAACAATGATTTTTCCCCAGTCCTTAGACAATAAAACACAACAAAACTGGAAATTAATAGTGGGTGTATGCTACAGGACCCCTAACTTGAAGGATGGAATGGAGTTTCACCCCATATCACAGGGATGGCGGAGAGGAAGGGCAATGTTATCATAATTGGGGACTTCAACTTTCCACAGATGGACTGGGCAGAAGGCACTGCTCACTCTTTTAAGGCTTGCCATTTCTTAAATGTCATGTAGGACAATTTCATGTGTCAATTGGTGGATGCCCCAACTAGAAATAATGCTCTGCTAGCTCTACTCAGTACAAATAACACAGATCTGATTGCAGAGGTGAAAATAAAGGACAACATAATCCAGAGGTTGGTATAAAAAGCTCAATCTCAGTGTTTTCTGATGATACAAAGCTAAGCAGGCAATACCCTCCCAGCAGGATGTAGAAACCTTACATGAAGACCTCCATAAAATAAAGGGGTGGCCAACTACACAGCAAATGAGGTTTAATGTTGAGAAATGTAAACTAATGCACTTGGGGGCTAAAAAAAGAAAGTTACTCACTGGGGGAAGAGCCATTGGGGGATTCCAGGATGGAAAAGAATCTGGGGGTCTTAGTAGATCACAGGCTCAGCAATGGCATGCAATGCCAAGCTGCAGCAAGCAAAGCCAGCAGAATATTAGCATGCATTAAACATGGAATCTCCTCCAGAGATAGGACTATAATTCTACCACTTTATAAAACTCTGGTTTGGCCACATCTGGAGTGTGCCGTCCAGTTCTGGTCACCAGTCCTCAGGAAGGATGTGCTGGAACTGGAGAGAGTCCAGAGAAGGGAAGCAAAACTAATAAGGGGACTGGAGGACCTCAATTATGAGGAAAGACTATAAACACTAAATGTATTCTCCCTGAAGAAGAGACACTTGAGAGGAGATATGAGAGCGATATACAGTACAAATACCTCAACGGTGATTCCAGCATAGGGAGAAAACTATTCAGTTTCTGAGAACTTAAGAGGTCACTCCATGAAAGTGGAGAAGTGGTTATTCCTTAAACCAGTGTTTCTCAACCTTATTTCAGCCAAGGCACCCTTTAAAATGATGGACAGCTCCAAGGCACCCTTTAAAATGATGGACAGCTCCAAGGCACCCTTTAAAATGATGGACAGTCTTGAGGCACCCCATTCTAAAATTGGGACCTCTAGACCACAGATGTCAAACTGGCAGCCCTCCAGCTGTTGCCAAACTACAAGTCCCAGGAGGCATTGCAAGATTGACAGTCATAAGCATGACTCCCATAGGTAAGAGGCATGATGGGACTTGTAGTTTTGCAACAGCTGGAGAGCCACCAGTCTGACACCCCTGCTCTGGACTGTCCATAATTTTAAAAGGGCGCCCCATTCTAAAATGTGAAAAACTATTCTAATACTTAAATATAACGCAGCAACATTATTATTATTATTATTATACAGGATTTATATAGCGCCAACAGTTTGCTCAGCGCTTTACATTATAGTGGGAGACAATACAGTAACAATACAGTTCAAAACAAGAGGGATTTGAGGGCCCTGCTCCTTCAAGCTTACAATCTAGGAGGGAGGGGCTAGTGGTACAATAGGTAATAACTGTGGGGGATGGACTGGTTGGAAGAGTAGAGGATTCCAGTATTAGCAGATGGCGATAGGCTTCCCTGAAGAGAGGTTTTCAGTGATCACCTAAAAGTCAGCAGAGTAGGCGATAGTCTGATAGATTAGGGTAGGGAGTTCCAGAGGATGGGGGAAGCCCTGGAGAAGTCCTGGAGATGAGCATGGGAGGAGGAGACAAGGGAGCTAGAGAGTAGGTCTTGCGAGGAGCAGAGAGTACAGTTTGGGTGATATTTTGAGACAAGATCGGTGATGTAATTTGGGGCAGTGTTATGCACGGCTTTATATGTCAGTGTTAGTGTTTTGAATTTTATTTGTTGGGCAACTGGAAGCCAGTGGAGGGATTGGCAGAGAGGGGTGGAGGATGCTGAATGGAGGTCAGTGGAGGGATTAGCAGAGAGGGGTGGAGGACACTGAGTGGAGGCCAGTGGAGGGATTAGCAGAGAGGGGTGGAGGACACTGAGTGGAGGCCAGTGGAGGGATTGGCAGAGAGGGGTGGCAGATACAGAACGGTTGGTAAGGTGGATGAGACTGGCAGCAGCATTCATGATAGACTGAATTGGGGATAGCCTTCAATGAGGTCAGCCAATGAGGAGGGAGTTATAATAGTCGAGGCGTGATATGACAAGGGAGTGAATACGTTTCTTAGTGGTTTCTGAGGTTAGGAATGGTCGTATCTTGGAGATGTTGCGGAGTTGAAGTCTACATGATTTTGTCAGCTTTTGTCCTGGGGCTGGAAGGATAGATGGGAGTCTAGGATTACACCTAGTACCCTGACATGAGGGGATGGACTGATGGTTGTGTTATCAATCTTGATGGTGAAGTCAGTGGAGGGGGCACGGGCTGGAGGGAATACTAAGAGATCAGTTTTGGAAAGATTGAGTTTGAGGAAGTGGAGTGACATCCAAGCCGATATGTCACTTAGTAGGCTAGCGATGCGAGAGGAGACTGAAGGGGTGAGGTGAGGGGTAGACAGATAGAGTTGCGTGTCATCAGCATAGAGATGGTAATAGAAGCCATGGGGGTTTATCAAGTGACCAAGGGAGGAGGTGTAGATGGAGAAGAGAAGGGGTCCAAGGACAGAACCTTGAGGGACCCCTACAGAGAGAGGGAGTGAAGAGGAAGTGGCAGCATTGTAGGAAACACTGAAGGAGTGCTGCGATAGATAGGAGGAGAACCAGGAGAGAGCGGAGTCTCTGAGGCCAAGAGAGTGTCGTTTTTTGAGGAGGAGGGGATGGTCAACCGTATCAAAAGCCGCAGAGAGGTCGAGTAGTAGGAGTATTAAATAGTGGTTGTAGGTTTTAGCAGTTAGTAAATCATTAGTGAGTTTTAGTAGGGCAGTTTCAGTGGAGTGTAGAGGGCAAAAGCCAGACTGTATAGGGTCGAGAAGGTTGTTGTCGTTGAGGTGGGAGCTCAGGTGATTGTAGACTAAGCGTTTTAGGAGTTTAGAGGTAAATGGCAGCAGGGAGATGGGTCTTAAGTTGTTCAGGTCGGTGGGGTCCAGGGAGGACTTTTTAATTATGGGAGTGATGTGCGCATGCTTTAGAGTGGAGGGAAAGGCACCAGTAGAGAGGGAAAGATTGAAGATGTGAGTGAGGGAGTAAAGGATGGAAGAGGAGGGTGACCGAAGTAGTTGTGAAGGGACTGGGTCCAGGGGGCAGGTGGTGAGGCGGGCTTCTGAGAAAACCTTAGTGACCTCATTGGTAGTAGCGAGGTCAAAAGAGGAAAGTGTTGAGGGAGGTTTAGTATGAGGAATGCTAAGTGGGGTGGATGTCTGTGCAGTGGCGATGTCCCTATGTATTGCGTCGATCTTGTTTTTTAAGTGGTTTGCAATCTCGTGGGCAGTGAGTGAGGTACTAGGTGAAGGTGGAGGCGGAGAAAGTAGAGAGTTAAAAGTAGAGAAGAGCCGACGAGGACTGGAAGAGAAGGTATTAATGAGAGTGACAAAGTAGGCTTGTTTAGCAGCGTGGAGGGAGGAAGTGTATGTTAAGAAGGCAGATTTATATCAGGTGAACGTGTCAGGAATGGACTGCCAGCAATGGTGGGACTCACCTGCCTTATGAGCTGCAGTACCAGGGCTGGCCAGCGGGTGCTCCCAGCAATCAGAGACTCAACCTTGCAGCCAGTCAAACACCTGGAACTGATTATACTGGTGTATTTAAGGGATGGCCAGACCTGCAGACTCTGCCTTGGTGTGTGTTTCTCCTGGGCCCTGTATCCTGTTCCTGCTCCCTGTTCCTGTTCCTGTCTGATTCGTTGCTGACCCTGCTCTGATCCCTGGCTTTGTCTGACCATTCTCCTCTGCCTGACCCTCTGTACCACGCTGCCCGCTACCTGCTGAACCTGGCTTGTGACCCCGACCATTCTCCGCTTGCTCCCCCTGTACCTACCTGCCCGATTGATATTGACCCGGCCTGCCTGACGACGCTTGCATTGTATGTACTGTCATCTGTGGGTGGTTGGTTTGGTTGTTTGCACTGTATTATGTTTTAGTATTGCACTGCGTTTATGTTTGTATTGTTAGTGTTAATAAATTATATTGTTTATAACATATCTGAAGTCTGCGTTTCCCTGCGTCGGTCACACACCTCTGGTCATACCCGGGAGCCCTGACATTACACCAAGGCCAATCCTGACCAGAAGTGGCTGCACAGGGAAGCCATCTTGGTTTGTTGATGGGAAGGATGGATCTTGATGAGGTTGAGTATTTATATCTGCTAGTGTTTGATGACAGGGAGTATGCTTATCAAACTCTGAAGGAGTATCCCCGGGATGAACTGCTAGAATGTATACGGCTCGCTCATGTTCTAGTACAGGGGTGGGCAAACTTTTTGACTTGAGGGCCGCAATGGGTTCATATATTGGACCCGGGGGCCGGACCAAGAGTAGATGAATGATGTGTATGTGTCATCCATAGTAAGTATAGTAATATTCCCCCATAGTAAGCATAGTAATTAATCCCCCATATAGTAATTCATCTCCCATAGTAATTCATCCCCCATATAGTAATTCGTCCCCCATATAGTAATTCGTCCCCCATATAGCAATTCATCCCCCTTATAGCAATTCATCCCCCATATAGTAATTCATCCCCCATATAGTAATTCATCCCCCATATAGTAATTCATCCCCCATAGTAATTCATCCCCCATAGTAATTCATCCCCCACATAGTAATTCATCCCCCATATAGTAATTCATCCCCCATAGTAATTCATCCCCCACATAGTAATTCATCCCCCACATAGTAATTCATCCCCCATATTAATTCATCCCCCATATTAATTCATCCCCCATATTAATTCATCCCCCATATAGTAATTCATCCCCCATATAGTAAGTCCCCCATATAGTAAGTCCCCCATATAGTAATTCATTCCCCATATAGTAAGTCCCCCATATAGTAATTCATTCCCCATATAGTAAGTCCCCCATATAGTAATTCATTCCCCATATAGTAAGTCCCCCATATAGTAATTCATTCCCCATATAGTAAGTCCCCCATATAGTAATTCATCCCCCATATAGTAATTCATTCCCCATATAGTAAGTCCCCCATATAGTAATTCATTCCCCATATAGTAAGTCCCCCATATAGTAATTCATCCCCCATATAGTAAGTCCCCCATATAGTAATTCATTCCCCATATAGTAAGTCCCCCATATAGTAATTCATTCCCCATATAGTAAGTCCCCCATATAGTAATTCATCCCCCATATAGTAAGTCCCCCATATAGTAATTCATTCCCCATATAGTAAGTCCCCCATATAGTAATTCATCCCCCATATAGTAAGTCCTCCATATAGTAATTCATTCCCCATATAGTAAGCCCCCCCTGTGTCAATTCACTTACCTTTGCTCCTCCGCGCGTTCCTCTCGTATTCCCGCGCCGTTCTGGTCTTCAGGGAGGACTGTGAGAGAAGAGTTCGTCACGCTGCCCCGCCTACATCCTGGCTGCCCCGCCTACATCCTGACAGCTGCAGAGTCCTGACGCCCGAGAGGAGGGAGGGGGCGGCCATCCTAGAGGGGGGGCGGCCATCCGAGAGGAGGGGAGGGGAGAGGAGGAGAGGAGGTCGCCCGCCCGCCCGAGAGGAGGGAGGGGAGCGGGCGCCCGGCACACAGGAGAGCCGCATCTATTGTAAAGAGCCGCGGCTTGCCGACCACTGGCCTTGCGGGAGCCTAGCTCCGCGGGCCGGATTAAAAGGTCCGCCGGGCCGTATACGGCCCGCGGGCCGTAGTTTGCCCATTGCTGTTCTAGTAGATCAGGGCACATAATTCTCTGAGGTGCAGCCATTGATTCAGATTTGTGCGGAGTTGGTTTCATCTGGTACCCCCGAATGCAGGGATGAATTTTTGCCGCCATTTAGTGCCGACCAGGTAGAGTCCCTGGTGTGGGTATTCGAGGATGATGTGGATTGCTTCTTGGAGCATTATGCTGCATGTTCACCACAGATACTAAGAGATTGTATAAACGCAGTGCAGTTTTTGGTCAGACAGGCTTTGTGTAAGCTCAGCTTTGTTCAACCCATACTGCAGACATGGACAGACTTGTTGCACCCAGCCTCAGTCAGCCTACAAAAACCCAGTCTATTTCCTCAAAGCTCTATTCCTGCATTCCCAACAGCTCCTCCTGCCCTGCTATCTACCGCATGTCAGTCCCCTGTTCCCACTCACTGCACCTATCCTGCCTTTAACCCTGTAAAGAAGCCCTCTGTAGCAACTGCTCCCTCCTCTGTTCCATCCTCCAGCTCTTCTCTGTCTCCAGTTGCTCCATTCGTTTGCAGACCTGCGTTTACTTGCAGTGCTCCAGTAGTTAAAACCAGAAAAAAGCGAAAATTCTTTCCAACCAATACCATCCTGCCAGTATCCAAACCGGTGAGCCTGCCGTCTGAGAACCTGCCTCCCGTGGTTCAGCCTGGTGCCTTGGCACCCGCACTTCAGCCTGATGCCTGTACCCAGCCTGATGCCTGTACCCAGCCTGATGCCTGTACCCAGCCTGATGCCTGTACCCAGCCTGAGGTCTGTACCCAGCCTGATGCCTGTACCCAGCCTGATGCCTCTCTTCAGCCTGATGCCTCTCTTCAGCCTGATGCCTCTCTTCAGCCTGATGCCTCTACTCAGCCTGATGCCTCTACTCAGCCTGATGCCTCCACTCAGCCTGATGCCTCTACTCAGCCTGATGCCTCTACTCAGCCTGATGCCTCCACTCAGCCTGATGCCTCTACCCAGCATGATGAACTGATCCAGCCTGATGATCCTATTAGGCCAGTTGACTCGATGCCCGCTGTTGATCCAGATGATCCGGTACCTGATCCGGTGCCCGCTGTCGTGCCCATTGACTCAGAGCCCGCTGTCGTACCTGGTGACTCGGTTCCCACTGCCTTGCCAGATGACGCGGTGCCCGCTGGCGAGCCAAATGACCTGATGCCTGGTGACCCAGTGCCCGCTGTCATACCTGGTGACCTGATGCCCGCTGTCAAGCCAGACGATCCAATGCCTGGTGACCCGGTGCCCACTACCTTGCCAGATGACGCGGTGCCCGCTGGCAAGCCAAATGACCTGATGCCTGGTGACCCAGTGCATGCTGTCATACCTGGTGACCCGATGCCCGCTGTCGAGCCAGACAATCCGGTACCTGATGACCCGGTGCCCGCTGTCGTGCCAATTGACTCAGAGCCCACTGTCGTGCCTGGTGAATTGGTGCCCACTGTCTTGCCAGATGACGCGGTGCCCGCTGTTGAGCCAAATGACCTGATGCCTGGTGACCCGATGCCCGCTGTCCAGCCAGACGATCCAATGTCTGACCCAGTGCCCGCGGTCATACTAGTTGACTCGGAGCCCACTGCCTTGCCAGATGACGCGGTGCTTGCTGTCGAGCCAAATGACCTGATGCCTGGTGACCCGATGCCCGCTGTCCAGCCAGACGATCCAATGTCTGACCCAGTGCCAGCGGTCATGCCAATTGACTCAGAGTCCGCTGTCGTACCTGGTGACTCGGTGCCCACTGCCTTGCCAGATGACGCGGTGCCCGCTGGCGAGCCAAATGACCTGATGCCTGGTGACCCCGTGCCCGCTGTCATACCTGGTGACCCGATGCCCGCTGTCGAGCCAGACGATCCAATGCCTGGTGACCTGGTGCCCACTGCCTTGCCAGATGACGCGGTGCCCGCTGGCAAGCCAAATGACCTGATGCCTGGTGACCTGATGCCCGCTGTCCAGCCAGACGATCCAATGTCTGACCCAGTGCCCGCGGTCATACCAGTTGACTCGGAGCCCACTGCCTTGCCAGATGACGCGGTGCCCGCTGTCGAGCCAAATGACCTGATGCCTGGTGACCCGATGCCCGCTGTCCAGCCAGACGATCCAATGTCTGACCCAGTGCCAGCGGTCATGCCAGTTGACTTGGAGCCCACTGTCGTGCCTGGTGACTCGGTGCCCGCCGCTCCACCTGGGGGCCTGAGACCTGTCGCTCCGCCTGGGGGCCTGAGACCTGTCGCTCCGCCTGGGGGCCTGAGACCTGTCGCTCCGCCTGGGGGCCTGAGATCTGTCGCTCCGCCTGGGGGCCTGAGACCTGTCGCTCCGCCTGGGGGCCTGAGACCTGTCGCTCCGCCTGGGGGCCTGAGACCTGTCGCTCCGCCTGGGGGCCTGAGACCTGTCTCTCCGCCTGGGGGCCTGAGACCTGTCTCTCCGCCTGGGGGCCTGAGACCTGTCGCTCCGCCTGGGGGCCTGAGACCTGTCGCTCCGCCTGGGGGCCCGGCGCCCGCCGCTCCGCCTGGGGGCCCGAAACCTGTCGCTCCGCCTGGGGGTCCGGCGCCCGCCGCTCCGCCTGGGGGCCCGAGACCTGTCGCTCCGCCTGGGGGTCCGGCGCCCACTGCTCCGCCTGGGGGCCCGAGACCTATCGCTCCGCCTGGGGGTCCGGCGCCCGCCGCTCCGCCTGGGGGCCCGAGACCTGTCGCTCCGTCTGGGGGTCCGGCGCCCGCCGCTCCGCCTGGGGGCCCGAGACCTGTCGCTCCGCCTGGGGGTCCGGCGCCCGCCGCTCCGCCTGGGGGCCCGAGACCTGTCGCTCCGCCTGGGGGTCCGGCGCCCGCCGCTCCGCCTGGGGGCCCGAGACCTGTCGCTCTGCCTGGGGGTCCGGCGCCCGCCGCTCCGCCTGGAGGCCCGATGCCTGTCGCCCCGCCTGGGGGCCCGATGCCTGTCGCCCCGCCTGGGGGCCCGATGCCTGTCGCCCCGCCTGGGGGCCCGATGCCTGTCGCCCCTCCTGGGGGCCTGATGCCTGTCGCCCCTCCTGGGGGCCCGGCACCCGCCGCTCCGCCTGGGGGCCCGATGCCTGTCGCCCCGCCCGGGGGCCCGGTGCCTGTCGCCCCGCCCGGGGGCCCGGTGCCTGCTGCTCCGCCCGGTGCCTGCTGCTCCGCCTGGTGGCCCGGTGCCTGCTGCTCCGCCTGGTGGCTCGGTGCCTGCTGCTCCGCCTGGTGCCTGCTGCTCCGCCTGGTGGCCCGGTGCCTGCTGCTCCGCCTGGTGGCCCGGTGCCTGCTGCTCCGCCTGGTGGCCCGCTGCCTGCTGCTTCGCCTGGTAATCCGATGTGCCTCTGCCCGGAGTCCAGCCCGATGTGCCTCTGCCCGGAGTCCAGCCCGATGTGCCTCTGCCCGGAGTCCAGCCCGATGTGCCTCTGCCCGGAGTCCAGCCCGATGTGCCTCTGCCCGGAGTCCAGCCCGATGTGCCTCTGCCCGGTGTGCCTCTGCCCGATGTGCCTCTGCCCGGTGTGCCCCTGCCCGGTGTGCCCCTGCCCGGAGTCCAGCCCGATGTGCCCCTGCCCGGAGTCCAGCCCGATGTGCCTCTGCCCGATGTGCCTCTGCCCGGAGTCCTGCCCGGTGTGCCGCTGCCCGGAGTCCTGCCCGGTGTGCCAGTCTTTGATATCCCGCCAGTTACCAGACCCGGGCGGTGGAACATTTTGCCCAGCTAGGACTGTTTGGAGCGTCCTGAGGCCGCTCCTTGAGGGGGGGGGTACTGTCAGGAATGGACTGGCCAGCAATGGTGGGACTCACCTGCCTTATAAGCTGCAGTACCAGGGCTGGCCAGCGGGTGCTCCCAGCAATCAGAGACTCAACCTTGCAGCCAGTCAAACACCTGGAACTGATTATACTGGTGTATTTAAGGGATGGCCAGACCTGCAGACTCTGCCTTGGTGTGTGTTTCTCCTGGGCCCTGTATCCTGTTCCTGCTCCCTGTTCCTGTTCCTGTTCCTGTCTGATTCGTTGCTGACCCTGCTCTGATCCCTGGCTTTGTCTGACCATTCTCCTGCTCCTGATCCCTGGCTTGTCTGACCATTCTCCTCTGCCTGACCCTCTGTACCACGCTGCCCGCTACCTGCTGAACCTGGCTTGTGACCCCGACCATTCTCCGCTTGCTCCCCCTGTACCTACCTGCCCGATTGATATTGACCCGGCCTGCCTGACGACGCTTGCATTGTATGTACTGTCATCTGTGGGTGGTTGGTTTGGTTTGTTTGCACTGTGTTATGTTTTAGTATTGCACTGCGTTTATGTTTGTATTGTTAGTGTTAATAAATTATATTGTTTATAACATATCTGAAGTCTGCATTTCCCTGCGTCAGTCACACACCTCTGGTCACACCCGGGAGCCCTGACAGAACGCTTGGTGGGATTTAGTTTTACGCCATGATCGCTCCAGCGCGCGACTGTGTCGTTTGAGATTTCTGGTGTGGTAAGTCTACCAAGGTGATTTATTCTTCCAAAGCAAATACACTTTTGCACACTGGTACTGACTAGTATTCCAATGTTTCTCTTCTCCCTCAGTTTTTCTCCATCACTGACCTAATGTGACCCTAATATTGATGGAGAGGGGCAGGGGAGGGTAAAACTAGCATGCTGTGGAGGCAGATGACATCCTCCTTATCAGCTGTTGATGTCATTGGTTGTCAGGTTCGCCAATGGCTAGAAGGTTGTGATGGTGCGCAATGAAAACCTGTGACTTTGTGTAACTAAAAGGCAGGCTTGTTCCATCTACTGGCTTGTATATGTGTTTTGGGCAATCTCTACACATTTTGCCAGGGCACTCCTGAAGAAACCTCAAGGCACCCCAGGATGCCTGGGCATCTTGGTTGAGAAAGACTGTCTTAAACTGTGAAGGGGGTTCTTTACTGGTATAGCGGTGAGGATGAGGAACTCCCTTCCACAATTGGTGGGGTCAGTGGGAAGTATAGATCGTTTTATAAAACTCTTAGATGGGTAGTGTTACTGCACATAAAATGTGTGTATTTTATTATTTAATTTGTTATATTTACAATTACGCTAAAACTATGATTCTGGTAATAGCATTGCAAAGATATTTACAAATGAAATAAAGTGTTTGTTTTTTAAATTTTGTGCTATTTATAAATGGGAAATGTGTAAATGTATGTTAAATGTGAAAACAAAAGTATCAAAGGAAACAAAAAAAAGCTACAGTATTAAGTTAATAAAATAGAAACAAAAAAATCAGCAGGAAAATAATAGTTGACGAGCGAAGGAGACTATGGAGCTAATTAGGGCTGATTAGAGTAAACTAGGGGTTAATAAGGGGTTAAACAGAGGAATATTTTATTTAAAAAAAACTTTTTTTTTTTAATTGTCAGGTTGCTTTAATTATCATCATCTGCAGATTTATGTTCATCCCTTTGATCTGCAGATGAATGAACAGAAAGATACAAATGTAACAATCTGTTACTCTGTATGTTTGTATAATCAGGGCCTGGAGCTGTATTATTTATAAACACTGTCAGACTGCTTTTATTGACAGCTACAGCCGCCACCTTGTTCTCTGAGTATACTGCGTCTTTGTAGCAAGAGATGCCATGTAACAATTTTATTGAACACTAGAGCAGGGGTAGGCAACCTTTAAAGAACGGTGTGCAGAAAAATGTTTTCAAAGAAATTAAGAGTGCCAGTTATATAAAAAAAAGTCAACTTTACACGCCTAATCTTGGAAAGGATTTTTTATACAGTAAATACTGTAAACTATTTGAATAACAGTAAGAAAACATTTAGCTTTCAAGGATGGTACAGTAAATGGTAACTTACCTCTTTTCCAGAACACATGTGCTGTGAGGCAAGTATGGTAAGGATGAAATGAATATGTCAACCGAGGAAAATATACAGTTGAAAATGAAGTGTGAGGTGATAGTGGTCACCCTAATAAAGTTCTCTCAGATCAAACCTGTGCACCTTCAGACCGTAAATCATTCATTCCTGCACCTTCACACCTCAGATCACCCCAATTCCTGTACCTTCATACCTCAGATTACCCCAATTCCTGCACCTTCACACCTCAGATCACCCCAATTCCTGCACCTTCACACCTCAGATTACCCCAATTCCTGTACCTTCACACCTCAGATCACCCCAATTCCTGCACCTTCACACCTCAGATCACTCCAATTCCTGCACCTTCACACCTCAGATCACCCCAATTCCTGTACCTTCACACCTCAGATCACTCCAATTCCTGCACCTTCACACCTCAGATCACTCCAATTCCTGCACCTTCACACCTCAGATCACTCCAATTCCTGCACCTTCACACCTCAGATCACCCCAATTCCTGTACCTTCACACCTCAGATCACTCCAATTCCTGTACCTTCACACCTCAGATCACTCCAATTCCTGCACCTTCACACCTCAGATCACCCCAATTCCTGCACCTTCACACCTCAGATCACTCCAATTCCTGCACCTTCACACCTCAGATCACCCCAATTCCTGTACCTTCACACCTCAGATCACTCCAATTCCTGTACCTTCACACCTCAGATCACTCCAATTCCTGCACCTTCACACCTCAGATCACCCCAATTCCTGCACCTTCACACCTCAGATCACTCCAATTCCTGCACCTTCACACCTCAGATCACCCCAGTTCCTGCACCTTCACACCTCAGATCACTCCAATTCCTGCACCTTCACACCTCAGATCACCCCAATTCCTACACCTTCACACCTCAGATCACCCCAATTCCTGCATCTTCATACCTCAGATCACCCCAATTATTGCAGCTTTACCCATCAGATTACCCCAATACCTGCACTTTCACACCCCAGATCAGCCCTGATTCCTGTACCTTCACACCTCATATTAACCCTATTCCTGCACTTTCACACCTCCAATCCCCCCAAATCCTGCAGTTTTGCACCCCAGATCAGGTCCAATTCCTGCTTCTACAAACCTCAGATCAGTTCCAGTTTTTGCACTTTCCCAATTCAGATCACCCAAATACCTGCACCTTTACACCTCTCATAATCTCCAATTCCTGCACCCTTAGGGGTGATATCTCCCCAAAACCTTCACACCTATGATTACCTAATTAATGCACTTTCATACCTCAGCCCACACCTGTTCCTGCACTTTCACACCCCAGATCAGCCCCAATATCTGCTCCTTCAGACCTCAGATCAGCCCCAATATCTGCTCCTTCAGACCACAGATCAGCCCCAATATCTGCTCCTTCAAACCTCAGATCAGCCCCAATATCTGCTCCTTCAGGCCTCAGATCAGCCCCAATTCCTGCACCTTCTGGCATAAATGGTCAAAACCGTTTCCCCCTAAATGCTCCAGAAATGAACACCAGCCAATGCTCCAGTCATGACAGCACCGCCTATACCATGCAGTAGAATTGGAGAATTGAGTGTTAGCTCCTGCAGTTCCTAATTGCTTTTTCTAAGGTTTTAGTTCCCAATATCTGTTCTGAAGTTGTAGTTCCCAATAGAAGTTCTAAAGTAGTATTTACTAAACCTTGTTTTACAGCCGTAGTTCCTTCTATTTGGACACCACGGTGAATGGCAGTGGCAGGAATCTGCTGTTTTTGACACCTGTGGTCATCATTGCTGAATGCACACAAAGTGTGTGTTCAGCAGCCATCGCCTTGGGTAATCACTGACTGTGTGAACAGTCAGGAATAGCTGCATTCCCCAGTAACCTGTCATTGTAATGTACTGCACAGGCTTGGAGGCTGCAGCTAACTGCTCAATGATGTCAAAAACAGCAGATTCCTGCCACTGCCATTCGCACCGTAGCTAAATGCTCATGTGAATGGAACCTCAATTAGTCACTCCCAATAGCTGTTAGGTCAGAAAAGACTTTAAAACCCTTCTCCCTCCACATTAAATCTTTTTTTGCATTGAGTTACTCATAAAAGATTGCTGTGGAAGGGGTTAATAGCCATTTGAAGATAAAACTCTCTGGTTATATCCCCTCCAAGCTGAGCCAGGTACATGGATGTTGAGGGAGAGAAATGTTCAGAAGGAAGGCAGGTACACCGATAGTAAAAGCCTGGCCACGAGCCGGATCAGGCTAAAGGAGTGCTGTACAACAGAGGGGGAAAAATACGGAATATTATTACCCTTTCAAAGTGAAAACAAGCAGCCTGGGGAATCTGACTCAACACAGCTTCAGTGTGGAGAGAGCAACACAGGAACCGACATCAGCGGGAAGAGAGGCAGGTGGGCAACAGCCGCGCTGCTTCTTCTGTATGCAGACAATGGCCAGCTCTATTGCTTGGGAGGTGGGTCTCCCAGGACTCCCTTTGGGTGCAATCCTTGATGCTGTCACACACCACCTCTGGCATTAGTGCCGGGGATTGCCTACCCCTGCCCTAGACGTTATCCAAGTTTTTAACTCTTTAATAAAAATATCAAAAACAAGATCAAGCACTGTTTTACCACCCCAGAGAGAAAATGTGGAAAATGTGTGTTGCCTGGATGTGCAGAGCTAAGGGGAACCCAACCAAATCCAGAGGCCCTAGAAGAGGGTAGCGCTACACAGATGTACAGTAAATAGCAAGCAGCAGAGCCAAGGACACCCTACAGGGAGCAACAGATATGAGTGACATCAGACTGTTCCATAAACACAATATAATGACTTAGTACAGCCCTCATGCAAATTAATTAGGAGTTACCTTCCATACTCATACTGGTCTGTGAGAGAGTACTGCCACGTCACTATATGACACGGTTCTGTACCGAGATTTCAGTATGTTCATGGAAGGACTAGGAAGGGGGAAGGCATCAACACCACCAAATGGAACGTTCATTACAGGGCTAGATGTCTGTGGGTTAAAGAAAATATAATCTGTAAAGTGTGCCATGGCACCTCATTTATTATTATTATTATTAGAGCCCCCTTTTAATTCAGGGGCGGTGCTCTCCATATTCCTCTACTGTGGATTCCTTTACATTTGTTATGAAGCCTTTATCTTTTACATTTCTGCTGGAGTGAGTGGACTATCTTACATTTGCCCCTGTTTTGGTCATCTACTTAAGGAGCTCCCAATTACTGGGGGGGGGGGCATTTAAGCCATGCATATAAGGTCTCAGTGGTCCCTGTAGAAGTTCGCATGTGACATCTGTTTATTACCATTGTCAACGTAAATCCTTCTGGAATTTGGATGATGGTGCACGAATTACATGCATATAACCCATACATCTGAACCATGCATTTAAGGCCTCGGTTGTCTCTGTAGAGGTCTGTATACAGATATTCATACGTTACTAATAACCGGTCAAATCCACCTGAAGACAGGATGATCAGTGGCATTGCTATGGGGGTCCGGACTACACCCTGGTGATACCCGCCAGATGGTTGACACCATCAAGTAGTAAGCAGTTGTTGCTGTGCTGTTGAGCCCCCTCTCCCACTAGTGAAGCTGTGACTGTGGGCTCTGGATTTTCCCCGAACCCCCCACCCCACTCAGTTCACCAGAGAACTCAGGCAGCAGCGCTGTGACGGGAGAGGTTAGGTACGGGCTGCCAGAGTGTTTTCCCCACTCAGCCCTCTGTCTCCTGTCTGCAGCTTGGGAGATGAGGGAGCTCAGCTTTCTACCAGCTCTTTTTCCCTCCCCATTGGTCATAGCAAAGGGCCAATCAGAAGAGAAAACAAATTAAATGAAATCGATCCACACTACCGCCATTGTTCTAAAATATTCATTTTATTAAATTGACCAGAACATCACAGCTAGAAAGGTTGATGCGTTTCGGGTTAACAAGCCTTAGTCATAACTCATACAGTGACATGGAACATAGAAATTGCATATATATGCTGGGTAGGACCCATTAATTGGCCAATCAAGCTCATACATAGCAATACATTTAAAGAAAAAAGAAAAATTTATCATTATTATTATTATTATTATTATTATGCAGGGTTTATATAGCACCAACAGTTTGCTCAGCACTTTTCAATATAAAGGGAAACAATACAGCAACAATACAGTTCAATACAAGAGGGTTAGGGGGTCCTGATCCTGGGAGCTTACAATCATACAGTATGTGAGTCAGAGGGCAGAGAGGGAGAGAGAAATAAAAAAGGGTGTCTGAAAATGCCAAAGGAAACTTTAGTACAAATGCAGATCCCATTACACATTTAACCCTTGAGGGGATCTAGTCTGTAACTTAGAAATCCACCAAGCCTCTCTATTGAGAAGCTTCCTCTCCTTATTGCCCCCTCTAAATAGTTACATAGTTAGTCTGGCTGCAAAAAAGACAAAAGTCCATCCAGTTCAACCATTAAATGAGTTAAATTAAATGAATGAGACAGCCTCTCTATGCCTCTGAACCTAAATTCTGGGAGATCACCTCTGTGACAATCCCTAAAATGGCGGGATACATTCGAAATATGCTTGGTATTGAGGTTGTTAGTGTCACAGAAGTGCTCTCCAATTGTGGTCCGCAAAAAAAAAGTGTGGTACATTCTACATACTGTAATTTACAAGAGATACACGTGATCAGATAAATCACAAAACTAGTGCCACAATTTATATATTGTTGTATGGGAAACTCTTCCCCAGATGTCAAAGAAGAGAAGGATTTCCCTATTACACCTAAATGGCAATATCTGCAAGTTTTCTTATTACAAGGATAATTTCCTGTGTCAGTTAACCAGGCAGGTTGATGACTCTTAGAGGAAGAAAGAAAAAGACTGGGTGACAAATAAGTGCCTAGGGTAGGTGCCCATCGGCTAGAAAAACGACAACCTTTTTGTAATACTGTGCGCAAACTAGTATCTGCATATAGAACGGAAAAGTTCTTTTTAATAATTTTTATTCTTTATATTTTTACGTCTGGAGAAAAAGAAATTTAATCTCCAAACATGGAAACGTTTCTTCGCAGTGAGAGCTGTGAGAATGTGGAATAGACTCCCTCAAGAGTTGGTTGTGGCCAGTTCAGTGGATTGCTGTAGGAAAGTCCTGGATTCTTTCTTAGATACACAGAATATAACTGGATATAACATTTATAGATAAAGTTGATCCAGGGAATGTCCGATTGCCTCTCGGGGGATCAGGAAGGAATTTTTTTCCCTGCAGGAGCAAATTGGATCGTGCTTTGCTGGGGTTTTTTTGCCTTCCTCTGGATCAACTGTGGGTGTAGGATTATAACTTTTTTTTTTTTTAATGGTTGAACTGGATGGACTTTTGTCTTTTTTCAGCCAGACTAACTATGTAACTATTAATTGATTATATTCTTTTGAATAGGTGGTGACAAAAGTGACCGGACCATTGTCACCACGGTGTCGCTTCTGTTTCACCGTATCAATCAAAAGGTCCTTTCTGTTCCTAGATCTGCCTCTATTTAAGCCTTGTGATGTAACATTCCTATCATTACCTCTATTAGATAAATATAAGATGTTAATACATTCCCTCTCAAAAGCCTGTTCTGTAGAGTGTTGCGTCTAGCTCGGATATATTCTCCATAGGGTATGGCACTGATACTGTGGGTTGGATGACAGCTGGTAGCATATAAGGTGCTGTTACCTGAACAAGATTTCCTGTAAGTGTGGATAGTAACTATACCTGAAAATGAATCCCCACACAAGGCAACATCCAAAAAGTCTATGCTAGTATCACCAGATTGCACAGAAAAATATAAATTCAAATGGTTAGTATTAATGTACTCGACAAACGTATTTAACCATTAGCCGCCCGGCCAATGGCCGTTTGGTGGCTTCAAATGTGTCTCTGCACTCCGGGTGCACGCCATTTGGCGTGCTCCCGCACATGCGCAGTTTGCGCTAATGCAGAGCAGCGCAGCAGTGCGATCTGTCACCGGCCGTGCACCTCGGACACGGCCGATGACAGATCCGAGTATCGGCTCCCGTTGCTGGTACCATGTGACCTGCTGTGACCAATCACAGCAGGTCACATGACAGTTGTATACAATGGATGGCTTCATTCATGATGCCATCCATTGTATACTAGTGTCTAGCTGTGAATGGTCACAGCTAATCACATGCACAAGTCATGTGATTAGCTGTGACCAAATCACAGCTAAGCACAAAAAAAAAAAAAAAAAAAAGCTGAATGAATCGATTTCATTCAGGTAAATGCTTGCTTATAGCAAAGTAATTCTTTGCTATAAACAAATTGTGTAAAAGAAAAAAAAATACTGATCACTTCCCCATAGTAGTACAATGTTACTATGGTAACATTGTACTACTTTGGACATAGTAAAATATGAAAAAAAAATCTTAAAAAAAATAAAAAAAAATGTAATAAAAAATTAAATATAATAAAAAAAAATAAAAAAATATATATATTTTTTTTTTCATACTGTCACCAGTCAGTGTCCCTGTTCACCGCCATGCCAGTTATATGATGACACTGTACTGCACTGGTGACAGTATGTAAAAAAAAAAAATAGTGAAAATAATTTTTTTAATTTTTTCATTTTCCGAAAAATTATGACAAAAAAATACAACTTCAAAAAACTCGCCATGCCTCTTATGAAGTACGCTGGACTGTCTACTCTGCAAAAAGGGGTCATTTGGGGGATATCTGTACTATTCTGACATTCTTGGACCTCAAGAAATTAGATTGGCTGTCAGTACTTCAGGATTGATCAATATTCAGATCTATACCATAGTTTGTGAACTCTATAACTTTCCTACAAACTAAAAAATACATCCTAATTTGGGTTATTTTCACCAAAGACATGTAGCAGAATACATTTCGGCCTAAATTTATAAAGAACAATTATTTATTTGTAAACTTTTATAACAGAAACAAAGAAAATGTGTTTTTTTTTCAAACTTTTTGGTCTTTTTTTGTTAATTTAGCAAAAAATAAAAACCCCAGCGGTGATTAAATACCACCAAAAGAAAGCTCTAGTTGTGTGAAGAAAATGATAAAATTTTAGTTTGAGTACAGTGTTGTATGACCGCGCAATTGTCATTCAAAGTGTGAGAGCGCTGAAACCTGAAAAATGGCCGGGGCAGGAAGGTGTAAAATTGCACAGTATTGAAACGGTTAATCCAGAAATGTCACCATCCCACACCATCAGGAGATCACCTATGTAGCGACCATACCACATAACATGGGAGCAAACTGGTTGTCTGAAGAAAGGAGAAACAACTCCTCCCACCATCCCATATAAAGGTTCAACATGGAGGGGGAAAATCTGGCCCCCATTGACGCACCACAGTGCTGGACATAAAAATTGCCATCAAATAAGAAGTAATTGTGTGTGAGTAGGAATTCCACTCTCAACACTAGTGATGGGCCGAACACCCCTCTGTTTAGTTCGAAGATTCAAACCTACAGAATGTTTGACTGCAAACTTCGAATACGAACAATTTAATGAGCAGTATTGTCACAAGTTAGCCTCTTGTTTGTTAATCCTCTTGCCGTCCGCCTGCTGTTTATAAACGGCAGGGCAGTGGCAGTCCAGGGGCGGGTTGCCGTTCCTAAACGGCACCCGCCTTTTCTAGCTGTGCGCGCTCCCTGGGAGCGCGCACCACCGCGATCCGGTGCCCGCTGTGTCCTCCGGACACAGTGAAACACCGATCGTCGGACGGGACCTCTGTACGAGGTCCCGATCATGTGATCACTGATTGGCCAATCAGTGATCACATGCAAAGTAGTAAGCAAAATGTCACTTGTGACATCATTGCTTACTACGTGTGAAATCTGTGAATGATCACAGAGGTCACATGGTACAGGGCTATTCACAACAGCCTTGTACCATGTGACAAGCTGTGACCAATCACAGCTCACTCAGTATTTCTCAATGACTGCAAGAATGCAGACAGAGAGAAAGAGAAATGATTGCTTTTACATCCTATATGGGTGTAAAAGCAATCAGTGTAAAAAAAAAAAAAAAAATCTTCCATCACCCCCCACAAGTAGTACAGTGTCACCATGGTGACACTGTACTGGTAGGGTGACAGTATTTAAAAAAAAAATAAAAAAAATAATAATATAAAAAAATAAAATAAAAATGTAAAAAAAAATTTTTTTACTAAAAAAATAACGGAATAAATTTTGGCCAAGATTTATGATGAAATATTATTTATTTGCAAAATTTTATGAAAAAAAAACACTTTTTTTCAAAATTTTTGGACATTTTCATTTACATAGTAAGAAAAATAAAAATTCCAGCGGTGAATAAATACCACCAAAATAAAGCTTTATCTGTCTCAAAAAAATGGTAAAAAATTCATATGGGTACAGTATTGCATGACCGCGCAATTGTCATTCAAAGTGTGATAGCGCTGAAAGCAGAAAATTGCCCTGGACAGGAAGGGGTGAAAGTGTCCAGACTGGAAGTGGTTATTCTTACCTCCTTGCTGCTCCTGATTCCTTTCACATGTGTGGTTTGGCTCACCTATGGGCGTCGTCTGCTATCCTCTGGGTTTTATTTCCTTCACTTTCATCACTTCCTGGCCCACCTCCTAGTTTGCTTGTCTATATAAGACATGCTCAGTCTAGGCCACTTTGCTTGAGCAACTTCCTAGTTGTCTGAGCTCCTGTGTGTTGTTGGCGCCTGTATCCTGCATTGACTACTCGTGTACTGACCACGGCTTCGTTCTCTGACTGTGCTTGATTCTGCCCGTCCTAACCTCGGCTAGTCTATCGGATTTCCATTTGTCTCCTCCCATTGTACTCTGCTCCCGCGAGCGGACTCCTCATCCTCAGCTGGGCGTACCCGGGGGCCACGACCTGGTCCCAGCTTGCTGCAAGTCCATCCACACCATCAGGGACTCTGGTGAAGAAGCAGGCTGGGGCTTAGATTCCACGCCCTGGGGAACCCCAAGTTGACTATCTACAAGGGCTCACTACCACAGGTGCTAAAATACCGCATGAGTTATATTATGAAGTCATGTGGCATTTTAGTAGTGAAACATTCACTCATGTTTCAGCTGTCAACGGGATTCTCCACTGACAGCTGAATGTAAAAAGAATTATCGGGATTGCCCGACAATTAAAAACATTTTTTTTAAAACGCTGTGGGGTCCCCCCCTCCCATCCATACAAAGCCCTTCAGGTCTGGTATGGATTTTGAGGGGAACCCCTATGCCAATTTTTTTTTCTTAGATGGCGTGGGTTCCCCCCCCAAAATACATACTAAACCCTTATCCGAGCTTGTAGCCTGGCAGTTTAGGAAAGGGGGGGGACAAGCAAAAGCCCCCCCACTCCTGAACCATACCAGGCCACATGCCCTCAACATGGGGGGGTGCTTTGAGGCAGGGGGGCTCCCCCAAAGCACCTTGTCCCCATGTTGATGGGGACAAGGACCTCTTCCCCACAACCTTGGGCTGTGGTTGTGGGGGTCTGTGGGCAGGGGGCTTATTGGAATCTAGAACCCCACTTAACAAGGGGACCCCCAGATCCCTGCCCCCCCCCATATGAATGAGTATGTGGTACATGGCACCGCTACACAGTTCCAAAAAAAAGTGTAGTGTAAGAAAGACAGGAGACAGTCTTTGACAAGTCTTTTATTCAAAAGAAAAATGTAAAAAAATGTCTCTCGAAGTAGATCCAACGTCAATCACGATGCTCGCCGCTACCCACTAGAAAGAAAATTAAAAAACCTGTTCCGCTCATGATGCTGGCCCCCGCCATCTGACAGCTGTGCCATGATGACAGTTCTTAAGTACTGTCATGATGTCATAAAGGGGATGGGTTCACCCCACCCCTTGTGACATCATCCTGTGCTGTGATTGGCCAAAGCATTGCACTGGACCTTTGGTCTGCTGCATTGCTTTGACCAATCACAATACATGGTCAGGGCACAGTGCATCGTGGGGCACAGCGGGCGAACAGCCCGCTGAATGCCACTATCGTTCATGTGTTAAGCAAACTTAGGTTCGACTCGAACATTCAGCCCAACACTACTCAACACAATACACTCCTAAAGCTCAATAGAATAAGAGCTATAACGGAAGACACTAGGGAAGCATCATGGGACATGTAGTTCTAGAAGATTGGCAGCCCCATTATTGTCCACAGAGAGCAGACTACAGCTCCCAGCATGCACTCTGCTGGGAGGAGAGAGAAAGCCTGGAGCTGGGAAAAAGCTAAGGAAATGAGTGCTACAGGGAACAGGAAAAAGAGAGGACTGTGCTGGGGGAAGTTCCTGTTAGCGTACTCAGTATTATGGATTCTCTAGTAAAGCTTCAGGTTGAATTGATGATAGGACAAGTGAACCCAGCTACACCCCTCACACCCCATGACTTGGTGGGGGCAGCCACAGAAGAGAACCTGTTCTATCCAAAGAAATCCCCTATGATGCCTGAATGGAAAGAACAGGCCATAGCACAACATCCAAAGTGGCAGAAAATGTGCTCTAAAAATAAGTTTGATGTGGGTTGTGCAAAGAGCACTCATCATTGCATTTGTTTGCAAGAGGGTAAACCATTCTGAGAAAGGTCTCAATGAATGACCCCAGAGAACAGATTACAGAGTTGAAGAGGATGGGAGTTATTGGGAATCCAGAAGTCCCTATGCTTCTTCCATTGAGGCGGTGAGGAAGAAAAATGGATCACTGAGAATGTGTACTGACTATCGCACATTCTACAAAAGAACTATCCCAGACCAGTACATCACTCCTTGTATAGAAGACATTCTGCAATGTCTATCGATGGCCATGTGGTTCAGAATTTTGTACTATTAGATCCCCATGCAGCCTGACAATCAGAAGAAAACTGCTTTTATTTGACCGGTTGGGCTTTTTGAGTTTAATCAGATTCCACAAAGTCTAACAGAAGCCCCTGCAACATTCCAACATTTGATAGAGCGAATTGTTGGTGACATGCACTTTATTAAAGTGTTGGCTTACCTTTAGACAGACTTTAGAAGAGCAAGAGAAGCTTTTGGAGAAAGTTTTGAAGCGACTCTTTGAAGAAGGATTGAAGTTGTCTCTTGAAAAGTGCCAGTTCTATCAGTCAGTGGTCATGTTGTACCTTGGGCATGTTGTCTGTGCTGAGGGATTGGCTAATTGAAGAAGTTGGAAGCCATCACCACCTGGCCCAGGCCCTGAAAGTGAATGAGCTGAGATCATTTCTGGGGTGCTGTTCTTACTACAGGAGGTTAATGGAAGGGTTCACAAAGATAGCCTGTTTCCAATACTCTGTTAAGAAGACCCTATGATTCAGAGACTCCTAAGGAAGAGTGTACTCAAATGAATTTGGAAGTAGTTCAAGCTTTGCTTCAAGGTATCAAGTACAGAGCCAGAGAAGCAGCAGGCACTGGAGTCACAACTGTCATCCCAAAGCTCTACTGCATCCTGACCCAGGTGAGGAATGAGGCTCTGCCTACTCTCTCCAAAGAAGACATTAGGAAACACCAAGCAGAACATCATCTCTTCTGTTTGTCTTTGAAAGCCTTTTAGAGTGGTTGCACAGAACTTCTACTAGTCACAGATTCTTCTAAGGAGGCTCAACAAGTCCACAAAGAGTGGGATTGTTTACAGTAGCCGGATGGGGTGGTCTACCGAAGGGGTCCCATGCATAAGCCCGAAGAAAGATAGCAACAGTTCTTCCCTGAGAAACATATAGGGACAGTAATTAATGTGTTACATGAGGAACAAGGACATTTGGAACCTGACAGAACGTTCAAGTTAGTTAGAAATTGTTTCTGCTGGCCGTGTATGCAGAATAAAGTCGAGAGCTATTGTCACTCCTTTGGAGATATGTTGCCAGCACACCAACAATCTCCAAAATAGAATTGAAGTATTGTAGACTGATCTGCTTTTTTTTCTTTTAACACAAGATAGGGAAAATTATGAATAAAAGCAAAGCTCAGAGTTGGGCTTTATTTGAACAAATTTATTTGGCTGGTATTTTTCCATGTTTACCATAATTTTATCAACTACTTTTACCACCCTTTTCTTCACTCCATATAGTATCCTCCAGAACTGTAGGTGCTCTCTAAAGAGATTTATGAAAGCTGCCATTGAGGACTTCTATCATTAAAATGATTAGTTGCCTGGTTATCATGCAGTTTTCAGAGTCAAGCACTTTTTAAAACCAGTACTTTGATTGAAAGTTCTCACTTATCTGTGACTTTATTTCATCTTTCTAAAACCAAGAAGCCAGAAATGTCCAAACTTTAAAAGAAGGTCACCAGTAACATCGCCCATATATCTCTCAGGACAGGTTTCTTTTAACTTTGAAATTGTTTAAAATACATAAAGCATAAAAGTGCAAATAGCTATTCACACTGCATTGTACAGCCCAATTGTGTGCCTTGTCTGCAGATACAATTTCATGTTTTTAATCAATATGATGTTTAAAATAAGGTGGAGATCAACTCACAAATCAAGGAATATATCCCTTTAATTTATAAACATTTGCTTTAGCCACAAACTAACTCAAGATAAAAGCTGCAAAACCAGCTGAGCCCCGCCCTGTGCAGTAATGTGAGACGACCTTTAGATTTTCCGTGTCGGAGACCTTCACTTTCATTTCTCTCTTCTGCTGTCAGCGATGGCGTCTGTTGATTTGACACAGGAGCTGCACTGTTCCATCTGTCTGGAAATCTTTACAGATCCTGTAAACCTGAGATGTGGCCACAACTACTGCCGGGTCTGTATTGATCAATCGTTCGATACACAGGAGGAACCTGGAGGCTATTCCTGTCCTCAGTGCAGAGAAGAGTTCCAGGATCGGCCTGCACTGCACAGGAACATCACACTACATAACATAGTGGAGACCTTCCGGTCTACTCAGCCAGATGAGAAGAAGACTGGAATCTTCTGTACTTACTGCATTTACTCTCCTGTACACGCTGTTAGATCCTGTCTGCATTGTGAAGCTTCTCTGTGTGATAATCACCTGAGAATCCACAGCAAGTCACCAGAACATGTCCTAACTGACCCCACCACTTCCATGGAGAACAGAAAATGCGCCATCCATAGGGAGCTTCTTAAATATTACTGTGCTGTAGATGCCGCCTGTATCTGTGTGTCCTGCAGGATGGATGGAGAACACCAGGGACACAAGGTGGAGACTCTGGATGAGAAATCTGAGAACATAAAACAAAACCTCAAAAATATTCAGCAAAAACTGATAGCCGATAAAAAGGATATTGAGCAAAGACTCCAGAGCCTAAAGGAACGTAAGGGAAAAATACAGAAAAAATCAGCTGGACTAACAGAGAGAGTCACTGCCCTGTTCGGAGACTACATGAGACAGCTGAAAGACCTGAAGAAGAGAGTCCTGAGGGAGATCGCCAGCCAGGAAGAGCGGCTTTCATGTCCATTGTCTGAGATGATCCATCAACTGGAGATAAAGAAGAAGGATCTGTCCAGGAAGATGGGGGACATTGAGGAGCTGTGTAACATGACCGACCCCCTGACTGTCCTCCAGGAATCAGACACAGGGGACTTGTGTGATACTGAGGAGGGAGATGATGAGGACAGAGAGAGACATGATAGACTCCTCCATGATGGAGGGGATCTGGATGTGGCTGGAATCTCACACACATTACACACAGGGATATCTGATATGATAAAAGGGGGAAATGTATGCTTCAATATACAGGAAGCTTCAGACTTATTACTGGATGTGAACACAGCTCATAATAATCTACAGATATCAGATGACATGAAAACTTTATCCTCTTCATGTGTAGAGAAGAAACGCCCAGAAACACCAGAGAGATTTCAGGATTATACTCAGGTATTAGGCAGCAGGCAATTTTCCTCGGGGCGGCATTGCTGGGAAGTGGATGTCAGTAAATCAAAGTGGTGGTTTGTCGGGATGTGTTATCCCAGTATGGAGAGGAGAGGAGAACACTCAGTTATTGTAAATAATAAGAAGTCCTGGTGTTTGTACAGATTTAATGATCAGTATTCCATGACACATGACAATAGAGAGATCCAGTTAGCTGACAATATCTCCAGTAACAGAGTCAGGATCTATGTGGATTATGAGGCCGGGCAGCTGTCCTTTTATGATCTGTGTGACCCCATCAGACACCTCCACACCTTCACCACCACCTTCACTGAGCCCCTCCATGCTGTATTAGCTGTAGCAAAAGGTTCTATAACTATATCTGGGGGGGTCAGGAGACGTGAGAAATATTAATATTATGGGAAATCTGCCAAATCTGCTGACGTCATCGAAATCTGAATATTGATTATTTTTAATCAATAGAATGATGCAGAAGATTCAGCGATCATATTTCATAAATCTGAGGTTCCCGACACATGCAATCACAGCACTGGAAAATGTCAACACGTGAAATCGTGATTCATTCACTTCCAGTGACAATAATAAGGGTTAGGGGTTTTTAGGGGTTCGCTAAGTGTTAGTGGTCAGATTAAGGCTGGGCGTTGTAATAGAAATGTTAGATTTTATATAAAACTGTATGACGTTTTGTATGCTTTGCTTATGTATTACGCATTGCACAGGACACTAAAATGTTCTGATTACATATTCACGTTCTTTAGACCCTGATAAGAAGTTAAATATAGTGTTTAAAGTCCCAAATAAAGTCCCAAATGAAAGTCCCAAAAAGATAATCTTTGCCGGTGATTTCACAATTCTTCGTGTCTCCAAACAATATTAGTGGTATAGTCCAAAAAAAATCTTCATATACCTCAAAGAAAAAATACTGAACATAGTGTGTTATCCCAAATATTATCATAAAGTGCCACACGTGTTACATGTAAGCAGACTAAAGTGCCACAGCAACCGTGAAATAACAAAAACTTCTATGCCTTAATTATCAATCCACTGCACACAAATATCAGGAGTGCATAATTACCCTCAAGATAGTATCATAGGATCCATCATATAGATGAGATTATTTCCAGCCTTTTTTCATCAACCTTTCCAGCCACTTCCCACAGACCTCATAAACAAACCAGGGATCAGTGTATATAATAGATAATAATTACACTTTATTGTAGCAACTTGCATTAAAATATGATGAGATCAGCTTCCATACAGTGAAAATGGTTCCACAATAGCGCCCCTCCTCAGTGGCACCTAGGTATCATCACCATACCACTCCGGAGGAGAGACAAATCATTGGTGGAGGATTTCAAGACAAACACAACCGCATGTAGAGGATTCCAGGACAAACACAACCGCGTGTTCCAGGATCTAAGATGGCCGCCACGGCACTTCCGGAAGAGCGTCACCACGTCACGTGCCCAGACGCGTTTCGTCACATCCAGATTTTTTCAACAGGGAACCCTGTTGAAAAAGTCCGGAAGTGACGAAACGCATCCGGGGCACGTGACGTGGTGACGTAGTGACGCTCTTCCGGAAGTGCCGTGGTGCCCATATTAGATCCTGGAACACGCGGTTGTGTTTGTCCTGGAATCCTCTACATGCGGTTGTGTTTGTCTTGGAATCCTCCACCGATGATTTGTCTCTCCTCCAGAGTGGTATGGTGATGATACCTAGGTGCCACTGAGGAGGGGCACTATTGTGGAACCATTTTCACTGTATGGAAGCTGATCTCATGATTTGTCTCTCCTCCAGGACAAACACAACCGAGTGTTCCAGGATCTAAGATGGCCGCCACGGCACTTCTGGAAGAGCGTCACCACGTCACGTGCCCCGGACGCATTTCGTCACATCCGGACTTTTTCAACAGGGTACCCTGTTGAAAAAGTCTGGATGTGACGAAACGCGTCCGGGGCACGTGACGTGGTGACGTAGTGACGCTCTTCCGGAAGTGCCGTGGCGGCCATCTTAGATCCTGGAACACGCGGTTGTGTTTGTCCTGGAATCCTCTACATGCGGTTGTGTTTGTCTTGCAATCCTCCACCGATGATTTGTCTCTCCTCCAGAGTGGTATGTTGATGATACCTAGGTGCCACTGAGGAGGGGCACTATTGTGGAACCATTTTCACTGTATGGAAGCCGATCTCATCATATTTTAATGTAAGTTGCTACAATAAAGTGTAATTATTATCTATTATATACACTGATCCCTGGTTTGTTTATGAGGTCTGTGGGAAGTGGCTGGAAAGGTTGATGAAAAAAGGCTGGAAATAATCTCATTTATATGATGGATCCTATGATACTATCCTTAGGGTAACTATGCACTCCTGATATTTGTGTGCAGTGGATTGATAATTAAGGCATAGAAGTTTTTGTTATTTCACGGTTGCTGTGGCACTTTAGTCTGCTTACATGTAACACGTGTGGCACTTTATGATAATATTTGGGATAACACACTATGTTCAGTATTTTTTCTTTGACTTTTTTTTTGGACTATACCACTAATATTGTTTGGAGACACAAAGAATTGTGAAATCACCAGCAAAGATTATCTTTTTGGGACTTTCATTTGGGACTTTATTTGGGACTTTAAACACTATATTTAGGTTTATTGAAATCAAGTCTGCTTAATTTTGATTTATTTATGTATTTACTTCAGGGGAAGGATTGCTAAAGTGACTTGGTGGGGTGTTTTAAGTAAGGAAGGATAGTGCTGTTATTTGTAATACTGATAAGAAGTTAGCTACGAAAATTAAAGGGATAAAAAACAGAAAAAAAGTCTACTATCCTGTGACAGGAGCACATCGGAAAGACACGATTCACCCGTTTTAAACCAGCTGGGTGTGAATCACGCCATCCATATTCCATGCTTCTCAATTTATTAGGATATGGGTGTGGGCTGGACCGTAGCCCTTGGCCAATCAACCCTTGGGGGGGGGGGGGTCCCTTCCCAGTCCACAGGACAATTCTGTGTTTCAAGATGAATAGTTAAATGGGCCATGAATGGTTCTGATGGCTGGCTGGAGGATAGGATTTTCGACCCCAGCGTGCCAATCCGATCGCAACAAGACCAATCACCTCCTGGCTGTCGTGATCAGGCACCATATACATGTTTTGTGGATTTCTCCGGGATTCTATATACACTATAAATGCCTTTTTACATTGCATGCACACAAACCCAGAAATGTGTACTATCAGAAGGAATTATTTTCATCTCTGCAGCCATTATTTTAGTTTTTGTGAGAGATAAAATAAATTCCTCTGATGTTTTGACTCATTGCTGGTAAACATTTGGAAGCCTCCATCCCATGCTGGGTGAGTTGGCTAGATCTTCCTTTTGTGGCTGCAGAGAGGGGACTACATGGATGGGATCATTTTATTGGCATCTAGATGTCGACTCTGGCCTAGAGACTTGCTCTTTTCAAATTCTAATTGAGGAACATATGTCTATGATTGATTACTGATTAAGAGGAATACTGTATCTTTAACCCCGTGCCCTCCAGAGGATTTACCACCCTTCCTGATCAGGCCATTTTTTGCGTTACGGCGCTGCGTTACTTTAACTGACAATTGCGTGGTCATGCAACACTGCACCCAAATGAAATTTGCGTTCTTTTTTTTCCCACGAATAGAGCTTTCTTTCGGTGGTATTTGATCGCCTCTGCATTTTTTATTTTTGTGCTATACAAAAAAAAAAGACCGACAATTTTGAGAAAAAAACAATATTTTTGACTTTTTGCTATTAAACATGTCCAATAAAAAATGTAAAAAATCTAATTTCGTCATAAATTTAGGCCAAAATGTAGTGACATTTCTTTGCTAAAAATAAAATCCCAATACATGTAAATTCATTGGTTTACGTGAAAGTTTACAAACGGCGGTATATATACTGGGTTTTTTTTTTTTTACTACTAATGATAAACGGCGGTATATATACTGGGATTTTTTTTTTCTAATTTTTACTAGTAATTGTGGTGATCAGTGACTTATTGGGGGACACTGGGGGAACTGATTTGGTGACACTGACATCCCCAATGACACCAATACAGTGATCAGTGCTAATAAAAAGCACTGACACTGTACTTATGGCACTGGGAAGGAAGGGGTTAACGTGTGGGGGCAATCAAAGGATTAACTGTGTGCTGTTTTATTATGTGTGCGGTGTCTGTTCTTTTAACTGTAAGCACACTGCTTTGCATGGCTCTGCTATGCAGAGCCATGCAAAGCAGTGTGCAGAAGCTGACAGGGGAGAGAACTGTATTGTTTACATACAGTTCTCTCCCTCTGTCGGTAATGCTCAGAGATCACCGGGCGCCAGCCAGTAATCACTGGCCGGGACCCAGTGATTGACAGCTGAGGCTGCGAATAGCAGCACGGGCAGGGCGCGCTCACGGCTCACGTGCGCCCCCTATCCGGACATGCAAAATCACGTATATATACATGATTTTGCACACCCGTGCCGCCCTGTAGCAGTATTACGGACGGAAAGCGGTTAATACTACAGAATCAAACTATATCTACAATCAAACTACTTTTACAGGTTACTACTTAGGTCAGCTACTGATAAATGATTATACTTTTGCATACATGTTACACCTTAAAAGTACAATTGTAATATTAAGAAGATACCTACGTAAGCATGGTTATAAAAAAATTTTGAAATGCTCCGAATAAACAGTTATTTGGAAATATGTTGAGTGTACCTTATTGTGTCTGTTCCCTACTGCAATAGCTATTCTGAATCTGGAACCACTGATAAATATTAGGATAGATGTTGCCGACGTTTAAAACCTCCAAGACAGTTTGGCCCGCCAGCCAAGAGGGGATGTACCGGAGACTCTGAGAATCAGAAACCAGGGGCTTAGGATGATCGGGGAACTACTGATACTCAACCAGCAAGGTAAGCCCCTTGTTTGATTTCATTTATCAGTTATCAGACTTCCTAGTAATGCATTTTCGGGACAAAGGGTACCTATTTTACCCCCTTTAATCGAACTGGATTACTTGGTGGTCATCTGTTATGTTGTCACTCTCTTCTGTGTATCTGATTGTTATAGATAAGATAAGGAGGAGCAGTGCTGCTAACAGGTTATATGAAGCACACTGTTACGATCCACCTGGTGGAACCTCTGGCAGGAATACACAGAGCGTGGAGTCTAAGCCCTGGACTGCGTTTTCACCAGGGCTCCTGATGGTGGGGATGGACTTGAAGCAGACCAGGACCAGGTCACGACCTCCGAGCACTCCTACCTGTGGCAGAGGGGTCCACCGGGGACGACTACAGGGGAGAGCCTGATGTGAAGAGACCGGCAGGATGGATCACTCGTGGTCAGACAGGCCAGATAGTTACCGTGGGAGCAGCGAGGTACAGAATCGGCAGGCAGAGGATAGTCGGGGCACACGCAGGGTCAATACCAAGGTAGTCATACCGAAGGGAGATCCAAGAGAGAGGTCAGACAAGCCAGGGGTCAGGACAGGAGAAGGCAGCGTAGTCAGGGCAATCCGGGTCAGCAAACAGCAGAATAGCACAGGTACAGAGCACAGGAACGCAGGGGAACACAGAGAGACCTAACAGCAATTGGTGACAGCACAGGGCATCTTTAAAGATGGCGCCCTGCGCTGTCATTGGTGCTCGGCGTGTACCCGCGGCGCCTAGTGCGCATGCGCGAGTTTCCCCCTTCCGCGGTCGGCTGGGACCTAGTGCCTGTGTCCCAGCGCGAGCCGGCGAAACTGCGCATGTGCCTGGACGGACGCCGCGGCGGACCCTGACACACACATATGCTGTAATATTTGTTTGGAGACAAGAGGGTATAGGCACAAGTAGAGTAGAAAGGACTGGCCAGTTATTATGGGTATTATGTTAAGTAAGGGAATAAAGGGTAAGAGACCCTCAGTAAATGCCAAAGAAAGAGGATTGCTAAATGAAACAGAGGTATGGTCCTTTCTATACTGAGACCCTAGATCAGGGGTCTCCAAATTATGACCCGCTAGCAGGGGTGGATTGACAATCATGGGGCCCCTGGGCAATAGGGGATCCTGGGATCCCTGTGTCCTTGCCCAAACTCAAAAAAGCCTATGAAAAAGGTACCAGGGGCATCTCATGGGGCCCCCTACTGACCCCAGGCCCTCAGGCAGTGCCCGAGTTTCCAAATGGTCAGTCCGCCCCTGCCCGCTAGTACATTTTATCCATCCTACATCTAGAGTCCTCAGACTCACTGCACTGCTAGTTTCTGCTTGCCACTGATGTATCGCTATCCCATCACACTCTGGCTGTATGCAGGGCAAGTCCCTGCAACCCTTCGACAAAGTCCAACCCCTGCGCCATAGCATTAAGTTGGTTGCTAGGAACTCCTGCGTCCTAGCAACCAATGATGTGTTCAGTGCAGCAGCACCACCCACTGTCCCTTCCACGTATATCATGCTTGTGTAACAGCAGAGCAGGAGCTAGGAGGTGCAACAGACACGAACGTAAGAGGAAAATGTGTGTTGGATATAAAAGTGCAAGGGGAATGATGTCCCCAGTGGTTGCCCTGACCTTGCAAGCCTCCCAATACCTCTGACACTCTGGGTTCAAACACATTTTAACAATATGCAATTATAATGCAAGAAAACACAACTCTTTAGTAACACCTCTACATTAGACTTCAAAAGAGTAGGCTACAGGAGTAAAAGGTTTAGGATATACAACCCGGATTAAAGCATAAAAGCAGAACACCAGTAAATAGGAATAATCAATTAGCAACATTTACCAGGTTATACAGTCATGAGTAGTAAGCTCCAACTAATTCATCGCAACACCAGCAGCATAAGGGGGAAGAAAAGGCTTGTTGACTTACCAGCATGGCACCCATGGGGATGAATGTGTATGTGACATTAGCCCAAGTGTCTTTTTCTTTTGCTGACTGTTGCTGTGGAAATGGAATCTCCCATAGGTATTCAAACTAGTTAAGGTTACCCATAGCTGGTGAAAGAGTAAGGTACACACTTGGACATTTACTGTTTGCTGCCTGTGTAGTGAGCTGTTCAGCTGTTGCATTATCACTATTTGATGCTATTTGATTCTGCAGGTTACTCTTAATGCATTAAACTGCTCTGGGATATCTTACAACTGTTGACCTATACAGTACAATATTTTTCTGATTGACTTAACACTGCCCAGTTGTTTTTACATTCATCTGTAGCAATACGGGTTTACCCCACAACATCCGACACTTTGCATTGCACTTGGTGATGGAAGGCTTGGATGCAGCTGCTCGGCCATGGAAACCCATTCCATGAAGCTCTCTACGCACTGTTGTTGGGATCATCTGAAGGCCACACCAAGTTTGGAGGTCTTTAGCTATTGACTCTGCAGACAGTTGGCGACTTCTGCGCACTGTGAGCTTCAGCATGTGCTGACCCCGCCCCGTCATGTGACATGGCCTACCACTTGGTGGCTGTTGTTCCCAGTTGCTTCCAGTTTGTTATAATCCCACTAACAGTTGAGCGTGGAATATTTAGTAGCCAGGAAATGTCACGGATGGACTTATTGCACAGGTGACCACCTATCACGGGACCACGCTTGGAGTCACTGAGCTCCTGAGAGCAACCCATTCTTTCACCAATGTTTGTAGAAGCAGTCTGCATGCCTAGGGGCTTGACTGTATACACCTGTGTCCATGGAGGGGATTGGAACACCTGAATCACATGATATGGAGGGGATTGGAACACCTGAATCACATGATTTGTAGGGGTGTCCCAATGTAGTGTATGAATATATATTTGTCTCAAGTTAGCCTGCAGCCTCCTGTTTGTTTATAACTACCTCCTTGCTGCTCCTGATTGCTTCACATGTGTTTGTCTGTGCTCACCTGTGGGTGTCATCTGCTATCCTCTGGGTTTTATTTCCTTCCCTTCCATCACTTCCTGGCCCGCCTCCAAGTTTGCTTGTCTTCATAAGACATGCTTAGTCTGTCCCACTTTGCCTGAGCAACGTCTTAGTTGTTGGAGCTCCCTTGTGTTTCTACTGTGAATCCTATATTGTCTATCTGTGTACCGACCCCGGCTTTGTTCCTGACCTTGCTTGTTTTCCGCCTGTCCTGACCTTGGCTTGCCTACTGGATTCCCTGTGTCTTCTCCCGATGTACCTTGCTCCCGCTAGCGGTCTCCTCTACCTCAGCTGGGTGTACCTGGGGGCCGCGAGCTGGTCCCAGCCTGCTGTAAGTCCATCCCCACCACCAGGGGCCCTGGTGAACAAGCAGGCTGGGGCTTAGACTCCGCGCCCTGGGGAACCCCAAGTTGTGCATCAATAGAGCTCACTACCACAGGGGCTGACAATATATATATATATATATATATATATATATATAAATAAAGCATTGTGCTGAAGTTTTAGGCAGGTGTGTAGAAATACTATAACGTAAGCATATTTAGATTGTTTGTTTTTCAATTTACAAAATGCAAAGTGAGAAAACAGAAGAAAAATCTAAATGACATCAATATTTGGTGTGACTAGGAATAGGGATGTAGGTTGAAACACAGCCATTAATTGAAGCAGAAACAGTTGTGTAGGAGGCTTAAAACTGGGTGAGGAACAGCCAAACTGTGCTGCTAAGGTGAGGTTGTGGAAGTTTCATGTCACAGGTCATACATCATGGCAAGGCTCAGCACAGCAATAAGACACAAGGTAATCATATTGCATCAGCAAGGTCTCTTCCAGACAATGATTTCAAAGCAGACTGGTGTTTCAAAAGAAAAGGACACTCACCTTCACAGCTCTGGACATCCCCGGGAACAACAGTCGGGCTCTGCATACACCATCAAGCAGCCCCTCTTGGATCCCACCTGGTCCCCTTGCTGCATACAGTTGCAAGAAAAAGTATGTGAACCCCTTGGGATTCCGTGGAGTTTTGCATGAATTGGGCATAAAATGTGCTCTGAACGTCATCTAAGTCACAACAATAGAAGAACACAGTCTGCTGAACATAATACTACACAAACATTAGATGTTGCCATGGTTTAATTGCACATAACATGTAAACATTCACAGCGCAGGGAGGAAAAAGTATGTGAGTCCCTAGCTTAATGACTTCTCCCAGAGCTGATTGGAGCCAGAAGTGAGCCAACCTTGACTCCAATCCGTGTGATGATATTGGATGTGTTGCTGACACCTGTTTTGGGTTTGCTGGTTTCAAGAAGCACTGTCTGATGTGAACCATGCCTCGCAGAAAAGAGCTCTCAGAAGACCTACGATCAAGAATTGTTGACTTGCATGAAGCTGGAAAGGGTTACAAAAGTATCTCCTTGAGCCTTGATGTTCCTGTGTCCACGGTAAGACAGACTGTCTACAAATGGAGAAAGTTTAGCACTGTTGCTACTCTCCCTAGGCATGGTCGTCCTGTAAAAATGACTGCAAGAGCACAGCGCAGAATGCTGCATGAGGTAAAGAAGAATCCCAGAGTGTCAGCTAAAGACCTACAGAAATCTCTGGCACATGCTAACATTTTTGTTGACACATCTACAATAAGGAAAACATGAAACAAGAATGGAGTACATGGGAGGACACCACGGAGGAAGCCATTGCTGTCCAAAAAGAAGATTGCAGCACGTTTGAAGTTTGCAAAAGAGCACCTGGATGTTCCACAGCACTACTGGCAGAATATACTGCGGACAGATGACACCAAGATTGAGTTGTTTGGGAAGAACACACAACACTATGTGTGGAGAAAAAAAGGCCCAGCACACCAACATCAAAACCTCATCCCCACTGTGAAACATGGCGGAGGGAGCATCATGGTTTGGGGCTGCTTTGCTGCCTCAGGGCTGGACGGATTGTTGTCATTGATGGGAAAATGAATTCCAGAGTTTATCAAGACATTTTGCAGGAAAACGTACGACCATCTGTCCGCCAACTGAAGCTCCGCAGAGGATGGGTGATGCAACAGGACAATGACCCAAAGCATACAAGTCATTCAACAAAACAATGGCTGCAACAGCACAGAATACGCCTTCTGGAGTGGCCCAGTCAGAGTCCTGACCTCAACCCCATTGAAATGCTGTGGCATGAGCTTAAGAGAGCGATTCACACCAGACATCCCAAGAATATTGCTACACTGAAACAGTTTTGTGAAGAGGAGTGGTCCAAAATGACTCCAGATCGTTGTGCAGGTCTGATCTACAACTACAGGAAACGTTTGGTTGAGGTTATTGCTGCCAAAGGAGGGTCAACCAGTTATTAAGTCCAAAGGTTCACATACTTTTTCCTCCCTGCACTGTGAATGTTTACATGTTATGTGCAATTAAACCATGGCAACATCTAATGTTTGTGTAGTATTATGTTCAGCAGACTGTGTTCTTCTATTGTTGTGACTTAGATGACGTTCAGAGCACATTTTATGCCCAATTCATGCAAAACTCCACGGAATCCCAAGGGGTTCACATACTTTTTCTTGCAACTGTATATCCCTTCTTCTGGGGGGGCAGTGTTGCCCACCTAAAAAATGCAGCCCTAGGCGTTTGCCTTGTGGTAAATATGCCCCTGAGGACAACAACCCCAAACACACAGCCAATGTCATTAAGAACTATCTTCAACCTAAAGAAGAACAAGGAGTCTTGGAAATGATGCTTTGGCCCCCACAGAGCCCTGATCCCAACATCATGGAGTCTGTCTGGGATTACATGAAGAGACAGAAGGATTTGAGGCAGCCGACATCCACAGAAGATCTGTGCTTAGTTCTCCAGGATGTTTGAACCAACCATACCGAGAAGAATTGATGCTGTTTTCAAGGAAAAGGGTGGTCACACCAAATATTGATTTGATTTGGATTTCTCTTCTGTTCATTTACTTTAATTTTGTTAAATGATAATAAGAAACTATTCTGAAAACATTCTTCATTTACAGAATTTTTCCACACATGCCTAAAAATGTTTGCATAGTAGTTCAAATACAGTATATATATGTTCACACACAGGTATTTGCAACCACCTACCCATCCCAGTCAGGTGTATCAGAGAGTACAGAGCTGTTAGCAAGATTCTTGAGCACATTAACAGAGAACCGGACACATCAAGCAGCTCCTTCGGGGGTAAGCACTACACCTTTTTTGGAATAGTCATGTGAAGTTTAATTCTCAAAGTACTTTGAAAGAATGAAGTCTTTTGCCACCCTAAAAGGGAATGTTTAATCTGGGAAGAGAAGAAGTATGTCCATTTTAATGATCTGTCTTTTCAATGCCATCTGTTGATGTAAAGACTAAATATATATTATAATATTATATTATATTATATATATCTGAACCCAACTTGACATTCTTTCCTTTGTGCCGGGAAAAAGAAGAGAGTCAAAAGGGTCTTCAACACTGGTGTGAGAACTGTTTGTGCAGCTTGAAGGTCTAGTAACCGTTCTAATCTAGAAGGGGACAAAGTGTGGAAGACTTCACTTATAGGTCTGAGGATATGGGACATGGGATCCCAAAAACATTTGTAGAGGGAACCATTGGAAGACCAACTTATGGATTGCAGAGGTTGCTTAGAGGGAAGAATCTCACCTCGACTGCCTGAAACCAGTGTTCATAGTTAGTCTGGCTGAAAAAGTCCATCCAGTTCAACCATTAAAAATAAAATCTCACGATGGCCTAAACCCAGCTCACTATTAGTGGGTGAACAATCCAACGCTTGGTGAATTCTGTTCAAGTGAGTTGTGGTGGTTGTAACTTTAAGCTTTAGGCCCAATAAAACCTTGTGACCACCAATGTTGTGTTCTGTTCCCAAACACAAGGGAGAGCAGGTCTACCACCCATCCACACACAACCTTTTTCACAAGAACATTTCATAATTATTAGTTTAGAATTTGTCTTGCATATATCATGTGTCTAATAATTTGTTTTGTATATTAAACACATTTTTTTTTTTTATGCAAAAACAGAAATACTTGACATCGTTTATCCTCCTTAAATGGTATTTCTCCAAGTTTAATAGATAAAAACATGTTTAACAATAATGTCCTTGTTCTCTCTGTGTATCTGCGTTGATTGGTGAACTTTACAGATAACCTCCACCACCCCTGGTTTAGAAATATGTCGGGGAGTTCCTCTATAGGTCTGCTCTCCATACATTTGTCTAAGAATGTTGCAGACTACATGGTGGGTGATGCTCGGGGGACAGCACACAGCTGGTCACATGCAACTACTGAAGTTTTATTAGCATGCAGCCATTTGGCATCCTGACACTCGGCTCCTGGGGGCAGCTTGATGGTAAATTTCTGGAGCACAGCAGAGAAGAGAAGGAAGAGTTCCATTCGAGCTAAATTCTCCCCAGCACAAACACGCTTTCCTGCGGAAAAGACAAGGAAGAGTTCCAGATATGGCAGATACATTCCAGCAACATGGCTGTTATTATTGGGTAAATTTTGCAATCAAGTAAATTAACAATTATTACAAAATACCAAGCTCTACGTGAACACAGAAAGGATGTGGTGTTTAGGTGTACACAACCAAAGACAGTGCTGGCAGTAGGTTTGGTAAGCCCACATGATGTAAGATTTGGACCATTGGCCACTGGAGTCAATGTGAAAAGCCATGTTAAGATGATTTTTAAAGTTAGTCATTTAAAGAGTGCAGTTGGCTTTAAATGATTTCTGAGGGTTAGAGAAGCTACTTTCATCTTGGAAGGGGGAGAGGTGGCTCTGTGAATGCAGGCATAACTGGGGTGCCATTGACACCAATAATTTTTAGGCCTCTGCATTTTTTTCCTGCTTACCATCCAATCCAAGAAGTGGCCTTAAGGTGAGATTTAGCGGGCAGAACAATGCTCCCTTACATTGGTGGGGAAGGAAGGTAGAGGAGAATATTCCCTTAGGAGGCTCTCTACAGCAGTGTTTCTCATCCTTATTTCAGTCAATGCACCCCTTTAGAATTATGGACAGTCTCGAGGCACCCTTTAAAATTATGGACAGTCTCGAGACACCCTTTAAAATTATGGACAGTCTCGAGGCACGCTTTAGAATTATGGACAGTCTCGAGGCACCCTTTAAAATTATGGACACTCTCGAGGCACCCTTTAAAATTATGGACAGTCTCGAGGCACCCTTTAAAATTATGGACAGTCTCGAGGCACCCTTTAAAATTATGGACAGTCTCGAGGCACCCTTTAAAATTATGGACAGTCTCGAGGCACCCTTTAAAATTATGGACAGTCTCGAGACACCCTTTAAAATTATGGACAGTCTTGAGGCACCCTTTAAAATTATGGACAGTCTCGAGGCACCCTTTAAAATTATGGACAGTCCCGAGGCACCCTTTAAAATTATGGACAGTCTCGAGGCACCCTTTAAAATGATGGACAGTCTCGAGGCACCCTTTAACATTATGGACAGTCTCGAGGCACCCTTTAAAATTATGGACAGTCTCGAGGCACCCTTTAAAATTATGGACAGTCTCGAGGCACCCTTTAAATTTATGGACAGTCTTGAGGCACCCCATTCTAAAATAGGGGCCTCTAGACCACAGGTGTCAAACTAGCGGCCCTCCAGCTGTTGCCAAACTACAAGTCCCACGAGGCATTGCAAGATTGACAGTTACAAGCATGACTCCCAAAGGTAGAGGCATGATGGACTTGTAGTTTCGCAACAGCTGGAGAGCCAACAGTTTGACACCCCTGCTCTAGACTGTCCATAATTTTAAAAGGGCGCCCCATTCTAAAATGTGAAAAACTATTCTAATAATTTTATATAATGCAGCAACATCCACACATGTAGAACACCCAACATTAGAGGTGATTTATTATCCGAAGCAAATACACTTTTGTATGCTGGTACTGACTAGTATTCCAGTGTTTCTCTTCTCCTTCAGTTTTTCTCCATCACTGAGCTAATTTAACCCTAGCATTGAATGAGAGGAGCAGGGGAGGGTAAAACTAGGATGCTGTGGAGGCAGATGACATCCTCCTTATCAACTGATGATGTCATTGGTTGTCAGGTCGCCGATGGCTAGAAGGTCGTAATGGTGCACAATGAAAACCCGTGACTCTGTAACTAAAAGGCAGGCTTGTTCCATCCGCTGGCTTGTATACATGTTTTGGGCAATCTCTACACATTTTGCCAGGGCACCCCTGAAGAAACCTCAAGGCACCCCAGGGCGCCTGGACACCCTGGTTGAGAAAGGCTGCTCTAGAGAACCAGGGCCATAGACCAGGTCATATCTCAGATCAACATTATGTACAAGGAGGAAAGTGCCAAGCCTGCTGTACAAAGTCCACAGAAGATTTTTATTGGAAGTTTGGTAAACATTCAACATACTCCAGGGGACTTCAAAGGATCCATACCACTTCAAATCACTTTGATGGATGCTGGGGATGGGAATTGGGGGGGTGATTACTTGCCACAGGTGTTTGCCTATCCTCTCCCTTCATGGCAGTATGGGCATTACAACAGATGGAGTTTAGGGATTGTTCCATCCTCTCCAGAAAGACAAAAGGCATCCTTTCAATAGTCACATGTAAAAAAAAATGATGGGACAATATTGTAGTATATTTTTTTGGGAGGAGTGGATGTCAGAGCTTTGAATATCAAGGAATTTAATTGTACTTGACTTAAAGCAGCCTATGTACTGCCAGGTCTCCCAGAATTCAGTAAACATACAATGGGGGTTGATTGTCTAAAACTGGAGAGTGCAAATTCTGGTGCAGCTCTGCAGTGAAACCAATCAGCTCCCAGGTTTCATTGCCAAAGCTTCATTGAACAAGCTGAAGTTAGAAGCTGATTGGCTATCATGCACAGCTGCACCAGACTCTGAATGCTCCAATTTTAGTAAATCCCCTCCAATATGTTCTACAATTTGAATGATTACATTGCAATTTTATCCTAACTGGCTCTATGGATATAAAACCAATCACTGCAAAAGTCAGTCCATTAGATTAGCACCAAGACGGGTGTCTCCTCATCTCTCTCCACTTCCTGATGGGCTTAGGAGGATACACGGGAGATTGGGGAGTTCAGAAAAGTGCAGAGAGTAGTAGTGGGGGGCACTTTGAGAAGGATGAGTGGAACAAGGCTGGGATGTGAGAACAGCTCAGAAGCTGGTGTCATGGAGCCATCTCCTGACCCCCATGGATTACAGAAGACCATGAGAGGAGGTAGGAATATCCTACTGCGCATTCAAATAGGAGACGTGTCCCTAAAACACTTTACTGGTGGCAGGGGGACTTCTTGGTGTCGGTGGCGCATTACTCCTGGATGAGGAAGAGGAGATCTGGGCAAGAAGTTTGTACCCTATCTATGAATTCTGGGGATTTTAGGTATAATGGTTGTCGTGAAGGTTGTGAATATCTCACCAGCTGAGAATGGCATGAAGGCTGCCCGATTGCGGAACTGCCCTTCTTGATCTAGGAAGTGCCCGGGGTTGAATTTTTCTGGCGTCTCCCACTGTGAGGGGTCATTAAGCACCGATGTCAGGAATGGGGTAATGATGGTACCCTGGAAAAGGAGAGAGACAGGGTCACTGTTATACATGAGTACAATCTCATCATACAGGCTCAGCATCGTTTTCATCATGTCAGAGACTGTGATGAGTTGAATACGCAGATCATTTGCATATTGCTGTGTAAGTGAGTAATGTAAGCATAATGTAAAGAGTAACTAGGAAATAAACAGGTGCCTGAGCAGAAACAGAGAACTATTTCTAACTCCCTTTTCTACATACTAGTAGTGTAGTAGTATATTACATTTTGGTGCATATCAACAGAGGAAAACTCAGAATGAGCAACCAAAATGAAATTTGATTTTGTTTGTACTTTCTGCCCTCATATTTGATGATCAGGCCATATTTTGCTATACCGCACTGTGCTATTTTAACTGGTAATTGCACAGTCATGCAACAATGTTACAAACTAAATTCAAAATTTTTTCACACAGATTGAGCTTTCGTTTGGTGGTATTTGATCATCACTGTTTTTTTTCCAATATAAATGAAAAAAGACCAAAGATTTTCAGAAAAAAAAATATTTTTTACATTCTGCTATAAATCATTCAATAAAAAAATTAAAAATACAATTTCTTCATACATTTTGGCCAAAATTTAATCTGCTGCATGTATTTGATAAAAAAAAACACAATAAGAGTATATTGATTGATTTCTGTGAACATTATAGCACCTACAAACTATGGTATATATACTGGAGTTTTTTATTTTTTATAGTACTAATGGCGGCTTATAACAGGACTGTGATAATGCAGAAGGCATTAGAACTGATGCTGGGGAGAACTGACTGCCACAGACAGTTAGTCAATGGACAGTTTATAATACTATACACTGTCACTGTATTAATGACACTGGCTGGAAAGGAGTTAACATCTAGGGTGATTATATATATATATATATATATATATACACACACACACACATACACTGTATGTTGAAATGCATTTTTAGTACAAAATATATGAAAAATATTTTTAAAAATACATTTTCAAATATACTGTATGTCTTTATACATTTAATCTACATTTTCAGAATGCATATACAAATACATGTAAAAATATATGTTAAAATGACTTTTTTATATGTTAAAAAAAATCTGAAGAATATATTTAAAAAAATATTTTTCAAAATATTTTTCATATATTTTGTAATATATAAAAAATGCATTTCAACATGCAGTGTGTATGTATGTATATATATATATATATATATATATATATATATATAAATATACACACACATACAGTATATATGTGTATTGAAATGTATTTTGAAATATATTGAATACGGCCAAAATTGTAGCATTTCAAATATATGTCATTATGTTTGGGAAGAATATTTTTAGAATATATTTTAAAAAATGTTTTAAAATATATTCTAAAGAAACTTACAGATCGCTTCCTCTGTACAAAGCTCTGTGTTGTTTACCAACACAGGGCTCTGGGCTGTGATTGGACACAGCCGATCAGCAGGCCCCAGCCATGGATCATTAGTTGGGGTATGCTGACGGGCTCCCACTGTGTACAATCACAGCAGGGGAGTGCGTATGTGTGCACCCAAAACCTGGAAGTCGGCAACAACCTACCCGTACACCGCTTTGTCTACAGCAGCCGCCCGTCTGCCCAGGCGCTTGTAAACTGTATAATAATAATACACACCGATTAGCCATAACATTATGACCACTGACAGGTAACGTGCATACCATTGATTATCTTGTTACATCTGAAAGTGGGTGGGATACATTAGGCAGCAAGTGAACATAGCAGCAAGTTGATGTGTAGAAAGTAAAAAAAAAATGGTCAAGCGTAAGGATTTGTGTGACTTTGACACGGGCCAAATTGTAATGGCGGGACGACTGGGTCAGAGCAACTCCAAAACTACAGCTCTTGGGATGTTCCTGGTCTGCAGTGGTCAGGACCAACCAAAAGGGGTCCAAGGCAGGAAAACTGGTGAACCAACAAATGGGTCATGGCCAACCAACGCTCATGGATGCCCATGGGAACCAAAGGCTGGCCTGTGTAGTCTCATCCAATAGAAAAGCTACTGTAGAAAGGTGTCAGAACACACAGTACATCTCTGAATGTTGTGTATGGGGCTGCAGAGCTGCAGACTGGTCAGGGTGCCCATGCTTAGGGCTGTCTTATTAGCATCATGGGCCCCTGAGCAAAGTAATGCACTGGGGACCCTACCAGGAATATGGCAAAGTGTGCTACAGGTTAACTTTCACTGTCATGACCACAAATGCAGAAGGGGGGATGCTGAGTTGAAATTTCACTACCATGACTACCATTGCAGGTGGAATGGGGGGTATCTACAATGGAAGTGAAAGATAACCCCCCCCATCCTCCACCTGCATTAGTGGTTCTGGCAATGAAATGTAACCCCCCCCCCATCCCCCACTCCTGCATTAGTGGGAGTGACAGTGAAAATTAACCCCCCACCCACCGCTCCTGCATCAATTACAATGGCAATGAATGTTAACCCTTTACTTAGTCGTAGCCTTCTCCCCAATTCTAATCACCTACAGTACATGATCACAGGTTCCCTCGCCACTCTCTCCTGGCTAGAACATTCCTTGTACTGGGGCGGAGATAACTCCACCCATAGTGCAGTCTTCCTTCCTGTGCCGGGTGCTGGAACACGGAGTTCCAGAACATGGCACCCTAATACCACTCTGTGTGTTGGGCACCATACAATATTGCAGCTGTCCCCAGGTCTCCAGCCCTGGGATATAGGTCAGGACAAAGCCACTGCAGGACAGCTGGTTAAAAAAAAAGGGACAGTTGGTAGCTATGTCATGGGGCCCCAATGGACATGGAGCCCCATGCATTAAGATGGCCCTTCCCATTCTGACTTGTGTCCATAGCCAAAAGTGCCTACAATGGGCACATGAGCATCAGAACTGGAGCAGGGAGCAATGGAAGAAGGTGGTCTGGTCTGATGAATCACATTTTCTTTTACATCCTGTGGAAGGTTGGTTGTGTGTATCACTTACCTGGGGAAGAGACGGCCCCAGGATGCACTATGGCCAGCAGAGGCAGTGTGGAGTTCATGCCTCAATGGGTTAGGGCTGTTTTAATGGCAAACAGTGGGACCTACTCAATATCAGGTGGAGGGTCATAATGGTATGGTTGCTCAGTGTATTATTGTCTCTATGTGACCTCTCCTAACAGACTGTAATGTCTGCTTGCTTTCCACCACCTTTCTTTGTCACTGTAGTCAGGCACCTTTGGGAAGGTGTATCCACGGAATTGGATGTCTTTGGTCACGGCGTGGAAGAGAGCAGTTGGGGCCAAGTCTAAGACTCTCTGTATTTCATGGATCACTGCATTAGTGTATGGCAGTTGTAGCCTGTCTTCGATCCCAACTAGGCGCTGTGACGGCAACAAGTCATCAATCTCCTGCTGGACCTTCACTGAAAGGAAATGATAGAATTAGGTGTGTGAATGTTGCACGTGCTGAAGTTCAATGAGCAAACATAACCTTTAAGAAGACATCCTTATTTTCAAAAATGCTGCTGGACCTGAAAACCAATACTGAATCTTACTGAAAGCGCAGGCGGTCGTTGACCAGAGATGGTCCCAAGACTTTCAAACGAGGAATGCAAAAGAGAAGCATTTGGGGGTCGCATTACCTGATTACCTGATTCAATGGCCTTTGGGTGCCATAAAATCCCACTACTCTATTCAAAATAACTGGATAAAGGAAGAACATTCCATGTTGTTATGCCCACATCCCACCAATATACAGTATATAAAACAAAACATTGTGGACTGTAGGAGGGCACCCAAGTAGTGAGCAAAGCCAACAAAAGAGAAAATATAAACAATGATTAACCGCTTAAGGACTGCCCTATAGCAGATATACTGCTACAGGGCGGCACCTGTGTGCAAAATCACGTATGTATGCGTGATTTTGCATTTTTGGGTAGGGGGCGCGCTTGAGTCACGCGCTCGAGTCACGCGCCCCCTACCCACGCAGCCATTCGCGGCTGCTGATGTCAATCACCGGGTCCCACTCAGTAATTACTCGCTGGCACCCAGTGATTACGGACAAGCACCGATGGGGAGGAAGACTGTTTTGTTTACCAATAGTCCTCCTCCCTGTCAGCTCGGGCACACTGCACAGCACAGCCATCCACAGCAGTGTGATTACAGTGAAGCACACAGACACCGCCCCCAAGTAAAACACTCCCTGCACACAGTTAACCCTTTGATCGCCCCTCATGTTAACCCCTTCCTGCCCAGCGCCATTAGTACAGTGTCAGTGCTTTTGTTTAGCACTGATCACTGTATTGGTGTCACTGGGGATGTCAGTGACACCAAGTTAATTCCCCCCCAGTGTCAGAATGTCTGCCGCAGTCCTGCTAAAAGTCACTGATCGCCGCCATTACTAGTAGAAAAAAGAAATCCATTATCTATATCGCCATTTGTAAACGCTATAACTTTCACGTAAACCAATTAATTTACACGTATTGGAATTTTTTTTTTAGCAAAGACATGGAGCAGAATACATTTTGGCCTAAATTTATGATGAAATTTGATTTTCATTTTTTTTACAGGATATGTTTAATAGCAAAAAGTCAAAAATATTGTTTCCTGCAACAACAGGTTGCTGGAAAAAAAAAAACGCTCAATTACCCCATCAACAGAGTCAGTGTTGATGGTGGATATCCCTCCTGTGCTCTTCTGGTTGGGGGGGGGGGGGGCTGGGCTGCCCCTGCCAGGAGAAGACAGTGATTATGGCTATTTGAATGTAAAATCCGGCAGGCTGGTTGTACCCAAGTTGATCGATCGATTGGGTGCATCCGCCTACCTATACATGGTTCAAATCTCCTGCTGAACTGGCCGAGATTTGAACTGTCTATGGTCAGCTTTACATTGATGGTTAAAATGTCACCTTTACAGCCAGGTTACAAGATAACTATGCCAAGTTGCTAGTTTTGCCAAGTAGCATTGGCTACGGGAAAATGCAGGGATCAAGAAATGAGGGATTAATCAGCTACAGCTCAAAGAACCTCTATCAACGTCTGGAGGAACCCAACTGTTCCACAGAACCTTGGCTGAGAATGGTTGCTCTAGACTAGAGTTTACTCATAATGTAATGAAACGCAAAAAACATCCAGCAGAGGCAGTTCTGCAGACAGAAACTCCTTGCCGATGACAGAGGTTGGAGAAGAACGGTCAGACTGGTTAACGCTGATTAAGGCTACAGTAACTCAGATAATCACTTTCATCTTTGGACTTTTTCAACTTTGGAGAACAGAAAAGCATCTCAGAATGGTCAACACATTAAGTTCGAAGTCGATGGGCTACAACAACAGAAGATCACATTGGGTTCCACTCCTGTTAGTGAAGAAGAAGAATCCATCCAATACTGTGCCCATTGCACAGGCCCACCAAAACTGGACATAAGAAGACTGGAGAAATGTATCCTGGTCTAATGAATCTCAATTCCTGCTGAGGCACACAGATGGAAGGCCAGTCCATGATGCACAGGTCATTTTTTTTACTTTTGTCAAAATTTCTTAATTAGTATTTAATGGGTTCTGCCAGGTGTTTGTTTATGTTTGTGTTCATTTTGGGTATATTTCTTATCACTATTGCTTCAGGAAATAACAAGAATAATCACTCTTCCACAGCCTATTATTGATCTTACCCTGGACATCAGGATAGTGGGCCATGAAGGCCAGGCAGAATTTCAGGGTAGAAGCCGTGGTCTCAGAACCCGCTGCCAACAGCCCCACCAGGACATTCAGGAGACTCAAATCACAGAAATTCGGGTCCTCTTCGTGCTCCTCCTGAGCAGGCACAGAGAGAACCATTGTCAGATAACTGGAGCGAGCAAAATGCACAAACTAAATACTACTACTGCAAGGCAATTAAGGGCCCTTTCATACCATGCCTATGCAGTAACATGTTTTTTTACACACATGAGCTTAAGCACTTTTTTTCAAGTTTACACATAATTTTGTGCTTTGGATGTTCAATTTTTTAGTTCATTTGTTGTAGGGAGGAGATGAGAGGGTAGAAGAGCAGCAGAGGAGGAAAGATGACAAGAGAACAAGAGGAGGGGAGAAGATGTCAGAGGAGAAAAAGGAAAAGGAGGAGGAGAGGAAGAGAGAAGAGAAAGAGGGAGAGGAGGAGAGAGAGAGGAGAGCAGAAGGAGAGAGAGGAGAAGGACAATGAGAAGGAGAGGAAGGAGAGAGAGAGAGGAGAAACAGAGAAGGAGAGAGAGGAGAAAGATAGCGAGAGGGAGAGGAAGGAGAGAGAAATGAGAAGCAGAGAGAGGGAGAAGGAGAGAGGAGAAGCAGAAGGATAGAGGGAGGAGAAGGACAGAGAGAGGGAGAGGAGAAGGAGAGGGAGAGAAGGAGAAAGAGATGAGAAGCAGAGGAGAGCAGAAGGAGAGAGAGAGGGAGAGGAGAAGAAGAGAGAGAGGGAGAGGAGAAGAAGAGAGAGAGGAGAAGCAGAAGGAGAGAGAGAGCAGAAGGACAGAGAGGGAGAGTAGAGGGAGAGGAGAAGGAGAGAGAGAGGAGAAGCAGAAGGAGAGAGAGGGAGAGAAGAAGCAGAAGGACAGAGAGAGGGAGAGGAGAAGGGCAGAGAGAGGGAGGGAGAGGAGAAGAAGGACAGAGAGAGGGAGAGAGAGAGGAGAGGGGGGAGAGAGAGAGGAGAAGGACAGAGAAAGGGAGAGGAGAAGGAGAGGGAGAGAAGGAGAGAGAGAGGAGAAGGAGAGGAGAGCAGAAGGAGAGAGAGAGAGGAGAAGGAGAGGAGAGCAGAAGGAGAGAGAGAGAGGAGAAGGCCAGAGAGAGGGAGAGGAGAAGCAGAGGAGAGCAGAAGGACAGAGAGAGGGAGAGGAGAAAAGAGAAGATGAGGAGAGGAAGAAAAAAAACGAAACAGAATAGAGGAGAAGAAAAAGGAGAGGAGAAGAGGGAGAGGAAAGGAGCAGAAGAGAGGCAGAGGAAAAGAAAGGTAGAGTGGGTGGATAGGAAATGAGAGCAAGAGGAGAATAGAGGAAAATGAGATAAAGGGGAGAGGAGAGGAAGTGAATAGGAAAGAGATGGTAGAAGAGGGAAGACACTTTAAAATGTTACGTTTCATGTAAGCACCTCCTTTATCTTGAGCAGAAAATGATCGGTAAAATCTCGAGGGGCCTCGGGCTTCAAGGTGCGCTTGTGCTCCTCGATGTATTTTAGCAAAAAATTCTGCAGGTAGGCCCTTTCTTTAAAGAGGATCTTTGGCAACACTGGCAGTTTGAGGAGGAACGGGAAGACATTGCAGAACTGACCGGAGGAGACACAAAGAGAGAGAGAAAACAATTAATGTCTGAATGTGGAACTCTGGAGTGTTATCAATGGTTGAGGCAATTCTGTAAAGCTATCCAACAACCTGACAAAGAGCACAACATATTAAATCCCTGCATAGTGCCTAAAGCCTGCCATAGACAGTTCAAATCTTGGCTGGTTCAGTAGGAATAGGCCGAGATTCGAACCATGTGTAGGTAGGCTGAATGTATAAAGTTGACTGATTAATCAGCTTGGGAACAACCAGCCTGCTGGATTCATTTGCGATTATTGCTAGTGGCTGCTATAGCCACTAGCAATATTCACTGTCTTCTCCCGACAGGGCCGGCTTCCTCTGCCCCCCTGCTGGGAGAAGGACATAGCTCGGCAGGCGGAATTCCCCTGTCAGCACTGTCTGTGTTGATAGGGGACTTGTGCAAATTTCTTTCTTGGAACCCGTGGTTACAGGAGAGAAATTTGCACCATCTATGGCCTACCTAACTCTCTGAATCAATGGCAGTAAATCTTGGGACAGGGTGAAGAGTGAAATAGAATGTACTGGACTACATGTGCAGTTACACATTAGAGTATACAGTATTTAAAGACAAAAATATTTTTTTTTTGCTTTTGCTGAAGGGAAGGATTAATATTCCTGTCAGGTTTTGTTGTCTGACCCTCATTGGTGAGATTTCTCCACACTTCCTTATGTGACTGAAAATCTCTCCAAAGGGAGAGGACGTTTTCCACTGTCACTAGAACAGGCGCCCAAACTGAAAGAATTCCTCTCATCTGTTTCCCATAAACTGTGAAATTTTAGACTTCCCATTACGCTCTGTTCTGATGACAGTGTCACTGAGGAATGCAGATTGTGATTCTCCCCAGCGGGGACACAGATGGAAATATAAACCTGACAGGTGTTTTAACCCTTCTTGGCTCCATCCAAAACAAAATTTAAAAGTTGTAGATTTATATATCCTATGACCTCATATTAATCCCAATACCTAAGCATTAACCCTTACGCTTACTCCACCCAAAAAACAAAAAAAACAAACAGAGAAACACCATTCTTAGAGTCCAATGGACAGTTGCCATATAAAATAACAAATGTCAAACAACAACACTACTCTTGTTCATCTTAAAACCATTTTTTGTACAAAATTATAAAAATCATTTTTCCCAAGGTAAAATCTTGAATAAAATAAACCAGTTAGTAGGCACAAAGCAAAAGTTAGTTAACTATTAACCCTTTCACAAGGCACAACAACTCTCATTTAAAAGCCCACCCACAAAATTCTCCGCTTGAAGGAGAGCTCTCCTACGTACAATTTTGATGATATTGTGATTCAAATTTACCAGCACAGCTCAAGTCACTATACTAAACAAAGGGGGACATAAAAGTATAAATTCCTATGAAAAGTGAGCCAATACAGTCAAAAGTGTACATGCATAAAAATACCATGAAACAAGAGAAAAACACATACTCTCACTGATGCTCTACAAATCTGAAAAATAACTCCTTTTAGAATGGCATTAAGATGGGGAGATTGTGTCCAATATTCCCGCTAAAAGACAAGTAGTGTTGTTATTTGATATTTATTATTACTTCCAAACCCTGTTACTTCATATGACAACTGTTCCTTTGAGTCTAGCAATGGTATTTTCTCCTTTTGTTTTTTTATGTAAAATCGTTACTAACTCTGGAAGGGTGAGGGGTTTGCAGCCCACTGTTGGGTTTGTAACTATCAGTTTCACAAAAATCCCTAAAGCTAACCATTAACCTTAAATTAATTTCAAGGTTTGCTCATTTACCTTACAGTAAACCCTTTACCCAACATTTAACCTCACAACTATCCCTTAACTTAACCAATAACCCCACTTCAAACCCTATACCAAAACTGTTACCCTCACTCTAAACCCTAAACTTAACCCTATCCCTAATCATCACTCCAAACCCTAAACGTAACCCTATCCCTAATCATCACTCCAAACCCTAAACGTAACCCTATTCCTAACCATCACTCCAAATCCTAAACCTAACCCTATCCCTAATCATCACTCCAAACCCTAAACCTAACCCTATCCCTAATCATCACTCCAAACCCTAAACGTAACCCTATTCCTAACCATCACTCTAAACCCTAAACTTAACTATAACCCTAATCATCACTCCAAACACTAAACCTAACCCTATCCCTACCCATCACTCCAAACCCTAAACCTAATCCTATTCCTAACCATCACTCTTAACCCTAAACCTAGCTCTTACCCTCACTCCAAACACTAAACCTAACCCTATCCCTACCCATCACTCCAAACCCTAAACCTAACCCTATCCCTAATCATCACTCCAAACCCTAAACCTAATCCTATCCCTAACCATCACTCTAAACCTAACCCTATCCCTAATCATCACTCCAAACCCTAAACCTAGCTCTTACCCTCACTCCAAACACTAAACCTAACCCTATCCCTAACCGTCACTCCAAACCCTAAACCTAACCCTATTCCTAACCATCACTCTAAACCCTAAACTTAACTATAACCCTAACCATCATTCCAAACCCTAAACCTAGCTCTTACCCTCACTCCAAATATTAAACCTAACCCTATCCCTAACCATCACTGCAAACACTAAACCTAATCCTATCCCTAATCATCACTCCAAACCCTAAACCTAATCCTATTCCTAACCATCACTCCAAGCCCTAAACCTAGCTCTTACCCTCACTCCAAACACTAAACCTAACCCTATCCCTAACCATCACTCCAAGCCCTAAACCTAGCTCTTACCCTCACGCCAAACATTAAACCTAACCCTATCCCTAACCATCACTCCAAACCCTAAGCCTAACCCTATCCCTAACCATCACTCCAAACACTAAACGTAACCCTATCCCTAACCATCACTCCAAACCCTAAGCCTAACCCTATCCCTAACCATCAGTCCAAACCCTAAACCTAACCCTATCCCTGACCATCAATCCAAACCCTAAACCTGACCCTATCCCTGACCATCAATCCAAACCCTAAACCTAACCCTTACCCTCACTCCAAACACTAACGCTAACCCTATCCCTAACCATCACTCCAAACCCTAAACCTAGCCCCAGGGGGACTGACAACTCATGGGGCCCCCGGGCAATAGGGGATCATGGGGCTCCTGTGTCCTTGCCCAAACTCAAAAAAGCCTATGAAAAAGGTACCAGGGGCATCTCATGGGGCCCCCTACTGACCCCGGGCCCTTGGGCAGTGACCGAGTTTCCAAATGGTCAGTCCGCCCCTGCCTAGCTCTTACCCTCACTCCAAACACTAAAGCTAACCCTATCCCTAACCATCACTCCAAACCCTAAACCTAGCCGTCACCCTCACTCCAAATACTAAATCTAACCCTATCCCTAACCATCATTCCAAACCCTAAACCTAGCCCTTACCCTCACTCCAAACACTAAACCTAACCCTATCCCTAACCATCACTCCAAACTCTAAACCTAACCCTATCCATAGCCCTCACTCCAAACCCTAAACCTAACCCTATCCTTAACCATCACTCCAAACACTAAACGTAACCCTATCCCTAATGATCACTTCAAACACTAAACCTAATCCTATATCTAATCATCATTCAAAACCATAAACCAACCCTACCCCCAACACTCACTCCAAACCCTAAACCTAACCCTATCCCTGACTATCACTCCAAACACTAAACCTAACCCTATCCCTGACCATCAATCCAAACCCTAAACCTAACCCTATCCCTGACCATCAATCCAAACCCTAAACCTAACCCTATCCCTGACCTTCACTCCAAACCTTAAACTTGGCCCTTACCCTCACTCCAAACACTAAACGTAACCCTATCCCAAACCATCAGTCCAAACCCTAAAGCTAGTCCTTACCCTCACTCCAAACACTAAACCTAACCCTATCCCTAACCGTCACTCCAAACCCTAAACCTAACCCTATTCCTAACCATCACTCTAAACCCTAAACTTAACTATAACCCTAACCATCATTCCAAACCCTAAACCTAGCTCTTACCCTCACTCCAAATATTAAACCTAACCCTATCCCTAACCATCACTGCAAACACTAAACCTAATCCTATCCCTAATCATCACTCCAAACCCTAAACCTAATCCTATTCCTAACCATCACTCCAAGCCCTAAACCTAGCTCTTACCCTCACTCCAAACACTAAACCTAACCCTATCCCTAACCATCACTCCAAGCCCTAAACCTAGCTCTTACCCTCACGCCAAACATTAAACCTAACCCTATCCCTAACCATCACTCCAAACCCTAAGCCTAACCCTATCCCTAACCATCACTCCAAACACTAAACGTAACCCTATCCCTAACCATCACTCCAAACCCTAAGCCTAACCCTATCCCTAACCATCAGTCCAAACCCTAAACCTAACCCTATCCCTGACCATCAATCCAAACCCTAAACCTGACCCTATCCCTGACCATCAATCCAAACCCTAAACCTAACCCTTACCCTCACTCCAAACACTAACGCTAACCCTATCCCTAACCATCACTCCAAACCCTAAACCTAGCCCCAGGGGGACTGACAACTCATGGGGCCCCCGGGCAATAGGGGATCATGGGGCTCCTGTGTCCTTGCCCAAACTCAAAAAAGCCTATGAAAAAGGTACCAGGGGCATCTCATGGGGCCCCCTACTGACCCCGGGCCCTTGGGCAGTGACCGAGTTTCCAAATGGTCAGTCCGCCCCTGCCTAGCTCTTACCCTCACTCCAAACACTAAAGCTAACCCTATCCCTAACCATCACTCCAAACCCTAAACCTAGCCGTCACCCTCACTCCAAATACTAAATCTAACCCTATCCCTAACCATCATTCCAAACCCTAAACCTAGCCCTTACCCTCACTCCAAACACTAAACCTAACCCTATCCCTAACCATCACTCCAAACTCTAAACCTAACCCTATCCATAGCCCTCACTCCAAACCCTAAACCTAACCCTATCCTTAACCATCACTCCAAACTCTAAACCTAACCCTATCCATAGCCCTCACTCCAAACCCTAAACCTAACCCTATCCTTAACCATCACTCCAAACACTAAACGTAACCCTATCCCTAATGATCACTTCAAACACTAAACCTAATCCTATATCTAATCATCATTCAAAACCATAAACCAACCCTACCCCCAACACTCACTCCAAACCCTAAACCTAACCCTATCCCTGACTATCACTCCAAACACTAAACCTAACCCTATCCCTGACCATCAATCCAAACCCTAAACCTAACCCTATCCCTGACCATCAATCCAAACCCTAAACCTAACCCTATCCCTGACCTTCACTCCAAACCTTAAACTTGGCCCTTACCCTCACTCCAAACACTAAACGTAACCCTATCCCAAACCATCAGTCCAAACCCTAAAGCTAGTCCTTACCCTCACTCCAAACACTAAACCTAACCCTATCCCTAACCGTCACTCCAAACCCTAAACCTAACCCTATTCCTAACCATCACTCTAAACCCTAAACTTAACTATAACCCTAACCATCATTCCAAACCCTAAACCTAGCTCTTACCCTCACTCCAAATATTAAACCTAACCCTATCCCTAACCATCACTGCAAACACTAAACCTAATCCTATCCCTAATCATCACTCCAAACCCTAAACCTAATCCTATTCCTAACCATCACTCCAAGCCCTAAACCTAGCTCTTACCCTCACTCCAAACACTAAACCTAACCCTATCCCTAACCATCACTCCAAGCCCTAAACCTAGCTCTTACCCTCACGCCAAACATTAAACCTAACCCTATCCCTAACCATCACTCCAAACCCTAAGCCTAACCCTATCCCTAACCATCACTCCAAACACTAAACGTAACCCTATCCCTAACCATCACTCCAAACCCTAAGCCTAACCCTATCCCTAACCATCAGTCCAAACCCTAAACCTAACCCTATCCCTGACCATCAATCCAAACCCTAAACCTGACCCTATCCCTGACCATCAATCCAAACCCTAAACCTAACCCTTACCCTCACTCCAAACACTAACGCTAACCCTATCCCTAACCATCACTCCAAACCCTAAACCTAGCCCCAGGGGGACTGACAACTCATGGGGCCCCCGGGCAATAGGGGATCATGGGGCTCCTGTGTCCTTGCCCAAACTCAAAAAAGCCTATGAAAAAGGTACCAGGGGCATCTCATGGGGCCCCCTACTGACCCCGGGCCCTTGGGCAGTGACCGAGTTTCCAAATGGTCAGTCCGCCCCTGCCTAGCTCTTACCCTCACTCCAAACACTAAAGCTAACCCTATCCCTAACCATCACTCCAAACCCTAAACCTAGCCGTCACCCTCACTCCAAATACTAAATCTAACCCTATCCCTAACCATCATTCCAAACCCTAAACCTAGCCCTTACCCTCACTCCAAACACTAAACCTAACCCTATCCCTAACCATCACTCCAAACTCTAAACCTAACCCTATCCATAGCCCTCACTCCAAACCCTAAACCTAACCCTATCCTTAACCATCACTCCAAACTCTAAACCTAACCCTATCCATAGCCCTCACTCCAAACCCTAAACCTAACCCTATCCTTAACCATCACTCCAAACACTAAACGTAACCCTATCCCTAATGATCACTTCAAACACTAAACCTAATCCTATATCTAATCATCATTCAAAACCATAAACCAACCCTACCCCCAACACTCACTCCAAACCCTAAACCTAACCCTATCCCTGACTATCACTCCAAACACTAAACCTAACCCTATCCCTGACCATCAATCCAAACCCTAAACCTAACCCTATCCCTGACCATCAATCCAAACCCTAAACCTAACCCTATCCCTGACCTTCACTCCAAACCTTAAACTTGGCCCTTACCCTCACTCCAAACACTAAACGTAACCCTATCCCAAACCATCAGTCCAAACCCTAAAGCTAGTCCTTACCCTCACTCCAAACACTAAAGCTAACCCTATCCCTGACCATCAATCCAAACCCTAAACCTAACCCTATCCCTGACCATCAATACAAACCCTAAACCTAGCCCTTACCCTCACTCCAAACACTAAAGCTATCCCTTATCCTTACTCCAGACACAAAAGCTAACCTATGGGCGGGGCCTCACTTTGCCTGTGCACGTGGGGGTACTGTTATGCATTCTCATCAACGACTGGGACAAGGCGGAGACTGCAGTCATATGAAAAGTCTAATATCAAGGCAGTTCCCCGACTCAGAGGTGAGCACTGTGGGAAGTAAAAATACAGAGTTCCTCTGAAACACGGTGTCCCATAACATTACCCACTATAACTTTAGTAGTTGTTTCATTAAGAGGGACACGTGGAGCCTGTTCCCACTCCACCAGTACAGCATACCTCTATTATCTCCTCCCGGAAACAGAATCAGGTCCCTCTGGGCACATAGCACGGACCTTATACTGTACATGTTCCATGTTATCGCCTTAATTTCCATACTTCGGGGCTAGATCATGGATCTCCAGAACACTGGCCTGCTCCCGGTTGCTATGGGAGGTGGGCTGCTCAGGAGGGAGCCAAGGCAACCACCCCCTTGCTACTGGAGGACCTTCCACCCTCCAAGGTACCACACCTAACGACTGGTTGCTTTATGACTTGAACTTGTACATTGCAACTGCATCACTCTCATTGACTGGCTGAATTAACCCTGTTTGCATTGTGTAACTTCATACCCCCTTGTGCTGGTTCCTCTGGATATGCCAGAACCATCATGCACCCCTTTGAATAACTTCAAACCAAGCTCCAAACCGTTAATGTAACTTTCACTGCCAAAACTTCAGTCATACAGTGCAATGTGAACATTATAAATCCCTGGCACACTAGACATGTGCAAAATGAAAACATTTGTTTTAAAGTGTTTTAAAAAAGGCGCCACACCCTCTAACTCCAAAGCAGCAAATTCCTAACTCAAAAAATCAAAAAACTTTTTTGCTTAAACAAATAAATAAAAGGAATGCACTAATTAAGTAAATAATACAAAGTGAATATGAGAAAAACTATAAAATATAAAATAATTTTTTTTTAAAAATAAAAATAAAAAATTATGCAAAAAATTATGCAAAAAAAGTGTCCATAAATAATGTCCAAAAAAGATTTTTAATTAATGTCCACACTATGTTAGAACCACCACCAAAAAAAATAAATGTTTTTAAATCACCCAACTGAGCTCAAAAAATAATAAAACAAATACCTTTTTTGCTCTGGGCATTTGTTTTGTTTGTTTCAATTCGTTATTTGACTAATTTTGTTTTGTTCAATTGGTTGAATTAATTTAGAATTTGTTTCGTTTTTTCGAATGTAAAATTTCAAATTTGTTTTCAAATTTTAATTAGTTTATTGGAATGTTTTAGAATTCGAATCGATCTGAATTTCGGCCAAATTTCAGTTCGTTATTTCAGATTCGTTCAAATTCGTTACTATTGTAATTTGGAATTTGGATACATCCGAATCTCCAAATAACAGAAAATTCTTTCAAATTTCGATTTGGAACTAAACAGACTGCACATGTCTACACACAACTAAAAGGGAGTGGCTGCCCAGGCATACCTCTGTGAAGTGATTAGTCCCTGCAGGTAAAGTCCATTTCTGGTGATCCTCCAGAACTCCCTGTGTCTGTAGCTGACTGCAAGGCACAGCAGTCCCTCCTCCAACTCAGATCTAGGCAGGAAAGAGCTCTCTGAACCTCAGTCTTCCCCCTTTTTATACCACAGGTGGGCTGGCTGAGACCCAACAGCCCAAGAACCAAGAATGGGCAGTTTAACCCCTTCCTCCCCCAGCCTAGGCCAACTGGTAACTTACTAAGCAGTGTCCAACCTGCCTACAAACCCTTACCCTCACTCTTACCCTCACCTCAAATCCTAAACCTAATCATTACTGTCAATTCAAGCCCTAAACCTAACCATTACCGTCACTTCAAACCCTAAATCTAACCATTACCATCGGTTCAAACCCTAAACCTAACCACTACCGTCACTTCAAACCCTAAAACTAGCCATTACCCTGACCTAAAACCCTAAACCTAACCCTTACTGTCACTTCAAACTCTAAACCTAACCATTACCCTCACCTCAAACCCTAAACTTAATCATTACTGTCAATTCAAGCCCTAAACCTAACCATTACCATCACTTCAAACCCTAAACTTCAAACCCTAAACCTAACCATTACCCTCGCCTCAAACCCTAAACCTAACTATTAAAGTCACTTCAAACCCTAAACCTAACCCTTACCCTCACTCCAAACACTAAAGCTAACCTTCAGTCCAAAACACAAAAGCTAACCCTTACCCTCGCTTCAAACTCTAAACCTAACTTTATCCCTCACCCTCACTTAACCACTTCACACCATGAATTGATCCCTTACCCTTACTTTAAACCCAACCCTTACCTTCACTCCAAACCCTAAAACTAACCCTTAGCCTCACTTCAAACCCTAAACCTAACACTTATTCCAAACCCTAATCCCTAACTTGCAGTCCAAACCTTAAAAATCTAAACCTTACCTTAATTTTAGACCCTAAATGTAACCCTTAATCTCACTTCAGGCCCTAAACCTAACCATTACCCTCACGTAATCCCTAAACCTAACCATTACCCTCACGTAATCCCTAAACCTAACCATTACCCTCACGTTAATCCCTAAACCTAACCATTACCCTCACGTTAATCCCTAAACCTAACCATTACCCTCACGTAAATCCCTAAATCTAACCATTACCCTCACGTTAATCCCTAAACCTAATCATTACCCTCACGTAAATCCCTAAATCTAACCATTACCCTCACATTAATCCTTAAACCTAATCATTACCCTCACTTAAATCCCTAAATCTAACCATTACCCTCATGTAATCCCTAAACCTAACCATTACCCTCACGTAATCCCTAAATCTAACCGTTAACCTCAAATTAAACCCTAAACCTAACCATTACCCTCACGTAATCCCTAAACCTAACCATTACCCTCACATTAATCCTTAAACCTAATCATTACCCTCACTTAAATCCCTAAATCTAACCATTACCCTCATGTAATCCCTAAACCTAACCATTACCCTCACGTAATCCCTAAATCTAACCGTTAACCTCAAATTAAACCCTAAACCTAACCATTACCCTCACGTAATCCCTAAACCTAACCATTACCCTCACGTTAATCCCTAAACCTAACCATTACCCTCACGTAAATCCCTAAATCTAACCATTACCCTCACATTAATCCCTAAACCTAACCATTACCCTCACGTAATCCCTAAATCTAACCATTAACCTCAAATTAATCCCTAAACCTAGCCAGTAGCCTCAGGCTAATCCCTAAATCTAATTTTTAACTTTTGTCTAATTCCAAAAATGAACTACAATAGTATCTGAGGCCAAAATGTCAAGTTCTCATTGCAGATATTTCCCTTCCTGTAGTCTTTTAGTCACAATAGGAAGTGAAAGGAAATCTCTCCAAAGCAGGAACATCCCTAGACCAGTGTCACCACAACAAGATTCCCCCTCTATTTCTGTTCTGGTGTCCACAGGGCAAAGAAGAGAGTGAATCTTTTTTCCTTCTATTTTCAACTGGTGACCTAGCCACTAAAAATTTCCTGTTGTTCACAAACGGCACCCTATCCAGTGGTAGATTTAGGTTTTGTGCTGCCCTAGGCAACACAAGATTTGCCCCCCCCCCCAGGAGAGAGCCTGATATTGACCAACAACACCCCTGCCCCCCTCCATCCGAGAGAGCGAGCCTTCCACTACCATCAACCCCATACACCGACCACTTCACTCCCAGCGAGAGAAAGAAAGACACTCACCTTCACAGCTCTGGACACCCCTGGGAACAAGAGTCCAGCAGCCCACAGCGTCTCTCAGATCCCACCTGGTCCCCAAGGCATATTTGTCCCCTCTTCCGTCCCTTCTTCCCTTGAAAAAGGCCACCCTAGGCAAATGCTTTGTTTGCCTTGTGGTAAATATGCCCCTGACCCTATCTATGGGGGAACAGTGTTGTCACCCTAGGACAGGTAGTGTGTCAGGACTAAGGATCATCTACCTCATCCGCTCTTCATACTATAGAGGGAAGTCTTAGGCAGTCTATAGAGAAGACTGGGATCTGTGCTAATAGATAACAGACAGCAGAAGCAAGGAGCACAGGAAGTTATCAGGTTACTGGAATTCTGGAAGGATCAACAGGTATTTTTGGCACTTATTGAACAGATATAACAACATACTCATAACTGGTATATTTTACAGATCAAAAGGCAGCAAATAAGAGAAGTTCTCAGGGTCTACATACCCTAACTCCTATATTTAATTATTATTATTAAAGATCCTGAGGTGAGCAACCAGTGTACCTGTCAGGGCTCCGGGTATGACCAGAGGTATGTGAACTGACGCAGGGAAACACAGGCTTCAGATATGTTATAAACAATATAATTTATTAATACTAACAATACAAAACGCAGTGCAATACTAAAACATAACACAGTGCAAACGAACCAAACCAAACCACCCACAGATAACAATACATACAATGCAAGCGTAGTCAGGCAGGCCGGGTCAATAACAATCGGGCAGGTAGGAACAGGAGGAGCAGGCAGAGAGTAGTCAGGTCACGAGCCAGGTACAGCAACTAACGGGCAGGTAGGTACAGGGGGTCAGGCAGAGAATGGTTGGGGTCACAAGCCAGGAATCAAACAGGAGAAGTCAGCAGAGGTCAGGATCAGGCAGGGTTGGCAACGAGTCAGTCAGGCAGGAACAGAAACATTAACAGGAATGCAGGTAACAAGATACAGGGGCCCAGAAAAAACACACACCAAGGAACAGACTGCAGGTCTGGCCATCCCTTAAATACACCTCCGTAATCAGCTTCAGGTGTTTGGCTGACTACAGGGTTGAGTCTCTGATTGCTGAGAGCACCCACTGGCCAGCCCTGGTACTGCAGCCCACAAGGCAGGTGAGTCCCACCATTACTGGCAGGTCCATTCCTGACAGTACCTAATTCAGTCATTATTTCACCCAACAATTTTCCCCAGATAAGGAAGATAAATCCTGTCAATAATAACCTACCATATGAGATGGGCTCAAACTGCTTCGAATGTGTCGGCTGGTGGAGGCCATCAGCTCATGTAACTTTGGGTCTTTGTAATCAAAATGTTCCCCAAACAGCACAGAACTGATAATATTCCCAACTGCGCAGGCCAGGAACTGTAAGGGGTTAAATGGTTTTCCTGAAAAAAAAATATTTGGGTAACGTTTAGAATTCATAAAAGAAAAAAATACCCCCCACAGCCCACTAGACCCTATACTCTGTAATAAAGTTCACCCCCGGGTCTAACTCCCAATCAGGGGTGGACTGACAACTCATGGGGCCCCCGGGCAATAGGGGATCATGGGGCCCCTGTGTCCTCGCCCACACCCAAAAAAGCCAATGAAAGGTACCAGGGGCATCTCAGGGGGCCCCCTACTGACCTCTGGCCCTTGGGCAGTGCCCGAGTGATCAAATGGTCAGTCCGCCCCTGCTCCCAATACATTTGATTGGTGGACTAACAATGGTCTTTTACGTATAGTTGATCTCTGTGATCACAGAGGAATTCTGTTGAAACAAACTCTAACAGAGAAGCATCAAATGTTATAGATATGCTCAGATATCAAATTTTTTTTAAAAGCTTTGTCTTATGGATCTGATCTTGCATCCATGTCCTCCATGGAACATTTAAGTCACATAATTTATCACATTTGTGATGGTACCTCAGCAATTTATGCTATTTTAACTAATGCTATGGTAAAATTAGGCCACGTGCAGAAATGGGAAGAAAGTCTCCAGGAAACTTTTGAGCTGGACGAATGGCACTCGTTAGCCCAAGGGGCCTCAAGGTCTATCGTGAATACTTCCATCATTGAAGCCAATTATAAAGTGCTACTTAGGTGGTATATGGTACCAGCTAGATTGGCCACCCATGTCCCGGGTGTGTCTCTCTTATGCTTCAGAGGTTGTGGCCAGGAAGGTACAGCATACCACATATGGTGGGGATGTCCCAAAATTGAGGCGCTTTTGGATTAGAGTGTATAACTTCATATACACCCTCACCCAAGTAAACCTGGCCAAGTCTCCAAAGCATGCCTTGCTGGGATGCAAGGTGGAGGAAGCCTTCAAACATCAAAGAAGGCTTATTGCCTTTATATCTCAGCAAACGTTACTACTGCCAGAAACTGGAAGTCAGCTATCATACCTTTTGACCAGCTCAAACACAAACTTTCCTGGATAATGATAAAAGAGTGGTTGTCAACAATCCTGAATGATAGAATGAAAGTCTTCAAAAAGGTGTGGGACCCGTGGGTTAGATACTTAATGAACGGTCCTCAGGTTTTCAAATTAATCAAATAAACAGCGCAATACCCAACAAATGATACATAAAAATATTAGTATAAAAATTGAAAAGTTAAGAGGGGGTGTAGGATCTCTAAAAGTCCTAAAAGGCTTACTATTCGCCAACATCTGGTGAGTGCGATTAATGTTGGTTTCTCACTGGTGGATGGTGGAAGCACTTATTACAGAAGGATAATCACATTATAAATTTATTCGTTTTTGGTGAAGCACTTTGAAGTTGAAGAAAAAGGTTAAAGTTTCATAATGTTATATATATATATTTTAATGATTTTTGATATTTTGATGGACACATTAATTTTGGACACTTTAAATCACATTATGAGTTTTTTATTTTATTTGGATATTATGTGAAATCTATTATATAATTTTTTTTGTTTGTTGGACACATTTATTTTGGACACTTTTAAATTTTTATACTAATATTTTTCCTTTTATGTATCATTTGTTGGGTATTGCGCTGTTTGAATAATTTGATTATTTAGTGTTTACACTAGTGCACAGCAGCGTCTTATAATTTTTAGTGGGAGGGGTTTGTTCTGTGGCGCAGGATATATATTTATAGACCCTCAGGTTTTGCCCGATAAAGAAATCCTGAAGAAGGATTGTGCCAGAGCGTGGAGTCCCTTATCTATCCCCTCCTCCTTTATCTCTCATTACTTCTTCCTTCTAGGCACTCTGGCCTTTTCTTCATTCATAAAGCTGTATTACAACAAACTCACGGATAATGTTTACTACAGTACAATTTATGGTATGTTCCCTAAATTTGGGGAAAGGTAGCCCGACGTGATTGGGCTGTTTGGCCTATATTTCACCTACTTGGTTAATTCCTATTTTGTTTATAAGGTTATCTATATTAAATTTTATGGAGTTATTTACCTCATTGTTGGGTAATTGCCCTAAGGCAGGGGTCTCCAAACTATGGTGTTGAGGAACTGCAAGTCCCATGAGGCCTTGCAAGACTGACAGCCACAGGCAAGACTCCCAGAGGCAAGGGCATGATGTAGTACTTCAACAGCTGGAGGGCCATAGTTGGGAGACCCCTGCCCTAAGGTATAGGTAGCCTGGTATTTACCAGGATCATGATAGTGATGAGTAATGACCATGTTATGGGGGCTCCCTTCATGCCCAACAAGTATTACTGATATCCACATAACCAGTGGAACATGCCCTTTGTTTTGCTCAGATAAGCAAAAAAGTTTATTTGCCATTATGCCAACTGTCTATTTTATGTGGCGTGTGAAGTGTTATGTTATAATGCTCTTTGTAACCCTTTTTTACACCATTTATTGTGGGGAAAAAAATGTCAACAAAAATATTGCAAACAAACAAAATATATAAATTCTTGATATATTTTAAAAGTATGAGTTTACAAAAATACATATTTTTAACTAGCAGTAAACAACAATTTTAATTCCATGGGAATAATTTTGATGCTTGATGAAAAGGATACTGTAAAACGCTAAACAACATACGGGTGCGTCACTCAGCTTTAAGTGGTTATACCGGGATGATGCCTGCAGATGCAGTCCTCATCCTGGAATTGTTTTTTTTTTTCAGGCAGTGGTCGGATTTCTTGGAAATGCAATCGTAGTGGCTAACTTGAAGGGGATGTCCCCTCCCGCCACCTTCCACAGCTGTCCTATGCTCTCCCACCAGGAGACCCAAGGGCGCACCTGGCAGTTCCATTGGCTGACCATAGAGCTAATCGGGGACCGGAATGGCCCCCGATTATCTCTATGGTCTGAGAAACTGTAAACAATGAGTATTTTGTTACATCCGATTTCACTGGATGTCAACAAACTACTGGAGGTTTGAAAAAAGCATTGGATCATACCAATATTGGTTTGATCCGAAGCTTTTAAGGGCAGAGGAGAGATCAGTTGCAGGTACTATCCCGTTATTGTTGTTTTTAGCCAGTGGTCGGCTTTCTTGTAAATTAAATTCATGCGGCTAACTGGGGTGGGGGGATGTCCCCTCCCTCCACCTTCCACAGTCATCCTATGCTCTCCTGTCCCACCAGGAGACCCAAGGGCGCACCTGACAATTCCATTGGCTGACCATAGAGCTAATCAGGGACCGGAATGGCCCCGATTATCTCTATGGTCTGAGAAACTGGAAACAATGAGTATTTTGTTACATCCGGATTTCACTGGATGTCAAAAAACTACTGGAGGTTTGAAGCAAGCATTGGATCATATCGATATTGGTCTGATCCGAAGCTTTTAAGGACAGAGGAGAGATCAGCTTCAGGCACCATCCCGGTATTGTTTTTTAGCCAGCGGTTGGCTTTCAGTAAGTGAAATTCATGTGGCTAACCGGGGTGGGGGGGATGTTCCCTACCACCACCTTCCACGGCTGTCCCAGGCTCTCCCATCCCACTGGGAGACCCTAGTGCACAGCCAGCGGTTCTACTGGTTGACCATAGAGTTAATCGGTGACCAGAATGGCCCCGATCATCTTGATGGTCTGAGAAAGCAGAAGTGACGAGTATTTCATCACCTCCAGTTTCACTGGACATCAACAAACCACTGGAGGTTTGAAAAAAGCATCGGGTCATACCAATCTTGGTTTGAGCCAAAGATTTTAAGGGCAGAGGAGAGATCTCCCAATAAAGAGGACCTGTCACTTCCTATTATTATCACAAGGGATATTTTTATTCCATGTGATAACAACAAAAGTGATCAAAAAATGTAAACGGACATTGTAAAAAAAAAAAAAAAATGTTAAGCTCCCCCACATGCTCGCAGGCAAAGGGGAACGCGCACATCGATCCTGCGTCGATTGCACCACACATGTGAGGTACCACCATGAATATCAGTTCGAGAGCAATAATTCTAGCCCCAGACCTTCTGTGTAAATCAAAGTGGTAATCTGTAAAGGCATTTAAAGCATCACCTATATATATATAATAAACTGTATGTAATTTGCCACCATTGCACTGTTATGTGGAATATTAATAATAATTAATAATAAATATTAAAGCGTGACACGTTTGGTATCTATTTACTCGGCATAACATCATCTTTTTTTATTTTACCAAACAATTGGGTATTATATTGTCTTTTTGTGCATTACAATTCATTAAATTATACATTTTCTGAAAAAAATTGCATTTGAAAAACCGCGTGACCATGTGACGAAAAAAATTGCAACACCCACCTTTTTATTCTCCAGGGCCTCTGTGCCTAAATATATAAATGTTTGGGGGTTTTAAGTAATTTTCTAGCAAAAAAATACTGATTTTTTTTACAAAAATTTTGGCATTTGAAAATTGGCTTGGTTGCTTCTGATGCAGTTTTGTTGCCTGAATGTCCAGCACCCAAATTTACAGGAAGTGAAATATTTTGTATGTGTTTATATATTTGACTCCCAAAAGTAGTTACTGCCACTTATTGAACCTTGACCAAAACCCTGCCACTGCCAGATCCTTTTTCTAAATGCACACAGCAAAATGCACATTTTTTTAAGTCCGAAGATTACGTAAAACCCCCAAATTGTATATTTTCTGAAAGTAATATAAAATAGTGGTAGTAGCACAGATGTGCAAAATTTTTGGTGAACGCACATCAATTCCCTTTTTGCTACTAACCATAAATGGAATGTTGGCGAATGTTAGTACTCTGGATTTTCATGTTGACTCAATGTTGATTTTTCTCAATAAACTCAATAAAAGTGATTGAATACAAAATGATGTTTTTATGTCATGTGATATACGAACCGCTGTTTATCAAAGCTCTATTTTCAGTAAAAAATAGGGTCAAGTTCCTTTTGTAATGCACACATAATACATGACTGCTTGATGAAATAAAAAGATCAGGTTGTATCAAGTAAATAGATACCAAACATGCCTTAGTCTTAAGACTGAGTACACTTGTGACTTGGAGGAAAAACTAGAGAACCCAAAGTTATCCATAGGTGACACTTTAACCACTTTCCTGCCACCCCTATAGCAGAAATACTGCTACGGGGAGGCAAAAAATCACGTATATATACGTGATATTGCATTTCTTAGTAGGTGGCGCATGTGAGTTGCATACGCACACATACTACCAGGAAGAGGAGGAGGAGGAGGATGTCTTTGCACGGAAATTGATGACAGATGCACATATTTTTCATTATCCAAAGGAGGGTTCACAGAAGAACACTTTATTCATTGAACTTGAGTTTTTGAATGACTTTTGTTTGATTCATACCTAAAAAATACTTTTTGATTTTTTTTTGTGGTCCTTGTTTATATATATATATAGTTTTATTTAATTAATATTTTTATTCAATAATTTTTATTTCATTATTTAATTTTTCACATTGCTTTTTGATATATAGGAATTGTGCAATTGTTTCATGTAGCACAGCATTTTTTTTTCACTTCATAATATGATAATGAATGCAGGGTCCGGGGAGACCAGATATAGTGAATGCAGGGTCCGGGGAGACCAGATATAGTGAATGCAGGGTCCGGGGAGAGCGGATATAGTGAATGCAGGGTCCGGGGAGAGCGGATATAGTGAGTGCAGGGTCCGGGGAGACCGGATATAGTGAATGCAGGGTCCGGGGAGACCGGATATAGTGAATGCAGGGTCCGGGGACAGCAGATATAGTGAATGCAGGGTCCGGGGACAGCAGATATAGTGAATGCAAGGTCCTAGGAAACCAGATATGGTGAATGCAGGGTCCGAGGAGACCGGATATGGTGAATGCAGGGTCCGGGGAGAGCGGATATAGTGAATGCAGGGTCCTGGGAGAGCGGATATAGTGAATGCAGGGTCCTGGGAGAGTGGATATCGTGAATGCAGGGTCCGGGGAGACCAGATATAGTGAATGCAGGGTCCGGGGAGAGCAGATATAGTGAATGCAGGGTCCGGGGAGAGCAGATATAGTGAATGCGGGGTCCGGGGAGAGCGGATATAGTGAATGCAGAGTCCGGGAGACCAGATATAGTGAATGCAAGATCCGGGGAGACCAGATATAGTGAATGCAGGGTCCTGGGAGACCAGATATTGTGAATGCAGAGTCAGGGGAGAGCGGATATAGTGAATGCAGGGTCCTGGGAGACCAGATATTGTGAATGCAGGGTCAGGGGAGACCAGATATAGTGAATGCAGGGTCCTGGGAGACCAGATATAGTGAATGAAGAGTCTGGGGGGAGCAGATATAGTGAATGCAGGGTCCATGGGGAGACCAGATATTGTGAATGTAGGGTCTGGGGAGAGTGGATATAGTGAATGCAGGGTCCTGGGAGACCAGATATAGAGAATACAGGGTCTGGAGAGAGCGGATATAGTGAATGCAGGGTCTGGGGAGAGCAGATATAGTGACTGCAGGGTCCAGGGAGAGCGGATATAGTGAATGCAGGGTCTGGGGAGAGCGGATATAGTGAATGCAGGGTCCTGGGAAGAGAAGATATAGTGAATGCAGGGTCCAGGGAGAGCAGATATAGTGAATGTAGGGTCCAGGGAGCGCGGATATAGTGAATGCAGACCCGGAAAGAGCAGATATAGCGAATGCCGGGGAGGCCAGATATAGTGAATGCAGGGTCCGGGGAGATCGGAAATAGTGAATGCAGGGTCTGGGGAGAGCGGATATAGTGAATGCGGGGTCCAGGGAGAGCGGATATAGTGAATGCAGGGTCCGGGGAGAGCGGATATAGTGAATTCGGGGTCTGGGGAGAGTGGATATAGTGAATGCAGGGTCCAGGGAGACCGGATATAGTGAATACAGGGTCCGGGGAGACCAGATATCATGAATGCAGGGCCCGGAGAGACCGGATATAGTGAATTCAGGGTTCAGGGAGAGCGGATAGAGTGAATGCAGGGTCCGGGAAGCCCGGATATAGTGAATGCAGGGTCCGAGGAGACCAGATATAGTGAATGCGGGGTCCAGGTAGACCAGATATAGTGAATGCAGGGTCCAGGGAGTGCGGATATAGTGAATGCAGGGTACGGGGAGACCAGATATAGTGAATGCAGGGTCCAAGGAGAGCGGATATAGTGAATGCAGGGTCCAGGGAGAGCGGATATAGTGAATGCAGGGTCCAGGGAGAGCCGATATAGTGAATGCAGAGTCCAGGGTTTAGTAACACTTTAATTAAGTCTAGGTTCACACCTATTTGTTTTCCGTTGCATTTTGCAGAAATGCACAGCAGTCCATTGAACATGATTTTCTATGGGACACGTTCACATCTCTGTATTTTCTCGTGCTGCATTTTTTTTAAAGTTTCAGGGACTTTTTTTAACCCCTTTGCACACAAATGTGTGGCCTCACGGCGTCTGGGCCTAGATGAAAATTAAGTTAATTCCTTCCCACCTTCTGTCTCAGCCACCACCTGGATGAGATAAGTTGCTTCCTCCAGTACGCGGGATTCCATGGTCTTCTTCCCCATCCCAAAGTTCCTCAGTGAGGAGATGGTGAAGCGGCGAAGAGGACGCCATCGGGGTCCATTAATATCTGAGGAAGAAAATTATTGGTGAATTGGCTATAATGAACACACCAACCATAAGGCCCTTACATGACTAAGTAGAGTGTGGGGAGCCATAGTAAAATCTCATTGTGACACGCCCCCTAATCTTGAATATTGTGTGGTTGATTTACCAAAGGTTATATACTTGAAAAAAAAAAGGGGGTGCGCCGTCCCTTAAAAATTTTAAAGTGCAATTGTGCATTCACTATAACTATATCAAACCATATTATTATAGAGAAAAAAGATGATGTGAGCTCAATATATGCAATAACCTAAATAAATATAAAGACAATATCACAAATAAGGTGGTGCCAAAACACCATACATTAAAAAAAAAATAAAATAGAGACAGCGCACCCCCATTTTTTCAAGTAGCTGTTTTACATCTAGTATCAAGATTGTGTAGTGGATGCAGCAGTCTTTATTCTCTGTTTTTGCTAGCGCAAGGAGATTATTTGGTTTGTTTTTTTATAAATAAAATATACTTTCCATCCTATGTGGCATATATGATGTCTGTGGCAGCCCATTAACAGTAGTTGTCGGTGGTGTATTTAGGTTTTGTGCTGCCCTGGGCAACAAAAAAATTGGCGCCCCCTCCCACAGAAAAAGCCTGACATTGACCAAGAACACCCCTGCCCTCCAGCCGAACCTTCCACTACCACTGCCCCCCCATACACCAGCCACCATCCCCCCTGGCGAGAGAAAGACACTCACCTTCACAGCTCCGGACATCCCCAGAAACGAGAGTCGGGCTGTGCATACACCATCATGAAACCCACAGCATCTCTAGGAACCCACCAGGTCCCCATGCCACATGTGTCCCTTCTTCTGGCTCTTCTTCCAAGGGGCAGTGCTGCCCCCCTGAAAAATTCCGCCCGAGGCAAATGCCTTGTTTGCCTTGTGGTAAATACCCCCCCGGTAGTAGTTTGTGGGTGTTGGCTTTAATGTTACATCATACAGTCCCCAGTAGCTCTCCAGTCTTTTTCAGCATCGACTGGCCTTGCCACCTGTCGCTGCTCTAAGCTTTGATGAGTGGATGAATTTTGCTGTTGGTAAACTTTTTTTTTAGCAAAGAACCTTGAGAATGAAATGGCGATCATTGCAATTTTTTTATGTCACATGGTATTTGCGCAGAATTAATTTTGTGGAAAAAATAAATTTTAATGAATTGAAAAAAACAATACACAATATATACACCCAATTTGTTGTAACATATGAAAGATGATGTTACAGCGAGTAAATAGATACCTAACATGTCACGCTTTAAAATTGTGCATGCACATGGAATGGTGACAAATTGTGGTACTTAAAAATCTCCATAAGCAACACCTTGAAAAGTTTAGAGTTACAGAAGAGGTCTAGTGCTAAAATTATAGCTCTCCCTCTAATGTTCATGGCATCATGTCATATGTGTGCAAACACTGTTTACTTATGCGTGTGCAACTTATGTATGCATTCACTTCTGCACATGAGCACAGAGGGATGGGGCTTTCAAATTTCTTTTTATTAGTTTTTTTTTATTTTACACTATCTCTTTATTTTTATTTATCACCTTTATTTCTATTACAAAAAGACCCCAAATGTCCCCTTTACCTTTAAAAGCAAAAGACTGAAAATAGTTTTTTTGCTAAAAAAAAAAATAAAATATTATATATATATACACATACACATACAGTCAGGTCCATAAATATTAGGACATGGACACAATTCTAACATTTTTGGCTCTATTCACCACCACAATGGATTTGAAATGAAACGAACAAGATGTGCTTTAACTGCAGACTGTCAGCTTTAATTTGAGGGTATTTACATCCAAATCAGGTGAACGGTGTAGGAATTACAACAGTTTGCATATGTGCCTCCCACTTGTTAAGGGACCAAAAGTAATGGGACAGAATAATAATCATAAATCAAACTTTCACTTTTTAATACTTGGTTGCAAATCCTTTGCAGTCAATTACAGCCTGAAGTCTGGAACGCATAGACATCACCAGACGCTGGGTTTCAGCTTAATGTCTACAACAGTGGTCTCCAAACTGCAGCCCACTGGCCAGACGTGGCCCTTTGCCTACCTTTATCCGGTCCTTTGGGCACTATTCCTTCCACTGATACGAGGGACTATTCCTTCCACTGACACCAATGATGGAGCACAATTCCTTCCACTGATACCAACAATGGGACACTATTCCTCCCACTGACACTAGAGATGGGGAACTGATTCTCCCACTGACATCCATGATGTAATTTTATTACCCCCCCTCCCTCGACCACCAAGCCTATGGCATTGTGTAGTCTTACTGATGCTGGAGCATTTTCCAATCCCACTGGACACAGTTCAGCCCCCTAAAGTTTGCAGGGCAGCAAAGTGGCCCTTTGTTTCAAATGTTTGGAGACCCCTGGTCTACACAAATAGAGCTCTCCTGCCTGTTCGCTTGTTGTTTTTTTCCTGTTTCCTCTTACCTCCTCATCCTGAAAGCTCAGCAGTTCCCAGATGTAAATCCTTCTTGGCTTCTTCATCACAGATGTTCAACAGAGATCATACACTGCTACAACCTCTCACCATGTGACTTGCTGAGGGAAAACTGAGGAAATGCTTCCTCCTACCTGCAGCAGACTGATGACATCATCTCAGCCTAGGCAAAGTCAACAGACTGGAGCTCAAGGATGACTTATTATTGATAAAGGGTGGAGCTTTCCTGAAAAATGATACTATGGCTGTATATGGTAACATGTCAGGAATTTAATTGTGCAAACTTGTACTGTTATGGACAGGTCCCCTTTAATTCTATTTTATTTGTAACACTTTTTTACAGCAGCATCAGAGATGACAGGCCATGTAAATAATAAAAATACTAATTCCATAAGTAATGACTGGACAGTCCATTTTCAGGAGCGACCGGTTTCAAGCAGACCATGAGTTGTATATAACCCTATAATGCAGCCTCTCTCAACCTTTTTAGCACGGGGGGCCCTTGAAATAGCAGGGGTTCCCTGAGCCTAGAAAGTTAATAGTTTCTATATAAAACGTTCACAGTACATTACTGAGTTCTCCTTACATTTGTGGTCATTAGGAAGATCTCCTCCCAGATAGCTAATAAGATCAGTGGTTATTAGATAGTGGTTACTGAAGTGTTCCGACAATCTTACCATATCCTTTGCTGGGGATGTGCAGTGTGGGGATAAATGGACGAGCACTAAATTCCTCAGCATGGTTCAGCAGGGCGTCCCTCACCGCCTCATAACCGCAGAGGACCACCACCGGCTCCGTCAATTTCCAGATAGTGAAGATTGAGCCATATTTTTTGCTGAGCTGTAGGTAAAGAGAAGCAGAAAGTCAATTCACTGATAGGAATTTTCCTGCTGTTGTGAGAGAAGGAACCTGAAAACCAGAGAGGCAAAACAGAAGAGCTCTTCGAGGTTTTCTTGGGTGACCCAAAAGTTTGGATCTTGTAAGCAGAGATAAACAAACGTATGAAAAATTTGATCAGTTGTAGTTCTACCAAGAACCTTTTGAAAAACTCAAGAACCTTTGAACTTCAAAGTTCCATGTAAGTCAACTGGAAGTCAAATCAGGTTTCAAAAAGTGTGTATTACAGAGCAACGAATGAGGAGACCATGGAGAGAAGCTTTCGGAACCATTCCAAGCTGGTAGGGAAAGAAAGGGTCACCCCACCGGCATAGGAAGGAGGGAGAAGCATCTTAAAGGAGTACCAGTGACTACAGTATTCAGAAAGGATGGACGTGGCTCATACCAACCCAAAGAGTCAGATGTGTAGAGGATGGCCTCAGCCGCCGCTCTGATTATGCCCTCTGTGATCAAGCCCCAGTGGGTGGGGCAAAATGTGTCAGAGGGTGTGGCTGGAGCAGCAGCTGAGGCCATCCTCTACATATCTGACTCTTTGGGTTGGTATGAGTGGCTGTCAGGGACCATCGCGACGCATGGGTCTGCACATGCGTAGGTGTCTGTCAAGACATGCAGGCAGCAGGGCACTAGGACCCAGGCGCACCCGTCGTCTATGACAGTGCTGGGCAGGCACTAGGACCTAGGCTGCGCCTGTCAGGTGCAGGGCGGGCTACTTAAACCAGCCCTGCACAGACACTTGTTGCCGAATGGTCTTTCTGCGATTCCTGTTATCTGATACCTGTGTTGTGAGTACTATTGATCCGGATTGTCTGACCTTGCTGCCTTCTCCTATCCTGACCCCCTGGCTTGCCTGACTTCGCTCCTGGATGTTCCCCTTTAGATGTGATCTCCTGTTATTGACCTGGCATGTGACCCGACCATTCTTTGCCTACTGTTTTGTACCGCACCGACCCCCGGGCTACCGACTCGGCTTGTTTGACTTAGCTTTCGCTCCTCCATCCATCCATCCCTCCAGGACCCCCTGGTCCCCTCACATCAGACTCTCACCCTGCGGGAGCCCCTGGCGGACTCCTCTACCACTGGTGGGTATATCCAGTAGTCGCGACCTGGTCTCGGAGCGCTCCAAGTCCATCCCCACCATCAGGGGCTCTGGTGAACAAGTGCTCCGGAACTTAGACTCCGCGCTCTGGGGAAGCCCGACCAGTGGGTTGCTAGAGGTGCTGTCAGGTGGTCCCTTACAGTGGTGTCCGTCCTTTTTGAATAAAAGAGCAACAAATGCTTTGGGGTTGTGCAGAATGGTTTGGGAAGCTCCTGGAAGCCCTGTCTGATGAGATGATGGGACCAAAGGGCAGAATGAGTTACTTCCATTCAAAATTCTACCAGGAATACTAAGCTAGAACAGTGGAACCCGATGGCATCGGCAGTCAAGCTCAGGGGCCCCGGCAACAGTGAAAGCAGCCGCAAGACAGATGTTGGAGCAGACACTGTTCATGTTCTAACAGAAGCCTTTTGGGAAACTGAACAGATGAAATTAACAATGAAATTTGAGTTTGGATTTGGAAATCTGTGAAATGTGCTCCAAATCCAACATCACCTAAAATTCAGGATCAACTCTACTTGTGAGATGTGGTATCAACGTGATGTAAAGAATTTGTAAAGTTCAGAATTTAATGTCTAAATACAAACATCCTCACATGGGTGAGCTATAGATACCTTGGTAAACATCAGTATACAAAGATCAGATTGAATATTTCAGCCCAATGTTCCTAGCTGGCAGCCTCACATCTTCACAAATAAACTCGCTGATCTTTTTGCTTGTTTTCACTACATTTTGAAATGGCAAGAATCACCCAGGAATTTTATCAATTTCTGGAAATTTTTCTCTTTCTCAGTAAAACATTTGCGGTGTAGGATCCCCAAGAGGCTGAAAAAAACGTTTATTGGTTTATCTACTTACCATTCAGCGACATACCCATACGTCGCTAGATGCTGGAATTTAGGTGCTTATACTGGGGTAATGCCTGCAACTGCAGTAAAGAGCTGTACAGAGAGGCCGAATGTCAGACGGTTCCTGCTGATCCAACCACTTCAGGCTGATTATCGGCCCATGTGTACCCAGCTTTAGTCTATACTCTGTACTGGGAGATATGCACTGAATCAGAGGAACAATGCAAAAAAGTCCCTGTGTGGCCATAGGCAGGGAGCAGAACCTCTATAGGTTGTGGGAACTCGCTTCAAATGGTAGAGCTTCTTCCAAGCACACAGCAACTCGCTTCTTTTTAAGGGCCTTTTTGCCCAATTTTATTTACAAGAAAGTTCAACAAAAATGCTTCCCACGCAGGGGTATCCACCATCAAGCAATACCAACCAAAGATTCAGCCTCCTGGCTTGTACACAGTTCACTGTCTGCCTCCTGCAGACTCTTCCCAAAATATGTCACTAGCACACAGCTAGTCTGGCTTCCACCTGACTCCAAGGCAGAGACCTCCCGTCTGCTGGGGTGGAGCCCTCCTGACTCCGTTTGCCGGGGTGGAGCCCTGCTGACTCCTAGCTGCCGGGGTGGAGCCCAGAACCCTGGTCCTGACTCTCTAAAAAAGGCTTGCACACACCTGTGCAATCAGTCTCCTGGCCATTTCCAAAACCTGGTCCCAGGATTGGAGATTTCATCCCTCCCAGATCTCTTTGAAATCTCCAAGCTCCAGATCCCCAAACAGACCTTACAAACAAAGGAGAGTGAAAAGCCACTTTCCTCCATATCAAACATTTACCCTGGAGCCCCTCAACCTGCCTTGTTGAGAATCCTGGGTGACTGATCACCACACTGTCACATATCCCCCCCCTTTGTTTTGATCCCGTAGGGGGCAGAACACACAACTTATACCTTCTGGCACTTCTTTGCCAGCTCTCATTTACAGGGGTCCAATCTGGTCTAACCATACTTTTCCTAAAGGGGAACTCTACCCAATGATTCCTTTGGTGTCTCTCCCCAAGCCCCATTGTCACTCTGCTATGAGCTCTAATCAGACCTTGCCTACTCTTTTTCCGGGTGCACTTCCATAAACACTTCCTCTCTTGAAATCCTAATGGGGTCCCCCTGGCCAATCTATCGACCTTTCTGCCCCTTTGCTTCAGGTTCCAAGGTTTCCTAATACCTCTCTCAATATTATTGTCCCAAGACTGTAGATGACCTAATTCTACTGTAATTGTACCGGGACCACCCGTCTTATTTCTGGTACCTTTGGATATCAAACCTGCATGACTCGTCACCATAATATGTCACTAGCACACAGCTAGTCTGGCTTCCACCTGACTCCAAGGCAGAGACCTCCCGTCTGCCGGGGTGGAGCCCTCCTGACTCCGTTTGCCGGGGTGGAGCCCTGCTGACTCCTAGCTGCCGGGGTGGAGCCCAGAACCCTGGTCCTGACTCTCTGAAGAGGCTTGCACACACCTGTGCAATCAGTCTCCTGGCCATTTCCAAAACCTGGTCCCAGGATTGGAGATTTCATCCCTCCCAGATCTCTTTGAAATCTCCAAGCTCCAGATCCCCAAACAGACCTTACAAACAAAGGAGAGTGAAAAGCTACTTTCCTCCATATCAAACATTTACCCTGGAGCCCCTCAACCTGCCTTGTTGAGAATCCTGGGTGACTGATCACCACACTGTCACAAGGTATAGAAGCAAAAATGCTGTAAACATAAAATATGCTGCGCTAAAAGTTAGATAATAAATTCTAAAATACAGTAAACATGATATACATATGCAGATGCTTGGTGCAGAGACCAATGATGTGAAAATATGCTAGATATCCTGAAGACAAAGCAAAGTGTATATGGTGACAATGGTGCCAAAGTCAATCTATCCATAGGTGTTCCAAAATGATAAGAGAAATCCGTGACATCTGTGGTATAGAGAATGAATGTTGATTGCACTAACCAGATAGCGGTTGGAGTAAATAAGACCTACTCCTGGTCATAGGATCCAAGACACTGCAACATGAATGATCATCAGGTCAGCAACCTCGAGGTACTCTGTCATCTCCAGGTATTCTGTCATCAGCCACCAGAGGGATGTTACACGCTCTCTTAACCACTTGCCTACCAGGCACTTATACCCCCTTCCTTACCAGGCCAATTTTCAGCTTTCAGCGCTGCCGCACTTTGATTAACAATTGAGCGGTCATGCAACATTGTACCCATATGAAATTTTGATCATTTTTTTCTCACAAATAGAGCTTTCTTTTGGTGGTATTTAATCACCACTGGGCACTTTACTTTTTGCGCTATAAATAAAAAAGTGCAAAAAATTTGAAAAAAAAAAAGTTTCTTTCTTTCTATTATAAAATTTTTCAAACAGGCATTTTTTCTCCTTCACTGATGTGCGTTGATGAGGCAGCACTGATGGGCACTGATAGGCGGCACTGATGGGCACTGATAGGCAGCACTAAAGGGCAGTACTAATGGGGTGGCACGGATAGGCGGCACTGATAGACAGCACTAATGAGGTGTCACGGATAGGCGGCACTAATATGCAGCACTGATAGGTGACACTGATGATGGGTACTGATAGACGGCACTGACTGGCATCACTGCTGGGCACTGACTGGCGGCACTGACTGGCACAACCCCTGGGCACTGACTGGTGGCACTGACTGGCAGCACTGCTGGGCTGCACTGGTGGGTGGCACTAATGGGCAGCACTGGTGGGTGGGCACAGGTGGGTGGCACAGGTGGGTGGCACTGGTGGGCACAGGTGGGTGGGCACAGGTGGGTGGCACTGCTGGGCACATGTAGGTGGCACTTCTGGGCACAGGTAGGTGGCACTGCAGAGTGGCACAGGTGGGTGCACTGCTGGGCACAGGTGGGTGCACTGCTGGGCACAGGTGGGTGATCTGCTGGGCACAGGTGGGCGGAGCTAGTGGGCGCACTGCTGGGCACAGGTGGGCGTAATTTGCGGGTGGCACTGCTGGGCACCGATCATCAGGGCACTGATCCTCAGTGCCCTGATGATCGGTGCCGATCCCCGCTCTGACAACTGCCGGTTCTCGGCAGTACTTTCCTCACGATCTGACAGCGTGAGGAAAGTGCAGCCGAGAACCGGCACTTGCATTTCCCTCTGATCAGCGTGTCATTGGACACCACTGATCAGGTGGTAAAAGGCGGCTGTGATTGGCCTTTTACCACATCACGTGATCAGCTGTGTCCGTAGGACACAGCAATCATGGAGATCGCCGGGTGCGCGCCCCCTGGGGCGCGCAGGAGAGCGCGTTCTGGGGGGACGTCATATGACATCCACCCAGAACTGGCCGGCCGCAGTGAAGCCGTCATTCGGCTATCTGCGGTCGGCAGGTAGTTAAATCAGGAACCACCTCCCGTCATCAGCCACCAGGGGGATGTTGCACACTCTCATGTGTCAGGAATCACCTTGGGGGGCTCGTAGAATAAACAAGCCCAGGAGAGAGGTATCCAATAGTGTAGCATTTTTATTTCAAAGGGTGTAATAAAAACAAGTATTCAACTTACATAAAATTCCAAAGCCCTTTGACAAAGTGTATTCACGCGAAACGCGTTAGAGGGGTGCCCCCCCCACACAGTGACCTTAGCCCACATGGTCCCTATGTCTGACCGGCGGCCATCTTTGGAATTTTATGTAAGTAGAATACTTGTTTTTATTACACCCTTTGTGTCAGGGATCCAGGTATGACCAGAGATGTGTGGACTGACACAGGGAAACAGCAGGCTTCAAGTATGGTGAGATAATAACAAGATTTATTATTAGCTGCACAAAATAAACAAACGCAGTGCAAACAAAACCAAACCTTAACTAATACTAATATGTGCAAGGTAGCAGGCAAAGGGTAGTCAGGTCACTCGCCGGGTTCGGTAACGGGGGTTCAGATCAGAATAGGGATGTCCAGAAGAGCAGTCAAATGAGCCAGGGGTCAGAGCAGGAGAAGTCAGCAGAGGTCAGGATCAGGCAGGGTCGGCAACAAGTCAGATAGGCAGAAGAACAGGATACAGGTACAGGGGCTCATGGGAAACAAACACCAACGTACTGATCACAGGCCTGGTCCTGCTTAAATACACCTCCTGCAATCAGCCTCAGGTGATGGCTTGATTGCAGGAATGAGATTCTGGCTGCTGAGAGCACCTGCTGGCCAGCCTTGGTACTGCAGCCCACAAGGCAGGTGAGTCCCACCACCATTGGCGAGTCCATTCCTGACTGAAATAAAAATACTACACTATCAGATACCTCTCTCCTGGGCTTGTTTATTCTACGAGCCCCCCAAGGTGATTCCTGACACATGAGAGTGTGCAACATCCCCCTGGTGGCTGATGACGGGAGGTGGTTCCTGATTTAAGAGAGCGTGTAACGTCCCTCTGGTGGCTGATGGCGGAATACCTGGAGATGACACAGAGTACCTGGAGGTTGCTGACCTGATGACCATTCATATTTCAGTGTCTCAGATCCTATGACCAGGAGTAGGTCTTATTTACAGATGTCACGGATTTCTCTTATCATTTTGGAACACCTACAGATAGATTGACTTTGGCACCATTGTCACCATATACACTTTGCTTTGTCTTCAGGATATCTAGCATCATTGGTTTCCGCACCAAGCCTCTTATCGCTCATCTGCATATGTACAGTTGTGTTCAAAATAATAGCAGTGTGTTGAAAAAAGTGAATAAAGCTGAAAATCCTTCTAATAGCTTTTATTTCCATCCACACAAATGCATTGGGAACATGACACATTCTATTCCAAATCACAACATGAAGAAAAATACATCAAATTTGTGTTGTTCCTCTAAAAAAAATTGAAGAAAAGTGAATATTAGACGGTTCCAAAAAATCGCAGTGTTTGTATTCTTCTTTACAAACTCAAACATTCACTATATAAACTGATAAATGTTTGAAGATTTTGCTTTCCTTTGAATGACTTCATGAATATTTGGTTGTAGTCGCACTGTTTCTGAGAACTGCTGTACATCTGTGTTGCATGGAGTCACCCAACTTCTGGCCCCTGTGATCAGGTATTCCAGCCCAGGATGATTGGACGACATTCCACAGTTCTTCTATTTCTTGGTTTTGCCTCAGAAACGGCATTTTTGATGTCACCCCACAAGTTTTCTATTGGATTAAGATCCGGGGATTGGGCTGGCCACTCCATAACGTCCATCTTGTTGGTCTGGAACCAAGATGTTGCACGTTTACTGGTGTGTTTGGGGTCGTTGTCTTGTTGGAACCCCCATTTCAAGGGCATTTCCTCTTCAGCATAAGGCAGCATGACCTCTTCAAGTATTCTGATGTATTCAAACTGATCCATGATCCCTGGTATGCGATAAATAGGCCCAACACCGTAGTATGAGAAACATCCCCATATCATGATGCTTGCACCACCATGCTTCACTGTCTTCACAGTGTACTGTGGCTTGAATTCAGTGTTTGGGGGTCGTCTGACAAACTGTCTCCGCCCACTAGACCCAAAAAGAACAATCTTACTTTCATCAGTCCACAAAATGTTGCGCCATTTCTCTTTAGGCCAGTCAATGTGCTCTTTGGCAGATTGTAACCTCTTCAGCACATGTCTTTTTTCCAACAGTGGGACTTTGCGGGGACTTCTTGCAGATAGCTTGGCTTCACATCGGCGTCTTCTAATTGTAACAGTCCTCACAGGGAACGTCACACCTTCTTTCATCTTCCTGGAGCTGATTGTTGGCTGAGTCCGCGCCATTTTGGCTATTCTTCTATCCATTCCAATGGTAGTTTTTCGCTTTCTTCCACATCTTTCAGGTTTTGGTTGCCATTTTAAAGCATTTGCGATCATTTTAGCTGAGCAGCCGATCATTTTCTGCGCTTCTTTATATGTTTTCCCCTCTCCAATCAACTTTTTAGTCAAGGTACGCTGTTCTTCTGAACAATGTCTGAAACGACCCATTTTCCTCAGAATTTCAGAGAGAAATGCACTGTAACCAGCATGTACAACATTTGCTGCCTTCCTTCTTTAAATAAGGGCAATAATTGCCACCTGTTTTTCAAAGAATGAATGACCTCACTAATAGAACTCCACACTGCTATTATATTGAACACGCCCCTTTCAATGAGTGATTCAGTGACACAGAATCAGCAGCATGCATGTCATGACTGTTGGGTCTGTTGGATTTCTATTACTCTACTACACCTGCTAGGAAATTATTTGCCATGTAGAAGTATAATTTCTACCAAAAACAGAGATTGATCCGGTTAGTGATGTCTGACTGCTATTATTTTGAACACAACTGTATATCATGTTTACTGTATTTTAGAATTTTTTATCTAACTTTTAGCGCTGCATATTTTATGTTTAAGCATTTTATAAGGAGGTCTTTGAGGTTTTGCCTTTTATGCCAGAGGCTTTTTATCATTTATAACTATTCTATCCAGCGCTCGTTTTACCCATTTTATATAGAAGCAAAAATGGCTGCTCTCATGTGCAACACAGGGAAGTTAATCAGGCAGTGGGCAGAAGTACTGGGCTTTATTTATAGGTGGTTAATGAGGGTCAGGTGTGTAGACTACAAAGTGGGGGAGTTTTGCAATAGCCATAGTGATGAAGAATTCTAGCAAATCAAAATCTACACATTCTATCCATATGCAGTCTGTGACCCAAACATAGCCAAGAGCAGATCATTACAGAAGATTTTAGTGGACCTGAATTCAACAAAACAATATCTGGAATGTTATAAGAAATATCCATTATTAGTATTTCACGCTTAGGCTGCTGACGCCTCTGTTTCCACCTCCTTCTGAAAACTCTTGAAGACCTCCAGGAGGAAGTCCTACTTCTCTAAAATCTATGGAAGTTTTTTTTATTCACAATCTAATTAAAGAGGACAACCCCTCACACAGCAGGTTTTCTCCCTCTACTCTCTAATCCAACAGACCACCTCCACTGCCTGCTCTCTTCTGTAACTAGGGGGAAGGTTCAACAATTGCAAGAAACAGGAAAAAAGGGGAACTCCTTAGGAATAGGTCAACTATAAATGTCTGAATTGGACAAAAGAACCTCACTTGGCACCCTCCCCTCCGAAAAGGTAGTTGATATTCATTGCCCCGCATGCTCTGGCCCCCAACAGAGATCACTTACCAGGGTGTAGTTTGTAACGGCCGTATGCTGATTTATATACTTCGGGGTGCCCAGGAAAGGCAGCGGGGTGGGTCCCGGGGGCAGTGATCTGTACCGTCTGTGCTGTCTCCACAACGACATGACAATGTGGAAAGTGATGAGGAAGGTGACCAACAGAGCGAGGAACACAGAGAATTCCATCTTCCTGAAAGAGATATACAGGTGCGGACATGAACTATGACAGGGCCCGATGTTCCTCCCACCTTACAGTCCACATTCATCTCTTCACATTATCTAAATAAGACATAACTGGGACTGTGGCTCAGATACATTAGATAATATTTTGCTTTGCTTTGTTCCTACTGGGGGATGGGAGGGAGGTCAATCAGGGGAGGCTAAGTCACTGCTTGGAAGGAGAAGTAGAGAGAACTGAGCTGCTAATTCACTGCTGGGAGGGGAAGCAGGAGGAGCTGAGCTGCTGAGTCACCCTGGGAAGAAGGTATAGGGGGCTCTATGCTGGGAGGGGAACGAGGGTAAGCTAAGCACCTGAGCCATTGCTGGGAGTGGGAAGCTGAGCTGCCGATTTATTTGTGTGTGGGGGAAGCAGGATGCAGTGAATGACAAGTCAATCCTTGGAAGAGGAGCTGAACTGCTGAGTTACTGCTGGGACAGTAAAGCAGAGGGAAGCTGAGCTGCTGGGAGGGGGGAACAGAGGTAGCTGAGCTGCTGCTTGGTGGAAGGTGTTGGAGGTTCTATGCTGGGAGAGTGGAACAGAGGTAGCTGAGCTTCTGAGTTGCTGCTTGGTGGTAGGTGTTGGAGGTTCTATGCTGGGAGGGGGGAGGAGATGCGGAGTTGCAGCTTGGTGGAAGGTGTAGGAGGTTCTATGCTGGGAGAGGAGAACAGAGGTAGCCGAGTTGCTGCTTGGTGGAAGGGGTAGGAGGTTCTATGCTGGGAGAGGAGAACAGAGGTAGCTGAGCTGCTGAGTTGCTGCTTGGTGGAAGGTGTTGGAGGTTCTATGCTGGGAGGGGGGAGGAGATGCTGAGTTGCAGCTTGGTGGAAGGTGTAGGAGGTTCTATGCTGGGAGAGGAGAACAGAGGTAGCCGAGTTGCTGCTTGGTGGAAGGGGTAGGAGGTTCTATACTGAGAAAGTAGAACAGAGGTAGCTGAGCTGCTGAGTTGCTGCTTGGTGGAAGGGGTAGGAGGTTCTATGCTGGGAAAGGAGAACATAGGTAGCTGAGCTACTGGGTTGCTGCTTGGTGGAAGGGGTAGGAGGTTCTATACTGAGAAAGTAGAACAGAGGTAGCTGAGCTGCTGAGTTGCTGCTTGGTGGAAGGTGTTGGAGGTTCTATGCTGGGAGGGGGGAGGAGATGCGGAGTTGCAGCTTGGTGGAAGATGTTGAAGGTTCTATGCAGGGAGGGGGCAGGAGATGCTGAGTTGCAGCTTGGTGGAAGGTGTAGGAGGTTCTATGCAGGGAGAGGGGAACAGAGGTAGCTGAGCTGCTGAGTTGCTGCTTGGTGGAAGGGGTAGGAGGTTCTATGCTGGGAAAGGAGAACATAGGTAGCTGTAATGGTGTGAACCTCCTGCGCTCCCAAGTGTTTTAAACTAAAAAATAAAATAAATATGTGTATAAATCCCAAAGGGAGCTGCTAACATTAAATCATATACCAGTGATTATGATAGATAAAAGTAATAAGGAATTCAGCGCTACATTCAAATCATAAAAATATGTGAATGTGGGATCCCAAAATATCATATAAATTAAATTAAATAAATGTGACGGTGTTAACAATAAATATTAATAGGTGCTCATCAATAATACCATCAACACAAATATAATAAATAGCTCAAAAAATGTGAAAAAACATATAAAAAAAACCATATCCATATATATATGCATGAAACAAAATTACACATATATATGATGTAATCACACGTGCCTATTGTGAAGTGAAATAACCATAATAATGGTACAAACGAAAATGTATCTCAAAGTCCAAAAAATATTATTGGTGACAAAACAGTAAACGGTGCTTCCAAATAATACTGTTAGTGACCATAGGTGAAACTCGTGCAGATTTCTGAGTGTGTACAAATCTGAGAATCCAACCACCATCTGGATTAGCCTCTCACCTCATCCCTTCGACCCTTGCGGATCAAAGAGCAGCAGTGGATCCCCCTCACGGATCCTCCAAGCACCAAATCACTCCAAAGGCAGTTTTCTCAGAATTTAGTATTCCCACTCTGGCTCTTCTCCAGGAAAAGTTGTAGTATCAATCTCTCAAATGAGACAAAGGAATCCTCCCATAGTGCAGTATATTTAATTATACCATAGGGACAGATAACATTTTAGCATTAAGACTTACGTAGCAGCCAGTCCAAGAAAAACCTCATGCTTTCAGATGAGGATATATCTGTTTGGGTGTACAGCTGGATGCACAGGTGTACCAAGATGGCCGCTACGCCGGAAATACGTCACCACCTCGAGCCGACGCGTTGCGTCACAGTATCATGTGACTTCCTCAGGGCTCCTGGGTTGCTGCTTGGTGGAAGGGGTAGGAGGTTCTATACTGAGAAAGTAGAACAGAGGTTGCTGAGTTGCTGCTTGGTGGAAAGTGTAGAAGGTTCTATGCTGGGAGAGGGGACCAGAGGTAGCTGAGCTGCTGAGTTGCTGCTTGGTGGAAGGTTTTGGAGGTTCTATGCTGGGAGAGGGCAACAGAGGGAGTTGAGCTGCTCCTGAGAGGGAGAGAAGGGGCAGTTGTGCTGATAAATCAGATCAGTGCTGGGAGTGAGGTGCAGGGGGAGCTGATCTGTGGGATTTCTCCTGGGAGCAGTAGAGGGGTAAGAAGAGCTGCTGAGCCATTGCTTGGAGGGGGAGCAGGAGGAGCTGAGTCACTGCTGGTAGGAGGAGCAGGAGGAGCTGAGTCACTGCTGGTAGGAGGAGCAGGAGGAGCTGAGTCACTGCTGGTAGGAGGAGCAGGAGGAGCTGAGTCACTGCTGGAATTCTCTGCAGCTGTAGAGATCAGTGAAGGTTTGTTTTATATGTCAATCTGTTTATCAAATTGTTCCAAAGGTATAGAAGGAAAAAACACCATTTGTGGGACCCTATAGAGTCTCATAAAGAAAAGAGGTACCATAACATATGATAATGAGCCATCATCAATGCATTGATAAAAGTTGTTAGGTATTGACCATCTCTAGTCATCCCAAGAGCAAGGGAGAGAGCCAAGTGGTCTATACCCCTGCTCTCCCGATGGTGAAGGTTTGTTTTAAAACCAATTTATTAATTGTTAAAAAGGAACTTCAGTGCCTTTAATCATGGTGTTCCTTAACATTGGACTCCTGGACTTCCTATCCCTTCACCTGTATCAGCAGCTGGCTGTGCAGCTCTTATCCCTCTGGACCCCTAAAACAAAAAAAGTAATTTTTGTTCAGATACTCCCAAAAGGAGATCATGTCAAAAGAGATGCAGACTCTGCCACTTTCCTCATTAGAGATGCAGACCCTGCCTCTTTCCTCATTAGAGATGCAGACCCTGCCACTTTCCTCATTAGAGATGCAGACCATGCCACTTTCCTCATTAGAGATGCAGACCCCGCCACTTTCCTCATTATAGATGCAGACCCTGCCACTTTCCTCACAGACTGCCACTTTCCTCATTAGAGATGCAGACCCTGCCACTTTTCTTATTAGAGACGCAGACCCCACCACTTTCCTCAATAGAGATGCAGACCCTGCCACTTTCCTCAATAGAGATGCAGACCCTGCCACTTTCCTCATTAGAGATGCAGACCATGCCACTTTCCTCATTAGAGATGCAGACCCCGCCACTTTCCTCATTATAGATGCAGACCCTGCCACTTTCCTTACAGACTGCCACTTTCCTCATTAGAGATGCAGACCCTGCCACTTTTCTTATTAGAGACGCAGACCCCACCACTTTCCTCAATAGAGATGCAGACCCTGCCACTTTCCTCAATAGAGATGCAGACCCTGCCACTTTCCTCATTAGAGAAGCAGACCCTTCCACTTTCCTCAATAGAGATGCAGACCCTGCCACTTTCCTCATTAGAGATGCAGACCCTGCCACTTTCCTCAATAGAGATGCAGACCCTGCCACTTTCCTCAATAGAGATGCAGACCCTGCCACTTTCCTCATTAGAGATGCAGACCCTGCCACTTTCCTCATTAGAGATGCAGACCCTGCCACTTTCCTCAATAGAGATACAGACCCTGCCACTTTCCTCTTTAGAGATGCAGACCCTGACACTTTTCTTATTAGAGAGGCCAACCCTGCCACTTTCCTCATTAGAAATTCAGACCCTGCCACTTTCCTCATTAGAGATGCAGACCCTGCCACTTTCCTCACAGACCCTGCCACTTTCCTCATTAGAGATGCAGACCCTGCCACTTTCCTCATTATAGATGCAGACCCTGCCACGTTCCTCATTAGAGATTCAGACCCTGCCACTTTCCTCATTAGAGAAGCAGACCCTGCCACTTTCCTCATTAGAGATGCAGACCCTGCCACTTTCCTCATTAGAGAAGCAGACCCTGCCACTTTCCTCATTAGAGATGCAGACCCTGCCACTTTCCTCAATAGAAATGCAGACCCTGCCTCTTTCCTCATTAGAGATGCAGACCCTGCCACTTTCCTCAATAGAGATGCAGACCCTGCCACTTTCCTCAATAGAGATGCAGACCCTGCCACTTTCCTCATTAGAGATGCAGACCCTGCCACTTTTCTTATTAGAGAAGCCAACCCTGCCACTTTCCTCATTAGAAATGCAGACCCTGCCACTTTCCTCATTAGAGATGCAGACCCTGCCACTTTCCTCACAGACCCTGCCACTTTCCTCATTAGAGATGCAGACCCTGCCACTTTCCTCATTAGAGAAGCAGACCCTGCCACTTTCCTCATTAGAGAAGCAGACCCTGCCACTTTCCTCATTAGAAATGCAGACCCTGCCACTTTCCTCAGAGATGCAGACCCTGCCACTTTCCTCATTGGAGATGCAGGTTTCTTTATCAACAAAAAATTGACGGCGGTGTTGGAGGATAAACACGATACGTTTCTCTCTGTTTGGCAGCCGTGTGTGGATTACCAGCCAGTTTCTCGTTTTACCACGAAATTTACTAATCTATGATGTGTTGGGTTTTGCCTCTCCACTCCCCTTATGTGGGGATCGTAACTCCCGACTCTCCCCCCCCCCCCCCCCCCAGGTGAACTGCTCTTTTTTGCTGGCCTGCCTCTTTCTTCTCTCTGCTTTTTTTTCATTTTGTTTTCCTGTTTTCTATGGATTCTCTTGGTTTTCTTGGCCCTCTCTGGATCTACTTGATTCTTTTTTCTTCTTGGTCTCCTCTTCCGTATGGTTTGTTTATATTAAACCGATTATCTCTCATTTATTATTGTCACCTCACAGGTCTGTGATTCCCTGGTGAGGGCGTGGCTCTCGGTGTGTTTTCTTTTTGCTGCCTTCTTGTATGTAGCTTTTATATTTCTGAAAGTGATTGCAGGCCTATGCCTTCCATAGTGTTATCTGGACCCCAGCCTGGGTCTTGTATGTATATCTTTGTGTCTGTTGTGTGATGTTTCCCTGTCCTTTATTGTTTGTTATCGCTTTGTATCATACGATTTGTCATGGTTTGTATGTTTCTTTTAACATGCTTAATAAAATCTTTGGTAAAAGAAAAATGCGCATCGGGAACGCATCTGGACTGCGTTTCTATGGTGTGAACCGGCCCTTAAAGGATAAGGTCACCTTTTTGGCAAAAATAATATATGCACAATTTTTTGCAGGTAAAAAAACGTGTATTTATTATTTTTGTCTGCTGGAGTCTGGAAAGCATTGCACTGGGGATCAATAGATCGCTAATGCCATGCAGGTCTCCTGAGGACCTGTTAGAATATCTGCTTGCCGTACGGGGTGTACGAGGTGTAGGGGATATATAAGGTGTAGGGGATGTACAGGATGTACAGGAATGTATGGGGTGTATGGGATGTACGGGGTGTACGAGATGTATGGGGATGTACAGGGTGTACGGGATGTACAGGGTGTACAGGAATGTACGGGATGTAGGCGGTGTACAGGGATGTACAGGGTGTAGGGGATGTACGGGATATACGAGGTGTATGGGATGTATGGGGTGTAGGGGATGTACAGGATATACAAGGTGTAGGGGATGTACGGGGTGTACGGGATGTACGAGGTGTAGGGGATGTACAGAATGTATGGGGTTGTACGGGGTGTACAGGGATGTACAAAATGTACGAGATGTATGGGGATGTACAGGGTGTACAGAAATGTGCTGGATGTAGGCGGTGTACAGGGATGTATGGGGTGTAGGGGATGTATGGGGTGTATGGGATGTACGGGGTGTACGGGATGTCTGGGATGTACGAGGTGTAGGGGATATATGGGGTTGTACAGGGATGTACGGAATGTACGAGATGTATGGGGATGTACAGGGTGTACAGGATGTACAAAGTGTATGGGGTGTACGAGATGTAGGGGATGTACGGGGTGTATGATATGTACAAGGAAGTACGAGGTGTACTGGGTGTATGAGGTTTACGGGGTTTACGGGATGTACGGGATTTACGGGGTGTACGGGATGTGCGGGGTGTACGAGGTGTACGGGGTGTACGAGGTGTAGGGGATATATGAGGTGTAGGGGATGTACGAGGTGTAGGGGATGTATGGGATGTACAGGGTGTATGGGATGTCCGGGATGTACGGGGATGTACGGAATGTATGAGATGTATGGGGATGTACAGGGTGTGCAGGGATGTATGGGGTGTACAGGGATGTACGAAGTGTATGAGATGTAGGGGATGTAAGGGGTGTATGAGATGTACGAGGTATACTGGGTGTATGAGGTGTACGGGGTTTATGGGATGTACGGGATTTATGGGGTGTATGGGATGTGTGGGATGTACGAGGTGTACGGGGTGTACAGGATGTATGGGGTGTAGGGGATGTACGGTGATGTACACGGTGTATGGGGTGTTTGAGATGTACGAGGAAGTACAGGATGTACGAGGTATACTGGGTGTATGAGGTGTTCTGGGTTTATGGGATGTATGGGGTGTACGGGATGTGCGGGATATACATATGTATGGGGTGTACGAGGTGTACGGAATGTACGGGGTGTATGGGGATGTACGAGGTGTATGGGGATGTACGAGGTGTACAGGATGTATGAGGTGTATGGGGATGTATGAGGTGTACGGGATGTATGAGGTGTACGGGATGTACGAGGTGTACGGGATGTACGAGGTGTACGGGATGTACGAGGTGTACGGGATGTATGAGGTGTACGGGATGTACGAGGTGTACGGGGATGTACGAGGTGTACGGGATGTACAGGATGTACAAGGTGTATGGGGATGTACGAGGTGTACGGGATGTACGAGGTGTATGGGGATGTACGAGGTGTATGGGATGTACGGGGATGTACGAGGTGTACGGGGATGTACGAGGTGTACGGGATGTACGGGGATGTACGAGGTGTACGGGGATGTACGGGATGTACGGGGTGTACGGGGATGTACGAGGTGTACGGGGATGTACGAGGTGTATAGGATGTACGAGGTGTACGGGGATGTACGAGGTGTACGGGGATGTACGAGGTGTACGGGGATGTACGAGGTGTATAGGATGTACGAGGTGTACGGGGATGTACGAGGTGTACAGGATGTACGAGGTGTACGGGGATGTACGAGGTGTACGGGGATGTACGAGGTGTACGGGGATGTACGAGGTGTACGGGGATGTACGAGGTGTACGGGGATGTACGGGATGTACGGGGTGTACGGGGATGTACGAGGTGTACGGGGATGTACGGGATGTACGAGGTGTACGGGATGTACGAGGTGTACGGGATGTACGAGGTGTACGGGATGTACGGGGATGTACGAGGTGTACGGGGATGTACGGGATGTATGGGGATGTACGAGGTGTACGGGGATGTACGGGATGTACGGGGATGTACGGGATGTACGAGGTGTACGGGATGTACGAGGTGTACGGGATGTACGAGGTGTACGGGATGTACGGGGATGTACGAGGTGTACGGGGATGTACGGGATGTACAGGGATGTACGAGGTGTACGGGAATGTACGGGATGTACGGGGATGTACAGGATGTACGAGGTGTACAGGATGTATGGGATATGAGGTGTACGGGATGCACGGGGTGTACGGGGATGTACAGGATGTACGAGGTGTACAGGATGTATGGGATATGAGGTGTACGGGAATGTACGGGATGTACGGGGATGTACAGGATGTACGAGGTGTACAGGATGTATGGGATATGAGGTGTACGGGATGCACGGGGTGTACGGGATGTATGGGGTGTACACTGTCATAGTTCATTGAAAACCATAAGCCGACAGCTGCTAATGCTGCTGGGACTTGTAGGCACTCATTCACAGAACTCTGTGAATGGCGCATCCATGTGGGAGGAGCCCAGCACAGCCGCGCTGTTTTCAAATCTGACAGATGGTATGGAGAAACTTCTCCCTGTACTATCTGTTAGAGGGAGGAGGGGGCTGAGGACGGCGGCTGCAGCTATAGGAACATGTTACATGTTCCAGCCTAAAAATGGGTGCAACATGTAACATGTTCCAAAGGTGAACTTATCCTTTAACCTAGTAAACAAAACATGCCAGAAAAGTGGAAAAGGTAAATAAAAAAACAATACGTTGAAGGTACAAGCAGTATCCAAACCATTGCAATGTAATCTACATTGAAAGTGCAACTGTTTGGATACTATTTGTACCTTCAATGTATTGTTTGTTTTTCTATTTTTATTTCTTCTAGGGTTCAGGCAGCAAGAATCTGTTCTGACTCATGTTAATAAATGTGTGCCAATTTCCTGCCCTCCACCTCCATGCTCAATCTCTGGGCCACCCTCCCCCTTCCAGGTACGCTCACCAACTAAAAATGACCTTTTATTTCTGAGAAAGGTCAAAAAGCCTGTGCAGGTATTCATCCAATAGTTTTCCTTTGGGAACACTCCCTTTATCCTCCTCACAGTCAGTCCTCACGCACGCGGGACGTTCTGATAACGCTGGTAACGTTAGCAGTGTAAAGTCACATTAAAAAACTGAGTTTTTCAGCTTTTTTTTAGCGTTTTTGCATTGGCGTTTGCGGTGTTTAGCATTTTTTTTACCAAAAAAATATTTTTTCTTATCAAAAAAAATATTATTTTATCCTAACAAAAAATAATTTATTTTTAATCAAAAAAACATCCAAAAAGGCCGGTTTGCCGTGTTTTTCAGCGTTAGACCGTTTTTACAGCTTACAAACTCCTCTAGAAAGCCACTAGTTCTGGGTTTTTTTCCAGCCATAAAACATCCCAGCTAAAAAAACATTGATTCCAGTCTATGTGTGTATGGACACATAGGATAACATGCTGGGGGGGGGGGGGGGTTTGCTGGCTGTAGAAAAAAAACAACAAATGCCAAAAACAGCCGCTGTAAAAATGTCCCATGGGGGGCATGACAGTACGGAAAAACTGCATCTTGTAAAACCCTTCAACACTTAGCAGGATTAAAACTCACATTGGCTGGTGCTCAGGCAGCACGGTCTAATCAGCCTGTGTGGGGCCGGTTATGTCCACTCTCTCCTGACTTTCTGCAAGCGATAAACAGATCTCCCCCCTACATAATCAAGATCTCCCCCCCCCCCCCCACATAATCACATCACAAGCCACGCCTACACATTGAACTTGATCACCCTATGACTTTCTTGGGAGTGGCCTATGAGACCTCAGCCTAGAATCCCTCTGTATACAATACGCCCTTTGTCTCCTCCTCCTCCACCCTTAACTCTTTCATCAGTTAGGTTCCATGATTTATTGCACATTATTACAGCAACAAGATACACATAAAATAATAAAACCTTCCCTCCTTGATTATAAACAATATTGAACTGATCTGCCTTTAGGACATGGCCAAGAACTCATCTATGGGGTCTTTTATTAAACTCTCCAGCAGGGGCGGACTGACCATTTGGAAACTCGGGCACTGCCCAAGGGCTCAGGGTCAGTAGGGGGCCCCATAAGATGCCCCTGGTACCTTTTTCATAGGCTTTTTTGAGTTTGGGAAGGACACAGGGGCCCCATGATCCCCTATTGCCCGGAGGCCCCATGAGTTGTCAGTCCACCCCTGCTCTCCAGTATCTTTCCAACTATAGAAGTTACACTAACAGGTCTGTAATTACCTGGTAAAGATTTTGACCCCTTTTTAAATATTGGCACCACATTGGCCTTACGCCAATTCAGTGGTACTATGCCAGTCATTAAAGAGTCCCTAAAAATGAGAAACAATGGCTTTGATATGACAGAGCTCAATTCTTTAAGGACCCGTGGGTGTATGCCAACCGGTCCAGGGGCTTTATTCTGTATAAATATTTTTGGATCATATCAGTTGTGAGCCAATGTGGATCATCTGGAGCTGTGTCAGTACCACCCCCCATTATGGACAAGATCTCCCCCATGCTCCTTTGTATATACAGAGCTGAAGAAGGTACTTAAGAAATGTGTCTTCTCTTTGTCCCCAGTCACCCACTCTAGATTATTTTGTAAAGGGCCTACATGCTCGGACCGGACCTTTTTACTAATAGACAATATAGAAATCACACCGGCAACCAGGTACAATGGTAAAAAATGGCCTCCACCTTTCTGTTGTGTGTCTCTGTGTGCCACATGGAGCATGGAGAAGAGAAAGAGCAACAAAGAATTGTCTGGGGATTGGAGAACAAAAATTGTGAGAAAGTATGGACAATCTCAAGGTTACAAGTCCATCTCCAGAGATCTTCATGTTCCTGTGTCCACTGGGAACAACATTGTCAAGAAGTTTACAGCCCATGGCACTGTAGCTAATCTCCCTGGACGTGGATGAATGAGAAAAATGTATCAAAGATTGCAATGAAGGATTGTTGGAATGGTGGCTAAAGCCAACTCCCAGACAAATTCAAGCTGACCTTCAGGCACAGGGTACACCTGTGTCCGCTCGCACTATATGCTGCCATCTGAATTAAAAGAGACCCTACAGTACAAGACCCAGTAGGACCCCACTGCTGACAGAGCAACATAAAAAAGCCAGATTGGAGTTTTCCAAAACTTACCTGAGGAAGCCAAAATCCTTTCGGGAGAATGTGCTGTGGACAGACAAAACAAAATGGCAGCTTTTTGATAAAGCCCATCATTCTACTGTTTTCAGAAAAAGCAATGAGGCCTTTAAAGAAAAGAATCCAGTCCCTCCAGTCACACATGGTCAGGGGGTCACTGATGTTTTGGGGTTGCTTTGCTGCTTCAGGCACTGCATGTCTTGGCCATGTGCATGGCATTATGAAATCTGAAGACTACCAAAGAATTCTGGGGTGCAATGTAGGGCCCGGTGTCAGAAAGTTGTGTCTCCGTCAGAGGTCATGGGTCTTCCAGCAGGACAATGACCCAAAGCACACGTCGCAAAGCCCCCAGAAATGGTTTCAGACAAAGCACTGGAGAGGACTGAACTGGCCAGCAATGAGTCCGGATCTCAAGGATTTGTGTGGGTCCAGTTATCCTCCGCCTATAAGTGAAAAGGCTCACACTCGTGCGCTGCTACACCCTAAATAGAAATAAACAAAGGAAGATTGCTGCACCCACTCACTAAGTGTACTCTCACTTAAAATTTATAAAAGCCAAGAATGTGTAGGGTGCTAACTCCTCATCCAGACATATTTATTTCAGGTACTTATATAGCGCCATCAATTTATGCAGTGATTTACACATATATAAACGTATAAAACAGAGAGCAAAGAAGTGAACGCTTTCAATAGACAAGCAGCTAAAGCACACAGGATAACCAAAAAATCCTCACATGAAAATAAAATATAAAGTGCAGCGCTAAAAATTTAAATGTGACACAAAAAATTATTCATAAAAAAGTCCCAATTAAGGTGACCTAGGGTAACAATGCACACTGACCAGAAGTGCACATAAATAGTGCAGTGTAGTATAGATGGAGTTCAAAAAGAAGTCATCAGCATGGAGAGGGTAGATGTAATCCCTTGATCAATGAAGGTCCCCACGATGAAACAGAGCTAGGCAGAATAAATCCACTGGATGGTAGAAAAGTAATCACGGCTCCACCAAAGAAAGCACCGCTCCTCCACTGCACATCAACGATATCGTCCTGTCAGATGTAGTGGCCGCCGGAGCTCCACAATGCTCCGACGGCGTGACGTCAAGGCGTGCATAGGCTCCTCCTTACGCGTTACGTGCCGAGCACATCTTCAGAGAAAGAACCGGTCGATATCGTTGATGTGCAGTGGAGGAGCGGTGCTTTCTTTGGTGGAGCCGTGATTACTTTTCTACCATCCAGTGGATTTATTCTGCCTAGCTCTGTTTCATCGTGGGGACCTTCATTGATCAAGGGATTCCATCTACCCTCTCCATGCTGATGACTTCTTTTTGAACTCCATCTATACTACACTGCACTATTTATGTGCACTTCTGGTCAGTGTGCATTGTTACCCTAGGTCACCTTAATTGGGACTTTTTTATGAATAATTTTTTGTGTCACATTTAAATTTTTAGCGCTGCACTTTATATTTTATTTACACATATATATTGAGCATTCACATCAGTCCCTAACCCTTAAGGGGCATACAATCTAAGGTCCCTAACTCACATTGATACACATACTATGGCCAATTTAGACAGGATCCAATTAACGTACCAGCATGTCTTTGGAGGGTGGGAGGAAACCCACGCAAGCACAGGGAGAACATGCAAACTCCATGCAGGAGGTGCCATGGTCGGGAATCGAACCCAAGAACCATTTACTGCAAGGCAGACGTGCTAACTACTAAGCCACTGTGCCGCCCAGACATATTAATGAAATCAAATAATCCTCCAGTAATCCCATGCAAGATAAATCCACACTACAATAAAAGTCCAACTCCCAAATCACAGAATGCCCAAATTAGTGCGTTTAACGGTCTGACGCTGACTATTGACCACCTACAGAGCTTTTTCCCTAACTAGGGATATCAGATGAAAGACAGAAGCAAACCTTAGGAACATTTAATAGCTAAGCCAACTGCTCAATTATTGCCCTATGGTAATCTGGTGCTGTTTATTGCTGCCATTATTCTTTATTTGATGCAATGCTGTGGTATGACTGCCAACTGAGGGCTAATATTGCCTAATGTCTACTAACCAATGTTATGTAATAGTTCTCTTCCTGGTTGATCCATCATTGAACGGTTCTCTTACCAGTCATCTGAAACAATATACTTTGCATATAGTTAAACAGTTTGGTGTCATTTTCCGGTGTCTTTGCATTACTGTGTTGGGGAAATATACAGTGACTTGAAAAAAGTCTTCCTCCCCCTTGATATTTTCCACATTTTCTCATGTTACAACCAAAACCGTCAATGTATTTTATTGGAATTTGATGTGATAGACCGACACAAAGTGGCACATAATTGTGAAGTGGAAGGAAAATGAGAAATAGTTTTCAACAAGTTTTACAAATAAATCTGTGAAAAGTGTGGCGGCATTTGTATTCAGCCCCCCGGAGTCAATACTTTGTAGGACACGCCCTTTGGCTGCAATTCCAGTTGCAAGTCTTTTTGGGGACGTCTCTACCAGCTTTGCAAATCTAGAGAGGGACATTTCTGCCCATTCTTCTTTGCAGAATCGCTCATCTCTGTCAGAATAGATGGAGAGCGTCTGGGAACAGTAATTTTCAAGTCTCGCCACAGATTCTCTATTGGATTTTGGTCTGGACTGTGACTGGGCCATTCTAACACATGAATATGCTTTGATCTGAACCATTCCATTGTAGCTCTGGCTGGATGTTTCGTGTCGTTGTCCTGCTGGAAGGTGAACCTCCACCCCAATCTCAGGTCTTTTGTAGACTCTAACAGGTTTTCTTCTAAGATTGCCCTGTATTTGGCTCCATCCATCTTCCCATCAACTCTGCCCAGCTTCCCTATCCCTCCTGAAGAAAAGAATCCCCACAACATGATGCTGTCATCACCATGTTTCACAGTGGGGATGGTGTGTTCAGGGTGATGTGCAGTGAAAGTTTTCCGCCACAAATAGTGTTTTGCTTTTGGGCCAAAAAGTTTAAATTTGGTCTCATCTGACCAGAGCCCCTTCTTCCCCATGTTTGCTGTGTCCCCCACATGGCTTCTCGCAAACTGCAAACGGGACTTCTTATGGCTTTCTTCCAACAATGGCTTTCTTCTGCCACTCTTCCAAAAAGGCCAGATTTGGGGAGTTCACGACTAATAGTTGTCCTGAGGACAGATTCTCCCACCTGAGCTGTGGATCTCTGCAGCTCCTCCAGAGTTCCAATGGGCCTCTTGGTTGCTTCTCTGATGAATACTCTCCTTGCCCGGCCTGTCAGTTTAGGTGGACAGCCATGTCTTGCCCCCCCCCCCCCCCACCTTCATCTCTTCCTCAATTGGCTTCTCAACATGCACAATTCCCTACATTATTTCCACTCCTCCCCCATTTGATTTATTTTAAATTCTTTTATTTATTTTTCCTCTCTTCTTCTTTGCTTTTATCTTTCTCTTTGCTCCTCTCTTTTTCTGTTTTCTTCTTCCCACTTTTATTGGTACATGATAATTTGATCATTGTCATAGCCTTTTTGGGCATAGGGAACCTATTTTCTCACCCTACTGTAGCCCTCACTAGGTATATAAGCAGGGTTCCCTACAGGCTATTTATTGTCCTTTCTAAAGTGCCCAATGTGCCACTACATGCTGTTCCTTTGTACTTGAAGATACCATTTATCTTTTGTTTTCTTGGTTATTCTGAAAGCCATTGCACTTTATTCTGTGCTGGATTTAGTTTTTTAGTCATTTACAGGCTCTGCTCAATAAACATTATTATGCAATAAAAAAAAGATACTATACAACATCTTGTAGAGAGGTCAGAGATGACCGTGGGAACATAATCTGCACTGTATTCATGATCCTGTTTTGAAGATGAATATAGAGATTCCCTTACAAAGGGCCTCCAAGACATGCAGGAGCCAATGAGTGAAGGATTCGGAAAGACATAGAAAGACAACATGAAGAAAAGGAACAAATAGAAAAAAAAGAAGTGAAGACCGAGGAGGAGAGGGTGAGGAATGTGAGAGGTGAAAGGGGATGAGTGAGATGAGCACAACAAACAATTTTCCTTAATGAATTGTAAATGATGTTCAGAGGTAGGACTGAATTTTCATGAATATATTAAGTGGTCTTTTCACGCGTTTTTGTCCGTTTACATCAATTTTTCATCTTTTTTGCATCCATTTTGCATTTGTTTACATCCGTTTTTTTGTCCGTGCCGGGTTTTTTGACGGAAGAAAAATAACACGTGTTCGGTTTTAACATCTGGGGGAATCAAAGTGTTAACTGTGTGCTGTGTGTGGTTTACTTGGGAAACATGCTGCTGTGTATTTCTCTGATAACCTTTGTAGACATCTATTGTTAACAGACATGGAGATAATAAGCAATCCCTGACATACTGCAGTGTTCTATTCCAGACCTCCTGGAATACACTCCAAAGACATGCTGGGAGGTGAATTGTCTCCTGTCTAGATTGTCCCTAGTATGTGTATGTATGAATGTGAGTTAGGGACCTTAGATTGTACACCCCTTGAGGGTTAGGGACTGATGTGAATGTACAATATATATGTAAAGTGCTGTGTAAATTGATGGTGCTATGTAATTAATTCTTATGTATATATGTACAGTGGGGCAAAAAAGTATTTAGTCAGCCACCAATTGTGCAAGTTCTCCCACTTACAGAGATGAGAGAGGCCTGTAATTGGCATCATAGGTAGACCTCAACTATGAGAGACAAAATGAGAAAAACAAATCCAGACAATCACATTGGCTGATCTGGAAAGAATTTATTTGCAAATTATGGTGGAAAATAAGTATTTGGTCACCTACAAACAAGCAGGATTTCTGGCTCTCACAGACCTGTACCTTCTTCTTTAAGAGGCTCCTCTGTCCTGCACTCATTACCTGTATCAATGGCACCTGTTTGAACTTGTTATCAGTATAAAAGACACCTGTCCACAACCTCAAACAGTCACACTCCAAACTCCACTATGGTGAAGACCAAAGAGCTGTCGAAGGACACCAGAAACAAAATTGTAGACCTGCACCAGGCTGGGAAGACTGAATCTGCAATAGGCAAGCAGCTTGGTGTGAGCAAATCAACTGTGGGAGCAATAATTAGAAAATGAAAGACATACAAGACCACTGATAATCTCCCTTGATCTGGGGCTCCACGCAAGATCTCACCCCGTGGGTTCAAAATGATCACAAGAACGGTGAGCAAAAATCCCAGGACCACACGGGGGGACCTAGTGAATGACCTGTAGAGAGCTGGGACCAACGTAACAAAGGCTACCATCAGTAACACACTACGCCGCCAGGGACTCAGATCCTGCAGTGCCAGACGTGTCCCCCTGCTTAGGCCAGTACATGTCCGGGCCCGTCTGAAGTTTGCTAGAGAGCATTTGGATGATCCAGAAGAGGATTGGGAGAATGTCATATGGTCAGATGAAACCAAAATAGAACTGTTTGGTAGAAACACAACTCATCGTGTTTGGAGCAGAGAGAATGCTGAGTTGCATCCAAAGAACACCATACCTACTGTGAAGCATGGGGGTGGCAACATCATGCTTTGGGGCTGTTTTTCCGCAAAGGGACCAGGAAGACTGATCCATGTACAGGACAGAATGAATGGGGCCATGTATCGTGAGATTTTGAGTGCAAACCTCTTTCCATCAGCAAGGGCATTGAAGATGAAACGTGGCTGGGTCTTCCAACATGACAATGATCCCAAACATACTGCCTGGGCAACAAAGGAGTGGCTTCCTAAGAAGCATTTCAAGGTCCTGGAGTGGCCTAGCCAGTCTCCAGATATCAACCCAATAGAAAACCTTTGGAGGGAGTTGAAAGTCCGTGTTGCCCAGCGACAGCCCCAAAACATCACTGCTCTAGAGGAGATCTGCATGGAGGAGGAGATCTGCATGGAGGATGGGCCAACATACCAGCAACAGTGTGTGCCAACCTTGTGAAAACTTACAGGAAACGTTGGACCTCTGTCATTGCCAACAAAGGATATATAACAAAGTATTGACATGAACTTTTCATATTGACCAAATACTTATTTTCCACCATAATTTGCAAATAAATTCTTTCCAAATCAGCCAATGTGATTGTCTGGATTTTTTTTCTCATTTTGTCTCTCATAGTTGAGGTCTCCCTATGATGCCAATTACAGGCCTCTCTCATCTTTTTAAGTGGGAGAACTTGGACAATTGGTGGCTGACTAAATACTTTTTTGCCCCACTGTATATATATAGTGGCTAAATGGTTAGCACTTCCGCCTGGCAGTACTGGGATCGTTGGTTCGATTCCCAACCATGACACCACCTGCCTGGAGTTTGCATGTTCTCCCTGTGCCTGTGTGTGTTTCCTCCGGGTACTCTGGTTTCCTCCCACACTCCAAAGACATGCTGGTAGGTTAATTGGATCCTGTCTAAATTGTCCCTAGTATGTGTATGTATAAATGTGAGTTAGGGACCTTAGATTGTACACCCCTTGGGTGTTAGGGACTGATGTGAATGTACAATATATATGTAAAGCGCTGTGTAAATTGATGGCACTAAGTACCTGTAAAAAAACAAAAAAAAAAATCGATATTTACAGATCTATTACCCGGTCACACAGGGATGAGACTTACCACTGACGGGGTGCTGACAAAGATCAGCTTTTATTTTTTTTTATTGAAAACCTTTATCTGAAAAAGAACAAAACTGTTTTCTGTTATTTCCTAAAAGGTGTGAGCTGGAGTTTGGCTTCATTTTGTTAGTGTATGTAATCTGTTAGTATATCTAAGGGCTCTTTCGCATGAATGTTCTGATCGGGTCCATCTGCCCGTTTTTAAGGTGGACCCGACAGGAACCTGCATTCTCCTCTATGGAGCGGCGGGTATAAACAAACGTGTCTATTTACACCCATCGACATCCGATCTGCCAAAAAGGCACGGATGGGGAACCAATTCCCTTTCCGTCCGTCAGATTAGGTCGGATGAAAACGGACAGGCGGTCCATTTTCATCCAACTGCCCATTGAGGAGAGCGAGCAGCTCTGTGTCTGCTCTGCAACAGCGGAGTGGACACAGAACGGTCATCCGCTTGCTCAGCGGGGATCAGTAGAGAGGTCCTCCGCTGAGCAAGCGGATCCGCTGAACAGGTCCGTCCCGTGTGAAAGGACCCTAACACTGCCTTTCCCCTAGACTGACAATACTGCTGTCCAAAGGTGTCCCCTGTGCACCTTCATCCAAAAGTGGGGGTTCTCTAATACAGGAGGTGTGTTACTGACCAGATCACCAGAGGAAAACAGAGGGGAAATAACCTAAAAAAGAAAATGAATGCAGCCACCACGATTGGTAAACTGCAATAGATTACATTTTTTGTTTTGAGTTTTTACATCTTTTATTACATTATTTCAATACTTATATCAACATTATATCATATTTATCAAAAATACAAACAATTCATCTGAATTATCCCTCCCTTTCGCCCCCCCCCCCCCCCAATATCCCAACCCACCCATCAAATGAGCCCAGTCCATATAGCTCTTTCCATAACTTTAAATGATAGAAAACAGAATATCAATCCAGAAAAAACACAATACAAATGTTATAATTTGAGTTGCAGTTCAGTGAGTAAAATCAGTATTTGATCCCCTACCAACCAACAATGATTCTGGCTCCCACAGACTGGCTATGTGCTCATGTGGTACCAGGGGCGGAGTGACAACTCATGGGGCCCCCGGGCAATAGAGGATCATGGGACCCCATGTCCTCGCCCACACTCAAAAAAAAGCCTATAAAAGGTACCAGGGGCATTTCATGGGGCCCCCTACTGACCCTCAGGCAGTGTCCGAGTGCTCAAATGGTCAGTCTGCCCCTGTGTGGTACGCAGATTAGTCCTGTCAATGTAAGAATGTGCTCCTGATGACAACTCGTTATGTGTATAAAAGACACCTGTCCACAGAATCTCTTTCTTCCATTCAAACCTCACCACCATGGGCAAGACCAAAGAGCTGTCAAAGGACGTCAGGGACAAGATTGTAGACCTGCACAAGGCTGGAGTGGGCTACAAGACCATCAGCTAGAATCTTAAAATACACCTATAATAAAAATTATAGACCCTTTATTTCTTTATAAGTGGATAACTTACAAAATTTGCAGGGGATCAAATAATTAATTTCCATACTGTATCTCTCCAACATCTTCGGAACAAAAGTCACAATCAGAAGATTTCCATTCTATTCCTGTACAAACCAGATTATCCCAACACTTTTCAGCTGACCATATACTGAGTTTTCAGAGAAAAAAAATTCTGAAAAAAAAAAATCTGATTCCTGTACAGAGCGGATGAACAAATCTCCTGAAGTGGCTATTATAGTTTGACAGCTGACCCTGCTGACTGTCCAAAAAAAAACCCCAACGGTGGCTGCATCTGATTACATGAAGTTTCTGATCTGCCCAAACATTTCCGTCAGGCTTCTTCTCCAAACGTTGATCGAATGATCTAATTTTTGTGGAGTAGGTCACGCAGGGCCACCCACTGAGCAAATTTCACAGCGCCTGGCAAGGTTCATCTGGACATGAAGATAAGAAGAACCTCCCTGGTGAGGACACAGACAGCACTACAAACCTGACAGGGGCTCTCAACCTTCCCTACTCCATCCAAAATACTACCTCCCCCCCCTCCAAAAAAAAAAAAGAGCTTTACTTTATGGAACAGGGTGCTCCTCAAAATTGTGATCCTGTCGTACATTAAGAGTCCTCCTTGTTTTTACCTGATCGTAGTCAGTATGCTCCCCTCTATCTCCGGTACTGGAGTTCCTGGCTGAGCTTGTGAACTGCTCACTGAGAATCCTTTCTGCAGATCCTGCTAATGATTAAACCTGAAATGCTTGTAAACACTCTGTGCCCATTGCTGCATCTGGTTGTGTTGGTGTAAAGGTATCACCTTATCTATCCACAGGTTCTGGATGGCAGTCAGACTTCACTGAAACTGAAATCAACATGAAGAGACCTTTCCTGTACTAGCACCAAGGCAGACCATTGATGGGCAGATAATTCTCCAAGACCGAAGTCACTACAGTTTGCAAAGTTGATGAAGTTCCCACCTGGCACTGACAGCGGCCCATGTGCAATACTTTCTTCTTTAATTCATCTCTATAGAAAATTGACCCAGCTTGCAGGAAAATATTCCAACAAATTGTCCAGTAATGAGCATCTCCAACCAACACGATCCAACATGGCTGTGTGAGCAGATCCCAACAATGCCGTATTCAATGGAATAAAAAAGGGACCTCCACTGCATGGATGTCAGGAATGGACTCACCACTGGTGGTGGGACTCACCTGCCGTGTGGGCTGCAGTACCAGGGCTGGCCAGCGGGTGCTCTCAGCAGCCAGAAGCTCACTCCTGCAATCAAGCCATCACCTGAGGCTGATTGCAGGAGGTGTATTTAAGGAGTGGCCAGACCTGCAGTCAGTGCCTTGGTGTATTGTTACCCTTGGCCCCTGTATCCTGAGCCTGCCTGCTTTGATTCTGACTCTGCACGAACTCTGCCTGTACCGACCTCGGATATTCCTGACCACTCTCGTGCCTGCTCCTTGTACCTTATCTGCCCGTTTGTTACCGCCCTGGCCTGCCCAACTATGTTTTGTGTTGTACATTTTGTTATCTGTTGGAGGTTTGGTTTGTTTGCTCTGTGTTTATGTTTAGCCTTGCACTGCGTTTATGTATTGTTTAGTCTTTAATAAATTGTATTGTTTTATACTATACCTGAAGCCTGCGTTTCCCTGTGTCAGTCCACACATCTCTGGTCATACCTGGAGCCCTGACAATGGGTCTGAGCGGCACACGTGCAATCGACAGCATGCACATGGATGCAGAGATTTTCAAAGAGGAAAGAAAAACAAGCACCATCTGGGTGTAGTAGTGAAAAACACGTTACATAGTTAGTCTGGTTGAAAAAATACAAAAGTCCATCCAGTTCAATTATTAAAAAAAAAAGTTATAATCCTACACCCACAGTTGATCCAGAGGAAGGCAAAAAAAAACCCAGCAAAGCATGATCCAATTTGTTCCTGCAGGGGAAAAAAATTCTTGCTGATCCCCCGAGAGGCAATCGGATATTCCCTGGATCAAATTTTGTTTAATGAATAAAAACAATATCACTCACAACGGTAGAGTAATCTTTTAGCATGGGTAGCAAGAGGATGGCCATCAGTAAGGGTCCCGGACCGCAATGGTGGTGGCTGTGAACTGGCTTGCAGGCTGTTCTGGAGGCTCCCAGGGCTTCCTGGTCTGAAGAAGGAGCGCATGCTCCGCAACGCGTCGCCATCTTTGGTTGTCATTTCCGGTCATTGATGTCACTTCTGCCTTCGGCTGGGTTCCACGCTGACAAGGAAGCCTTGGGACCCTCCAGAACAGCCTGGAGGGCTGAATTTCTGACAGAGTCATCTCCTGCTCCTACAACAAGCTGCCTCATAGTGGACTTTAGAGACTTTACAATTTCATGGACTTTATTGTCTTTTACAATACCTTTTTATAATATACCTGTTTGTTGATACCTAGTAGTGCTGAATGGTTTCCGTTCAGTTACATGGATGCACAGGCACGTCCACCAATTGCAAAAACAGACCCCAAAGTGGGTAGAAAGAATCCCCCTGGGACTTTACAGGCAGACAAGTGAATACAAATTCAAACTTTCTTAAAAGCAATATCCGTCTTTATTAGTAGACCTATATTGGTAAAAGCAAAGTACCCACTAAGGTCCACAGAACCACATGTACATTGTTAGTAGGTAATATTGCATACAATCAAAAGTACAATACAGAGTATATATACCCTAACACATGGAGACACACCAACAGAATACTGCCAAAAAGTGTATCGCTTTATCAGCCGCGGTGTAGTCTTCAGTGTATCCCGACACGTCCACCATAGATACTGGCTCCTACTGGACTATTTAAACCTGGGTCCTGCATGGCATCATTGCTGGATGGTCTTTCGGCCTGTATCTCTATTATCCTTGATCCTGAATCCTACTTGACTCTGTTACTGACCCGGTTTCCATCTGACCTTCCTCTGGATTACCCCTGCCATTTAGGTATGCTGCCTATCTTTGTTACCGACCTTGGCCTGGATTCTTGACCATCGATTCTGTACCTCATTGCCAACCTCTGCACCATGGCCTTGATCTTGCTGGTGATTTGGTGCCTTTCTGCCTGCCTGTTACTGAACTTGCCGTGTGACCCGGATGTGCTCTCTACTGGTATGGGTGAAGTCGGTGTGTCCTCAGTGCTGCACTTCTGCCCACCTGACACCAGTGCTCCCTTGTTCAAGTCTGCAGTTCCAATTTCTGGCACCTGCACCCTTCCATTGTTCTTGCAGTCCCTGTCTCAATTTCCAGGGGTTCTCGGACAGGAATTGTGCAAAAGGCCACCCCCATCATCTTGTGCTCAGCATACAGGTTTGTTGGCTGGTGACCCCAGGTTTTGGTGGTGAGGAGCTGTGATCAAACACAGACATATGTCTCACCATTCTCAATGAGTCCCCTGCCAGCCTGCCGCTAACAGGTGATGTTTCCCAAACTGCCAGGTAGCAGCGCAGCTTGCTTGTGTAAATTCTTTAGAAGAAAAGAAGAAGAAAACAGCGGGGATTACATACAGATATGAGGGCAGTAGATCATATATAGTGGTCGATTTACTAAAGGCAAATAGGCTTTTCACTTTCAAAGTGAATGTGGTGAAAATTCACTTTGCAAGGAATTCCTAATAACGAAAAGGAAAGGGGGAAAAAAAACGATATTTTCGCTTGCACATGATTGGATGATGTCACAGCGTGAGGAAAGTACTGCCGATAACCGGAAATTGTCAGAGGACGGATCAGCACAGATGATCAGGGAACTGATGATCAGTGCCCTAATGATCAGTGCCCAGCAGTGCCACCCACCTGTGCCTATCAGTGCCATCCACAAGTGCCCAGCAGTGCCACCCACCTGTGCCCATCAGTGCCTAGTATTGCCACCCAATAGTGCCCAGCAGTGCCACCAGTCAATGCTCAGCAGTGCCGCCGTCAGTGCCCAGCAGTGCTGCCAGTCAGTGCCACCCATCAGTGCTGCCTATCAGTGCCCATCATTGTTGCATATCAGTGCAGCACCATCAGTGCCGCCTATCAGTTCAGATCACATCAGTGAACGAGAAAAATAACCTGTTTGCAAAATTTTATAATAGAAACAAAGAAAAACTATTTTTTAAAAAATGTTTGCTCTTTTTTTCTTCATATCACAAAAAATAAAACCCCCAGCGGCGAGTAAATACCATCAAAAGAAAGCTCTATTTGTGTGAAAAAAATTATAAACATTTCACATAAGTACATATGTTGCATGACCGCGCAATTGTCATTCAAAGTGCGGCAGAGCTGAAAGCTGAAAATTGGCCTGGGCAGGAAGGGGGTATAAGTGCCTCATGGCAAGTGGTTAAACATGTCCAGTAAAAAAAATTAAAAAAAAACAAATTTCATCAAAAATTTAGGCCAAAATGTTTTTTGCTCCATGTCTTTGCTAAAATAAAATCCCAATACGTGTAAGTTAATTGGTTTATGTGGAAGTTATAGCGTTTACAAATGGCGGTTTATATACTGGGTTTTTATTTTGTTTTTTTAAATTTTTTACTAGTAATGGCGGCAATCAGCTACTTATAGCGGGACTGCGGCTGGCATTCTGACACTGGGGGGGAACTGACTTGGTGTCAAAGCACTAACACTGTACTAATGGCGCTGGGCAGGAAGGAGTTAACATGAGGGATGATCAGAGGGTTAACTGTGTGCAGGGAGTGTTTTACTAGGGGGCGGTGTCTGTGTGCTTCACTGTAAGCACACTGCTTTGGATGGCTGTGCTGTGCAGTGTGCCCGAGCTGACAGGGAGAACTGTTAGTAAACAAAACAGTCCTCCTCTGCAGCGGAGATTTATTATTTATTTCAGGTACTTCTATATCGCTGTCAATTTATGCTGCGCTTTACATATATATTGTACATTCACATCAGTCCCTAACCCTCAAGGGGAGTACAATCTAAGGTCCCTAACTCACATCCATACATACAAATACTAGGGACAATTTAGACAGGAGCCAATTAACCTACCAGCATGTCTTTGGAGTGTGGGAGGCAACCGGAGTACCCGGAGGAAACCCACGCAGGCACAGGGAGAACATGCAAACTCCAGGCAGGGAGGGGGTGCTGTGGCTGGAATTCGAACCAACAACCCCAATGCCGCCAGGCAGAAGTGCTAACCACTTAGCCACTGAACCAAAGACATGTAGCAGAATACATTTTGTATTAAATATATAAAGAAATTTGATTTTCTTTTTTATTTGGATTAGTTTTATAACAAAGTAGAAAATGTAGTTTATTTTCCCCAAAATCTTTGGTCTTTTTTTGCAAACTCCAGGCGCCGAGGTTAGGATTCTGCCAGGCAGAAGTGCTAACCACTTAGCCACTGTGCTGCCCATCCATCGGTAATATGGCCCTTGGTTCAAGCATGAAAATGCCCCCATACGAGGCTAGGCCCCCAAAAAGTCCAACACATACAGTATGATATCCCCATGTGCTTGAGATTTTCTCTCTTTCTTTCTACACACACATTTTCCAAAACACGTCTCCACTGCTCTAGAGTCCGGAGGTGGAGTGCTTTACACCACGGCATCCAACACTTTGCAGTGTATTTGGTGATGTAAGGCTTGGATGCAGCTGATCGGCCATGGAAACCCATTCCATGAATTTGCCGTTGTTTCCAGTTGCTTCCACTTTGTTATAATCCCACTAACAGTTGAGCGTGGAATATTTAGTAGCCAGGAAATGTCACGGATGGACTTATTGCACAGGTGACAACCTATCACGGGACCACGCTTGGAGTCACTGAGCTCCTGAGAGCGACCCATTCTTTCACCAATGTTTGTAGAAGCAGTCTGCATGTCTAGGGGCTTAATTGTATACACCTGTGTCCATGGAGGGGATTGGAACACCTGAATCACATGATTTGTAGGGCGGGTCTAATACTTTTGGCAATATAGTGTATAGGCTGAAATCACAGGATAAGAACCCTTATTTTCAGAAAGTGACAGTTATTTCTATGGAAGTTATTTTTAGCGGGGCCTAAAGAGAACATGGCGGTGAAGTGGCTGAAAATAAAGATCCTTATTATTGTGGTAAAGCTTTGTGAATTGAGCCTGTACCATGTAGGGGTGTCCCAATACTTTTGGCAATATAGTGTATATTTAACATTTTTGCACAGGTTAGTCAGCATAGGTGCTGGGGGGAAGGAGGGGAGGGGGATTTTTTTTAGATTTAGGCTGGAATTCTACTTTCATTTTATTCCAAACATTGATTAGGTAAAAAGCCAACAGGTTTCGGGGCCATTCAACGCCCCCATCATCAGGGCATGTAGAAGCAAACTGAGGGACTCAATAAGTACCTTACAACTTAGGCCCCATGTACACGGGGACACTTCTTAAAGATGGAAATTGACTGCTGGAAAACATAGGTTAAAAATCGTTTAGCTGCGTTTGCATACCGCGTTTATGCGTGTTTGCGTTTAGTAGTGTTTTTTAAAGATACGCACAGAAGGACCTCCCAAATGCCCAGAATGCACTGAAAAGTGGTAAATTATTAACTATTTCAGAGAAATACAGAGAGTACAAGCAGAGACAGCAGTATGTGTTGAGATTAGCTTAGGTGTGAGTTGCTCATTAACATTTCTTTTGTTTTCCAAGGGTGGGAAAGGTGTCTGGTGGAGGGAGTCATTAAGGTCACCTGGCAGGGGGTCTTCATGAGGAATCTGAGGTGTGAATGGTCATTAACATTTATTTTGTTTCCAAGGGTGGGAGAGGTCTGAGGTGAGAATGGTCATTAACATTTCTTTTGTTTCCAAGGGTGGGAGAGGTCTGAGGTGTGAATTAGTCATTACAATGTGTCACAAGCTTGGTAGGAACATCCTGTGTTCAGTGTTTTGTCCATCTGAGTACCTTGAAAACACTTTGCATGCATTTTTCATGATGAAAAAAGGCTCTGGACAGCATCGGAAACCGGAAGAGTTAAAAAAAAATTGCAAAAGCTTATAAATGCGATTTTGCATTTGAAACGCTGATAAAATCAACTGCTGAACGCAAGTCTTCTGCGTTCAAAAAAACGACTGTAAACTCAAATGCCTGTAAAGGACGATGTGTACATGGACACATAGGAAGACATTAGGGAGAGTTCAGGGGCTGCTGACAAAAACGCAGAACAGCTCCTGAACGTCAGTTTATCAGCTGCAGTGTACATGAGCCCTAAGACATGTTATTACGACACAGGAATGTACAGCAGCTGGTTGCCCAAACCCTGGCGTGTCATAGTAACAAAGCACTGATTAAAAGGAGCCTCGTGTGGCTCCCGAAACGTGTTGGATTTTGTAGTAAATTTATTTCAGGTACTTCTATATCGCCGTCAATTTACACAGCGCTTTACATATATATTGTACATTCACATCAGTCCCTAACCCTCAAGGGGCGTACAATCTAAGGTCCCTAACTCACATTCATTCATACTACGGACAATTTAGACAGGAACCAATTAACCTACCAGCATGTCTTTGGAGTGTGGGAGGAGCCAATTAACCTACCAGCGTGTCTTTGGAGTGTGGGAGGAGCCAATTAACCTACCAGCATGTTTTTGGAGTATGGGAGGAGCCAATTAACCTACCAGCATGTCTTTGGAGTGTGGGAGGAGCCAATTAACCTTCCAGCATGTCTTTGGAGTGTGGGAGGAGCCAATTAACCTACCAGCATGTCTTTGGAGTGTGGGAGGAGCCAATTAACCTTCCAGCATGTCTTTGGAGTGTGGGAGGAGACAATTAACCTACCAGCATGTCTTTGGAGTGTGGGAGGAGACAATTAACCTCCCAGCATGTCTTTGGAGTGTGGGAGGAAACTGGAGTACCCGGAGGAAACCCACACAGTCACAGGGAGAACATGCAAACTCCAGGCAGGTGGTGTCGCGGTTGGGATTCGAACTACTGTCAGGCAGAAGTGCTAACCATTTAGCCACTGTGCTGCCCATCAACGGTTTTGGAATAAAATTCATTATGGACTCCAACCAGGTGTAAAAGAACAAAGGAAGATGGAGTTTGGTTTTAATTGTTGTTACTTTGCTGGCTGCATGCTTGTTCCAGAACAGTGAAGGATTCAGACAGTGCAGAACTTCTGCCGGGTGCTGTCGTCATCCACATGAACCTGCAGTTACAGGAAGATGGAGGTCACTAAAAAACACATTTTCATCCAAGAACAGAAAAGTAGATTATATAGCAGAAAGTAAAAACACAACACGAATGGCCTTCACTGCGATGTTTTATTCCATGAAGAGGTACAAAGCGATAGTTCCCATGTTTATAAAACTAAAAACCCCCCAAAGTTCATAATGTGGCTTGGCCGGATGCCAGCTCTCTCTCGTACTCGGCCTCCACAATGCGGTACAACTCCATGGTTGTCTTGGCGTCCTGCACGGAGGAATGGCCGCCTCTGCCGGTCTGCAAAGGAAAAGGAAGGAGACGATTACAGCAAGAACGGTCTAATGCGAGTTTCCCCGAGTCATTTTTTTTTCTTAGTCCAAAAGTACTATGATTATTGTAGATCCCACCATATCTCTCATGTGACACAATATACTGTGCCAGGACAACATTGCTATTCAGCTGCTGTTACAACGAGATGATTCTCCCCCTCCACCCCCGTCTGCAATGTTGGCACCTGGATGCTGAGCCGCTTAATGGCAAACTCCACCTTTAATGATTCACCCAGAGTATAACAAGAAGCACAGTTGCATGATACAGGAAAGGGTCAGAGACTGCAGACATGGTACAGGAGACGGTCAGAGACTGCAGACATGGTACAGGAGACGGTCAGAGACTGCAGACATGGTACAGGAGATGGTCAGAGACTTCCCACATGCTACGGGAGATGGTCAGAGACTGCAGATATAGTACAGGAGACGGTCATAGACTGCAGACATATTACAGGGGACAGTCATATACTACAGATATAGTACAGGAGACAATCAGAGACTGCAGACATTACAGGAGATGGTCAGAGACTGCAGACATATTACATGGGATGGTCAGAGACTGCAGACAAATTACAGGAGACGGTCAGAGACTGCAGACATATTACAAAAGACGGTCATAGACTGCAGACATATTACAGGGGACAGTCATATACTACAGATATAGTACAGGAGACAATCAGAGACTGCAGACATTACAGGAGATAGCCAGAGACTGCAGACATATTACATGGGACGGTCAGAGACTGCAGACATATTACAGGAGACGGTCAGAGACTGCAGACATATTACAGGAGATGGTCAGAGACTGCAGACATATTACAGGAGATGGTCAGAGACTGCAGACATATTACAGGAGATGGTCAGAGACTGCACATATATTACAGGAGACAGTCAGAGACTGCATATCTAGTACAGGAGATGGTCAGAGACTGCAGATATAGTACATTAGACAGTTAGAGACTGCATATCTAGTACAGGAGACAGTTAAGAGACTGCAGATATAGTACAGGAGACGGTCAGAGACTGCAGATATAGTACAGGAGACGGTCAGAGACTGCAGACATATTACAGGGGACGGTCATATACTACAGATATAGTACAGGAGACAATCAGAGACTGCAGACATTACAGGAGATAGCCAGAGACTGCAGACATATTACATGGGATGGTCAGAGACTGCAGACAAATTACAGGAGACGGTCAGAGACTGCAGACATATTACAAAAGACGGTCATAGACTGCAGACATATTACAGGAGACGGTCAGAGACTGCAGACATATTACAGGAGACGGTCAGAGACTGCAGATATGGTACAGAAGACGGTCAGAGACTGCAGATATAGTACAGGAGACGGTCAGAGACTGCAGATGTAGTACAGGAGACGGTCAGAGACTGCAGATGTAGTACAGGAGACGGTCAGAGACTGCAGATGTAGTACAGGAGACAGTTAGAGACTGCAGATATAGTACAGGAGACAGAGACTGCAGACATATTACAGGAGATGGTCATATACTACAGATATAGTACAGGAGACAATCAGAGACTGCAGACATTACAGGAGATAGCCAGAGACTGCAGACATATTACATGGGACGGTCAGAGACTGCAGATATATTACAGGAGACGGTCAGAGACTGCAGACATATTACAGGAGATGGTCAGAGACTGCAGACATATTACAGGAGATGGTCAGAGACTGCAGACATATTACAGGAGATGGTCAGAGACTGCACATATATTACAGGAGACAGTCAGAGACTGCATATCTAGTACAGGAGATGGTCAGAGACTGCAGATATAGTACATTAGACAGTTAGAGACTGCAGATATAGTACAGGAGACAGTCAGAGACTGCATATCTAGTACAGGAGACAGTTAAGAGACTGCAGATATAGTACAGGAGACGGTCAGAGACTGCAGATATAGTACAGGAGACGGTCAGAGACTGCAGATATAGTACAGGAGACGGTCAGAGACTGCAGATATAGTACAGGAGATGGTCAGAGACTGCAGACATATTACAGGGGACGGTCATATACTACAGATATAGTACAGGAGACAATCAGAGACTGCAGACATTACAGGAGATAGCCAGAGACTGCAGACATATTACATGGGACGGTCAGAGACTGCAGACATATTACATGGGACGGTCAGAGACTGCAGACATATTTCAGGAGACGGTCAGAGACTGCAGACATATTACAGGAGATAGTCAGAGACTGCATAGCTAGTACAGGAGACGGTCAGAGACTGCAGATATAGTACAGGAGACGGTCAGAGACTGCAGATATAGTACAGGAGATGGTCAGAGACTGCAGATATAGTACAGGAGATGGTCAGAGACTGTGAACATGCTATAGGTGTTGGAGACTGAAAACATGCATAAGGAGACAGTCAGACTGGAGACACAAGACTGATAGAAATCATTGCCTTAAAGTGATTAGGATCCTTTTCCACAGTCATCCGGATTCAGTTTACATCAGTTTTCACTTCAATTTTCAGTTCACATTACCCTCTAACAGCAGAATGTAAACACTGGGGGCAGAGTGTACAGCAAGAGAGGGGGCTCTGTCACTTTTTGGCAGGGGGGGGGGTGAAGAGTACACAGAGGTCCTGTCACTTGCTGCTTTGGGTGTGGCTTGGAGCCCAGGGCTGCCTGTGCACATGGACGCACACAGCATTGCATGTTAGAATGTGGTTCTGGGATAGGAGGGCAAGGGTGGCTACAATAGGACTCCAGGGGACCCGGTCACAAAGCAAAACCACCCTCTAAGCAAAAATGAAGGGTAGAAAAACTATGAAGGCTGAACATAAAGAAATGACAGGTTACCCAGCAGGCAGAGCAGCAAGACCTCCTTTTACCAGGACGGCTTTAACCCCTTGCCCCCCCCCCCCCCCACTCTACATTTACTGTAACGGGCGGGACGGGCAATCAGTCACATATATAAACGTGACCGCCTTCTTCCAGGTTTGGGGCGCACGTATGCATGCCCCCCTGCCGACCCGTGCTGTGATTGGACATACCATGAGTTTGGCAGCTGATTTCAGCCAATGATTTTTGCAGAAGTCAGCTGTGTCCACTCTCATACACAGAGTTCTGTGTTTACAAAAACACAGAACTCTGTGTATAAGGAACAGCAATCTACTTTCAAGCCACATATTAAAAGCAGCACCTATGACACACATTAACCCCTTGATTGCTCCTATATGTTAACCCCTTCCCAGCCATTGTCACAAGTACAGTCTCTAGTATCAGCACTGATCACTGTATTAACATCACTATAGATGCGAGACCTCCAAGCCAGCGTCAGATTGCTCGCCACACTATCGCAGTCGCTGATCACCTATAAGTCGCTGATCACCGCCATTACCAGTATAGTGTCTATAGCTGTGTAAATTCCAGTATATATACCACAGATTGTAGATGCTATAACTTTCACATAAACCAATTAATAGATACTTAAGATTTTTTAAATTTTTTTATTTATTTATTTCAGGTACTTATATAGCGCCATCAATGTACGCAGCGCTTTACATATATATTGGACATTCACATCAGTCCCCGCCCCCGAGGGGTGTACAATCTAAGGGCCCTAACTCACATTCATACATACACATATTAGGGACAATTTAGACAGGAGCCAATTTACCTCCCAGCATGTCTTTGGGGTGTAGGAGGAAACCGGAGTACCCGGAGGAAACCCACGCAGGCACAGGGAGAACATGCAAACTCCAGGCAGGGGGTGCTGTGGCTGGAATTCGAACCAACAACCCGAGTACTGCCAGGCAGAAGTGCTAACCATTTAGCCACTGTACCAAAGACATGTAGCAGAATACATTTTGGCCAAAATTTATAAAGAAATTCGACTTTCTTTTTTATTTGGATTAGTTTTATAACAAAGTAGAAAATGTATTTTTTTCCCCCCAAAATCTTTGGTCTTTTTTCATTTATATAAGAAAAATAAAAATCCCACCAAAAGAAAAAACTCTATTTGTGTGAAAAAAATTATAAAAATTTCATTCGGGTATGGTGTTGTATGACAGAGCAATCGCCAATTAAAGCAGCGCAGTGCTGAAAATGCTCTGGTCATGGAGGGGGTAAAACCTTTCCGGAGGGCAAGTGGTTAATTATAAAAGATGAGACTGTTGAGTAAACAAAAACCAAGTACGTCAACTCAAACCTCAAAATTGCGTGCACCAGCAAAACATTATAGTACCCTAGAACTGTACAGAGGCGGCCAAAAAAAACCTCCACAAGGCATCAATACAAAGCTAACCATAAATAAAGTCCCTAAAATAATTACTCAAGTGTGCATAGGAAAAACCGTATATGTGCGCTAGTGTGTCCTAGGTGCACAAAGTTTTAACTTAACATACTTAACATAAAAAAACAAACATAAAAAAATGAAAACAAAACAAAAAAAACATAAAAACAAATAAAAAACAAAACACTTTATATTTTGCCTACTTTTATTACTATTACAAGCTAGGTAACTTTATTAAACTTCAAGCACTGACAAGGGCACTAATTTGGCAGTGTAAGAGCAGGGCCAGGGCTTCATAACTCAGAAGACTGAGGACCAGGGTGGATAAAAATCAATGATTTTTTTAAAAAAATTGGATTTTTTTTATTTAAATCGGATTTTTTTTAAATAAAATGCTTTTTGAGGAAAATATATTACCATCCAAAGGTTATTCCATCATGAAATAAAGATTAGTTTTTTAATTATGTAGAATAAGGCTGTATATGTTTAACCATTTCAATACCGGGCAATTTTCCCCCTTCCTGCCCAGGCCAGTTTTCAGGTTTCAGCGCTCTCAAACTTTGAATGAAAATTGCGCGGTCATACAACATTGTACCCAAACTAACATTTTATCATTTTCTTCACACAACTAGAGCTTTCTTTTGGTGGTATTTAATCACCGTCGGGGTTTTTATTTTTTGCTAAATTAACAAAAAAAGACCAAAAATTTTGAAAAAAAACCACATTTTTCTTTGTTTCTGTTATAAAAGTTTACAAATAAATAATTGTTCTTCATAAATTTAGGCCGAGATATTGATTATATTACTTATAAAACACTTGCAATAGGGTCAGTGTTTTGTTTAGTATCGGCTTCACTGGTGCTGACCCTGGGATGTTTAGTCTGTATTTGCTAACCACTTGGGGTTCCATTGTGTTTCTCATTGTTAATGCCTTGATTTTCGTTTGTTTTGCCTCTGCTAACCCGTTGATAACTTTGTTTTTTGTTAAGGAGATGCTTGCAATACTCGTCTTGGCCCTCCTCTCTCCTACATTTGTCTTCCCTCGTTTCAGGCCTTGCGACCGTCTCCACATTCTCCAACCCTTCCCTTATATGTGTGTTCTGGAGTTAACCAGACACTCGGGCTTGGACAGCGTGGGGACGGTTTTTTGACCTGATTTATACCTCTCAGAATTTATTTCTGACCCAGCCTGCGCTTTAGTGCCCCACACATGACTTACACTTTGCCACTTCATGGAGTTGGTATGCGACCCTTCCTACGCGCGTTTTTTCTAGAACCTCCTAAACCTTCTGTCACTACCGACCTCCTCCCGCCTCTTCACATATTTTCTCACCTGATTCCATATTTTGGCGTGACCACCGGCCGGCGGTGGCGTTTATTCTCGTTTCGGCGTCCTCCTCGTTCCCCACACAGTGGGCTCTGTGAGCTCCTACTGATCGTCTATACGGCGCGTTTCACTATATAGTTTGTTTCCATTTCTTGCTTCTCTTTCTTTTCTTTCTCTTTCCACCTTCTTCTTACTTTCTTTCCTAGCTATCTTCCCCCCCCCCTTTTTTTTTTTTTCTCTTCTCATAGGGAACAGCGGGTCTCTTCCCCAAGCCGTTTATCTTTTCCACTTTTTCTTCTTATTCTCCCTCCCCCCTTTTTTTTTTTTTTCCATTCCCTTTCCCCTCATCCCTAGTGCATTTTACTGACGGGTTACCATGTCGGCCTCCACCTTAGTCTCAGGGCCATTATCCTTGAAATGCCTTTCACTCAATGCCAAGGGCCTGAACGTGCCCGAGAAGCGTTCCATGTTGCTCTCCTACGTGCGTAAACAAAAAGCGGATGTGGTCTTCCTCCAAGAGACGCACTTTCGCCAGGATTCTATACCCAAACTTTTCAATTTCCATTTCCCTACAGTTATCCATGCTGCTAACCCTCTAGCCAAATCAAAGGGTGTTGCCATCTTACTCGCTAGACATTGTCCTTTATCGGTGTCGGACTCCCTTGTTGATCCAGAAGGCAGATATCTGTTTGTAAAGGGTTTTGTGCTAAGCGACCTGTTACACTGGCCAATGTATATGCTCCTAACACCAAGCAGGTTACTTTCATGCGCTCAATTACCACCGCCCTGGCTGGGTTCCAATCCGGAATGTTGATTTTAGGGGGCGACTTGAATGTCCCACTTAGCCCGCTGTTAGACTCCTCTTCAGGTAGCTCCTTTCTGCCGTTCAAGGCCCTTAAACAAATACGCACACAACTACAACATCTACAATTGCATGACTCCTGGAGAACCCTTCACCCTTCTGTGAAAGACTACACATTTTACTCTGCTCCCCATAATAAATATTCCAGGATAGATTATTTCTTCCTGTCGCAATCGGATCTCCCACTCCTCCATGCTGCTTCGATAGAACCTATGGTTCTTTCCGACCATCACCCCATCACCATGACCTTGCGGTTCCCTGATGTGTTCATTCGCTCGAAATTTTGGCGCCTGGATGCTTCCCTTCTTGCAGATCCCGCTATTTTACAGGAGACACGCTCCAATCTAACGGAATATTTTTCCCTAAATTCCTCTCCTGATATCTCCCCCCTCACGCTGTGGGAAGCCCACAAGTGTGTTATCCGTGGCTTCCTCATTGCAGTGGCGACAAAGTGCAAAAGAGATAGACAAGAACATTTGAAATTCCTCACGGGCAGGATACACTCCTTGGAGAGGGCGCATAAACGGTCTCTGGCCGCGTCGACCTTATCTGAACTAACGAGTCTACGCTCACAACTTCTTACTGAACTGGGTAGGGTGGTTAAGAAACGATTCATTCTTTCACAAAAGCTGTATTATGAATTTGCTAATAAGAGTGGGAAGTTTCTCGTCAGAGCTCTCCGTGAACAAAGATCCAGCATGACGGTGCACAGAATTAGGGGTTCTGATGGCACTATAGCCACTTCTAACCCTGACATTGCCACCCACTTCGAACAATTTTACACTTCCTTATATAATCTCCCTCCGGAACATCCCCCTCTGCCCACTGACAATTCCAGGGCCTCCCTGATTTCCGAGTTTCTCCGCCGTCACGGCCCGGCGGCCCTCTCGGAGGACTTGGCTGCATCGTTGGAAACAGACCTGACACTGAATGAGGTGCAGTGTGCTTTGCAACGGATGAAACCGGGTAAGAGTCCGGGCCCGGATGGCTTTTCGGCGGCCTATTACAAATCTTTCCTTGACATCCTGGGTACCCCTTTCCTATCGGCATTCAACACTTTCTCTCAAGACCCTCAACCTCAAAATCGCCTTCTGGAAGCCCATATCACAGTTATTCCTAAAGGTGACAAGGATGCCACACAGGTTTCTAATTATAGACCCATCTCCCTGCTGAATGTGGACATTAAAATCTTTACGAAAATCCTTGCCAATCGACTTCTTCCTCTGCTCCCCTCCTTGATCCATTTGGACCAAGTTGGATTTATCCCGGGTAGGGAGTCCAGGGATAATACCATTAAGGCCCTCAACCTCCAACATTGGCTCTGTAAATCTAACTTTCCCGGTTTCTTCCTTTCCCTGGATGCGGAGAAGGCCTTTGATAGGATCGCCTGGGACTATCTGCAGGAGTCTTTGGTGCAACTGGGTCTGGGTGAGAAGATGCTCAATTTTATAATGACCCTGTATTCAGGCCCTACTGCGCGTGTCCGGGTCAATGGCCATTTGTCAAACTCTTTTCCTTTGGGCAACGGTACGCGTCAGGGTTGCCCCCTTTCTCCACTCTTGTTCGTCCTTTCCTTGGAGCCCCTCCTACGGAAGTTGCGCTCTAACCCCGACATCAAAGGAATTGCGGTCTCGGATAAGGAATATAAGCTTGCGGCTTACGCGGACGATATTCTTCTTTTCCTTGCCGAACCGCATATTACTCTGCCAAATTTACTAAAGGACTTTGCATTTTTTCGTTATTTGTCGAACTTTAAGATTAACTTTTCCAAGTCTTTCGCTCTCAACATCACCTTGCCTTCGGAAGTAGTTTCTGATTGTGAGTCGCGTTTCCCGTTTCATTGGGAAAGGGACTCACTTTCTTATTCGTCGCAACCCCGACGATTTATATGCTAAGAATTTTTTACCCACTCTTCGTTCTCTCCAAGGGGATCTGAATAAATGGCACCGTCCTTGCTTTTCGTGGTTTGGAAGAGCTGCGATAATTAAAATGAACATCCTTCCTCGCCTTCTCTACCTCTTTCAAACTCTGCCCATCCACATACCGCTTGCCTTCTTCACATCCTGTAGGAGGCTCTGTTCTCTATTCCTATGGAACCATAAACGCCCGCGCATTTCTTTTTCCCAACTGATTCTCCCTAAACTTAGTGGTGGTATTAGCCTTCCTGACCTTCACCGTTACTATTTGGCGTGCCAGCTCTGCCGTGTAGTGGATTGGCATGTCCACTCTGCTTCTAAGGACTGGGTGCAACTAGAACACGCCTTCTCGTCCGCACCCCTGATTTCGATCCCTTGGCTGCCGCTGAAGGATACGCCTCAGGTCCTTCTTACTCTCCCTTTGGTAGGCCCTACCCTGAAAGCCTTCCGCTATACCTGCAAATCAGCATCTATTTCTGCGTCTTCGAATTGTCTCACTTCCATCCGACTCAACCCTGACTTTCCCCCTGGAATGCACAAGAACTTTCTATCTGAACATTGGCCGCATGATCAAATTTTGGCCAAACACTTTCTCCACGAAGGCAAGATGAAATCACTCCACGAACTGCGTGACAGCTTGGGTGCCCGCGATTTTCCTCTCTGGGTTTATTTGCAAATACGGCATTATCTGCTCTCGCATAAACCTTTCCGTGATTGGACCCGCCCTCTTACCCCTTTTGAGGATATTTGCTCGAAAGGAGAACCGCGTAAGCATTTGATTTCAGAAATTTACCCTCTCTTAATTGAGAATAGGGCCTATAACTCCCTGCCCTCCTGTCAGGCCTGGAATAGAGATTTGGATGATAATTTGGCGGATTCCGACTGGGCACGTGTATTCAAATATTCTCATAAATGCTCCCTTAATGTCTCGACGCAGGAAAACGGTTACAAATTGGTGTCGAGGTGGTATCGCACCCCTTCACGAATTTCTCATTTCAATCCTTCTTATCCCAATACCTGTTGGAGGTGTGGGGCTGCGGACGGATCATTTTTACACATCTGGTGGTCCTGTCCGAGCATTCAACCGTTTTGGCAAGAGGTCCATAGGATTGTAGTATCGGTGACGACCGTGCCTCTGGATCTGTCTCCGGCCCAGTTTCTCCTCCATCATTCCTCCCTTCCGGGGGGACAATTTCATAGATCTTTGGCCATGCATATGGTCAACGCGGCCAGACTCTGCCTTCCCGTCCTTTGGGGCTCTTCTCGCCCCCCCTCTGTTCGTGATTGGCTTGTCTGTGTGGGTAAAATGGCAGACATGGAGGAACTAATTGCGTCGGCCCTTGACACTCCCACTAAATTTTCCCACATTTGGGCCTGCTGGATCTACTTCACAACTACTCCTACGTACAGGTCTCTTATGGACCATCAGGTCTGACTTGGTCCGGCTTTCCTGCTGATGTTACTTCTTTACAGTAGTTTTTGTGATAGGCACTGAGACTCTTTTCGACAATGTATCCCTTCCCACGAGACTCTGGCGTTAGCTTAACTCCTATCCCCATGCATGGGTAACCCCAGATATTGCTGTCATTTCTCACCCCATATGTTTCCCCCCCCCCCCCCCCCCCCACTATTAATTTATTTTGGAATTTTTTTTTTTTTTTTCTTCACCTTCCACCCCCATCCCCCTCTTTCTGTTTCTATCACTTTTCTCTCTATTTCCCTTTCTCTCTTTTCTCCTTTCTCTTTTCTTCTCGCCTCTCGCTTTGCTATGCTACCTGGAACACTAGACATGCCATCCTTTCACTCTCCCCACTTCCATCAACGGCTCCTACCACAACGTATGCCGGTTTTTGTAACTCTCCACCTTGCCATAAGTTTTTGTCCAATTCCTACGTTCAGATGCCATGACCACTCTTCCTATCGCTACAGCCCTGCTTGGCGAAGCACGAGCGCAGGGGATATTATATGATGCAATTGCATCCCATACTATACTATATTGGCTCCGGTTTGTTGCAAGCATAACCTTATTGTAGTCGGGTTTTGTATTATTGCATTATCATTATCTGTATTTTCTTGTTTGAGTTACTGCTGTATCGCTGTAGGTTGTGCCTGCTGTTTCGCTCAGGCACCCTGTACATGTCTTTTGTACCATTATGTTCTTTCTTAATAAAGGCTTTCTTTTTGGAAAATAAAAAATTTAGGCCGAGATGTATTCTGCTACATGTCTTTGGTGAAAATAACCTAAATTAGGATGTATTTTTTAGTTTGTAGGAAAGTTATAGAGTTCACAAACTATGGTATAGATCTGAATATTGATCAATCCTGAAGTACTGAGAGCCAATCTAATTTCTTGAGGTCCAAGAATGTCAGAACAGTACAGATATCCCCCAAATGTCAGGACAGTACAGATATCCCCCAAATGTCAGAACAGCACAGATATCCCCCAAATGTCAGAACAGTACAGATATCCCCCAAATGACCCCTTTTTGCAGAGTAGACAGTCCGACGTACTTCATAAGAGGCATGGCGAGTTTTTTGAAGTTGTATTTTTTTTGTCATAATTTTTCGGAAAATAAAAAAATTAAAAAAATAATTTTCACTATTTTGTTTTTACATACTGTCACCAGTGCAGTACAGCGTCATCATATAACTGGCATGGCGGTGAACAGGGACACTGACTGGTGACAGTATTTTTAATTACATTTTTTTTAAGATTTTTTTTCATATTTTACTATGACCAAAGTAGTACAATGTTACCATAGTAACATTGTACTACTTTGGGGAAGTGATCAGTATTTTTTTTTTTTTTTTACACAATTTGCTTATAGCAAAGAATTACTTTGCTATAAGCAAGCATTTACCAGACTGAAATCGATTCATTCTGTTTTTTTTTTTTTTTTGTGCTTAGCTGTGATTTGGCCACAGCTAATCACATGACATGTGCATGTGACCTGCTGTGACCATTCACAGCTAGGCACTAGTATACAATGGATGGCATGAATGAAGCCATCCATTGTATACAACTGTCATGTGACCTGCTGTGATTGGTCGCAGCAGGTCACATGGCACCGGCAACGGAGGCCGGTAATCAGATCTGTCATCGGCCGCGCCCGAGGTACACGGCCGGTGACAGATTGCGCTGCTGCGCGGCTCTGCAACCGCACGAACTGCGCATGTGCGGGAGGACGCCAAATGGCGTGCACCTGGAAAGGTAAAGCATTTTTGCTGCCGCCGGGCGGCAAATGGTTAATTGTTTTGGTAAATTCCATGAATCCATTCACAATGTCAGGCTCTTCCAGAGGTGTTTGTAAGATTATTGGGCAGTTTCTCTGCCTACAAGATATTATCACAGATGATCGGTTTACTTTTGCAGTTCTCAAAACTGAATTTGACTCAGCGGAGATCACATGCCTCTTCTTCACAGCAAAAATGTTATAACATGAACAGAGTTAAGAAAAAGACCTTCATCCTAACTTCTACAAACCTATGAATACAGAATCAACCCCTTCAGTGCTAAGTTTCAAGAAGTTCAGTGAATAGAATAGAAACAATATTTTTCTGATTGTTTGGAGTGGAATAGATCTGCACAAGAAGAAAGTGAAACTAAGTGTGAGGAGGAGGGGCTGACAGTGTGAGGGGGAGGGGCTGACAGTCTAAGTTTCTGAAAATATATATATTTTTGTTTAGCCAAATTAGTTAACAAACATGGATGTTTAAGCAAATCACATCTGCTGGAATGTTATTGTTTCAGATGAATAAATCTATTTAAATTGTTATTATTAAGGTAATGATTATTTTTCTCCTTCCGAAGTACAACAGAAAAGTTGTCCAAATATGAATGATTAACCTATTAAACTGGGGATAAAAAAACTAATATGAAAAGTTGTTATTCTAAAAATCTTCATCTACTTGTATATTAAAGTTATACCAGCAAGAATTAGTCTTTATGTAGAAAACTAGGATTTACATCAAGCCTTACTGACTAGTGATTTAAATCAAATCCACCCTGCTGAGGACACAAATAATACACCCAAACGACTCGTGTTTGCAGCACCAGGAGTTTGCGCAGCACAGGAGAAGGTAGTACGTAAGTTACCTGGATGTCCTTGCGGAGAAGCTGTTTGGCCAGGCGTTTTAGTGACGCCATCTCCTTCTCCGGGAAGCCCGCCTTGCGGTTCAGCAGTGGGATCTTCGACGTGTCTCGGGTCATCTCCTTGGGATGGAAGTATCCTAAGGCCTTGTAGTCATTGTGGATGGCGTGACCGATCACTATCTTCCCATGAAGGATCTTTAGGATCTGCAGAAGAGTGCTAGTTTACATCTTACAAAGATCTTCAAGATCTCTGGCCAGTTCCAGAGCCACACAGACACACAGATACAAAAGTCTATAAACGTACGTCTTCTATGTCACAAGAACCACATTTTCCAACTCCCTAATCACTTCAATATCGGGCCAAGTCTGACACATATCACATATATGTAAAAATCTATATTACTAGAAAAAAATCTAAAAAAAAAAAAAAAGGAAAAAATCTAAATTACTCAGAATGTCCCAAACAGGATATAATAATATTATATGGTAGGTTTGGGGCAACAGCGCTTTAAATCATTTTTATATAATTTTTTTTTTTTTAATTATTTTATTAACTTGTTTTTTTTTACACTGTCCCTAATTTTTTTAAATAAATTTTACTGCTACCACAAGGTATGAACATCCCTTGTGATAGCATGGGCCGTGACAGGTCCTCTTTATGGAGCGATCTGGTCTATTAGACCCCAGATCTCTCCTCTGGCCTCCAATGCAGATGATCAGATCAGTCTGAACGTCTGCATTCCTGACCGCTAACAGCCAGGTAAACAAAGAACTGGGAGTGACTAAAACCTCGTCGCTGCCGATTTCTGGGGTCACAGAGAGGGGGGAACGTCAGTTCCTCTCTCTCTATTCACTGCTGCAGATACCACCGGTCGGATTGGTCACAGTCTCCCAATCAGATAGGAAAGCTCGGGAATGGAGGCGTTGGGGGATGGGGGGTGGATGTAGGGGTGACAGGTGCTTTCAATTTTTTTTTTCTTAATTTTTAATTTAAAATATTTTTTTTTTTAAAACTTGCCGTTTTGCAATACAAAGCAGCATGCTTACACTGTAAAACACACATAGCACACAGTTAACCCTTTGATCGCCCCCGATGTTAACCCCTTCCTGCCCAGTGTCATTAGCACAGTACTTTTTATTAGCACTGATCACTGTATTGGCGTCACTGGGGATGTCAGTGGCAGTTAGTCAGTTTCCCCCCCAGTGTCAGAATGCCCACCGCCATTACTAGTATAAAAAAAAATCCAGTATACAGGCGTACCTCGGTTTATGAACATCTCGGTTAACGTAATTTTCGGTTTACGAATGAAAATCCATTAAAAATAATGGCTCGGTTTACAAATTTTTTTCGCAATACGGATTGATTGGTTTTCAGTGCATTTATGACATTTTTTTTAATCATCTCCCTGTTCAGTATTTATGCCTTTAACCCCTCGCCTACCAGGCACCATACCCCCTTATTTACCAGGCCAATTTTCAGCTTTCAGCGCTGCCGCACTTTGATTGACAATTGCGTGGTCATGCAACATTGTACCCATATGAAATTTTGATAATTTTTTTCTCACAAATAGAGCTTTCTTTTGGTGGTATTTAATCGCCACTGGGCGCTTTACTTTTTGCGCTATAAATAAAAAAAGTGCAAAAAATTTGAGAAAAAAAAAAAAGTTTCTTTGTTTCTATTATAAAAATTTTCAAACAGGTATTTTTTCTCCTTCACTGATGTGCGTTGATGAGGCAGCACTGATGGGCACTGATAGGCGGCACTGATAGGCGGCACTGATAGGCGGCACTGATAGGCAGTACTAATGAGGTGGCACGGATAGGCGGCACTGATAGACAGCACTGATAGGTGACACTGATGATGGGTACTGATAGACGGCACTGACTGGCATCACTGCTGGGCACTGACTGGCGGCACTGACTGGCACAACCCCTGGGCACTGACTGGTGGCACTGACTGGCAGCACTGCTGGGCTGCAATGGTGGGTGCCACTGGTGGGCAGCACTGGTGGGTGGGCACAGGTGGGTGGCACTGGTGGGCGGGCACAGGTGGGTGGCACTGGTGGGCGGGCACAGGTGGGTGCACTGCTGGGCACAGGTGGGTGCACTGCTGGGCACAGGTGGGTGATCGGCTGGGCACAGGTGGGCGGAGTTAGTGGGTGCACTGCTGGGCACAGGTGGGCGTAACTTGTGGGTGGCACTGCTGGGCACCGATCATCAGGGCACTGATCATCAGTGCCCTGATGATCGGTGCTGATCCCCGCTCTGACAACTGCCGGTTCTCGGCAGTACTTTCCTCACGATCTGACAGCGTGAGGAAAGTGCAGCCGAGAACCGGCACTTGCATTTCCCTCTGATCAGCGTGTCATTGGACACCGCTGATCACGTGGTAAAAGGCCGCTGTGATTGGCCTTTTACCACATCACGTGATCAGCTGTGTCCGTAGGACACAGCGATCACGGAGATCGCCGGGTGCGCGGCCCCTGGGGCGCGCAGGAGAGCGCGTTCTGGGGGGACGTCATATGACGTCCACTCAGAACTGGCCGGCCGCAGTGTAGCCGTCATTCGGCTATCTGCGGTCGGCTACTAGTTAAAATGCACTTTATAAAGAGTTTTGAACAGATAGAATCCTTTTTTTTTTAACTTTTTTCTGACCTCTGGACCCTGGAAGCGCACGGCACCGATCGCTGTACGAGACTGAGAACACCGATCGCTGTACAGGACCTCCCTGTGAGGTCCCAATCATGTGATCACTGATTGGCCAATAATAGTAAGCAAGATGTCACTTCCTGACATTATTGCTTACTACTTGTGAAATCTGTGAATGATCACCGAGGTCACATGGTACAGGGCTATTCACAACAGCCTTGTATCATGTGACAAGCTGTGACCAATCACAGCTCACACAGTATTTATCAATGGTTGCAAGAATGCAACCAGAGAGAAGGAGAAATGATTGATTTTACAGCATTTATGGGTGTAAAAGCAATCAGTGTAAAAAAAAAAAAATCTTCATCACCCACCACAAGTAGTACAGTGTCACCATGGTGACAATGTACTGCTAGGGTGACAGAATGTTAAGAAAAAAAAAAAACAAATAATAATATAAAAAAATATATAAAAATTTAAAAATGTGTTTTGACAAATTAGAATTTTTGGTTATAAACTAATTTGGGTTATTTTATTTTACTAAAAATATAACAGAATAAATTTTGGCCGAGATTTATGAAGAAAGATTATTGATTTGCAAAATGTTATAAGAAAAACACTTTTTTTCCAAATTTTTGGACTTTTTCATTTATATAGCAAAATAAATAAAAATCCCAGCGGTGAATAAATACCACCAAAATAAAGTTTTATCTGTCTCAAAAAAACGCTACAAAAGTCATTTTGGTACAGTGTTGCATGACTGCGCAATTGTCATTTAAAGTGTGATAGCACTGAAAGCTGAAAATTGGCCTGGACAGGAAGGGGGTGAAAGTGTCCGGACTGGAAGGGGGTGAAAGTGTCCGGACAGGAAGTGGTCAGGGGTTCTGAATTGTCCTAGAGCAGAATGAAAACTCTTACAAGGTTTAACCAGTGCTCTGCTGGACACTAATAGAAGTCACAAGACTGCTCTAACTGCTGATGAGAACAGGTATTTAGCAGTTTATATTTACTAAAATAATTGCATTTCCATGTTCCGTGGGAGACCAGATATAGTGAATGCAGGGTCCAGGGAGAGCAGATATAGTGAATGCAGGGTCCGGGGAGAGCAGATATAGTGAATGCAGGGTCCAGGGAGAGCAGATACAGTGAATGCGGGGTCCGGGGAGAGCGGATACAGTGAATGCAGGTTCCGGGGAGATCGAATATAGTGAATGCAGGGTCCGGGGAGACCAGATCTAGTGAATGCAGGGTCTGGGGAGACCAGATCTAGTGAATGCAGGGTCCGGGGAGAGCGGATATAGTGAATGCAGGGTCCGGGGAGAGCAGATACAGTGAATGCAGGTTCCGGGGAGATCGAATATAGTGAATGCAGGGTCCGGGGAGACCAGATCTAGTGAATGCAGGGTCTGGGGAGACCAGATCTAGTGAATGCAGGGTCCGGGGAGAGCGGATATAGTGAATGCAGGGTCCGGGGAGAGCGGATATAGTGAATGCAGGGTCCGGAGAGAGCGGATATACTGAATGCAGGGTCCAGGGAGAGCGGATATAGTGAATGCGGGGTGCGGGGAGAGCGGATATAGTGAATGCGAGGTCCGGGGAGACCAGATATAGTGAATGCAGGGTCCGGGGAGAGCAGATATAGTGAATGCAGGGTCCGGGGAGAGCAGATATAGTGAATGCAGGGTCCGGGGAGACCAGATATAGTGAATGCAGGGTCCGGGGAGACCAGATATAGTGAATGCAGGGTCCGGGGAGAGCAGATATTATTATTATTATTATACAGTATTTATAAAGCGCCAATAGTTCGCTCAGCGCTGTACATTACAAAGGGGGACAGGACATGTGACAGAACAATACCAATACAATGCAAAACATGAGGGGATTGAGGGCCCTGCTCTTTCAAGCTTAATATAGGATATAGTGAATGCAGGGTCCGGGGAGACCAGATATAGTGAATGCAGGGTCCGGGGAGACCAGATATAGTGAATGCGGGGTCCGGGGAGACCAGATATAGTGAATGCAGGGTCCAGGGAGACCAGATATAGTGAATGCAGGGTCCGGGAAGACAAGATATAGTGAATGCAGGGTCCAGGGAGACCAGATATAGTGAATGCAGGGTCCGGGGAGACCAGATATAGTGAATGCAGGGTCTGGAGAGACCAGATATAGTGAATGCAGGGTCTGGGGAGACCAGATATAGTGAATGAAGGGTCTGGGGAGACCAGATATAGTGAATGCAGGTTCCGGGGAGATCGAATATAGTGAATGCAGGGTCCGAAGTTTAGTAACACTAAAATTATACACCCGTGTGCATGAGTCCCAGAGGACCTCTTGGCACAGGCACATCTATGGTGCTGGATTAGCAGTCCGCAAGCTGGAAATAATACCAGCAAGGGATCTAGGTGACGAGTACAGTTGGCGATGTGCAAAAATTAAAGTGTTTCTAAAGGCAGAAGGATTTTTTTTTTACCTTCATGCATTCTAAACATGAAGATAAAAAACCTTCTGGGTGCAGTTCCCCCCTCAACCCCCCTTACACTTACCTGAGCCCCATCTCCATCCAGCGATGTGCATGAGAGCCACGGCTCCCCCGGGTCTGTCGCTCCTCATTGGCTCACATAGCAACAGCAGTCATTGGCTCCTGCTGCTGTCAATCACAGCCAGTAAGCAAACGAGGAGAGAGTCAGGCTCTGTGTGTGAGTGTATCCATTCAATATCCATTCACAGGAGTGTGGCTCGGAAGTGAGTCTGCTTGTTTTGGATGGGGGGGGGGGGGGGGGGTTGTAGGGGGGAGGGGTCAGGGCTGCTGGTGGGGGACCCGAAAAGAAGAGGATCGGGGCTGCGCGTAACATGTTTGCTGGGTTTTATTTGTAAAATACAACCTTTAGAATCAAATATAGTGCCGCAGTAGGTAACCTTTATATATATATATATATATATATATATAGACACACACACATATAAACAAACAAATGAAAACAGCACAGCGTTTGTACGTTGAGTTTTTTTTCAGCAGCATTGTTTGATTGTGTTGTTTCTTTGGCACAGGTTATGTCACAAAAAATTAATTATATATATATATACACACACACACATATATATACATATAAATACTTAACTAGATGGCTTCAACACCAATCCCAGCTGCCACCAAGACCTGAGCGATCAAACACCGCTGATCACTCAACTCTTGGAATGCAAAGATCTGGTGATTGTCAGTCTTCAGCTCTCCGTTCCTCCAGTGCTCACTGTGGAGGAGGAGGGGCGGCTGGCTCAGGCTTTCTGTGGACCACTGAGAGGCTGAGCCAAGTGCCGGTCCAGGCTTTTGGGTGGATCCCAACCATATAGTCTGGATCTTTTCAGAGCTGGACCAGCTCCGTGACTTCAGCCGACAAAGGACTTTAGCCCCATCAGCTTAAAACGGGTCACAGGAGTGCAGAATAAACCGCACTCCAATGGCCAACAGAAGTACAGCCGAAAAAAAGCTTTGGCCATACCTCTCCTTTATTGCGCTGTCCAAGGTGCTGATAGTACCAGGATTACACTTTTTGTGTCATTGAAGGGTTACTAGACCCCGGACCCTGCATTCACTATATCCGCTCTTTCTGGACCCCGCATTCACTATATCCGCTCTCCCCGGACCCCGCATTCACTATATCCGCTCACCCTGGACCCCGCATTCACTATATCCGCTCACCCTGGACCCCGCATTCACTATATCCGCTCTTTCTGGACCCCGCATTCACTATATCCACTCTCCCTGGACCCTGCATTCACTATATCCGCTCTTTCTGGACCCCGCATTCACTATATCTGCTCTCCCCGGACCCCGCATTCACTATATCCGCTCTCCCTGGACCCTGCATTCACTATATCCGCTCTCCCAGGACCCAGCATTCACTCTATCCGCTCTCCCCGAACACTGCATTCACTATATCCGCTCACCCTGGACCCTGCATTCACTATATCCGCTCTCCCCAGATTCTGCATTCACTATATCCAGTCTCCCTGGACCCCGCATTCACTATATCCGCTCACCCTGGATCCTGCATTCACTATATCCGCTCTCCCCGGACCCTGCATTCACTATATCCTCTCTCCCTAAACCCTGCATTCACTATATCCGGTCTCCCTGAACCCTGCATTCACTATATCCACTCTCCCTGGACCCTGCATTCACTATATCTGCTCTCCCTGGACCCTGCATTCACTATATCCGGTCTCCCTGGACCCTGCATTCACTATATCCGGTCTCCCTGGACCCTGCATTCACTATATCCGGTTGCCCCGGACCCTGCATTGACTATATCCGGTCTACCGGGACCCTGCATTCACTATATCTGGTCTCCCACAATACACACAACATGGAAATGCAACTATTTTAGTAAATATAAACTGCTAAATACCTTTTCTCATCAGCAGTTAGATCACTCTTGTAACTTCTATCTGTGTCCAGCAGAGCACATGTTAAAGCTTGTAGGAGGAGTTTTTATTTTGCTCTAGGAGGATGCAGGACCCCTGACCTCTGTATGGAGAGTGCTGACTGGCCCTGTGCCCGCATGCACTCTTCCATAGAAAAAAACAAACCTCTCTAGCAATACACACTAAACAGAGCAATGCACAGAGTGTCTCCACACCATATGTCTGATCAGGAGATAAGAAATGAACACTGGAAGAAGGGGAGGATCAGAGAAGACAGGATCAAACAGCTTTTTTACACAATGCAGAGGATTAACCCCTTAGGCTCCACCGTGGGTATAACAAGCATGCTTTACTGTATCTACAGACTGATTGTACTGTTGCGGGTTTAATAACACTTTAAAGCAGAACTCTAGGCAAACAACAGCCCTCCCTGAAGGACATACAGTGGTACTATCAGCATGGAAGTATGGGGTACGCAGCTCCCAAGCCCTGAAGCCACCCCCATGAAAGATTTGCTGCTAAACACCAGCAGGGGCTCCTCCTAGGCCCCACAAATCCAAAGAAAGCTGCGCTCAAAAACTGCTAATATTATTTCCCCGACCATGAGCGCGACTCCCAGTGATTGGCGGTTGCTCACCTCTTTTTGTGCGGCAGGCAACGGAACGGCGTTGACCAAGTGTTCCCTCCTTATTCCGCTCCATTTTGTTCTGTAATCTGTGACGGGGTTGGCTGGTTTGATGTACTGATCGTACACCACGTCCCCATTATAAGTGACAATGCTGCAGCGGGCCAAGGCACTGACGCTTCCTTTCAGCCCCGTGCCCACCATCTCACAATCTATGGCCACTATTTTGTAGCTGGGGGTGGAAGACGTCGAAGGGATTCCGCTGTCAAACTCGCTCGGCGGGACGATCTTCTGAGAAGGCATCAGTGGCGGGAGTACGGTGTCAGGCGGCTCGGAAGAACAGTGGCCCATGGATGGCGTAAACGTCGCAACGCGAGAGTGATTAGCGCCTGAGGCGATGCTGATGCTCAGAGTGCCGGACTGGCACGGGGCCCCTGTGGTGACCGACCTGGAGAGCGTGGATGGGGGCCTCTGCTGGTTGGAATAGAATAAGTTACTATGTGACCCGTCAGTCCGGTGCTGTCCATTGTGTTTGCTGTGGGCCCAGGAATTCCCCTGTTGCTCCTTCTGCTTGTTGGGGGTCTTTTGGGGCAACTGTTTCTGCTTCAGGAACCCCCTTTTTTCCAAAAACTTTCTCCTTTTGATAAAACGGTGATGCTTGCCGCTCCCGCGTTCAGCATGTCCGCTGGGCGGTCCGCCCGACAAGTCCAAGTTCAAAAGCATCTCCGCCATGATGGGTTATACGGCCTCGGAGGTGGGAATGTGGATAGTCCGGAGTTCAGGGATGGGCGAAATAGAATGCGGAGCTGAGCATCGAGGAACCGTCATCGCCTAGGAAACGGAAATACAATGCGAGGAATTAGAACCCAGCATGTCGGAATATATTCTGTATACATCTGATGGCGTCTACCACTGGATACGAACCTCGGCTGTGCCAGGTACCAACTGATCTGACCGGTTCTCTTTAACCACCTCCCATCCAGCCGTTGTATATAAACGGCCTGATGGTGGCAGTGCAGGGGCGGGTGGCAGTTTATAAACGGCCTCCCCACACCTCTGGGAGTGCGCAGCACCACAATTCGGTGCCCGCTGTGTCCTCCAGACACAGTGGAACACCAATCGTTACTGGGACCTCTGTGCGAGGTCCCGATCATGTGATCACTGATTGCCCAATCAGTGATCACATGCAGAGTAGTAAGCAAGATGTCACTTCTGACATCATTGCTTACTACGTGTGAAATCTGTGAATGATCACAGAGGTCACATGGTACAGGGCTATTCACAACAACCTTGTACCATGTGACAAGCTGTGACCAATCACAGCTCACACAGTAGTTCTCAATGGCTGCAAGAATGCAGCTAGAGAGGAAAAATGATTGCTTTCACAGCCTTTATGGGTGTAAAAGCAATCAGTGTATAAAAAAAAAAATCTTCATCACCCTCCACAAGTAGTACAGTGTCACCATGGTGACACTGTACTGCTAGGGTGACAGTATGTAAAAAAAACCCCATAAATAATAATATAAAATAAAAAAAAAATGTAAAAAAATGTTTAAAAATTATACTTTTTGGTTATAAACTAATTTGGGGTTATTTTTGTACTAAAAAGGTAACGGAATAAATTTTGGCCAAGATTTATGATGAAATACTATTTGCAAGAAAAACGCTTTCTAAATTTTTGGACTTTTGCATTTACATAGCAAAAAAAATAAAAATCCCAGTGGTGAATAAATACCACCAAAATAAAGCTTTATCTGTCTCAAAAAATGCAAAAAAATTCATATGGGTACAGTGTTGCATGACCGCGCAATTGTCATTCAAAGTGTGATAACACTGAAAGCTGAAAATTGGTCTGGACAGGAAGGCGGTGAAAGTGTCCGGACTGGAAGTAGTTGCCCGCTGCCCTATAGCAGAAATACTGCTACAAGACGGCAGGGCTACGCAAAATCACGGATATATCTGTGATTTTGCATTTCCAGGTAGGGGGGCGTGAGTGTGCCACTCGCACCCTACCCTCGCCGCCACTGGCAGCTTCAGCTGTCAAACACCGGGTCCCGGCCAGTGATTTCCCACTTGAACCCGCCAATCGCCGAGTATCACTGCCAGGGGAGAGGTCTGTATGTATACAATACAGATCTCTCCTGTCAGCACCAGCACATTTGCATAGCAGAGCACACAGTTTACCCTTTGATCACCCCAGATGTTAACCCCTTCCTGCCCAGTGCCGTTACTTTGTTTTAAGATTCCGACGCGTTTCGTGGGACAGAGCCCGCTTCTTGAGGGCACAAAACAAAAGCACAAATTCCTACAGCAAGCAAAAACAGAACCAGAAACATATCATCAGTATGCAGTCATGCAAGATTATACAAAAGAACAACAAAAATAATCAGCTGATGATACCAGAACATTCCCAGATGGCTCATGCAAAGTATAGGTCAATTGTATCCGGATGGACAGAGGGGGGGGGGGGGGACCTCCAACAACCAGAAATAATGATCATCGAACAAGGAAGGATCCATGTCCACTTGAAGACTTGTACAGCAGCATCGTCATTCAAGGGAATCACAACATACATTGGTCAAAAAAACAATGAATTTCATACCTATTTTTTGACCAATGTATTCTATGATGTTTTTGTGCACTAAAATTCATTGAAGTGCATTTTTTTTTTTTCAAAAAGAATTTTACGCTTGAAAAAATACTTTGCGACATAAAAAGAATTGCTACAACCAACACTAAGGCCTCCGCTTTAAGAAAAAATCTCATGTTGGGGGGTTCTAAGTAACAGCGCAGTGTGATAATGCAAATTTGTTCCCGTGTTGGCGAGAAGCATCTGACTTGGCCTGGGCAGTTAGCGGTAGACGAGTGCAAGACGCGGCTGTGGCAGCAAGCCACGCCTTTCCTGGCGATGACCCCCTCGCGCGCGCATGCAAGCCGTGCCTCTCCTGGCGATGCCCCTCTCGCGCGCGCATGCAAGCCGTGCCTCTCCTGGCGATGCCCCCCCCTCGCGCGCGCGCATGCAAGCCGTGCCTCTCCTGGCGATGCCCCCCTCGCGCGCGCATGCAAGCCGTGCCTCTCCTGGCGACGCCCCTCTAGCGCGCGCATGCAAGCCGTGCCTCTCCTGGCGACGCCCCCCTCTCGCGCGCACGCAAGCCGTGCCTCTCCTGGCGACGCCCCTCTCGAGCGCGCGCGCGCAAGCCGTGCCTCTCCTGGCGATGCCCCCTTCTCGCGCGCGCATGCAAGCCGTGCCTCTCCTGGCGATGCGCCCCCCCTCGCACGCATGCAAGCCGTGCCTCTCCTGGCGATGCCCCCCTCTCTCGCATGCAGGCAAGCCGTGCCTCTCCTGGCGATGCCCCCCGCACGCGCATGCAAGCCGTGCCTCTCCTGGCAATTGCCGCCGCCCCCCCCCCTCGCGCGCGCGCATGCAAGCCGTGCCTCTCCTGGCAATTGGCCCCCTCTCACGCACGCATGCAAGCCGTGCCTCTCCTGGCAATTGGCCCCCCCTCTCTCTTGCACGCATGCATGCATGCATGCATGCAAGCCATGCCTCTCCTGGCGATGCCCACCCCCCTCTCGCGCGCGCATGCAAGCCGTGCCTCTCCTGGCGATGCCCCCCTCTCTCGCGCGCATGCAAGCCGTGCCTCTCCTGGCGATGCCCCCCTCTCTCGCGCGCATGCAAGCCGTGCCTCTCCTGGCGATGCCCCCCTCTCTCTCGCGCGCATGCAAGCCGTGCCTCTCCTGGCGATGCCCCCCTCTCTCTCGCGCGCGCATGCAAGCCGTGCCTCTCCTGGCGATGCCCCTCTCTCTCGTGCGCGCGCATGCAAGCCGTGCCTCTCCTGGCGATGCCCCCCTCTCTCGCGCGCGCGCATGCAAGCCGTGCCTCTCCTGGCGATGCCCCCCTCTCTCGCGCGCGCATGCAAGCCGTGCCTCTCCTGGCGATGCCCCCCTTTCTCATGCATGCAAGCCGTGCCTCTCCTGGCGATGCCCCCTCTCTCTCGCGCGCGCGCATGCAAGCCGTGCCTCTCCTGGCGATGCCCCCCTCGCGCGCGCATGCAAGCCGTGCCTCTCCTGGCGATGCCCCCCCTCTCTCTCGCGCGCGCATGCAAGCCATGCCTCTCCTGGCGATGCCCCCCTCTCTCTCGTGCGCGCGCATGCAAGCCGTGCCTCTCCTGGCGATGCCCCCCGCGCGCGCGCATGCAAGCCATGCCTCTCCTGGCGATGCCCCCCTTTCTCATGCATGCAAGCCGTGCTTCTCCTGGCGATGCCCCCCTCTCTCCCGCGCGTGCGCACAAGCCGTACCTCCCTAGCGATACCTTTCGAGCGCAAGCCGTACCTCCCTAGCGATACCTTTCGAGCGCAATCCGCACCTCCCTAGCGATACTTTTCGAGCGCAATCCGCACCTCCCTAGCGATACTTTTCGAGCGCAATCCGCACCTCCCTAGCGATACTTTTCGCGCACAAGACGCACCTCCCTAGCGATACCTTTCGAGCGCAAGCCGTACCTCCCTAGCGATACCTTTCGAGCGCAAGCCGCACCTTCCTAGCGATACCTTTCGAGCGCAAGACACACCTCCCTAGCGATACCTTTCGAGCGCAATCCGTACCTCCCTAGCGATACCTTTCGAGCGCAAGCCGCACCTCCCTAGCGATACCTTTCGAGCGCAAGTCGTAAGTTTATAAACACTTACAATACTCCTAGCTCTTACAGAAAATGAAGCCCGCTTACGTGTAGCAAACGTCGCACAACGGCAGCAACTGATCCATTAGTGGAGAGCAGAGCGCGGCCTTCCGCTGCACACGAGACCGGGACCTTTCCTGCGGGGCTGACAGAGGGCCCGCGTCAGAGCGGCAGCGCAGCGGGGAGGAGTGGCCAGTGACGCGCAGGCCAGAGCCCAGTGCAGCCGACGAAGGAAGACAGGAGCGCGGCCTACAGCAGCACTTGAGGCAGGGACCTTTCCTGCAGGGTTGGCGGAGGGCCGTATCAGAGGGGCTGGGTAGAGGAAAGGCGAGGCCGGTGACGCGGAGGCCGGAACCCCGTGAAGGGGTGAGGCAGACTGGAGGGCAGTAGTCCGGTGTCGGCACGGGAGAGAGAGACGAGGAATAAACTCACCAGCAGCTGAGGCCGGGCCGGAAAAGAGGAAGAGAAGAGAGGCGGAGTCTTCCGGTAACGAACTTCCCTCCTATACAGAGAGAAGGCCGCACAGGGAGGAGAGTGAGTGCTGAGGGTGTATGAGGGGAGCAGGGCCCAGACATGGGACGGAACTGGGACTCCCATACATAGAAACCGAACTGCAGCCAATATGTCTTTCTAATTCTGCATGGAGTAGGGAAACGGTTCAAATCTCTGTCAGTGACCCACATTTGAAAACATTTATCGCTTTTCCTGTCCCTGTGACTACCATAAAGGACCAGCAACGTCTTTTTTAACCCCTTGCCCTCCAGAGGACCCCCCCCCCCCTTTCCTGACCAGGTCATTTTTTTGCGTTACGTTGACTGACAATTGTGTGGTCATGGAACGCCGCACCCAAATGAAATTTACATCCCACGAATTGAGCTTTCTTTTGGTGGTATTTGATCTCCTCTGCGGTTTTTCTTTTTTGTGCTATAAACAAAAACAGACTGACAATTTTGAGAAAAAAAACAATATTTTGGACTTTTTGCTATTAAACATGTCCAGTACAAAAATGTAAAAAATCAAATTTCATCATAAATTTGGGCCAAAATGTATTCTGCTCCATGTCTTTGCTAAAACAAAATCCCAATATGTGTAAATTAATTGGTTTAGGTGAAAGTTATAGTGTTTACAAATGGCGGTATAGATAGTGGGATTTTTTTATTTTTACTATTAATGGCGGCGATCAGCGACTTATAGTGGGACTGCAGCGGGCATTCTGACACTGGGGGGGGGAACTGACTTGGTGTCACTGACATCCCCAGTGACATCAATACAGTGATCAGTGCTAATAAAAAGCACTGACACCATACTAATGGCACTGGACAGGGAGGTGTTAACATGAGGGGCGATCAAAGGGTTAACTGTGTACAGGGAGTGTTTTACTAGGGGGTGGGGTCTGTGTGCTTCACTGTAATCACACTGCTGTGGATGGCTGTGCTGTGCAGTGTGCCCGAGCTGACAGGGAGGAGGACTGTTTTGTTTACATACAGTTCTGCTCCCCGTCGGAGGTCCTCGGAAATCACTGGGCGCCAGCGAGTAATCACTGGCCAGGACCTGGTGATTGACGTCTGCGAATGGCGGCACGGGTAGGGCGCGCGTCCCCTTACTGGGGATGCAAAATCACGTACAGTTAGGCCCACATATATTTGGACACAGGCAGAATTTTAGTTTTTTTTCCAGTATTTACCAAAACATATTCAAGCTATAGTTATATAATAGATATGGGCTGAAAGGTGTAATTAGAGGGTATGTACATCCAGAGACTGGGTTTTCTCCTTTCTGATGCTTTGCCTGAAGTCTGGAACCCATGGACATGACCAGAGACTGGGTTTTCTCCTTTCTGATGATTTGCCTGAAGTCTGGAACCCATGGACCTGACCAAAGACTGGGTTTCCTCCTTTCTGATGCTTTGCCTGAAGTCTGGAACCCATGGACATGACCAAAGACTGGGTTTCCTCCTTTCTGATGCTTTGCCTGAAGTCTGGAACCCATGGACCTGACCAAAGACTGGGTTTCCTCCTTTCTGATGCTTTGCCTGAAGTCTGGAACCCATGGACCTGACCAAAGACTGGGTTTCCTCCTTTCTGATACTTTGTCTGAAGTCTGGAACCCATGGACATTACCAGAGACTGGGTTTTCTCCTTTCTGATGCTTTGCCTGAAGTCTGGAACCCATGGACATGACCAAAGACTGGGGTTCCTCCTTTCTGATGCTTTGCCTGAAGTCTAGAACCCATGGACACGACCAAAGACTGGGGATCCTCCTTCCTGATGCTTTGCCAGGCTCTAACTGCAGCTGTCTTCAGTTGTTTGTGGGTCTTTCTGCCTTTAGTTTTGCCTTCAGCAAGTGAAATGCATGCTCCATTGGGTTGAGATCAGGCGATTGACTCGACCATTGCAGAATATTCCACTTCTCCTTCAAAAGCTTCTGGGTTGCTTTTGCAGTGTGTTTTGGATCATTGTCCATCTGTACTGTGAAGCGCCGTCCAATCACCTTTGCTGCATTTGGCTGAATCTGGGCTGACAGTATATCTGTAAACACTGCAGGATTCATCCGGCCGTCTTCTGTCTTATCAATAAACACCAATGACCCAGTGCCACTGGAAGCCATGCTTGCCCATGCCATCACACTGCCTCCACCATGTGTTACAGATAACGTTGTGTGCTTTGGATCATGAGCTGTTCCAAGCCTTCTCCACACTTTTTTCTTCCCATCATTCTGGTAGATTCATCTCAGTTTCATCCGTCCAAAGAATACGTTTCCAGAACTGGTCTGGCTTTTTTAGATGCTTTTTGGCAAAGTCTAATCTGTCTTTTCTATTCTTCAGGCTTATAAATGGTTTGCACCTTGTGGTGAACCCTCTGTATTTGCTCTCGTGAAGTCTTCTCTTGAGTGCAGACTTTGACAATGATACACCCACCTCCTGGAGAGTGTCCTTCACTTGTCTGGATGTTGTGAATGGGTTTTTCTTTACCATAGAGAGGACCCTGCGATCATCCACCACTGTTGTCTTCTGTAGACGTCCACTCCATTTTATGTTGCTGAGCTCACCAGTGCATTCTTCTTTCCTCAGAATGTACAAAACTGTTGATTTGGCCACTCCTAATGTTGCTGCGATCTCTCTGATGGATTTGTTTCATTTTCAAAGCCTTACAATGGCCTGTTTCACTTGCATGGACAGTTCCTTTGAACGCATGATGTAGGTTCACAGCAATAGATTCCAAATGCAAATACCGCACTTAGAATCAACTCCAGACCTTCTACCTTCTTAACTGATGAAGAAATAACGAAGGAGTAGCCCACACCTGGCCATGAAACAGCTTTTGGCCCCTTGAGAAAGGGGGAGGGCTACTCTTAAGAGCTGTAATTCCTAAACCCTTCCTCCAATTTGGATGTACATACCCTCAAATTAAACCTGAGAGTGTGCACTGTCCGCACATATCCATTATATAGCTATAGCTTGAATATGTTTTGGTAAATACCTGAAAACATCTAAAATTGTGCTGTGTCCAAATATATATGAACCTAACTGTATGTATACGTAATTTTGCGCACCCGTGCCGCCCTGTAGCAGTGTTTCTGCTATAGGGCGGTCAGGAAGCAGTTAATTATGAAGTGCGATCCATTTTAACTCCTTCGCTGCCACAGCCACGTCTTGCACTCTTGTTTACCGCTAACAGCGCAGGCCAAGTCCAACGCTTCTCACGTATGCGGGGGGGGAAGGGGGTTGGGGAAATTGTCATTTTCACGCTGCATCATTACTTAGAACCCCCCAAACGTGAGATATTTTTGAAAGCGGAGGCCCTAGTGTTGGCTGTAGCAATTTTTTTTTATGTCGCAAAGTATTTTTTTCAACAAAAAATTGTTTTTAAAAAAAAACAAAAAAAAACTTTAACAACTTGCCTACCAGGCACTTTCACCCCCTTCCTGCTCAGGCCAATTTTCAGCTTTCAGCGCTGTCGCACTTTGAATGACAATTGCATGGTCATGCAACACTGTACCCAGTGATGGGCACTGGTAGGCGGCACTGTTGGGCATTGACAGGCATCACTGATGGGCACTGTTGAGGAAGGACTGATAGGCAGCATTGACAGGCAGCACTGATCGGCACTGAAAGGCAGGACTCCTATTGCACTGTTAGGTGGCACTGAAAGGCAGCTGTGATGGGCACTGATAGGTGGCAATTGTGGGCACTGAAAGGCAGCACTGATGGGGATACACTGATGATCAGTGTAGATGTCCCTTCTGAGGAATGCTGCTTACCGGCTCTCCTCTCCTCACCCACTCTCAGCGTAAGGAGAGGAATGCCGATAACCGGCATTACCTATTTACATGCGATCAGCTGTGATTGGTTACAGCGGATCACATGATAAAGCCGACGTTATCGGCTCTTTACTGCGATCGGTGATCCAGCGCACCACTGATAGTCGTATCGCGTGCCACTGGGGGGGCGCGCATGCGCAGCTAGAGTGGGAGAATGTCATTCGACATCCACCCAGAACAAGAGAACCGCCGCCCGTCCATCCTTTCCCTATATGGCGGGTGGGAGGCGGTTAATGAATTTTAGTGAACACAATAGAATACACCATTTTTTTGTAAAAGTTAAAAGATGGTGTTTCGCCGAGTAAATAGATACCAAACATGTCACACTTTAACCACTTCCTGCTCAGGCCTGGTTTTCTTTTCTCCTACGTATAAAGATCAGCTTTTTTTTTTTTTTTGCTAGAAAATTACTTAGAACCCCCAAACATACATATATACATACACACATATATACATACATATACACACACACATATATATATATATATATATATATATATACACACACACACACTGGTTTTTGTTTTTGCAGAGGCCCTAGAGCAGGGGTATCAAACTGGCGGCCCTCCAGCTGTTGCAAAACTACAAGTCCCACCATGCCTCTGCCTTTGGGAGTCATGCTTGTAACTGTCAATCTTGCAATGCCTCATGGGACTTGTAGTTTGGCAACAGCTGGATGGCCGCCAGTGTGACACCCGTACATTAGAGAATCAGGGACTTTAGTCGGATCCATTCAGAAGGCTATGAGCTACCATGGATGATACTTGAGCCTCGCTGGATAAGGAGAAGAATCCTCAAGGTTTTGCCCGTAATGCAGCCTTGCGGCGCTGGACCCTGCGCACATGGAACCCTGTGCAGTTTTAAAATCTGACCAAGGCGCTTTCAGCAGGGTTCTATACGGGTCCGAGGCGGTAGCCCCTCAGCATAGGGCCTGAGTCCTTAAAAGTCTATATGACAATGTCCGCCATGATGGATGAAGATTGGTGCCTGACAGAAGTCAGGGACCCGCGGCATGACTGGTAAGATATCTCCTTTTTTTCTCTCCGTAAAGAGAAACGAACAAAGCTCTAACTTGGAGGGAAAAGCAGAGGTGTGACTGAGTTTCCACCAGCATGGGGTGGAGGGGGGGTGCTTGGGGCAAGGGGGGGGGGGGGGGTGCTCACTGTTCCTGAGATGTGCTTGATCTTTTTGTTTTTGGCCAGTAGTCAAAAATGGAAGTCGGCCATATTTGTTTGCCTGGAGGCCAGGACATACGTGGACTGCTGCTGAGGAATCTCCTAGGGTCAGGACACAGAGTGAGCTATTCTATAGAGGGCACGTGAGTACTCCCCTGAGGGGGAAGGGTAGACCAGCTGGTCAGTGGCTCATAAGGCAGCATGTGCATTGAGTGTTTTCACTTCAGCACACTACTTGCATAGCTGTATCTTGAGATCTGTGTTACTAGTGGAGGTACACAGGTTTGCGCTATCTGAAGTAATGTCTTCCAGAAAGCGGAGTGGGGGAGGTGCAGCAGGAAAGGGCACTAATGTACCACCGCCAGATACTGAGGAACCTAGCCAAAGGTCCACTGTAAATATCCTCTCCTGACAGGCCAGAAGCGACTGGGCAGTCTGAGCCACTGCGTCTATCTGGCATTGTGGGGCTTCTACCTCAGCATATGTAACCAAGGATGATCTTCCTTCAGCCTTAGCGGGTTTAGAAGATAAGATCGCTGGGATGATTGCATCAGTTTATCAGGGGACTAAGAAGCGGGATAGATCCCGTCACTAGAACCACCAATCCTGGAGCAGGAATAGGTGGAGCCTGAGGATGAGGAAGAGCTGGAGGAGGGTCAGCCAGTAGAATTTTTGTCTGAGGAGTCACAGTCTGAGGAGAAGCAGGAGGTCTTTGCCTCCCAGTCTCAGAGATGTTTAGTCCAACACCTCACTAATATGGTACTGTCTGGATTCAGGCTACCTCTGATAGAAACCTCTGAGGTTACTTATTGGGCTCTTTGAAGCCTTCACAGAGTACTCAGGACTTTCCGGTGCATCCTCTTCTGAAGAAAATTATGCATGCTGACTGGGACCACCCAGACAGGGTTTTTGTTCCACCAGGTTTTCTGTTTTGTACCCCATGGAACAAAATTGTTAAGAAATGGGGGTTGCCTGTTGTGGATGCAGCTGTTTCATCCTTGAATAAATCTTTACATGTCCTGTGGACAATGGACAGGTTTTCAAGGACCCAGCAGATAAGAAGCTGGAGTCCATCCTTAAGGCCTCTTTCTCCCTGGCAGGTTCTGCCGCACAGCCAGCTGTGGCAGCTATTGGCATTTGCCAGAGGCTTTCTGACCGTGTCAAGCAAAGGATTGGAAGACCATCAGGGCAGGGGAATGCTCTTAAGGATTCAGTTCAGCAAACTTCTTGCTTGGCCCTCTTATCAGTGCACATGCACAGGGTTTTGTGGCTGAAGAGTTAGTCAGCAGAACTGCCGTGCAAAAAAAAATTGTTGGCAGGTTTTCCCTTTCATGGGGAATGGCTGTTTGGGGAAGATTTGGACAAATATATCCAAAAGATTTCAGGGGGTAAAAGTACTCTTCTATGCTCTAAGAGGAAATCCAAACACCCTCTTTAAGGTGTTAGGGGCTTTGGTTTCTGGGCCCTCTCTACCAGGCAGTCGTTTTGCCAAATACAGGTCCCAACCTCCAGGGGTAGATCTCAGAATCAAAACCCTGGGTGCAAAAGTCATCTAAGACAGACCCAAAGTCTGCCTCCTTATGAAGGGGAGCCACTACTTGTTTGGGTGGAGGGAATGCTTTTGAATTTTGTGGCCGCATGGAGGGCTCTAATCCAAGATAAATGGGTCATTTCCACGATTTCTCTGGGGAACAGACTAGATTTTTGGGTATTTCCCTCTCCCCGGTTTCTATGATCAAATGTACCAACCAATCCAGAGTAAAAAAAAGCTTTATTTCAGGCACTCGATTGCCTATTGGCTTATGGGGTAATCACAGAGGTTCCAGCGGGTGAAAGGTTTCAGGAGTTTTATTCAAACCTGTTTACAGTCCTAAAACCAAGTGGGGATGAAAGGCCCATTTTGAACCTCAAGGGGCTAAATCAGTTCCTATATGTCCGATCCATTCGTATGGAATCGGTTTGGTCCATAGTGGCCTCCTTACAGGAGGGAGATTTTTTTGGTGTCCATAGACATCAAGGACGCATACCTGCATGCTTTCCTCACCAAAGATTTCTGCGGTTTGCAGTAGGGGCTCAGCATTTCCCGTTCATAGCACTACCGTTTGGGCTGGCAATGGCTCCCAGAGTAAAATTCTTACTCCGGTGTTGGGACTACTCAGAACTCGGGAGTATCTGTCACAGGTTTTCTAGACTATCTCTTGCTCAAAAATCGGTAGGTGCCAAATCTGAAGCAGGATGTGGTCCATATGCAGATCCTGCAACAGCTGGGCTGGGTGCTCAACCTCAAGAAGTCTGCTCTAGAACCAGTGCAGAGCCTTGAGTATTTGGGGATGGTCCTAGACACGGTTCAGGCAAAGATATTTCTGCTTCCAGGGAAGCTTTGCACCCTGACAAACAAGGTTTGTAGTTTGAAGGCCAAGAGGTATCCTTCAATTCACCTCTGTATGATGTTGCTGGGGAAGATGGTGTCCTCGCTCTATTCCCTATGCTCAGTACCATTCGAAACCGCTGAAAAGGTACATTTTGTCTGGAACAAAAAGATTCCAGCCCTGGGTTACTGCATATCTGTCTCCAGAGGTGCAGCAGAGCCTGAATTGGTGGTTGGTAACTCTTTGCATCCCAATGTTTTCAAGGACGTCTAGCAGCTATGAGGTTGCCCAGATGTAGATCTGTTGGCATCCAGGTTCGACAACAAGGTCGGTCTTTTTGTGTCCAGAGTAAGGGACACTCACGTGGCAGGGGTGGATGGTAACTTGATGCCATCTTTGAAAAAGCTGAAGTTAAAGTGAGGATGGCTTCTACAAATGGATAATGATCCTAAACACACCTCGAAATCCACGGGGGATTACATCAAGAGGCGTAAACTGAAGGTTTTGCCATGGCCTTCACAATCTCCTGACCTCAACATAATTGAAAATCTATGGATAGACCTTAAAAGAGCAGTGCGTGACAGACAGCCCAGAAATCTCAAAGAACTGGAAGACTTTTGTAAGGAAGAATGGGCAAAGATACCTCAAACAAGAATTGAAAGACTCTTGGCTGGCTACAAAAAGCGTTTACAAGCTGTGATACTTGCCAAAGGGGGCAGTACAAGATATTAACTCTGCAGGGTGCCCAAACTTTTGCAGACGCCATTTTTTTGTTTTCTGTTATTTTGAAAGTGTAAATGATGGAAATAAAATCTAACTTTTGCTGACATATTATAAGAATGTCTAATCTGTAATTTGATGCCTTTTGGAGATTTTTCCATCTTTCCTTGGCTTCTTTATGCACATTAATACAAATTTTTAGCTGGGGTGCCCAAACTTTCGATCCCCACTGTATGTGATTGGCAGGATTCTGTCATTTTTTTCAAACGGGGTTGCAGAAGAATGTGGCTGTTGGTACCATTAAGGGCCACGTTGTAGCATAGGCCATTTTTTTTCCAGAGGCCCATTGCATCTCACTCTATGGTCCACACTTTTTACAAGGAGTAATGTATATGTCTCCTCCTGTCAGGTTGCCTTTGTGTTCTTGGGACCTGAACTTGGTTTTGGAGGTTTTGCAAAAGCCACTATTTGAACCTATTGGAGAGATTCAACTGGTCCTGTTGACTCGTAAGGTGTTTCTAGTGGCAATCACTTCTGCGAGAAGGGTGCCAGAGCTGGCAGCTCTATCTTGCAGAGAACCATTTCTGGTTTTGCATTATGATAGGGTAGAGTTGCATCCGTGCTTTTTACCAAAGATGGTTTCTGGTTTTCATCCGAATCAGGACATAGTTCTGCCTTCATTTTTTCCTAGTCCTCAGTCAGCAAGAGAAAGATGTCTGCATACCTTGGATTGAGATCATGCTGTAAGAATCTTCTTGAAGACGACAGCACAGGTCAGGAGGTCAAATGCACTATTTGTGCAGCCAGAAGGGCCTAGGAAGGGGCAGGCGGTATCCAAGGCGACTATTTCTCATTAGATCCGCGAACTGATAATTCAAGCCTATGGTTTGGAAGGTAAGTTCCCACCCTTTCGGGTGAAGGCACACTCCACCAGGAGTGTGGGGGCATCTTGGGCAATCCGCCATCAGTGCCTCAGGTTTGCAAGACCACTACATGGTCTTCACACATTCACAAGATTCTACCAGGTGGATGTCAGAGCTGCAGAGGATTCTGCCTTTGGCCCCAGTGTTTTACCAGTAGGTCCTGAAGGATTATTGACAGTGACTATCATGGTGTCACCCTCCCCTCAAACTTTTTATTGCTTTGGGACATCCCACATAGTCATGAATAGCCTGCTCTTTGCCTCGTGATGTACGATAAAGAAAATTGGATTTTTTTTCTACATACTTGTAAAATCCATTTCTTGGATTACATCACAGGACACAGAGGTCCCACCCCTCTTTCGGGAATGTCATTGCTTGCTATAAAAACGGAGGTACTTCCTGTATAGGAGGGGTTATATACAGTAGGGGAGGACCTCCTCTCTGGTCGGCCAGTGTCCATTTACCTATAGGTGGCCTATAACCAGCATAGTCATGAATAGCCTGCTCTGCGTGCCGTGATGTACAAGAAATGGATTTTACAGGTAAGTATGTAGAAAAAATCTAATTTTTTATAGTTTCCCTTTACATTTTACTATTATTATTATTATTATACAGTATTTATAAAGCGCCAATAGTTCGCTCAGTGCTGTACATTACAAAGGGGGACAGAACATGTGACAGAACAATACCAATACAATGCAAAACATGAGGGGATTGAGGGCCCTGCTCCTTGGAGCTTACAATCTAGGAGGTAGGGGATGGTGGCACAGGAGGAGATAGCTGTGGGGGATGGAGTGGTAGGATGAGTGGAGGAGGTCGGCAGGTTAGCAGGGGGTGGGGTAGGCTTCCCTGAAGAGATGGGTTTTCAGGGTGCGCCTAAAGGAGAGGAGAGTAGGTGATAATCTGATGGGTTGGGGCAGGGAGTTCCAGAGGATGGGTGACACCCTGGAGAAATCCTGGAGGCGGGCATGGGAGGAGGAGACCAGGGAACTAGAGAGAAGGAGGTCTTGTGAGGAGCGGAGAGTGCGTGTTGGGCGGTACTTGGATATTAGGTCGGTGATGTAGTTCGGGGCAGTATGGTGGACGGCTTTGTACGTCAGTGTTAGGGATTTTGAATTTGATCCGTTGCGCAATCGGAAGCCAGTGGAGGGATTGGCAGAGGGGGGTGGCGGAGATGGAGCGGTTGGAAAGGTGAATGAGTCTGGCAGCCGTATTCAGGATGGACTGAAGCGGGGATAGCCAGCGGCGAGGCAGGCCAGTGAGGAGGGAGTTTCAGTAGTCGAGTCGTGATATGATGAGGGAGTGGATGAGCTGTTTAGTGGTTTCTGGGGTTAGGAACGTGCGGATTTTGGCGATGTTGCGGAGGTGGAGTCTGCATGAGTTTGTTAAAGATTGGACTTGGGGCTGGAAGGATAGGTTGGAGTTCAGAATGACACCAAGTACTCTGGCCTCTATCAACTTAATTGCTAGTACAAGGGATAAACAATATCCCTTGTGATAGCTGGGGCAGGGACAGGTCCTCCATAGGGGACGCTTTAACTGTTTCACTGTCCGTCGTTTTTTTTGCCTGTTCTGGGCACACATTTTTTTTAAAAATCATTTTAGGCCTGGAGATTACATAAAACCCCTCCAACGTTATATATTTTCTGAAAGCAGATAGTTCCACGTTTTTATGTCAACAATTTTAGGAAATGCAAGATTCCAGCAAAAAGTACACTAAAGTTAATTTTTCCGGTCACAAATAATGACCCAATTTTTAGTAAAATATAAAAGATGAGATTACACCTAGTAAATAGATACTCAATGGGGGGAGATTTACTAAAACTGAAGCACTCACAATCTGGTGCAGCTGTGCATGGATGCTAATCAGCTTCTAACTTCAGCTTAACCCCTTTGCACTGGCGCCTCCTGACCGTTTGAGAGGTTTCAGAAGCCGGGAGGCAGGGCGGGGTTTTAGGGTCGTGTGACTGCCGTGATTTGCTGTCACGGCGGTCACATAATCGGAATAGGTCCCGATCACAAGGGGAGATTGGGACCTTTCCGTGAGTCACGGACATATGTGGTGGGAGCGCGCAGGGCATATGTATTTTCAAATGGTACGCAAATATGCAGCCGCTCAGCGCCCAGAGGCCACATATTTGTGTGCGCTCGACGTCTAGGGGTTAAGTTCAATTAGGCTTTGACAAAAAAAAAAACCTGGAAGCTGATTGGTTTCTATGTAGAGCTGCAGCAGATTTTGGACTCTCCAGTTTGAGTAAATCTCCCCCCGTTGTGTCAAGCCTTAGAATTGTGTGCTTCCGCAAAACGCCCACAAACTTTGGTACACGATCTTTTTAAACAGGCAATGACAGTCCGTAGAAGGAGGTCATTTTAGAGGTAACAGTGTGGTTTTTTTTGTGGGGTGGGGATATAAGTGCATGATTGTAACTTTATTTTTTGATATTTTCTTTCCACTAAAAACTTATTTATATCACACTGGGGACAAAAATTCACTATATGATAAAATATTTTTAACCCCTTGGCGCCGGTGCCTCCCGGCTCTTTAAGGGTTTCAGAAGCTGGGAGGCGGGGTTTTAGGATCATGGGACCGCAGTCACATGATCGGGAAAGGTCCTGATCGAAAGAGGAGATCAGGACCTTTCCATGAGTACCGGACATGTGCGCAGGGCACGCGCTCTCAGCACATATGTTTTTTCTAATTGCACGCAAATATGCGGCCGCTCAGCGTCTAGGCCCGGACGCCGGGAGGCCGCACATTTGCGTGCAGCCAGCGTGAAGAGGTTAAGACAGGTTCTCTTTATTGAGGCATGAGAGGTTTTAAAGACCCCGATGTCTCATCTGCCATCCATTGATGCTAAGCCTAGGTTCAATCCTATGCAGTTTGCGTTTGAGCAGTTTCTGCATTGCGTTTGCACTTTGCATTTTTGTACTTGCGTTTGTTTTTTGTTTTTTTTCATTTTTCTTCTTGCTAGGCTTTAAAATGCAAAATGCATAAAAAACGCAATACATGCTTTTCTCCAGCATTTCCATTGAAGTCTATAGAAACAGAAACACATCTTTTTGCGTTCAAAAAAGTCCCTGACCCTTTCCAAAAACCGCGCCGTGTGAAAACGCAGAGATGTGAACATGTCCCATAGGAAATCATATAAATGTGTTGTATTGCGTTTCTGCAAAACGCTGCGGAAAACGCTTAGGTGTGAACCTAGGATAAAAGAATGCAGATCACCCTCCATTCGCTTCTTCCGTGGATATTCGCTGGTCTCCCTCCCTCTCACCCCACCATGGTGGTCCTGAGCCTGCAGGTGGGATAGCGGGAAACATGGCAGAGCAGATGGGGGTAAGGGGGGGGGGGGAGTTCTAGCCAATTGGGCATTACAGAACCCATTCACACCAGCACACAGACGCTATGTGCTCCGCCCCAAGGGCCCTTTCATACTGGGATGTACTGTGCTGAAATGCATGTGATTTCATTGATTGATGTAAAAGGAATGAGCTGCAATGTGCCCCAAAGCACCCAGGAACTAATAGACCTCCCATGCAGTGAATTGCTGAGATGCGTTGGTGTTCTATTCACAATGAATGGCATAACAACGCGTCACCCTGCAGCGCATGTTTTACTGCAACATTCATGTATTAACAAGCCCTGACATTCAGGAAATGACCTGTTTATTATCCTTCTCTGTCTGCAGGATGTACAGATCTCCCAGAATCCTTCCCACTGACCGGAGGCCACCGCTCATCCCTGCATAGGACCGGATGGCATGTACCATACAGGTGAGTCCTGGTCTCTTCATCTGTGTACAGTGCACAGTACTATTTCCCATATTGTACACACTGGGGGTAATGCTCAGGATCTGTGTAGAGCGGGGGGTTGGCAACCCGTCGATCACGATCGACCGGTCGACCGCGGGGAGCCGACAGGTCGATGATGGCTGCAGTTCTGCCTCCCCCCCAGCCTCCACCGCTCTCGCATTACAGGCAGAGCGGAGAGCGGGAGGCAGCATAGTGCCGGATGGAGGGCAGGCTCGGGGGCGGAATCTGCTCCATGATTGGTTGCTAGACTGTCCTAGCAAGCAATCACCAGCTTGGTATTATGAACTCTGGCAGTTCTTGCTCCCGCCTTCCACCCAGCACTGTGTTGTCTTCTGATCTCCTCTCTGCTCTACACGCACTGACTGGTAGGCAGTGCTACCTTTGTGTGATATGAAGGGGACACAGGACACTCTGGGGGGGCATAGGAGACACTGTTGGGGATGGACACAGGAAACTATGTGGGGGGGAGCAATAGGAGACACTGTGGGGGATGGACACAGGAACTCTGTAGGGGGGGGGGCACAGGAGACTCGGCTGGAGGGGGGGACAGAGTAAACTACAGTTGGGGGGATTTTGCTGAGAAAAGGACAGGAGACACTGCTTTGGGCGATGGGGAGGCAGAGGACACTTTGTGGGGGGCAGAGGACACTGCTATGGGGCAGGGTAGAGGACACTACACATTGGGGGGGTGATGTGAAGGGGGACAGAGGACACTGGTCTGGGGGGTACAGGACACTACTTTGAGGAAAATGGGGCAGAGGATACGACAGGGGGGGATGTGATGTGAAGGGGGGCAGAGAACATTGCTTTGGGGGGAGAGGGGCAAAAGACACTTCATTTGGGGGTACAGGACACTACTGCGGGGGGGGAGGGGGGCAGACGACACTACAGTGGGCGGTGTTTTTAAAGGGTGCTGCCTAGTACCCCCTTTGCTTTACTCCATGTAGTCCAGGTAGACCACAGCCTCTGAAAGGTTGCCTGCCCCTGGTGTAGAGGGATCCCCTGTACACATGTCCCATGGCACAGCGAGCAAGGGGGAGGCCAGTTCCAGAGAGATGGTAGGAGCAGACCGCTCCGTCATGAATGAGAAGTGCTCTTCATTTGAGCAGCAGGGAGCCGAGCCCACAGGTACCCATCTTGCTGCCTGGACGGAGCGGGGGGTCAGACGGGGCAGCGGGGAGGAGGATCGGGGAGCTGGACATTGGAGGTGAGCAGGGGGCACAGGGCGCAATAAGCATTCTTTGAAGCTGCAGGATGTCTCCGGTGGCTCAGCTCTCTCTATCATGTCATGTCTCAGGGCTGAAAGCCTCATGATTGGCAGAAGGAACACAGCAGCTGTGTGAGCTGGACACCTGCCTGAAACCCTCCACCTCCTGATTACCGCCATACCTTGGTGACCCCGCACCCCCAGCTAATGAGCACCTCTTTGCCCCCCACGCTCACAGTGCTTAACTGAGACTGCACGAGCCCCACCACCGGCTGCTGCCTGATGACCTGATGCTTCGGAGGTTCTCCTCTGTCCTGTCCCGCTGCCCCCCCTCCTGTCCCGCTGCCCCTTACCTGTCCCGCTGCCCCCCCCCTCCCCGGTTGGTCTGGAGACCAATGATCCGCAGGCTTCTGGGTTGACTGGCATGGGCATCCCTTCCCCTCACGTGTCTCTTTTGATCCCGACAGTGCAGACGCTGCTCAGGGTGCTGGTGGTGACGTCTATATGAGGTGTCCAGGATTGGGGGAGGATCTGTCTGCACTAGGAGTGCAGGGGGGGGGGGTGCATTTTTTTTTATTACCTGTCAGCTGATTGTTAAGGAAGAGGGCATGCTATCAGTTAATTATCAGCTGCAAAGCATTTCCTTTATTGGAGTATAGGGACTGACTATTGATTGTGGGTTTTGCTTTTTTTTTTGCTTTTTTTTGGGGGGGGGGGTGGGTTTTGGTTACCTATTACTAGTTAGACCCCGTTCACACCTCACCTTTGTAGTTCGCAGCCACAAAACACTCAGTATTAACCCTTTGTTTGCCAGCGCTTTTTTTTTCACACGCTTAACCAGCTGGACTGCCAACCCACAATGTACTGCGGACGGGCGGCCCGTACCTGGACAGCGACGTGTCTGTACATTGCTGGCCTTTCCGGGGTACAGGGCACACATGGGCGCCCCGCCCGCAGACTCACCCCGCCCGCAGACTCACACAGCGGGAGTTTGTCATCAGGTCCTAGCCAATAATTCATGGCCAGGACCTACTGATCGGTCACAGCCCACGGCCATTTATTGACAAACACAGGGCTCTGTACAGAGGGAACAATCTCTGTGTTTCTTTTCTCTGCACAGCAGGGAGAAGAAACAAAGATTTTTAGTAAAAAGCAGCACACAATACACACATTAACACTTGTTAGGCACACACTTAACCCCTTGATTACCTGAGATGTGTCATTAGTACACTGACAGTGTATAGTATTATCACTGATCACTGCATTAGTGTCACTGGAAATGTCAGTGACTCAGTTCCCATCCAGTGTCAGATTGCCCGCTCACTATAAGTGGCTGATCACTGCCATAAAAAAAAATCTTCAGTATATATCCCATAGTTTGTAGACACTATAACTTTCACACACACAAACTAATCAATATACAGTTATTGAGATTTAAGAAAAACAAAAAAACCATGACATCGCAGAATACATTTTGGCCTACATTTTTGGAGAAATCTGATTTTTAAAATGTTTTTATTGAATGTTTTATAGCAGAAAGTAAAAAAATTTGTTTTTCAAAATTTTTGGTCTTTTCTTCATTTATGTAATAAAAAATAAACCCAGTGGTGATCAAATACCACCAAAAGAAAGCTCTATTTGTGTGAAACAATCCATATAAATTTCATTTGAGTACAGTGTTGCATGACTGCGCAATTACCAGTTAAATCGTGCAGTTCTAAATAGCAGAAAAAAATTTTTTTTTCTACATACCTGTAAAAATCCATTTTTTGGAGTACATCACAGGACGCAGAGCAGGCTATTCATGACTATGTTAGTTATATGCCACCCATAGGTGAATGGACACTGGCTAACCAATCAGAGAGGAGGTCATCCCCTATATAATCCCTCCTGCACAGGCAGTACTTCAGTTTTTGTAGTAAGCAATGAAATTCCAGAAAGAGAGGAGGGACCTCTGTGTCTGGTGATGTACTCCAAGAAATGGATTTTACAAGTAAAGCAAGCTATTCATGATTATGTGGGTATGTCCCAAAACAATAAAGAAATTTGAGGGGAGGGTGACACCATGATAGCCACCGTCAATAATCCCTCAGGACCTACTCAGCTGTCCATAAAACACTGCAGCCCAAGGCAGAATCCTCTGCGGCTCTGGCATCCACTTGGTAGAACCTTGTGAATGTGTGAACTGAAGACCACGCAGCGGCGTTGCAAACCTGAGCCACTGACGCCTGCTGGCGGATTGCCCAAGATGCCCCACACCCCTGGTAGAGTGTGTCTTCACCCGAAAGGGTGGGACCTTACCTTTCAAACCATAGGCTTGAATGATCATTTGGTGGATCCAATGTGAAATGTTCGTCTTGGATGCCAACTGCTCCTTCCTAGGCCCCTCTGGCAGCATGAACAGAGCATCTGACCTCCTGACCTGTGCCGTCACCTTCAAGAAGATCCTTACAACACTTACCACATCCAAGGTTTGCAGAGATCTTTCTCGAGCTGACTGAGGCCTAGGAAAGGCAGAACGATGTCCTGGAGATGAAAAGTAGAAACCATCTTTGGTAAAAAAAAAAAAAAAATCGGTTGAGGTCGCAACACCACCTTATGATACAAAACCATAAGTGGTTCTCTGCAAGAAAGAGCTGCCAGGTCCAACACCTTTCTTGCAGAAGTGATTGCCACTAGAAACAAAACCTTACGAATAAAACAGGACCAGTGGAATCTCTCTAATAGGTTCAAATGGTGGTTTTTGTAAAACCTCCAAAACCAAGTTCAGGTCCCAAGGACACAAAGGTAACCTGACAGGAGGAGCAATACGCATTACTCCCTGAAAAAAAATTGTGAACCAAAGAGTGAGATGCAATTGCCCTTTGGAAAAAAACAGCTACTGCTGAAGCCTTGTCCTTAATGGTATCAAGAGCCAATTTCTTCGCCAACCCTGTTTGAAGAAATTACAGAATCCTTCCAATCACATACTTTCATGGGTGCCATTTCAGGAGCTCACACCAGGAAATGTAAGCCTTCCAAGTTCTGTATTAAATGTTCCTAGAGACTACTTTTCTAGCCCCCAACATGATGGGGATGACAGAACCCAATACTCCCCTATCCTTTAGGATCTGGGTTTCAATAGCCATGTCATCAAATTTAGCGACCACAAAGCTGGGTGCAATATGTCTGTGTACCAGGCCTTCCTGGGCCATGCCAGGGCAATCAGTATCACCGGAATAGACTCCTCTTGAATCCTGCATAACAGACGTGGCAGCAACTGAATTGAAGGAAAGGCATAAATCAGTGAAAAATGGTCCCAAGGAATCACTAAGGCATCTACCCCTGCTGCACAAGGGTCCCTTACCCTGGACACAAAAAGGCCGACCTTGCTCTTGAACCTGGATGCCAATAGATCTACGTGTGATAATCCCCATTGCTGGCAGATTCCCTTGAAAACCTCAGAATGCAAAGCCCATTCCTATGGAATCAACCACCGGCGACTGAAATAATCCGCCTGCCAATTCTTCACCCCCGGAATGAACAATGCTGACAAACTTGGAACATATCTCTCTGCCCAGGTGAGAATGTAATTCACCTTCTGAGCCCCTCGACTCCTGGTACCACTCTGGTGGTTGATGTATGCCACTGCTGTGGCATTGTTGGACTGAATTCTTATAGGCCAACCCTGAAGCCTGGATGTCCAATACCTCAGAGCCAGCCCCACTGCCCAAAATTCCAGGACATTGATGGGTAGAACCCTTTCCCGTCCACGTTCCCTGAACTGTGACCTCCTCCAGGACAGCCCCAACCTGAGAGGCTGGCATCGGTGGTTACCAATTTCCACACCACTGGCCGAAAGGATCTCCCTTTCTCCAAATTGTGAGTCAACCACCAATTCAGGCTTCGCAGTACCTCTGGAGACAGAGATATGCAGTTATTCAGGGCTGAAAACTTATTGTTCCACACAGTCAGAATGTTCCTTTGCAGCGGTCTGGAGTAGAATTGGGCATTGGGAAAAAATGGGACACATTCACAGCAACCTCATACAGAGGGGAATTGAAGGATACCTCTTGGCTTTTAAACTGCAAACTTCATTCCTCAGGGTGCAACGTTTTCCTGTATTTAGGACCATCCCCAAATACTCCAGGCTCTGTACTGGCTCCAGGAACGACTTCTGGAAGTTGAGCACCCAGCCCAGCTGTTCCAGGATCTGCATCATAAGGACCACATCTTACTTCAGACCTGGCACCAACCGACCTCTGAGCAACAGATCATCTAGATAACCTATGACTGATATCCCCGAGTTTGTGAAAACTCTGGGAGCCGTGGCCAGCCCAAAGCATCAGGCACGCATGTACGGATGAGGCCTAAGCATCAGGCACGCATGTACGGATGAGGCCTAAGCATCAGGCACGCATGTACGGATGAGGCCTAAGCATCAGGCATGAATGCATGTATAAATGTCATTTATTTAATATACAGTTCACAAAACTATGCAGGTATGCACGCAATAATGTAATACAATGCTGCAACTGCCCCATTTTCTAGAAGTGTATGGTTTGAAAGAACTGCGTCAAAATTAAATGCATTTAGTTCCATGCTAGGCAAACACATATGTATCATATATCATATGTATCAATCACAGCCTCCATGCTGCTTCAGTGCAGCTAAAATGTAAACTCTTGCAGATCAAATGCAAGCTACTCTGTAGACTCAACTCCTCTAAGTATACTGATACCCCTGTAGGGGTATATCAAAAAACAGTTGTACAAGCCCCCCCGGGACTATTCAGGCTAATGCAGTGTATAATCATGTCCTGTCTGGTCTTGCGACTCCCCCAAAGGAAATGCACACCATCACCCAGCCATAGACTGCTCCATTTCTCTGCTACCTCTCAGGAGCCTCACAAACCGCCAGCCACATGGTAACACAAGCTAAAATGGCCGCCCATCTACTTCTGCCTCCACCTCATCAGTGTAGGCTATAAAGAGTGCCCCCATGACCTTTAGTGGCTGGAGGAGAAATGGTAGCCCAATACTCCTTTTGAGACATACACAGCATTGCCTGGGCAGACCAACAGCACACTGCCCCTAGTGGCGACCGGGAGAATGACCAAACAGTCAAATTTTTCAAAGAAATACTGCAATTGTAAACTTACCATTCCCACCACAGGACCCTGGATCATAACAGGAGTCCAACCTTCACCCATCACGGCGGGCTTTGTCATGCAGACCTTCAAGGACTCGGTCCCCATAATGTGGTGCCACTGCCTCGGACCTGTACAGCACCCCACCAGAAAGCACCTTGGTCAGTATTATACTGCACAGAGTTCCGTTATGCAGGGTCCAGCGCTGTAAGGCTGCATTACAGGCAAAACCCCTAGGATTCTTCTCCTTATCTTGCGAGGCTTGGGTACCATCCATATTGGCTAACAGCTTTCCGAATGGATCCGATTAAAGCCCCTGATTATCTAATGGAACCATTCTGAACCTTTAGGTATTCTCCTAGAGCGGATGCAACTCTTTCAGTGATCATCCACCTTACAGACACTGGTAAAAAAAACTGAAGTAGTTCCTGTGTAGAAGGGGTTATTTAGGGGAGGACTTCCTCTCTCTGATTGGTCGACCAGTGTCCATTCACCTATAGGTGGCATATAACCCACATAGTCATGAATAGCCTGCTCTGTGTCCCTTGATGTACAATAAAGAAAATGGCCTGATCATAAAGGGGGGTAAAACCTTCTGGAGCTCAATTGCTAAATAAATAATCATTTTAGTCCTGCAGACTATATAAAACCCCCAAAACACATATATTTTCTGAAAATGGATACCCTGGAGAATAAAATGGTGGTAGTTCCAATTTTATATGTCACAAAGTAATGCTACCTCAAGCACAACATTTCAGTAAAAAATACGATATAGTTAATTTCAGGGCACACAAACGCAATTATAATACCCAATTTTTTGGTAAAATATAAAAGACGAGGTTCCACCGAGTAAATAGATACCAGACATGTCAAGCTTTAAAATTGCATGTGCCCGTAAAACAAAATTCGATACCCTATATTTTCCAAAGGCGAAATATTAAAGGCCCCTACAGGTCACCATTTAGAGGTAACAGTGAATACTGAGCCTAGAATTATTGCTCTTGCTACAGCATGTGCGGCGATGTGCAAACGTGTGTAGTGCAAGTGATGTTTTCATATGAGTGTGCCCTGACAGCTGCACTTGCGTTCATGTGTGCATTTATGTAGGGCCGGGGCAGGCAAAAAAAATTTTGTCTGGGGCATAAAGTGCATGGCTATAACTTTATTTTTTGACATTTTTTTTTTTGTTACATTCACTAAAATTTAGTTGCAGACATCAGAGACCTAATGTTGCACCTGCCTTCCATTGAAGCAAATGTAGCACAGATCACGCTACATTAGCTTCTTCTTTGTCCACAACATTGCTTCTGGGTTCACTCTAGCAAGGGGAAAGCAGATGTTCACCTGACTCCCTCCCCTCCACCCAACAACACCGTATGCAAAATGACTTTTTCTGCAATGTGGAAGACAGTTCATTTCTCATCCAAGAAGCTTTTCACCTTTTGAAAACATTTCATAAATGCACCAACAATGATACATGAAAACACGTGCTCAAAAACCGTAACGTACGCATATGTCACCGTAGTGCTAAGGATTCGGTGAGATCTCAAGGTGATGTAGTTCAGATGTCGACTGCATTTGTGATTGGTAAGCTGGCTCATTACCAAACCTACATGTATTGATAATAAAACCAAAATTTCAAGTCTTAAGAGTTACTCGCCACTAGTTGCCCTACCCTGCCCCGCCCCTAATTCCGCCTCAACACACCCTCGTAAATTCTATTGAAATGACACTATTAAATGTTTTTTGCAGAATAAAGTTACAAAAATAAATATTATCAACAACAACTTTAACGATATCAACATATAGCAATCTAAACATAAAAGGAAAATTCAGTTCACACACCCCAGCCATGTCTTCTGCCCCCCTTTACACACCCCACACCCTACAGTCATGTCCTCTACCCCCCTTTACGCAACCCCACCCCCTACAGCCATGTCCTCTACCCCCCCTTTACACGCCCCACCCCCACAGCCATGTCCTCTACCCCCCTTCACACCTCCCAGGACACATTGGGTAGATTGGTGCGTGCACTTACTGGCTTTGCCCTCCTTTGGCCTCTGCAGCAGCTTCTGCACCATGCCTAGATCCTCATCCTTGACAGCCTGGAGCAGCTCCTGGTCCACGGTGCTGCACCCTAGGGGAGGACAGTCCTGGGTACTGGAGAAGAAAGGCAGATCCTGGAAGATCTTATTGGTCCTCCCATCCCCAGCATCCTTCCCTGGAGAGGAGGACGGGGAGATGGGGACAACAGGTCAGAGGAGCTTCTGGGCGGAGAGCACTCCATCAACTGGAAGGAGCCAGGAACACCTGGGGGCAACCATCATACTCGGAAGCCGGGCTGGGGGAGCATGGGTGCTGGGGTGAGACCGGGGGAGGAGCCAGGAACACCTGGGGTGGCCACCATACTCAAGGGCCAGGCAGGGGAAGCGGGGCCGTTGGGAGGAGCCAGCAATATTCTGGGAGCAATCACCTACTTGGGAGCCAGGACAGGGAGATGGGGCCTGCCAGGAGGAGCCAGGAACATTCTGGGGGCAATCACCTACTCGGGAGGCAGGGCCACCAGGATGAGCCAGGGCAGGAGAGCTGGGTGAGTAGAGTGAACACACTCGCCCCCATGTTATTTCTGCTCGCCAAATGCGAGCAGGCGAGTGGAAATTTTGAGGCCTGATAAAATCAATACAGTAGAAAAACCCTCTTAGCAATGGGACTTTTAAGGCACACATTAAACCAAAAAAGTTATAAAGAATAATAGTTTAAAGAAAAAACTTGTTTTATGTATACAGTATTGTAAAAGGCATAAAGTTACAAAATATGGCGGTGTCACCAAACTTGGTTTTACAGTAGTTGAAGGAAAATGAGTCATGCATGTATTTGTACTTGACGCGTTTCGAGACCAATCGTAATCTCTTCAGAAGTACTCCAAAAGCATGACACCTATGATAAACATATCATTATGTATCAAATCTTTACATAGCTCTAGCACAAAACAGTGTAATTACAGTCTCAAAGCATAATTTTACAATTACATAGCCCCAGGTGGGGGCAGAGGGTGTGAGAAAACCGCCAAGATTAAAATCATTAGTCAGGTGAGTGTAGCCGATGACTCCACAATCCTCTCATACCGGGAGTGAAGAAAGAAAAAGACAGAAGAAAACAACCGTCGCTGTATTCGTCTCCTGGAGGAGAACCTCCAAAGCCACCAAGGGGCGACCAAGTGGGACACCTGATTCCCAGTATTAGTCTAGGTCAGGGGTAGGCAACCTGAAAGCCGCAGGACTACAAATTCCATCATGCCTCTGCAAGTCATAGCTGTAACTCAGTTTTGTAATCTTTGCAATGCCTCATGGGAAATGTAGTTCCACAACAGCTAGAGAGCCACAGGTTGCCTACCCCTGGTCTAGGTAGTACTGTGTAAACAAATTGTAATGCTACACATATACCAAAAAAGTGGTGAAGCTAGGAAGGATAGGAGCACTTACTAGGGGTACATACAGTGAAGGAAATAAGTATTTGATCCCCTGCTGATTTTGAATGTCCACGCACAAAGAAATGATCAGTCTAAAAATTGAAAATCTGTGGAGGGAGCTGAAAGTTCGAGTTGCCAAACATCAGCCACCAAACCTTAAAGACTTGGAGAGGATCTGCCAAGAGGAGTGGGCCAAAATCCCTCCTGAGATGTGTGCAAACCTGCGGGCCAACTCCAGGAAACGTCTGACCTCTGTGATTGCCAACAAGGGATTTACCACCAAGTACTAAGTCATGTTTTGTGAAGGGGATCAAATACTTATTTCCCTCATGAACATGCAGATCAGTCATCATTTGTTAGACATGCATTTCTTTTGAATTTTTTGTTGCTATTCTGTCTCTCGGTGTTACAATACACCTACCATTCGATTTTTAGACCGATCGTTTCTTTGTGAGTGGGCAAACATTCAAAATCAGCGGGGGATCAAATACTTATTTCCTTCACTGTAAGTGGCATTTAATATGGGTAAGTGATGATTTGGCATCCAAATCCCAAAAACAGAAAACCTTTTGATTTTATAAGCCTGTAACAGACACAGATGGTATTGTCCAGGCAGAGGCATAAAAGGCTATTCGTATAGCAAGAAGGTTCGAAAAATGATTCAAAAGGGTATATAACTTACCAGGTCTAATTAGACAGTGTGTCCCCATGGCTGCACAAGCAGTGTATGAGCTCTCATGGTGGTGTTTATATACCCCCAGTTGGACTTAGAAGTGCTCCAATGTTTTCCATTTCTTCTCATAGCATGAAACGTCATCGTACATTGCAGGAATCCCTGGAGAGAAATAAACGGCACGCTGCGAATATTACCCGGGTCCTCTCCATCTATGGCTATATCACCGACTCCTATATTATTGTAAGTAGAAGGAGGAATAGGATGAGAATGCACTCACCTTCATACTTACTCCACTTCATTCACACTATACATATATATATATACAGTTACAAGAAAAAGTATGTGAACCCCTTGCGATTACGTGGAGTTTTGCATGAATTGGGCATAAAATGTGCTCTGAACGTCATCTAAGTCACAACAATAGAAGAACACAGTCTGCTGAACATAATACTACACAAACAGATGTTGCCATGGTTTAATTGCACATAACATGTAAACATTCACAGTGCAGGGAGGAAAAAGTATGTGAACCTTTGGACTTAATAACTGGTTGACCCTCCTTTGGCAGCAATAACCTCAACCAAACGTTTCCTGTAGTTGCAGATCAGACCTGCACAACGATCTGGAGTCATTTTGGACCACTCCTCTTCACAAAACTGTTTCAGTGTAGCGATATTCTTGGGATGTCTGGTGTGAATCGCTCTCTTAAGGTCATGCCACAGCATTTCAATGGGGTTGAGGTCAGGACTCTGACTGGGCCACTCCAGAAGGCGTATATATATACAGAGAGCCCTCACCTCCGTATGCTTACTGTGCTCCATTCACTATATACAGTGCTTTTGTTTTATAGAACATTTGTTCGGCTCATTACATGACAGTAAGGTTACTAATAGAATTTAGATGACAACATCTTCAGTTTTACTCAGATGAGTTGATGCAAAAATGAATCCACCCCACAACAAGCACTCCTCCATCTAGTATTTTATATGACCTCCATGATTTGTAAGGACAGCACCAAGTCTTCTAGGCATGGAATGAACAAGTTGGCGACATATTGTAACATCGATCTTTTTCCATTCTTCAAGAACGACCTCTTTCAGAGCCTGGATGCTGGATGGAGAGTGATGCTCAACTTGTCTCTTCAGAATTCCCCATAGGTAATCGATTGGGTTCAGATCAGGAGATATACTTGGCCACTGAATCGCTTTCACTCTGTACTTCTTCAGAAATGCAACAGTGGCCTTAGATGTGTGTTTTGGATCATTGTCATGTTGGAAAAGTGCAGGATGACCAAGGGCACGGAGTGATAGGGGCATCTTCTCTTTCAATATAGAGCAGTACATCTGTGAATTCATGACACCATCAATGAAATGCAGCTCCTCGATACCAGCAGCACTCATGCAGCCCCACAGAAGAACACTGCCTCCACCATGTTTCACAGTAGGCACCATGCATTTTTCTTTGTACTCCTCACCTTGCAGTTTTAAAGCCATCAGTTCCAAAAACATTTATCTTGGTCTCATCACTCCAGAGAACAGAGTCCCAGTAGTCTTCTTTTTCAGCATGGGCACTGGCAAATTCTAGGCGGGCTTTTTTGAGCATGGGCTTTATGAGAGGCTTCCTTCGTGGATGACACCCATGCATTCCATTCCTCTGCAGTGTCTGCCGTATTGTGTACCGGGAAACAATCACCCCAGTTTGGTTTTTACACTTCTTTAGCTAACTGCAGTGAACTTGCATGGCGATTTTCTTCAACCCTTCTGATCGGAAGACTCTCCTGTCGAGGTGTTAACTTCCATGAACGGCCTGGACATCTCTGTGAGATGGTTGCAATTCCATCTTTGTTAAATTTTTGTATCACTTTTGCTCCAGTATTCTGACTGATAAGTAAAGCTTTGCTGATCTTCTTGTAGCCTTCACCTTTCTTGTGTAAAGAAATTATTTTCTTTCTCAGGCCTTGTGACATTTCTCTTCCATGTGGTGCCATTGCTGACAGCATGAAATGGGAGGGGTTTTCTTTATTAAGTAACGCCCTTTGATAATCAACTGTCTGCTGGACACCTGTTTAATGAATAATTAGACTCACCTGGAGTTGAATTCTTGTTCATTAGGATTTTGTTGGCTAAAATTTAGCTTTGCTCATAAGACTTTCATTGGGGTGTGTTCATTTTTGCAACATAGTCTTGGATGAATGTGTTAGGAAATACTTTTTTGTGCACAAATTAACAAATCTTGTTTGCAATCAATGGCCGGCCTTTGTGGGAGGATGTTGTAGCATAGTGTCCCATAGAAAATGTGGATTCTGAGAGGAAAATAAAGGCCTGTTGGGGTGTACTAATTTATGCTGAGCACTGTACAGAGAGCCCTCCCCTCCATATACATACTGTACATCATCCACTGTATACAGAGAGCCCTCCCCTCCATATACATACTGTACATCATTCACTGTATACAGAGAGCCCTCCCCTCCATACACATACTGTACATCATCCACTATATACAGAGAGCCCTCCCCTCCATACACATACTGTACATCATCCACTATATACAGAGAGCCCTCCCCTCCATACACATACTGTACATCATTCACTATATACAGAGAGCCCTCCATACACATACTGTACATCATTCACTATATACAGAGAGCCCTCCCCTCCATACACATACTGTACATCATCCACTATATACAGAGAGCCCTCCCCTCCATACACATACTGTACATCATCCACTATATACAGAGAGCCCTCCCCTCCATACACATACTGTACATCATTCACTATATACAGAGAGCCCTCCCCTCCATACACATACTGTACATCATTCACTATATACAGAGAGCCCTCCCCTCCATACACATACTGTACATCATTCACTATATACAGAGAGCCCTCCCCTCCATACACATACTGTACATCATCCACTATATACAGAGAGCCCTCCCCTCCATACACATACTGTACATCATCCACTATATACAGAGAGCCCTCCCCTCCATACACATACTGTACATCATTCACTATATACAGAGAGCCCTCCCCTCCATACACATACTGTACATCATCCACTATATACAGAGAGCCCTCCCCTCCATACACATACTGTACATCATCCACTATATACAGAGAGCCCTCCCCTCCATACACATACTGTACATCATTCACTACATACAGAGAGCCCTCCCCTCCATACACATACTGTACATCATTCACTATATACAGAGAGCCCTCCCCTCCATACACATACTGTACATCATTCACTATATACAGAGAGCCCTCCCTTCCATACACATACTGTACATCATCCACTATATACAGAGAGCCCTCCCCTCCATACACATACTGTACATCATTCACCGTATACAGAGAGCCCTCCCCTCCATACACATACTGTACATCATTCACTGTATACAGAGAGCCCTCCCCTCCATACACATACTGTACATCATTCACTGTATGCAGAGAGCCCTCCCCTCCATACACATACTGTACATCAGTGATTATATACAGAGAGCCCTCCCCTCCATACACATACTGTACATCATTCACTATATACAGAGAGCCCTCCCCTCCATACACATACTGTACATCATTCACTGTATACAGAGAGCCCTCCCCTCCATACACATACTGTACATCATTCACTATATACAGAGAGCCCTCCCCCCCATATACATACTGTACATCATGCACTATATACAGAGAGCCCTCCCCTCCATATACATACTGTACATCATTCACTGTATACAGAGAGCCCTCCCCTCCATACACATACTGTACATCATTCACTGTATACAGAGAGCCCTCCCCTCCATACACATACTGTACATCAGTGATTATATACAGAGAGCCCTCCCCTCCATACACATACTGTACATCATTCACTGTATGCAGAGAGCCCTCGCCTCCATATACATACTGTACATCATTCACTATATACAGAGAGCCCTCCCCTCCATATACATACTGTACATCATTCACTATATACAGAGAGCCCTCCCCTCCATATACATACTGTACATCATTCACTATATACAGAGAGGCCTCCCCTCCATACACATACTGTACATCATTCACTATATACAGAGCCCTCCCCTCCATACACATACTGTACATCATCCACTATATACAGAGAGCCCTCCCCTCCATACACATACTGTACATCATTCACTATATACAGAGAGCCCTCCCCTCCATATACATACTGTACATCATTCACTATATACAGAGAGCCCTCGCCTCCATATACATACTGTACATCATTCACTATATACAGAGAGCCCTCCCCTCCATATACATACTGTACATCAGTGATTATATACAGAGAGCCCTCCCCTCCATATACATACTGTACATCATCACTGTATGCAGAGAGCCCTCGCCTCCATATACATACTGTACATCATTCACTATATACAGAGAGCCCTCCCCTCCATATACAGTACATAGATCTACCTATTCACATAGGACATTGTATTATTTATTCTTTACAGGTATTCATATAGTGCTGACAATTGACACAATTCTTTATATATTGTACATTCACATACCCCCAAGGAGCTTACAATCTAAGGTTCCTATCTCACATCAGTACATACACCCCACTTTCTAAGGCCAATTAACTAGCGAGTGGAAACTAGAGTACCTGAAGGAAACCAACACAGGCCCAGGGAGAACATGCAAACTCCATGCAGATAGTGCCCTGGCCAGGGTCTCAGTCTGATGGCCCCCAGAGCAGAAAGACTGGTCTCCGTCTAATATGAGCTATACCCCTCTTCACAGGAAGCTAATGCCACTTTGGGCTCCAAAACTCAGCGCTTTCTCTAAGAACTTTTCCAATATTTTTCACTGTAAATATTCAGAAACCAGGACAAACCTCCTCTCCCAGTGTTCATATACATGAGCCGCCTTTCTTTAGGCCCTATGTGCAGCCATCATTTTCATTCATCACGTCCACCATGTTGTTGGAGGTCTTTCCTCTCCCCATGGCAGGATGGCTCTCCTTTGAATTGCCGGCATTTTTGTGCAATATCTTCCTCCAGACTGAGCCTAATTAACAAATTTTCTTCCTCTTTTCTCGCCCATTTCAGGAGTTTTTCACTGACAACCTATGGGAGTCGCTCCCGGAATCTTGGAGGGTTGTGTTGTCAGACCTGCCTGCTCCAAAGCTGGCTGAGCAGCTTCTGTCTAATGCAAACTCAGCAGAAGTCCGGTAAGTGGATTTTTTTTATAACCCCCTTCCTGCATCCATTTAACTGAGCTATTACACCCAGAGGGGTGGGAAAGTCTGCCTGATCACATAACCACTGTGATTGGCTAGCACAGCAGGATCAGCTCCTAAACATGTGACTACTTTGACAGCGAATGACAGTGATTTTGTGATCAGGCAGGCCTTCCAGCCCTATGGGTCTAATAGCCCAGTATAATTGATGCAGTAAGGGGTTTAAAAAACCAGTGAGAAATTCAAAAATGGAAAAATGTGACATTCACTCAATACAGTAAAATCACATAGTATAACATTCCTGTATCAAACCATTTCACATACATTTTGTCCCGAGTGCTTTGTCTGGCGCCCTGCCTGCATTTTTACTGTTCTTTCTGCCTGGAAACTGAGAAACGTCCATGGCGTCCAAAAAGCGTCCCTTTAGGTCAGACGCGGTTTTAGACCGGCTAGAGAACAGCGATAGTAAATCAGAACCACTTGCAGAATTGAGTGATAATGATTAGTGGGGGAAATTCCTCATCAGACACTGAAAACGATTCTGCGACTGAGCTCAGCGATGTGCAAACTTGGCGCTATATTTCAAATTTCAGTGCTTTTGGTTTGATTATATTATTGAATTAAATTTATTATTATTATATTATTATTTTTTATGATTATTTATTATAATTTATGATTTTGTGTTTTAAGTTTTATCCTCCCCGGGATGTTTACTAGACTCTTGTTTGGACAGATTTCAGTGAGTTATTCCTAAGAATTACAGACCTACAATAAAAAAGCGACATATTTCCATGCAAAAAAAGTACCACTTTGAGCACAGAAATATAGACATAATCAGACCGCTAGGGAGGTTAACGCCCACCCTTCTTGCCGCTGCACATATGCGTGCCATGGGTGGCAAGAGGTTAAAGATCTTGCTACCAAATAAAGGGTACCCATAGTGTACATTTCCAGAAAAACTTTTAAAATTCTGATTGCTGTTCAGAGACGCATGAACGTCTTCATACAAAAAGTACACATCACACAATATACAGTATCTCACAGAAGTGAGTCCACCCCTCACATTTTTGTAAATATTTGGTTCTATCTTTCCATGTGACAACACTGAAGAAATGACACTTTGCTACAATGTGACGTAGTCAGTGTACAGCTTGTATAACATGTAAATTTGCTGTCCCCTCAAAATAACTCAACACACCGCCAATAATGTCTAAAGCGCTGGCAACAAAAGTGAGTCCACCCCTAAGTGACATTGTGTAAATTGGGCCCAATTAGTCATTTTCCCTCCCCCGGTGTCATGTGACTCGTTAGTGTTACAAGGTTTCAGGTGTGAATGGGGTGCAGGTGTGTTACATTTGGTGTTATCGCTCTCACTTTCTCTTACTGGTCACTGGAAGTTCAACATGGCACCTCATGGCAAAGAAATCTCTGAGGATCTGAAAAAAAGAATTGTTGCTCTACATAAAGATGGCCTAGGCTATAAGAAGTTTGCCAAGACCCTGAAACTGAGCTGCAGCACGATGGCCAAGACCATACAGCGGTATAACAGGACAGGTTCCACTCAGAATAGGCCTTGCTATGGTCGACCAAAGCTGTTGAGTGCACATGTTCAGCGTCATATCCAGAGGTTGTCTTTGGGAAATAGACGTTTGAGTGCTGCCAGCATTGCTGCAGATGGTGAAGGGGTGGGGGGGTCAGCCTGTCAGTGCTCAGACCATACGCCGCACACTGCATCAAATTGGTCTGCATGGCTGTCGTCCCAGAAGGAAGCCTCTTCTAAAGATGATGCAGAAGAAAACCTGCAAACAGTTTGCTGATGACAAGCAGACTAAGGACATGGATTACTGGAACCATGTCCTGTGGTCTGATGACACCAAGATCAACTGATTTGGTTCAGATGGTGTGTGACGGCAACCAGGTGAGGAGTACAAAGACAAGTGTGTCTTGCCTACAGTCAAGCATGGTGGTGGGAGTGTCATGGTCTGGGGCTGCATGAGTGCTGCCGGCACCGGGGAGCTACAGTTCATTGAGGGAACCATGAATTCCAACATGTACTGTGACATACTGAGCAGAGCATGATCCCCTCCCTTCAGAGACTGGGCCGCAGGGCAATATTCCAACATGATAACGACCCCAAACACACCTACAAGACCACCACTGCCTTGCTAAAGAAGCTGAGGGTAAAGGTGATGGACTGGCCAAGCATGTCTCCAGACCTAAACCCTACTGAGCATCTGTGGGGCATCCTCAAACGGAAGGCGGAGGAGCGCAAGGTCTCTAACATCCACCAGCTCCATGATGTCATCATGGAGGAGTGGAAGAGGACTCCAGTGGTAACCTGTGAAGCTCTGGTGAACTCCATGCCCAAGAGGGTTAAGGCAGTGCTAGAAAATAATGACGGCCACACAGAATATTGACACTTTGGGCCCAATTTGGACCTTGTCACTTAGGGGTGTACTCACTTTTGTTGCCAGTGGTTTAGAGATTAATGGCTGTGTATTGAGTTATTTTGAGGGGACAGCAAATTTCCATGTTATACAAGTTGTACAATGACTACGTCACATTGTAGCAAAGTGTCATTTCTTCAGTGTTGTCACATGGAATGATAGAATCAAATATTTACAGAAATGTGAGGGGTGGACTCACTTCTGTGAGATACTGTAAGTAATAGGTGGTTATTGACATGGAGGGAATAATAGTATTGAAGTGAATGTTGTAATTGGATTGGATGTTGCTGGGCTGCGTTGACAAGCGTTGCACCGTCCAGGGATGCAGCTCTGTGCATATATGATGCGCTGTGGCTGCATTAAAATGCATATTGATGCATATGATGTCATTTCCCATACTAGAACATTAGCTAATGCACCATAACGCATAAAACAAGACCATGGTAGCTCTGGAAAATGCAGATTTGACATATTATATACTTCAGCTGACATAATGATTCTGGCACTTATTTCCATCTCTGTTTTTTTTACAGTTACAGCTCCGTGTGGCCCCTCAGCCTTCTTGCTCTGAAAGTCACAGCACACTCCTTGGCTTTCCAAAGGACCCCTCGCTATGAAGAGATCAGCGGGCACCAGAAAAGGCCTGCTGAATTCCAGCATAACCCCTGCCAGAGCTCCCTGCTGGATCCTTTGTTTCGTAAGCATGTCAAGCCGAAGAAACAGCATGAAATCCGGCAGCTTGGCAAAGTAAGAACCTATAAACATTAAAGTGGTTGTAAAGCTTTAGTTTTTTTTTTTTTTTTTTGTATAACATGTCATACTTACCTGTTCTGTGCAATGGTTTTTGTACAGAGCAGCCCCAGTCCTCTTCTTTTTGAGTCCCCTGCCAGCGCTCCTGGCTCCCTCCCCCACCTCCAAGTGCCCACCATAGGAAGCCGGTCTGTTTGCGTCTATTCAGACACACAGTGCCGCTCGGCCCTACCGCTCCGTTGTCTGCTAAAAGGTTTCGACTGACTGCAGCAGCCAATTGCTCCCGCTGCTCTCAGGCAGACCTGTGAGAGCAGTGAGAGGAGCTGCTACAAACAGGAACAGTGCTGGACTGCGATCGCGCTCAGGTAAGCAGTTAGGTTGGGGGTTGCAGGGGAGCTACTACTGAAAGGCTTTTTTTTACCCTAATAGAGAATGCATTGAAGCAATTCTAAAGGTGCGTTTTTTTAAAAATAACAAACATGTTATACTTACCTGCTGTGTGCAGTGGTTTTGCACAGAGCAGCCTGGATCATCCTCTTCTTGGGTCCCCCACAGTCTCTTCTGGCCCCTCCCTCTTGTCAGGTGTCCATTCACACACGGAGCTGCGGCTTGGCTCCCCACCCCCCTCTCCTCGTTGGCTGACTGGCTGTGGTTAACAGCAGCGGGAGCCAATGGCTCCCACTTGCTGTCTCAGCCAATGAGGAGGCAGATACCTGGGACAGCCGAGGCTGTCGTGCACATCGCTGAATCACGATGAGGATCAGGTAAGTATTGAGGGGGCACTTCTGCACACAGAAGGTGTTTTACCTTCATGCATAGAATGCATAAAGGTAAAAAAAACCCTGAGCCTTTACAACCACTTTAACCCCATCACGCCGGCGCCTCCCGGCCCTTTAAGAGTTTCAGAAGCCGGGAGGCAGGGCGGGGTTTAGGGTCATGTGACCGCTGTGACGTGTCGTCACGGCGGTCACATGATCAGGTAAGGTCCCATTCGAAAGAGGAGTTCGGGACCTTTCCATGAGTACCGGACGTGTGTGCTGGGAGCGCTCAGGGCGTGCTCTCTCGGCACATATGTCCTTTTTTAATAGAACGCAAATGTGCGGCCGCTCGGCGTCTAGGCCCAGGTCACACATTTGTGTTCGGCCGCGTGAAGAGGTTAAGATAAAAATCCTTGTACCTTTACAACCACTTTAAGAACATCTGCCTTGAAGTCTGATTTTGGGCTTATTCCATCAGTATTGCAGATACCAACGATGGGGTGCTATTCCTCCCCCTAATACCAAAGACTCATTGTTTACTTTCTCTGATACCAGGTCAATTTCTATTCCTGATGACCACAGTCCAGCCCCCTAAAACATGAAGGACGGTAAATTGGCCCTTTGTTTAAAAAGTTTGGAGACCTCTGCGCTACGCAATGTACACTGAGCTGTGCATGCACATGTACAGGAGTGGTGTCACCCTGTGCCAGCCAGTACCGAAGGCTGAAGACCAGCACCTAGAGGGTACAGATGCCGGTACCAATGAGGGACCTTGCAGGCATCGGACCGTTGGAACTCAGGTAAGTATCTTGTGCCTTTTGTTTTGCTTTATACCAGAACTATACACACCTTTTCTCCAGCGCTGTGATGTCCTGGAGGCTTCCTATCCCTAGCCGTTTTAATTGGTTGAGCTGGGTAGACATTGCGATCGTCTTGGCATTGCCAAAATTGCGGACAGGCAGGTAAGCAACCTTGTTGCAGAAGACACATAGTGCGGTTGATAGACGGAGCACTTTGAAAGTGCAAATAGACTGAGCACTTTGAAAATACAGTTGCTCCAGAGCTTAGTAAATGAGGGGAAGCCCTGCTGACTTCCATCATCCAATCATGTGCAAGCAAAATTTCAGTTTTTTTTTTTCCTTTCGTGTGATTGGATATTCTTTGTAAAGTGAAGCTTTACCTCATTTACTAATCTCTGGAGCAAGCGCACTTGCAAAGTGCTCAGTCTATTCGCCTTTAGTAAATCAACTCCAGTATGTCACTTCTACATTAAAAAGCCTACCTGTTCACAATTTTTTTTTTCCGCACTAAAGTTCCACTTTAACTAACCACTTGCCGCCCAGCCACCGCATATAAACGGTGGCAGGGCGGCGCTCGAAGGCAAAAGCACGTTTTAAAACGGCTGCCTTCAAAACAGGTAGGGGGCGCCCTACCTGTCCCGCGGGTGTCAGCCGACGGGTCACGGACGGTTTTTACCGGCCGTTTTCCCGCGATTGCCGGTGATCGCTAACACAGAGCAGGGTTGTATTGTTTACACACAGCCCTGTTCTGTGTCAGTTCTCTGACAGCTTGCGAGAAGCTGCAGAGTTTCTCTCCCTCGATCAGCTCCCCCCTCCCTCCCCCCCCCCCCTCCAGTACACACCCCGCCCCCTAGTAAAACACTCCCTTTACACTGCAAATTCTAAAAATGTTAACCCCTTCCTCCCCAGTGACATTAGTACAGTTTCAGTGGTTTTTTTTCACTGATCACTGTATTGGTGTCACTGGGGATGTCAGTGACCCCAAGTCAGTTCCCCCCCCAGTGTCAAAATGTCCGCCGCTGTCCCGCAGTCCTGCCATAAGTCGCTGGTCGCCGCCATATGTCGCTGATTGCCGCCATAATTCGCTGATCGGCGCCATTATTAGTATAAATAAAAATTTAAAATCCCAGTATCTTTCCCGCCATTTGTAAACGCTATAACTTTCACGTAAACCAATTAATTTACACGTATTGGGTTTTTTTTTTAGCAAAGACATGTCGCAGAATGCATTTTGGCAGAAATTTATGACTAATTTTGATTTTTGCATTTTTTTTACTGGACATGTTTTATAGCAAAAAGTCGAAAAAATTGTTTTTTTTTCCTCAAAATTGTCAGCCTTTTTTTTTATAGCGCAAAAAATAAAAACCGCACAGGCGATCAAATACCACCAAAAGAAAGCTCAATTTGTGGGGAAAAAAAGGATGTAAATGTCATTTATGTACCTTATTGCATGACCGCGCAATTGATCGTTAAACTAGCGCAGCGCTGTATAGCAGAAAAATGGCGTAAATTGCAGTATCTATAACATAGTTTGTAGATGCTATAACTTCCACACAAAGCAATCAATATACACTTATTGGGATTTTTTTTACCAAAAACATGGAGCAGAATACATTTTGGCTTAAATTTATAACCAACTTTGAGTTTACTATATATTTTTTATAGCTGAAAGTAAAAAATATTGTTTTTCTTCAAACTTTTTGGCCTTTTTTTGTTTATAGCATGAAAAATAAAAAGTGCACAGGTGATCAAATTACAGCGAAAGAAAGCTCTATTTGTGTGAAAAAAAGGACGCAAATTTAGTTTGGGTGCAGCATTGCATGACCGCGCAATTATCAGTTGAATTAGTGCAGCGCCGAGTAGCAAAAAGAGGCCTGGTCATTAAGGGGGGTAAATCCTCAGGAGGTCAAGTGGTTAACCTGTCACTTTGGCCGTCATTGATCTCTGCATGGCTTCATCGGTTAGGCTTGTTCTGTTTTCTAGTAAATAACACTTAGGGGTCAGTTTAGAAATGTTTCCACACAACTTCCACCCAGGAACCACACATTTGTCCAACTGAATTCAATTAGAAAATTGCTTGAATCTTGAGTGAAAGTTGTGTGCATCTTGTGTGAAAACATTTATAAATAGACCTCCTAAAGTGTAGGTGAACCCTAAGGATGAACTTCTCTTATTTGCTCCTATTTGGTCTGTTAATAAATCATTCGAAGCATCTGTTCAGTAATTAACCATTTCAATACCGTGCAATTTTACACCTTCCTGCCCAGGCCATTTTTCACGTTTCAGCGCTCTCACACTTTGAATGACAATTGCGCGGTCATACAACATTTTACCCAAACTAAAATTTTATCATTTTCTTCACACAACTAGAGCTTTCTTTTGGTGGTATTTAATCACCGCTGGGGTTTTTATTTTTTGCTAAATTAACCAAAAAAGACCAAAAATTTTGAAAAAAAAACACATTTTTCTTTGTTTCTGTTATAAAAGTTTACAAATAAATAATTGTTCTTCATAAATTTAGGCCGAGATGTATTCTGCTACATGTCTTTGGTGAAAATAACCCAAATTAGGATGTATTTTTTAGTCTGTAGGAAAGTTATAGAGTTCACAAACTATGGGATAGATCTGAATATTGATCAATCCTGAAGTACTGACGGCCAATCTAATTTCTAGAGGTCCAAGAATGTCAGAACAGTACAGATATCCCCCAAATGTCAGGACAGTACAGATATCCCCCAAATGTCAGGACAGTACAGATATCCCACAAATGACCCCTTTTTGCAGAGTAGACAGTCTGACGTACTTCATAAGAGGCATGGCGAGTTTTTTGAAGTTGTATTTTTATGTCATAATTTTTCGGAAAATGAAAAAATTAAAAAAATTATTTTCACTATTTTTTTTTTTACATACTGTCACCAGTGCAGTACAGCGTCATCATATAACTGGCATGGCGGTTAACAGGGACACTGACTGGTGACAGTATGGAAAAAAAAATATATATATATATATTTTTTTTTTTTTTTTATTATATTTAATTTTTTATTACATTTTTTTTTATTTTTTTTAAGATTTTTTTTTCATATTTTACTATGACCAAAGTAGTACAATGTTACCATAGTAACACTGTACTACTTTGGGGAAGTGATCAGTATTTTTTTTTTTTTTTTTACACAATTTGCTTATAGCAAAGAATTACTTTGCTATAAGCAAGCATTTACCTGAATGAAATCGATTCATTCAGCTTTTTTTTTTTTTTTTGTGCTTAGCTGTGATTTGGTCACAGCTAATCACATGACATGTGCATGTGATTAGCTGTGACCATTCACAGCTAGGCACTAGTATACAATGGATGGCATCATGAATGAAGCCATCCATTGTATACAACTGTCATGTGACCTGCTGTGATTGGTCGCAGCAGGTCACATGGTACCAACAACGGGAGCCGGTACTCAGATCTGTCATCGGCCGTGTCCAAGGTGCACGGCCCGTGACAGATCCCGCTCTGCATTGCCGCAAATGGCGCATGTGCGGGAGCACGCCAAATGGCGTGCACCCGGAATGGAGAAGCACATCTGAAGCCGCCAAACGGCCATTGGCCGGGCGGCTAATGGTTAAAAAAAAAAAAAAAAAAAGTTTTTGATCCTTCTAGAACTCCAGGGGGCCTGGCAGTGAATTCTAGTGTTATCATTCTTGCTGAGTTCACTGATGTGATCTACAGAACACCTCCCCCCATATTGAAGCAATGAGAAGGGGGAGTTCTGTAGTCCTTGCATATGTCTTGTGCTACTGCAGCTCTTCCATAGATAAAATATTGAGAGAGTGTTGTCACCCTAGGACAGGAAGTACTAGATCCTTTAGCGCAGGCATCACATCACATGGTTCCTGTATATACACTATATTGACAAAAGTATTGGGCCAGCCCTCCAAATCATGTGATTCAGGTGTTCCAATCACCTCCATGGCCACAGGTGTATACAATCATCCCCTAGGCATGCAGACTGCTTCTACAAACATTGGTGAAAGAATGGGTCGCTCTCAGGAGCTCAGTGACTCCAAGCGTGGTCCCGTGATAGGTGGTCACCTGTGCAATAAGTCCATCCGTGACATTTCCTGGCTACTAAATATTCCACGCTCAACTGTTAGTGGGATTATAACAAAGTGGAAGCAACTGGGAACAACAGCAACTCAGCCACCACGTGGTAGGCCACGTCACATGACAGAGCGGGGTCAGCGCATGCTGAAGCGCACAGTGCGCAGAAGTCGCCAACTGTCTGCAGAGTCAATAGCTAAAGACCTCCAAACTTGGTGTGGCCTTCAGATGAGCACAACAACAGTGCGTAGAGAGCTTCATGGAATGGGTTTCCATGGCCGAGCAGCTGCATCCAAGCCTTACATCACCGAGTGCAATGCAAAGCATCAGATGCCGTGGTGTAAAGCACACCGCCACTGGACTCTAGAGCAGAGGAGACGTGTTCTCTGGAGTGACCAATCATGGTTCTCTGTCTGGCAATCTGATGGACGTGTCTGAGTTTGGCGGTTGCCAGGGGAAAGGTACTTGCCTGATTGCATTGTGCCAAGTGTAAAGTTTGGTGGAGGGGGGATTATGGTGTGGGGTTGGTGTTGGCCCCCTAGTTCCAGTGAAGGGAACTCTTAAGGCATCAGCATACCAAGACATTTTGGACAATTTCACGCTCCAAACTTTGTGGAAAGAGTTTGGGGATGGCCCCTTCCTGTTCCAACATGACTGCCCACCAGTGCACAAAGCAAGGTCCATAAAGACATGGAGGAGCCAGTTTGGGGTGGAGGAACTTGACTGTCCTGCACAGAGTCCTGACCTCAACCCCATAGAACACCTTTGGGATGAATTAGAGCAGAGACTGTGAGCCAGGCCTCCTCCCCCGACATCAGTGCCTGACCTGACAAATGTGCTTCTGGAAGAATGGTCCAACCTTCCCATAGACACCCTCCTAAACCTTGTGGACGGCCTTCCCAGAAGAGTTGAAGCTGCTATAGCTGCAAAGGGCGGGGCCAACTCAATGTTGAACCCTACAGACTAAGACTGGGATGCCATTATATTTAATGTGCGTGGAAAGACAGGGGTCCCAATACTTTTGGCAATATAGTGTACCTTTAGTACAGCAAAGTATTTACTTGTCTTCTGAGAATCCATCCATCCTGAACACATCCAGGCAGTCCTATCACTTTCCTCCTCTGGTTACACAGCATCAGACAGGTTCTTCTTTATCAGTCCTAATATTTATTCTCATTTACAGCTGGTGAAAAAACTTTGTGACTCTTCAAGCTGTGAACATGTGGTGGATGTCGGCTCTGGTCAGGTATTGTAACCCCCCCCGATAACTGTATAGATGTGTGGAGTCATTGCAGTATGAGACTTTCCAAGTTAAGTTCCCTCCAGATATGGTCACTTGCGCAAAGTTAATGTTTGTCTAGCCAAAAACTACCTGGATTGGGTGCTGGTTCACACCTTGCCCACAGGGGATCCCTCTAGTGATGCGTCCTAGAATTCTGTTTGTTTTCCCCACTGTCTGGCCACACTGTTTGCTCATTTTGCACTCATCTGAAACAAGTACCCCCAAGACCTGGAGTGAGGCCTCCAGAACTGGACACATATTCACATATGTCACAAAAAAGAATGTCTCAACTCTGAGAGGGTTGGAATACAACTGATAAGTGAACGTATACCTGGCACCCCACCCCAATGACCTTGGCTAGCTTTTCCCTTCACAGAGCCTTTCTCGGGTGTAGCATCTTCATTCTCATTATATTGTGGACACACCTCATATACTTTAGGCTAGGTTCACACTTGTGCTGGTGGTTGCCTCTGCGGGACTGCGCCTGTTCCTGTTCCCGCAACCACCCGCAGAGAAAAACGCATTGCCGCTCAGGTGGATTAATCTCAATGGCACTTCCTCGAACTGGGAACAACACTGCACTATGCAGTTTCCCTGCGGCCATGTCTTCTGAAATGGTGACTTGTGACCGGCTGGTGACGTATACAGGGGCCTAGGACCTGGGGCCCCGGCAAGTGAGGTATACAGGAGTCTAGGACTTGGGGCCCCCGGCTGGTGACGTATACAGGGGTCAAGGACTTGGGGCCCCGGCTGGTGACGTATACAGGGGCCTAGAACTTGGGGCCCCGCCTGGTGATGTATACAGGGGTCTAGGACTTGGGGCCCTGCTGGTGATGTATACAGGGGTCTAGGACTTGGGGCCCTGCCTGGTGATGTATACAGGGGTCTAGGATCTGGGGCCCCGGCTGGTGACATATTCAGGGGTCTGGGACCTGGGGCCCTGGCTGTTGACATATACAGGGGTCTAGGAATTGGGGCCCCGGCTGGTGACGTATACTGGGGCCCCGGCTGGTGATGTATACAGAGGCCTACGACCTGGGGCCCTGACTGGTGATGTATACAGGGGTCTAGGACCTGGGACCCGTGCTGGTGACATATACAGGGGTCTAGGACCTGGGGCCCGTGCTGGTGACATATACAGGGGTCTAGGACCTGGGGCCCAAGCTGGTGACGTATACAGGGGTCTAGGACCTACGGGCCCCGACTGGTGACGTATACAGGTGTCTAGGATCTGGGGCCCTGGCTGGTGACGTATACAGGGGTTTAGGACCTGGGGCCCCGGCTGTTGACTTATACAGGGGTCTATGACATGGGGCCCTGGCTGGTGACGTATACAGTGGTCTAGGATCTGGGGCCCCGGCTGGTGACGTATACAGGGGTCTAGGACCTGGGGCCCCGGCTGGTGACGTATACAGGGGTCTAGGACCTGGGGCCCTGGCTGTGAACCAGAGCTTAATGTTTCTAATAAATAAACCTGTCTCATTGTTCCTGGTTACCATTGCTCTGCTTTTCCCCATTAATGTCCTATGTTTCTATTTTTTTTTTTAACTTTTCATATTAGGGCCACCTGTCGAGGGTCTTAGCCTTTGGCCTCGGCCTCGGTGTCACGGCGGTGGAAGCTGACAGTCACCTAGTCACTATGGCCTCCAAGTTTGACCAGGAAATTATGTACATGTTGAAGAAAGAAAAACTCCGACCCACAAAGGTAACTCCTTATTACAGGACACTTTCTAGAGCTAGGATAACTATTCAGATGGAGGGCTTGTTGATTACATGTAGTCCCGTCACACCATGACCTGCTTGGGTATAATGTATGGATGTGCCCCAAGCCTTACTCTATAGAAGCCATGGTTCCAATACACTGCACTGATGATGGCCAACAAGCCTGAAACAATTGTATGCTGTGTGGGATAAATGGCTCAGCAATATTAGGCCTTATATGCACTGTACACCAGCCATTCTGGATGTGCATCTAGCTAATGGTGTGTAAAGGAATAATTTGCTTGGCTCTGCCCTCTATCCTGGAATGAGGAGTAATGCGCTAATGTTTGGGATGTGATGGAATGAGACGTGAATCCCTTCTGTTCTATTATTATTAATATACAGTGTTTATAAAGCGCCAATAGTTCGCTCAGCGCTGTACATTACAAAGGGGGACAGAACATGTGACAGAACAATACCAATACAATGCAAAACATGAGGGGATCGAGGGCCCTGCTCTTTGGAGCTTACAATCTAGGAGGGAGGGGATGGTGGCACAGGAGGAGAAAGCTGTGGGGGATGGAGTGGTAGGAAGAGTGGAGGAGGTCGGCAAGTTAGCAGGGGGTGGGGTAGGCTTCCCTGAAGAGATGGGTTTTCAGGGTGCGCCTAAAGGAGAGGAGAGTAGGTGATAATCTGATGGATTGGGGCAGGGAGTTCCAGAGGATGGGTGACACCCTGGAGAAGTCCTGTAGGCGGGCATGGGAGGAGGAGACCAGGGAACTAGAGAGAAGGAGGTCTTGTGAGGAGCGGAGTGTGCGTGTTGGGCTGTACTTGGATATTAGGTCGGTGATGTAGTTCGGGGCAGTGTGGTCTACAGCTTTGTACATCAGTGTTAGGATTTTGAATTTGATCCGTTGCGCAATCGGAAGCCAGTGGAGGGATTGGCAGAGGGGGGTGGCGGAGATGGAGCGGTTGGAAAGGTGAATGAGTCTGGCAGCCGTATTCAGGATGGACTGAAGCGGGGATAGCCAGCGGCGAGGCAGGCCAGTGAGGAGGGAGTTGCAGTAGTCGAGTCGTGATATGATGAGGGAGTGGATGAGCTGTTTAGTGGTTTCTGGGGTTAGGAACGTGCGGATTTTGGTGATGTTGCGGAGGTGGAGTCTGCACGAGTTTGTTAAAGATTGGACTTGGGGCTGGAAGGATAGGTTGGAGTCCAGAATGACACCAAGTACTCTGGCCTGCGGGGCGGGTTTGATGGTGGCGTTGTTGGAAGTGATGGAGAAGTCAATGGGGGGGGTGGTGTCTGGGCTGGGGGGGAAGACAAGAAACTCGGATTTGGAGAGGTTCAGTTTAAGGAAGTGGAGCGACATCCAGTCTGATATGTCGCTCAGTAGGTGTGTGATTCGGGCGGAGACCGAGGGGGTGAGGTGGGGGGTTGAGAGATAGATTTGTGTGTCGTCGGCATAGAGGTGGTAGTTGAAGCCGTGAGAGTGTATGAGTTGGCCAAGGGAGGAGGTGTAGATGGAGAAGAGAAGGGGCCCGAGGACAGAGCCCTGAGGGACCCCAACAGAGAGGGGGAGTGAGGGGGAGGTGGTAGCGTTATAGGTAACGCTGAAGGAGCGTTGTGACAGGTAGGATGAGAGCCAGGAGAGAGCAGAATCTCTGAGGCCGAGGGAGTGTAGTTTTTTGAGGAGGAGCTTTACTGTTCTATATAAGAGAGCAACTAACACTAGTCGTGGATGAAAGCATGCTCTTCTTGCATGTTTGAAGGCTCTTGGAAGAGCGGTCCTAGATTGCTCTTTAGAGAACATGTGAAAGGCGGTGAGGAGGCCTTAAAACCTTCACTAGCACACCACAACCCATGCTTTGTCCTATGCCCCCCCAAAAGGACAGGGGGTTTAATCCCTGCTGCAAAGCAATGCGACCATGGAACATGTACACTCCTAGCCGCTGTCTCTGCAGGTTAAGGTGGGGGGTGGTAAAAGCAAGGCTAAACCACAGATTTTGTGTTTTGTTTTACCCCCCACCACCACCACATTATTAAGTGTTGTTGCATGGCAAGACCACTTCCTGTTATCTCACATATATATTCTTATTATAGCCAAATTTACCACCCTAACTCCTCCCACAGTTTTTACACTACATAGACAGTAATATACCGAAACGTGCGGATTGTTCCCGATTGGTGTGCTATTACTTTCTGGAACGTTTCGCCGAATGGTTCACGAAATATCGCCGTTTTTGTGGTGAAATTGGTCCCATAGGAATGAATGGCGGAATGTTCAAAACTAGAGTGGGAGCTGACAAAAGCTAGAGTGTGAGCTGAAAAATCAGGACATGATTTCTAAACTGCCATCACTCCCTCATTTTCAAGCCCACCTACACAAATCTTATATCAAAACGTTCAGCTATCCCTGCTGCCACTAAAAATGTCCACGGCTAAGCCATAGTCCTGATAGTTTTCACAATATGACCATTTGTTTGCAACTCACGCCGCCCATTGAAATTCATTGAAACTCAACTCTAGCCACCTCAAATTTGAAGGGCAAATTCTAAACTGAGACAGTGCCTTCATTTTTAATATTTCAGAGACATACTATGCATCAAAATGTAGGTCTGGGTCTTGTGATTCTCACAATATAAAGCTCTTTGGTGTAGGATTTATAATTTTTAAACTATAACCGTTTAAAGATGGCAACCGCCAGTGACGTGAGCAAGTTGGAGCAGTTTGTTTTTAACCGCTCTTCTCTGCCCTTGCTGTAGAGTGAGTTGCCATAGGAACCCAGGTGTGTGAGCAGGCAAGAACACTTCACACAATTTCCGCAGAAATTATAGCTTTTCTAGTTATTATTATTATACAGGATTTATATAGGGCCAACAGTTTGCTCAGCGCTTTACAATATAAAGGGAGACAATACAGCAATAATACAGTTCAATACAAGAGGGGTAGAAGGGCCCTGATCCTGGGAGCTTACAATCTAAAAGGGAGGAGCTAGTGGTACAAAAGGTAGTAACTGTGGGGGATGGAGTGGTAGGAGGAATAGAAGATTCCATTATTAGCTGAGGGCAGGATAGGCTTCCCTGAAGAGAGAGGTTTTCAGAGATCGCCTAAAAGTGAGCAGAGTAGGCGATAGTCTGATAAATTCAGATAGAGAGTTCCAGAGGATGGGGGAAGCTCTGGAAAAGTCCTGGAGACGAGCATTTGAGGAGGAGACAAGGGAGCTAGAGAGCAGGAGGTCTTGTGAGGAGTGGAGAGGATGGTGTGGGTGATATTTGGAGACAAGATTGGTGATGTAATTTGGGGCGGAGTTATAAATGGCTTTATACAGTGAGTAATAGAAGTATTTGAACACCCTGTGATTTTGCAAGTTCTTAGAAATCATGGAGGGGTCTGAAATTCACATTGTAGGTGCATTCCCACTCTGAGAGACATAATTTAAAAAAAAATTCAGGAAATCACATTGTATGATTGTTAAAGAATGTATTTGTCTCGCACTGCTGAACATAAGTATTTGAACACCTGAGAAACAGCAAGAATTCTGGCTCTCAAAGACCTGTTACTGTGCCTTTAAAAGGTCCACCTCTACTCCACTCATTAATCTAACTTAGTAGCACCTGTCTGAGCTCTTTAAAGACACCTGTCCACCCCACAGTCAGTCAGATGTCAACTACTACCATGGGCAAGACCAAAGAGCTGTCAAAAGACACCAGAGACAAAATTGTGGACCTCCACAAGGCTGGAAAGGGCTACGGGGCAATTGCCAAGCAGCTTGGTGAAAATAGATCAACTGTTGTAGCAATTGTTAGAAAATGGAAGAGGCTAAAGATGATTGTCAGTCTGCCTCGGACTGGGGCTCCATGCAAGATCTCACCTCGTGGGGTATCACTGATGAGAAGAAAGGTGAGGAATCAGCCCAGAACTACAAGGGAGGAGCTGCTCAATGACATGAAGAGAGCTGGGACCACAGTTTCAAAGGTCAGTGTTGGTAGAACACTACGCCGTCATGGTTTCAAATCATGCATTGCACGGAAGGTTCCCCTGCTCAAGTCATCACATGTCCAGGCCCGTCTGAAGTTTGCCAATGACCATCTGGATGATCCAGAGGAGGCATGGGAGAAAGTCATGTGGTCAGATGAGACCAAAGTAGAACTTTTTGATCTAAACTTCACTCGTCGTGTTTGGAGGAAAAAGAAGGATGAGTTGCATCCCAAGAACACCATCCCTACTGTGAAGCATGGGGGTGGTAACATCATGCTTTGGGGGTGCTTTTCTGTGAAGGGGAGAGGACAACTGCACTGTATTAAGGAGAGGATGAATGGGGCCATTTTTTGTGAGATTTTGAGCAACAACCTCCTTCCCTCAGTCAGAGCACTGAAGATGGGTCGTGGCTGGGTCTTCCAACATGACAACGACCCGAAGCACACAGCCAGGATAACCAAGGAGTGGCTCCGTAAGAAGCATATCAAGGTTCTGGAGTGGCCTAGCCAGTCTCCAGACCTAAATCCAATAGAACATCTTTGGAGGGCACTGAAACTCCGTGTTGCTCAGCGACAGCCCTGAAACCTGACAGATCTAAAGGAGATCGGTGTGGAGGAGTCGGCCAAAATCCCTGTTGCAGTGCAAACCTGGTCAGGAACTACAGGAAACGTCTGACCTCTGTAATTGCAAACAAAGGCTTCTGTACCAAATATCAACACGGATTTTCTCAGGTGTTCAAATACTTCTGTTCAGCAGTGCGAGACAAATACATTCTTTACAAATCATACAATGTGATTTCCTGAATTTTTTTAAAATCCTGTCTCTCAGAGTGGGAATGTCCTACAATGTGAATGTCAGATCCCTCCATGATTTCTAAGTGGGAGGGGATTCAAATACTTCTGTTCCTCACTGTATGTGATTGTTAATGTTTTGAATTTTATCCGTTGGGCAATGGGAAGCACATGTGAACAAGCCCTACGGCTGGGGAGTCATCAGCGAGGGAAATAGACTAATGGAAGTTTTTTTTTTTTCCACTGACTGACAAGCTTTTCACTGTCCTCGTCATCTTTATAGACTGTCCAAGTCTGAAAAACTGTATGTGTAATACCTCCAAAACAGAAGCTGGTGGGATTCTGAATTTTAATTTGGTAAAGTCCTTGAAATGCTTGTAGTTGACTTCAGTGGGGAGGGCCTCCCACTATAGGGCGCCCCTCCCACTATATAGTTAAAAAAAAAAACAGTTGTTTTTTTAAATATACTTACCAGAAACTCTTCACATTCTATAAAATGTTCATTTCTAGTCTTCCCCCCAGCCCGGACACCACCCCCCATTGACTTCTCTATCATGTCCAACAACACCACCATCAAACCCGCCCCGCAGGCCAGAGTACTTGGTGTCATTCTGGACTCCAATCTATCCTTCCAGCCCCAAGTCCAATCTTTAACAAACTCGTGCAGACTCCACCTCCGCAACATCGCCAAAATCCGCACGTTCCTAACCCCAGAAACCACTAAACAGCTCATCCACTCCCTCATCATATCACGACTCAACTACTGCAACTCCCTCCTCACTGGCCTGCTTCGCCGCTGGCTATCCCCGCTTCAGTCCATCCTGAATACGGCTGCCAGACTCATTTACCTTTCTAACCGCTCCATCTCCGCCACCCCCCTCTGTCAATCCCTCCACTGGCTTCCGATTGCGCAACGGATCAAATTCAAAATCCTAACACTGACGTACAAAGCTGTCCACCATACTGCCCCGAACTACATCACTGACCTAATATCCAAGTACCGCCCAACACGCACACTCCGCTCCTCACAAGACCTCCTTCTCTCTAGTTCCCTGGTCTCCTCCTCCCATGCCCGCCTCCAGGACTTCTCCAGGGTGTCACCCATCCTCTGGAACTCCCTACCCCAATCCATCAGATTATCACCTACTCTCTTCTCCTTTAGGCGCACCCTGAAAACCCATCTCTTCAGGGAAGCCTACCCCACCCCCTGCTAACTTGCCGACCTCCTCCACTCTTCCTACCACTCCATCCCCCACAGCTATCTCCTCCTGTGCCACCATCCCCTCCCTCCTAGATTGTAAGCTCCAAGGAGCAGGGCCCTCAATCCCCTCATGTTTTGCATTGTATTGTTATTGTTCTGTCATATGTTCTGTCCCCCTTTGTAATGTACAGCGCTGAGCGAACTATTGGCGCTTTATAAATACTGTATAATAATAATAATAATTTCCTTTTTTTTTTCTTATGATCTTTATGAAAATCATTGCTGATTAGTTTTTACGTTCTATTATTTTATTTTTAGAATGCTGGTTTTGAGGTGAGAAGTATCCCTTTCCCGAAACCTCCTCGGCACATCTTGGCCTGTGTGGATCCTCAGGCACCTTGGGAAGATTTTGTGAGGCAGTTAGCTGGCAATGCAGAGGAGACCCCGCTACAAAGCGTGGGAAGAAACCAAATGGCCGACGACGCAAGGAGGGCTTTCCCGAACGCAAGTATATCGCACACAACTCCTTCTACAGACGTGAGCTCAGAGGAAGTAATAGACTCAAAGATCGCTCGTGAGAATAATGCGGCTGAACCTTCCACATGTCGCAGTGTCACTAAATCCCGAGGAGACTCCAAATTTGTATTAACAGGACTTCACGCATGCGGTGACCTTAGCATAGCCATGTTACGTCATTTCGCCAGGTGCCCCAGTGTTGTTGGTATCACGTCTGTAGCTTGCTGCTACATGAAACTGACCACGTTGGAGATGCCTCAGCCGCCTGGTGTTCTGTCGTCTGACTCGGACATTCAGGAGTTTGGCTACCCGATGAGCTCCTGGTTGTCCCTCCTCCCTGGGCACAAACTGTCCTATAAATCCAGAGAAGTGGCGTGTCACGCTATAGAGGATTACATAGACCGCCTTAAAGGTGAGAGCGACATCTTGAGAACTCATTGTTACCGGGCTGTGTTGGAGACTGTGATCCGAAGAGTGGATCCTACCATGAGACGCCGTGGGGTGCAGACCATCAAAAAGGCACACAGACTTCCCTTTACTGAGTAAGTGTGAAGATAAAGACTTGACAGGATCATTTATACCAGGGGTGGGCAACCAGCTGTTGTAGAACTACAAGTCCCATGAGGCATTGCAAAACTGACAGTTACAAGCATGACTCCCAAAGGCAGAGGCATGATGGGACTTGTAGTTCACCAACAGCTGGAGGGCCACAGTTGCCCACCCCTGATTTGTACAAATCCACAACCGCGAGTGCTGGGGAAATCCTAGGAGTCACTGAAGGTGGTGAAAATGAGGATTCAGTTAGCCGATGTGCTTTTTACACTACTATGTTTACTTACAGCCAGGAAATTTAGGCAGGTACCACCGCTGTAGACTTGTTGAAGTTAAGCCCTTGTTCGCAGTGGTGCGATTGTCATGTTCTGAATCGCATGACAAGTCACATCCCATTGCCTGCAATAGAAACATTCAAATTGCCGCAACTCATGAAAAGGAAAAAGATTCCTGCACTACTTTTTTTCCGACTTTGTTGCAACTTGCATAGACTTTTTTTGAATGAAGTCGCAAGCCACAATGAAATCAGAGGTTCAAATCGCACTGATCTGAAATAGTGTGATTTCAAAGTGGCACTGGTGTGATTGTAGAGAGTGGTTCAACCCCATTGTGTCCCTTTAGGAACATCCCACTGCAGTTCATGCTGCCTTCAGGAACTAGATGGTGCTGTGCAAATTACAAGCCTATGTAAAGATATTTGGTAGGGATGTCTTTATTATTATTATTATTATACAGGATTTATATATTATTATATTATTATACAGGATTTATATATTATTATTATTATACAGGATTTATGGCGCCAACAGTTTGCTCAGCGCTTTACAATATACAGTGCGGATTGAAAGTTTGGGCACCCCAGCTAAAAAGTTGTATTAATGTGCATAAAGAAGCCAAGGAAAGATGGAAAAATCTCCAAAAGGCATCAAATTACAGATTAGACATTCTTATAATATGTCAACAAAAGTTAGATTTTATTTCCATCATTTACACTTTCAAAATAACAGAAAACAAAAAAATGGCGTCTGCAAAAGTTTGGGCACCCTGCAGAATTTATAGCATGCACTGCCCCCTTTGCTAAGTATCACAGCTTGTAAACGCTTTTTGTAGCCAGCCAAGAGTCTTTCAATTCTTGTTTGAGATATCTTTGCCCATTCTTCCTTACAAAAGTCTTCCAGTTCTTTGAGATTTCTGGGCTGTCTGTCACGCACTGCTCTTTTAAGGTCTATCCATAGATTTTCAATTATGTTGAGGTCAGGAGATTGTGAAGGCCATGGCAAAACCTTCAGTTTATGCCTCTTGATGTAATCCCCCGTGGATTTCGAGGTGTGTTTAGGATCATTATCCATTTGTAGAAGCCATCCTCTCTTTAACTTCAGCTTTTTCACAGATGGCATCAAGTTACCATCCAAAATTTGCTGAAATTTTATTGAATCCATTTTTCCTTCTACTCGTGAGATGTTCCCTGTGCCACTGGCTGCAACACAACCCCAAAGCATGATTGATCCAACCCCATGCTTAACAGTTGGACAGAGGTTCTTTTCCTTAAATTCTGTGCCCCTTCTTCTCCAAACATACCTTTGCTCATTCTGGCCAAAAAGTTCAATTTTAACCTCATCGGTCCACAGAACTTGTTTCCAAAATGCATCAGGCTTGTCTATATGTTCATTTGCAAAGTTCAAACGATGATTTTTGTGGTGAGGACGTAGAAGAGGTTTTCTTCTGATGACTCTTCCATGAAGACCATATTTGTACAAGTATCTCTTTATAGTGGAATAGTGTACCACAACTCCAGTGTCTGCCAGATCTTTCTGGAGGGATCGTGCAGTCAAACGTGGGTTTTGAATTGTTTTTCTCACAATCCTGCGAGCTGTTCTGTCTGATATTTTTCTTGGTCTTCCAGATCTTGCTTTAACTTCCACTGTTCCTGATGACTGCCATTTCTTAATTACATTCCGAACAGAGGATATTGACATCTGAAAACGCTTTGCTATCTTCTTACAGCCTTCTCCAGCTGTGTGAGCGTCAACTATTTTCAGTTTCAGTTTTCTAGACAACTGCTTAGAAGAACCCATGGTGCTGATTGTTGGGGCAAGGTCAGATGAGTCTGGGCATTTAAAACCTTTGAGATTGACATCACCTGGTCTTCCCAGATGATGATTGAGAACAATCCATGACACTGGCAGGTCTCAGCTTGGCAAAGGGGACAGTGCATGCTATAAATTCTGCAGGGTGCCCAAACTTTTGCAGACGCCATTTTTTTGTTTTCTGTTATTTTGAAAGTGTAAATGATGGAAATAAAATCTAACTTTTGTTGACATATTATAAGAATGTCTAATCTGTAATTTGATGCCATTTGGAGATTTTTCCATCTTTCCTTGGCTTCTTTATGCACATTAATACAAATTTTTAGCTGGGGTGCCCAAACTTTCGATTCCCACTGTAACAGGAGACAATACAGCAACAATACAGTTCAATACAAGAGGGATAGGAGGGCCTGATCCTTGGAGCTTACAATCTAAAAAAAATTATTTTTTACTATTACAGCTTCCATAGGGGCAACAAGCAATTATTGTTCTTCTCAGGATTGAGTGGCAATGGTAAGAAAAACAGCCAGCCTGGGATGTACATCAGAGTATTGCTGCATAATTTCTAGGATAAGTGTTTAAGACATAAAATCCTGAAAACAGCTCTAATGTTAAGTAGTCCATAGATCATACAACTTTCCTCCCACCACAGATTGCAAGAAAGAGAATGCCCCATATCACAGTCAGTGTTGATGGGGGAATCCCTCCCGCAGTGCTGTTGTGTTCTGGCGGAAGGGAGCCTTCCCAGCAAGCAGAACCCAGTGATCACTGCCGGCAGCTATAGCCATCGGCAATGATTGAAAGAAAAAAAAAACAGGCTAGTTGTACTGAAGAGGATCAATAGATTGACTTCAGTACAACCAGCCTGCCCATAGATACACTATATTGCTAAAAGTATTGGTCCCGCCCTCCAGATCATTGGGTTCAGGTGTTCCAATCCCCTCCATGGTCACAGGTGTATACAATCAAGCCCCTAGGCATGCAGACTGCTTCTACAAACATTGGTGAAAGAATGGGTCGCTCTCAGGAGCTCAGTGACTCCAAGCGTGGTCCCGTGATAGGTGGTCACCTGTGCAATAAGTCCATCCGTGACATTTCCTGGCTACTAAATATTCCACGCTCAACTGTTAGTGGGATTATAACAAAGTGGAAGCAACTGGGAACAACAGCCACTCAGCCACCAAGTGGTAGGCCACGTCACATGACAGGGCGGGGTCAGCGCATGCTGAAGCGCACAGTGCGCAGAAGTCGCCAACTGTCTGCAGAGTCAATAGCTAAAGACCTCCAAACTTGGTGTGGCCTTCAGATGAGCCCAACAACAGTGCGTAGAGAGTTTCATGGAATGGGTTTCCATGGCCGAGCAGCTGCATCCAAGCCTTCCATCACCAAGTGCAATGCAAAGCGTCGGATGCTGTGGTGTAAAGCACGTCGCCACTGGACTCTAGAGCAGTGGAGGCATGTTCTCTGGAGTGACGAATCACGCTTCTCTGTCTGGCAATCCAGTTGGTTTGGCAGTTGCCAGGAGAACGGTACTTGCCTGACTGCATTGTGCCAAGTGTAAAGTTTGGTGCAGGGGGGATTATGGTGTGGGGTTGTTTTTCAGGGGTTGGGCTTGGCCCCCTAGTTCCAGTGAAGGGAACTCTTAAGGTGCCAGCATACCAAGACATTTTGGCCAATTTCATGCTCCCAACTTTGTGGGAAGAGTTTGGGGATGGCCCCATCCTGTTCCAACATGACTGCGCACCAGTGCACAAAGCAAGGTCCATAAAGACATGGAGGAGCCAGTTTGGGGTGGAGGAACTTGACTGTCCTGCACAGAGTCCTGACCTCAACCCCATAGAACACCTTTGGGATGAATTAGAGCGGAGACTGTGAGCCAGGCCTCCTCCCCCGACATCAGTGCCTGACCTGACAAATGTGCTTCTGGAAGAATGGTCCAACCTTCCCATAGACACCCTCCTAAACCTTGTGGACGGCCTTCCCAGAAGAGTTGAAGCTGTTATAGCTGCAAAGGGCGGAGCCAACTCAATATTGAACCCTACGGACTAAGACTGGGGGGCCATTAAAGTACATGTGCGTGGAAAGGCCGGCCCACCAATACTTTTGGCAATATAGTGTGTATGTAGATCAAATCTTGGTCCTTGCTGAACTGAACTAAAGACGCTGTTCCAGAGGCTGGCTGTTGTACATCTGCGAGATCAAAATCTAGCTAGTAGAGTATTGTCTGTTCCAGCACTGAGGGGAGGTGGGGGGAAAGGCAAGCAAGAATTTGAAATAATTCTTTCTTCTTTTTTAGAAAGATGAGACACACATATTCTGTAATCTCCTTAATATTCCTCTTTCCCGTCTCTTTCTATCCCTCTCTCTCCTCTGTCTCTCAACCAATTTCTATCTCTGTTTTTTCCTTCTTCCTTCCTCCTTCTGTTCTTCTCTTTTTTTTCAGACTTGTTTTCTCTCCCCTCCTCTCCCCTCCTCTTCTCTCTTCTCCCTTTGTCAAACTAATTTTTTTCTTTGTCTCCTCTTTCTCTCTATCCCTCTCTTTCTCTCCTCTCCTCTCCTCTTTTTTCTCTTCTCTTTTTCTCTTTCAGAATCATTCTTTCTATCTCATTCTCTCTCCCCATCTCTCTCTCTCTTTCACTCTCCATCATGCTTTCTTGAATCATTTCTTCTCGCATCATACACCCATCATACACCCATCATACACCCATCATATCATATTCATTTCTCTTTTAGGTACGCTATGCAAGGCCTGGAACGTGTCGGGCTGGACCCCAATACCCCCTTGGATGAGGCCTCAGTGGAGCACATGTTGTCTCAACAGCAGAACGTAGTGGTGTTCTTCAGCCTGGCTCTGCTGCTGGCCCCTCTGGTGGAGACCCTCATACTCCTGGATAGGATGATCTTCTTACAGGAGAAAGGTCGGTGTAGTGTTAGGAGCCATCCCCGCATGTGCACGCTTCTTTTATAAAAGCCATCACAGGTTTGGGTAGGTGAGCACACTAAGCAGCTCAGGATTTCAGACATCTATGCCCTTTTTGTATTCTACTGACAGCATTTCTGCAACCAAACCACTATCCAACATGAGGAAATATTCCTCAGTAGGGAAACATGTTCAGTACAACCGCAAGCTGTGTTATTGCTCCCTATCAGTCCTGAATGAGAGCTGGTTGTGGATTCTGACAGCTCAGCAAAGAATTTTCGTAAAATCCTGAACCACTAGGTTACAAAGGGGGTGTTGGTAAGGTAGACACAATGCTTGTCTTCTTCTAGTTGGAATCAGTATATTCCGAGGATTTTGGGGAGTTTTTGAAGGGTGATATTAAATCTGAACTCTTGCCATTCGATATAGTATACACATTACACCCCCCCCCCATGTGAGCAAAACACAATGTTTTTTTAAGGGGAACATGTAAAAGAGTTAATGAAGAACTCCAGGAATGTACAGTTGTGTTCAAAATAATAGCAGTGTGTTGAAAAAAGTGAATAAAGCTGAAAATCCTTCTAATAGCTTTTTTTTCCATCCACACAAATGCATTGGGAACACGACACATTCTATTCCAAATCAAAACATGAAGAAAAATACATCAAATTTGTGTTGTTCCTCTAAAAAAATGGAAGAAAAGTGAATATTAGACGGTTCAAAAAAATCGCAGTGTTTGTATTCTTCTTTACAAACTCAAACATTCACTATATAAACTGAGAAATGTTTGAAGATTTTGCTTTCCTTTGAATGACTTCATGAATATTTGGTTGTAGTCGCACTGTTTCTGAGAACTGCTGTACATCTGTGTTGCATGGAGTCACCCAACTTCTGGCCCCTGTGATCAGGTATTCCAGCCCAGGATGATTGGACCACATTCCACAGTTCTTCTCTATTTCTTGGTTTTGCCTCAGAAACGGCATTTTTGATGTCACCCCACAAGTTTTCTATTGGATTAAGATCCGGAGATTGGGCTGGCCACTCCATAACGTCAATCTTGTTGGTCTGGAACCAAGATGTTGCACGTTTACTGGTGTGTTTGGGGTCGTTGTCTTGTTGGAACACCCATTTCAAGGGCATTTCCTCTTCAGCATAAGGCAGCATGACCTCTTCAAGTATTCTGATGTATTCAAACTGATCCATGATCCCTGGTATGCGATAAATAGGCCCAACACCGTAGTATGAGAAACATCCCCATATCATGATGCTTGCACCACCATGCTTACTGTCTTCACAGTGTACTGTGGCTTGAATTCAGTGTTTGGGGGTCGTCTGACAAACTGTCTCCACCCACTAGACCCAAAAAAAACAATCTTACTGTCATCAGTCCACAAAATGTTGCCCCATTTCTCTTTAGGCCAGTCAATGTGCTCTTTGGCAGATTGTAACCTTTTCAGCACACGTCTTTTTCCCAACAGTGGGACTTTGCGGGGACTTCTTGCAGATAGCTTGGCTTCACATAGGCGTCTTCTAATTGTAACAGTCCTCACAGGGAACGTCACACCTTCTTTCATCTTCCTGGAGCTGATTGTTGGCTGAGTCCGCGCCATTTTGGCTATTCCTCTATCCATTCCAATGGTAGTTTTTCGCTTTCTTCCACGTCTTTCAGGTTTTGGTTGCCATTTTAAAGCATTTGCGATCATTTTAGCTGAGCAGCCGATCATTTTCTGCACTTCTTTATATGTTTTCCCCTCTCCAATCAACTTTTTAATCAAGGTACGCTGTTCTTCTGAACAATGTCTGGAACGACCCATTTTCCTCAGAATTTCAGAGAGAAATGCACTGTAACCAGCATGTCCAACATTTGCTGCCTTCCTTCCTTAAATAAGGGCAATAATTGCCACCTGTTTTTCAAAGAATGAATGACCTCACTAATAGAACTCCACACTGCTATTAAATTGAACATGCCCCTTTCAATGAGTGATTCAATGACACAGAATCAGCAGCATGCATGTCATGACTGTTGGGTCTGTTGGATTTCTATTACTCTACTACACCTGCTAGGAAATTATTTGCCATGTAGAAAAATCATTTCTACCAAAAACAGTGATTGATCCGGTTAGTGATGTCTGACTGCTATTATTTTGAACACAACTGTATGTACTTTTAAACATATGCTGTCATATAAACCCCATATGTAATAATACATTTTGGGTGACAGGTCCTCTTTATGGAGACATTAGACCCCCTAATGCTTCCTCTACATTCCAGTTCAGCGTTTTCCTGGCTGCATTAGCTAGTATCTGAAAACTTGGTCATGGTGCTGGAGGCACACCATAGAGTGTGATTCCAGCAGAAAGATATGCCGCATTGATACAGCAGCATGGGGAATAGCCCACCTCTGTGATGCTGCAGGAATGCGTTATTCTGAAATGTTGTCTTTACATAAAAAGATACTTTAGTTCCAAATAATAATACTTAGGCTAATCCTAATTGCATACACTGCTAATAAACAATCAGGCTCAGTTCACACTGCTGCAACCCCATTGTTGTGTGATTTCCAGTGCAACTTTTGCAGTGCTGGCATCATGTGGCATTAGAGTCCATTGGATTCTAAGTTGAATTAGCCATTAGCTGCCCAGCCTATAGCCGTTTGGCGGCCACAAAAATGCATTAGCTTTCTGGGGTGTACGCCATTTGGCATCCTCCCGCACATGCGCAGTCCGCGCGGTTGCAGAGTCGCGCAGCGGCGCGATCTATCAGCGGCTGTGTACCTTGGACACGGCCGATGACAGATCTGAGTACCGGCCCCTGTTGCCGGTACCATGTGACCAGCAGGTCACATGACAGTTGTATACAGTGGATGGCTTCATTCATGCCATCCATTGTATACTAGTGTCTAGCTGTGAATGGTCACAGCGATCACATGCACATGTCATGTGATTAGCTGTGGCCAAATCACAGCTAAGCACAAAAAAAAAAAAAAACCCTGAATGAATCGATGTCATTCAGGTAAATGCTTGCTTATAGCAAAGCAATTCTTTGCTATAAGCAAATTGTGTAAAAAAAAAAAAAAATACTCATCACTTCCCCAAAGTAGTACAATGTTACTATGGTAACATTGTACTACTTTGATCATAGTAAAATATGAAAAAAAAATCTTTAAAAAAAATATATATATATATATAATTTTTTTTCATACTGTCTCCAGTCAGTGTCCCTGATCACCGCCATGACAGTTATATGATGACGCTGTACTGCACTGGTGACAGTATGTAAAAAAAAAAATAGTGAAAATAATTTTTTTAATTTTTTAATTTTCCGAAAAATTATGACAAAAAAAATACATCTTCAAAAAACTCGCCATGCCTCTTATGAAGTACGTCGGACAGTCTACTTTACAAAAAGGGGTCATTTGGGGGATATCTGTACTGTTCTGACATTTGGGGGATATCTGTACTGTTCTGACATTTGGGGGATATCTGTACTGTTCTGACATTCTTGGACCTCAAGAAATTAGATTGGCTGTCAGTACTTCAGGATTGATCAATATTCAGATCTATACCATAGTTTGTGAACTCTATAACTTTCCTACAAACTAAATAATACATCCTAATTTGGGTTATTTTCACCAAAGACATGTAGCAGAATACATCTCGGCCTAAATTTATGAAGAACAATTATTTATTTGTAAACTTTTATAACAGAAACAAGGAAAAACGTGGTTTTTTTTCAAAATGTTTGGAATTTTTTTATTAATTTAGCAAAAAATAAAAACCCCAGCGGTGATTAAATACCACCAAAAGAAAGCTCTAGTTGTGTGAACAAAATTATAAAATTTTAGTTTGGGTACAATGTTGTATGACCGCGCAATTGTCATTAAAAGTGTGAGAGCGCTGAAACCTGAAAAATGGCCTGGGCAGGAAGGGGTTAAATTGCCCGGTATTGAAATGGTTAAAGTCGCATCAAAGTAGTGCAGGAGCCTTTTTTTAAATCACTGCGACTTCAGCTGTATTGATTGGAATGGGTGCAACTGTCATAAATGTTTTTTGACGTTGTGTCGCAAGTCACATGACAAGTCGCAGCAGTGATAAGCAGAGCTCAGTGTGCAAAAGGACAAACTAAAAAAATGTATCCTCAGCTAATCCGAAATGTGTGGTAGTGTCCAAAAAGCACAAAATCTTCTTGGCAAATTAAAGTCAGGGCACAGACACTCTAAAAAAAGCAGCCGGTATACACGGGACCCTGCGGCATACAAATAGCCACATAAATATAATGAAACCAGTCTATAAGTAAAAAGATACATTTTATTGCATGACATATTTAAAAAGAAGTACAGAACACTCCAACACCTTCCCTAAATGAAAAAGTCTTGACCATGAAACAATATAATGTCCGGACACTCAGGACTAATTATACCCGGATCAAAATAAGACTGTCAATGTGCAACAAACCTCAATTTACTGAATAGTCTGATCCGGGTATAATGCCCCCACATAGCCAGATAATCCACAATCACTAAATATCAGTATAAACCAGGGTGGATAAAAATCAATGATTTTTTTAAAAAAATCGAAAAAATCGGATTTTTTTAATTTAAATCGGATTTTTTTGAATAAAATGCTTTTTGAGGAAAATATATTATCATCCAAAGGTTATTCCATCATGAAATAAAGATTAGTTTTTTAATTATGTAGAATAAGGCTGTATATGTGTAATTTTTTTGGTAAATAAATTCCATGAATCCATTCACAATGTCATGCTCTTCCAGAGGTTTTTGTGAGATTATTGGGCAGTTTCTCTGCCTACAAGATATTATCACAGATGATCGGTTTACTTTTGCAGTTCTCAAAACTGAATTTGGCTCAGCGGAGATCACATGCCTCTTCTTCACAGCAAAAATGTTATAACATGAACAGAGTTAAGAAAAAGACCTTCATCCTAACTTCTACAAACCTATGAATACAGAATCAACCCCTTCAGTGCTAAGGTGCAAGAAGTTCAGTGAATAGAATAGAAACAATATTTTTCTTTTTTTATAAATATTTATTAATTTTTCACTTCATATACAAGTCATTTCAACATCTCTATTAAAACATTTATCAAAAACACACCCTCCCACACTCCACGTTCTCTCTTCTCTCATTTACTCCATATAATTCTGTTGTTCCTGAATCCAATTCTAAACCGACTACCAGGAGCATAATCACTTCATCTATTTCACCATTTCTTTATATTTTCCCCATCCTTTCCATTTTTTATTATAGACCTCGAGCTTGTCCTCATGCATATAATACAATCTTTCTGTCCCAGATATCTGATTTACTCTGCCCTTCCAGTCTTCCTCAGTTGGCACTTCTCTTTTCTTCCAGTACCTGGGTATTAGACTTTTTGCTGCGATTAAGTAGTACCATATCCCTGAACTCTTACAAGCTTTCACTGGGAGTTCTGAGATATGGAGGAGGCATAATTCTGGATCCAATCCTATAATAATTTTAGTAATCTTCCTTATCAAGTGAACTATCCTTCGCCAGAACACCTGTATTTCTGAACACTCCCACCAAATATGATACCACGTGCCCACCTCTCCACAGCCTCTCCAACACATCTGTGAAATTTCTCTATTCATCTTGTGCTCCAGGTAGGGGGTGATGTGCCATCTATTCAAACACTTATAATTTATTTCCACTTCTCTCATACTAATATTTTTGTGAATTAATGTGAACATCTTCTTCTTCTCCTCCTCCTCTATTTTTCTTCCCAAATCTCTTTCCCATTTCACTATGTGCATTAATTTTGTGTCTGTGTCAAGTTCCATTAGTATCTTGTGTATTTTTGCCATTCCGTGTCTACCATTTCCCCGTGACTCCAAAATTCTCTCAAATGGATTCCAGTTTTTTCTAGTTCTTATAGGCTTTGGAAGGCTATCAAAAAAATTCTTCAGTTGGTAATATCTTAGTCTATCCATCTTATTAAAGACTTCACCCTTTCTTTCCTCCATATTCTTGTATGACCCAATTTCCTCTCCTACCATTATATCTCTCAATTGTGCCTCCTGTTTTATAATCCATTTCCCTGCTATACTATCTTTACCTGGGATAAAATATTTTGTGTTCCTAAGTGGTATTAATTGTGAATTAAAAACCCACCCCTTTTGTCTGTGTAATAAATCCCATTCTTTTAAGACATTTAAAGTGTACATACTTGTGCTCTCCTCTAATTCTCTGTATTGTGCAGGCACCCATATACTATTACTCAAACTTATTCCACTCAGTGCTTTCTCAATTTTAACCCAACTTTTCTCCGGATTATGAATCCAGTCGAAGATTCTTGCAATAATCCCCGCTTTGTAATATCTCCTAAAATCTGGTACCCCCAATCCTCCTCTTTCTTTACTTCTAATCAACGTTTCATAACCTATTCTAGGCTTTTTATTCTTCCATATACATTTTATTATCATTTTCCTCAGTTCTTTAAAATATGCCTCTGGGAGTTTGATTGGGATCATTTGAAATTTATATAATACTTTGGGGACAATTACCATCTTTATCAAGTTTATACGACCTATCCATGATGGGTTTCCATTTCCCACTCTTCTTAACTCCTCCTTCATTTCATTTAATAACGTGATATAATTAGCTTTATATAGGTTCTTATTTGAGGCTGATAGTTTTATTCCTAGATATTTTAATTCTTTGTTTCTCCAGAGGAAAGGGAATTCCTCTTGTAGTTTTTCTTTTTCGCTACTTTTGAGATTTATGTTTAAGATTTCGGTCTTTGTTTGGTTAATTTTCAGGTTCGACAGGTCTCCGTACTCCCTCAATGCTTTCATTAAATTTGGTAGTGATGTTCTAGGATTTCCGACATAAAACATCAAATCGTCCGCATAAGCCACTACCTTGTGTTCTCTATCACCTATCTTTATTCCTTTTATGTCTATGTTCTTCCTAATCCTAGACAGTAAGGGCTCCAGTGATAACACATATAGCAATGGAGACAATGGGCATCCCTGTCTTGTGCCATTTGACATCTTAAAATACTCTGATCTTCCTCCATTTACCATTATGGTAGCGGTAGGCCCTCTATATAACTCTCCAATCCAGCCTCTCATTCTATCTCCCATTCTTAACGTTTCCAAATGTCTTGGAAATTCGCTTTAACGAATTTCTCCTTACCGTGAGTACTCGCAGTTGGATGCGCAGAAATCCCCCATAAAGCTGTGCGAATCTCACTTACCACGACTGCAGCTAAACTACACGATTCCTGCCCATCCAAATACTTTGGTTCTGTTGAGATGTGGGAGAATTGGAGCTCTGTTACCCTAGAATGATCAAACGACACTCTTAGGATGGTTGCAATCCACATAAGGGCCGGCTTCAGGCTCAGCTCTCTGTTTTATTAAAAATACACACATGCCCCCCACATGAATAAAGTCAATCCCCTCCCACCGAACAATGCAATGGGGATTGCCTATACACAGGATGTACATTCCAATTGGAGCATAGCCTTTCCTATTATCTATCACTGGTCCTCCCCCATGAGTCTTCTGAGGTCAGCAGACTTCCTCCCCTTCCCCCCTATGAGCCATCTGAGGTCATATTTCCTGTCCTACTAGCTTCTATTGGTATGTAAATTCTCTGCACAAGCATCTCCTAAAAATACCAGTCTGTACCTGGATGGGCCCGATACGATCTTTATTAAAACACATCCATCCGGATACAGTTCAGATTAGTAATGGGTTGTAAGATATGCATAAGCCTACATGTGGAGTTCACACCGCTTGCGCATTGCGTTATGAAGCCCACGTGGTACCATGCTGCTGATATGTGGATACAGGCCCACGGTCTACTGACAGCAGCATTTGCATCGAATGCCGTGGTGGTATACACGCCGGTCTATAAGCGCAGATCTGCCATCTCATCCATTACCAAGCTGAGTACTGTAATACATACATTGTACATGCGCATGGCCCAATTGCAGCCTTCAGAGCTTTAATTAAGCCACACGAGAGACATATGAATAACACGAATATATGACACATTTAAAGTTCGACCAACAATACAAAATTTCCATGACACAAAGTGTCCATCATAAAACCCCAGCTCACTCTGTCAAATGCCTTCTCAGCATCTATTGACATCAGTATCATTGGGGTTTTCCCTTTTTTGCCCTCCTGTATAAGCAACAGTGATCTCAAAGCATTATCTCTACCCTCTCTTCCCGAGACAAACCCCACCTGATCTCCATGTATCCACACCGGCATCAGCTCTTTCAGTCTATTTGCCAGAACCTTTGGATAATATAAACAATATTTTTCTGATTGTTTGGAGTGGAATAGATCTGCACAAGAAGAAAGTGAAACTAAGTGTGAGGGGGAGGGGCTGACAGTCTAAGTTTCTTCAAATATATATATTTTGTTTAGCCAAATTAGTTAACAAACATGGATGTTTAAGCAAATCACATATGCTGGAATGTTATTGTTTCAGTTGAATAAATCTATTTAAATTGTTATTATTAAGGTAATGATTATTTTTCTCCTTCCTAAGTACAACAGAAAAGTTGTCCAAATATGAATGATTAACCTATTAAACTGGGGATAAAAAAACTAATATGAAAAGTTGTTATTCTAAAAATCTTCATCTACTTGTATATTAAAGTTATACCAGCAAGAATTAGTCTTTATGTAGAAAACTAGGATTTACATCAAGCCTTACTGACTAGTGATTTAAATCGTGATTTAAATCAGTTTGATTTAAATCAAATCCACCCTGGTGTAAACCATGTTGGTTAGATGGATATTCCCCTCTGTGGAAGATAAAGATAAACTGCCTAAAATAGGTGCTTTATCAGTTTCCCAAAAGGGATGTAGAGTTGTGTCCAAAGGACTTGCAGATAGCGGGCTCTCATCAAGGCACAGCTTGTCAGCAGATTCCAACAGGAGTCAGCAGGATAATCAAAGTAAATGGACAACACAAATCAGCATGCTGCCAGGGAGAGACTTCCATTCACAGCAAAGTGGAAAGGCAGCAGATGAAGCAGTATTCTAGGCAAGCAGTAAGTCCACATATATATACAGTATCTCCCAGAAGTGAGTCCACCCCTCACGTTTTTGTAAATCTTTTATTCTATCTTTTCATGTGACAACACTGAAGAAATGACACTTTGCTACAATGTGACGTAGTCAGTGTACAGCTCCATGCCCAAGAGGGTTAACCCTTTGAGGACTGTAAGATTTTGGAACGCCAGAAGAATCAATTTTTTTGTTTTTAAAGTTCGTACACTTCAGTTGCTGTAACTAAGCCATTTCATGAAATAATTGGCAAAAAGCTAGATCCATTTGTTGTTTGTTGATAAGAACTAATATTTTGACTCAAACCAAAAAAAAAAGAGTTTTAAGTTCTTAATCAGATGATACACGCAATTAAAAACATGGGACAAATACGTCCCTTGGTCCTCAAAGGGTTAAGGCAGTGCTGGAAAATAATGGCGGCCACACGGAATATTGACACTTTGGGCCCAATTTGGACCTTGTCACTTAGGGGTGGACTCACTTTTGTTGCCAGCGGTTTAGACATCAATGGCTGTGTGTTGAGTTATTTTGAGGGGACAGCAAATTTACATGTTATACAAGCTGTACACTGACTACGTCACATTGTAGCAAAGTGTCATTTCTTCAGTGTTGTCACATGAAAAGATAGAATCAAATATTTACAAAAATGCTGTGTCTATACAGTTGTGCTCAAAAGTTTGCACCCCCTGCAGAAATTGTGAAATTTTGGCATTGATATTGAAAAAATGACTGATCATGCCAAAAAATGCTCTTTTATTGAAGGATGCTGATCATATGAAGCCATTTATTATCAAATAGTTGTTTGGCTCCTTTTTAAATCATAATTATAACAGAAATCACCCAAATGGCCCGGATCAGAAGTTTTCCTCCCCTGGAATGTTTGGCCTTGGTACCATCACATAAGGTGATACACGTGTGTTAAATTGCCAATTAAGGGTTTATTTACTAAAGCTGGAGAGTCCAAAATCAGACTCCCTTCTGCATAAAAACCAATCAGCTTCTAACCTCAGCTTGTTCAGTGAAGCTTTGGCAATGAAACCTGGAAGCTGATTGGTTTCTATGCCGAAGGGAGTCTGATTTTGGACTCTCCAGCTTTAGTAAATAAACCCCTTAGTGTCAGTGTATAAATAATCAATGAGTTTGTTGACTCTCACGTGGAATTACTGACTAGGCTAGATACTGAGCCATGGGGAGCAGAAAAGAACTGTTAAAAGTCAAAATATCTCCGGAAAGAAACTAAAAGGAAACATTGTTACTTTTGGGGAAATAAACTAAAAGGAAACTTTGTTTTAGCTGGGGGGAAAGTGACAGCTGATTCTCTGTGCTATAGTGAAGAGAAAAAAAAATGGTAATTACATTTAAAAACTGGCACTGACCTATAGTGACAGTCACTGTATACATTCCTCTCCAGGGGCGGACTGACCATTTGTAAACTCTGGAACTGCCCGAGGGCCCGGGGTCAGTAGGGGGCCCCAGGAGATGCCCCTGGTACCTTTTTCATAGGCTTTTTTGAGTTTGGGCAAGGACACCGGGGCCCCATGATCCCCTATTGCCCGGGGGCCCCATGAGTTGTCAGTCTGCCCCTGCTCCTCTCCTGCCTTTCTAGGCCTTCCCTCCCCCCTCTTCCCCCACATTTGCAGTACACACAGTCTCCTGTATCTGCACCTGTATCGGCTATATGCCTATAGGGCTATTTTCGGCCGATATGTTGCGTTGGCCGAAATTTCGGTGCATCCCTACCAAAAACGCAACTTTTTGCATGCAAAAAAGTCCCTGACCCTTTCCAAAAAACGCACCAGGTGAAAACGCACAGGTGTGTACATTTCACATAGGAAATCATGTTAAATGGACTGTACTGCGTTTCTGCAAAACGCTGCAGAAAACACTTAGGTGTGAACCTGGGATAAGTCGGCAGAGATCAGCGGTAATGCATCCGGTAAATGCAGAGCTGTGCCAGAAAGCTGCTGTTGGAGAGAGAACAGTCAGGGGGAACACAAGCATCTTAGATTAACCTCTTCACGCCGGCCGAACGCAATTGTGCGGCCTCCCAGCGTCTGGGCCTAGACGCCGAGCGGTCACACATTTGCGTTCTATTAAAAAAAGACATATGTGCTGAGAGTGCGCACCACATGTCCGGCACTCACGGAAAGGTCCCGGTCTCCTCTTTCAATCGGAACCTTTCCCGATCATGTGACCGCCATGACAACACGTCTCAGTGGTCACATGACCCTAAAACCCCACCCCGCCTGTCCTGGCTTCTGAAACTCTTAAAGGGCCGGGAGGCACAGGCGTGAAGGGGTTAAATTTGGCAGCTTCTCGTTTCAGGGCACAGATGCCTCTTTGTCCGTTCCCCAAAATGCGTAGCCACATCCCTCGTTGACGCTCCACAGAAGGCTTGTCAAGGTCCTACCTTTTCCCAGAGGTTACGCTGCTCCATGTGCTGGCATCCATCTTGGGTTTCTGCAAAGCATGGTGGGAGCCTTTTATGCTTTCAGGCCTCTGCGGTCCATCCCCCAGAGGGGCGTGGTCTGCACGTGCTCTTTGCATTCGTGTCCTGTATGATAGTGTTGTTGCAGCTCTTATTCTACTCTCGTGGCTCTCCTGGAAACTGACTCGGCTTTGTCTAAAACTATTCTCAGCCTTATCCCTTTATCTGACCTCCCGTTGCTGAACCCGGCTTGTGACCTGTTATTCTTGTCAACCGTTCTTTACTGTCTGTCCCGCTGTTATCGACCCGGCCTGCCCGACTACGCTATCGTTGTTATCTGGTTCCTACCAGCTATACGCCATTGGCGGCGGCCATTACCGCAGCTGGGGTTTCCTGGGGGGGCCACGACCTGGTCCCTGGCTGCGTCAAGTCCATCCCCACCATCAGGGGCCCTGGTGAAGGGCAGCCTGGGGCTTAGACTCCGCGCCCTGAGGGACTCCGGTCTGTGGGTGGTGGTTGTCGTCAGTCGGTGTGTGACCCTGCCATTAGGCCTGCCTGTCCATTCCACAGCTCCTGCCCTGACAGGGCTTCCCCTTGGACTTTATGACATGCTGACCTTCCTAATAACGCAGTGCATTTTTCTTGTCAGCCCTTGTTTTTAATAGTCTACACTTAGAAGGTGGCGCCCTATTCTGTTTGCAATCTTCAGCAGTAACTGTCACTGAACCTTTATTATCACATACCATTCCCACCCCTAATAATAAGCTCCACCCCCATACTGATCAGTCTGTCAGCGCAATTTTATAAGTTTATGTTTCTGTAACAACTGAAGCATTTCCCGGACAGAAGTTCAATGTTTGATTGTATGTCTTTTCTTGGTTAGTAAAAATATTTTTTTTAGGGATGGTACAGAACCATCAATGTGTTTTGTTTTTGTTTTTTTTGTTGTTTTTTTGTAATAAGACATCTGTGTTTGTTGGCAGGATTTCAGTGCGAGGCGATCCCGCTGTTTCAGCCGCAGTTTTCTCCGAGGAACCTGGTTCTGGTCGCTGCAAAATACATTTCAGATTTAGGCGATCTTCTGGAGGAGATGACAGCGAGCGACTCGGCAACGTAACATCACATCATTTTATTGTTTTAACGTGTTATTTATTACTAAATAAAAGGGGCTGTCCTGAGACCAGCCTTGTGTGTAGAAATTGTTTGAGGCTACCAAATATAACATCCAGATTGTAGCTATAAAACGTGATTTCAGATTTGGAAGTGTCTGGAGAGGAAGTCATATTTCCAGTGAGTTGTCCTGTCCATGAAAATGATCCAACATGTGTGAACCAAAATTTGTTCTGTCCTGTGCACACTATGGTGTGCGGGCAGCACAGTGGCTAAATGGTTAGCACTTCCACCTGGCAGTACTCGGGTCATTGGTTCGTATCCCAACCACGGCACCACCTGCTTGGAGTTTGCATGTTCTCACTGTGCCTGCGTGGTTTTCCTTCAGGTACTCCGGTTTCCTTCAACACTCCAAAGACATGCTGGTAGGTGAATTGGCTCCTGTCTAAATTGTCCCCAGTATGTGTATGTATGAATGTGAGTTAGGGGCCTTAGATTGTACGCTCCTCGGGGGCGGGGACTGATGTGAATGTACAATATATATATAAAGTGCTGCGTAAACTGTCGGTGATACATAATTGCCTGAAATAAATAAAATAAATTCACTAAAACTGAGGGTCAGGGACTGATGTGAATGCCAACCACAGCACCATCTGCCTGGAGTTTGCATGTTCTCCCTGTGCCTGCATGGTTTTCCTCCAGTTACTCCGGTTTCCTCTCACACTCCAAAGACATGCTGGTAGGTGAATTGGCTCCTGTCTAAATTGGCCCTAGTATGTGTATGTATGAATGTGAGTTAGGGACCTTAGATTGTACGCCCCTTGAGGGTTAGGGACTGATGTGAATGGCAACCACGGCACCACCTGCCTGGAGTTTGCATGTTCTCCCTGTGTCTGCATGGTTTTCCACTGGGTACTCCGGTTTCCTCCCACACTCCAAAGACATGCTGGTAGGTGAATTGGCTCCTGTCTAAATTGGCCCTAGTGTGTATGAATGTGCGTTAGGGGTCTTAGACTTTATGCCCCTTGAGGGTTAGGGACTGATGTGAATGCCAACCATGGCAGCACCTGCCTGGAGTTTGCATGTTCTACCTGTGCCTGTGTGGGCTTCCTCCAGGTACTCCGGTTTCCTCCCACACTCCAAAGACATCCTGGTAGGTGAATTGGCTCCTGTCTAAATTGTCCCTAGTATGTGTATGTATGAATGTGAGTTAGGGACCTTAGATTGTACGCCCCTTGAGGGTTACGGACTGATGTGAATGTACAATATATACTGTATGTAAAGTGCGGCGTAAACTGACGGCGATACATAAGTACCTCAAATAAGTAAAATAAATTCACTAAAACTGGAGCAGCTCTTTATAGAAACCAATCAGCTTCCAGGTTGTTTTTCTTTTTTCTTTTTTTTTTGTCAAAGCTTTATTGAACAAACTGACGTTTGAAGCTGAATGGCCACCATGCAGATCTGCACTAGATTTTGCACTCTCCAGTTTTAGTAAATCGGCTCCATTGCATGGGAAAATGTGCAGACATTACAGAGATTTATTACACATTTTTTTCAAATCTTTTACACAAACATACAATTTACAGCAGACAGAGAAGTAAAAATGCAAAGTTCTCTTATACCAAAACGAGATTTATACTTTCCTTACCTTACCTCTTCTGGCCGTGGAACTGGACGTCCCTCCAAAATTGATGAAAAGACGAAAAGAAAACTGGTCTGGGGGGCTGCCAACAGGCCTAAAGCAACATTAAACAAGCTGTAGGAATATCTGGCAAGTCCTGGCTGTGTGGTCCATGTGACAACCATCTCCCGTGTTCTTCATATGTCTGGGCTATGGGGTAGAGTGGCTGGACAGAAGCTTTTTCCTACGAAGATAAACATCCAAGCCCGGCTAAATTTTGCAAAAACACATCTGAAATCTCCCAAAAGCATGTGGGAAAATGTGTTCTGATCTGATAAAACCATAGTTGAACCATAGTTGAACTTTTTGGCCATAATTCCAAAAGATATGTTTGGCGCAAAAACAACACTGCACATCACCAAAAGAACACCATACCTACCGTGAAGCATGGTGGTGGCAGCATCATGCCTTGGGGCTGTTTTTCTTCAGCTGGAACTGGGGCCAAGGGGGTCAAGGTAGAGGGAATTATGAACAGTTCCAAATACCAGTCAATATTGGCACAAGACCTTCAGGCTTCTGCTAGAAAGCTGAACATGAAGAGGAACTTCATCTTTCAGCACGACAACGACCCAAAGCATCCATCCAAATCCACAAAGGAATGGCTTCACCAGAAGAAGATGAAAGTGTGGAATGGCCCAGCCAGAGCCCAGACCTGAATCCCATGGAAAATCTGTGGGGTGATCTGAAGAGGGCTGTGCACAGGAGATGACACGCAATCTGACAGATTTGGAGTGTTTTTGCAAGGAAGAGCGGGCAAATATTGACAAGTCAGGATGTGCCATGCTGATAGACTCCTCCCCAAAACCACTGAGTGCTGGAATCACATCAAAAGGGGCTTCAACAAAGTATTAGTTTAAGGGTGTGCACACTTATGCAACCATATAATTTTTTTTTAATTATTATTTTTACTTCCCTTCACCTAAAATATTTGTTTGTTGTTCAAACCTGCATTCACTATATCTGCTTTCCCCAGACCCTGCTTTCACTATATCTGCTTTCCCCAGACCCTTCTTTCACTATATCCGCTCTCCCCGAACCCTGCATTCACTATATCCGCTCTCCCTGGACCCTGCATTCACCATATCCGCTCTCCCCGGACCCTGCATTCACTATATCCGCTCTCCCCGAACCCTGCATTCACTATATCTGCTCTCCCTGGACCCTGCATTCACTATATCCGCTCTCCCAAGACCCTGCATTCACTATATCTGGTCTCCCCGGACCCTGCATTCACTATATCCGCTCTCCCCGGATCCTTCATTCACTTTTTTTTTTTAGTTTTACCAGGTTTTTTGTTTTTTTTTGTTTTACCAGGTTTTTTTGGAGCTTTAGGCATTCTGATTCAGGTGACTTGGAGTGGAGATGTGAACCATCCCCATAGGGTGATAGTGATCTTTTTCCCCCCTGAGCGTTTTGGAGTTTTGAACTGGGGAATCCTCGCGTGCTACAATGAAACACAATGTTACTCTATGGGGAGGAGCTGTCCATGGTGCTGAATAGGTTTTCTTTTTATAAAAGTTTGAAGTTTTGACTTTATATACAGTTGTGTTCAAAATAATAGCAGAGTGTTGAAAAAAGTGAATAAAGCTGAAAATCCTTCTAATAGCTTTTATTTCCATCCACACAAATGCATTGGGAACACGACACATTCTATTCCAAATCAAAACATGAAGAAAAATACATCAAATTTGTGTTGTTCCTCTAAAAAAATTGTAGAAAAGTGAATATTAGACGGTTCAAAAAAATCGCAGTTTTTGTATTCTTCTTTACAAACTCAAACATTCACTATATAAACTGAGAAATGTTTGAAGATTTTGCTTTCCTTTGAATGACTTCATGAATATTTGGTTGTAGTCGCACTGTTTCTGAGAACTGCTGTACATCTGTGTTGCATGGAGTCACCCAACTTCTGGCCCCTGTGATCAGGTATTCCAGCCCAGGATGATTGGACCACATTCCACAGTTCTTCTCTATTTCTTGGTTTTGCCTCAGAAACGGCATTTTTGATGTCACCCCACAAGTTTTCTATTGGATTAAGATCCGGGGATTGGGCTGGCCACTCCATAACGTCCATCTTGTTGGTCTGGAACCAAGATGTTGCACGTTTACTGGTGTGTTTGGGGTCGTTGTCTTGTTGGAACACCCATTTCAAGGGCATTTCCTCTTCAGCATAAGGCAGCATGACCTCTTCAAGTATTCTGATGGATTCAAACTAATCCATGATCCCTGGTATGCGATAAATAGGCCCAACACCGTAGTATGAGAAACATCCCCATATCATGATGCTTGCACCACCATGCTTCACAGTCTTCACAGTGTACTGTGGCTTGAATTCAGTGTTTGGGGGTCGTCTGACAAACTGTCTCCGCCCACTAGACCCAAAAAGAACAATCTTACTTTCATCAGTCCACAAAATGTTGCGCCATTTCTCTTTAGGCCAGTCAATGTGCTCTTTGGCAGATTGTAACCTCTTCAGCACACGTCTTTTTCCAACAGTGGGACTTTGCGGGGACTTCTTGCAGATAGCTTGGCTTCACATAGGCGTCTTCTAATTGTAACAGTCCTCACAGGGAACGTCACACCTTCTTTCATCTTCCTGGAGCTGATTGTTGGCTGAGTCCGCGCCATTTTGGCTATTCTTCTATCCATTCCAATGGTAGTTTTTCGCTTTCTTCCACGTCTTTCAGGTTTTGGTTGCCATTTTAAAGCATTTGCGATCATTTTAGCTGAGCAGACGATCATTTTCTGCACTTCTTTATATGTTTTCCCCTCTCCAATCAACTTTTTAATCAAGGTACGCTGTTCTTCTGAACAATGTCTGGAACGACCCATTTTCCTCAGAATTTCAGAGAGAAATGCACTGTAACCAGCATGTACAACATTTGCTGCCTTCCTTCCTTAAATAAGGGCAATAATTGCCACCTGTTTTTCGAAGAATGAATGACCTCACTAATAGAACTCCACACTGCTATTATTTTGAACACGCCCCTTTCAATGAGTGATTCAATGACACAGAATCAGCAGCATGCATGTCATGACTGTTGGGTCTGTTGGATTTCTATTACTCTACTACACCTGCTAGGAAATTATTTGCCATGTAGAAATATCATTTCCACCAACAACAATGATTGATCCGGTTAGTGATGTCTGACTGCTTTTTGAACACAACTGTACTTTACACCCCGGTCATACCGATCCGACATTGAAATCGTGCGACTTCCAGTGAAGTCACACGATTTCAAAGTCGGATGGTATTCGACTTGCAAGACACTTGCAGAGTACTTCCTGGAATCCATCTGCCCATAGCTTAGGCATACAAGCAGGAGGGTGTGCTTAGCTGAAACTCCTCCCCTCCTGAAGACTGTCCTGTATGACATAATTTGCCTAGGAATGGAAACCAGGCATTAGGTCAAGAAATGTAAAAAATGGTTGAAAAAAATTAGTCCTCAAAATGGTTGGATGCCCATTATGATCCTGTTGCAGGTCTGAATTCATTCTCATCCTGCATTGTATCCAGAGGAGGGAGTCCCTGTCTCACAGGCTTCTACTCCCACCCATCCCTTAAAGGGGACCTCTGGCTGACTGGATCCTTTACCACCCGGGAGCTCCTGAGGCACCATCGTTATCCAGAGGGATGATTATTCTTGGCCTGCCTTTATCTGATTCCTAAAGGGGACCTCCACTGTCTGATTTAATGCGTATATACATTACGCATCTGGTGAGTGCGTATTCTTACCCCACTGATTTGGAGCACCAACACTGAAGTATTATTGCTGCTATTGCACCGATATCTGCACAGATTGTCACTTGTGGATTGTTACGGTTTTAGTTGGAATTCAACATATGTTACTTTATGTGGACTTTTTTTATCATTTCTTTAATCATTTATTCATTTAGTGCTGCACTTACTTATTTGATTGCAAGACACAGATGTCTATACAAGTCGCACCTAAAGTAGTGCATGAACTAGAAATCGGTGCGGCTCCGACCAAGTCGGAATCTCACTGATAGGAGCGCTGTCATTGCGGACAATAGGGTGCGACATGCCATGCGATTTCCAAGTCGCATGGTATGGCAAATCGCATGGCAAGCTTTTTACCTTCATGCATTCTGTGCGTGAAGGTAAAAAACCTTCTGTGTGCAGTATCACCCCCCAGCCCCCTCAATACTTACCTGAGCTCCATCGTGATTCATCGATGTGCACAACAGCCTCGGCTGTCTCGGGTGGAGGACACTGTCAATCACAGCCAGTCAATGAGGAGAGAGAGGGGTTGGGCCAAGCCGCAGCTCCGTGAGTGAATGGACACAGAGCAGTGGGTGTCCCCATAGCAAGGTGCTTGCTATGGGGGCACCCAACAGAAAGGAGGAGCCAGGGGAGTCTGCGGGGGACCCAGGAAGAGGAGGATCCTGGCTGCTCTGTGCAAAACCACGACACACAGAAGGTAAGTAACACATGTTTGTTATTTAACCTCTTCACGCCGGCCGCACACAAATGTGCAGCCTCCCGGCATCTGGGCCTAGACGCAGAGCGGCCGCACATTTGCCTTCTATTAACAAAAAACATATGTGCTGAGAGCGCGCACCCTGAGCGCTCCCAGCACACATGTCCAGTACTCACGGAAAGGTCCCGGTCTCCTCTTTTGATCGGGACCTTTCCCGATCATGTGACCACCGTGACGATGAGGACCCATGACCTCTGACGGAGACCCAACTTTCTGACACCGGGCCCTACATTGCACCCCAGAATTCTTTGATAGTCTTCAGATTTTATAATGCCATGCACATGGTCAAGACACCCAGTGCCTGAAGCAACCCCAAAACATCAGTGACCCCCCACCATGTGTGACTGGAGGGACTGGATTATTTTCTTTGGAGGCCTCATTGTTTTTTCTGAAAACAGTAGAATGATGGGCTTTACCAAAAAACTGTAAGTTTGTGTCGTCTGTCCCCAGCACATTCTCCCGAAAAGATTTTGGCTTCCTCAGGTAAGTTTTGGCAAATTACAATCTGGCTTTTATATGTTTCTGTGTCGGGGTCCTCCTGGGTCTCCTCCCATATTTCTGTGTCAGCAGTGGGGTCCTTCTGGGTCTCCTCCCATGTTTCTGTGTCAGCAGTGGGGTCCTCCTGGGTCTCCTCCCATGTTTCTGTGTCAGCGGTGGGTTCCTCCCGGGTCTCCCCACGTTTCTGTGTCAGCGGTGGGGTCCTCCTGGGTCTCCTCCCATGTTTCTGTGTCAGCGGTGGGCTCCTCCTGGGTCTCCTCCCATGTTTCTGTGTCAGCGGTGGGGTCCTCTTGGGTCTCCTCCCATGTTTCTGTGTCAGCGGTGGGGTCCTCCTGGGTCTCCTCCCATGTTTCTGTGTCAGCGGTGGGGTCCACCTGGGTCTCCTCCCATGTTTCTGTGTCAGCGGTGGGGTCCTCCTGGGTCTCCCACCATATTTCTGTGTCAGCAGTGGGGTCCTCCTGGGTCTCTGCCCATATTTCTGTGTCAGCAGTGGGTCTCCTACCATATTTCTGTGTCAGTACCATAGCATCCCTTTTCATTCAGATGTCGGTGTATAGTGTGAGCCGACACAGTTGCACCCTGTGCCTGAAGGTCAACTTGCAATTTTCTGGAAGTTGATCGAGGTTCTTTATCCACCATTCCAACAATCTTTGTAATCTTTGATCAATTTTCTTTCATCCACGTCCAGGGAGATCAGCTACAGTGCCATGGGCTGTAAACTTCTTGACAATGTTGCGCACAGTGGACACAGGAACATGAAGATCTCTGGAGATGGACTTATAACCTTGAGATTGTCCTATGTTTTTGCACAATTTCTGTTCTCCAATCCTCAGACAATTCTTTGCGGCTCTTTCTCTTCTCCATGCTCCATGTGGCACACAGAGACACACAACGGAAAGGTGGAGGCCATTTGTTACCATTGTACCTGGTTGTCGGTGTGATTTCTATATTATCAGCACCTGTTCACCAGCACAATACTGCACAGAGAGGTCCCTTACCTCCTCTTCTGGAGTCCCCTGCTGGCACTGTCCACTCCTCTTCACCTTCAGGTGTTGAGAGGGTACCTGTGTGGGCTTGCTCCTGAGCCAGGCTATGTGTGTCCATAGACGCATACTTGGCTTAACCCCGCCCCCTGATCCCTCCTCACAGGATTTGACTGACAGCAGCAGGAGCCAACTGCTCTTAGAGTCTCCGGTGGAAGCAAGGAGTGAAGAGAGAAAGGCTTCAGGTGGGACAGTCCTGGATCTTGAGAGGAGACCGGGGGGGGGGTCTTAAATTTCCACTGACCACTAATGATTGAGTGATTTTTTTTTTTTTGGCGGGGGGAGGGGATAGTTTAAAGTTCTACTGACTACCAATGGTGGGGGGAAGGAGTCCTAAAGTACTACTGACCACCAACGATGGTGATGGTAGGATTGTGGGGGTTTTTGCTTTTGGGGGGGTTAAAGTTCCACCGCCACCAATTATGGAGGAGTGGGGGGGGGTCCTAAAATAATTCTGACCCACCAATGATGTATGATTGTTTTTTTTGGGGGGGGGGTCCTAAATATACACTGACTACTAATGATCGTGTGATTTTTTTTTTTTCTTTTTGGGGGGGGGGAGTTTAAAGTTCTACTGACTACCAATGGTGGAGGGGGAAGGAGTCCTGAAGTACCACTGACCACCAATGATGGTGATGGTAGAATTGTGCTTTTTTTTGGGGGGGGGGGGTTAAAGTTCCATACCCCCCCCTCCAAAAAAAAACAATCATACATCTTTGGTGGGTCCTAAATTTCCACTGACCACTAATGGAATTTGGGGTTACCCATGACATCCAGCCATTGCACACAATGTGGTTTCATCTTCCAGGAAACTCTCTTCCATTATTAACAGAAGCTTCATTGGACGACATTTAAATAGTAGGAGGTTTCTTTACCACCTCAGCACCAGTATGTTTCATAACCCCCTTCCCATCCCTCCCAGTGTCCCTTTAAACAGTTCAGAACACCCAGGGGTGACAACGATCACCAGTCATGTGACTACTGACTTTCGGCAGTCACTGCGCCCATAACAGTCGGAATATCAGTGGCCCGCCTCCTGTCTTGGATACAGCTCCTCCAGCACTTTGTTCTTCGATTTCCTCCCCATCCAGGAACTGCGCAGTGACGGTGAATCTGCGCAGCTGGCGCCATCGTTTGCCTTCAAGGCTGGGAAAGCCTGCAGAGAGGAGACAGATGGGCTGTAATTACGACAGCAACAGGAACCGACGGAGACCGCTGTGCGGTTCATAATGGTGGGGGATAAAAGAAAGGGGTAAAACGCTGAAAGAAAATGAGTTTGATCTACAAGTTAATAATCGTATCGAAGTTTTCCAAACCGTAAAATGTCGGTGTAGTTGGTTTTATTTCAGCAGTCATCTGTCTAACATACACAAATCCAAAGGGGAGAATCTATACTTTGTACGAGCAATGAACATCTGAACAGCTACACTATATTGCCAAAAGTATTGGTCGGCCTGCCTTTCCACACACATGAACTCTAATGGCCCCCCAGTCTTAGTCCGTAGGGTTCAATATTGAGTTGGCCCCGCCCTTTGCAGCTATAACAGCTTCAACTCTTCTGGGAAGGCCGTCCACAAGGATTAGGAGGGTGTCTATGGGAAGGTTGGACCATTCTTCCAGAAGCACATTTGTCAGGTCAGGCACTGATGTCGGGGGAGGAGGCCTGGCTCGCAGTCTCCACTCTAATTCATCCCAAAGGTGTTCTATGGGGTTGAGGTCAGGACTCTGTGCAGGACAGTCAAGTTCCTCCACCCCAAACTGGCTCCTCCATGTCTTTATGGACCTTGCTTTGTGCACTGGTGTGCAGTCATGTTGGAACAGGAAGGGGCCATCCCCAAACTCTTCCCACAAAGTTGGGAGCATGAAATTGTCCAAAATGTCGCCTTAAGAGTTCCCTTCACTGGAACTAGGGGGCCAAGCCCAACCCCTGAAAAATAACCCCACACCATAACCCCCCCTCCACCAAACTTTACACTTGGCACAATGCAGTCAGGCAAGTACCGTTCTCCTGGCAACTGACAAACCCAGACACATCCATCGGATTGCCAGACAGAGAAACGTGATTGGTCACTCTAGAGAACATGTCTCCGCTGCCCTAGAGTCCAGTGGTGGCATGCTTTACACCACGGCATCCCACACTTTGCATTGCACTTGGTGATGGAAGGCTTGGATGCAGCTGCTCGGCCATGGAAACCCATTCCATGGATCTCTCTACGCACTGTTGTTGGGCTCATCTGAAGGCCACACCAAGTTTGGAGGTCTTTAGCTATTGACTCTGCAGACAGTTGGTGACTTCTGCACACTGTGCGCTTCAGCATGCGCTGACCCCGCCCTGTCATGTGACGTGGCCTACCACTTGGTGGCTGAGTTGCTGTTGTTCCCAGTTGCTTCCACTTTGTTATAATCCCACTAACAGTTGAGCGTGGAATATTTAGTAGCCAGGAAATGTCACGGATGGACTTATTGCCCAGGTGGCAACCTATCACGGGACCACGCTTGGAGTCACTGAGCTCCTGAGAGCGACCCATTCTTTCACCAATGTTTGTAGAAGCAGTCTGCATGCCTAGGGGCTTGATTGTATACACCTGTGTCCATGGAGGAGATTGGAGCACCTGAGTCACATGATTTGGAGGGCTGGCCCATGACTTTTGGCAATATTGTGCCTTGATACAATCCTGTCTCGAAGGTCTATAGACAATTCCTTGGACTTCATGGCTTGGTTTGTGCTCTGACATGCACGGTTACCTGTGGGACCTTCTATAGACAGGTCTATGCATTTCCTAATCATGTCCAATCAACTGAATTTCCCACAGGTGGACTCCAATCAAGTTGTGGAAACATCTCAAGGATGATCAGTGGGAACAGGAGGCACCAGAACTCAATTTTGAGTTTCATGGCAAAGGCTGGGAATACTTATATACATGGGGGGGGGGGGTTCGTTTTGTATGTTAAATAAATTGCAAAGATTTTAAAACGAACTGCTTTCACGTTGTCATTATGGGGGATTGTTTGGAGAATGTTGAGGAAGACAATGAATTGAATCCATTTTGGAATAAAGCTGTAAGATAACAGAATGTGGCAAAAGTTAAGCGCTGGGAATCCTTTCTGGATGCACTGTGTATGTATATATATATTTATTTATTTATTTTTTTAATATATATATATATATATATATATACACATATATTGTGTTAAAAACAGGGGTTTTGTTTGCACAGATTTGTAAATACATGCGTAAGCTCCAGAGCCTCTTCACGGCACCCCAATAACCTCCACAGTAGAAGTCCATGTATCATAGTGGATAGACTGAGGGCAGGTGAGCCTGAGGGAGCCCACCCCTCCTCAAAAGCACAGGAGGGCCTTCTGGTACGGAGCCTCTCAAAATTTACAGAGTTAAGAACTGCAGAATATTAGAACAGACAGGACAATTCGGTTGGTTGCTAAGTTGAGCTGGGAATTTTTCTTTTATTGTTTGAAATGTTTTGCCCTTCCATGTGCTCCTTCCTGTGAAGACCACTCACTGATTGTGGCAGTGGCCATTAGCTTGTGATGCAGAATACCATCTCCGTACGCATAAAACTTTGAAACTTGAAGCAGATGGGCTACAGCAGCAGAAGACCACACCGGGTGCCACTCCTGTTAGCTAAGAACAGGAAACGGAGGCAGTTCTGAAGGTAAAGGGGGGTCCAACCTGGTACTAGCAAGGTGAACCAGTGAGTGTATATTAACAATACATGGGAGGAAAAAAAAAAAAAAACTTAAAGCTGCATCAGTGGCTGCCAATTAAAATGAAAAAAATAATAATATATATTATATAAAATATAATTTTATATATATATATATATATACTGTATGTATATATTCTTAATTTTTTTATAAAATGAATTTATTGCAAACAAGAAGTTAAATTATCCACCAGAATATATTCTCTGAAGTGTATTCTGTGATTCTGGCCTATCCCGGCTCTGGCCATTAGAGGTCATTATACACACGTCACATCCTCGCATTGCCTTCTCATCTTCCCACAATGCTTCGCTGTCTGGCGTTGTGACACCAAGAATCAAGGCCCGGGTCACATCTGTTTGCGGTGTATGCCCATTGCGCTTTTAAATGCGTTTTTAGACAAAGAAATCAAACTCATACGATGAATTATGATGGATACTGCATCAAAAAAAATCCCATCACATGTTCTGCGTGTTACAACGCAGGACCGCAGCGCACTACGAGGGCACGGAAACTGGTTACCATTATCACCCATGAAGCTGCTCACATCAGTGCGATGTTAGAGGGTGGCGACATTTTAAAACTCCAATTGCTGCATCTTTTATGTTTTGATACAAATGTGCGTTTCGTTATAGTCTAGTGGCAAGGCATGGAAAATGCACTAAAAAGTATGCCTTGTAGTTACTGCGTTTGTCAAGTCCCATGTAATCATCGCCAGTGGTCTGCGGGGAGAACATGAAGGCATCTTGTGTTCCATTTGCATTCTAAACGCAACACATTAAGCCTCGGTTCACACCTATGCAGTTTGCGTTTGATCCGTTTCTGCAGTGCGTTTTGCGTTGCATTTTGCGTTTTATGCTGCTTTTTTTACTGGGCTGGGCAGATTAAAACGCATCAAAAATGCATCGAATGGTCGCCCATCAGTGCCGCCTATCAGTGCCAATCAGTTCCGCCTATCAGTGCCCATCATTGCTGCATATCAGTGCAGCATAATCAGTGCCTCCTCATCAATGCCCACCAGTGTCGCCTCATCAGTGCTGCCAATCAGTGCCCATTAGTGCTGCCCATCGGTGCCACCTCATCAGTGCAGCCTCATCAGTGCCGCCTCATCATTGCTGCCTATCAGTGCTGCCTATCAGTGCCGCCTCATCAGTGCTGCCTATCAGTGTCGCCTCATCAGTGCCCATTAGTGCTGCCCATCGGTGCCGCCTCATCAGTGCCACCTCATCAGTGCAGCCTCATCAGTGCCGCCTCATCATTGCTGCCTATCAGTGCTGCCTATCAGTGCCGCCTCATCAGTGCTGTCTATCAGTGCAGCCTCATCAGTGCTGCTTATCAGTGACCATCAGTTCCGCCTATCAGTGCCCATCATTGTTGCATATCAGTGCAGTATAATCAGTGCCTCCTCATCAATGCAAAGCAGTGCACCAATGCCCACCAGTGTCACCTCATCAGTGCTTCCGATCAGTGCCCATTAGTGCTGCCCATCAAAGCAGCCTCATTAGTGCTGCCCATCAGTGTCTATCAGTGCTGCCCATCAGTGCTGCCTATCAGTGCCCATCAGTGCCGCCTCATCATTGCTGCCTATCAGCGCCACCTTATCAGTGCTGCCTATCAGTGCCGCCTCATCAGTGCTGTCTATCAGTGCAGCCTCATCAGTGCTGCCCACCAGTGCAGCCTCATCAGTGCTGCCCACCAGTGCCGCCTCATCAGTGCTGCTTATCAGTGCCCACCAGTGCTGCCTATCAGTGCTCATCAGTGCAGCTTCATCAGTGCTGCCTATCAGTGCAGCTTCATCAGTGCTGCCTATCAGTGCTCATTAGTGCAGCTTCATCAGTGCTGCCTATCAGTGCAGCTTCACCAGTGCTGCCTATCAGTGCCCATCAGTGCTGCCTATCAGTGCTCATCAGTGCAGCTTCCTCAGTGCTGCCTATCAGTGCCCATCAGTGCCGCCTCATCAGTGCTGCCCACCAGTGCAGCCTCATCAGTGCTGCCCACCAGTGCCGCCTCATCAGTGCTGCTTATCAGTGCCCACCAGTGCTGCCTATCAGTGCTCATCAGTGCAGCTTCATCAGTGCTGCCTATCAGTGCCCATCAGTGCAGCTTCATCAGTGCTGCCTATCAGTGCTCATCAGTGCAGCTTCATCAGTGCTGCCTATCAGTGCAGCTTCACCAGTGCTGCCTATCAGTGCCCATCAGTGCAGCTTCATCAGTGCTCATCAGTGCAGCTTCCTCAGTGCTGCCTATCAGTGCCGCCTATCAGTGCAGCCTCATCAGTGCAGCCTCATCAGTGCTGCCTATAAGTGCTCATCAGTGGGCGGGCGACCTATCACCTCCAAGACACATTTTAAATGCCTCTAAAAAGCGATTTACCGTTTTGCAATAACGGCCGCAAATATAAATGAGTCCTTAGACGACACAATCCAACACACCGGCTCCCTGTGCGCTGCTATCCATAATGACGCATTGCACCGTAGAACGCAATGTGTGCATGCTGTGCGTTGTGGTGCGCTGCATTTTGAAAAGAGGGTCGTACTTTTTTTTTTTCTGTCTTTTGGGGTGTTTGCAGACCGTTCATGAATGAGCTGCCTTAACGCATGTGAACAAGTGTGCGTTAATGCATTGCAACACAGTGCTGCCGTGTGAATGGGTCCTCAGGTCGGAGTCTCAGGTTTGGCGTTTTTTTCATGATGCGTTTCCATTTGGGCTGCATGAGGCTGTACAATGTCAATTGCAGGTATATTTCCTCGCTTCGGAGACACGGCTGTGACACGCAGCCGCCTATGGAATGGTTGTGTGCAGGTATATGTCACAGCACTTCCGCCTGGCAGCACTGGGGTCATTGGTTCGAATCCCAACCACGGCACCACCTGCCTGGAGTTTGCATGTTCTCCCTGTGCCTGTGTGGGTTTCCTCCGGGTACTCCGGTTTCCTCCCACACTCCAAAGACATGCTGGTAGGTTAATTGGCTCCTGTCTAAATTGGCCCTAGTATGTGTATGTATATGGCGGCACAGTGGCTTAGTGGTTAGCACTTCTGCCTTGCAGTAATGGGTTCAATTCCCAACCATGGCGCCTCCTGTATGGAGTTTGCATGTTCTCCCTGTGTTTGCGTGGGTTTCCTCCGGGTACTCCAGTTTCCTCCCACACTCCAAAGACATTCTAGTAGGTGAATTGGCTCCTGTCTAAATTGTCCTAGTTTCATCCCTGGCCATGTGGGATCTCCTGCATGGTGGGGGTTGGAGAAAGACCTGGCAACCTACCCTGTAAAATAACTGCTAAGAGAATTCATGGAAAAAGTCGCTTACGAGTGACAGTCCATGCAATCACCAAGGGTTGGATACAACTGGATAGATAGATAGATAGATAGATAGATAGATAGATAGATAGATAGATAGATAGATAGATAGATAGATATGAGATAGATATGAGATAGATAGATAGATAGATAGATAGATAGATAGATAGATAGATGGATAGATAGATATGAGATAGATAGATAGATAGATAGATATTAGATAGATAGATAGATAGATAGATAGATAGATAGATAGATAGATGTGTATGTATGAATGTAAGTTATAGACCTTAGATTGTACGCTCCTCGGGGGCGGGGACTGATGTGAATGTACAATATATACGTACAGCACTGCGTACATTGATGGCGTTATACATGTAGTAGTAGTAATAATAATACTTGTGTAATCTTCCCTTCCATTCTTCTAGAAGCAGCTTGTGTGCGTCCAAAGGTGCGTTTTAACGCAGGTAAGGCGCATACCCCCTATACCTAGTATACAGCCGTCCATTACTACGGGCAGTGAGGACAAACGCCATGTTCATGAGGTCTCAAATCCAGGATCACATCTGTCTGTGTCGGCTTTTGTCCAGTTTGTAGTACATTTTAATGTGCGTTGTGGTGCATTGACATGCGTTTTCATTCTGTTGGGCATGACGGCAGATGAAAATGCACAGAACAAGCAGTCCTCGTTTCTCGAATTGCAGCGCACAGCAGAGATCTGAGCAGCTGCACTGAATGCCATGACTTTGTGTGAGGTGAGTTACATGGCAATTGCAACACGTGTAAGGGCTCATTCACACATGCGTTTGAGGGTGATGGGGGTTGGGGGGGGGGTAAAATCCAACGGTTGAGCCCAGGGGCGGACTGACCATTTGGAAACTCGGGCACTGCCCGAGGGCCCGGGGTCAGTAGGGGGCCCCATGAGACGCCACTGGTACCTTTTTCATAGGCTTTTTTGAGTTTGGGCAAGGACACAGGGGCCCCATGATCCCCTATTGCCCAGGGGCCCCATGAGTTGTCAGTCCGCCCCTGGTTGAGCCACAGTTTTACCACCACCTTCCAACTTCTATACCTAGTAGTTGCAGAGGCAGCGGATAGGGGTTTTCCCACCCTCAGCCGCCCACCGATCACAACACATTCAAGTGAATAGGGCCACTCTGCTAGCTCCCCGCAAATGCCTGCATTGCACCTGGCTGCAGTGTGCTAGTTTTGGGTCCAAGGGGTTAAAGCTAGTTACAGTCCGAGTGCGGAACGCATTTCAGAGGAGTGGCAGTTCCTGCTGCACATGTGAATGAGCCCTTAAAAGCGCAAAGGTGTGACTGAGGCCCAACCAATAGAAATGCACCGAAATGAAAGTTCTTGGGCCGAAACCGAAAATTCAGGGTGAACTTGGCCGAAAACCCAAACGGACATTTATCATTTTTTAAAATTCTTTTTTAGTCACTAGGGGGCGTTTTTGCTTTGAGGTCAATGTGGATTTGACTTTGCATGAAAGTCTATGAGACGTGATTTTGCATATAAGTCACTTGAGGGCGTGTTTGCATGAATGTCTATGAGACGTAACTTTGCTTGAAAGTCTATGAGATGCGATTCTGCATTGATGTCACCAGGGGGCGTTTTTGCATGAATGTCTATGAAACATGACTTTCCATGAAAGCTTGAGATGCCATTTTGGATTGAAGTCACAAGAGGGCGTTTTTGCACGAATGTCTGTAAGACGCAACTTTGCATGAAAGTCTATGGAATGCAATTTTTTAATTGAAGTCACTAGAGGGCATTTTTACATGAAAGTCTATGAGATGCGTTTTTGCATGAAAGTCTATGAGATGCAATTTTTCATTGAAGTCAGTAGAGGGCATTTTTGCACGAATGTCTATGAGACGCAACTTTGCCTGAAAGTCTATGAGACGCGATTCTGCATTGAAGTCACCAAGGGGCGTTTTGCATGAATGTTTTTGAGACGCAACTTTGCATGAAAGTCTATGGCATGCGATTTTGCATTGAAATCACCAAGGGGGCGTTTTTGCATGAATGTCTATGAAACACGACTTTCCATTAAAGTTTGAGATGCAATTTTGCATTGAAGTCACAACAGGGCGTTTTTACATGAATGTCTATAAGACGCAACTTTGCATGAAAGTCTATGGGATGTGATTTTGCATTGAAGTCACTGGTGGGCACTTTTACATGAATGTCTATGAGACAAAACTTTGCATGAAAGTCTATGAGATGCGATTTTGCATGACAGTCTATGAGACGCAATTTTGCATGAGTCTACGAGACGCAATTTTGCATAAAAGTCTATGAGACACAATTTTGCGTGAAAGTCTATGAGACGCGATTTTGCATGAAGGTCTAAGAAATGCGATTTTGTATGAAAGTCTATGACATGTGATTTTGCATTGAAGTCACTAGTGGGTGATTTTACATGAAAGTCTATGAGACGCAATTTTGCATGAAAGTCTATGAGACCCAGTTTTGCATGAAAGTCTATGAGACGCAATTCTACATGAAAATCTATGAGACGCAATTCTACATGAAAGTCTATGAGACGCAATTTTTCATGAAAGTCTATGAGATGAGATTTTGCATTGAAGTCACTAGTGGGTGATTTTGCATGAAAGTCTATGAGATGCGATTTTGCATGAAAGTCTATGAGATGCGATTTTGCATTGAAGTCACTAGAGGGCGTTTTTGCATGAATGTCTATGAGATGCGACTTTGCATGTATCGGCACCTTTTTTCTTATTGGCAAAATACCAATAACACCATTTTCGGCCGATATGTTTTGGCCGCCGAAATGTTGGTGCATCCCTAGTTAAGATGCACGTCATGACGAGCGTGAAACGCACCATAACGCAAATGCATCATGACATGCGCCAATGTGTGTCAAAGTACGCTGCCAGAGAGGAGGTAAGAGGCCGAGCTGGGCGTCCTGCGCTCCTCTGTTATATGATATGACAGGTCTGGGTGAAGGGGGCTTTATCCTGCAATTAGTTGCCTCTCATGTCCCCCCAGCTCAGGCGCAGTCTGGAGGCCGCACTGCCAAAAAGGGACAAATTATGGCTGAAATGACAGAAAGGTCGGCCGCCCTGGGAGAGGCCGATGGAGGGCCCGGCACACGGCGATGACGGATTGTTAATCCTGGGAAGAGATGGGAGAGGCGGAGGCAGCTGCCGGATAAAAGGGGGAATATTAATAGGCTCGGCGCCGTGTAATCGGAGATTAACAACCTGTGTGGGATCACAAGGCTGAAACTGTTTATACGGTTAAATACTCTTCTGATAATGCCTGCGGGAGCGCCCCCCCCTCCCCTCCCCCAACATCAAATATAAGAAGGGGGGGGGGACACCGCCAAAATCTGCCTGCAGCACTCCACATGGCTGCTGTGTGAGCTGCGGGATCCCGAGGACGATCTCCAACCGTCAATACATAAATGTAACAAGCATCTCACAAAACAACAAATAGAATTGTTACATTGTCAGGCTGAAAACAGAAAACAAATCCGTCTCATCAACCAATAGGAAAAAAGAAAAAAAGAAGATTAAGCTCTGGCCTACCAGAGGAGTTTTTTATTTTTTTGCACCCATAACAAAATCTGCATTTTTTTTTGATAGAAATGACTGTAAATCCATAAAAAAAAGTTTGACCATGTAAAACAGTTGGGGGGTTTTAAGGGTGCCACCTGTCTTCAAAACAAGATAGAAATCGTAACACATTTCTATAAACATCTGTAAAGTTAAAATGACATTTATTTACTTCCAAAATATTATATATTATACTAAATACATTTTATGTTCACTTTACGGATGTTTATAGAAATTTGTTATGATTTCAATCTTGTTTTGAAGATAAGTGGCACCTAAAAATCCCACAACTGTTTTACATGTTTGTTTCTAGAAAATGGGATGTAGATGCAGTTTGATACTGTCAGCAGCTTACAATACTAAGCCCCGAAAAAGTTTATATTTTCTGAAAGCAGTGCCCCCAGAAAAAGCAGGTACCCCAGAGAAAGCAGGGCCCCCGGAAAAAGCAGGGCCCCTGGAGAAAGCAGGTACCCCGGAGAAAGCAGGTACCACAGAGAAAGTAGAGCGTCCAGAGAAAGCAGGTACCCTGGAGAAAGCAGGTACCCCAGAGAAAGTAGAGCACCCAGAGAAAGCAGGGCCCCTGGAGAAAGCAGGTACCCCAGAGAAAGCAGAGTGCCCAGAGAAAGTAGGGCCCCCAAAGAAAGTAGGTACCCTGGAGAAAGCAGGTACCCCAGAGAAAGTAGAGCGCCCAGAGAAAGAAGGGCCCCTGGAGAAAGTAAGTACCCCAGAGAAAGCAGGTACCCCAGAGAAAGTAGAGTGCCCAGAGAAAGCAGGGCCCCTGGAGAAAGCAGGTACCCCAGAGAAAGCAGGGCCCCCGGAGAAAGCAGGTACCCCAGAGAAAGTAGAGCATCCAGAGAAAGCAGGTACCCCGGAGAAAGCAGGTGCCCCAGAGAAAGTAGAGCGCCCAGAGAAAGCAGGGCCCCTGGAGAAAGCAGGTACCCCGGGGAAAGCAGAGTGCCCAGAGAAAGTAGGGCCCCCAAAGAAAGTAGGTACCCTGGAGAAAGCAGGTACCCCAGAGAAAGTAGAGCGCCCAGAGAAAGAAGGGCCCCTGGAGAAAGTAAGTACCCCAGAGAAAGCAGGTACCCCAGAGAAAGTAGAGTGCCCAGAGAAAGCAGGGCCCCTGGAGAAAGCAGGTACCCCAGAGAAAGCAGGGCCCCCGGAGAAAGCAGGTACCCCAGAGAAAGTAGAGCATCCAGAGAAAGCAGGTACCCCGGAGAAAGCAGGTGCCCCAGAGAAAGTAGAGCGCCCAGAGAAAGCAGGGCCCCTGGAGAAAGCAGGTACCCCGGGGAAAGCAGAGTGCCCAGAGAAAGTAGGGCCCCCAAAGAAAGTAGGTACCCTGGAGAAAGCAGGTACCCCAGAGAAAGTAGAGCGCCCAGAGAAAGAAGGGCCCCTGGAGAAAGTAAGTACCCCAGAGAAAGCAGGTACCCCAGAGAAAGTAGAGTGCCCAGAGAAAGCAGGGCCCCTGGAGAAAGCAGGTACCCCAGAGAAAGCAGGGCCCCCGGAGAAAGCAGGTACCCCAGAGAAAGTAGAGCATCCAGAGAAAGCAGGTACCCCGGAGAAAGCAGGTGCCCCAGAGAAAGTAGAGCGCCCAGAGAAAGCAGGGCCCCTGGAGAAAGCAGGTACCCCGGGGAAAGCAGAGTGCCCAGAGAAAGTAGGGCCCCCAAAGAAAGCAGAGCCCCCGGAGAAAGCAGGGCTCCTGTAGAAAGCAGAGCCCCCTGAGAAAGCAGGTACCCCGGAGATTAAGATGGTGGCAGTTACAATTTCTTTTTAATGTCACATGATATTTGCGCATTTATTTATCAAATAAAAATTTTAACCCCTCGCCCTCCAGAGGATTTACCCCCCTTCCTGACCAGACCATTTTTGGCGTTACGGCGCTGCGCTGACAATTACGCGGTCATGCAATGCTGCACCCTAATGAAATTTACGTCCTTTTTTCCCACAAATTGAGCTTTCTTTTGGTGGTATTTGATTGCCCGTGCGTTTTTTTTTATTTTTTTGCGCTATAAGCAAAAAAAACCCCGACAATTTTGAGAAAAAAAACTATATTTTGGACTTTTTGTTATTAAACATGTTCAGTAAAGAAATTTAAAAAATCAAATGTCATCATAAATTTAGGCCAAAATGTATTCTGCTCCATGTCTTTGCTAAAAAAAAAATACCAATATGTGTGAATTAACCACTTCAGCTCCAGAAGGTTTTACCCCCTTCATGACCAGGCCTTTTTTTTGCCATTTAGCACTGCACTGTTTTAACTGGCAATTGTGTGGTCATGCAACACCAAATGAAATTTATATCATTTTTTTACACAAATAGAGCTTTCTTTGGTGGTATTTGATCACCACTGGGTTATTTTTTAAATCTTTGCTATATAGATGAAAAAAAATAAAAAGGGAAATACTATATACAGTAAATTAAATATTTAATTTAATCGACCTACAGAGGACTGAATTCAAAGACACCCCGAAAATCAAAGTGGAAAAATGATGCAGCAGGCGAGTCCATTGTGCTGAAATGTCATTGCAGCAACTCAGAATGGTCCTCAGTAGTTTGTATGGCCCCCATGTGCTTGTATGCATGCCTGACAACGTCGGGGGAGGGTCCTAATGAGACCACGGATGGTGTCCTGGGGGATTTCCTCCCAGATCTGGACCAGGACATCACTGAGCTCCTGGACAGTCTGAGGTGCAACCTGGAGGCATCGGATGGACAGAAACATGACATCCCAGAGGTGTTCTATTGGATTTAGGTCAGGCGAGCGTGGGGACCATTCAATGGTATCAATTCCTTCATCCTCCTGGAACTGCCTGCATACTCTCACCACATGAGGCTGGGCATTGTCTGCACCAGGAGGAACCCAGGACCCACTACACGAGGAGGAACCCAGGACCCACTGCACCAGGAGGAACCCAGAACCCACTGCACCAGGAGGAACCTAGGACCCCCTGCCCCAGGAGGAACCCATTACCCCCTTCACCAGGAGGAACCCAGAACCCACTGCACCAGGAGGAACCCAGGACCCACTACACCAGGAGGAACCCAGGACCCTCTGCACCAGGAGGAACCCAGAACCCACTGCACCAGGAGGAACCTAGGACCCACTGCCGCAGGAGGAACCCAGAACCCACTGCACCAGGAGGAACCCAGGACCCACTGCACCAGCGTAGGGTCTGACAATGGGTCCAAGGATTTCATCCCAATACCTAATGGCAGTCGGGGTGCCATTGTCTAGTCTGTAGAGGTCTGTGTGTCCCTCCATGGATATGCCCCCCCAGACCATCACTGACCCACCACCAAAACGGTCATGCTGAACCATGTTACAGGCAGCAGAACGTTCTCCACGGCTTCTCCAGACCCTTTCACGTCTGTCACATGTGCTCAGGGTGAACCTGCTCTCATCTGTGAAAAGCACAGGGAGCCAGTGGTGGACCTGCCAATTCTGGTGTTCAATGGCAAATGCCAATCGAGCTCTATGGTGCCGGGCAGTGAGCACAGGGCCCACTAGAGGATGTCGGGCCCTCAGGCCACCCTCATGAAGTCTGTTTCTGATTGTTTGGTCAGAGACATTCACACCAGTGGCCTGCTGGAGGTCATTTTGTAGGGCTCTGGCAGGGCTCATCCTGTTCCTCCTTGCACAAAGGAGCAGATACCAGTCCTGCTGATGGGTTAAGGACCTTCTATGGCCCTGTCCAGCTCTCCTAGAGTAACTGCCTGTCTCCTGGAATCTCCTCCATGCTCTTGAGACTGTGCTGAGAGACACAGCAAACCTTCTGGCAATGGCAGGTATTGATGTGCCATCCTGGAGGAGTTGGACTGCCTGTGCAACCTCTGTAGGGTCCAGGTATGGCCTCATGCTACCAGCAGTGACACTGACCCTAGCCAAATGCAAAATGAGTGAAAAACAGTCAGAAAAGATGAGTAGGGAAACAATGTCAGTGGCCTCCACCTGTAAAACCAGAGAGAAAGCGAGGGAGAGATAGAGGATCGGAGAGAGAGAGAGATTTTTAATACTACTAATGGCAGTGACCAGCAACTTAATAATAGGACTGTGATAGTGCGGCGGGCAATCTGACACTGACGCTGGTGGGGGGGGGCATTGGTCACTGTTATCAGGAAACCTGCCCTAAAAATTCCATGCAGCCATCGCTAGAGTGTATGTTGATTTTGATAAGATATATGATATTGATGTTGATACATAGCTGCAAGGAGCACGGTTCCATATGCACATTTACATGCATGTTTGAGTTTATTTGTGATGCATTTACATCCAGGGCTGGGACAAGGGGAGGGCAGGAGGGACGGCTGCCCTGGGCGCAGTGGTATCATGTGAGCTGGGGGAGGGGGTGTTGCTTGGAGAGTTCATACCTACAAGATGGAAGGGGTAGTGACCACAGCTTTGTACTGGGAGGAGGAAAAATGTGGGGTTGGCAGTGGGGTACGATTCATTTTAGGAGGCAATTTGTTTGGGGGGGGGAATTTGTGTTAGGAGGGGGATTGGGGGGATTTGTGCTAGGAGGGGGCTTTGTGCTAGGAGGGGGATTGGGGGGGATTAGTACTAGGAGGGGGATTGGGGGGGATTTGTGCTAGGAGGGGGATTGGGGGGATTTGTGCTAGGAGGGGGATTGGGGGGATTTATGCTAGGAGGGGCATTGGGGGGGGATTAGTACTAGGAGGGGGATTGGGGGGGATTTGTGCTAGGAGGGGGATTGGGGGGATTTGTGCTAGGAGGGGGATTGGGAATGATTTGTGCTAGGAGGGGGATTGGGGGGGATTAGTACTAGGAGGGGGATTGGGGGAAGGATTTGTGCTAGGAGGGGGATTGGGGGGGATTTGTGCTAGGAGGGGGATTGGGGGGGATAGGTGCTAGGAGGGGGATTGGGGGGGATAGGTGCTAGGAGGGGGATTGGGGGGGATTTGTGCTCGGAGAGGGATTGGGGGAAGAATTTGTGCTAGGAGGGGGATTGGGGGGAATTTGTGCTATGAGGGGGATTGGGGGGGATTTGTGCTATGAGGGGGATTGGGGGGGATTTGTGCTATGAGGGGGATTGGGGGGATTTGTGCTAGGAGGGGGATTGGGAATGATTTGTGCTAGGAGGGGGATTGGGGGGGATTAGTACTAGGAGGGGGATTGGGGGAAGGATTTGTGCTAGGAGGGGGATTGGGGGGGATTTGTGCTAGGAGGGGGATTGGGGGGGATAGGTGCTAGGAGGGGGATTGGGGGGGATTTGTGCTCGGAGAGGGATTGGGGGAAGAATTTGTGCTAGGAGGGGGATTGGGGGGAATTTGTGCTAGGAGGGGGATTGGGGGGGATTTGTGCTATGAGGGGGATTGGGGTGATTTGTGCTAGGAGGGGGATTGGGGGGATTTGTGCTAGGAGGGGGATTGGGGTGATTTGTGCTAGGAGGGGGATTGGGGGGATTTGTGCTAGGAGGGGGATTGGGGGGATTTGTGCTAGGAGGGGGATTGGGGGGATTTGTGCTAGGAGGGGGATTGGGGGATTTGTGCTAGGAGGGGGATTGGGGGGGATTTGTGCTAGGAGGGGGATTGGGGGGATTTGTGCTAGGAGGGGGGTTGGGGTGGGAAGATTTATACCCAGAAGAGAAGTTTTAGGTTTTGTGCAGGAGAAGGGACTGTGCGGGGCCAGGGGGGGGGGAAATTTGTACTGGGTTGGCAATTTCAGCGATGGGGGTGGGGGGTTGGCATTTTTGCTGACGTATAATGCTTATGCATTTTTTTTGGGGGGGGGAGCACCGTGTGGCATCTTCTTCCTTCTACCGGAGGGCACACTCCACAGCTAACCATGGTTGCAGGTAAATTCCACAAATACGACCTGTAGTCTGCATGCGTTCCCACCATGTGCGATCGGCAACACACAACTGCTGCGGCGACATACGTGACCAGTTCACACCTAGGCGTCTGCGATTCAGATGCGTCTTCTTTCAGTGCGCCTCGCGACTCCTTCCGACGCGCCATCACACTATTCTGCACACCTCATAGATCAGATTTTAAAATGATGGCAGAAATGTGACCACGTATTTATGAGGTTCAGACTGTGCACATGCATTAAAAGTGCACGGTGAGAACGGGCCCTTAGGAAATGGGGCCCGATGTCAGGAAGGCCTCAGGCTGAAGAGCTGTGGATCTGCCCCCCTCATCTCACTCATCAAGAGGAAACTTGTAGGAGTTCTGGAACTTTCCTGAGAGATTCAGTGGGATGTTGTCCCCCGATGTGTCCGATTTCTCCTGTTCCTTCACCCCCCCGCCCCGTCCTCGCACCCCAGGACACAAAGTGTCTGTTTCTCTGGGAAGGCTGATAAGCCGTCAGGCCGCGCTCATTGTGGACGGGGACAATGACACCAGAAGGGACGGTGAAAGGAGCAATTCTTCTCAGACAAAGGGCGCTGCTTGTGCAGTAAGGGCTGCGGGGGCGGGATGGGGGCCATTGTCATCCTCTGGGCTCTTGTGTATAGATGTCACATTCCTCCGCATTGATGTCACCGACTCTACCCCCTGCGAGTCGTCCTCGCTGCTCAGCACCTCGGTCACCCATTCACCAGTATTATGGAAGGTGCCCAGGAATGTCCCGCGAGTCCATTATGAAGGATTGTCAGCTGAAAGGCCCAGATCCCCGATGGAAATATTGTGCCATCCCCGCACAGCCGGCCAAACGCAAAATTAAAGGGCAACTCTGCGCCAACAGGCCGAGCATCCGATATGTTCACCCTTGTGTCAGGTATTGCTTACCACCAATAGAGATCATTGTACCCCCCCCCCCCCAATGCCTTCATCTGCTTGTCTCTCCATAAGGCCTGGTTCACACCTACGCAGTTTGAGTTTGATGCGTTTCTGCAGTGCATTTTGCGTGTTTGCCGCATTTTTTATGTGGGTTTTTTTTCATTCTTTTTCTTGTTGCTAGGCAGATTTAAAACGCATAAAAAATTTAAAGATTTTTAAAGATTTAAAAATGCATAAAAAATGCAGCACTACATGCTTTTCTGCAGCGTTTCCATTGAAGTCTATAGACCCAAAACGCAACTTTTTGCTTTTTAAAAAAGTTCCTGACCCTTCCCAAAAAAAGCACCGCGTGAAAACGCGGAGATGTGACCCTGTCCCATAGGAAATCATGTTAAATGGACTGTACTGCATTTCTGCAAAACGTTGCAGAAAACCCTTAGGTGTGAACCTGGGGAGGGGCGTCCCTAGGGTTGGTGTCACCCATTGCGGTAACACTTGGTGAGACCCCCTCCGACGATCCCCGCAGAGTGGATCGGATCTGCAGATTGAGCATAATGGATCAGACCAGGGGCGGACTGACCATTTGGAAACTCGGGCACTGCCCGAGGGCCCGGGTCAGTAGGGGGCCCCATGAGATGCCCCTGGTAACTTTTTCGTAGGCTTTTTTGAGTTTATGCAAGGACACAGGGGCCCCATGATCCCCTATTGCCCGGGAGCCTCATAAGTTGTCAGTCCGCCCCTGGATCAGACTCCAATCCATTATGCTCCCCAATGCGTAGATCCCATCCATCCTGCGGGGATCGTCGGCATGCAACCTATACGGGGTGACACCGGACCGCTCCATGAAAAGGTAAGTTGTAAAGAAAGCCAAGGATCCCCGCAGGATGGATCGGATCTGCGGATTGAGGATAATGGATCGGAGTCTGATCCATTATGCTCCCCAATCTGCAGATCCGATCCATCCTGCTGGGATCATCGGCTTGCTTTACAACTTACCTTTTCGTGGAGCGGTCCGGTGTCACCCCGTGCGGTAGGTGTCACCTGGTGCAGCGCACACCCCCCGCACCTGCCTCGGGATGCCACTGAACCTAGGGTAAGGCCTGGATCACACCTATACGTGTTGTAATTGCTGCGAGGGGAAAAAAAAAAAAGTTCCTCACCCTGTCCAAATAACGCAGCGGCTGAAAATACGGAGATGTGAACCTGTCCCATAGGAAATCACGTTAAATAGACTGTGCTGCGTTTCTGCAAAAAACACTAAAAAAAATGCATAGGTGTGAACCAGGCCTAAGAACGGCACCATATTTTTTCAGGCATCAACCAAGGTCACTATGTACTTCCTGGACTAAGATTCCAACTCATAATCATGTAAATCCTGGTGCCTGCGTGGTTCTTGGCTGTGCTCAAAAAACGTCTGACACAGATCAGCCCCTCTGCTACATCCTTTCACTCTCATCTTGTAACTTGCTACAAAACTTACAATGTTGCAGTCTGATCACTGAGGGGAGGAGGGGACTGAGGAAATGCTTCCTCCTGCCTGCAGCAGACTGAGGACATCATCTCCGGCAAAGTCACTGACAGGAACTCAAAGATGGATTTTTAATTAGAATAATCAAAAGGTGGAGCTTTTCTTAAAGAATGAATACATAAATAATTAAATTCTAATAATAATAAAAATATAAAAATAATAAATATAGTAATAATAATACTATAAAAATAGAAATATAATAATAACAATAATAATAATAATAATAATAATAATACATATAAATATAATAATAAAAAAGCTACAATTTCTGGGGAAATTGTGTGAAGTGTTCTTGCCTCCACCAGTAGTCTACAACTGGGTGGAGTGGCTTGAGTAACTGTTGTGTGGTTGGAGTGGGCGGAGTAACTGTTGTGTAGTTGGAGTAACTGTTGTGTGGTTGGAGTGGGCGGAGTAACTGTTGTGTGGTTGGAGTGGGCGGAGTAACTGTTGTGTGGTTGGAGTGGGCGGAGTAACTGTTGTGTGGTTTTAGTGGGCGGAGTAACTGTTGTGTGGTTGGAGTGGGTGGAGTAACTGTTGTGTGGTTGGAGTGGGCGGAGTAACTGTGAAAAGGTTGGACTGGGCAGAGTAACTGTGTGGAGTGTTTGGAGTAAAGATAGTAAAGATAGTAAACATTACACTAACCAATTGATTGATCAAATTTAAAAAGTGCACATGGCAAGCTTGATAGAGTGAGAAATGCATTTCAACTTTGAAATATTTATATAGCACATTTAATTGCAATGTTGTTGCCCAAAGTGCTTCATAGTTCATTAAAACATACATTTATAAAAACATTAGCAGCATTATCAAGCCTAGAGAATCACAAGACCCAGACCTACATTTTGATGCATAGTATGTCTCTGAAATATTAAAAATGAAGGCATGGTCGCAGTTTAGAAATTGCCCTTCAAATTTGAGGTGGCTAGAGTGGAGTTTCAATGAATGTCAATGGGCGGTGTGAGTTGCAAACAAATGGTCATATTGTGAAAACTATCAGGACTATGGCTTAGCCGTGGACATTTGTAGTGGCAGCAGGGATAGCTGAACGTTTTGATATAAGATTTGTGTAGGTGGGCTTGAAAATGAGGGAGTGATGGCAGTTTAGAAATCATGTCCTGATTTTTCAGCTCACACTCTAGCTTTGAACATTCCGTCATTCATTCCTATGGGACCAATTTCACCAAAAAAACGGCGATATTTCGTGAACCATTCTGCGAAACGTTCCACAAAGTAATAACACACCAATCAGGAACAATCCGCACGTTTCCGTATATTACTGTCTATGTAGTGTAAGAACAGTGGGAGGAGTTAGGGGGGTAAATTTGGCTATAATAAGAAGAATATATATGTGAGATAACAGGAAGTGGTTATTGTGACATATTGTTGTATATTGTGACAGGTCAGGAATGGTTCATGGAGACTGACAGGTCCACTTTAAGAAATTTATATCAAATTTGTATGACACGCTGACATTTCTCTGCTGTATGATTTTGAGATTTATTTTTTTTTAAACACAAAAATGTTTTTTTGTTTTTTTTTCACATTGCAATCTGCTTGTCCACTCTATGATGTTCACATGGAATCGGACATGGAATAAGACTCTGCCACCTTCATTTTCATTGTCCTTGTAAACCTTGGGGTTGATTCACTAAATGCGAATGTACGGTGCACTGCAAGTGCAGTTGCTCCAGAGCTTAGTAAATGAGGTAAAGCTTCACTTTGCAAAGAATACCCAATCATGTGCAAGAAAAGAAAAAAAGAAAGAGAGAAAAAGAAAGAGAAAAAAAATAAAAAAAGGAAAAAGAAAGAAAATGAAAAAAGGAAAAAAAAAGAAGAAAAGAGAAAAAAGGAAGAAAAAAATAGAAAGAAGGAAAACATTTTTGCTTGCATTTGATTGGGTGATGAAAGTCAGCAGACCTTCTCCTCAGATCTAGAACAACTGAACTTGCAGTGCATAGACTATTTGCCTTTAGTAAATCAACCTCCATTGGCTGTAATTCCTCCCTGCGGGCCATACTGGACTCCTGCAAATGTGGATTCTGGTCAGCCAGGGCAAGAGCAGACCCCGGAAGTGTGGACGGAAGAGATCTCCATAAAGGGGAACTTCACCCAGTACAACCATTCTGGCTCCTCCCTCTTCCACCAATGGACTCTGCACATTTTTAGAATGGTTTCTCACCCAGCACTTCCTGCTTTTTTGCCTAGGCAAGAATGACGTATAACCATTAAGCCACCGGATGTTTTCATGCTAACTGCAGATATGCTACACAATGTAACAGTACCACTGAACTCTCCATAACCATGCCTTCATCTGCTTTTCTCTCCGGAAGGATGGCACCATCATTATTCAGGCATCATCATAAGGTCACCATCTACTTCCTGAACTGCCATCCTATGAAAGATCCATGGGCACCTTGGGCAATGCCTTTATCTGCTTTTTTCTTCGGAAAGATGGCACCATCATTGTTCAGGCATCATCATAGGGTCACCATCCACTTCCTGAACTGCCATTCTGTGCAAGATCCAGGGGCTCCTTGGGCAATGCCTTTTCCTGCTTTTCTCTCCAGAAGGATAGCACCATCATTATTCAGGCATCATCATAGAGTCACCATCCACTTCCTTAAATACCTTTCTAGGCAAGATCCATGGGCACCTTGGGCAATGCCTTTATCTGCTTTTCTCTCTGGAAGGATGGCACCATCATTGTTCAGGCATCATCGTAGAGTCACCACCTACTTCCTGAACTGCCATTTTATGCAAGATCCCAGAGCTCCTTGGGCAATGCCTTTATCAGCTTTTCTATCTAGGAGGATGGCACTATCTTTGCCCAGGAATCTGCTTAGGGGAAGGAGGGGGGGGGGCTTCCGCTCATATCACCTAGGTCATAACCAGGTACCCGCCACCCCCCCTTCTAAATGTTAAAGAGGAAGTGGGCAGGAGGCAAATGAGCAGAACTTCCCCTTTTGAGTGAAGTTCCACTTTAGCTACTTTTCTCTCAAGGGAGGACGGCACCATCTTTGTTCACGCATCATAGGGTCATTATCTATCTCCTGAATGGTGATGCTTCATGAGATCCATGAGCATCATGGACAATGCCTTTATATTCTTTTCTCTCCGGGAGAATGGTGCCATCTTTGTCCTGGCATCATCCTAGGGTTAGTATCTCCTTCCTGGACTGTGATCCTATATGGGATCCATGAGCATCATGGACAATGCCTTTATCTGCTTTTTTTCTCCGGGAGAATGGTGCCATCTTTGTCCTGGCATCGTCCTAGGGTTAGTATCTCCTTCCTGGACTGTGATCCTTTATAGGATCCATGAGCATCATGGACAATGCCTTTATATTCTTTTCTCTCCGGGAGAATGGTGCCATCTTTGTCCTGGCATCGTCCTAGGGTTAGCATCTCCTTCCTGGACTGTGATCCTATATGGGATCCATGAGCATCTTTGGGCACAAACAGCCTCTGGTTTGAAAATAAAAATTGGAAAAAGGACGTGGTGATGTACGGCTGCCTAACAGCAACATCCATCCACAATAAATGATTAATCCATTGTATACAATCATTCCCAAAATGGCAATTATGTATTTTACATCGATCATAAATAACTTCCATTTGCGCCCGGGGTGCATGGCCGCCATGTTTTTTTTTTTTTGCCATAGCAGTGAATTGCATATCGATCGGTGGGAATAAATTTCAGATTGCTGAAATATCGTGTAATTGTTTTTATATTTGCGGGGAATAAGCGCTCTCTCTATGTCTGTACATGATAGATGTGTAATTAACGCGGGCACACTGTGCGGTCACCATCACCGCTCCCCCGGGGGACCTCTCCGGAGAAGTGTGCCCCCCCTCGACCCAGGAAGACAAGGGGAAGGGGGGAATCAATCTGAGGTGTCAGCGGATAATGAGATCCCGTCATATCGGACAGAGATGGAAAGATGAAATCTCAGAAGGATAAATTCATTTCCCACAATGCTGATGGAGGAGAGTGACAGGCCGCCATGTTCTGCTGCTGCAGATTTTCATTATACAGCTCTGGGGGGGGGGGGGGTCTTGTGTGTGGGGGGTAATTTATTCCAGAATCTATTAGGAGAATAGGAGATTAACGGGGACAATAATAATAATAATATTAATCTTATATAAAAGATAAAAATGTCCCTTGAAAAAAAAGCAAATTGTTGTCAGTCCCTTCAAAGGGGCATTCAGTAAATTAATAAAAGCTGAACTTTAGAAAGATAAAAAAATACAAATTAATGCAGCTCTGTATTGATTAATTCATCATTCAATGTATATTTCTGCTTACATCCAATCACAGTAAGTACCTACATTGAACCTGGTATCAGCCCCTGTAGAGCAGAGCTCAGACTGGGACAGGGAGAAGCAGCACAAGAAGCCAATCACGTGTGCTGCAGTGCTGATGGAAGGAAAATAAAAATGTAAGGGAAGAAGATGGAGTTCATTAAAAAAAAGAAAAGAAAAAAAAAGTTAACTAAAATTTTTTTTTGTGACAGCTGGGCTCTGTGCTCTGTATATCAGGAGAATGCTGCTTTCCCTGTGTAATCATTGGGCTCTGTGATCTGTAAATCAGGAGGATGCGGCTCTCCCTGTGTAATCATTGGGCTCTGTGCTCTGTATATCAGGAGAACGCGGCTCTCCCTGTGTAATCATTGGGCTCTGTGCTCTGTATATCAGGAGAATGCTGCTTTCCCTGTGTAATCATTGGACTCTGTGCTCTGTATATCAGGAGAACGCGGCTCTCCCTGTGTAATCATTGGGCTCTGTGCTCTGTATATCAGGAAAATGCAGCTCTCCCTGTGTAATCATTGGGCTCTGTGCTCTGTACATCAGGAGAATGCGGCTTTCCCTTTGTAATCATTGGGCTCTGTGCCCTGTATATCAAGAGAACGTGGCTCTCCCTGTGTAATCATTGGGCTCTGTGCCCTGTATATCAGGAGAACGCGGCTCTCCCTGTGTAGTCATTGGGCTCTGTGCTCTGTATATCAGGAGAACGCGGCTCTCCCTGTGTAATCATTGGGCTCTGTGTTCTGTAAATCAGGAGGATGGGGCTCTCCCTGTGTAATCATTGGGCTCTGTGCTCTGTATATCAGGAGAACGCGGCTCTCCCTGTGTAATCAATGGGCTCTGTGCTCTGTATATCAGGAGAACGCGGCTCTCCCTGTGTAATCATTGGACTCTGTGCCCTGTATATCAGGAGAAAGCGGCTTTCCCTGTGTAATCATTGGGCTCTGTGCTCTGTATATCAGGAGAACGCGGCTCTCCCTGTGTAATCATTGGGCTCTGTGTTCTGTAAATCAGGAGGATGGGGCTCTCCCTGTGTAATCATTGGGCTCTGTGCTCTGTATATCAGGAGAACGCGGCTCTCCCTGTGTAATCAATGGGCTCTGTGCTCTGTATATCAGGAGAACGCGGCTCTCCCTGTGTAATCATTGGACTCTGTGCCCTGTATATCAGGAGAAAGCGGCTTTCCCTGTGTAATCATTGGGCTCTGTGCTCTGTATATCAGGAGAACGCGGCTCTCCCTGTGTAATCATTGGGCTCTGTGCTCTGTATTTCCGGAGAATGCGGCTCTCCCTGTGTAATCATTGGGCTCTGTGCTCTGTATATCAGGAGAACGTGGCTCTCCCTTTGTAATCATTGGGCTGTGTGCTCTGTATATCAGGATAACGCAGCTCTACCCCAGCATGTGAACCAGACCTAGAAACCAAGCTCTAGTCAATCTATTGGCAACCTAACAGGACGGCTCAACCAGACCAACCAGTTTTCTGAGAATAAAGGAAGAAAACCTCTTATTGTGCAAATCGGAGCAGCGCTGTCATCCCTCCAACAAATCACATGAACCATACAACAAAACTATATGTAAAAGTTATTTTCTCTCATTTTCTGTTCTCCAGAGATTTGCCCACCAATCAGACCCACCAATTTTTCTAAAGGCATATATTTAAAAATATATATTTTTTAAATATATTCTTCAGATTTTTTTTTGTTAACATATAAAAAAGTAATTTAATATTTTTACATATATTTGTAAATGCATTCCAAAAATATAGATTAAATGTATTTTCAAAGACAAAATGCATTTTTAAAAATATTTTTTATATATTTTAAATATATAAAAAACCCATTTCACCATACAGAGTGTGTGTATATACAGGTGAAACTCGAAAAATTAGAATATGGTGCAAAAGTTCATTTATTTCAGTGCAGCAACTTAAAAGGTGAAACTAATATATGAGACTCATTACATGCAAAGCAAGATAGTTCCAGCCGTGATTTGTCATCATTGTGATGATTATGGCTTACAGCTCATGAAAACCCCAAATCCACAATCTCAGAAAATGAGAATATTCCATGCAATCAATAAAACACGGATTGTACATAGAACAATATCGGACCTCTGAAAAGTAGAAGCTGCATATGTACTCAGTACTTGGTTTGGGCCACTTTTGCAGCAATTACTGCCTCAATGCGGCGTAAACTCCAAACAGTATCTTCTGAGTTTGACCCGAACCCAGCCTGTCCACAGTTTGGGCGAAGAGTGAACAAACCGACAGCCGTCACTAAATGACAGATCCCTACCAGTTTCTGTTTGTAAACAAAGTGGCTAGCAATACTGGGTGACCTCATTGACCAAAGTTGGATCCCTGTGTTGTCAATAACCACATATGGTCATGTATATTTATGGCAGATGACATCACCCAGGACACCACACCCTTTGTATACAGTATATCAGCAGTCATCCACCAGACCTGTTACTGAGCATGAGCGAAGCATCGGAACAAGATTTGTGTTGGTGGGGTTTCTTTTTTTATCAGGTCGGTGGACATCATGATTGACATGGATCTACATCCCTGGACAATGTGATGGACAGTGGATGTACGTTGTGGGACTTTTTGGGGTTTCTTATTTATTAAATACATATTACCTTTTTATCTTTATGAATGAGTAGAGATACCCCTTACTTTATTTACATGGGAGTGTATCTGGGGGCCCCCTTATTGTTAAAGAGGGGGCTTCCAGATTCTGATAAGCCTGACCTGACATTAATTTCCAAGTAGTATCTTCTGAGTTTGACCCGAACCCAGCCTGTTCACAGTTTGGGGGAAGAGTGAACAAACCGACAGCCGTCACTAAATGACTGATCCCTACCAGCTTCTGTTTGTAAACAAAGTGGCTAGCAATACTGGGTGACCTCATTGACCAAACTTGGTTAACCACTTGCCTACCGGGCACTTATACCCCCTTCCTTACCAGGCCAATTTTCAGCTTTCAGCGCTGCCGCACTTTGATTGAAAATTGCGCGGTCATGCAACATTGTACCCATATGAAATTTTGATCTTTTTTTTCTCACAAATAGAGCTTTCTTTTGGTGGTATTTAATCACCACTGGGCGCTTTACTTTTTGCGCTATAAATTAAAAAAAGTGCAAAAAATTTGAAAAAAAAAAAAAGTTTATTTGTTTCTTTTATAAAATTTTTCAAACAGGTATTTTTTCTCCTTCACTGATTTGCGTTGATGAGGCGGCACTGATGGGCACTGATAGGCGGCACTGATGGGCACTGATAGGCAGCACTAAAGGGCACTGATAGGCAGTACTAATGAGGTGGCACGGATAGGCGGCACTGATAGACAGCACTAATTAGGGGTCACGGATAGGCGGCACTGATATGCAGCACTGATAGGCGGCACTGATAGGTGACACTGATGATGGGTACTGATAGACGGCACTGACTGGCATCACTTCTGGGCACTGACTGGCGGCACTGACTGGCACAACCCCTGGGCACTGACTGGTGGCACTGACTGGCAGCACTGCTGGGCTGCACTGGTGGGTGGCACTGGTGGGCAGCACTGGTGGGTGGGCACAGGTGGGTGGCACTGGTGGGCACAGGTGGGTGGCACTGGTGGGCACAGGTGGGTGGGCACAGGTGGGTGGCACTGCTGGGCACATGTAGGTGGCACTTCTGGGCACAGGTAGGTGGCACTGCAGAGTGGCACAGGTGGGTGCACTGCTGGGCACAGGTGGGGGCACTGCTGGGCACAGGTGGGGGCACTGCTGGGAACGGGTGGGCGGGGCTAGTGGGCGCACTGCTGGGCGGAACTTGCGGGTGTCACTGCTGGGCACCGATCATCAGGGCACTGATCATCAGTGCCCTGATGATCGGTGCCGATCCCCGCTCTGACAACTGCCGGTTCTCGGCAGTACTTTCCTCACGATCTGACAGCGTGAGGAAAGTGCAGCCGAGAACCGGCACTTGCATTTCCCTGTGATCAGCGTGTCATTGGACACCGCTGATCACGTGATGTGGTAAAAGGCCGGTGGGATCGGCCTTTCACCACATCACGTGATCAGCTGTGTCCGTAGGACACAGCGATCACGGAGATCGCCGGGTGCGCGCCCCCTGGGGCGCGCAGGAGAGCGCGTTCTGGGAGGACGTCATATGACGTCCACTCAGAACTGGCCGGCCGTGGTGAAGCCGTCATTCGGCTATGCGCGGTCGGCAAGAGGTTAATGATGTTACTGGGATCCCTTTGTCGTCAATGACCATATATGGTCATGTATATTTATGGCCAGTGACATCACCCAGGACACCACACCCTTTGTATACAGTATATCAGCAGTCATCCGCCAGACCTGTCATTGAGCATGAGTGAGGCATTGGAACCAGATATGTGTCGGTTGATTTTTTTTTTCCAGAAGTTCCGTGGACATCATGATTGACATGGGTCTACATCCCTGGACGATGTGATGGACAGTGGATGTACATTGTGGGACTTTGTTTTTTTTTTTTATTAAATACCCTGAGTAGGGATACCCCTTACTTACATGGGAGTGTATCTGGGTGCCCCCTTATTGTTAAAGGGGGCTTCCAGATTCTGATAAGCCCCCATTGTTTGACCCCCCCACAACCACTGGGCCAGGGTTGAGGGGAAGAAGCCCTTGTCCTCATCAACATGGGTAAGATGAGGGTATGGTATAGGGGGGGCTCACTGGTATTGGGGGGGGGCTCGCACTTTGATTTGCCTAATTTTTGATGGGGCTTCCTCTTAAATACCATACCAAACCTTATGGGTCCAATATAAAATTCAGGGGAGCTAAAGAACCTTTATTGTTTGGGGGTCCCCCATTACATCTATATCAGACTCTCATCTAGGATAAGGGTCTGAGGCAGATGAAGGGAATCCCCGCCATGTTTCTTTTTTCATGTGGAGTCCCCCTTTAACATCTATAATAGACTCTGGTCTGGTATAGATGAAAGGCACCCCCAGCTGCTTTGTTTACAGACAGGCCAAAAAGGTCATTTTGCCAGTAATTTAAACACACTTCTTTCTGAATGTCATTGTTTTTGTAGTAGGTTGCAAAGATGCGCCACTTCACAGGCAGGGTCAGGTCATCCTTCAGACGTGGTATTTACATGAATTTATACTTTTAATATTGCACTTTAAGCATTAGTAAAATCACCGCTCCCTGCAAAACTGAATTTTTTTTTTTCTGTTTTGGTATATCTTCCCCAGTCTATAGGAGCCAACGCTGGACAAAGTTTGTGCGACTTGCCTATTACCCTAGACCAGTGATGGCGAACCTTTTTGAGCCCGAGTGCCCAAACTGCAACCCAAAACCAACTTATTTCTTTCAAAGTGCCAACACTGCAATGAAACCTGAATATCGAGCTTTTGGTTTAGAAAAAACAACTCGTACAGTAGTGCAAACTAATTAACAGTACAGGAGATGACCAGAGACTGCGGACACAGTACAGGGATGACCAGAGACTGCGGACATACTACAGGAGATGACCAGAGACTGCGGACACAGTACAGGAGATGACCAGAGACTGCGGACACAGTACAGGGATGACCAGAGACTGCGGACACAGTACAGGGATGACCAGAGACTGCGGACAGTACAGGGATGACCAGAGACTGCGGACACAGTACAGGGATGACCATAGACTGCGGACACAGTACAGGAGATGACCAGAGACTGCGGACACAGTACAGGGATGACCAGAGACTGCGGACACAGTACAGGGATGACCAGAGACTGCGGACACAGTACAGGGATGACCAGAGACTGCGGACACAGTACAGGGATGACCAGAGACTGCGGACAGTACAGGGATGACCAGAGACTGCGGACAGTACAGGGATGACCAGAGACTGCGGACACAGTACAGGGATGACCAGAGACTGCGGACACAGTACAGGGATGCCCAGAGACTGCGGACAGCACAGGGATGACCAGAGACTGCGGACACAGTACAGGAGATGACCAGAGACTGCGGACACAGTACAGGGATGACCAGAGACTGCGGACACAGTACAGGGATGACCAGAGACTGCGGACAGTACAGGAGATGGCCAGAGACTGCGGACAGTACAGGAGATGACCAGAGACTGCGGACACAGTACAGGAGATGACCAGAGACTGCGGACACAGTACAGGAGATGACCAGAGACTGCGAACAGTACAGAAGATGACCAGAGACTGCGGACAGTACAGGAGATGACCAGAGACTGCGGACAGTACAGGGATGACCAGAGACTGCGGACACAGTACAGGAGATGACCAGAGACTGCGGACACAGTACAGGGATGACCAGTGACTGCGGACAGTACAGGAGATGACCAGAGACTGCGGAAAGTACAGGAGATGACCAGAGACTGCAGACACAGTACAGGGATGACCAGAGACTGCAGACACAGTACAGGGATGACCAGAGACTGCAGACACAGTACAGGGATGACCAGAGACTGCGGACACAGTACAGGAGATGACCAGAGACTGCGGACACAGTACAGGGATGACCAGAGACTGCAGACACAGTACAGGGACGACCAGAGACTGCGGACAGTACAGGAGATGACCAGAGACTGCGGACAGTACAGGAGATGACCAGAGACTGCGGACACAGTACAGGGATGACCAGAGACTGCGGACACAGTACAGGGATGACCAGAGACTGCGGACAGTACAGGGATGACCAGAGACTGCGGACAGTACAGGGATGACCAGAGACTGCAGACACAGTACAGGGATGACCAGAGACTGCAGACACAGTACAGGGATGACCAGAGACTGCAGACACAGTACAGGGATGACCAGAGACTGCAGACACAGTACAGGAGATGACCAGAGACTGCGGACACAGTACAGGGATGACCAGAGACTGCGGACACAGTACAGGGATGACCAGAGACTGCGGACACAGTACAGGAGATGACCAGAGACTGCGGACACAGTACAGGGATGACCAGAGACTGCGGACACAGTACAGGGATGACCAGAGACTGCGGACACAGTACAGGGATGACCAGAGACTGCGGACACAGTACAGGAGATGACCAGAGACTGCGGACAGTACAGGAATGACCAGAGACTGCGGACACAGTACAGGGATAACCAGAGACTGCGGACAGTACAGGGATGACCAGAGACTGCGGACACAGTACAGGAGATGACCAGAGACTGCGGACACAGTACAGGGATGACCAGTGACTGCGGACAGTACAGGGATGACCAGAGACTGCGGAAAGTACAGGAGATGACCAGAGACTGCAGACACAGTACAGGGATGACCAGAGACTGCAGACACAGTACAGGGATGACCAGAGACTGCAGACACAGTACAGGGATGACCAGAGACTGCGGACACAGTACAGGGATGACCAGAGACTGCGGACAGTACAGGAGATGACCAGAGACTGCGGACAGTACAGGAGATGACCAGAGACTGCGAACAGTACAGAAGATGACCAGAGACTGCGGACAGTACAGGAGATGACCAGAGACTGCGGACAGTACAGGGATGACCAGAGACTGCGGACACAGTACAGGGATGACCAGAGACTGCGGACACAGTACAGGGATGACCAGAGACTGCGGACAGTACAGGGATGACCAGAGACTGCAGACACAGTACAGGGATGACCAGAGACTGCGGACAGTACAGGAGATGACCAGAGACTGCGGACACAGTACAGGAGATGACCAGAGACTGCGGACACAGTACAGGAGATGACCAGAGACTGCGGACACAGTACAGGAGATGACCAGAGACTGCGGACAGCACAGGGATGACCAGAGACTGCGGACAGCACAGGGATGACCAGAGACTGCGGACAGCACAGGGATGACCAGAGACTGCGGACAGCACAGGGATGACCAGAGACTGCGGACAGCACAGAGATGACTGCTGACCTTTGGGGAGGGAGGGGGAGCGGGTACCTGAATTTGACAGGTACCCGCTCTTACTTCCGCAGAGTTTTTATTTTTATCTTACCTTTATCCAGCCGCGCGCTGTCTTCCCGGCTTCTGTAGTGTGGGCGCTCGTCGGACAGCCAGATGCCCAGTGCGCATGCGCGAGAAGCGCTGCGCTTTGTGATTGGTCAGGCGGCTTCTGGGATCTGTCATGTGTCCCAGGTACCGCCTTACCATTCACAAAGAGCACTGCTTCTTGTGCATGCGCACTTGGGACCCGGCTGTCACGCACACTACAGCCGGGAAGACAGCGCGCCGCTGGATTCTCCTGGCGTGCCTACAGATAAGGCTCGGCGTGCCGGCTGTGGCACGCGTGCCACGGGTTCGCCATCACTGCCCTAGAAAATGGCAATTACTGTTTTTTTCTTTTTTGTTAACATTCAACTCTCATCGGCTTCAAAAGGGATTCGGATTCAGTACCCGATTGTCAGCAATGTTCACCTAGCTGTGTTCAAACTGAACCCAGGTATGACGTGTACAAGCTGTTCTAGAAACACTTTTTATGCAATGTTTTGTTTTACCTAGTTACAATTTCAAAGTTGCAATTTTGACACCCTGTTTTCTTGTATTTGATACTTAAAAAAAAAAAAATTGTAATTAAATAAAAAAATTATCTCTCTCTCTCTCCCTATATATATATATGTATCTATCTATCTATCTATCTAACTATCTATCTATCTATCTATCTATCGAGAGAGATATCTATCTATCTATCTATCTATCTATCTATCGAGAGATATCTATCTATCTATCTATCTATCTATCGAGAGAGATATCTATCTATCTATCTATCTATCTATCTATCTATCTATCTATCTATCTATCTATCGAGATATCTATCTATCTATCTATCTATCTGTCTATCTATCTATCTATCTATCTATCTATCTATCTATCTATCTATCTATCGAGAGATATCTATCTAACTATCTATCTATCTATCTATCTATCTATCTATCTATCTATCTATCGAGAGAGATATCTATCTATCTATCTATCGAGAGAGATATCTATCTATCTATCTATCTATCTATCTATCTATTATCTAACTATCTATCTATCTATCTATCTATCTATCTATCTATCTATCTATCTATCGAGAGAGATATCTATCTAACTATCTATCTATCTATCTATCTATCTATCGAGAGAGAGATATCTATCTATCTATCTATCTATCTATCTATCTATCTATCTATCGAGAGAGATATCTATCTATCTATCTATCTATCTATCTATCTATCTATCTATCTATTATCTATCTATCTATCTATCTATCTATCTATCTATCTATCTATCGAGAGATATCTATCTATCTATCTATCTATCTATCTATCTATCGAGAGATATCTATCTATCTATCTATCTATCTATCTATCTGTCTAGAGCAGGGGTGGGCAAACTTTTTGACTTGAGGGCCGCAATGGGTTCATATATTGGACCCGGGGGCCGGACCAAGAGTAGATGAATGATGTGTATGTGTCATCCATAGTAAGTATAGTAATATTCCCCCATAGTAAGCATAGTAATTAATCCCCCATAGTAATTAATCCCCCATATAGTAATTCATCCCCCATATAGTAATTCATCCCCCATATAGTAATTCATCCCCCATAGTAATTCATCCCCCATATAGTAATTCGTCCCCCATATAGTAATTCGTCCCCCATATAGTAATTCGTCCCCCATAGTAATTCATCCCCCCTATAGTAATTCATCCCCCATATAGTAATTCATCCCCCATAGTAATTCATCCCCCACATAGTAATTCATCCCCCACATAGTAATTCATCCCCCATATTAATTCATCCCCCATATTAATTCATCCCCCATATAGTAATTCATCCCCCATATAGTAAGTCCTCCATATAGTAATTCATTCCCCATATAGTAAGTCCTCCATATAGTAATTCATTCCCCATATAGTAAGTCCCCCATATAGTAATTCATTCCCCATATAGTAAGTCCTCCATATAGTAATTCATTCCCCATATAGTAAGTCCCCCATATAGTAATTCATTCCCCATATAGTAAGTCCTCCATATAGTAATTCATCCCCCATATAGTAAGTCCTCCATATAGTAATTCATTCCCCATATAGTAAGTCCTCCATATAGTAATTCATTCCCCATATAGTAAGTCCCCCATATAGTAATTCATTCCCCATATAGTAAGTCCCCCCTATAGTAATTCATCCCCCATATAGTAAGTCCCCCATATAGTAAGTCCCCCCCCTGTGTCAATTCACTTACCTTTGGTCCGCGCGTTCCTCTCGTATTCCCGCGCCGTTCTGGTCTTCAGGGAGGACTGTGAGAGGAGTTCGTCACGCTGCCCCGCCTACATCCTGGCTGCCCCGCCTACATCCTGACAGCTGCAGAGTCCTGACGTCCGAGAGGAGGGAGGGGGGCGGCCATCCGAGAGGGGGGGCGGCCATCCGAGAGGAGAGGAGGGGAGAGGAGGGAGGGGAGCGGGCGCCCGGCACACAGGAGAGCCGCATCTAAATTTGTAAAGAGCCGCGGCTTGCCGACCACTGGCCTTGCGGGAGCCTAGCTCCGCGGGCCGGATTAAAAGGTCCGCCGGGCCGTATACGGCCCGCGGGCCGTAGTTTGCCCATTGCTGGTCTAGAGAGATATCTATCTCTCTCTATCTATCGAGATCTCTCTCTCTCTCTCTCTTTCTAAATATATATATCTATATAAATATATATATCTATATATATCTCTCTCTCTCTATATATATATATATATATCTATATATATATATCTGTATAGATCTCGAGAGAGAGAGAGAGAGATACAGCAGGTAAAATAAAGATTGAACACGTCACCATTTTTCTTGGTAAATATATTTCTAAGCCTGTGTTCACACTGATGCGGTGCAGAATTTGCAGCGGTTTCTGTGCGAATTCCGCACCACATCACAATCAACACCCCATTCATGTGAACCGCTGCGGGTGTGTATGTTAACAACACCCCGAAATAGGTTCGCAAAACGATGTGCAATGTGCAGAATCGGATTGCATAGGTGTGAAGACCCATGCGATCCGATTCTAGTGCGGACCGAAAAAAGGGTCCTGCACTTTTTGGTGCGGATGCAGTGCGGCTCAAATTGCACCGCACAGAATTCACATGTAATTTGCACAGGAATGTGGTGCGGTTTCTGTGCGAATCACATGTGATATGCAGCACCCAGGCTTAAGGTGCTATTGACATTAAATTTTCACCACATATCGATAACAATCCATGCAATCCATACATACAAAGAAACCAAAACAAATATGTTCGGAAATTAAGTTATGTGTAATAAAATGGAATGACACTGGGAAAAAGTATTGAACACATGAAGAAAGGGAGGTGCAAAAAGGCAAGGAAAGCCAAGACACCAGCTGAAGTCTATCATTAATTATAAAGCAATCCTTCCCCTTATCGGTGCAAATTAATATCAGCTTCTTCAGTCTCCACTGATGGCCTATAAAAAAGTGTCTCATTACCAAGGTGTCACTCAAAAAACATGATGGGTAAAAGCATAGAACTCTCTCAAGACCTTCGCAACATTATTGTTGTAAAACACACTGATGGCATTGGTTACAGAAGGATTTCTGAACTTCTGAATGTTCCAGTGAGCACTGTTGGGGCCAAAATTCGGAAATGTAAAGAACATCATTTCACCATAAACCGGCCATGACCAGGTGCTCCTCGCAAGATTTCTGACAGAGGAGTGAAAAGAATTATCAGAAGAATTGTCCAAGAGCCAAGGACCACTTGTGGAGAGCTTCAGAAAGACCTGTCAGGGCAAGGGCCGGGGAACGGACAGGCAGGCCTAACAATGTAACGCACTGGCTGACGACAACCACCACCCACAGACCGAAGTCCCTCAGGGCGCGGAGTCTATGTCCCAGGCTGCCCTTCACCAGGGCCCCTGATGGTGGGGATGGACTTGACGCAGCCAGGAACCAGGTCGCGGCCCCCGAGACACCCCAGCTGCGGTAATGGCCGCCGCCAATGGCGTGTAGCAGATGGAAGAGACAAAAGAGTAGTCAGACAGTCAACAACAATAGGACAAAACAGTACAGGACAGCAGACGAGAATCACAGGTCACGAGCCGGGTTCAGCAACGGAGAGTCAGATCAAAGGAGAATACAAAGAATAGTCGAGTCACAAGCCGAATGAGATACCAGGAGAGTCACGAGAGTCAGAACAGAATAATAGCAACACAAAGACACAAGACACAAGTGCAAAGAGCATGTGCGGGCCACGGGCTTATATGTCATCAGCCACACCCCTCTGGGGGATGGACCTCAGAGACCTGAAGGCATAAAAGGATTCCCACCATGCAGAGCAGAATCCAAGATGGACACCAGCACATGGAGTAACATAACCTCAGGGAAAAGGTAGTACCTTGACAAGACCTGGAAATAGCAGGTACAATTGTTTCAAAGAAAACAATATGTAATGCACTCACCCCCATGGCCTGTATGCACGTCACCACGCAAGACTCCATTGCTGAAGAAAAAGCATGACAAGCCTGTGAAATACTGGGAGAATATATTTTGGTCAGATGAGACCAAAATGGAAATCTTTGGATGCCATGATACACACCATGTTTGGAGGTCACATGGCACTGCACAACACCCCAAAAACACCATACCGACAGTGAAGCATGGAGGTGGGAACTTCATGGTGTGGGGCTGTTTTTCAGCATACGGTACTGGCAATCTTCATGTCCTTGAAGGAAGGATTAATGAAAACATGTAGCAAGACATTCTTGATAAAAATCTGCTGCCATCTACCAGGATGATGACGATGAAACGAGGGCGGACATTCCAGCAAGACAATGATCCCAAACACAAAGCCAAGGAAACTCTCAATTGGTTTCAAAGAAAGAAAATAAAGCTGCTAGAATGGCCCAGCCAATCACCTGACTTTAATCCAATAGAGAACCTATGAAAAAACTAAAGATCAGAGTTCATAGAGGAGGCCCACGGAACTTTCAAGATTTGAAAACTGTGTGGAAGAATGGGCCAAAATCACACCTAAGTAATGCATACCACTAGTTTCTCCATACAGGAAGCATCTTGAAGCTGTCATTACCAACAAAGGATTTTGTACCAAGTATTACATAAATTTCAGTTAACGTGTTCAATACTTTTTCCCTGTGTCATTCCATTTTATTACACATAACTTTATTTCTGAACGTATTTATTATTATTATACAGTATTTATAAAGCGCCAATAGTTCGCTCAGTGCTGTACATTACAAAGGGGGACAGAACATGTGACAGAACAATACCAATACAATGCAAAACATGAGGGGATTGGGGGCCCTGCTCTTTCGAGCTTACAATCTAGGAGGGAGGGGATGGTGGTACAGGAGGAGATAGCTGTGGGGGATGGGGTGATAGGCAGAGTGGAGGAGGTCGACAAGTTAGCAGGGGGTGGGGTAGGCTTCCCTAAAGAGATGGGTTTTCAGGGTGCGCCTAAAGGAGAGGAGAGTAGGTGATAATCTGATGGGTTGGGGCAGGGAGTTCCAGAGGATGGGTGACACCCTGGAGAAGTCCTGCAGGCGGGCATGGGAGGAGGAGACTAGGGAACTAGAGAGAAGGAGGTCTTGTGAGGAGCGGAGTGTGCGTGTTGGGTGGTACTTGGATATTAGGTCGGTGATGTAGTTCGGGGCAGTATGGTGGACAGCTTTGTACGTCAGTGTTAGGATTTTGAATTAGATCCGTTGCGCAATCGGAAGCCAGTGGAGGGATTGGCAGAGGGGAGTGGCGGAAACAAAGCGGTTGGAAAGGTGAATGAGTCTGGCAGCCGTATTCAGGATGGACTGAAGCGGGGATAGCCAGCGGCGAGGCAGGCCAGTGAGGAGGGAGTTGCAGTAGTCGAGTCGTGATATGATGAGGGAGTGGATGAGCTGTTTAGTGGTTTCTGGGGTTAGGAACGTGCGGATTTTGGCGATGTTGCGGAGGTGGAGTCTGCATGAGTTTGTTAGTGATTGGACTTGGGGCTGGAAGGATAGGTTGGAGTCTAGAATGACACCAAGTACTCTGGCCTGCGGGGCGGGTTTGATGGTGGCATTGTTGGATGTGATGGAGAAGTCAATGAGGGGTGGTGTCCGTGCTGGGGGAAAGACAAGAAACTCGGTTTTGGAGAGGTTCGGTTTAAGGAAGTGGAGCGACATCCAGTCTGATATGTCACTCAGTAAGTGTGTGATTGGGGCGGAGACTGAGGGGGTGAGGTGGGGGGTTGAGAGATAGATTTGTGTGTCGTCGGCATAAAGGTGGTAGTTGAAGCCGTGAGAGTGTATGAGTTGGCCAAGGGAGGAGGTGTAGATGGAGAAGAGAAGGGGCCCGAGGACGGAGCCTTGAGGGACCCCAACAGAGAGGGGGAGTGAGGGGGAGGTGGTAGCATTATAGGTAACGCTGAAGGAGCGTTGTGACAGGTAGGATGAGAGCCAGGAGAGAGCTTAGGAGGGTGTAGACGAAGCGCTCGAGGAGTTTGGATGTAAATGGGAGCAGGGAGATGGGTCTGAGGTTGTTCGGGTCAGTGGGGTCCAGGGAGGGCTTTTTAAGTATGGGGGTGATGTGTGCATGTTTCAGAGGGAAGGGGAAAGTGCCGAAGGAGAGTGAGAGATTAAAGATGTGGGTGAGGGAGCGTAGGATGGACGTATTTGTTTTGGTTTCTTTGTATGTATGGATTGCATGGGTTGCTACCAACTTTGGGGAAAATTTCATGTCAATAGCACCTTTAGAAATATATGTACCGAGAAAAATGGTGACGTGTTCAATACTTATTTTACCTGCTGTATGTGTGTGTCTATCTATCGATCGATCGATCTATCTATCTATCTATCTATCTATCTATCTATCTATCTATATATATTTTTTTACATTTATTTATTTTTTTATTTATATTTTTGTGAAAAAAAAAACAAAAGAAAAACCTGGGACAGCACTAAAGAATGTTCCCATGTTGTGGTATTTGTGTCATTTAGAGCATGTTGTTATCTACAGAATATGTGAAGCAGAAAGGACTCAGCTGTGAAGGGAGCAGATGGGCCGCTCGGTCAGGGAGGACGGGGTGGAATTTGGAGGCTTTGTTCGGGGAATTTCAGGACACAGAGCAGGATAATAAGGCTGGGCAGGGTCAAGGAGTGTGGTGTCACCGGGGCAGGGGAGAGGCGCGGAGTATTCATTATTAGCACTGCCAGCACACATTCCCTAGAATTCATAAAGGCGAAGTTTACACTAGTCTATTCTCTGAAAAGCGATCCATGGTGGAACGCTTTACAGAGTGTGACAAAGCAGCTGCTATCAGGCGTTCAGGAGAGAGAGAGAGAGAGCGAGAGAGAGGGAGAAGGAGGGAGAGAGAGCAAGAGAGAGGGGGGAGAAGGAGGGAGAGAAAGCGAGGGCAAGAGAGAAGGAGGGAGGGAGAGAGGGGGGAAGGAGGGAGAGAGAGAGCAAGAGAGAAGGGGGATAGAGAGAGAGAGAGAGAGAGGGAGGGAGGGAGAAGGAGGGAGAGAGAGCGAGAGCAAGAGAGAAGGAGGGAGAGAGGGAGAGGGAGAAGGAGGGAGAGAGAGAGAGAGAGAGAGGGGGGGGGAGGGAGGGAGAAGGAGGGAGAGAGAGCGAGAGCAAGAGAGAAGGAGGGAGAGAGGGAGAAGGAGGGAGAGAGAGTGAGAGCAAGAGAGATGGAGAGGGGGGGGGGGGAGGGAGAGAGAGTGAGAGCAAGAGAGAAGGAGGTGGAGAGAGAGGCAGAAGGAGGGGGAGAGAGTGAGAGCAAGAGAGGAGGGAGAGAAAGAGCGAGAGATAGTTAGGAGGGAGAGAGAGCAAGAGAGAAGGACGGAGAGAGAGCGAGAGGGAGAGGGGGGGAGAGGGGGAGAAGGAGGGAGAGAGAGAGGGGGAGAAGGAGAGGGAGAGAGCGAGAGCAAGAGAGAAGGAGGGAGAGAGAGAGAGCGAGAGGGAGGGAGAAGGAGGGGGAGAGTGAGAGCGAGAGAGAAGGAGGAAGAGAGAGGGGGAGACAGAGGGAGAGAGAGCGAGAGCAAGAGAGGAGGGAGAGAGAGCGAGAGAGAGGGAGGAGGGAGAGAGAGCGAGAGCAAGAGAGATGGGCGGAGAGAGAGTGAGAGGGAGGGAGGGAGAGAGAGGGAGAAGGAGGGAGAGAGCGGGGGGCGAAGGAGGGAGAGAGAGAGGGAGAGGGAGCGGAGGGAGAGAGAGCGAGAGCAAGAGGGAAGGAGGGAGAGAGAGAGCGAGAGAGGGGGAGAAGGAGGGAGAGAGCGAGATCAAGAGAGGAGGGAGAGAGAGCGAGATAGAGGGAGAAGGAGGGGGAGAGAGAGTGAGAGCGAGAGAGAAGGAGGGAGACAGAGGGAGAGAGAGTGAGAGCAAGAGAGGAGGGAGAGAGAGAGCGAGAGAGAGTTAGGAGGGAGAGAGAGCAAGAGCACGAGAGAAGGACGGAGAGAGAGCGAGAGGGAGAGAGGGGGAGGGGGAGAGGGGGGAGAAGGGGGGGGAGAGAGGGGGAGAAGGAGAGGGAGAGAGCGAGAGCAAGAGAGAAGGAGGGAGAGAGAGAGTGAGCGAGAGAGAGGGAGAAGGAGGGAGAGAGAGCGAGATCAAGAGAGGAGGGAGAGAGAGCGAGATAGAGGGAGAAGGAGGGGAGAGAGAGTGAGAGCGAGAGAGAAGGAGGGAGACGGAGGGAGAGGGAGCGAGAGCAAGAGAGGAGGGAGAGAGAGAGCGAGAGAGGGGGGGGAGGGAGAGGGAGAGCAAGAGAGAAGGAGGGAGAGAGAGCGAGAGAGAGGGAGAAGGAGGGAGAGAGATAGAGAGAGCAAGAGAGAAGGAGGGAGAGAGAGCGGGAGGGAGAAGGAGGGGGAGAGAGAGCGAGAGAGAAGGAGGGAGAGAGAAGAGGAGGGGGGAGAGAGAGAAGGAGAGAGGGGGGAGAGAGAAGGGGAGAAAGAGAGAAGGAGGGAGGGAGAGAAGGAGGGAGAAAGAGGAGAGAGAGAGAAGGCGAGAGAGGGAGAGAGAGCGAATGAGAGAGAGTAGAAGAGGGAGAGCGAGAGAGAAGGAGGGAGATAGAGCAAGAGAGAAGGGGGGGAGAAGGGGAGAGAGAGGAGAGAGAGTAGAAGAGGGAAAGAGAGAGGGGGGGGGAGGAGAGAGAGCGAAGAGATGGGGGGAGAGGGAGAGGGGGGGGAAAGAGAGAGATGAGAGAGAGAAGGAGGGAGAGAGTTTTTTTTAAAGATGTGTGTTTGTTTTTGTGGGCCAGCGGCAGCTCAGGGCAAATGATGTGTGAGCACATATGCAAAGACCCCCCCCCCCCAAATCCCCCCTCCTCCAGTCAAGGGAGAGAAGGGACAATGCCACACTGTGAGTAAACACACTACATTTTAAACCTCGCAGGTTAGATTAGCACAATTAACCTTTTGACTATTTAACTTTGATCACCCCCCCCCCCCCCCCCCCCGTCACCCAGCCAGTGTCATTAGTACAGGGTCAGTACATAGAATTTTTCACTGATCACTGTATTACTGCCACTAGCGACATCAGATAAGTTCAGGGTCAGTAAGTGCCCCTCTCAGCCAGGGTCAGCTAGGGTAAGATTGCCCACACATTATCGCACTCACACTATAGATTGCTGATCACCGACATTACTAGTATAGTGTTTGTACGGATCAATATATTTTTCACGAACATAACTATACTAGCGCCCCCTTTGTATAGTGTCCCCAAAAACGCAGTGTTAGCAGGATCGGCCCCGTTCGCTGCCAGCACTAGAGTTTAGCCCCTCCACTTTTTTTCATGCAAGATTTGTATCGATTGAGGGCCATAGCAATTTCTATGCACAACAATACATCGCCGCCCACCCAAATTCAGCTCTTGCCAGACAATTCACATGGAAACCCAACGCGGTTTTAAAACTTTTTTGTGCCTAACCCTAAACATGGGCATTACAGAAAAGAATGAATTGCGGTCATATTGATCCACAGACTCCATTCATCACATGCCGTGTTCTCAGCTGCCATGTCCAGGCATAGATATGAGACGATAGTACGCTTCATGTATTTCTGGGTTAACACCCTCATGAAAAAAAAATGAAAATTACATTAATGGCCATCAAGGACCAGCAACATACTGGTACTTCGCTGGACTTTGAGTGGTTATAATGGGACAATGCCTGCAGATTGCACCATGCATGTGAGGTATCACTGCGAATTTCAGATTGAGGGCAGTAATTCTAGCACTAGACCTCCTGTGCCAGTCTAAAGTGGTAAAGGCTTTTAAAGCTTTGCCTATGGATATTCAAAATTTACGTAGTTTATCGCTGATGCATGAGCATGTGCAATTTTTAAGCTTGTCATATTTGGTATCTATTTTCTATCAAATACTTATCAAATAATTGGGCGATATGTTGTGTTTTTGTGCATTAAAATTCAAAAAAGTGTATTTAAAAAAAAAAAAAAAAAAATGTGTTTGAAAAATTGCTGCACAAATACTGTGTGACATAAAAAATTGTAACACCCACTGTTTTATTCTCTAGGGCCTCTTCTTTTTTAAAAAAAAAAAGTATAATGTTTGGGAGTTCAAAGTAATTTTCTAGCAAAAAAAAATTTTTTTTCATGTAAACAAAAAGTGTCAGAGAAGGCTTGGTCTTCGAGTGGTCAGAGTGGGTGATGTGTGGCGCAGAAGCTTCTAATGTTGGCCTGGAAATGCCAGGATAGTAGAGGCACTCCCGCCCCCCCCCCCCAAATGATCCCTTTTTGTAAAGTAGACACTCCAAGGAATTTGATAAGAAGCATGGTGAGTATTTTGCAGATCTCATTTGTTGCCACAAGTTTTTTGAAAATGAAGAAAGAAAACGAAAACAATTTTTTTTTCTACTTTTCTAAAACCTTGAGATAAAAAATTATATCTGCAAAATACTCACCATGCCTCTTATCAAATTCCTTGGGGTGTCTACTTTACAAAAAGGGATCATTTGAAGGGGGTGTTTGTACTATCCTGGCATTTTAGTGCCTCCAAATCTGTGATAGTGAGGACGTGATATGAGGAAATATGCCCTTTGAAAGCCTGGAGGTGGTCATTGGATTTTGGGGGCCTGTTTGTGGCTAGGCTGCCAAAAAGTCTCTCACATGTGGTATCCCCATACTCGGGAGAAGTAACAGAATTTGTTTTGGGGTGTAATTCCACATATACCCATGGCATGTGTGAGCAATATATCATTTATAACAAGTGACAACTTTGTGTTTAAAAAAAAAAAATGTAATTTTTCCAAAAATTTGTGGCAAAAATTAAAATCTTTCATGGACTCAACATGCTTCTCAGCAAATTCCTTGGGGTGTCTACTTTCCAAAAAGGGTCATTTGGGAGTTTTTTGTACTGCCCTGGCATTTTAGCACCTCAAAAAATGTCAGAAAGTAAGTGTGCATAAATTCCAATATACTGTATATCCCATAGTTTGTAGACGCTATAACTTCCACACACACCAATTAATATACACATACTGGGATATTTTTTTTTTTTTTTTATTACTAAAGACATGTAGCAGAATACATTTAGCTCAAATTTATTACTAACTTTGAGTTGGATAATTTTTTATAACCAAAAATATAAAATAATCATTTTTTCAAACTTCTTGTTTATATCACAATAAAATAATAAACCCAGTGGTGATAATACCACCAAAAGAAAGCTCTATTTGTGTGAAAAAAGGATATAATTTCATTTGGGTACAGCATTGTGTGACCGTGCAATTACCAGCTGAAATAGCGCAGTGCTGAATAGCAAAAAAAATTGCCTGGTCAAGAAGGGAGGTAAACGTTCCGGGGCTGAAGTGGTCAAAGTAATTGCACACTTGTAATAGGCGATTATTGTATAATATACCCCTTTAAAAATGTACTGTATCAGGGGCAGACTGACAACTCATGGGGCCCCCGGGCAATAGGGGATCATGGGGCCCCTGTGTCCTTGCCCAAACTCAAAAAAGCCTATGAAAAAGGTACCAGGGGCATCTCATGGGGCCCCCTACTGACCCCGGGCCCTCGGGCACTGCCCGAGTTTCCAAGTGGTCAGTCCGCCCCTGTACTGTATTATTCTGCATTCTCACCTGTAACAAATATTAAGTCCTCATGCACATTGGATGTTTTTACAGCGGCTGTTTTTGGCTTTTGGCATTTTTTTCTACAGCCGGTAAACCCCCCAGCCTGTTGTCCATGCGCACATAGGCTTTAATCAGCGTTTTTTTGGCAGGGGTGTTTTGTGGCTGGAAACACCCCTAAAATTAGTGGGTTTCTAGAGGAGAGAAAAACGCTCTAATGCTAAAAAAGGCAGCAAAACTGCATTTTTTTGGATGTTTTTTTGAGCAAAAAAATTTTGTTTTGTGTTTAAAGAAAAAAACCTCAAATGCGGAAAAACACGAATTCAAAAATGCTGAAAAATGCACTTTTTTAACGCGATTTTACACAGCTAATTATTAAAACGTCCCATGTACATGGAGCCTAAAGGTGAAGATTGGCATTTGCCACCTCATCCCTTCTTAGGATTTGTAAACTGATATCCAGGAAGCCCTGTAGCATACAAAGGTGGATTTTCTCTCTAGGAAACAGTACACAATCCACAATTAATGGAAAAAAAACACCCCCCTGCCACGCCCCCCTTAAAGGAGAATTATACAAAAAATGATTTGTTTGAACCCACAAGTGCTTTATTTTTTTACCACTATTATTTCTTTATATAATGGCTGTTTGACATTTACAAATGCAGCAATTTAGAAATTGGAAGAAGGGTAGATAGATAAATAGAGCATTTTATATGCATTTATATAGATCAGACCAAAATGAAGGGGAATGAGGGACTTTGTTCCAAATGAGGGACAGTGCCTCGAAATCAGGGACAGTTGGGAGCTATGATTTATTTACCACTGGGTTTTAATTTTTTTTGCTAAAAAATGAAAAAAAATATTGGGGGAAAAAAAATGTTTTCTTAGTTTGTAATAAAATGTTGAAAAGAAGCAATTTTTTCTCCTTCACTGATGTGCACTGATAGGTGGCACTGATGAGCACTGCCCTGATTATCAGAGTAGATGTCCCCTCTGGGGATTGCCACTTATCGGCTCTCCTCTCCTCACCCGCTGTCAGCGTGAGGAATGGACTGCCAATAACCGGCATTTCCTGTGATTGGATACAGGTGACCACATGGTACAGAGCCTACATCATCGGCCCTTTACCACGATCTGTGATCCACAGCGCACCACTGATCGCCACACGCCCCCGCAAGGGGGGGGGTGAGGTCCGCCCAGCTAGATTTGGAGGACGTCATCCCAGAACAAGAGAGCTCCCACCCGTCCATTTCCCAATACAGCGGGCAGGAGGTGGAAAAAGTATTAATCGATAACATGGGTATCAGAAAACTAAATACAACCATCTCCAGACAATTCGACCCAGCAGTAAATGCACGTAGATCGGTATAAACACCCTACTATCCTGGGAGTACATACTCCCCCCAAAAAAATCAAGCTGGGGGCCCTCCAAAGGAAATGCTGTAGATGATTTGGATTCCATCACATTTCCCCAGTAATGCAGGCCATACATGGTTCGCATTCCGAACGATTTTTTGCCCGAAAATCGGAAACGTCGCTTGCTCGGTAATCCAATGGTGCCATCATTGATTTCGGAAATCGGTCGACCAAGTCATAAAGTTCACCCCATATAACAGGCGAAACTTCTGTTCAGCTCATGCGCATTTTCTTTTCGGAAAATCGATCGTACGATGTGACCATCATTGAGTTGAAAATCGGTCGTTTTTCACGAATTTTCCAACGTGCCCGATCACCGAAAAGGGGAGGAACCACGAAAATCGTCCGGTGCCATTGACCCACTAACAGAGCGAAAATCGTCCGATTATTCGTAGGTCGATTTTCGACTCATGTATGGCCGGCCTAAGACTCCGTTCACACCTATGCAGTTTGCTTTTTGTTCATTTTGCAGTGCTTTTCGCACTTCATTTTGCGTTTTTCTACACACGTTTTTGACGCATTTTACTGTGTTTTGTTCAGTTTTTGTTTATATTTTTGTTAAAGTTAATTTTTTCTTGTTGCTGGGCAGAATAAAAATGCAAAAACGAGGCAAAAATGCATTACCATGCATTTCAGCAGCTTCTCCTTTGAACTCTATTGTAGCAAAAGCACTGCTTTTTGCTTTTAAAAAAGTCCCCGACCAGGGCAGACTGACAACTCATGGGGCCCCCGGGGAATAAGGGATCATGGGGCCCCTGTGTCCTTGCCCAAACTCAAAAAAGCCTATGAAAAAGGTACCAGGGGCATCTCATGGGGCCTCCTACTGACCCCGGGCCCTTGGGCAGTGCCCAAGTTTCCAAATGGTCAGTCCGCCTGTCCCCGACCCTTTCTAAAACACGCAGCAGCTCAAAAAAGCGTAGATGAGAACATGTTGCAATAGGAAACCATGTTAAGTGGACTGCAAAAAAACACTAAAAAAAAAAATGCATTGGTGTGAACGGAGCCTCAGGCTTCTTCAGGGACAGGAAACAGACGGTTGTAATTTACAAAAAAAAGAAAAAAAAGTCCCAAATGAATACAAAATTAACACCAGGGGGGCGATTTACTAAAACTGGAGCACTTGGAAGCTGATTGGCTACCGTGCACAACCGCACCAGATTCTAACCTCAGCTTGTTCAATTAATCTTCGACGGAAAATCCTGGAAGCTGATTTCTATGCAGAGCTGCACCAGATTTTCCACCACGCAGTCTTAGTAAATCTCCCCCCATGTCATATACTGGGACTAACGCATTTGCTGCAAATGTGCATCCGCACACACACCGAGCAACGTGAAAAACAAACTGCTCAGAAAAGCCAAAAGGCACATTAAAAAAATACTCAAATAATAATGAATTATTGATTGACCAACCAGGACAGTGATGGTTAGAGTTAGGATGGAGCTGCTCTGTTCACACAGAGATTTTCAGGGAGGTATCTTCTTCGTATTATTGCATGTCTACTGTATACATGCATCCTCCATGTGTTCAAACTTCAGGCATATTTCTATTATCCAATGCAGAGCACTGGGACAGGAGGTCAGTTCTTACAGGTTAAAAAACACCTGAAAATAAATGCATAAAAGCCCTCGATTTGTACGGTTTGAGCCCAGATGAGCCCAGCAACAGTGCGTAGAGAGCTTCATGGAATGGGTTTCCATGGCCGAGCAGCTGCATCCAAGCCTTACATCACCAAGTGCAATGCAAAGCGTCGGATGCTGTGGTGTAAAGCACGCCGCCACTGGACTCTAGAGCAGTGGAGACGTGTTCTCTGGAGTGACCAATCATGCTTCTCTGTCTGGCAATCTGATGGATGTGTCTGGGTTTGATGGTTGCCAGGAGAACGGTACTTGCCTGACTGCATTGTGCCATGTGTAAAGTTTGGTGGAGGGGGGATTATGGTGTGGGGTTGTTTTTCAGGGGTTGGGCTTGGCCCCCTAGTTCCAGTGAAGGGACCTCTTAAGGCATCAGCATACCAAGACATTTTGGACAATTTCATGCTCCCAACTTTGTGGGAAGAGTTTGGGGATGGCCCCTTCCTGTTCCAACATGACTGCCCACCAGTGCACAAAGCAAGGTCCATAAAGACATGGAGGAGCCAGTTTGGGGTGGAGGAACTTGACTGGCCTGCACAGAGTCCTGACCTCAACCCCATAGAACACCTTTGGGATGAACTAGAGTGGAGACTGTGAGCCAGGCCTCCTCCCCCGACATCAGTGTCTGACCTGACAAATGTGCTTCTGGAAGAATGGTCCAACCTTCCCATAGACACCCTCCTAAACCTTGTGGACGGCCTTCCCAGAAGAGTTGAAGCTGTTATAGCTGCAAAGGGCGGGGCCAACTCAATATTGAACCCTATGGACTAAGACTGGGGGGCCATTAAAGTTCATGTGCGTGGAAAGGCCGGCCGACCAATACTTTAGGCAATATATTGTATGTAATGGTGGGCATACATAAGGCAATTTTATATACAATTGATTTATTGTCTTGAAGAAAAATGCAATTAGAAGACCTCCCTAGCCCCGTCCCTTTCATTCATTGGATTTCAGGTCTTTCAATCATGGAGGCTCAGCATCACATGTGGACGTCACCTAGAGCGGTCCACATGCAGAGAGTTCACCTCACTTCCTGTCTGGTAAAACGTTGTCAGCAGGACAGCAAGTGAGAGTCATTCGCTGTAATGGAGCTCTTCATAGCAGTAAAAACACAACAGGACTTCAAATCCTTCACAATCAATCCAAAATCAAGAAGATTTGTTGGCTCAACAAACAGTTTGGGGTCTGTTTATTAAAAAACATTTGCATAGCCAGTCATTTAGTGGATTTGTAATCGTTCTGAGCGAATTGGCCAAAAATGACTGTTCTTGAGGCAGTTTCTCTTCTGAAGGAACTTTTTGTGATGTAGTACAATACAGCATTATGGCCAGTAGATGGCGAGAAGGAGCATAGGAAATACAAACCTCACAAGATATAATGTGACAATTGTAGAGAATGTTGGGAAGGAATTGGCAAATAAATGTAACCAATCGTCTTCACTTCAGGCCTTCATGTACTCTAATCAACCACATCCAGAGACAGTATTGATAGAAGTGAACCAGCAAAGGGAATCCCAATTTACTGAGCAGAGGGGGAATTGTAAAGGGGGCATTCCCTTACCCCTGTGATGTCATTGACCTAATAAGGAAGTACCCATGTCCATACCATATATGGACAGTGATTGACAGATGCTTCAATTCCTGGGGAATAATAGTACAATGATACCTGGGAGGAAACCCCCCCCCCCCCACAAAAAAAAAATAATTGTTGGCCGGGAAGGAAACCTTTCTATTCTATATTGTAGGATTATATATTGATGGTGGAGGTGTCGGTGGAAGGGATTACCCCAGAGTACAGCCTTGAATCTGCCTGATCAGAGCCCCGGCGGCCTGTCCGTGTCCGGTCACATGGAAAATGTCATTCCAGGAGTCATATTTTCAGACATTTACAGGAAAATTGGGTCTTTATAAGGACATATGTGTGGCTGTCTCTGTTTCTATGGTAACACAGGCTGAATGGGGATAAATGTCCCTTTTTGTCATAGAGAATGTGATTTGTGGTAATGGAGGGCCGGCTGTGTGCTGAGGAATAGAACAATTCCAGGATACCAGGTCATGGCCACAAAAAGGAAACCTGTCCACTACCATGCTGGACCAATGACAGCGCTCTCTGGTAACACAGCACCCCTACCTCATAATAATACAGCACCCCTACCCAATAATACAGCACCCCTACCTGATAATAATACAGCACCCCTACCCAATAATACAGCACCCCTACCCAATAATACAGCACCCCTACCTCATAATAATACAGCACCCCTACCCAATAATACAGCACCCCTACCTGATAATAATACAGCACCCCTACCTGATAACACAGCACCCCTACCTGATAATAATACAGCACCCCTACCTGATAATAATACAGCACCCCTACCCAATAATACAGCACCCCTACCTGATAATAATACAGCACCCCTACCTGATAATAATACAGCACCCCTACCCAATAATAAAGCACCCCTACCCAATAATACAGCACCACTCTCTGATAATGCGGCACCCCTACCCAATAATAATACAGCACCCCTACCCAATAGTACAGCACCACTCTCTGATAACGCAGCACCCCTACCCAATAATAATACAGCACCCCTACCCAGTAATAATACAGCACCACTCTCTGATAATGCAGCACCCCTACCCAATAATACAGCACCCCTACCCAATAATACAGCACCACTCTCTGATAACGCAGCACCCCTACCCAATAATAATACAGCACCCCTACCCAATAATACAGCACCACTTTCTGATAACACAGCACCCTTACTCAATAATAGAGCACCACTCTCTAATAACGCAGCACCCCTCTCTGATAATGGAGCACCCCTACCCAATAATAATACAGCACCCCTACCCAATAATACAGCACCACTCTCTGATAACACAGCACCCTTACTCAATAATAATACAGCACCACTCTCTGATAATACAGCACCCCTACCCAATAATAATACAGCACCACTCTCTGATAATACAGCACCCCTACCCAATAATAATACAGCACCACTCTCTGATAATACAGCACCCCTACCCAATAATAATACAGCACCACTCTCTGATAACGCAGCACCCCTACCCAATAATAATACAGCACCACTCTCTGATAATACAGCACCCCTACCCAATAATAATA